>NW_026294436.1:24061182-25353682 GCF_007827085.1 Peromyscus californicus insignis | reverse complement strand
CCAAAGTTCATTTGAAGGCCTAAGAGTTCAAGTTGGATATAATTTGTTTACGAATGGGTGCCATCTTTGGAGGCGTTAATAGGTCTCTAATGTTCAGTTCATTAGAGGGTGCACTAGGCAGGCCCACTGGAATGCTGTGTTTACGAGACCTTAGCTC
Source organism: Peromyscus californicus insignis (assembly GCF_007827085.1). Taxonomy (NCBI): domain Eukaryota; kingdom Metazoa; phylum Chordata; class Mammalia; order Rodentia; family Cricetidae; genus Peromyscus; species Peromyscus californicus. Next base: position 25,353,525 of record NW_026294436.1, on the reverse strand, counting down.
ATAGTTACAGCAAGTACTAAGGCTGTGAGACGGGTGGAGAAGCTCTCCCACCCCCAAGAGGGCATATGGTTGCTAAACAGAGCATTTTATTATGTTATATAGGTAGAGTTACTAACACGAGGGACATTGGAGCATGCCATGGGTATGGTTAATAACCCCAACAAATGGTGGCATCTGAGAACAATGAGTGTCACACCAATGCTTAGTTTTGTTATAACTAACTGCCCAAATGGTTGACTGAGTCCATGGATTAGTTGTATTAGTGCCAATGGTAGAGTTAAACAGATCAACAGAAGAATGAAGATAATGGTTGAAATTGGTAAGTTGAGTTGTTCTCAGGCCTTGCCACTGTGCACCTCTCCAATACTGTGGTTGCTTCACCCACGGCCCAGTGCAAAACCTTTCCTATGTGTTTTGGCAAGCTGTTTGAAAGCAGAAAACATTTCTGATTCATCTTGTTTTTGGCTGGTTAGCAGTAGTAGAAAAAAAATATTAGTTAAGAATAAAATTATTTTACCTCTACCCGAGAAGCTCTTAGTGGCTGCTAGGAGAGGGACCATCTGTTTTCCTCAATGGAATGAGTGACACCAGGTATACCAACCACACTCCAGGGAAGGCCCATGCTCAGGAGTAGTTGACCAATACAAAATGGACTCCATGGTTATTTTGTGTGTGCTTTGTTGTCGTTGTTATGGTTCGGTGGTCTTTTTGTCTTTTGGGGTTTTGTTTTGTTTTGTTTTTTGTTGGTTTTATGAGAGCGAGAAGGCGAGAAGAACATCAAGTTGGGTGAGTGAGGGAGGGGCTGGGAGGACTGGAGGGAAGGGAGAAGAATATAATCAAAGTGTATTGTATCGCAAATTTAAAAAGAATGAAAAGATTTCCACAAAGACCATAAAATATTATTTAAAAATATAATAGTATAATGACAAACTTCTTGCCACTGGCAATGTTTATTTATTTATTCATTCGTTTATTTACTTATTCAGCTAGCTCATTAGTTTTTCAGAAGCTAAAATACTGTCAGGAATTTAAAAAATTGTTGCATGTATTAGTGGACAGATTAGAATAAGTGATTATATGTGTATCGCTGGCAAGTAGAGGTCACAGTCTCCCCATGGCCTGTAAACTTATCTCAATAGCTCAGCAATATGGAAACTCCCTCCCTCCCCAGAAGAGCTTCCTGCTCTCTACCTAGCCTTATCTGGAGGATGTCTCTAGGCCCAGGATGCCTGAGTTATCTCTAGGGTGACTCTTGACACACTTACCTGCAAACATTCTTCCCTTGATGACCCACATGCTAATTAGGCAAGTGCTCTAGCCATTTTGATAGGACCCTACCGCCACATACAAAGCCTTGTGATAGGAGCATGCCACTTAATGTAAATTAGGGTTTCTCCCCAGGCTCCACAGTCCTAAATATTCCTTGAGCTGAGCTGGTTCACTGAAATCTGTCTCCTGGAGGGTGGTCTCCATTCATACCCACAGCCATCTTGAACCCTATTCCCTGCTTCTTTTCTCTCCAGTCTCGTGGACCAGTGTATCCAACCATCCCAAGTAAGAAGCAGAACCACGTGTGTGTTTGGGGGTGGGTTTAGGGGGGCGGTATCCATTTCAATTCAAAGAATCTTTGAGAAAGAGAGTAAGCACCACAGATAACAAGAATGCTTGAGACTGGCTTATACTCTGTGAACTAAAGACAAGTTACAGGAATGCCTTACCTAAAATTTCAAAATCCTTCTCATCCTCTGTCACCCATTTCCCTAGATTTATTATGTTTTCAGCCTTCTTGTTCTTTTGTTTGCTTTGTTTATTGAGACAGTTTCTCTGTAGATCTGGCTGTCCTGGAACTCAATCTGTAGACCAGGCTGACCTAGAACTCAGAGATCCAGCATGCCTCTGCCTTCCAAGTGCCAAGATTAAAGGCATATGCCACTACACCTGGCTAGCTGTCCCATTCTTAAATGCTGTATATATTTCATCTTATTATCACTGCCAACCCCCCTATAGTGTAAGTTCCTCCAGGGTAGAAGTTGTATCTTCAGTTTCCTGGTGTATTCTTAGGAGCTCAAATATTATTGGCATGGGATGTTGGCGAGTTTACTCTAGGTAGTATGGATGTACCATACCGTTACCTACTTAAGTCACTTTTTTGTGTCTATTGTGTGATTGAACCTTCTTTGTGCTATTTTTCGTTGCAGAAAGCATTACGGCCGGATATGGGCTACAATACCTTAGCCAACTTCCGAATAGAAAAGAAAATCGGTCGTGGACAATTTAGCGAAGTTTATAGAGCATCCTGTCTCTTGGATGGAGTGCCAGTAGCTTTAAAAAAAGTGCAGGTAAGATGGTTCTAACTGTATAAATCCATGTAAGATTATGGTATCTAAGAAGTAGATGGGAAGCACTTGGGTCCTGGAAAGAGTTGGGTCAAGGAGCTGTAGTTTGAGCGTCCTAAGAAAAAACATTGTATTTTAAAAGTGTATTTTGAATGTGAATGTGAGGTAGAAATTAACTTTTCCATAGCGTCTTTGCACAAGGCCATGCTAAATCTGTTGTTATAGTTTTATTATATGTTCCTCTAATAAACAGAAATTAATGTTTAGTTTTAACAGTATTTCCAGGCTTTAAAATGTTGACAACTATTTCCCCCCATAACCAGCCATGACTGGAGGTGATGGTAGCTCTCAAGAGGTAGAGTTGAGTTGTCGCCATCGCTTCTAACTAGACATTGAAGTAGAATGGCTCAGCTGAAGCTCTGTGTCTATTTGTTATTGAAAGAAGTGATTCGTTCATAAAACACACTGCATGACATCAGTGAATGGTAGGTGGATCTTATGGGGGAAGTGATGTAGAGGAAGTGAGAGGACTGACCTGTGATTTACAGTCTCCATGTTGTATTAGTGTCACTGTAGAGTCTGTTTTATTGGCCAGTTTTGTTCTTTTTGAATTTGTTGATCATATTTTGACTCCTCTCCCAAGCCTGACCCTAACCCTGATATTCTAGTCTCCCTGAACACGGATAATGAGCAAGCATGCCCACTTTCCAGAGCCCTGCCAAGTTCCATGTGTCCTAACTAACGGGGTTCCTCAGCCTGGAAAGCACTTATCCTTTTGTGTTAAAGTATGAGTGGGATCACACAGTTTTACTTACCTGCTCAGTGAATGAGTTGTTGTTGCTTCCTGCCATCACTGTGTCACTTTCTCTGAGACCCTATCTTTGCAGAAACCTCTGAAAACCTAAATGTCTTCTTTTTATTTTTTTAGTTCTCACATGATCAATATGCTTGTAGTAGCCCTTACAGAAACAAAGTTTTCATTCATATTTCAAAAATGAAATATTAGGGCTGGGCCTAGATAGCTCAGAGGGAGCATGCTTACCTACCATGTGTGAGCCAGTGTATTTGATCTCCAGCACTAGAAAAAAACATATTTTAAATGAAAGATCCATGTGAAATATGTTTAGGTTATAAGCAGCAATGGTGGTGTCCCTGTACCCAATACTCAGCTTAAGAAGTAACCATTAAAATATTTTTTATTTGTGTCTTTTACTCATTCCTCAAAGGGATCTACATTATAAATTTAGTGGCTGTTGAGGTTGCTTACAAGTGTTTGCTTGCGTGATAGTGTTATATGTTTTTGTTAGTATGCACATGTGAGGAATTCTTTTTAATTTGTGCCTAAAATTAGAAAAGTGTTCCGTAGAGCATGTTTGTATACCACAATTTAATTCTGGGTTGTTTTTCCAAAGTTAGACTAGTTTATTTTTTCCTGGCAGCACAAGGCTGAGGCAAGAAGGTGGTTTTGAGTTTGAAGCTAGCCTGGGTTCTATAGTGAGACCAATATAGGATACAGATGTCAGTGTTTAGAAAATACACAACTTGGGGTAAGATTACTCTTCTCCTAAAGACTCTTTAATTCATAGTAAAACTCTAATAAGTTCCAATTTAATAGTCTGACTATCAGGACAAAGAGTTTGCTTAAAATAATCGCATGTTAAATAAACCCTGTAGCTTGGACTCCTGATTTAAGTAAGACTTTCCAGAATAGAGATGTCAGTTTGAGCTGTTGGGATTTTTGAGCCAGGCTATAAATGGGAGGGGATAGAACTAGGAAGAGGAATTTGAGCAGTAGACAAAGGATTCTCTACAGATCCTTAGGCGGAGACATCTTCAGATTTCAATAGTCTCAAAATGCAGTTACGAATTCCTCACTCAGTCCCTCATGGAGGAGAGGAAACCTCACCTTTTGCCGAAGGTGGTGGAGGAGAACAAGGGATAAAATTCAGGGACTCTCTTTGCTCACTTGTTGGTTCCCACTGACTGTATGTGTGGGAAAGGAACAAGGCTCTGGTTCTCTCCTATGATTAGTGTTTAATTGCAAAGCCTTGTTAGTAGAACCAGGAAGGAAGAAGCGGGTGGAGGTTGGCTCCTGGGAAGGAGCATCTGCACTCCTTAGGTTCTCCCTAGCACCTGAACTCCGTCTCCTTGCCTGTGTTTTGCTCTTTGTAGTTCAGAAGGCTGACAGTGAGTGAGTTAGTGTGTACAGTTGCGTTTCTGTTCAGCTTCCAGTGTCCTCTTTGAGTCTGGCTGCCGCTGTTCTTTGCCATGTGCCTCGGATGCTGTAGGAAGTTAGCAGTTCACTTAGGATTTTTGTCATTCCTCTTCCTCAAGTGTTGATGCTGTGGTGTCTTCCCAGTGTAAACCTAACTTGGTATGGAAGAGACAAATGATGATATAAAGCTCAAACCTAGCTTATTGGATTAGGGAACAGTGTTTTAAGGTTTTAGGAGAAATGTATTTGCATCTCAGACACGTTATTGATTTCTGTGATGTATTACACTTGTGTTGAACGAGGAAAAACACTATTCTTCATTTTTAAAAATAGTACTCTGCTCTCCTTACAATGAAAGAGCATTGCTAACCAGGTGATGTTCTGCTGTGAATACTTCCAAACAAATATTCAATTAACCCTACATCATTACTCTCAGAACTCTGTGAAAATCCTTCCAGAATGTTTTGGCTGTGTGCTGTGCAGATGCTAAAGTATTGCTTCTGTAATTATTTCTGTGTTTGCAAATCTGTAGTAGAATATTCATAACTTCACCATCTAATCCCTGAGCTTAACATTCAGGGACCTTAAGGACTCTGTCCCGTATTGTGCAGTCCACTCATGTACAGTTTTTAGGAACCAATGTGCTGGCCAGACGGTGGTGGTGTGCATCTTTAATCCCAGCACTCAGGAGGCAGAGGCAGGCAGATCTCGTAGTTCAAGGCCAGCCTGGTCTACAGAGAGAGTTCTAGAACAAGCTACTAGAGAAACCCTGTCTTGAAAAACCAGAAAAATAAAACAAAACCAAAAACAAAACCAATGTGCTGGGTTCCAGCTGCTTCACTGCATCTTTGCCTGTGTTTGTAAGTGGAAGGAGTGTCTGTACTGAGCTTATTGCTTTTTTGAAATTATAAAGAAATTGGAAAGCCTTAAAGCACACGAGAACAGAAAACAGTCTTTTAAAAACCCATGTCCATTCCATTGTGGTTCCATTTCAACGAGTAAGATGGTATCCTACCTGATGTAACCACTCTGAACCTCTATGTGTTAATTTTTCTTCCCTGTCTCTTTTTTTTTTTCATACACAGCTTTCCTTCCTGCTGATTATGCAATCCATTCCACCTGCATTCTGTAATTACTTAGTGTCATTCATTGGTCAGGGTATAAGACTTGGAGACCAAAATATTTGTGCTGGGATTTAATGAGATTCTAATGGTAGCGGGCGATAGAAGAAAGACCTTGCTAAAATCCTGGCATACACTTTGATGGGAGCAGCTTAAAGGAGCACAGGTTGGTGGGCGGGGTGGGGGAGGGCTTTCCCAGAACTATGTACGGGTCAGGTGACTCTCAAACTTCTGCACTTTCTACTGGAAGATTGTTGAGGAACTTCTTAGATCTGGCACCCATGGTCTCTGTTCACTATTGTTAGTTCATTGACCACAGCTATGGTATGACTGGAGTGAATAACTGACCTTACCAGTCTAAAAGCAGGGGAGAAGTAGGAATTGGGCTTACTGTATCTCAAGTAATTTGGCTATTATTACTGTAATTTTTCAATGCTACCAAGTAGTTTGATCCATAGCCCATTAAAGGCTAATTTCTCTTTGCTTCGTAGGTTGTATGTGTACATGACACTATTTTAAAAATATGCTTCATGTACATTTATAAAAAAATCCATTTTGAACATTTTGTTCAAATTCATCTTTTTGATCTCATGGAACTTCCTGAAAATGTATTCTGAGGTGTTTAATGATTTACTTTGATTTACTCATTTTTAGTTGTTTTAAAGCATCCAGAATATAACTTTAAAAACTGTCGAATACAATTTGCCCTTTTTTATATGATAATTTTAAATTCTAGAGTCTGTGTATGTAGTCAGATTCTACATATATGCATGTAATTCTGTATGTATGCTTGTAATTCTGTGTGTATTGAAATTTTATGGGCAGTGATGGCTTCTTCCATAATGCACCGGTTGATGTCCATGTCTTCACAGCTTCTCTAGCCATAGACTCAGTCTACGCTGCAGTTTGCTATGCCCACTGAACAAGTCGTGTAGTTTTTATGAGATTTCATTGTTTAATTTCTGTAGACTTCATGCAAGCCTGGAGTTAATGAAATATTGAAAACTGCGGAATATTTGTAAGGATGATACTTAGTCAGCATTTTCTTGAGTGGAGAACAGTTGAGGCAGTTGAGGTAAGGTTCACTTGAAAAGGCAAATTAGCTCTAAAGTAAATTAGTCTTAATTAGTAAAGTAGTCTTAAAAATTAAAGCTTCTTGGGCCAATGAGATGGTTCAGTAGGTAAAGGTATTTGCCGTGCAAGCCTGGTGACCCAGTTTCAACACTCAGATCCCACAGATGGAATGAGAGTCAACTTTTCAACAGTTGTCCTCTGACCTCAACTTGTGCACCATGGTAGGTACACCCACATTCATGTGCACAAGACACACACACATACACACACACACACACACACACACACACACACACACACACCACAATAATACAAGTTTAAAAACTTTTTTATGCCTACAATCTTATTTGAAATCATTCTAGGCATAAAAAATAGTAAATTTGTAGTCTATTGAGTGGTAAATAGTATTGTGAGATTCTAGTGAACCACATTTAGCTTAAATAGATGACTAATGTCAAAATGGGCTTTTCTGACTTTAGTCCCAGTGACTAAGTGCAGTGAAAGTCACTTTTTATTTGTACTGTTGAAGGGTTTTTTTTATTATATTTATTAATATTTCTTGAAGCTCTCCTATATGGTAGATAATATTGAGTACTAGGGACTTGGTAATTGAATTGTTTGGTAACTCTCATTGTGAGAGACAAATTAATAAGTTTTAGGCTTCCAGAAGAACTCTCCACCAATGCGGCAAACAGAATCAGACTGAATCGGAAAGCCCAGGTTTAATGGGTAAAACCCTCCCCAGCGATTCCCTGGCCCCACAGAGAGGAGAGGGGCACTCGAGACCGAAGAACCATGTGTCTGTTTTCAGGGATGCCACTTATATACCCTGTGGGAATAGTCTTGAGTCTCTCTGGGGGAGGGGCTGTGTTTGGTGGGCTTTGAAGGGGCGGGTTTAGGAAAGAGATGGGGAGGGAAGTTGAGGTGGATCTTCCACCAGACTCCTTCCAAACATTCCAGACTCTTTGGGTATAGAGATGCCAGGGTGCCAAGGGTTGAGGTGGAGCTGCCACCCAAACATTCCAGACTCTTTGGGTATAGGGATGCTAGGGTGCCAGGGGTTGAGGTGGAGCTGCCACCCAAACATTCCAGACTCTTTGGGTATAGGGATGCTAGGGTGCCAGGGATTGAGGTGGAACTCCCACCCAAATGCAAATAATAAATCAAGTAACTATAGACCAAAACCAAATGACTATGTGATACTAGAGTCAAACGTGATGGAGGTAGACAGCTTTTTGGATTGTATGTGGCAAGGCAGTGTCTTCCCTGAGGATGTGAATGAAACCTAAGCTGAGGTGGAGAAGAGGAGTCTGTCATCCAAACAGCAGGAGTAAGGAAGTTCCCAGAACAGATCGTACAGGCCCAGGCTGTGGCAAACAGGAGAGTTTTAGAATTGACTAAGAGCAGATCACTGTGAGAAGATGAAGTAATGTTGGGTTCCAGAGCTAGAAGGTAGTCTAGACATTTGAGGGTTTCTTTCAAAGACTTTGGAGAGAAGTTCATTTATATGTTGCTATAAGAGTAAGGTAATCATTAAAGGAGTTTACATGGGTGAGTATTAAAGGCTAGAATATTTTTAAAGAATAAACAGACAACTATGCAAAAAGTGGATTCATCATTTTTGATATACGATGTTATCTACAAATTGCTACTTGAGAAGTATTCAGATATTAAGTAAATGCTACTTGCAATATGAATGAGATAAAAGCTTGAAATTTTAAACATTTTGCAAATATTAGTTAGAAGACAGCAAATTCCCTGAGCTATGGTTTCCATGTTAGAGGCAGGCTTGAAGGGCAGTCCACCAGTCCTTTGTTCTGACCTTGTTCTTTCAGTGAGTCTGGCCTGGTTAGCATTCCCACCTCCTCACACGCCATTATCATGTGAAGCGTTCCTTTCCTTAGGCACAGCATAGTCCTTTTCGGTATGGCTTGCTTGTCACGGCCACCTCTCATCATGTTTTATTGCAGTAGTCTCACCCTTCCCAGTGTGGAAGACTGTCCTTCTCCCTCGTCTATTAGTACTTTCTTTTCTCTTGTTTTGTTTTTAATTATACTTTCAGTCTCTCTCTGTTTTTCCTTCTGCCCATTCCTTGGCATGATCTTGACCTTTCTGAAGCTAGGCTCATGGTGTCTGTATATACCTGACTATGGCCTCCCTCTGTGTTACCTCTTCCCTCTCCAAGTCCCACTATCCCCCTCCAACTATTCTCATGTCTTCCCCTCCCTCTTTCAACCCTACTTTGTCATTGATCTCATCTGACTGTCATGTCTAATACTATTTAGACTTGGTATCTGTAACTTGATTTCACCCTGCTCAGTTATTTTAGTCATTTCTAAGACAGATGCTATCACTTTCCAGTCCCTCTTTGTCTTTCTCATCCTTAATCCTCATTTGTCTCCTGTGTTCAAGTCTTTGTTCACATGTCGGCATTTTCCCAAGTCTCCCAGCATAGAGGGCTCAGGTTCTTTCTTGAGAATTTGCAGGTTTTCTTTGGAAGTATATTCTTTCTTTTTCTTTCTTTCTTTCTTTCTTTCTTTCTTTCTTTCTTTCTTTCTTTCTTTCTTTCTTTCTTTCTTTCTTTCTTTCTTCTTTCTTCTCTCTCTCTCTCTCTCTCTCTCTCTCTCTCTCTCTCTCTCTCTCTCTCTCTCTCTCTCTCTCTCAGTTTTTTGAGACAGGGTTTCTTCCCTGTGTAGTTTTGATACCTGTCCTGGATCTCACTCTGTACACCAGGCTGGCGTCGAACTCACAGAGATCTGCCTTCTCTGCCTCCCAAGTACTGGGATTAAAGGCGTGCGCCACCGCTGCTCAGCCTATTCTTTACATTTCTGTTGTGTATATTCTAACCACTGTATTAGAAGCCCCTCACTTCAAAGGCTTATGTTGCCTATTGAGCCACAGCCCTTATGCGTTCATGCCGAACAGCTCATCACCGCTCTCCAGCATGCTTTATGATCATTGCTAACTGTCTGAACTTCCCCAACTCTTAATGTTCATTGGATCCATTTCTCTTTTTTTGTATTCTTTCTCATGGTTTCCCCTCCATTTCTTCCACATGAGTCTCCTTTCCCTGCAAACATTCCCAGTTTGCTTAATTCCTGGTATCTTCGTAGAAACTGTTGCTCCCATTCCTGTTCATACCTCTCTACACAGTTTCATACCTCTCTATGGCTGCTTCCTAAAGAGCAGCCTTTGCCCTTAATAAAGCTTGCTGTGTTTCTAGATTTCACAAAATATCAATAAAACATTAATTTTTAAACATTTTCTTCAGTTTTGTAATTTAAAAGAAACTAGAGCTGGGCAGTGGTGGCACACACTTTTAATCCCAGCACTTGGGAGGCAGAGGCAGGTGGATCTTGGGAGTTCAAGGCCAGCCTGGTCTATGGAGTGCGATCCAGGACAGCCAGGCACAGAGAAACCCTGTCTTGAAAAAAAAAATCAAACAAACCCCCAAAAAAGAAAAAAAAAGGAAGGAGGGCGGGATGGAAAGAAGGAAGGGAGGGAGGGGCCCAAATAGAGCTCACATCAGGACTGGAAGTTAGAGCACTTTGTTTGACAACCCTGCCAAGTTAGATGGCATCCCCCTCGAGACAGTTTTCAATAGTTATGGAATAACTGGACACAAATAGGTGTCTAGGTGCAGCCTAACATGTGGCAGGTCCTTAGAGAATCCACAAGAAGGAAACAGAACCGTGCTCATTATCCTCTGGTCTGGGAATGTTGATGTGGTGAGAGAAGCAGGCTGATAGAGTAGGAACTGGGTGTTAGAGGGAGTGTGGTTTCCAGCAGTGAAGGAGAGCTTGTACCCGCTTCACTGGGCTCAGTACCTTCCACCCACCATGGCTACACTCTGTAGAAAGCTTTCGAGTGTGTGTGTGTGTGTGGGGGGGGGGGGGTGTCAAATTGAGGCTCTCCTTTTTTCTTCTATCCAGTAAAGGCTGGGGGTTCTGCTGCCATTGGGTAGCTTGAAGAGAGGGATGGAAGCCTTCTTCTGATGATGGGTTAAGTGGAGCAAAATGTGGGGAACAGCTGAGGCATTTTTAAATGTGAGGGCTGAAGGAGGGGTGAGGATTTGTCACAGGATGACGAGGCTAATCAGTGTGGGACTAGCTGCTCAATTCATTTATTCAGGTCCTGAATATGTAGTAGGGCCCAGGAGATGATTTCCATGTGGGAAGTTTAAGATATTTACACTTGTTTTTTTTTTTTTTTTTTTTTTTTTTTTTTTTGGTTTTTCGAGACAGGGTTTCTCTGTGTAGCTTTGCGCCTTTCCTGGAACTCACTTGGTAGTCCAGGCTGGCCTCGAACTCACAGAGATCCGCCTGGCTCTGCCTCCCGAGTGCTGGGATTAAAGGCGTGCGTTGTATATGGGTGCACTCACTGTGTGTGTGTGTGTGTGTGTGTGTGTGTGTGTGTGTGTGTGTGTGTGTGTGTGTGTTTGTGTTTGCTGCATTTTATGTGTCATTTCATAATAGTTCAATATGTGCTTTTTTAGAGACATTTCTATTGTTACATGAATGACTCTTTTTCAAGATGGACTGATGTTAACTTTTGAGTTTTGTAAGTTATGAGTAATTTGGGTGAAATTTGAAGATGACAAATTCTTTTCAAAATGATTCAGAGAATACCAAGAATTTATCAGCCATTACTTACTTAACCACAACTAATAACCGACTTTCACCAAGAATAAAATAAGTTTTGAAGCCCAAAGAAACCTTGGATTGAAAATAATGCCTCCTGAAGACATCCTTATACATGCATGTAATGTAAAAGTCTTTTTTTGTTTTACAAAACCCCCTGTCTTTTTTTTTCTTCTGTCTTTCCTTGCTCATTAAATCACCAGGCAGCTTTGAATCTGTGGTGGGAATGATTTATTCCAAAGATTCAGCCTTTACTGTTGCCTTGACATGTTGACTAAAGAAAGATAAGATACGCATTTCCAGTTAAATGCATTTGTAAGTATATTTGTTTCAGAAAGCGTTGTCACATTAAATGTGCCAGCAATGAGTATTTTTCCCCAGAGTTTAAAGAGCAATTTTTGATATTGTTAGTCAGTTAAAAATAAAACTCAATTCACCATTATAAATTGACCGAAACATAATATGAGCTAAATGTATATGATTTCCATGCAGCACACACATGTGTATGTGTGTATGATTTTCTAAAGCCTTTATGCTTCTCACTCTCAGGCTCTTGTTTTTTAAAATGGTCTCCCATCTAAGAGGTGCTGATTATTGAGATTATTTCTATGAGTCTCTGGGTTTGTGGCTTTAGATCTTTTTAATCACTGAGGCCACCATTATCCTTTCTCTTCCTCTTGGGCAGTTTTTCCATCGGGAGCCCATGGTTACCCAACACACCAACTTTCCTAAGAAGGTTCAGTTACCTCAAGTCCTAAGGCCAGTGGTTCGGAGAATGGCATCAGCACTCATGACTAACCAAGAATTTGTCATTTCTCTTGGTGCTCATTTGGATGGATATTTGTGTGTGTGTGTGCATGTATGTGTGTGTATGTATCATTTTATTTAAAATTTTAGATGGTATTATTATTTTATATAAATTTATATATAAATAAAATTATATATATATATATTTTATAGCCAAGGTCTCATGTATCCCAGACTGGCTTAAAGCAGTGGTCAGGATTACCTTGAACTTAACTTGGTGTATAATGTTCCTCTTCTCTTCAGTAATGGTGACCCTAGATATATTTCAATATTAGTCGTTTCGTTTTCATTCCTGATTTTGGTGCCCATTTATAGCCAACCTATTTCCTGTCTCTACCAAAATCTCCTATAGAGAGCGCCCTAGCAACTGGCAATAACCCTCCCGCCCTCCACTTACCTCTCTGTCCTCTGCCTCCTGCTCCTCTGAGCTCCTGTTTTTACCCTAAAACTGTATGAATCACTACAGCAAATGGAAGGGGCTGAGTTTCAATTCTTTAGTCTAGTAGGTTTATGGCTGTTATGTTTGTCTTCAATTTGAAATTAATATCCTCATTTGATTTTTTTGTACTGTTGTTAATTGAGACATAATTGTAAATCTCTATGGCATACACTGATAATTTATTACATGTGTGCAATATGTGGTGCTTGGACCAGCATCATTATGGCAAATTTCTCTTTGTTGGGAAGCTACAAACACCCCTCTTATAGTTCCTTCTTAAAATAAGCTATGTAGTGGGCTGTTATTTATAGTTTTCACTCTATAGTGTGTACTCTAGAACATTCGGAACCTCCACTTGTTATGTGACTGTACCTTGTTACCCATTATCCAACTCCACCCCCTTTTTAACCTCTGGCAACCACTGTTCTGTTATATTGGTTTTATTTAAATATGAGAAAATTAGAGCCCTGCCTGTGCATCTTGAAATATTCAGAAGCATATCTATTAAAAGTTGCCTCTTAATATAAGCTGCAATTATGTGCCCTTATCCTAGATTCATTCTGGCTGGTAGAAGTCTCTACTTTTTTCTACTTTTAATGTTATTTAATGGGGATTCCCTTTGAGGTTTCTGATATGACACTTTGCACACACATTTTAGTATTTAGTATCTGTGAGGCTTAGAACTCAGAGCAGGCCCGGTCAGTGTGAGAAATCACTGTTTGTGGAGCTAACTGAAAGACCCAGGCTTCAAGTCTCAGTGTACTCCCTGTATGACTGCCATCATATTACTACAAGCCCCGTGCCTTCATCCTTGTGTCCAGCCTGCAGCCAGCATTGCCTGTATGAGGTTCTGGTAAAGAGGGCAACATCCACTGGGAGGTGGCAGTATTCTTTCCCTAATTAAAAATATTTGGTTCTGGGTGATGGTGGTACACACTTTTAATCCCAGCCCTTGGGAGGCAGAGGCAGGGGGATCTCTGTGAGTTCAAGGTCAGCCAGGTCTACAGAGTGAGTTCCAGGACAGCCAAGGCTGTATGGACACAGAAAGAGCCTGTCTTGAAAACAAAAAGCAAAAAAAAAAAAAAAATTGGGGGGGTTGCCTGCACTAATTCAAGCTACATACCTGCCTGACTGTGTGAAGTAGCAGGACTCAATTCAAGTTGTTAACAAAAAACATCATTAATTTTAAAAAATGTTAAATGAATAAAGTTTAATCTACTTGCAATGTAATAACTAAGATTTGAAAAAAAAAACAAAAAAAAAGATTTGAAAAACATTGTTTTCTACATATTTAGGACCTTGAAATTTCCTGTTTTCAAAGATACAGGAACGTCCTTTTGGTCATTTGTTTTTGTATTTTTTTTCTCCTTTTCTTCATTACAACATCCCAAGGAGCATTTTAAAAACTTTTGTTTCCTAATCTCTTTTCATGAAAATTTTATGCCAAATACATAGTGTATCTGATTGCATATTTATGTGTACCTATACTTGGTATTTAAAATAATAAAATTTTGTCACCCAAATCTTCAAATGATCAGTCATCACCCATTTGTGCTATACCATCCCTGTCAAGCATACAGGTCAGACCTATTGGAAACCATCTGTACATCAGAGTAGAGGTTTGGAACTAGACTGGTAGTGGAGTAACTAACAGTAAATGCCTCTTGCCCCACTGATGAGCCACATGACCCTTTAGCAGTCTCTTAAGTTTTGAAAGCATCCTTTCATCTACAGCATGGGAATGCTGTTATCTTTGTAACAGTTACATGAGAATTAGATGGAATGGTTCATGAAACACACTAAGTTATGTTAACTCTTCCATGCACATTGATTATTATTGCATTATCTTATTAATCATCACCTCCATCCTGGTCATTTGAGCAGCAGATGTGAGTGCCAGTATATAACCAGCTGTTTGCTTTTGGAGGAAAAGCTTCTAAGGTTTTTGTTGTTGTTTTCTGTTAACATAAGATAAAGTTCTTATGGACCTTCACAGTCAATAAATGCAAATAAAAATTTCATCTGTGTGTATGTGTATCATGAATTTTCATGTTTTATATATATATATATAATATATATATATTATCATGAATTTACATGTTAGGCTAAAGTGTAGGTCACTATTTTATTAAATGATTCTAAACTTCCTTTGTAGATATTTGATTTAATGGATGCCAAAGCACGTGCTGACTGTATCAAAGAAATAGATCTCCTTAAGGTAAGTAATGAAGTATGGGTTATTTTTTTTAATATTTCTGAATATGTTGATAAAATGATTTATCAAAATGTCACACTGGTTTTATGTAACACTGCATAATTTAAGAGTTTGTATGTTTTGGAGAATATAATTTGGATTTATGATAGAATAATTGAATCACAATATTAGGTAGAGTCTACTTTTTAAAAACAGAACAGATACACAGGCCTAAAACACTGGAGAAGTTTTTTTTTTTTTTTCTAGAACATTCTACATAAGCCTCCTATCCTACTAGTTAAATAATACAAGTGTGTATTGGTGTCACATCACGATGTGTCATACTGAAAGCCTGAACTAACCCAGATGCTTCACGTTGATAAACACTTCCGAAGTCAGTTCTATGGACTTAGACAAAGTGAATAGAGAAAGTGTGCCAGGAGTTAATATTAGTTCCTTGTCCACCCGAGAGTGTAATGAGGGTCCAGTAATCTGGACGGTGTTTCCTTGTTCGTGATGTTTTTTACAGAATGACTTTTGCTGTATTCATTTGTTTTCAGTGAGGTATGATGGCTCACACTTTGATCCCATAACCTGGGAGGCTAAGACAGGAAGAACCTGACCTCTAGGCCAGCCTGGGCTATGAAGCAAGAGCTTCTCTTTAAAGAAAGGAAAAGCGCTGTGTTTTATGCATCTGCGTTATGTTCTTAAAATGTATCAGTTTTAACCAAAGTATTTCAAAACTATGTTTTCCCACTCTTCACATTTGAAGTAACTGTTTTAAACACACACACACACACACACACACACACACACACACACACACACACACACACGCAGCCTTTTAAAAGTAGAAATAGCATCAATATGAACAGCATGGGAGAAAACTAAGTATAAAGAAAATCATCTATAATTTATGAGAGTTTCTCTTTGAGAAATTATGTCTTGCATTAACTTGTTTAAAGTTTGAACAGAAAAATTGTAAATGTGAGTAGATTGCTGCATGTATTTCTACAAGGTGAGATTTTTTTTCCTTAGAGATGATCTTAGTCAACTCACATAGATGGATTCTATGTATTTATATTTCTTGATATAAAATCAGTATTTAGATACTGTATAGTGGATGTTAATTGTGGTTTTGAGCAGTCTAGCTGCCTAGGAACAGCTCTAATTTTAAAAGTAGGAGTATAAAGAGATATTTTTGCAGTTGGATGTTCTTGTATGACAGTTCTCATTTTGAAGAATATAATTTTGAGCAATTAATGATTCAATTCTACCATTCACGTATTGCATTTATTTATATTCCTACTAGTTATAACAGTACTTAAAATCTTGAGTACATCATTTATTGTATCTAATAAAATATTAAAATAAAATTTATTCATATCTAGTTTTATTTTGAATAATTAGGTTTTTTTTTTTTTTTTTTTTTTGGTTTTTCGAGACAGGGTTTCTCTGTGTAGCTTTGCGCCTTTCCTGGTACTCGCTTTGGAGACCAAGCTGGCCTCGAACTCACAGAGATCCGCCTGCCTCTGCCTCCCGAGTGCTGGGATTAAAGGCGTGCGCCACCACCGCCCGGCCGATAATTAGGTGTTTTAAAATTGACTATAATAAAAATATGCTGTCAAGATATTTACAATTTAAAAATGAGTTGCCATAGCTAAATCAAAATTATTAAAAACTATACATGATTCTGGAATTTAAAATAAGTTTTTGATTTCTACTTTTTTCCTTAGCAACTCAATCACCCAAATGTAATTAAATATTATGCATCATTCATTGAGGATAATGAGCTGAACATAGTTTTGGAATTAGCAGATGCTGGTGACCTCTCCAGAATGATAAAGGTAAGTTTGTTCGTTTGTTTGTTTTTCTGACAAAGCTGTCTGTGAAATGTCTATCTTGGCAGTTACTTTAAAGATCTCACTGTGATAGTTAGCATATGGCCATATGGCCAGTGGTAAGGATGGACATGGTTATGAAGCTGGCTTACTTAGCAAAGTTCACCCTAGTTACCTTATATTTCTAAATGCACCCGAATCACTTTGGAAATGGACTTAGAGACTTGTTTTCTGAAGTTTGAGTGTTTTAGTTTGTTACTCTTGAGCAGACTACCCTTGATCCTTTGTCTTCGGACCCCAGGGAAAGGAGGAAAGAAAGAAATTCCAGGCTGGAGAGACGGCTCGATTGTTAAAGTGCTTGCCACATAAGGATGAAGAGCTGAGAGCAGGTCTCCAGAACCCATGTAAAAATCCAGTGCAATATTGGGTGCCTGTTAATGAAGCTCTCAGGAGTGGAGACAGAGGGGTCCCTGGAACTCACTGGCCAGCCAGTAGAGCTGAATAGGTGAACTCTAGGTTCAGTGAGAGACCTTGTCTTAAAATATAAGATAGGGAATGATTGAGGAAGACATTAGCCTCTGGCTTTGACACATACATGCACACCCATGCTCACGTATCTACACATCTATCCAATCCATGTGCATGTGCATACACCCCCGCCCCCCCCCCACACACACTGATGCACACATAAAGGAAAGAAATCTGAGAACAGCTTAGAAGATGAGCCGAGAGGATTCCTCAGAGAAGAATTTGGATGTCAGTCTGACTGAAAAACTATTTAGCGTTCTTCCTTAAAAGGATGTTAATTGGGTTTATGTTCAGTTGCAGGAATAGAAACCATAGAACGAAAGTAAGTTAAAAACTGCTTATCCTTGCACGTGTCACTTCTCTGCACTACTTTCTCTAGAATATAATTCATAGGGACATTGTAATGATTAAATCCATTTATATTTATCCCGATCTTAGAACCGTGTTTCACATTCAGCTTCAGTCTCGTGACTAGAATATCGTCTCACAGACATATTTATCCACAAGACAGGCTGCATATGTAGTCTATATTTAAATGGCAGCACCAGCTAAGCCTCTCTTACTGTGGCTGACAGACTGGCCAGTGTGGGAACCAACCAAACCAACCAAAGCAGAAAAAGAAAGGTAGTGAATTTAGAACCTTCTAAAGCCAAGGAATCACCCACTGTTGCCTCCATTTTGGCAGAGACTTAAGGCTCACAGAAAAGTCACAGCATTGCAGAGGGAAAAGGGGTTAGGAGTTAGGGATGCCTTGGATGTAAATTTCTAGCATAGCAGGCTGGAGGTGGATTTGACATTTAGGTTTCCTGGCAGGTCGCCACACATCGTGTTTCAAGTTCTGTTTTTGTGAGGAGTCTGGTATTGTCAGCTTGTGCCTTGAGTCTTTGGGCTGGTAGATTCTGGTAAATCACTGATAATCTGTTTCTGGTTATTAGAAGGAGAGTCCAAACATGTTCCTTTAATTCTTACCAGGATCTTAGGAAGTGAATGTAACACTTTAAGAGCATAAGTACCATAGCTATTAAATAGCAGACCAGGTACTTTTGTAATTAGGTCTGTTTGATACAATAATCCCCATGTTTTCCTTTAATGGCCCTTAAAAATTCTTGTATGGCAGGATTCCTTTGATTATCAGGTATAAGTACTTGACCATCCTAGGGGGCGTTTACCCACCAACCCCACAGCTCCCCAGAGTTTTCTTGAGTGCGAGCAACAGGAAATATTAGATAGGAGGATTTAGATTGTGGAGATGAACAGATAAAAAATAAAGGATAGCCTCGAGAGGGCCAGGAACCTATTCCAAGGAGCCCTGACTGTCTCTGCCTCAGGGTATTTATAGAGACGCCAAGGGGTGGAGCAAAAGACCTCCTCCCCCAGCACAGCCAAGTGCAGACCATCTCAGACACCTGCCCTCAGGACCGTGGTCCTAATCATCCTCTCTATGCGGACCTGCTGGGTAAAGCCACGAGGCACCTGAAAACGGGCTCTCACACCATCCATTCAAAAAAAGAGTGTCACAATTTATATTTCTTTACTAGATTTTCTGATCAAGGTGTTCAATAGTTAAGAACTCCTGAGTGGGGGCTTCTGTATAAGCGATCACTGTAACTTATGTCACTGAAATTCTTAACAGGGCCCTTACCTGTAGGATGAGCACACTTAGCCACTTGGCTAGACTTTTCTAGTTGGAACAGCACTGTATGAAATGAAGTAAAAAGGGCTGGGGAGTAGGTGAGTGATAGAGTACTTGCCTAGCCCATTTAATTCCCAGCACAGGGAGGAAAAAAAAAAAAAGGTAATGTTATTACCTTATGGGATCTGGCTAAGCACTGCATTTAAAGTGAATCACTTCCAACCACTTATCTGATTTTCTGTTTCAGGGACTTCCCACCACTTACTTAGGCTGCCAACTGCCGAAGTATTTCTTTGCAAGTTAAAGAGTAATAAAACTTTATAGTCATAGCTTTTAAAAGAAATTAGGATGTGTTCTATGTCCACCTCTAGTGGACCACCTAGCCGTTCAACTATTTGAACATACAAAAGAAAACTGTCTTTACAAATGACTACAACTTACAACTATTTGAACTTTTTTTTTTTAATTACTTACCTGGTGGTGCTGTAGGAAGGAGTGTAAATCTTTTTCTCTAGGGTGGATTCAGAACAACAGAATTCTATATGGAATGAGTAGTGCTCCTGTAGACAGACGGTCCACCTTGCCATACTCTTGAAGCTTCTGACTAAAGTTTGCAGATGTGTATGATGTAGCAGACTGTTTCCAGGGGGTATTTTTAGAGGGTATCACTCAATTCCTCCTAAGTTGTGAGCATGGCAACTTAATGTACTTTGGTAAAATCTTAGAGTTTCTGTCCCTACTATCTCGTGTGTCTGTTAGTGTGTAGGCTTTTGGACAGTACTTGCTTCCTTATAGGTTCTGGCAGTATTTGTGTAGTATAAGATCTTCTAAGGGTTCCGAGTCATTGAGATCCCTAGATCTAAACCATGAAAGTCAATGTCAAGCCTTCAGATCTTCATCATAGTGACTGTAACAACTTTGAATCACAAAAGTCATTTCCCAGTGGATCACTTTGGATCCTAGGTATAATTTTGTGGTGCTTTTGTTTGTTTGTTTGTTATTTCAGACTTGACCAAATCTCTATGTTGTATTCAGAGGAATAATGTAATAGATTTGAATGATCTGACTCGAAAGTCTCTTCTGATTCCTTTCAAGTAGAATTTTATTATTGATCAACACAATTCAATATACATAGTTATGTTTTTCCCCTCTATATGATTTAAGCTTTGTGCTTACCTCCTGTCATTAAATACAAAAAGCCTACTTGTCTTGGATTTGTTTTCTCTAGTTTGTATCCATTAACACTTTCCAAAGGTAACTACCAACTTTATGTGCATAAAGTCTGCCTCGTTTTGTTTTCTATCTGGACACATATTTAATTCAAAGATAGATGTATGACAATATGTGTATACACTTTCTCAGGCACATCACAATTTAATTACTTCTTTGGTAGAGCAGAGAAAGGTCAAGTATAAGCCTGGTGTGGCCTGTTGCATCTCTATATCTGTCTGTTTTCATTTCTGTTGTATAGATTCATGTAATATTGCTGAGTAACAGAATATACACATTTTAAGTCCTAGAGACTGCCCACTCCCAAGTAGTTTATGCCATTATAGCTCTTTTTCCAAGAAAAAAAAAAAAAAAAAGCTCCATTTTTTTCTTGGTCATTAGCACATACAAGGTATATGGCTTACACCTTCTTAGAACTCAGTATGTATCATAGAAGACAGTTTTTAAACCAATATTCATAGAAAAATATGTGACTTCTGTTGCAATAATGTATATAAAGGAGGTACAGGTTTCATCAGGACAGTTGATGTGAGAATGGAAACCCTTCCTTGATGGCGATAAACGGCTTTGAGGCAGTGGGTGCTAGATGACCTTTACTTACTTAAGCGACTGAGTCACAGCTGCCATATCTATAAATTGGTTTATAATACTTATCTCATAATGTTATCATGAGGGTGAACTACCCCCCACACACACACACACGATATGTATGTGTGTGTTATCTCTATACTTGTTTTTAGACCTTTACAAATAAATGCACACACATTATCCTGGCCAATCTGAATTTTTGATGTTCAATGCGTACTCAAATTTTCTTTGTTCCCTTTAAGCCTCTGAGTGGTACTCTACCTAACCCACCCCTTAAGTCATCCAAAGTCTACCCTCTCATTTCCAAGTGACTGGAGTGTTTATGCGTGAATGATTAAACCTTTCCCATGGGTCTGCCATGGTGACTTATGTCTGACTTTGTGGTTTCCTGTGCTCTCCTGTTGACATACACAGGAAGGGATTGTTGTACATCCCTGTAGCTAGAGTTTTCCTGCCTGGCCCACAGTCAGGACAAATCTCTCTCACCCGCCAATCCCACAGCCGCTCAGACCCAACCAAGTAAACACAGAGACTTATATTGCTTACAAACTGTATGGCCGTGGCAGGCTTCTTGCTAACTGTTCTTATATCTTAAATTAATCTATTTGTATAAATCTATACCTTGCCACGTGGCTCGTGGCTTACTGGCATCTTCACATGCTGTTTGTCATGGTGGCGACTGGCAGTGTCTCTGATTCAGCCTTCCACTTCCCAGAATTCTTCTCCTCCTTGTCCTGCCTACACTTCCTCCTGCCTGACTACTGGCCAATCAGTGTTTTATTTACTAACCAATCAGAGCAACACATTTGCCATACAGAACATCCCACAGCACATCCCTCTACCTGGGTCTCTATCCTTTCGTTGCTTTCTCAGCTCAAGCCTTATCATTCCTGGTTCTTTAGCTGTAACCATTCTGCATCTTCTGGGTTTCATCTATTATCATTTGAACATCTTCGTTTCACTGTTCTCTTACACGTCTTAATATACAGACAGACAGACAGACACACATGTTCCTTATTAATTCACTCATTCAAGAAATTTGTATTGTCATGGGGAAGACAAAGGGAATGATAAGCAAGTGTGTGGTTTCCAGATGCTGGTTAGTGTAGTGCAGGCAAACAAAGGCGGGCAATAGGAAGGGGTCAGGGAGAATGCTGCCACTGTTTTGAGAAGATCTGAGAGGGCCATGCTGATCAGGTCTCGCCAGCCCCACCTCTGCCTGCTTTTCCATTTAGCCACTGTTGAAGCTCCATGAAAGGCCACTGGGCTGACCTCTGTCAGAAATCCCAGTGGTCTCCTTTCTTCTTGATTGCTCAGTAGCATTTGGATCTCTTTTTCAGTCGCTTCTTAAAATATTCCCATTGGCTCACCAAGTATTGAAGTGACTTCCTTTACTGCTAACCTCTCCTTAATGGAGTCATTCTCTTACTCGTGACTTTTTGAGATAAGGTCTCCTTTTAGCCCAGGCTGGCCTCAAACTCACTATGTATCAGTCTGATCTTGAACTACTGATCTCTCTGATTCCTCCCTAGTGGGGCTGTAAGTGTGAGTTTCATGCCCAGCTGTCTTCCTCCTGCAGTTTTAAGATACAAACCCCGCCTTCTTTTTTTTTTTTTTTTTTTTTTTTAACCCACTGTGGTCCATGGCGTTGATGCCTCTGGATTCAGTTTTTCTCTGTCCTGTGCCGGTAAACAAATTCATGATCTTCTCATAGACAGTCCCTCTGTTTCCAAGTGGAGGCTCAGCTTGAGTACATGCCGTAAGCCAGGCCTCTCCTCTGACACTTTCCTCTCTATTTCAGTTTGTCACCAAGTTCTCATCATTTTTTCCATCTACGTATTTTTCAGATTTCTCTCCCTGTGTAGTTCCATTGCCCTTTTTCTTTCTAAAGTTCGAAATTAGCCATCTCGCTACAGAGTAAGAGCTTTTTAATTCACCCACCAAGATCCACTCTACAGATCTATATTTCTTCATCAGCCTTTGGGTGTCGGAGAAGAATAAAAAACCCTCAGCCTTCAATCAGCTCCTTCGAGGATTTCTTAACGAGGGTAAACGCTGAATTGTTTGGCAGCCCCTGTGGTACAGGGCATCTCAGTCTGTGTGTTCACCTTCCATGTCCCTAGAACAGTGCCTGACCCAGGGCAGTCACTTAATAAATGTCTCCTGCAGAATCCAGCGTCTGGTTTTCCCACAGTCTCTGCAGAAGGACCATTCAGTCCCTTGACTCTTGTCTTAGTGTTTCACGTATGCCTTGTGTCACGTATGCGGTTCCTTCTGCTGGGGACGCCCCTCTTCATTCCTGGTCAACTTTCTATTTCTATCCTTGAGCCCTTCACACAGATCCCAGTTCCTCAAGACTTTCCCTTTGACCTCAAAGGGGCTTTTATGTATAAATGTTTTTGGACATACACATGTATTCCCCTGGAGACCATTCTTCCCCAGGATTTAGTAATGCAATTCCTTAGTGATTTTGCGTGATTATTTTATTGATATTTTCATTTGCCCAAGACTTAATCCCTCTGGAACAGGGACTGTATCCTCTTTCTTCACTAGGCTGTCCTCTGTTTGTTAGGGAGGTACCTGGAGCTCCACATCACATACAACAATTGGTTCTGTTATCTTGGCTACACTTCCCTGTTCCCAGGGCCAGTACACGCCATGGGTGACAGTTTCCTCCTACTTTATACCTTGATCTCTTCCAGACTTGTTCCATTAGTGAGTAACATGCTGGTGTGAGAGAAGGGTCTTCTGCTGCAGAAGAGGACATGGGTGGAGGGTCCTAAAATTCTGGAGTTGTTTTCTAAACGCCCCAATTTTAGAAGCATGTGAAAGGATACTGACATAGGGTCTTCTTTTTGGAAAGAACATGATAGTGGCTTAAGGCTTCATCAAGGAAAGCAGCGAAGGCTCGCATTGTGTGAGGACTGTTCTCAAATCACCATGCAGTACCACAGTGTGCTCCACTCTCTCAAGTCTTCAGCCTAATTGGGTTAGAAACGGACGTATAGCTCCTGGTCTTTATTCCAGAGATGAACCTCTGGATAGCATTGCATCAAAGATTCTTGCAAGTAAATAATTAATTGGTTTAGAGCAGACTGACAAATATAATTAAGCAATTTATAGTTGAAATATTCAGTCTTTCTCTAATTAGTGACAAAGGAATACCTGAGGCTGTGGTCAGATGAAATACTTCCCAGATGAGTTGGAGGATAAAAGAAAGGCTGGGATTTTTTTCATCATAGATTTCTTCATTAACAGTAACTACAACTCTCAAATAAAATGGTCTTAGAAAAGATTTGAGTTCAGTTAAGTCATGCTGTTGGTCTATATTTTCTTTGTTTTGGAGAGAATGGAACTCTTGGGCACTCCATTGCGTGGTGAGCCCTTATTTCAGGAGATAATGTCAGGAAATATGTTTATTCAGACTCAGATATAAAGGGATAAGACTAATCTAAATATCTGAACAAGAGTTCTATTTATTTCTGCTTGTTAATGGTATCACAATACTTTTTAAATTTTCATAGCCCTTTTTGCAAAATATACTTCCTTCATTGAACTGATGTCAGTACAAATAATAATTTATAGTGTATATATGAAAGTTAATTTGATAGAAAAATTTAAGTTATATTTATATTTTTAAAACATGTATTTTGTTAAAATTTCAGTACAACAAAATATAACCTTATGTAATTAATATCTTTAGGGGACGCTCAGAAGTCTGCTAACAAATGTCTTACCACAACCCTATGACTAGGAATGAGATGAATTTGATTTTAACAGAATATTTTCAGTAAAATATGCAATACACATAATTCAAATGAATATCTTTTTTTTTTTTTTAAGACTGGAGTATGTCATTATTCCAACCAATTAATTAAGGCTCTTTCCTTATTTCTAATGCATCTAGACACAGATTGTCTTCTTGGATCGTTCACTTTGTATTTGTACTGTTTCTATTTGTGAGTCTTTCCCTTTGCATGTATGTGTCGTGTACGCCCTCTGTGAGATAATTTAGTTCCTTGTAGCCATATGATTAACGTCACTTCTGCCACCACACAGCCAATCCTCAGTTGCATAGGTCCCCCCCGACTCCACCCCAGCTTTCCCCTCTCACATGACCCTTCACAGGCTAGACTGGAAGAGCCTCTCTGGTTTTGAGTCTGACTTCTTAGAAGGGCTCACCAGATTGTGTGAAGCCAGCCCAAAATAATGTCCCTTTGGGTTGCCCCAAAGTCAGCTGGCTGGGAAGCTTAATTACATCTGCAAAAAGTAATTCTGTCATATAATAATATAATCTGGGAACAATATTTCTTTTGCTTCTTTTATTCATTTAAGATGTTTTTTAAAATAATAGTTTTATTTATTATTTGAAGATTTAATACACATAGACAATATTTTTTAGCTCGTCCACCTCCTATTCCATCCTTTCGACTCCCCCAGACCCACCAAACCATCTTCCTAACTTCATGTCTTCTTCTATTATTCCTTATATTCAAAGCCCCAATTGCAATTAGTGTTAACTTTGTGCAGATGAGTGTGGACTGTGCATTACAACGTGAACAACCTGTCAGCAGCCACGGCATCTTACTCAGTAGCCCAGGCTGCCCTTGAACTCTCTAGCCTGCCTCCCACTTCCTAAATCCTGGGATTATGGGTACCACCAGACCCAGTTCAGGAGTAAATATCAAGGGGAGAGGATTATATACAAGGTGTTGGGAATTTATAAATAAATCTTACAATTCACCTTATCACAAACTGATAAATTAGGTAGACTATCAGCCTTGTTTTGAGGTAACTGTTATCTTCAAAGATTGAAAGTTAGAAAATGTGTTTACTTACTTGGTTGTTACTGTTTTCCATTCAGACACATTTTTAGTTTACTTATCTAAATGTAAAGGTGGTATTGGAAATGAGATCATTTTGAAGTGTCTTTTATGCTCTTGACCTTTGCATACTTAAAGCCATAAATTCCTCCCAGTAACATTGTCTCCCTTGGATCGGGTTCATTTATTGTGTATTCCAGGACAGCCACACTTCCCATTTCAGCCTCTTACTGAGGTTGTAGCCCTTATCAGACAACCAGCCCTTGCCGGTGATCCCAGTCTTGCAATAACTGTATACACCTGTGCATATATCTTATAAATTTGCACATACAATATGCTGCACAGGGATTTTATAGAGCAGTGTCACATGTGAAATATCCTGTGTATTTTCTTCTATAATTGTGTAGTTTGAAAGCAAAATGGTACAGAACTTAAGAATTTCCTTACCTTGAAAATGATAGGCCATAAAGACCATTATGTGGTCTGTGAGATAGCTAAAAGGTGATATGTAGAATCTGCACTGTGTGTCCTTGGCTCCTAAGAATCTGCACTGTGTGTCCTTGGTCCTAACGTTGGAAGGTATTGGTAGCACTGGTCCAGAGCTGCTTTTGCAAACTACCGAGCACATCTCTGCAGGACCACTGGAGAAGAGCTGTGGGCGACAGACTCAGTCTCTTCTATGGGAAGCTCCTCAGATGTTTTTACTTAGGTTTGTGTGGACTTGCCATCTTATGTCTCTGTTGTGTTTTCTTTATTCATATAAAAATTAAAACAATTCATAAAAAGTTAAAACTCCTGTCTGGTCTAATATAACAGAGACAAATATTTTTATTTATTTTTGTGGCATCTATGTCATCCTGAAGATTAACTTTTTCCTTTCCTTTTTTTTAAATTTGAATTATAATTTATCTAAAGATAGGGGTGTCCTATGGCTTAAGCTGGTCCCAAACTGGCCCTGTAACTGGGAGATGACCTTGAATTCCTGATCCTCCTGGCTCTACTTCCCAATGGCTGGCATTATAGATGTGTGCCACTATGCCTGAATTCTGCTTTTTAATACTCTGACTTAGCATAGAACACTCTCAGCAGGATAGAGAACCTTGGAACTGCTTGGAAGCCTTTTTTAACTGATTTAGTAACAGGACCTCTCTAAGAGTTACTTATCTGCAATGCAGCAGTCATTCCTTGAATTATTTATTATGTTTTTAAATTAATTTACTGATTTTTCTTTTTTAAAAATATCCTGAATAAATCTCCTGGTGCTGATTTACTTGTGTTTAGAAGACACCTTATAGGTGAAAGAACATTGGGACTTGGTTGGAAAATATTTTGTCCAAGTGAGTAAAGTGAGATACCAGTGGGGTGTGCTCGGTGACCTCCCACTGGCCAGGCCCATTATGCTTTACATCTTGGAAATCAATTTGAAGTATCTGAGCCTTTTCCTGACCACCACAAGTGAAAGTCTTCACACACTGCAAATTAATGTACTACTGAAATTCCAATTGGTAGGTGTTTTACCCAAGAAGTTCTCCCATACCTGTGTATAGCAATAGTTGTATATCTGAGTCTGTCAGTTCCTCATTATATGTTCAGAAGAAATGTTTCCTTAGAAAAATTAATATATCGTTAGAATTGCACAGAACAAGCCAGTTATACTTTCAGAAGCAATTTGTCTTTTCTGTAGCCAGTCTCTGCCTTCAATTCTTTGCAATAATAACTATAAAATGTCATTTTAGAAAAAGAAATGCATTATAATTACAAAGGTGTTTGGAGACATAACATCCCTGCTGATGGTAAATATTTGACCTAATTGCAAGGTCCCAGTAGAGGACTCTACCTGCCATCACCTCACACGAGACCATGTATATATTAAGTGAACCTGTTAGGATTTCTGGGCCCGTTTGTTGCTTTATTACTAACAGAAATTTGAAGGATATGACAGACCTGTAAACTTACTGTTTTTAAGTGTGAAAATGTGCCAAATAGATATTTATATGTTATTTGCTACTGAAATTGTCGACCCACAGATAGTATTTAGAGATGACAGGAACTTTGTAGATCATGTCCAAATTCTGTTTAATGTGTCAAGGAAACAGACCAACATTGTTGAGTGACTGGTTTAAGGTGGCATGGCTAGTTATGGTCAAACTCATAATCAATTCTGTGTTGAGACAGGTATGCATTGTTAGAGAGAGGCACATTTAAACATTTGACAGTAGTTCCAAGTAGGAAGTGCTTTCTGTGTTTAATATAAATCACTTCCTGCTGTTGATTTTTCTATTTAACCACTGTAGTACGTTTCTAAAAGTTGATTTACGTAGATTCCGACGAGCAGCTACATAGTTGTGGAGCCCTTTGTCAAAACAATTGAGACACTTCAAGGTGACAGCAAAGGGTCTCTAAACCAAGTGGCTGATGTAGGACCAACATGGCTGCATGCCCATGGTGCTATCTCTGAGAATCCCAAATGTTTACCTGCGAAGTTTTTTCTTTATAAAGATTAGCGTACATAAATACAGGCTTAAAATTTTTTATATGCTGTGGATAGTAGTACCTGTTACAAGTCGAGATTATTTTTTTCTTCTCTGTTAGTGAATGCATGCTGAGTAATTTCACTGAAGCTTTTTCAGAAATTTCTTGAAGATACTAGAGATGCACCCTGAGAAATGAGCAGCATACCTGGGGCTCTCATGTCTAGAGTGCAGGAGCTGATGTTCCTCTGAGTTCAAAGAATAGTATTAGCTATCCAGGGCCCACTTTCTTTGTGGATTTAGTGTTGAGCATTCAATTTATAGGATACTTTACAATAAAAAAACAAAGGTGTCTATTAAAGTATATTTTCTTAGAATCTGAATGGAGGCTGCTCATATCCACTTGTCTTTCCCAGCGGTAAAAATCACTTTGGTGGTAATGCAAATGTGTTTTACCAGGTCAATTGACTTCACCTCAGTGAGATGTTAGTAAATATATATAATCAGTGAAACAATAATGTAATCTCATGTTTGTGCTTAAGTTTATAACTTACTTAGCTTTTTGTTCTATCTAGTATTTCCATTGAATTAAAATCCGATGTGTATATGAGTCCTGTCAATGGTGGTAGAATATATATACAATATTTCAAGGTGAGCCTTCTTTATAAAAACACTACACCCAAAACAAAAATTATGTCCAAGTGATCCATTAAACTTGAGGGGCAGCTTTCGTCCACAGACTTCTACATAATTTATTTTGGAGTTAAAGACATTTTATTTCATAACATGAATACAGTAAAAAATACCACAACACGTAATCTTTCATGTAAATATTTTCATTGATACTAATCTTTAAAAAATTTCCGTGTGGCCGGGCGGTGGTGGTGCATGCCTTTAATCCCAGCACTCGGGAGGCAGAGCCAGGCGGATCTCTGTGAGTTCGAGGCCAGCCTGGGCTACAGAGTGAGTTCCAGGAAAGGCGCAAAGGTACACAGAGAAACCCTGTCTCGAAAAACAAAACAAACAAACAAACAAAAAAAAATTTCCGTGTTTAATTGTTGTCTATGCATGTTTGCGTCTTACACGTTTGCATTAGATGTTTTATAATACAGAATTAAGTATTATTACAAGGATATCTAGCCTTCAGAAAGTAGGACTTTTGAAAGTGATGTTATCCTGCTAGCGCATTACCTTTTGAAAGGCATGCACATTTGAGTAAGTTGAGTACTGCTGATGTAAACCTTCCAGTATGAAAAGTCAGTCAGTTTTCCTTGCTTTTCTCTGCCCCCTCTTTTAGGAGAAAGGTAACAGTGCCACCATGAGAACGGACAGGTTTTCAACATCACAACTACTGGCTTCCTCAACTAGCAAAAGCCCTGCATTTAAAGAATATTTGACAAGCCCAGGCATTTAAATAGATGTTTCAGAAACTGAGCAATATCAGTAGTCTAATCAGAATTTATCATCTGATAGTCAAATTTATGCTATTCTTTAGTGACCTTTAGTGAGATACCTAAGCCTCGCCAGGTCATTCTGTATGGGTAACATGAGATTAACAGCAGCTCGTTTTCATCAGTTTTAATTTGTTATAACAAACAGTGTCAGAGAAGAATATAAGAACGTGGAAACAGGTCTTCTCAGCCTGTGTACATGCTCCCTAATGTGCATTTTGTTGCCAGTGTTTTTCAGTCTCTTTTATATTTTGTCTTTTAATAATGAGACTAAAAATAAACACACACACACACACACACACACACACACACACACACACACACACACACACACATACACACACACACCACCACCAACAACAACAATTAAAGAAATAGAGGCCATGAATTTGAAAGAAAGCAAGGGATGGGGGGCGGGGTACATGGGAAGGTTGGAGGGAGGAAAGGGAATGGGGAAATGATGTAATTATATTACAGTCTCAATTTCTTAAATATTTAAAATAATAAACCGCTCAGTTGATTATGGTTATGATGAGTTTAGACTCTGTGCTAAAACATTCAGTTTTTTTTTTCCCCATGTTCTGATGGCTACATGTTACAGTATATTTATTTTTGAATGAAAAGAGACCCAGTGCCCATCTTTCTGTTGGCATCAAACAGTCCTCTGATATGTTAATGTGGCATTGGGGGAGCACATTGCACAGGCTTTATTTGGATGCATTCCAAGTCTCCAGGAAAACGGTGTGGAAAGAACTGAATTTTCAGCGTTGTCCCTGTCCAGTGAAAACTGATATTGACACAGTCTGCCATCAAAGAAAACCCTCATATTGGAGCACAATATGAGCATTTTTCAACATTTAGCAAGACTGTGGTGAATTTTTGTGATTACCTGGTCATTTAGAGTAACATTACTGATTTAATTGTTAATGACATTGCAAAATAATTGATTTTCAAATGTGTTCTATGGGAAAGATTGACCTAGTATTCTTACAGTTTTTTAAGACTGTTTTGCTGTAGCAAGTGGGCACAGTGGAGTTGGGGGGGAGGTCATTCGTTGCCTATGGAGAAGGGTACCAGTGGTTTTCTTATAACTCTGCCTTTTCAACTGGTCCTTAGCTGGCCACAGGTGTGAATCGTGAGGGCTAGTTTCTTCACTTTCTCAAATATAGTTTCTTTGTATTAAATACCAAAAAAACTCATTGGTTGAACTTTTCCAAATGTGGGTTTCAAATACAGTAAGGAACGGGTTTAAAATCTGACATGTTGGTAAGTACATATATATATGCACTTCACACAGTTACAGTTGTCTGAAAGCTTTGCGGCCAAAGCTATTTCAAGGCCCTGTTTCTTCATGTGGGTAATGTATAAATACCGTTCAATAAGAAACCCGCCGCCGCACTTTTGTTTTGAAAGCATGGTATTTGTGTGCAGAATATTCAGTGGGGCTGAGAGCTTGGTGCTTGGTATACGACAGTCCTCGTCTCCTAACAGATTTAATCGAGGAAAGTGGACGGAACTCTAGCTGTGGCTTGCAGTTGTTCTAACAACTTCCCTGCCAGTCTGTGGCCCACTGTCTCCTCCACAGCCTGCTGGTACTCTGAGCATGTCTCTCAGTTTTCCTCTAAGAGTCTGACTCTCCAGAGTGGAGTTTCATTCAAAGGACAGGTTTGCCTTTTAATGTGCAGGTGGATAGACTCATGAAAACTTTTTACAGAAATACCTTTACTTAATTTTTAATAAATTACGGTGTTTCAAGCTGCCAGTGTAGCTCAATATTTAAAAGGAATTTTAGAGTGAAGATATCTGCCTGAAGCAGACCTGTCCTTTGTTTTTCCATTTTTGTTGTTGATTTTAAAGACCAAGTCTTACGTGCCAGGCTGGTTTCAAACTCCCTATCTGGCTGACCTTGCACTTCTGATCTCTGGCACCCACCTCCCAAGTGCTGGGTGTACACTTCTCATCCCCTGCTTCTGTCTCTCAAGTGCTGAGATTTGCAACACCACACTCGGTTTTTGTGGTGCTGGGGATGAAACCTGGGGCTTCATGCATGCTGGACATATACTCTATTAGCTGAGCCACATACCCAGTAAGAGTTGTCTTTTAATGAGTCTAATTACTTTAATATGTCTTCATTTTTAAAAACTGTAGCTTCTCTTGAGATGAAATTTGAGAAACATCATTTTGTATAGATGTATTTTTTTTTCAAGTAGTTGGGCATTACAGAGATGTAGTGTTCCATGGTTTCTGTTAACCTTAAGCAGGAAGAAATGTAAGCTATTATGTCAAGTGAAATTCCTGGAGTCATTTCAGTATAGGAAATCATACTTTTTCAAAATTAATAATGGGGAGATAAAAGTTGATATTTTTTCTGACCTACTGATTCTGAATGCTGGAATTCAACTTTGAGACATCTGAATTCTCATAGTCATTATTCTTTTAATATTTTAAACAGCATTTTAAGAAGCAAAAGAGGCTAATTCCTGAAAGAACTGTTTGGAAATACTTCGTTCAGCTCTGCAGTGCACTGGAGCACATGCATTCTCGAAGAGTCATGCATAGAGGTAAGAAGAGCACTAGGAAACGGTAGCACCTTTTTAAATAATGTAAGCCATCAAGCAATTTAAAATAGCTTCCGTTTAATCCACTGCATTACCCTTTTTGGGATAGTTTATGTCCAAATTATAGTTTATTAGGATTATAAGCCTATAAGTAAAGCCCTACTTGATTATAAATAAGAGTGAAAATTTTGCTTTTGCTTGGCTTCCCTGAACGTCTTGCTGGTTCTGTTGGTAAAAAAAAAAAAAAGTTCAGCTGTGGGAAAGCAGTTGAACATGCATAAGGAAGAGGGTTGGCCATCTTCTTCAGATGAGAAGTGTACTTTGACTACACAGACTGTTTTAGTCTTCAGCCTTGGTCCTTATGTATTGTTGATTACCATTCCAGTTGTTGGGCAGGGACAGTTACTAAGTGGCTGATCCACTGATTTGGGAGTGTAAAAAATTCTGAAGCAATTTATTTAAGGAATTATGATTTCTAAAACCATCTAATAAATATAGTGTGCGCAGTGTTGCTAAGCTACGACTTTTTAACTGATGCAAATACATGAATTAATCTTCAGTAGCATGTTATTTAAAATTGTTATAAAGGGGGCATACATTTATTTTGTGTCTTAAATTTTCATAAATATTCTTTGGCAACAGAAGACAAAAGTATTTGACATAGATATTAGCAGTCTTGATCAGGATGTATTGAGGATTCTCATAGGACTGGAAAATTTGAATTATATGAAAAGTATTCAAAATATAGTGAGTGGTTCACAGTTCAGACTTTCATATTCAATATACATTTTGATTTCTTCCAAATATAAATATATATTCTTCCAAACATAAGATTTCCTTCCAAATGCCCAAAGTTACATCATTTTTCACCTGATGCCTTCATTTATTCACAGATATAAAGCCAGCCAATGTGTTCATTACAGCCACTGGGGTGGTAAAACTTGGAGATCTTGGACTTGGTCGGTTTTTCAGCTCGAAAACCACAGCTGCACATTCTCTAGGTAAGAGACGAAGGACCATTTCAGCCAGTCATTTGTGTGTATGTGTTGGTCATGGTTCAAAACAGGAATGCCAGCTATACTGCATCGATTGCATTCTTTATAAACTGTTCTAGAAATCAGCCACTGCTGACAGGTGCCCACAGTTCCCTGTTACCTTTTACATGATGCGTGGATATTCCTGTTTATTTGACCTCAAGCAGGCCCTGAGGTTTTTGTTGTTCCATGGTTTCTTTTTGTTTTTTGTTTTTTTTTTTAAATAATGCTGATAAGTCTGGCTTTTACTGTTGCCATGGAGAGTGCCTTGTATCTTACTTGTAGTGATTAGAGATAACTTAATGAAGAAACTGTATTTTGGAAGAAGACTTCACTGAACTTTTTTAAATGCCAGAGGTAATAATAATTCATACATGTTTATTTATTCAAAGGACATGTGACTGTGATAACTAGGAGAGGAAACCAAAGATGATCCATAGCGAATGAGAAGAAAAAAAAAAAAAACCTCCCCTTATAGATTGGAAAAAATACCCTGCAGTTGGTCATATTAGAGTTAACATTATTTTGATGTCCTTTGTACCTAAAATAGAATTGGTGTAACTGCAACATGGTATCAGCAATGGGAAGAAAATTGTTTGGATCAGAAACAATAGAAATTTCTAGAAGAAATGCTTTTTAAATTAAGTTATAAGTAGAGCATCTCAAGACTCTCCAGGTCCCATTTTTCTCCTTATGCATGTAAGACACAGGAAATGGGGAATTCTGAAAGAATAATCGAAGCAAAAGTAAATTGGCCATAATTTAATTGTGTCTGTTTTTGCTGTTGCGATTTCCGTGGAAGCCACTAATTCTCTGACAGCAATATTTAGATGTGAAGTGAGGAGCTTTTAAATGAGACGGGGGGAACTCAATAACCTGTTAAATAAGCATCCAGATAACCAACCGGTTAGAGGCTTTGAAAGGCTTTTATTCCTGGCTTTGTTCCTGAGAGTCTGTGTGCCTTTGAATCTGTCATCTATCATTTATTAATAGTTTGTGTCTCGAACAGAGTTTGGCTTGACGGAAAGTGTGGTGGAAAAGCTAACACTTCTCCCAAATTTCAGTTGTATTAGTTATGGAGAGCCTAAGATTCCACACTGAGGCCCTGTAACGTTTTTTCCTTTCACTTCTCACTTATGGTCACACAACTTCACTGCCTTTTCCAGGTACAAAACATTGCTGTGAGATTTCATAATAAATCAGTAAATTTGCATAACACTTTGATAAAGTTCTATTTGAGAAGTTACAATTCTTGCAGTAAATATGGTAGACGATTTCTAGGAAGAAGCCTTGGCACTTCTCAGTGGTTAAAAACATGGTCACTCTCTGCTGCTTAGCTGACTGGCATGTCATAACAACACCCTGTCATTAACTCACTTGAAGCACTAGCTTGTAATGGCACGTACATGCACACAGACTTCACACGCCTGTGCACACGTGTGTAGTGTTTAATGCTGTTTTGTAGCCACTCTTGAGTAGGCTGTAGTTATCCATCCCGTCTGACTGACCTGATACATAACTTGAAATCTAGACTTGAACGATTTGAAATGAACTCTATCTACTGCTTACTACTTTTCCCAAAGCTCCTACATAAGGATTACAGGCCTATGTATCTCCAGACTTGGGTGATGTGTCAGTCCAAATTATTTGATATGGAGAATAAAATGAATTTTAATAGATCTAAGAATTCAGTAAGGACTTATGAGATCAGCTCCTTTAGGGTTGTGTTATGTATGCACACGCTGAAGCCATGATTGCTGACCCTGAGTCACTTCTAAACTGCAGCCAGTGAGGAGGAGAAACTATGCACTTCGGTGGTGAATCCGTAATGAATGAATTTTTTCAGTAATTTTGTTTCTCATTCTGAGAAAAAAACACAAACTTTTTTAATTTATTCTTGCTGTGCACAGTGAACATTCTGATGGTGTGAAATTCATGTTTCCTAAGCAAAGTGCACTGAGTAGCGTGTTAAAGTTTGACCTCCAGCTTGTTAATGATCACTGGACCAAATAAAAAAAATCATAAGTATCAAGGAAATGTCTCTGCTAACAAAAAAAAATTTATAATGTAACAAGAATAGAGACGCTGACACACTTTTTGTTGTTGCCAAGTTGGCCCCAGTTTTTACTTCTAGAGAATTGTTATTCTGTTATTGTTACACATATGGATTATTAGAAGCAGATTTAGTTGCCTCTAATAGTTGAGGATAAAATGAAAAGTAAATGAAAACATGGTCACCTATACAAATTTATTTTGCTTATAGAAATGTGGTAGAGCAATCTTTTTCATTGTATATTGATGATTTTTTTCTGGTTTTACTGATAGTAAAGTCTGACGTGGTTCATGATTACAATAGGCCTAAATTGTAGTCAAACGGTAAATAAATAAGATGCTTAATGCAATTCATAATTTAAAAAATGGGGACCTAGGATTTAGCTAGTTGGCAGAGTGCTTGTTCAGCATGTGCTCTGACGTGGATTCTATTCCCATCACCACATAAACTGTGGACAGTGCATGCTTGTAATGCCAGGATGTGGGAAGTGAAGGAGAGGATCAGAAATTAAGTTCTAATGTCCCTCTCTCATTATTGACTCTACTTTCCTCCCTTATTAAGTGTACCTCCCCACCCCCACTTTGTTCTGAGCATAAGAAACAGCATAGTATCCTAAATACTCCTGGAATTGTGTGATCACAGCCCTGGGGCACCTCTATCCCAGCCATTTGTTAACTCTTCTGGAACTCATGTTCTAGATTGACAACTTGAGGCTCCAGAACCAAGGCTGCAGTAGCACTCAGGTTGCCAGGGGTAACTGCATGAATGGTACCAGTTGTGCATCTTGAGCATCCTGAACCAAGGCTGCAGGGATGTCGTGTGCTTCCACGCTGGGGGCAAGGGCTGCCAGAAATAACAGCGTGCTCCGAGTTAAGATAGCAGCCATGAGTGTCCTTCATCGGCTTCAGGTCATGAATGTCTGGGGTTGTCCACTCAGTTGATTTGGTTCTTCCCTGTGCCGAGAATGCTTCTCTTTCCCTTTCTGAGTATCTATGAACTGAATATCTATGCGTATCTATGAACTATGCTCACTTCTGTTTTGCCAAGTGGCTTGTTCTCTGGGTTCTGTCTCCTTTTACCTCCCCTCTGTTTCATATGTGAATTTAGGATTTTCATTTTGTGATTTGCTGCTGATATGGATAGGGCTGTGTATCTAGGGAGACTGATTATAGGATATTATACTCATCCCTATGATATGATATGATATGATATGATATGATATGGATAGGGCTGTGTATCTAGGGAGACTGATTATAGGATATTATACCTATCCCTATGATATGATATGGATAGGGCTGTGTATCTAGGGAGACCGATTATAGGATATTATACCTATCCCTATGATATGATATGGATAGGGCTGTGTATCTAGGGAGACCGATTATAGGATATTATACCTATCCCTATGATATGATATGGATAGGGCTGTGTGTCTGGGGAGACTGATTATAGGATATTGTGGGGCGTTTACCCAACCACCCCCACAGTTCCCCAGAGTTTTCTTGAGTACAAGCAGCAGGAAATATTAGATAGAAGGATTTATTGCAGAGAATCTTGCGGAGATAAACAGATAGAAAATAAAGGATAGCCTCGAGAGGGCCTGGAACCTCCAACGGCCCCGACTGTCTCTGCCCCAGGGTTTTTATAGAGACGCCAAGGGGTGGAGCAAAAGACCTCCTCCCCCAGCACAGCCAAGTGCAGACCATCCCAGACACCTGCACTCAGGCCCGGTCCTAATCATCCTCTATGCGGACCTGCTGGGTAAAGCCACGAGGAACCCGAGAACGGGCTCCCACAGGATATTATACTCATCCCTGTGAAGTTTGCCTTGTTTTCTTTCATATTGTTTGTCAACCTCACAGATGTAACAGATGTTGGGAAACCTGCTACCTATCCAGGTCTTTAAAAATTTATGGTAAAGACATAGCTCTCTCTTGATCCAGTTTTCTGATTGACTAGGTCAGTGTTTTTCAGCGTTCTTAAGGGTAACCCCCAACAAAATTGTGACCCTGAGCGGGATCATAATCAAGTATGCTGAAGCAAAAGTTGCATGGAGCCACGATTCTATTACACAGAGCAGAGTATTTTGATCTTGTTCCATTTTATTTCAATTAAACCAGTGCTGACTGCAAACTGGTGAGTTGATTGCACAACTCATTAATGAGTTGCCTGGCCTACAATTCAATAAACATTAGCCCAGATCTCCAGGGTTTTCACACTGGTTCCCTTTTTTCCACTTGGAGACCTTCTCCTGACATACTGTCTGATCAGTTCAGTTGGTCAGACATAATTTAGCCCTGTATGGTACCTCCTGTGCTGCTGCCAGTGGGCAGTAACACACACAGGGCTTCTCAACAGTCTGCCAGTCATTCAGCTTATGTGTGTGTGTATCCTGGTGTTGAGGAAAGCACCAAGGGATAGGTAGGGCTGTGCTGAAGGTGTGTGTAGGTCTTTGGCTTCCTAGTTTGGAGTTATTCTCATAGACATTTAGTTTCCCATTCTAACAACACTTAGTGGCATGTTCCTGACTTTCTGTTCCATCCAGACTTACCCAATCTGCTGTACATTGCCTGCTATGAAACACTTTGCTTTCTCATGCTCTGGAGTACTTTAACTGCTTCCAGATTTAGGAAAAATTACAACAAATCTGAGATCTGGGGCTGTAGGACATTTGAAATCTGTCTTCAGGACTATTTTCTCCACCATCAAATTGAGCGATAGATGACACCTGAGAAATGAGCACTAAAGGAATGGGCCTTAAAGACAGGCTTTTGCATAAAAGAGGGAGTTGAACTAGATGTGTTAGTGTGGGCGAGATTACGTTGAAGAATGAAATACACTTTTGCATCAGAGCATTTTGTATCTCTTGTCACCCAGAGGCCCTTGCAGCCTGCGCTTGGTCTTCAGTGGCCTGCCTGCCCTCCTCACAGTACCAGCATTTTCAGACAGCCTCAGTCCTGTATGGTATTCAGTCCAGCATTTGGTTTGGGGATTTGAAGGGGAAAGAGCATGAAGATCATTCACTGGCTCCTAACTCAAGCCTTCTGCTTGAATATGACGGCACAAAACACATCCACTCACGTCTCATCATCCAGGACAAGTGTCTTCACAGACTAGGCAAGCAGTCCTCTGTGTGTCCAGAAAAGGAGAGCCCAGGAATAATGCACAGAGATAAAGGGGGAAAATGTCTCATTTGGTCTTCTATTTGTGCTGCATTATTTGTGTGGCATGGTTGGAGCCACCCCACACAACCAATAATGAACTCTTCTCATGGAAATAGTTGTGAATGAAACAGGAGTCCTGTGTGGCCGTAAGGAATTTGTCTTTCTAAACTGGGATACTCTGAGCACAGGTTTTTCTGTTGTTCCCCAAATATTGACCCTCCTGACTGTTTTGTGGATCAGTGCCCTTATGATAAGCGCAGTATTTGGGCAATCTACACAGTTAAAATAAACGTTTTTACTCGTCAAGCTTCAAAAGTTCTGGACTAAATGTCACATGATCTGTTACCCATTTTCTGGTCTCCCCTCAGTTCAATAACTTGTGAGGTAAGTACAATTGCTTAGATTCGTGTCAGTGAATGGCCAAGCCAGAGCTCACTGAAGTTGGGGACAAACCATGGCTTTACTATAACAAGTGTCATTTTTCCTAGAGTGGGTATATTGGCATCTCTTACTTTCCTACCCATTGCCCCGCCCCCCACTCCACAAGATAACCAAAGCAAGCAAACCTTCGCAGAATGTGAAGCTCTCAGATACCACACGTTTTTAAAGCCCTATATGATTTGCTGTGCTCCTTGGTGTCTCATGTGGATCTCATTGTAGAGTGTGTCCCAGGCCCATGGAATTGAATTCTCACTCTCCCACGAAGTGTGGGAATCACCAACAACAAAGCACCGCCCTCACACAGCACCACAGATTTCATGGGGTAAAGCACTAGAACTGTAGTATTTTGCAGTTTCATGGGTCCCACATCCGGTTTGCATTTCGGTGAGCTAACTGTAGTTCATCTTCAGTGCTCCTGGAGGCTGTAGGACACCATCTGTTTCTTGTCTACTCAGCTTCCTGGCAGAATTCAGCTTTTTGGTGCTGCTAAAGCTGTGGTGCCTGTTTCCTAACTACCTATTGGCTCAAGGCCATTCTCACCTTCTAGAAACTGCTTCCATTTCTTGGCCATAGCATGAGCCTCGCTCACACGTGGAGTCTCTTGCTCTTTTGTCGTATTCTTTGTGATCATCCAGGACGATCTTTATTATAACAGGTGTAACCTTACACCTTCGAAGTCCCTCTTGGCAGGTGCCATAATGCAAACACGTCTAACACCAAGTAGAAGGATCACAGGCCAGCATTCTGTCCATCACACCGTTATAAAAGCCAGGGGTTTTAATGGTAGAATGGTTTAATGGTTTTTAATTTCATTTTTGAAATGGAGTGGGTTTTTTTTTATTTTGGGGGGGCAGGTTTGGAATATTTTAAAAGTTATTCCCAAAAGTTTATTCAGGCTGCAGTGGCTTCTCACTTCCCTAGCAGACATGCTTCTCAGTGGCTTCCCTTTCGTGGCCTGGGATGTAGGAGAGGAGAAAAAAGCACCAGGAGCAAAGCTTGCTTAGGAAAATGAATCTGAGATAAAAATCTCAGCACCTAGCATGCTCCTGTACATGCAGTTGAGGTGGTCTGGACGTACTAATGCAGACCCAGGGAGTTCCTGCCTGCTGAGCCCAGATGATGTTTGGATGGGGTTGTGCACGCTTTCATAATGTCCCTGAGAAAAGATGGGGAGGAGTTTTCTGTGCGCACAAGTGCACGTTTACCTGTTGCTTGTGCTGGTTCTGTATCCTGAAATGAAACAGATTTTTAAATCTGACTGGACTGCACCATTATTAGTGTCTCTATTAGAGCAGTGCTTGAAACCCCTGGGGAGAAATTGTGTTGCTGTTGTATCCTAGGACAGCCTGAGCTCTTGTTTATCTTTCAAATGGAGACAGGCATCTCTCTGGTTCTGTGATGTTGTCAACAGAATCAATGTATACCTCCCCACCCCCTGCCGTCCGGGCCAGATACGGGAATTTCACACTGGAATCTCCCGAGTGTACGATTCGTGTTCCCCACACTATTTCCAAGTGTGATGCGTCCTCTAATTTCAACTCAGAAAATTAGCGTTTGTGAGGCAGGCCCTAGAACGGTTTCCTGTCTGGTGCCAGGTGCCACCTGTGGTCACACACTTGTTTTCCCCACACCTTGCCTGGCTCCTCTCCACGAGTCCATCTTTGCTGCGCACCTCACATTGTTCAGGGTGGCGTGGAGTGGAGAGGCAGCATATGTTCAGACAGTCCTGGAGGCCGCTTCCGCTGGTTTATTTTTAACTTTCAGTCCTTTCCCGACTTAAGTAATTGCTCAGGGAAGACGCTATTATCTGTTTTAAACTGTGCACATTTAACCTCTCAGCCACCATAACGAGTGTTTATGTAAAAAAACCACCACAGCAGCGTCGCATAGTAGCATTTTCACGTGGCAGCTCACTGAATTTCTAGCTCTTCATGCGACTTTCTCTGCTTTCTTGATTTGGGGGAGGCATAAACATTTTCAGTTCCCCTTGTACAGTCCTCAGTCTGATGAAGTAACTGTCTGCTAAATGGGCTTGAATTCCAGGCTGCCCTGGGCAAGTCTTCTATCTTTGGCAACTTGCCTGACCTGGCAGACCTCATTACTGATGAGGAGTACAGTGTCTCAGACAGCTCCTCAGAACAAGCCCTGTGTGGCTCTGCTGTGGTCCTCACAACACTGAGGACCTGCCCTGTTTTTCCCTGTCTCTCCAGGACCTAGAACAGTGTGCACCACCACAGGTAGCACCTAAGACGTTCGTTCAGTCAGTCCCCCGACACACAGTGCATTGACTGCAGTGCCCGGAACAGGGGGGCAGAGGAATCCACTGAGCCTGCCTTCCGCCGTGTCACAGTGTTATTAAGTATGCCTTGAGGGTGTCAGATTTTATTTTCCAAATGTCTTTTCGCCATAGAAATACTGATCTAGCACTCAGACATCCCATGTTGACCTCAGATTATACTCAGAATAATGGAGTAAATTTGGTCTCTTTCCATTCAGTCTGCCAGCAGCATTTCTGGCTGACTCATAAGTACAAAGGAGAAACAGAAATGGATGCTTCGTCTCTTGGTTGTGTATTTGAATCAAACTGTGGTCGGGATGACGTGTGTCTTTTTAATTTTCCCAGCAAGGAATGTTCAAGGGGTTTTCTTCTGCAGTTTGTCCCGATTCTGAGAAAAAGCAGCAGCACTTCCGGCCTTGATTTAGCTTATTTCTCTTTGAGCGTCCTCATTTGGCTGACCTAAAGACCAGCTCTAAAAAAGAGCATAGCGGTTTTTTTACCATATAATTATTTTCCATATGGATTTTTAAAGTTTTTTTTTTTACAAGAGCTGTAGAATTTAAAGTATAAATTATGTCTCAGAGATACCTCATTTTATACACTATCTCATTTTACATACTATCCCTTCTCATAGTTAAGGAAAATGACTAAATGTAGGCCTAGGGGCACCCGCCAAAATGTCTGTGGGTAAGGGTGCTTACAGCCAAGCCTGAGAGTCTCACTTCAATCCCAAGACTCACATGGTGGAAGGAGAGAATCGACCCCTGCAAGTTGTCCTCTGACCTCCACATGTGCACTGTGGACACACACACACACACACACACACACACACACACACACACACACACACACACGCTAAATATGTCAATGAAAGAAGAGGAGGATGTAGCTAGAGGCAAAGGACGAAACACATTTGCATCTTCTGACCAGCTCTTTGTTACCTCCGTGAGTAATTGCAGATAGAACCCAGCATTCCAGTCATATAACAAAGATTCTTTCCTTGTGCTGGTTTTTTTCTTTATTCAAGTCTTTGCAGAGATTAAAGTGCTAAATTTTTGGCGAACCCATTGAAAGTGATCTGTGTATAGCTGTTTCCAATGAAGTGTCCCTGTGCCAGCCGGAGCTTCTGGGAGAACATCCCAAAAGCAAGATTTGTTGACTTTCTTAAGCTTACGGTGGGACTTCTAAAAACCAGTCACAGATTTTAAGGTGTATTTTCTTTTTATGACGTATGTATCAGTAAAGCACTTCTCTTATAGCTAGGTCAGTTAATGTCAGGAAAGCGCTTTATTTTTACAGTTGAAAAATCATGGTACAGTATTAGTACAGATTAAAGAAAGTCAGATAACATTTTCAGTTCTTCTAAAGCCAACTGCCTTTTCGTTACAAAAAAAAAAAAATCCATTTCTTACCCACTGTTACTCATGTCAGGAGTTTAAAATGGCATAAGTATCTTCTTTTGCAAAATGTATTCTCATCTTACCCATAACCATAAATTCTTGAAAGATAAGTAGACTTATGCATCATGCTGCCTTGAGTGCCTCCGTGTGTAACAGTTTGCACGATAATGTTTTAATATCTAGTGCTCTCGCTCCACAAGTCTCTCCCCTTGTCCAGCTGTTGAAAAAGTCACAACATTCTTCAGGCAACAGTCCTCATAAAAGCAGCTGCCATGACGTTTAAGGAAAGGATTTTTAGGAAATAATTATGTCTTCATTAAGTTGAAATGTTGAAAACATAGCACTGCGTTTAAATGCACTGCAGATTTTCCTGAGCACTTAAATGCACTCCTCTCTCTGTTCGGAGGAGAGGAGAAGGGGCGAATCAGTCTGCCATGTGATGGAGTCGAACAGCTTCTCCCGGGTCAGTCAGCAGAAGAGGTGGGTCCAGAGCAGAGGGGCACATTAGGGAGCATGTCAGAGGAAGGCTGTGGAAGCGCCTTTTCAGGCCTCTGGTCAACAGTAATTATGAATTTGCCCAAATGGGAGTAGTCCAGAATGCAAACCTGCTTATCCTCTATGATGACTGGAAATGTGCTGTGAAGGAGGTGGGTGGCATGCTTGGTTTTCTATTGTAATATATTCTCAGGAAGTCGTTGAGATAAAACGTGCGGAAACAGTTGGAGGATGCTCACTGTTTAGATGATGGGAACCAGTGTTTAAGTTTAAAACCACAGTGCTCAGTCAGTAACTTCACGCTGACCCCCAGCAACTACAGAGGGCGTTCCTCTACGCTAGACTGTAGCCA
This sequence comes from Peromyscus californicus insignis, assembly GCF_007827085.1. Classification (NCBI taxonomy): domain Eukaryota; kingdom Metazoa; phylum Chordata; class Mammalia; order Rodentia; family Cricetidae; genus Peromyscus; species Peromyscus californicus. Next base: position 25,310,359 of record NW_026294436.1, on the reverse strand, counting down.
TTTAAAGCCTGGTTCCGGACTCCTCCTCCTCGTCATTCTTCTCTGCTCCCTTCACTTGGGAGTTGCTGTCTGTGAGCTGACTTGGTGTTTCCGTTAAGGTGTTATGCTGGGCTGAGGCTAATCTCTGTAAAGTGTTAGCATTTGTCCCTGTCATCAATCTTTCACACTCTTATCAAACCCCTAACGTATCAGCAGGCTTCCCAGAGCTCCTGGTTAAAATTACCTTTGCTTTTGGTAAACTCTGAACCTTCCAGCTTGGTGTTTTCAGCTGCCCCCTGTGGATTCCGAGAAGCCTCTCTCTGACAGTCTCTCACTTTATGTCCTGGAACCCCAGAAGCCTGTGAGGCGCTTGCTCATTATCCCAACTGCGCCCACCATCCTTCCTTGAGCAGAGGAAGTGTGTGCATCTGGCCAGAAATTGGAGTTGCTTTATGCAAAGTATGAGAAGGTGGTCCAAGCTCCGGAAGCTGCAGGCCGGTGTTGATTTCCCACAGTAATGACACTTTGAAGCTAGTTTGTGCTGTTGTTGTTTCTGAACAACCCCTTCCTGTCCCGACACTCCTGAAATATGCAAACTTGCCTTCAAGGTACGGTGCCACAATTAACTGATTTCTTAAAGTTTTTCTCTGCTATCAGAGTCGTTCGTATTTCCTTTAAAATTTTGGCCTTGCATCATCTTACTTCCCTCTTGCTCACTTCCGTCAGTGCTTCTCTTAGATCCACTCTTCACTGACAGTGGATTCCCTTCTAGGTACACCTGTGGCGCGTCCATGCTTAGCACAGTTGAGATGCCACACACGGGTGTAAGGCTGGAACTTTATTCCCTCTAAAAACTGGCTTTTGCTTCCAAGAACGGTGCTTTGATTATTGTTGGTATGACTCTGAATAGTGTTTCTGACTAAAGTCCCCTTTACAGTATCGTGAATTATCTCATTAAGCGTTATAGCAAATACATAGGGGATTTTTTTTTTAAGTAATGGGGAAAACTAGAAAATGTCCTTTTCTCCACAAGCAGTGGCATATCATTAGTACAGGTTGCCTCTGGTCAATAAGGTTCATGAATATCAAGTAAGTAAAAACCTTGATTTTCTGTTTGGCAAAGAGCCTTAGGCTAAAAATGGCGAATTAGAAGTTGAGGTATTTGAAATTAAAGATATTCACTTTGAAAATCACTTAAATGTTTTCACTCTTCAAAACATAACTTACATGCTTTCGTTTTCTTAAAAGTAATGTTAGCATTTTGAAAAAAAAAATGCCACAAAAGAGAAAGAAAGCATTTATATGTTAAAACAAAACCAAAAAGTACCCAGATGATCTTGCACCTTAAGTCTCTGGAGCTGCAGGAACTCGGGGCCTTTTGCGTAGGTGTTAGCGCCCAGCACTCAGTCCCTGAATTCCTCCATAGGGTAACTAAGTGTCAGCAGGTTCATCGTTTATACTAGGAGCCAGGACTGTGTTCCCAGGGACACTTTTGTAAGAGGTAGGTTTATGTTGTGTTTATATATATGCTTTACAGCTTTTATCTAATACTATGTAATTTAAAATATTATCATTCTTAGTTATTTGAAATAAAGAAGCCATATTGAAAACAGCGAAGTCCCATGTGAATCACTTCTATAACTTTTTCTGAGGAAAAAAAATTTTTTTCCCTTAGTTATCCTTCTTAAATTCTCCTTGGATTGTTCAAAGGAGACCATTATGAGTTTAAGCCACCACACTCTGTTTTATTATAGTATAGATAATGTACTTTTTTGAATAGTGAAGATGAAATGAACTTTGAGTGTTCTCAAAAACAATGTTGTGATCCTAACAAATTTTTGCTTTTTTTCAATTTAAAATTTTGTGTTTAATTTCTCAATGTTTTCTTTTATTTTTAAAATTAAGATACAATTACCAGTCGTTTCATTCTTCCCTTCCAGTTCTCCCCTACAACCCCTCTCAGGTGCCACACCACCTCCCACCCTGCTTTCTACCCCTCAGAATCAGTGCTTAATTTCCTAATGTACCCACGTCTTAGTTTTTATGGTACTAGTTCTGTTTGGTTTCTCTTTTCAGTGGGTACACCTTACTACATGTCTCCAGAGAGAATACATGAGAATGGATACAACTTCAAGTCTGACATCTGGTCTCTTGGCTGTCTGCTATATGAGGTAGGCACTGTTGATAAATTCTGTACATTGACACAGTTTCACTTACGTTATGTATCCAGTACTATCGTTTACATTTCCTTTTTCTGGATGGTATTTTGTAGTCAGCTTTTGTTGTGATGAGTTAATTCATTGGGTAAGTAAGTCCACACATATTTATTTTGTCTAATATATTTTCATTCATTTTTTAACAAGGACTTTTTGGTTTTTTTTTTAATATATATTTTACTCTAATGATATTTTGCTCATCCTTTGTGTAGAGAGAGAGAGATACAAATGTGAAAACTTTTTAATGCATTGCAGGAGAATAATGCCATGGATTTAAGATATGAAAATATTTATCTTTATCAGTATTTTGTTTCCTATTTACACAGGTAAAATCCAGCTTTAAGGATGGCTTGCAAATAGTTAAGCTTGAGAATTCTGTTCTTAGCTTAGGAGGGCAGAGTCCTATAGTACGGCTCTCTATTTATATTGTGATGTAGTCTTGTAGCTGTAGAAAAGGGCACCTAAGTGACACAGTTTCCACCATCCTCCAGAGCAACGGCATTGACAGTATCCCAAGTTAGTGACTCCTAAGATAGAATTTTAATTGTATGTCAGGAAAATACAGAGTCAAAGATGCTAATTAAAAATCAGTCAGCATCTGAGTAAATTTTATTGACTCGAAGAAACACAATAGGTGGAGTTATTTTTGTGTTTCAAGAAGGAAGTCACAGTGCGTGTCTGTCTGTTTTGCTCTCCTGACTCTGGTGTCATCTGTTCGGATTGTGCCACAGTCACTTGAAGGTGGCTCGTCGAGGTGCTTTCTGAAATGAGTATTGACCTTTTGGAGTTGTGCTGATTATATATTCCTTAATTTAGGGAGAGTTACCTTTCTGGTTTTGTGCTTTCTCTGATGACTGAGGACACTCAAAGGATTTGAACAGACTCTTACGTGAACTCACCGGTTTTGACTGTGAAATACTATGAATTAGTGATGTAGCAGAACATGTGCTGTTGTGTGTCCACAGGACGATGAGGGGCCCATGCTGCTTGTTTGTATCCTTGTGTGTCGTCCATGGGGTGACAAGAGATTTGGCTCACTCTGGATTCTGGTGATGATTTTCGGGCGGCAATGTTGATAAGAATTGACTTGATAGTATTGCTGCTGTAATATTTAAAAGTTAATCCATGTGTTTAAAATGTTTTTTTTTAAAACCAGGTTAAGTAGTATTAGAGTCATTCAGGCCATAATCTGATATCAAAATAACACTTTCCATCTAAACAACCTAAAAGTAGGTAGGAAATGATTTTCTAATAATGAGCTTGAAGTTAGCAATAGCAGTAGAAAAGCGGAGCTGAAGGTAGTATTAGAGGAAGACGTTTACTTAATTCTTGCAACCTTGTATCAAAATTGAAACAATTACCCACATTTTACAATTGCATTTGAGAGGCGGGGTCTGATTTTATGTATGCTTAATGTGGTCACCAAAATCAGAGTTCTCTCTCTGAACATTTCCATGTCCTCAAGGTATACATGTGCTAATTTCAAGTTCAAGTGTTTATCATGTTAGGATCCATCTCGATGCATTTTCTCAAATCCTCCATGCAAGAGTTGGGAACTTTTAAACAGATTTAATCTATCTTTATTCTTGGTAGATTGTGATAGAAAAAAAACTCTATTGAGTGCTACAGACAATTTTGAAAAACTAAATTACACTAAAAAATAGCAGAGAAGATACTGAATATAAAGATAGATTTAGTGCAGTTTAGCTTTTCACAGTGTCTGTAGCACCCAATAGAGGTTTTTTCTTTTCCTATCATAATCCACCAAGAAATTACTGTTAACAATGAAGGAGTAGGAAGCCCTTTTTAGAACGTGTTTTAAACTCAGGAAATTAGACTTTCAAATATTCCCGAAACCTTTGAAAAAACTAGGAGTGCAGTTTTAATTGATATGCAACAAAGTAGACTTTACTAATTAAAATCAAGATGCTGAGCTTTGCTACATGGACCTTTACATGGAAAAGTAGGTTTTACACATTTCCTTTATTGTTCAGTGCGGCAATTGCATCCTTACAGGGTTGTAGGTTGGTGGCTTACAGTTCAAAAAAAAAGAGAGCTGCCACCAGCCCCGAAGACAGACAGTGGGCTTTCGTCCCTCCGACACCCCCAGAATACTAATGAGGAAAGTCAGACCCTGGAGGTCAGGGAGCGAGTCAATCATTCTAGCGATCGTCTCAGTGTGGAGGATCAAATTAGCCTGAAAAATTCAGCTGCTGGGAGGAGAGGGCGAGCAGCTGTCAGGGGCAGCGCCGAGATGCACTAATGAACCAGATGAATAGTGCAAAAGCTTGAAAATAAAAACAGGACAGTTGACATTTTTCATCTGTCAAAGCAGGAGATGCATGAAAATATACTATTCCTGTTTAACTCCTTAGGGGACATTCAGATTTTTTTTTTTAACACTCTGCAGTATTGAGACAAAAGTAATATAATGAACTCCTAGCATATGATAGAGAATGAGTGTACGTTTATGTAAGGTCTTACAAGGGTGGGGAGATGGTAGTTTATGTCTATGGTGTGTTTTTAAGGTGGCTTATTTAACATTTGATTTTTATCCTATAGTATCCTTGCGTTTTCAGCATAAACAATGTTTATGATGGTGGGTCCTCCGTTAGAAATTCCCGCTCAGTGTTGTGTGTTTAGGGCATTCAAGTCATTACTTACTTTATGCCGTCATGTGGAACTATTCCCAAGGTTGTTCTGTGTGGGTGTGTGTAGGTTTTATATAAAATGTGGGCTAGGTAAAACCGTATGTAGAGCCGTTTCCTAGGTGGGATTTCCAATCCTGTCCCCTCCCGGCTGAGGCTCTGAAGGAGTTAAAACCCTGTCTGGAGCACAGAAGACAGATGAGGGCCATTTTCAGCTTGTCCTGTCCCCACTGACGCTCACTGAGTAGCACAGCATGGACCAGCGTGTTTCACACACACTCTGCCTGTCTAGGGAATGTACACATTGTCCTTCCAAAATCAAACTTATTAGCACATGTAGAAAAGGGTGACTGACTTTGGGGCAGCTTGGCACTCTATGTTGTATTCTTGCGGCTGCGGCTCAGAGATTTAGAAGGTTCTGAACAGGATGCGAACATTTTAAATTGAATTTTTAGTTTGTAACCTTGCTTACCAAGTAGTTGCTTGCGCTTTTAAATGTCAAGTTTCGAACCTTGTCTTAAAATACATTTAAATTCAGTAATGTCTCTTTTAAAGTGCCATATCCTCTAAGTCACATTTTTCTGCATAAAAATCGCCGCTGGATACCTTGAATTGCATCTGAGAGTCATGCATATTTTTTAAACACATTTAATATTTCTGAGACATAATCAAAAGAAAGTTATGATTTAAACTATTTAAGGATTAGTTATAATATTAATAAAGTCTTTTCTCTCTTAAAATAACCTTTTCCCTAAATAATATACTGTGCATGATGAGATGGAATGCATTCTATTCCCTAAGTCCTTGTTAAATGTAGTTCAGTTTTAATATCAGTTTTTTTGTTATATTGGACTATTACATTATTTGAGTCATACCATATGGTATCTGTTTTGCCATGAAATATGCTAGTTGTTTTTGTGGCTATGTACATAGACACACAAACATCTTCTATTTCTTAATATTGTTTTATGTTGTATGAGATATATTAATCATTAATCTTTTAAAAATTTTAGCGTTTAATAATATGTAGATAATGATAATCATAAAAATCAAAATGCTCATATAATTTTATTCAAAGTATTCATAATTATTTTCTACCCCAGTGTCCTATACCTGATGAAGTCACCTTTAAAGTTGCTCTGTAAGTACATCGGTTTCATTGTGAGTGTTTTGCAGATGGCTGCATTGCAGAGTCCTTTCTACGGTGACAAAATGAATTTATATTCTCTGTGTAAGAAGATAGAGCAGTGTGACTACCCGCCTCTCCCGTCAGATCACTACTCGGAGGAGGTAAATGATCTTCAACCCATACGTTTGTTCATTTTGTTAACTAAGGAGCCTTCCTTTATTCAGAATACAGGTGAATGATATAGGTGGAAGAAAGAGCACTTCTCATTGTCTTCATTCATAAACTTGCTGTTTGGTTAATGTAACAGCTCTGTGATTCCCAGTGAGGAATGGAACAGAACACAGCATGTGGGAGAGCCACAGATAGTTGACTTGACTTATGTGGAGTGAGCCCATTGAAGGGAAGAAGGAATGTTCTGACTCAGTGTCTCGTGACAGGCTGAGTCCTCAGTCCCGATCTCTCAGACAAGAAAACTTACTTTGGTAGAACTTCCCTCCTCACACTTTCCCAAATCTGAACTATGTACCTCTCAGCCACCTGTCTCTGAACCTTTTTCTTTCTTTTTCTCCTTGGGCAGTACCTATCCTACCACCCCCTCACTGCTTGAGCCAGAGTCCTCTGGGTAAGAGTTTTAAGGTTACCAGTGTAGACATGTTTATAGAATACATTGGACAGGACTGACAATTTTCAAAGCCTTTGAGATCTGAATTCTTGCTTGCCTTGCTCGTGCATTGGAGTGAGTTGTTTTGGCACCTACCCAACATCCAGTTCTTCATTAAACAGTATCTTCCATTTTTATCCTAATATATCGTGATTATATGAGAGGGTATACAATAGCTGTGTCTCGGGTCAACTAAGAGGAGCTCACAAAGGCTCTTTGGGGACTTCTCATCTGGGACCTGCCCAAGGAAGCAGTAAAGCCTTGGACATCTCATGTCATGAGCAACAGATATTTTTGCCCCAGGAAAATGGAAAGGAGCAAAGGAAAAATATAGGACAATTACAGTGTTCATTTATTAAGTAATCTTGTCATATTTTCTATTGTGAAAGGAATGGCATCTGGTCTTAGTACTGTACAATGAAATCTGAGTCCATATAGCTTGAATAACAAACATCTAAAGATTTTTTTTAACTATATGTGTGTTCCTAGAATATAATCAGTACACCTTCCTCTAATAGTTTTGATACTGATAATGAATGATGCCTTTTTGCTTCATGGGATTGTATTTAGATAATTAGACTATACTCTTAGGAAGCAATGGTGATAATGCTCTTATGTTAGCCATTTTTAATTACTATTTTGGGTATAGAATATAAATATGGCATTTCACAAAACCAACTTCAGAACTCGAGGCCTAGAAATACAGTAGAGTGTGAACAATAATGCAGAACGATAGCAGGAATGTCAGGGGCCTTTCTTTGTTGTGTCATTCATGCTGTCTTCTTTTTACCGTGAAGCACATGAATATTTCACATATCTGCATCCTCATCCGCTATTCTTCTTGACTAATTTTCAGACTGTCTGAATTTGCATTTCACATGGTAGCTGATTAGGAGATGCCGAGTGCAGCAGCGAAGCCTCAGCAGGCGGTTACCATGGTGACCTTCAGCAGGATTTTAATGATGATACCACTAGTGGTTCGTTGAAGTCGGCCTGCCTGCAGGGCTACTTCACTGCAGCTAAGTGTGAAGTTGGATATGCGGCTTCTCAGCCAAGGGGCAGATATCAAAGTCTGGCCCAGATAGAAGGTCTTCAAGTTGGGAAAGGAAAATAGATTCCACTTTTTACTTCACTCTGTATAGTTACCAGTTCCAAAAAGAGCTATAAAGCAAAACATGTGATATGGTGCATCTTCCAAAAGAGACAGTGCAGTTTCTGGGATTGGTAGTCTTTTGTCGTGCCTCGATGAAACAAGAGGCTGTAACGCCTTGGTAAACATGGAGAATAATTCTGAAGCAACAAATCTGAAATACATGCAGTCTGTATAACAAATGTTGCTTTATTCTGATTTAAAAAAATGAAGCGTTCTATAAGACTTTGAAATGCTGATGATATTAATAAATACTTTCCCTCCTTAATTAGGAGCTCGATTTGTTTATAAACAAATTATTCCAAATTTGTGGTAGCAACAGAATCATAAACAGATTTAATGCCACCATAATGATATCAGTGATATCTCCAGTGCTTATTATGAAGGCTCCTTAATAGTTTAAAGATCCACATTGGTATTTAAGTTAGCGGAGCATAGGGACCAGTGAGAGGTAAGTGACAACTTTAGCACTGAACTTGTACTAAAAACTACATCACTGTGTCTTTTAATAGTTAAAATAGTAGGTTTCTGTAAGTGAAAAATAAAAACAAATAGCCTTCTGAGTATGTTGAGAGCTGTCTAGAGGTACTGAAGCACTGATATATTTTTTCATTTTTAAGTGTCCTGCCCACAGAAGATATAAAAAGGGACACTTCATAGTGCATTACTTGCCAGCCTGCCTCAGCAATAGGAGTTGTAAGGAAAATAACAAGACTGCTAAATACAATCATTCCATTTAAATTTAAAGGAATTAAGAGCTTAAAAAAATGGGAATTTTCCCCATGCTAATATCCTACAATATGCTTTCGAAATCTAAGTATGCACATCAAATCTTTCCTTTTGAAGTATGGTGTCTATATACATATCTGTAGGTTCTAGATTGAAATAGTTCAGCTATACATGGAGGATCTTAGAAAACATATATTACAGTCTTTGTTTATGATGACTTTGTTTTGTGCATATTTGGTATTCCTTATCTTTTTTTCTGTAACAACCTCATCCACGTGTGAATAGAGAATCGCCATACTTAAAAACTGAGGTTGAAAACAGTTGTCTTTCCTTAGATAGCTCTCTGTTTAAACTGTCTGCTGGGTGATGAAAAAGCAAGCAGTTCTTGGGGGTTTGCTATTTATTAGGAATCATAAGCCAAGCGCCTGTTCAGCCTGCCTGCACTTAAAACCTAATGGTCATGGACACGTCTTCTTTCCCTTCACTGCTAGTATGCGTTCTGCTAGAAGGTCCATGAATTTTCATGTTTTTAAAGATGCTGTTTCCTCTTTTCCAGCTGGTCTCCTTCTATATTGTCTTCCCTGGCTCTTCTCTCCCCACACCTTCCCTTGGCAGTCATATCTCATAATAGCTGCTCCTTGGTATATGCACCTCCCCTCTACAATGTCAAGAATCTGCAGCAACTCTGCTCTTGTCTACATTTCTAGGGCCTGTGGATTTTAAAACTTGGGTGATGGACTGATTGAGGAAGTAATGGAGTTGGTGTTAAAAAAGAAGAAATAAAAAAAAAATGAATGGCCTAGTCAGTGATGATTGAATCACAGAAACTTCTCAAAAGAATTGTCTAGTGAGGCACAAGATCACCCAAAGGCATGCTGGGAGATGCTGTAGCTCTCTATCCCTGAAACCTTCCCTGAGTGGATTTTCTTCTCATTCTTTTGCACAAGCATTAACTATGAAACATCTGGGGCGTTTACTAGGACATAATGTGTACTTGGTCCCTGTACTTAATTTCTTGAAGAGACACCGGCATGGTCATCAGAATTATACATTTGTTCTGTCAATCATCTCTTTAGACTCAACAGAAGCAAAAAAAAATGATTGAACATCCAGATAGAAGAGTTCTGAAAAGTCAAATTTGGCTTGCAGATGAAATGAGGGTGAGGTAATCTTGGTTCCAGAAAATAGCAAAGCAATAGTAGATTGAAGACTCAATAGCAATGTTTTGAGTAGGAAAAAGAAAAATCAAGTACCTATAAAACCTCGGAAAGATGGTTAATATTTTTAATAAAGTGACTGTGTTATTAGAACAGTAGATCCGAAATGATTGCTGTGGCAGATGTTGCTTAGTCATTTTGTTTGGGGATAACACTAGGCATTGAACCCAGGGCCCTGGGCCTGCTAGGCAAGCATTAGATTGAGATAAAGAATCTCACTAAGTTGTGTAGGCTGAGTAAAAAAATGACACTGTAACCCTGGGTGCCTTTGACCTGGTGATTCTTCTAACTTAAACCCTCAAGTAGCTGAGATTATAGGCTTCTGCTACCAGGCCCAGCTCAGTAATTTTAAATTTATCCTATAGAAACAAGATAGAGAATGTATTTTCTCGTTATATTTTGGAAAACTCACTACCTTCTGAAGTCTTACTATTGCTTTCTGCAACTGAAGAAACCAAATTACAGTCTCTCATTTTATGTTGAATGTTAGTTTTATAGTACTCAAACCTTTAGACCATAGACGGAAAAGTTTGTTGTAGTAATAGCAATGTATTGGAACGACATGCCATAAAATCATCTTTTGAGATGCGGGCCTGATGTGGCCACTTGGAACGGGTCGGAAATGAGCTACAAGCGTTTCCCTCCTCTGCAGCCTGCCTCCCTTTCACCCCGTTCTGTTATTTTCATCGCCTTAGTAGGACAGTGTGCCCTCCTTTTCACTTTTTCTTTTTGGCAAGTTGGAGAAGCGATGGCAGGAGAGCAGGATGGTGTGTGTTTGCTCTCTTTCTTCTCTGGCCTGCCTGGGTCGGCACAGCACCACAGCCTGGTGCTTCACTCACAAGTTAAGAGCTGGCAGTAGGTACCGCTTTTTATTCTTCTTGGGACATCCACCCGTGAAAATAAGTAGAACTGGCAAAAGATAATCTCTTTCATTCTTGGGACTCATGTGTGTGCATGCACACACAAACATGCACACAAATAAATAATAATTTTTCAGAGTATTTAAAATACAAGGATTAGAAAGAGGACTCATTTTTCCTATGATACATAATCAACAGTAGTAATTAAATGAAACTGATTTCATAGGTTATTGTAGAACATGGTGTGCTTATATGGCTTTGATAAAACTAATACTGCATTTTCAACTTTCAGAATCGCCCTTTTATCAATACTTTGTTAAAGAAACTAAGGCACAGGCTTTGTTCCAGCCTCTATAAGATCAGGTAGGCTAGGGTGTGGAGAGCAGTGGTGGGCCTGAGTACTTGAGTTGGGTGGGGAAGACTTCCTGCCTCCCTGCTTGTGCTGAGGGGAGCTCGCACCCCAGAAACTGCTCAGGTGTTCACCACAGGCCGTTCTGTACTTCTGGAGACTTCTCAGTCCTAAGCCCTTTCACTTCCCACCCACTGTGAAATTCTTTGACTTCCCCGTGTTGGAGAGCGTTCATGTCCATCAGGCTCGGGACCATGCACAGACCATGTAACCCAAGAGGGAAAGAATAAGGCTACGTTGTGGAGAGTAGCAATTATTCGAGTCTGTGGATGTGCATACATCCCAGTGACTAGCTGTGTCGTTTCCTCTGTGCTACTTTGTCTGCTTTCCAGATGTTCACAAAGGCAAAGAAATCAAATACAAATCTTAGAGATAAGGCATTTTTAAGTTAACTTTTACAAAGAATTCTTAGTTTCAAAGACTTGCTTTATGTAAATAAGAAAAAAAAGATGAAAGTGTCAGGTAGGCTGTTTCTAGACTTTCTGAAGTTAATGGAAGTATATAAGTAATATAAAACATTTTTATTTAATAAGTCAAACATTTGTTCATCTTTAGTTTCTAATTCTCAAATTCTAATAGAGTTTTATTTAGGAATTCCGTAGGGTTGTTACCGAAAATTAGCCAGAGTTATTTAAATTGGTGCTGGGAAATTTTTTTCTTAATATATCCTTACAGTAATGCCAAAATGAATGGCTTGATAATATGGGTACACACACTGTTTTAAGGAGCATTTATTCAAGTGTTTTTACAGTCTTGAAAATCATGTAGTCACATTCCAAATGAGATAAAAATATTTACTATAGAGTGCATAGATATTGAATGTGAATATATCCCAGTTATGCAATTGTTTAAATTGTCATCCAATGTTATCCCAGAGACTGGGAGCATTTGATTTTCCTTCTTAAAAATTGTTTTAGTAAATTTCATATTCTCATCACTGTACTATTTAGCCACTCCACTAAAGGTTGCTGTGTAAGATGTGATGTTTAAGCTTTCAGTACTCCATTTTTGATTAAATACATAGGTATATTTAAGCAGACCCTTTGTTCACCTTTGCTACAGAAGTGGCGCTGGAGAATTGTTCTTGCAGACACGGATCCAAAACGGTGCCCTATATTTCACATATCCTGTGGGATCCTCTAAAATCATGTAACTTTCTGTAAGACTTTGTTTTTAAAGACGCTGAATGATCTCTGATTTCAAAATACAGACATTACTTCTGTGTAAGACGTCTTTCCTTTTTCTCTACCCCTAAGTCAATCATTAGTGACACTTCGGTGTCCATGCTAGATATACCTAATCATTTTATATAAATATCTAAAGCTCCAAATATAGTGGCTTTAATGTATTAGACCAACATTGGGGTGCTAAAATGTGTCCTTGGAATGATGGAAATTGGGCATATCTGGGAGGCTGATATAGCATAATTGGTCTCAGAGGGATTAAGATAAGGCTGATAAAGAAACAGTACCAATAGAATTAGTCTTTATTATCCTATTGAGAATAGCCGTGGTGACCTAAAGCTATAATGCACAAAGAGCCTGACTGTTATTACCCCTCCGTGGCTGAACTTGAACTGTAATTGGGTTAGCACCCTGAGAACAATGACTCTTGACACTCTCTTTAATATTTCTGGCTTTAAGCTGCATGCTTTGATATTTCTTTGGAAATGCATAGATCAAAATATATTAATAGTTTATCTACTGAATTTGAAAACTAATTTTATAGCTCTTTACAAATATTTTATCGAATCACTTTATTAGGTTTTAGTATCTCTGAAGCACATGAATAAAGCAGTTTTCTCTAGCTTTGTAAAGGCTCTTAAGTGGACACACCTTTTTTGGCATATTATATTAAGTGCAATTTTTAAAAAGACAGCATGAGAAGTAATCTTCCTATAATAAAGGAGTATCTTCGGCTCACATTAGTTGTCCTTGCTATTGCCAATGTTGTGCTTTAGATGCTGGTAAGTGATAACTGGATAGCTCCCGAGTCAACAAACACATTTTTAAGCACATGAATACCTAGTAGTCTTAGAAATTAAAACTTACCATAGAAGGATAGAGAGAGCAATCTTGGCTCCATTATCTTGACATTTTCCTTTAACATGCTTAAAAAATATAGTAGTTACTGTCATTGCAGAGTATCGAATGGTTGTTAAAAAGAATTCAAAATAACTTGCTTTCATCCAGAGGGCTAGAGAAACATTTTATTAAAAGATAATATGAGAGGAGCATGCCTTTAATCCCAACACTCAGGTGGTAGCGGTCGGAAAATTGCTGCAAAGTAGTGGGCAGCCAAAACTATGTAGAAAATCTTTTCTTAAAAACCATACAAACACCCCCAAAACTAACATTGAGTGAGGTCTTGAATATAATCATCTTATTTTGATGACTTAATGTCTGACTTTATTTAGTGCCGCATCCTATTTTTATGAGGGTTTCCATGCAGTCTCCCCAGGACTGGGAATCAAAGGCCTTAGGTCACCTGTTAGGGACGTGCTCTCCAGCCCATTGTGTTTAAATTTATAATCTAATTATGAGATTGGTCTAGTTGAGATCCAAGTACCTGTTGTTTGGAGGGAGTTGCTGCCAGTTTCATGGATGGGTTGTTTATAAAATAACAGTGAAATTGCAGTTAAAACTGTCATGCTTGGTCATAATAGTCATCTGAACACCTTTGTGTCAACACTTAGGAGTATCTTCAGGATAAAGTGGCTCTGATTTTCTCATGCCGTCTATAAAATCCTAGACAAAACAGATTGGTTTGTGTTTTGATCCAAATTGTCCTATGAACTGTGAATGCAGAGCCATTAATGTTAGAGCCTCATTGGGCTGCCTAGTTTTACATCAACTTGATACAAGCTAGAGTTATCTGAAAGGAGGGAACCTCAACTGAGAAATGCCTCCATAAGATCTGGTTGTAGGGCACTTTCTTAATTAGTGATTGACAAGGTAGGGCCCAGCCTGTTGTGGGTGGGGCCATCCCTGGGCTCTATAAGAAAGGCTGAGCAAGCCATATGGAGCATACCAGTAAGCAGCACCCATCGATGGGCTCTGCATCAGCTCCTATCTCTAAGTTCCTGCCCGGCTTAAGTTCCTGTCCTGACTTCCTTCAGTGGTGGTCTTACAATGTGGAAGTGTATGCAAATAAACCCTTTCGTCCCCAGCTTGCCTTTGGTCATAGGGTTTCCACGGCTGTGCTGAAACACCAAGTTGTCATGGCTGTTATTGCTCAGTCTTCTGAGAAGCAAATAGCCTACAGTCTGCCCTTCGTGTATGAAAGGTCATCCCACCCTTGCTCAGAGGTGGTCACGGAGAAACCTGTAGACCAAGTTAGAATTTTTTTTCTAAGACAGTAACATAGTTCTTAAAAGCCTGTGCCTGAAATGAGATCATTTCAGTTCCAATCTGCACCCTGCCTTCTACAGTCTTTATGATCGTGGACCATTGCTGCTTTGTGAAATGGCCTGCACTGGCTGCAGCCCTGTAGCCTTGTCAGGAAGATTGAATACGTTAAATCATACAGAAATGCATAGCAAAACGTAGTTTATAACGTTTCGTTTGTAAGTATGTTGAGGCCTGAGTGTTCCATATTTTATGTCTCTGACATTGATAATTCTGTCAGTAATTCCACTGGCAAAGGAAACTTTATGATGATTTTCTTAATTGGTGGAGATTGAACATACAAAAGGGGAGGGGGAAGCAGGCCCTGCTTATTCTGCATTGTCTTCATCTACGGTGGCCTCTGGAGCCCTCTAGGCTGTCCCTGTACGGCTGTCATCTGGACAGTGTGCTGCTTAGCCGCCGCCTCATGCTCCCCCCCAACCCCCACCCCCTCAACCCCCACCACCACCCCTTTCTGCTTGTTGCTAGTCCTCGCTCTTTTGAAGTGCCCCAGTAAGCTCTGTCTTCTTCAGCCAGGCTTGTGTTCTAGTCTCCCTCTAGTTTTGGTTGATTTCTCTTCATGGTGGAAGGGCTGGCCATTTGCTGTTAATTGGCTACAGAGTGCACCCTGTTCTGAAGTTCTCTGCAAGACAGGGGTTGTTTCTGAACTAGCTTGTACAGTGTGTCGGTGTTAAAAAGTAAATTGTTATTCTGCCCACTGATTCTTTGGTTGAATATGATGAGCTTTTGTAACCTAGTTACCATTTCCTGTCACCTTTTCTGTTTCCTTTCTCGTTCTTATTTCTTGACAGCTTGGTGACCTTGTGGGACTCCCTGTCTTTTTTAACATAAGAATCATCATCTAAGGGCTTTTCCTATGCTTTCTGCACTGTACATAACTGGATGCATTTGTCTTTAACTGGTAAAGTGCCAGCCTTTTTTTTTTTTTAAATTAAACCAACATGATAAAATGTCTTATACTTTGCCAAATTATTTAAGCACTTTCAATACCATTCCATGTTCTTTGAAAGGAATATAAATTGACATCGTCCTGCCTTCTCAGCGGATGCAACAAATTTTGCATCCAATATTCTGATTTCCAAATGTGGCTGAAACTAAATCATTATATTTTATTCTGATAGCATTGTTAAAGACTTGGAAATGGGACAGCATTTCTGATGATCAGCTCTAGTGTCACTATTTAATAGGTGGAAAAATAAACTTAGAGAGACAAAGGTACTGGGCTGCAAGGTTCCTTCAGCAAGGCTGCTGGCCGCCTCCCTCCCTTCACCGTGCCTGACCCCACATCTGCCATATCCTGCCCACCCAGCCTCCTCATGTAACATTTCCGTGGCTTTAGCCTTCTCTTAAGAGTACCAACAAGTTCAGCCCATAGAGCTTATCGGTATCTCTGAAGTGAAAGACAAGAAGAAATGCAAGGGTTTAGTAACTCACTAAGTGCTACGCTAATGTGCATGCCAGAAAGTTTTCAAAATGTCTGAATTACTCCTAACAGCAGCAGGTATAGGGCAAAAAGATCAGAGTATGAAGATGCTATATGCTGTTATAAGTAGACACATAATTTGCCAAACAGAGGTTATTAGAATTGAATAAAACCCAATATTCAATTATTGAATCTGGAAAAGAAGGTATCTTAATCTATGGGGATTTTTTTTCCTGGTATATAGACGGATCTGAACTCTCTGCTTTATAAAGTGGGAACATTTACATACTACTTCACCGAGTTAAGGATTGGAGTAATATTTATACTTTACCTTGCTGACAATTTATATAAAAGAAAATAAACTAAGACTACTAAAGTATATATTTTCTTTATATAAAAAAATTCGTGATAAATGTATCTGGCAGACATGTACTCTCATCTCCTTTTATGGAAACATAAGCATGCTAAAACTAATGTATTAAATTCTAGATCAAAATTCTAGATCAGGTACTTGTGCGCATATCTACAGTTAACTAGAAGCCTTCTAGCTAACTATTCAGAATCACTTTGTTCAGAATTAAGAAGGCTGATTTTAAGTCTTGTTTTGTCTCCTCAGCTTCGACAATTAGTAAATATATGCATCAACCCAGATCCAGAGAAGCGACCAGACATCACCTACGTTTATGACGTAGCAAAGAGGATGCATGCATGTACCGCAAGCAGCTAAGCTGCAGAATCATGAAGAAGGCAACCAAAATAACTTAAAAGTATTTTTGTGCAAATCATACCTCCCTGTTCTTGTCTGGGTGTTAAGATTAATATGTCAAAGTTAATGTGCTTTGAATCCTTAACCAGTTTTCATATAAGCTTCATTTTCTACCAGGCTCGATCTCCTCGCAAATCCACAAGACTTTGGGATACTCAGATTTCATTAGGAGTACAAGTACAAGAGTTTTTAATGGCTTGAGGTTTGAGGGTCGTTTGGAATTTTCTGCTGATAAGTTGTGGTCATAGATGGTCAGTGCCAAACGGTGAAGAAACATGTTGGCACACATCAGGAGAAATGCAGAACCTGAGGAAAAGACCTGAGTATTTGACTTGTTTGCTTTTCAGTCACTTACGGACACTGCAGTGGACACAATTGTGAACTTACGTGATTTTTTTTTCTTAAGTTTGAAGTATGTGCTTTAGTTCTTAGCATTATAGTTTTCAAATATAATTCTTATGATAAATACAGACAAACTATTTGAGAAACATTTAAAATTCTTAGTTTATACATTCAAAATGCAACTCTTAAATGTGAAAAGGTAGGGGATAAAATGTGAGTCAGACACTGAAAGTTTTGTGATTTAATACCTTTGAAAGTCTCTTTGCATTTAAATGGTATAAATGAGTCCATTTTAAAAGTGGTTAAGGATTTGTTTGGCTGATGTTGATAGTCATTTTTAAAGTTGCACATCGCCCAAGGCTTTGTGTGTTTTTATTGTACATTTGAAGAATATTCTTGGAATAATCGTGCAGTAACTATAATTCAATTTCTTTATAAATTTAAATGCATTTAATTCATAACTGTACACTGTAATGTAAACGTATGTTCTTATTCATAGATTGTATTGAAGTTTTGATCAATCCCCTTCAGAATTTTTTTTATTCTTCAAGTTATTTATATTGTGTGTGCATTTTATCCATTAATGTTTCAGATTTTCTGAGGGCATAATTAATTCCCTTTTTAAAAGATATTTGGTATGCCAACACTTTTTCTTAGATTGAAACTTTTTTTTAAACTTTTGGGCCACTCTGTATGCATGTGTTTTTATCTTGTTAAGAAGAAAGATGTGTGTTACAATGTGCCTCTGAATGTCGATAGTTCTGAGTCATTTGACAAGGATATAACTTTAGAATATGTTTAAGGACATGAAGACTGGCCCTTACTGCAGATGAACTGTTATGAGAGTAACATTTCAGTGGAGACGTTTTGGAGCAAAGTACTGTATTTGTGCATGAAGATGACAGACATGGTGAATGAACCTCCTTTTAGTTAAGGAAGTGGAGAATTGTTTAGGAAACCCTGTTGGAGAGGTTGGGAAACCCTGCTGTGGAGGCTTGTTTCCCTGAATGTCTTCATCTTAGTACCAACCAGTTTCCTCACAGAATTGGAGTGGTAGTCGCTGTGGCAGAATGCTGTGTGTGCCGTGCTAGCACCTCGGGAAGGCTTAATCTGCCAGAACGGCGGCCCGTGTTCAGGGAGCACATGCGTCGGCAGAACTCCTGGTCTTGTTTTCTCACATAGTATTTTCTCCCATAGTTATGTTCAAGTGACTAATGTCTGTGTCCTCATTTTAAGTGGCTGTGTATGCTATCTTAAGGGTAGTTTCATTTTGAGTTTGACAGAGGAAACCTGGATGGTCTTTGTCATGAAGCCTGAACTGGGCTCATCCCAAATCTTAGTGGCTCGTAGCATTTACACTGGGCTTCAGTGGAAGTACCCCCAGAAGTGTAAGGAGCCACTTCTACTGACCATTTGTGTTTGTCCATTGGAATGTCACAGGGTTGAATGAAATGAAATGGCCCCTGCTTACCACAGGGGTTTTCTTACAGTCTTTCAAAATACAAGGTTCTAATCTCATTGGCTTAACCCCTTGTAGTGACTGCTTATATTTGTCTCCTAAAAAGAGCTGGAGAACCTAATGGTCAGGGATACCCATTATAATTTTCTACAAGAGGAAACTTTCTTTCAAGTACTTTTTTTTAAATCCAAGTGTTCATATTTCCTCACAAAGAAACCATTGTGTAAAACCAAAATCACTGGGATATTTGCAAACAGTTACGGAGTTGATTAGAAATTCTAATCTTAACAATCACCTATAAAATATTCACTGTTTATGAGTAAATTTTATATTAAGTTAAATATTGGAATTGATTTGAGTAACAGGTCAAATAAAAGGTACAGCTGATTCTAAACCTTATTTAAATATTGGTACCGGTTACCCAGGGGCGAATGTGTGGTAACTTTGGTTGGTAATCTGAGGTGTGGGGTGAATGAAGGGCACCCCCATCTACAGTGCTCAACAATGTGCAATGATTGTAAATTTAGTGAGATGCTACCAAGGCACGAGTGCTCTACTGTTCTTTAGAGTGTCCATTACAAAACACCTTTCTTGTATCCATATACTTCAGATGTTGCTCTTAACTTTTCCTGTATTTATTATAACCAAGATGCTATTATTCACATGAAATGTTTATTCTTTAAATTGAATGTATTGTTCATAACCCACAAATGCTCATATTCTTTGCCTCCTACTTCCATAGTACTGTAATATGAACTTCTTTTGTGAAATACTTTTTATTTTGTTATGCTTTAAATATACATGCAAAAGGGTTCTATTAGCTTCAAAAACTGTACAATATCTGAATATAAATACATAAAAATAAAAGATGAGTACTGTAAATCTGAGTATCTGCAATTCCCTCCCCCTCTTACCTCCCCAAATCTACTAGTTTGGCTTGGTGCCGAACCTACAGAAACAGCTCTAATGTACTTCTAGAACTTTGCCACTTTGAAGAAGCCTAAAACAAGAGACAGTCAAGAGTAACCACCGCTCTGGAGGCTTTGGCGTGTCGTGTTATGGTTTGGTTTTGAACGTGCATTATATTACAAAACATAGCTCTCTAGTCTCTTCAGTGTCTCCCTTCCTGTCATTGAATAAAAGACATCTAAACTTTAGGGAAGGGATATTCATTTTCCTGGGTCAAAACTTTAGAATTTAAGGCAATAGGTTCCATTCCATTGCTGCAGTGGGCTGCTAATAAAATCACCAATAATTGATACATTTAATGTTCTTCTAAGTGAGGGTCACTGACAACTGGAGGTAAGATCTTAAGAGAGGAAATTTTATTTTATCAGATACTTGTTAATTGGTTAATTTTATGACACATGACTTGTATTCAAGAAACTTTAATTATGTGAGTGTGGGTATGTGTTCATAATTGTAAAATAATAGTTTTAACCATATTTTTAATCACATAATATTTAGTGCTAGTTGTAAATTTTATTTAAAATGTGTATGAATTCATTGGAAATGTCAGTACCAGGCATAAAAGTTTAAGTCTAACAAGTTCAGCTGAGGTACCACACATTCGTGGGGTTAATTTTTTAAATCAAAGTAGGAAATAATTTCAGATGTCCCTCAAATTATCATGTTGGGTCCGGGGTCTCGCAATAATAGGGGACAGACCACCAAAGTCTATTAAACCAGAAGCAAACTTTATTCTAGAAAAAAATAAAATAAAACACCAAGGATCACAAAACCTTATCAGCTAGCTGAGACCACAGCTAGAGTTGGAGTTTTAAGGCTCTGGCAATTGGAGGGGGGTTATGAGCCCCTTTTTATAGTAAGGGGGAAGGCATTAGGCACAGAGTGCATGCTAGGAGTCACATAGAAACATCAGGCATGGGATGCATGCTAGAAGTCGCATAGAAACAACCATTGAAAGTTAACTTTGGTCCAGGCAGTTAGTTGTTGGCTATAAGGGGCAAGGAGGTTAAAAGTTAACCCCTGGCTGTTGACAGAGGAGCAGGCTGTGAAGCAGAGAGCCGTTGTTAGCAGTTAACCTTTGGAGCTGATGACTGTCAGTGTTCATCTCTTAAGCTTATAATTTTATATTTCTATATTCCTGGACTCTTCAATCAAATAATCTTTGGGATGTTCTTCAAACTGATTTTCTTGACTTCCTTCTGAGAGTGTGAAAGCCTGTACCACATCACTTATTTTTGAGAGGTTTACTCGGAGAAATTTCTTTCCAGTCACCTTCCTTAAACATTAACTTTGCTAATCACATCAGTACTTACTTCCTTGTTCATCTCAGTACCCAAATCAAATTGTACATCTTAAGAGGCACACGCCTTTAATCCCAGCACTCAGGAGGCAGAGGCAGGTGGATCTCTGTGAGTTTGAGGCCAGCCTGGTCTACAGAGAGAGATCCAGGACAGGTACCAAAACTACACAGAGAAACCCTGTCTCGAAAAACCCCCCCCCAAAAAAAAAGCAAGGTCAAAGGAGAATTTTTCAGTTAGGATTTGTACCTCAGGACTTTCAATAAATTATGTTCCATGTCAGGGTTATAACACATAGAAAAACATTCTTGTCACAAGCATACTGTAGAAAAATCCCTCATTTTTCTAGTCTTTACTTTCTGTGTAAAACTGAGATAGGAATTCCTCACTGGGTGCACTCACTGTGATGGGACCCTGTGTAGTATTGCATATCACTGAGTGCTTGATAAATGTGGCTGGTATTACATGGAAGGAATGCATGTGTGTCTTCTTGGGCTTCAGCCCCTTCTTCTGTCCCCATTTCTCCTTCCCAATGCCTCATTTGTTAAATGCCCTGATCTTTTCTTACCAGTAGAACTTCTATGAGGCTGTTTTTGCTACAGAAAATTTCAAGTAATCTTCCTCAGCTGACTTAAGTGTTCTTTTGCAGGAGTACCCAGAGGCCAAGCAGTGTTTTTACAGTCTACCCTAGTAGTGGCCACATGATTCCATGTGTGACTTACTCTCCCTGCTTGATACTAGATGACAGTAAAACAAGGCCTTCCTGTTGTTGTCTTTGTGGTGTTCAACCTGTAACACGAGACCTGTTAATCTTGGAGCATTGTGATGCCTCAAGCACAGTTGGGCTCCCCCTCTCACCCTCGGACTGCAGGTAAAAGCAGAACAGGCAAGGATTTAGGAAGGAGGAGGGATGAGAAGAACAGACAAAAAGCTGCACCAGGAGAAACCAGAACCTTTCACAGTGAGTTTCTATTGCTGTGAAGAGACCACACTGGTCTTGAACTCAGAAATCCAAATGCCCCTGCCTACCCCAAGTGCTGGTATTAAAGACATGGGTCATCATGCCTGGTCCTATGCTTTTCTTTAATTCCCTTTCACAATATGAAACCTTAGCTGGGTGAGGTCCTGCCCTGAGGACGCCACACCCTTTATTTCTTTTTAGCATCAGGTTTTTCTTTAATCAGTAATCTCTTTATCTCCTTGAACACAGGATTTAGCTCCATTATACTTCCTGTGTCCCCTTTCTCCTCAAACAGTACATTTATTTTTTGTATTGTTATTTTTTCCCTTGCTCCTTTTCGTTACAGATCTGCATAAGACTGGCCCTAATAACCAAGCAGTCAATACTAAGCTGTTTTGAAATCTTTTCTGCCAACACTGTTAATCCAAAACTCTTCAATTTAGCCTCAGCAGGTTTTGGGGGAAAAGGACAGAAACCAGTCACATTCTTCACCAAAATATCACAAGAACAATCTCTAGGCTTCTTACTAATATTCTCTGAAACCTCTTGAGCCAAGCCATCATAATTGGTCTCAGCACCATTGTCTTCCCTGCTCCTACTAGTATGGCCCATTAAGTCCCACTTAAAGCATCCAATCGCTTTTCTAGTCCAAAATCCCAGAGTGTTCCATATTCCTCAAACAAAAGCATGGTCAGGCCTATCACAGCAATACACTAGCTTCTGGTACCAACTTTTATCTTAGGATTACTATTGCTGTAAAGAGATACCATGACCATGGCAACTCTCATAAAGGAAAACATTTAATTGGGGCTGGCTTACAGTTTCAGAAGTTTAGCCCATTATCATCATTGTAGGAAGTCAGGCAGCATGTAGGCAGACATAATGCTAGAGAAGGAGCTGAGAGTTCTACATCTGAATAGGCAGGCAGCAGGAAGAGAGCAACACTAGGCCTAGCTAGGGCATTTGCAACCTCAAAGTCCACTCCCAAGATAAACTTCCTCCAACAAGGCCATACCTACTAATAGTGTCACTTCCTGGTGACCAGATATTCAAATCTATGAGACTACGGAGGACATTCCTAGTCAAAGCCACAGAGCAGAAAGATTCATAACAGCTAATTTTTTTTTAATGTTTAGAAATATTAATCATGTAAAAGGTATGAAGAAAAGTATAAAATCTTGAAGGATACAATGTGAATCTAGAGGAGAGATATTTATTGTTCTTGGATGGGAGACCACTACACAATATTGCTAATGTGCTATCAAATCCATATCTTTAAAAGCAAACTTATATACATTTTGATCATATTCTTTCCCTTCAACTCCTACCAAATCCTACCACCTTCCTACTCACCCAACTTCATATTCTTTATTTTGCTCAAAAAAAAATAGAAAATAAAAATAAAAAGGTTAGATATTACCTAAAATGTAACACACACACACACACACACACACATCATGGAGTCCAACTACTTGGCCAACTACTCCTGGGAAGCACAGGCCTGCTTCAAAGTTTGGTATTGTGTCAACTTGACACAAGTCAGAGTCAGAGAGGAAGGCACCTCAGTTGAGAAAATGCCTCCATGAGATCCAGCTTTAAGGCATTTTCTCAATTACTGATCAATAGGGGAGGGCCCAGCCCATGATGGGTGGTGCCATCCCTGGGCTGGTGGTCCTGGGTTCCATAAGAAAGCAGGCTAAGGAAGCCAGGGGAAGCAAACCAGTAAGCAGCACCCCTCCATGGCCTTTGCATCAGCTCCTGCCTACAGGTTCCTCTCTGTTTGAGTTCTTGTCCTGACTTCCTTTGGTGATGAATAGCTATATGGAAGAATAATTAAGTAAACTCTTTCCTCCCCAACTTTTTTTTGGGGGGATGGGGACCCACGATGTTTCATTGCAGCAATGGAAACCTTAACTACAACAGTGACACTCCATTAGAGAATACTGATTTTCCCTTTCTCATTAGGCATCATTGCAAATACCTTATTGGTTAGATGGGGGATTTTTTTGTCCACTTACCCTTCTCAGTGTTGGGATGCTCTCTATTATGACCTTGTGCAGGTCGTGTAAGTCTGTCATTGTCTCCTTTGTGAGTTCATATGTGTCTCAGCATGGTTGTGTCTTGGAAGTTGACGTTTCCTTGGATTCATCTTTGGCTCTTACAACTTCCCACCTCCTTTTCGATATAGATTCCTGATCCTTAAAGAGCGGGGTTTAATAAAGACATCTCATTTGAGACTGAATATTGTTTAAGTCTTAATACTTAAATATTATTAAGACTGGAATTTGTTACATTTTCTGTACTAAATCCCATCTACTGCAAGATGAAATTGCTCTGATGAGGGTTGAGTGAATTACTGATCTATGGCTATAGCAGTATGGCATTAGGAGTCATTTTATTGCTATATCCATCTGGTGTGATAAATATAGACCTAGGGGAAAATCTATCTAGTATCAAGTTCTTGGCCACTGTATTGGTGTCAGATATGGGTTACATATCATAGAATGAGCCTTAACTGTTGTCTCAAGTTCATTAGTTAGTCCCATAACATTTGTGCCACTATTTCACCAATATATCTTGCAGGTAGGCCACTGTTGTAAGTTGCAAGGTTTGTAGCTAGGAGATATTCAAGACTTCCTTTCTCCTCCTTTGGCATGCAGAGTATGTTCCAGCATCATGAATGCTAATCCATAAAGATGAAGCTTTTAGTTGTACACCAACTTGATTTGTCCATGTTCTGTAACAAAAGTTAATGGTATCTTCATCAGTAAGGCTTTATGGTCAGGATGTGGAAATTAATAACCTTGACAATAGCCTATGATGTTTTGGGGGTGGGCATCTGTCAGACCCCTTTGGCCAAAGACTCAACATGATGTAACCCATCCCTGGCTAGAGGTTTTACTTAATGGCATAAGATTTCTAGTTGGGGCATTGTCTCTTCCATTGTCTAGTGACTGTTTAAATTCTTAGAAACACACACACACACACACACACACACACACACACACACACACACACACACACGCAGGGAGGGAGAGAGAGAGAGAGATTCTGTAGGAACTGGTTGCCATATGGCATTTCAAATGGCCTTTACTCTTAGTTGTCCCATCTCATTCCACATTTCCTCCTTTCCCCTGCCTTCCAATCCCCTCTCCCTGTTCAATCCTCCTACTCTCTTTATACAATATTTTCTATTTCCCTTGGATGATTCCCTCGTCCCTCCTGGTCCCTTACTAGCTACCTAACTTATGCCTATTTGTATCTTTTTATCCAGATAAAATGGTGTCTACATTCTTCTGGACAAATACAAAAGACTAACCTAGAAAATTAAAACGGCAAAAGACTGGCCTTGACCTTTCAAGCCTGAAAAGTTTCCATAGTTACCTTATCAGTTCCTTAACTTAGGAGGATGTGGACAAGGAATGTGTAGGGGGAAGTTTCTCTGTGTCCTGCCCTGTTGCTGGATCCTAAAGGTTCTCTTGGGGGAGGGAATGAGAAGGCATGGTGTCAACAGCACAGACACTAGGAGTCAGTTGAGGGGAAACAGCAAGCTCATTTGTTTAATAATGGGGAAGGCCTTATATACCCTCCTCCCAGCACCTAAGCTGTGTCCCAATCTGGTGGCATTGTGTGGTCATCCCTCATTGGCTGAGCACAATCAGGAACTCTGACAGCAACTGTTGCTAGGCCCTCAGGCAGACTCCAGGTTGGCTCATAAGGAAGTACATGATGTGCATTCCTTGGCAACTGGTTTGAGCAAATTTCCTTGACCCAATGGGCCTATCTCACTGCATATCCACCCTCTTATTTTATTACATGGGTGCTCGGTGGGATTTGGAGTTCTTTGCTCCAGTCTTGTTGACCCCACCTCAAGGGGGCGCTGCAACTGGACTGTGCCTGTCTTAGGATGGCTTGCCAAACAAGCTCTTACCCATCATTGACTATCAGCCCTTGAAGTGTGTCCATCCCTGGGGAGCCACCCTGGGTGGGGAGGGTCAGGCAGTAGCCTTTTGAATTTCAGAAAGCCAGGCATGCATAACTTCCTGTGGAGGGCTATGAGTTGAATGTCTAAGAGCCATTAGCACCTGTAGAGTTGCCTTAGTGGCCACCAGTTGTTGCCAGATATGCTGTAGGAGGCACTTAAAAAGGAGAAAGATTAAAAGCACCACCCCACCAATCAAAAGACAAGTGAAAATCCAGGAAGGATCAAAAAGCCTTTTTATTTATTTTTATTTTTATTTATTATTATTATTATTATTATTATTATTATTATGGGGGGGGCGTGAGACAGGGTTTCTCTGTATAGCTTTGTGCCTTTCCTGGATCTTGCTCTGTAGACCAGGCTGGCCTCGAACTCACAGAGATCCACTTGCCTCTGCCTCCCGAGTGCTGGGATTAAAGGCATGCGCCACCACTGCCCAGCAAAATGCCTTTTTATATCACTGCCTGGTCCTGCAGCTACTCAGTCCCAAGTAAACACACAGGCTTATATTAATTACAAACTGTATGGCCTATGGCTCATGCTTCTTGCTAGCTAGCTAGCTCTCACAACTGAACTCAACCTATTCCTCTTAAGCTATGTTTTGGCACATGACTTCCTGGCATTACCTATTCTCTCACATCTTGCTTCTCCTGGCAAGATGGCTTGCAGCATCTGCTCTAACTCTGCCTTTCTTCTTTCTCTATCTCTCTTGGATTTCCCATCTGGCTCCATCCTATCCTGCCATAGGCTAATGCAGCTTTATTTGTTAACCAATGGGGGCAGCACATATTCACAGCACACAGAAAGACACCCCACAGCACAATAGTATTGGCACAAAATTAAAAATTTATACATTTGTCTAATATTATGGGAAGTTCATATATGAAAGACATGGCTTCTTTTTGTGGAAAAATCTTTTCTTTGTGGTTTGCTAAATAAAAGGCCCTGGTATAACTGACTACCCACAATATGAAAACAAATGGATTCTTAACTCACCCTAAAGGTAAATAACAGTTTGGTTGATGGTATACATTTTTAAAGTAAGAACAATGAAGAAAAATATTAGATAATATCAGAAAATGAATAGCTTTGCAAATGAGTAACAGATTAGTGACTTTACAGGACTTCAGGATGGCTAAATACAGGTGTCCATCACTCACATCCTCCACAAAGAACCACAGCAATAGCTGGGTAGCCACATTTTCAGGTGGGTAGCCATGGATGACACTGAAAACGAGCAAGAGATAGACAAGGAGCCCTGTAAGATTCAGAGACTTAAGACCACATCATAGTAATTGTCTGTCTTGCCTCCAGAGCAGAGAAAGAGGAAGTCCCCCCTATGTAGGGACAAGGATGAAAGAAGGAGTTCTACCATACCAACCCTCACAGACTGGGAGCCCTTGTAGATTAGTAACCAAAAACCTGCACAATAGCCTGATTTTGAAAAAGGGTTTCACATGATCTCCCAGGAACCCAGGAGTCATCATAACAATGTAGTTACTCTAGCAGAATAACGGCCTCCATCCTCCCAATTTCCCCACACACATTCTGCTCCAGTGGCTCTGTGGGCCGCTACTAGGTAAACACCACATGAACAAGTGTACTGACTGACTCAGACTACTTGCTCAGCAGTAGGGGGGATAAATGTTGTGACACAGAAACAGTGAACATGTCACAGAAAGGAAATTGGGAGCTTGCTTTCTAGGAGCAACAGTAAGGCTAGCAACATGTGTTTTTGAGCTGGAGTCAGCACTCCAGGGTTTGTGGTAATTTAAATAAGAATGGCCCCCATAGACTCAGGTTTGAATGCCTGGTCAACAGGGAGTGGCACTATTAGGTGATGTGACCTTGTTGGAGGAAGTGTGTCTGTCACTGGAGGTGGGTTTTTAGGTTTCAAATGCTCATGTCAGGCCCAGTGTCTTTCCCTCTCTTCCTGCTGCCTGCTGCTCCAGATTTAGAACTCTCAGCTCCTCTAGTACCATGTCTATCTTCACACCACCATGCTTCTCCCCATGACGATAATGGTCTAAACCTCTGAACCTGCAAGCAAGCCTCAATTAAATGTTTTCTTTTATAAGAATAGTCATGGCCATAATGTCCATTCATAGCAATAGAAACCCTAATGGAGACAGGAGTTGGTACCAGGGACTGGGGTATTGCTGTGATAGGCCAGACTATGCTTTTATTTGGAGGAAAGTGGACTTTGGGATTTTGGATTAGGAAAGTAGTGGAATGTTTTAAGTAGGTTTTAATGTGCCTTACTGGTAGGAGCTTTGAAGACAGTGGTAATGAGAGTGATTTGAACTGTGGTGGCCTAGCTCAGGAGGCTTCAGAGGAAAAGAATGTTAGTATGTGGCCTAGAGACCATTCTTGTGATATTTTGGGGAAAAATGTGGAATATGGATACTTTCTGCCCTTGTACCAAAAATCTGCCTGAGGCTAAATTGAAGAGATCAATAGCTTTAGCAGAGAAGAATTCTAGACAATCTAGTTAGTATTGACTGTGTTGTTTAGTTATGAGTGGCCAGTCTTATGCAGATTTATAAAGAAAAGGAGAAAGCTGAGCAAGGAAAATACAAAATGTACTCTTTGAGGGGGAAAGGAGCACCAGGAAGTGTAATGGAGTCAAGTCCAGTGTTCAAAGAGATAAAACATTTAAAGAAAAACCTGATGCTAAATAGATAAAAGGAGGTGGTGACTTCAGGGTAATACCTCACCCAGCTAAGCTTCCAATTTGTGAAAATGAATTAACAGAAAAATTTAGGGCCAGGTGTGGTGGTACATGCCTTTAATAGCAGCACTTAGGGAAGGCACAGACATGTGATTTCTGAGTTTGAAGCCAGTCTGGTCTACAGATTGAGTTCCAGGACAGCCAAGCTTAGACAGTAGAGGAAAACATCAAAAACAGAAAGGTTGTGAAAAATGTATTTGAACAAGGGAGCCATGTTCCAGCACCAGAAAGCAGCAGAACTTAGCAGCTTCAGCCATGTGATTCTGGCTTTAGAGCCAAAGATACAAGAAAGGGATTATAGAGGTCAGGCATGTATCAGGGATGTCCCTACCTGTAGGGACCATTGTGTGAAGTTCTGAAGGTGAAGCCTGGATTGTCTTGGAGAACCCAACATGTTAGAGATGCCAGATTCATAGAATATGGGCTGAGGAAAGCTGCTAACAGAGAGTGGAAGCTGCCCCCTCCCCCCAAATAAATGTGTTGCAGTCAACAAAGCTGAAGGAGTCAGACATGGAGATGCAGAGTTTGGAGTTTGCCCATCTGGTTTTTGGTCTTGCTTTGGTCCAGTATTTCCTCACTGTGCTCCCTTCCCTATGTTTTGGAATGGTAGTATATATCTTGGGCCATTGTATGCTGTGGATATTGGTCTATATAAATAAAATGCTAATTGGTCAGTAGCCAGGCAGGAAATATAGGCGGGACAAGCAGAGTAGAGAATGCTGGGAACAGGAAGGCTGAGAGAGAGAGACGCTGCCAGCTGCCGCCATGAGTACCAACATATAAAGATACCAGTAAGCCACAAGCCATGTGGCAACTTATAGATTAATAGAAATGAGTTCATTTAAGATATAAGAACTAGATAGCAAGAAGCCTGCCATGGCCATACAGTTTGTAAGCAATATAAGTCTCTGTGTGTTTACTTGGTTGGGTCTGGGCAGCTGCGGAACTGGCGGGTGAGAGAGATTTGTCCTGACTGTGGGCCAGGCAGGACTGGAGAAAACTCCAGCTACAATATAATTTAGGGATTCTTATAAAAAACTATATGCTAAAGAATTAGAAAAATCCACATTAAATTACAAAATTACAGACTAGCCTCCTACCCAAACATGACAAGGACATAACAGAAGAAACCCTACCAGGTGTGTCCAACTCATGGCCAAGAACACCCATGCATGTAGCCCAATACAAAATTGATAATGTTCCTTGAAACATGAATTTTGTATATCACAGCATCATTTTGTAATACTGAAATACTGGATGTGCATATGAATCTAGCCTGTGTGCAGACATCCTCAAGGAAGTATCAGCATGTCAATTTCAATGGCATGCCAAAATAACCATATATCAGGATCAAGTTGATTTAATAACAAAGATTAAAAATGACTCAAAGAAGGCTAATACATCATAGCACATCAACGGTATGAAAGATAAATATCTTAAAATTGCATATATATATATATATATATATATATATATATATATATATATATATATATATATATATGATGACTTTTCATATATCTTCAGTAAAAAGCCATGAATGTTTTAGGTCCAGAAGATTACACCTCAGAATCTTAAAGCTGCATAAGACAAACAGTAGCCAACACATACTAAGTGAGGCATAACAGAAAAAAAACTTTCCTGTGATACCATAAAAAAATACAAGGGGCAACCACTGTCACAACTTTTATCAACAGGATACTCGAAGTTTTAGTCAGAGCAATTTGGCAGGAAAACAAGTCAGAGATAAGAAGAGGCATATAAACAGTAGGATATAATTCTATACACAGAAATACTTTAAAACCACACCAACAGAGAGTCAAAGTGTAAACAAATTTCATAAAGTGGAAGGATGTAACATGTAAAACTAGCAACACTTGTATACACCACCACCAAATTTCTTAAGAAACCATGCAATTTTTCCAGATTGAGAAATCACCAAAGGATAAAGGACTTCCACAAGGAAAAGTACACAAGATTTATTAAATAAAATGAAGATGTCACAGAAAATGGAAGGATTTGTTGTCTTAGTTTCATTTATCTTGCTGTGAAAAAAAAATACCCTCATGAACAAAACAAAACAACAACAAAAAAAAACCTTAGGGGAAAGGTTCATTTCAGCTCACAGTTCCAGGTTTGTTGATCATTGCAAGAAGTTAGGACCTCAAGTACTTGAAGCAGCTGGTCATATCACACTGTAACTCCAGAGCAGAGAGAAATAGATGCCTGCATGCCTGGTCCTCAGCTAGCTTTCCCTATTCTTATACAGTCCAGGGCCCAAGCTGAGTCTTCCCACACCAATTTAGGAAACCAAGAAAAGTCCACCAGAACTCAGACATGCCCACAGGCCAATTTGATAAATACAGTCCCTCACTGAGACTCTTCTTAGGTGCATCTAGGATGTATCAAATTGCCAATTAAAACTATGACACCTACAAATTCATAAATTAAAAGAATACATCTTAAAATGCCCCTACTATCTACAGTGATCCCTATTAAAATACCAATGACATTCTTTAGTAGAAGTAGAGGTGAAAAAAATCTTGAGATTCATGTAGAGGCTTACACCCACACACACATAGACAAAGTGATCTTGAACAAAAAGAACTGGATGGGGGCTAGAGAGAGATCTTAGTAATTAAGAGCTTTTGCTGCTCTCCCAGCGGACCATGGTTAGATTCTCAAGCATCTACACTACAGCTTACAACTGCTTGTATCTTCAGTTCCAGGGCATTCAAAACCCTATTCTGGCCTTGGTGAGCACTAGGGAAACAAGTGGTACACTATAGGATATAATTATGTACACAAAAATACTTAAAGTCTACACCAAAACACCCATACACACATTAAAAAACAGGCTTAAGTGCTGTGGAATAATCTTTATACACTGCAAATATGTATTATTCTCATTGGTTAATAAAAAGCTGACTGGCCTATAGCTGGGCAGAAAGAAATTGCATGGGAGAGTCAGACTAGGAGGACTCTGGTAAGAAAAAGGGTGGAGTCTGAGGAGTTGTGAGCCAGATGCAGAGGAAGCAGGAGATGAGCATGCCATACTGAGAAAAGGTAGTGCCATGTAGCAGATGGTAGAACATAGATAAAATAAGGGTCAATTTAAAATGTGCAAGCTAACTAGTTAGCCTGAGCTATTGTCTGAGCATTTATAATTAATATTAAGCCTCTGAGTGGTTATTTGTGAGCAGTTGCCAAGACACAGAGAAACACTGCCTACACTGGACACATTGAAGACCTGACTTCAAGACATACTACATAAACATAGAAAATAAAATATCAGCAGGAAAACACACATAGACAAACAGGCTAAAATAGAGAACTAAGAAATCTACACATCTAGGCCAAATGACTCTTGATAAAGGTGGTAAAAATACACATTGAGTGGGAGAGAAAATATCAATAAGCAATGCTACAAAATACTGAAATCTAAATTCAGAACAAAGAAACTTGACTACCATTTCTTACCTTATAAAAGAATTAACTTAAAATCAGCCAATGACTTAAATGTAAGACTTAAACTGACTAGAAGATGATGGTAGGAACATTTGAAGACAGTTGTAGAGGAACTTCCAAACTATAAGACACAAAATAAAACTAGAAAAATGGTATCATATTAAGCTAAAAGAACCAAACAAAACTCCTATATAGCAAGGCAAGGTGTCAAAAGAATGAGAAGACAAAATTCAGAATGCAAAATGCTTGGAATTTTATCCTCGGAAAGGCTAATATTAAATATATGAAGAACTAAAAAAAATAAAATAAAATAACAAAATACAAGTAATCCAAATTTTAAATTATACATGATCTGAGTCAATGCATTTTCAAAAGAAATAGGTATTGACAACAAATAAATGAAAATATGCTCAGTGTTATTAATCATTTAGTTAAATGTGAATTAGAACAAGTTATTAGCCTATCACTATAGTTGGATGCTAAGGAGAAAGAGAATGGCAACTGATTATGATCCATACATACTGTATACATTTGTGGACATACACAGTAACCTCAATAATGTGTATAATTAATATGCTTTAATAAAAGATACAAGTTAAAAATAAAATTAATGTTGAAAAGGAGATATTACAAGCAATGACACAGACATTTTGAACATAGTGTGAAAAACTGTGTTGACAAATGGGAAGACCTACATGAAATGGAGAATTTTCTGGACCCACAAGCTGTGGACATTGAATCAAGAGGACAAAGAGCTTTAATTGACCAGTAAGTGTATGTGGGATTGAATCAAGCAGTTAGTGTTTACTGATAAAGAAGCACTGGGAGCGGCTCATAAGCTCTTTCTCATATATTCACCTGGAACTAGAGTATTCATTATTGGGGACTGTGAATATGCGTGTATACCTGGGCTGAAGAAGATGAAGAAGTGAGGGATGGGTATGATCAACAAATGTTGTATGTGTGACTCCTTTCCATCTATATCCTACACACACACACACACACACACACACACACACACACACACACACACACACAGAGCACTCTAACTATGGCAGTATGACAATTCATTGTGGTGCTGATTTGTATTTCCTTAAGTGATTAATGACATGAGCATATTTTCATATATTTTTTGAAATAGCTAGTACCCTATTTATATACAATTAATGTGTAAATGACAATAATTTTACAATTTCAAAATAACAGTGCTAGCTAGAATTCAATGAAATATTTGATCACACAAGTGCCCATATATACCCTATATCAATGTCTAACAACCAATTCAATTAAAATACAAACTGTAAACTAGGAGCCATTTATAGGTGAATAACCTCACAACGATGAGCAAAAATATTAGCAAATAGCAAAAATCAAAGGACAAAATAAACTGACACTTTCCAACAGTAGAAATTCAGTTGCTTATCAGCAATGGAGAGGTGATTTAACTTGAAAAGTGGTGATGTCCCCATGGACAATGTAGAAAGGCACTTTTCTATTTACTGCTGGTAGTTAAATGAGTTGTTTTTAAGGTAACAATAGATGCCTGCAATGTATTGTACTTTCCCCAAAGCTGGAAGACATGATTTTTTAAAATTCTTCTCTCATATACTACATCCCAACTGCAGGGTTCCCTCTCCCCTCCCACCAGTTTGCCCAACACCACCTCCCCTCCTCTCTAGATCCACCCTCCCCTCAGAAAAGAGTAAGCCTCCCAAGGACATCAATAAAACTAGGTATAGCAAGTTACAATAAGACCAAGCACATACCATCCCATCAAGGCTGGAGGAGGCAACTGAGTAGGAGGAAAAGGGTCCCAAGAGCAGGCAAAAAGAGTCAGAGACAGCCCCCGCTTTCTCTGTTAGGAATCCCACAAGAACACCACCTACACAACCATATCATATATTTGAGGACCTGGTCAGACCCCTACAGCTCCCTGATCTTTGTGAGCCCCCATGAGTCCTGGTCAGCTGGTTCTGTGGGCCCTGTTCCCTCTGGTTCCTCTGATCCTTCCTCCCCCTCTCTGCAGGACTCCCTGAGCTCCACCTAATGTTTGGCTGTAGGACTAAAGCTTTCTCCATAAAGAAAAGATGAATCTTGGAGAGGATAGATAGGTTTAACCTAATTTAAACTGCATAATGTGTGTATGTGTGGGAGATACTGTGCTAAATCATTAAGATGTGTACTTCTTATGATTGTACATGTCAATCTGGAACTCCAGGGTCTGGTCTATAGAGACAAGCCTAACTGCACATAAAGAACCCTCTATAATGGTTCCATGAAGATATTTACTGAACCACAGTACACAGCGGGCAGAAAATTGGTGAGGGAGAACTCTATAGGTGATATCCGTATTTAAATTTTATAGTCATTGTGATATTAATAAAAATGGTGTTGATTTTCAATCCTTCTCCTGAGTTCACAATACTTCTTTCTCCCTATCCCAAGCTCACAGTGAGGTGGTTCTGCATTAGAAAGTGAACCTGTGGGGAAAATGTATGTTTTAATACATTTGTACGAACTTGGAGGAAGGTGAGGACAAGCATTAAGTATGCTGTTAACACCTTAGGCCAGATGACAAAGAGGGAGGTCTGTACATTATTTCTATATTGATTTACTTGATATTAGTATACTACATTTGGCATAATGTTGACATTGTTTTACTTGGTATTAGTATGCGATGTTTGCTATAGTGTTGTCTCTTCTAAGTATTTATTCCAAGACCAACTTAGAGTGAGCACTACTCACGATGTTTAGTAACCCCATTTAACATTTCTTTGGTAAAAGACAGAGGACCCCTCTTGCCTACCCACAAAACCATAATTAGTAAATAAACCTCAACTCAGTAAAAACTTACCTTACAAATAATATTCTAATTCCATATTTTTTTAGTTCAGAATTAAACAAAGAATCAAATGTATTTAATTGTCATATCTCCTTACTCATTTCTGTCTGGACAGATCCCTTGGCATATTCTTTATCTTTCATGACCTTGACAGTTTTGAAAAGTACAAACCAGTTATTTTGTGCAATGCCCTTCAACTTGGGATAGTCTGGCATTTCCTCGTGATTACTTTCTGGCGGTTACATCACAGAAGTGATGCTGGGTTTATCTCAGGGCAATGTGTCATGGAGTGAGACTGTCAATTTGTCCGTTGCTAGTGATGTCAATTTGGATCATCCAGTACAGTAGCTGACCTTAACTATCAAGTTATTTTTTCTTAGTAATTAATGGTATGTAGTGGATACATTGAGAGTACATAAATACTGTGTTTTCTAGAAAACTAGTTTTAGCATTCATTCATATTTTTTCCTGTTTTTAATATTTCTGTGATTGTAAACAGTGACTTTATAATTCCATCATTTCTTTTTTTTTTACATTTAATAGTTGGAATTCTGCTTTAAGGAATTACATTCCACTTTCATCAATTTTTTGTTCAACAGATTTTAATTTTTTAAACTTAATTATGTATATGTGTCTCTGTGTGGTATTTGAATGCAGGTGCCTACAGAGGCCAAAGGCATTGGAATCCCTGGATCTGGAGTTACAGGCATTTGTGAATTGCTGATGTGGATGCTGGGAACATAAATTGGGTCCTCTGCAAGTACAGCATAAGCTCTTAACCCCCAAGCCATCTCTCCAACCTTAGTGGATTTTAATTTGCTACTATCAGTTTTAAATGTATGCATACATTTCCCTTTAGTTATCGGGGAGGCACAGGCTGGCTTCTGCTGGCTTTCAGTAGATCCCTCCCAGTTTTTGAGCATTTCATTACTTTCCAGTAGAAAGAAGCTACAAGTCCATAGTATACCTTCCCTCCCCCCAATTCCTAAACAGTCACATAACCCATCTCTTAGCTATTTCATTTTTTCATTTATCTATTTATTTTGTGTATGAGTATATGCTCACAGACATGTGTACCACTGCACAAATATAGAAGTCAGAGGACAACTTGTAGGATTGAGTTCTCTGCTTCCTTGTGGGTCCTGGAGACTGAATTCAAGTCATTAGGCCTGCTCTAAAGACTGTTACTTACTGAACCGTCCCAGCTCCCCGCTTTTTCTATTCTTTTTCTCAGTCTTTTTTTTTTCCTTTTAAATCCCTAGTTTACTCTTTTGGAGAGCAGCATTTAGAAATGCAGACCTGGGTGTGTGTTGGGGTGGGGAATGGCAAGAAGTGGAGTGAATGTACAGCACCCTCCTTCCTCCTCTTGATCCTCATCCTCACCAGCACCACTACAAACCAGGCACAAGCACCTGAACCCACTGTGAGGTGAGTGACTGTAGAACACCAGCAAACAAAAAGAATGAAGGAAAATGGTAAGTTCCAGAGATCCCAGAGATATTGGTGGGATGAGAGTTCAGAGACTGTCAGTATGAGGGCTAGGAATCCTAATCAGTGTAAACTCTCACAATATTTACAGTATTGCTGCATTCTGAGATGATGAGATCACCATAATAACCTCTGTGTCAAAAGATCTTACTTGGGCATATGGCCATTGCAGGGACTCCACAGACCTTCTACGGCACTAGTTTGTGGGATTACCCACCTTGCAAATGTAACTTAGCCAACCAATTTAACCCTCTGTGAGTCTTGCTCTATAACAGATGGTTATTGTGGTGTTGATGCAATAGAGGAAACCATCCTCAAAACCCAGGAGATTGGGGTGCCTATATTCTGAGATAAATGGAATGATCCTGTTTCCTGTTGAATCATGATATTACCAGGACAGAGGGGCTCCACATATCTCCTACAATCCTTTCTTGCCATGGCATACCCAGGTCCCTGCTATTGACAAGATGGGCTGGACACACATTCCTTACCCATGAGGACCCGTGGAGATGGCCTTGAGCAACACTTTGGTTCTGGCTATTGACCTTCCCCAAGCATGCATAGCGGGGGTAAACTGAAAGCTATTTTGCTTGGATGAGGCCATGTCCCACACTCACTCACCCTTGGACCAGCCTTATAGCTGAGGGTGGTTTTAGAAGGGGACACACAGCTTTCACATTCAGGAAGAGATGATTAGTGGCGGCGCGGGGGTGGGGGGTATGTGTGGAGCTCTGGCTGAGGTCCCACTCCCTGTAAGGCACTACCAGGACACCAAGCAAAGGGAATCGTAGTTCTTCATGCTCTCTCACATTTGCACTTACCACCACTGCTTACACCCTTTGCCCTCATTTGACCATGCTCTGTAGCCAAGACTGCAGGTGAGCACCATAGAGAGGGTGCTGTGGTTACTGTAAGGGCCTCTATTTAGGCCAACACTCCTGACTACTCAGAAGGCAATTACCTCAGATTGCTTACTGTTACCACTTCTGCCAGTGTGACAGGCCTTTGCTAATTACACAATTAGCATCAACAGTGGCTGAAGATCCTGTGTAACCCTACAAACTAATAGAATTGAAATACCCATTACAGAAGTAGCCACAGGGAACACTCCATGCCCTCTGCTATATATACCATATATTCCTGAACTGCTAAGGTGTCCTCAGTCTTAGTAGCATACAAAGAGACAACTTGATCCTGACAGAGTTTTCACTGTACAACTACTCTCACGAACTGAAAGCAAAGAAGCAAAAGAGAGATTGCATTATGGTGCCTACACAGACTGAGAACCAATTCCATAAAACCTGGTACCCCAAGACACAGTTTCAGAAGCGAACTGTTACTAACAAAGCTATGTAATGAAAGTGGTAGAGAAGCATCACAGTATGTGCAAATGTCAATGTAGGAATGCAAGGAATAAAAATAGACAGAGGAATCCATTCCCTGGGGACTCTACCTCTTGGTGTGGACCCAGAGTCCCGCCCCCCCAAGCCATTTCATCCCCATCTCTCTAGACTTCTTTATCTTACTGCAACCTACTTGAAGGAGACCCTTGTCCCACCTTATTGCTCTTCCTTGGAGACTTCACCTGTTGGTGCAGACCCTGCTTAGCTCTTTCCCACTGATCATCCCAGTCTTCTCTTCTAGAGCTTCTCCATTCCTCTATGTCAGCCCTTGACCTGCAGAATCCCTTTCTAAATAAATCAACATACTCTGTGATAAGAAACTGGACAGATAAAGTCAGAAGGAATACTCCTCAATATTATATCGCATAAGTAAGGACAACTGCAGAAAACCATCATGCTCTGAGCCAGAACTGAAAGTGCTTCCTCTGTGTCCAGGAACAACATGAGGGCACTCACTGTTACTAGACTGTCAACTCAACCAAGCCCTACAAGTTTTAGGCAATTAAACAAACTATATGAAAAATAAGGAAAAGTTCATGTCACTTCTGTTGGCAAACGATTTCATAAACAAGAACATTTAAAAATGTTCCTCTTAACAGTGATTAATTCAGTAAAGTAACAGGATACAAAGTCAGCACACAGCCACCAGGACCTTTTCTATATATCAGCACCATGTTGTAGGACAGTGGTCCTCATCCTTCCTCATACTGTGACCCTTTACTACAATTCCTCATATTGTGGTGACACCCAGCCATGAAAATATTTTTGTTGCTACTTCATAACTGTAATTTTGCTACTGTTATGAATCATAATGTAAATATCTGATATGCAGGATGTATGATATGTGATGCCTGTGAAAGGGTCATTTGACCCTAAGGTTGAGAACCACTGTTATAAGAGAAATGAATCATATACACAAATCCCATCCACAATAGCACAAAACAAAAACTTAAGATAAATTCTGGGGCATAAATTTAACTAAGGAAGTGAAAGACCCCTACAATGAGAATTACAAAACATTGATGAAAGAAGCTAAAATACCAAAGTTAGAAATACCTACATTTTCCTGGGTTGTAATAATAAATACTGTTAAAATGCCTATACGATCTAAAGTGAGCTATACAGTCACTTGTGTCTCCATCGAAATCCCAACCATGTTCTTCACAGAACCAGACAAAATGCACTGAAACTCATATGGAAGTAAAAAGGACTCCAAATGGTCAAAGTGTAACAGATGAATGACTGACAGAGACATAGTAAATAAAACATTGTGACATTGCCAGAAAACAGGCACCCAAAGGAATGGAGAGCCCATACTCAGGCCTACGTAGATATTCTGAGCTGCTTCTTGAAATTCTGCCCCATTTACACTGGAAATGATGGTCTCATTAATAAATAGTGCAGGGGCGGGGACTGGATATCTGTGGGAGTCCACGGAGGCTTCGCTTCCTAGTGAGAACTTACTCAGGGTCAGAGAATCTGAGCTTGCTTTACCCAGCAGGGCTGCATAAGTAGATGATTTCATCACAGGCATGTTTATCAAGTGTTTGGAAGGGTCTACGGCTGTTTGGTGTGC
Source organism: Peromyscus californicus insignis (assembly GCF_007827085.1). NCBI lineage: Eukaryota > Metazoa > Chordata > Mammalia > Rodentia > Cricetidae > Peromyscus > Peromyscus californicus. The sequence goes on along the minus strand of NW_026294436.1, from coordinate 25,271,246 downwards.
TTTGATTTTGAGAGGGGGAGGTCTTTTGCCTCTCCTCTTGGCATGTTTTAAAAAGCCCTTTTCAATAAAGGACGAGGCTGCTGGGTATTGATCCAGACCCTCCCAAAGCTATCCTGTGTTTCTGTCTTTCTTCTCATCAGCTAGGTCTCTCTTTCTATCTATCATTTCTTAATTCCTCTTTCCTCCACCAAACAACCCTTCAAAAGGTGGGAGCCAGGATCCCACAGATATCCACATGCAGAGGACTGAATCTTTTTTTTTTTTTCATTTTTCTTTATTAAGAAATTTTCTACTCACTCCACATACTATCCACAGATTCACCCTCCTCCCTCCCACCCCAGCCCTCTTTCCCAAGCCACCCCACATCCCCATGACACCCAAATTGAGGTCTCCTATGGGGAGTCAGCAGAGCCCAGCACACTGAGCCTAGGCCCAAGCCCCTTCTACTGCACCAAGACTGTGCAAGGCATCACACTTCAGGCACCGGATTCCCAGAAGCCTGCCCATAGACCATGGACAGATCCCAACCCTCCTGCCTGGGTCCCCCCCAAACAGTTTGAGCCAAACAAGTGTCTTCCATATCCAGAGGGCCCAGTCCAGTCCCATGGGGGCTCCACAGCCACCAGTCCACAATTCATAAGCTTCCACTAGTGTGGTCGGTCATCTCTGAACATCCTCCCATCATGATCTCGACATCCCTCGCCTGCAGAATCTCTCCTCTCTCTCATCATTTGGATTCCCGGAGCTCAGCCTGGTGCCTGGCCATGAATCTCTGCATCTGCCTCCATCAGTCACTGGAAAAAGGCTCTATGATGACAGCTAGGTTATTTGCTAGGCCAGTCACCAGAGTAGACCGATTCAGCCACCCTCTAGACCACTGCCAGCAGACCAAGTTGGGGTTAACCTTGTGGATTCCTGAGAGCCTCCCCTGCCTCTTCCAAGTCCCATGATGTCCTCATATATCATGGTATCTTCCTCCCTGCCCTCCCACTCTGTCCCTGTCCCAGCTTGACCCTCTCATTTCCCTGTGTTCTCATCCCCCACTACTCGCCCTCTGCCACCCCCCCCCCACACATCCAGTCTGCTCATGTAGATTTCATCCACTTTTCCTTTGCAGGGTCACCCATGTGTCCCTCCTAGGGTCTTTCCCTGTAAGCTAGCCTCTCTGGAATTGTGGGTTGCAGTCTGGCCATCCCTTCCCTCACATTTAGTATCTTCTTATAAGTGAGTACATACTATGTTTGTCCTTCTGAGTCTGGGTTACCTCACTCAAGATGATATTTTCTAGGTCCATCCATTTGCCTGCAAATTTCATGATATCATTTTTTTTTTTTTACTGCTGAGTAGTACTCCATTGTGTATATGTGCCACATTTTCTTTATCCATTCTTCAGTTGAGGGGCATCTAGGTTGTTTCCAGGTTCTTGCTATTATGAATAATGCTGCTATGAACATAGTTGAGCATGTGTCCTTGTGGTATGATTGAGCATTCCTTGGGTATATGCCCAAGAATGATATAACTGGGTCTTGAGGAAGACTTATTCCCAATTTTCTGAGAAAACACCATACTGATTTCAGAATGGCTGTACAAGTTTGCATTCCCACCAACAGTGGAGGAGTGTTCCCCTTGCTCCACATCCTCTCCAACATAAGAAGCTGTCTTCAGTGTTTTTGATCTTAGTCATTCTGACAGGTGTAAGGTGGTATCTCAGAGTTGTTTTGATTTGCATTTCCCTGATGACTAAGGATGTTGAGCAATTCCTTAAATGCCTTTCAGCCATTTGAGATTCTTCTGTTGAGAATTCTCTGTTAAGCTCTGTAGCCCATTTTTTAATTGGATTGTTCAGTATTTTGAAGTCTAGCTTTTTGAGTTCTTTATATATTTTGGAGATCAGCCCTCTGTCAGATGTGGGGTTGGTGAAGATCTTTTCCCATTCTGTAGGCTGTCATTTTGTCTTATTGGCCACAGAGAGGACTGAATCTTGACTGCCATCTTTCATCATATACAAAATCAACTCCAAGTCAACCAAATACTTCAATGTGAGACCTGTAAAGCTGTGTGCAAACCTATAAAACTAGTAAGAAGCATGGAGGCAAGAACGCAAGGTATTAGCACAGGTGGCCATTTTCTAAACAGGACACCCGAACTTCAGGAAGCAGAAGCAAGAATTGAAAAATGGGATAGCATCAAGGTGAAGACCGCACAGCATGGGAAGCTATCAACAGTGTGAAGGGGCTACACCCAGAATGGGAAGTGTTTGCCAACTCTTCACCTGAAATAGTTAATATCCAGAATGTATAAAGAGCTCAAAGGAGGCCATGACAATAATACCCACACACCTAATGCCATTTGAAAATGATCTAATAGACACCTCCAAAGGAGAAACACCACAAATGGCCAAACAAATATATAAAAATACCAATGAATATTGTGAAGCCAAATATGAAGGCCTAGACTTGACTTTACAGACTCCATCTTAGGGAAGGGCCACCATCTTAGACCACCTGGTAACCAGGGGCTTTATTCAGTTCCAGGAAGAGTCTCAGGAATGTACCATGACAACTCAAACAGATACCCTAGAAGAAACCAATTAAAAAATAGAGCAGTAAAGTTTAACAAGATCCAGATGTTCCTGCAGACATCCTGTTGGTGGTTTATGGCCCTTGCAGATATCCAGATATCCTGTCAGCCGGTTGTGGTTCTGCACCAAAAGTCTAACCCAATAGTTTCGAATGTGGTTTTGTGCCAAAAGTCTAGACCAATAGTTTCAAAAAAGTCACCTTGCCCCATATCCCTTTTACCCTATCCCTCCACAAAAATGCCAAGGCATGTAATTCCTGGCTTGTGGTTTTTTCCTTTAAAAACTCTCCTACCCCTGAGCCCACTGCTGCTGCCATATTTCCCTCCATCCACTTTGTTGGAGCATAGGGGGGCAGTCCGGGTTTGAACCTGAAAATAAAAAGACCCTTGTGTTCTTGCATTGGAAACCGGCTTCCTGGTCGTCTCTGGGGGTTTCGAGATATGGGTACAGCAAATATCACTGGATATCAGGGAAATATAAATCAAAACTACAAGTAGGTACCATGTCACCACAGTTAGAAAGACATAGCAAAACTGCACTCTGAAGATGATTCCTTTTGGGGGTAAATTAGGATGGCAATTAAACTAAATCAAGTATAAAACTGAAACACACCAAGCACATGATCCAGCATCTCACTCCTTCCTTGTCAATACTCCAGCACAATAAAGAGATCACTAGTATACACTCTCCTGTTCATTGTGGGACCATTCACAGTAGCTATAAGGATCAGGGTGGATGCTCAACACATGAATGGATAGAGGAAACAAGGTCTGAGCACAGTAGCCAATAATACAACTTTAAACATAACAGAGCCTGCCATTTCCATAGAATGGATGGAACTCAGATAAGTAAGCGAAGTGATCCAGAAAGGCATGTGGTGTGTGTTCTCTCCTGTAGATCAAAGCTAAAAATGCTTGGCCTGAAAGTAGAATAACAGCTGTTGCTGCTTGTGAGCAACGTTCAGTAGGTGCATGGAAAGGAGGGCTTGCATTTAATCTGAACTTGTATACAGGCATGTGCAGTATTCACACTTATAGATAGCACCCTAAAACCCATTCAGATGAACAATATCTTTGAATAACAAGGAGGAGAAAGAAATGTTTAAAAGATGTACCTGTCCTCATTCCACCAGGATGGCAAATCTAGAAGCTAGATCTCTTTCTTTCTTCCTCCCTCCCTCCCTTCTCTCCCTCCCTCTCTAGTTCCCTCCCTCCCTTCCTCACTCCCTTTCTGTGCATGTGCCCATGCATGCACATGTACTCATATCTATTTCTGTATATGTGTATCTATATTTCTAAAAAGTTACCAGGTTATATCAAATCCTCTATCTCTAATCAACTACCAGAGGTTCCATCTTCCTGTTTCTCAGACTTGAACTTACATGTCAGTAGCTGTATTGACACTTGTTTATTCCCTTCGTACATGAGCAGTCTCCCCCCAACCCCCACCACTGATGTTATAAACAGACTGTCTCCCCAGCAGCAGGCTTGCTGTTTTTCCCATCTCCTCTGCCCCAGCTCTAGAAGCTAGACCCCACTCTACCCTTCTCTCATTTCTCTTGGGGTCCAGGTCCTGCAGATCACATCAGCCTTATTTGTCTCAGAGGAAGAGAAATGTTTAAGAGAAAGACAAGAAATGGGAAAGAGAGAAAATGTTTGAAAACAAAATTTAAATTAAAATATGCGTGCTACCCAACCATGCAAAGATATGCATAAATATGAAGCCAGGTTGGTAAATTTCCCAGGCGGGATCCTGCAAATGGCTTCTCTCTCATGAGCTTTCAAATATGCAGCTAGATGCCTTGCCAGCAAATATTGTCCTTTAACTTGGTTAAGTATGTATCCACTTAACAATCTGTTAACGTACAGCACATATCTACGAAAGCCATTCCAGTGTGCTGCATTAGAATTTCTCAGCGAATGTTATTATTTCATTCTTTCCTATAAAAGGAGAGAATTTTACCCCTATGCTAATATTTGTCAATGAAAATACATTGTACATATGAATAGAGTTCGGTGTGACAAATAATGCTGCACCTTAGCTAAATCATAAACTCCTGCTGCTGTTTTATGCTTCTAGTCCCATGGATGTAGGTGTGGCTCTCTGCAGAACCGCTCCCCTTTACTTTCTCTACAGCAACACTGTAACAAGACCCCCAGTTCTGAAATGATCCTGACATAAGCGAACATTTCATGCTCAATATGTCTTAAATACAAAAGCCAAGTCCTTTAAAAGTAGCATGCTAAGTGTGTGCTTCCGACACCAGCTGGTACCATCTTCATGGTCACACACAGATGCCCCTCATCCAGTCATCAGGGTACCAGCTATGAATTCAGAACCAAAGTCTGCCAGGGAGTAGATACTGTAGTTTTCTTGTCTCCCCACTTTGCAGCTCTCCAAGTCTAAATGACTGTCATCTGTCAACTCAATCTCTCAGTGTCACACATACCACCATCCTTAACTTTCTACAGTGTTCCATGCAGCAGGCATGATGATATATTTATAATAAACATCACATGATTCCACCTTCTCTCCTTAAAGTCCTGACGTTTTCTTAACCAGCTACAAAACTCAAGCTACCGTGTCCTGAAAAGGCTAAAAGAGCAAGCTGGCATTTGCTTATTTCTCCTTTCTCTGTGCCCCACTGTACTAATGCTCCGTTTCCAGGACTCATGTCCCTAAGCTGCCATGGAGACCTTGAACTTTCTCATTTGCCCAAAGGTAAGCTTTTGCCCACAGACTCTACCATAGCTAGCTAGCTCTTATCTCTCACTGATACAGCTAGTTTAAGGGTTCCCTCTTCAATAGGCCTTCCTCATCCACCCAGTCTAAGTGATGTCACCACACAATCTTGTGCTGGCATCCCTCACAACATTGACTGCCACTACCGCTTTAAAGTATGCATCATGCTTTAGAATTATCCCACAATCTTTCATACTTGATGTTCAAACACATGCATGGATCATGCAGGTGCATTGGCCTGGGTACCCCTGGTCCCAAACCATTTTCATGCAGGTGATCTGTTTGGGGGAAGTGCTTGTATCAAAAGGGTGGGCTGGCACAAACTGCAACAAAAGGCAGAGGAGGTAGTACAAGAGCATTTATTCAGTTAGTGGCCACAGAAGAGAATCTGGAACTCTCTCACTGGGACTCTTTCAGCCGGGTAATGCAGGCCTGCCACTGAGTGTCAGCAACACATACTAAATATAACTGTTCTGCCCTACACTGTCTCAGGGCACCTACTTCCCCACATGCCATGCACACATGAATATTAGGCTGATTTCAAAAGCAACCACTATTCCTGCTGCAGAGAAATCTCTGGGCAGATAGTCCAGAGCTGAGGTCAGAAGCTGTGGATTTCACTCAGGGTGAAAATGGCGGTCCCTGCAGTGTCTACATGACAGGGAGCAAGAGGACATGAGGCCAGCATGAGAGCAGACCACCCAGAAAGCTCACATGGGACTTTCTCCTTCCTATCATCCACCACCTAAAAACAAGTCCACAGTGAAAGCATGCATTGTTTCAGTGTGAAAAGACACTTGACTAAATGAAAGTTCTCAGTTAAAGGCAATTGGAGGGTCTGGGTCCCAAAGAGAGGAATCACATGGACCAGGGCAGAGAAGTAGCTGGGAGAAATGTGGAACCCATGCAGTTTTGCAGTTTTGTCAAGATGAGTCAGAGATTACTTAAGTGTCTGGAATAGAGACTATAGGCAGAACGTTCCTCTCTAGACTGCCTATTCCCAAATACCCAGCAGCCACTTCTTAAACAATTGACTCAGAGGCTTAATATTACTTATGAATGCTCAGCCGGTAGCTCAGGCTTATTACTGACTAGCTCTTACACTTAAATTAACTCATAATTTTGATCTATGTTTAGCCACGTGGCTTGGTATCTTTTATCAAAATGATATTCTCATCTTGCTTCCTTTGTGTCTGGCTGGCAACTCCTTGACTACATCATCTTTCTTCCCAGCATTCTTAGTTTGGTTTTCCTGCCTAACTTCCTGCTCAGCTACCAGCCAATCAGTGTTTTATTAAACCAATTAGAGTGACAAATCTTCACAGTGTACAAGAGGATTATTCCGCAGCATAGACAGTTACATATCTCAGGGGATAAATTGATCGGTGAATGAGACATTGAAAGCTGGCAATCACACTTCTTAACAACCAACATATTTAACTTCAGAAGACTGAAACAAGGATTTGAATACTTAACCATCATCAGAAGGAAATGCAACCTTTCATCACACCCAAGAACACCTGTGGATGCATTTGGAACACTGGGCTGTTTTCATAATAATGCCTTTTAGAATGAAAATGGAGTGAAGCAAATGAACAGGAGATATGTCTCTATTTTAAGTCTTATGAGTTCTAGATCTAGAAAAACAAAGTTCATTTCTGTATACCTTGAACTTATCAATACCTGAAACAAGACTGGCCACATTCTCTTAGTGAACTTGCCCTTTTCTGACATTCGTAACCACTGCAATGGACTCTTTCTGTGTGCAGTGTGCCTCCCTTAAGGCATGGCACTCCTGTACCCTAACAGTCTGCCATTAGTCAATGTCTGCTTTCATAGAAGCTCACCAGCTGTTAACAGAGACAGCTCTACTGTCCCAACTCTATCTTCAGGGTTTGTAGATGACCTGCATTGTCTTACTGAGTATTGCTGAGTGAATGTTTACTCTCTACCTCACTTATCTGTACTTTCCCATTTTTTTGTTATCAGGATACTGGCATTGTCTCCTCACGATTTAGCAATTGAGTTCCCAGGGGTCTAGGAGAAAAGGGTCTCCTCAAATGACTAATAATGTCAGGTGCTATTCGAGTTCTTCTGGTCCACATCTCACATCACTTTTGTTATCTGTTGTCTGTAAGGGATCTGAGAATAGTCAGAACTACCTTTAAGAAGTAAAATGCGGGGGTGGACAAGATGTCTGAGTAGTTAAAGTTCCCTGCCACCAAGCCAGAACTTGAGTTCCATCCCTGGGAGCCATAGGGTAGAAGGAGAGAACAGACTCCTTCAAGTATGCTGTGGCCTATGCCACCCCCTCCCCAATTAAATATTTGATTTGATATTTCCTCCCTCTCATTGATAGGGTTCTGATAGAGGTATCTAGCAAAAATAAAGGCAAGAAAGCCAGGTGGTCGTTAGTGGATGAGAAGACCTTGACATAGAATAATGGTGGCCAAATAATAGAGTAATAAGAGAAACTAAGAAGGAAGTTCAGCAGAAATGTCTTTAGCATCATGCAGACCTCGTCCAGTATGCCCAAGAAGATAGAAAAATGGAGCATATTTCAAATTATTGAAGTCATATCCACCACCTGCCAGGCATGATGCTTAGGCACAGCCCCTATATTCATCTTTTTAAAACTGTCAACATTATTTCAAGTAGTTGTACATATTCTCCAAATTCCTAACAGGATTAGATAGAGGGAGCTCAAATTATTGACAGGCTCAATGACACACAACCTGACAATAGTGGGCGAAGATAACATCCTGTCCAGGAAATGATCAAAATTAGCACTCCAGAGGCAAATCAGTGGATGAAAAAAAAAAAAAAAAACAAGTAGGAAAAAGGAAATTTTGAAAACATATGGAGATGTTGAGAAAAGAATGCTTCCTTTAAAAGAATTTGGACGGCTGGGTTGAGGCTCAGTGGTAGAACACTTGTCTAGGAGGTGCAAGGCCCTGAGTTCAGTCTCCATCACTATCAACAATCAAATCAAAAATGAGAGGATAGTGGCTGGAAACTACTGACTGGCCTTGAGGCTCCTGAAATGCAACTTGGGCAAGCATCTCTAGGAACTGACACTCTTTCCACCCAGGCTGCAGGACAAGTGAATTTCTCTGCTGCTGTATTCTCACACCAGACCCTCTTGGAAACTAATCAAATTTGCATTAATAAGTCTCCAGGTGTCTGGTGAGACACTGACTTATTCTAATGTCCAGAAGCTAACACAGTGCATTTTACCTGGTCCAGGCTTGAGGCAGTCAATGCTGGAGAACTCTGAAGATATTCACAAAGCCTCCAGGTAGCACAGAGAGTTCCTTATTTTTAGACTGCACTGTCTCGATGTCTCAGAGAAATTGCACATTAATTTTAACCTTCAAAACATGTCTTGAAAAAGAATCAACTGCCTCATGACTTTGCTTGCCAGAACAAAGGCAAGTAAGGAAATCCAAGGACATTTAAACAAGGTATGGATATTGAGTTAGGCTCGTCACTTCCATTTCCCTTATGACTCTCAAATAGATGCCAGATCCAGCCACTTGGGAGGGGTGCCCTGCTGAGGCGCCCCCATAATAATGAGGCAATAAGGAGACAAATTAGGTGTAAATCACATCTGTGGGGTTTGCTCCCTGCTTCTGTTGATTTGTCAAAACACTTTATCATGGAAAAAGCACAAATGAAAACAACTTTTTTTTTTCCCTCTGTGTAACCGAGAGACAGCACGCTTCGGGGACCGTGCTGGCCTACACAGCCAGTGATCCTCCTACCGAAAAGCCCCGTTAGCATTTCTCCTGGAGCTTTGGGAGTCTGGTTCTTGCCCCCTCTCTGTCATGTTTTACCCTGTTCCTGTGTGAGGCTCTCTTCCAGTTAAGGATTTAAAGCTTGCTCTCATGAACACAGAAAATCAGATTTATATCTTTGTACCGCAAAATGAAGCAATTATTTTGTCTTCCGATAGATTCCACTCTCCCTGTGCCCTGGGCCCCCGCACTGCCCACTGTTGTCGGCGAGACAGAGACACTATGGTAAGCTTCATTAAGGAGAGCCCTGCTGATACTGACCATTGATCCAGCAGCTAGCTCAGGTGCATTTGGACGCAGCATTTTCTCCCTCTTCTCTTTACTTCTCTCCAGGGATATCCAATCAGTAGAAACGACCCTTATGCCTAACATTTTGAGAGAGAGGGAGCAGTTTGATTTCAATTGTCAACCTGTCCACTAGCTTGGTAAATCAAATTTCAACCTCCTACGGGGAAAAATAGCGGGCAACCTTCCTGGGTACCCTGTGCATGTTTGGATATGTGGAAGTGTCTGAGATCTGGTCTTTCCATACATTTGATGACACAGATCATTATGGGAACTTAAAAATATGCAATTCAAATGCATTCACTCTCTAGAAGAAGGAAAATTGTGAACTTTAAACATACCATTGTTTCCAGGAACTTTTATATAGCCATCAGATACGTAAAATGAGCAGGCTTAAATGTGGTCTACATTAAGAGAAACCATGCCCTCTTTCTATTTGTTGGCAAATATGGAAAAGTATATTTTAGAAAGGTTGAGCTCCCTTAGTCATAAACCTATGATACTGATTTCTTTAAAATATGAAAGTTTCCCATAAAAGAGCATTTTCTTCAGCTAATGCTAACTGCAAAGCACTACAAATGGTAACAGATCTGAACGCTAACCCTATTGCCAACCCCCGTGGTCATGCAGGTGTGAAATGGGTATGCTTTGCCAACTTTCTCATACCCTCCATTCTCTAAGTGTGTCCACCTACTCAAAGAGGCATGGGTGTTTCCTGCTCAGTGTTCCAGGGACACAACATGGTTTAACTCCAGAGATCCAACAGCTCTGCCTTCTCTGTTCGTTCACTTATGCTACATGGCTTTAGAGATTTAAACCAGTTTTGAATTTCATATGTTGGTATTTTCATTTTTAAAAAATTTTATATGATGGTATTTTCATTTTCGGGTATGTTACTTGACTTAAAATAACCCTAGAGATTTAAAAGATTTCTTTTAAAACATCTAACAGAAGTCATTGTTCAAAACCACTACCATTATGTGTTACAAGTAAAAGTTACTTTGGTTCCAGAAATAAAAGTGATCTGTAACTCAGCAGGTTGTCTTTAGAATTACCCCCATCCCCGCCTCCTCTCCTCGAATAGTTCCCTCTATTGGAATTAAGTGTTTTCCAAGAAAACTTATTAATGTGGAATATTATTTATTTTCAAAATCTTATACCCCAGGAATTTATCCATCATCTGTACTTCATGTTCGGGAGCTAAGTTTGTCATCTTTCTAAGTCTCTCTGAACCTACTGTAATGTGAATTTTTCAACTCTTACTCCTGATGATGTACTAAAGTAATTTTAGAGTTTCTATTAGATTTGCCTGCTTTTACTCACACATGGCTGTTCTTTGATTTAATTAGATTGCAGTCTATGGGATTATTTGGGGGGGGGGACTGATTGATAAAATGCTATATTTTTTTTTTATAGAAATGACAAGTACTTTTTAGTTTTTGACTTTAATTCCAGCTATGAGAGTGAAAGCGATTGGTTATTGCAGTGAGAGTTTTGTGTTTATCACATTGCAGTCAGTACTGGGAGCAGATTCCCTGTGCTCTGCAAACGGAAAGTTCATGTGTCCAGAGCTAGATACACTTTCATGATTTTAATTTATATGAATCACAAGTCACTTAAGCCAGCAATTTTCAATCAGTAAAGGTCTACAACCCTCCTTCCACTATTGGCAATGTTGGGAAGCATGTCTGGTTGGCAAAATTAGAGGCAGGGATGGGTATTAGGAGGCAAAAGGGGCCTTCAAGAAAGAATAGCCAGCCCCCCCCCCCAAGATGTAGAAATTAAGAAGTCTTGGACAATAGAGAGGCATAATATTGAGAACTAAGTTGACTTCAAACATGAAAATGGTATCTATGGAGATGATCAGAGAAGGTTATAAATTACAGACCAAAGAATGTGTCTAGAGCTGTCCTGGAGAGGAAAGTCCCCTTTCCTAGAGTCAGGTAGAAGGGTGATACTTTAAATCAGCTGTGGTGTTATTGTGTTCCCCACAATATTGTGCACCCTAATAAACTTATCTGGGGTCAGAGAACAGAAAAGCCACTAGATACTTAGGATAGACAGTGGTAGCACATGCCTTTAATCCTAGCATTCCAGAGGCAGAAATCCAACTGTTCAAGGATACAGCCAAGCATGGTGACTCACAGCCTTTAATCCCAGGGAGTGACGGTAGAAAGCAGAAAGGTATATAAGGTGTGAGGACCAGAAACTAGAAGCATTTGGCTGGTTAAGCATTTTGGCTGGTTAAGCTTTTAGGTTTTGAGCAGCACAGTTCAGCTGAGAGCCATTTGGATATGAGACCACAGAGGCTTCCAGTCTGAGGAAATAGGATCAGCTGAGAAGTTGGCCAGGTGAGGTTAGCTGTGGTTTGTTCTGTCTCTCTGATCTTCCAGTGTTCACCCCAATACTTGGCCTCAGGTTTGATTTTATTAATAAGACTCTTTAAGATTCATGCTACAGTCAGCTATCTATAAGGACATGTGCTAACTTCCTAACCTATTTTTAACATTAGGATACATTTCTACAAGGAGACAGAGTATGGCTGGGGAATGCTTCACCCAAAAGTCAGCTCAATTATTAAAAACAAACCATCATTTCAGCTATATCACCATGGTCCCACTAGTGACAACTTACAGACATGGAATTTTATGTCTTATGAAATGACAACCACTTTAGTGTTTTGTAAAAATTCCAAATATAAATTACACCTTTTAAGTCAGGTCATGAAATCACAAGCTCCATTTCTTGATTTTTGTGACCTAAGATCAGCTAACATATTTTCTAAGTCTATGTATGTATTTATATTTCTGTGTAGTAGTTCACAAACAACCAATTTTCCAAAACTGTCAGCCTTCAGAATTTAATCCCTTGTGCTGGGGATGTCTTTCTGTATGCTGTAAATGTGTTGCTCTGATTGATTGATAAATAAAACACTGATTGGTCAGTAGCCAGGCAGGAAGTATAGTATAGGCAGGATAAGGAGAGAGGAGAATTCTGGGAAGTGCAAGGCTGAGTCAGGAGATGCTGTCAGCTGCCGCTGCCATGAGAAGTAAAATGTAAAAATACCAGTAAGCCACGAGCCATGTGGCAAGGTATAGATTTATAGAAATGGGTTAATTTAAGATATAAGAACTAGATAGCAAGAAGCCTGCCATGGCCATACAGTTTATAAGTAATATAAGTTTCTGTGTGTTTAATTGGGTCTGAGCAGCTGCAGGAGCCGGGTGGACACAGGAAAACTCCCGCTCCACCCTTGTGTCACTTACTTCTATTATCTTCACATAGTTTTTTTTTTGTTTCACTCATTCCTTTTGGAAGTTTTCCTGAAGCAATGTTACCGGAACTCAACCTTTCAAAACTAAGTCTTGAGTGCTATTTTATTTCAGTAGTAAAAGGTTCTGAAGTTACACAAAACACATGCTTCTTTTGTGCAAGGTATGTTTTGTAGCTACAGAAATTGTCTACCTTGATGATACAGAAGGTAAGTGCCTTGGCAAGAGGCTCAGTTTGGATCTTGAGCTCATCTGTAAGATAGCTTTCACCAGCTTAGGAACCTAGACTGTTCATCTCAACACGACAAGAACTAGGTCTACAGAATGTACTGTTGTAACTGTAGTATTAGCCCAGTGCTGGCCCTGGATAACACAGTAGTCCTCTTTATTTTCTCTTGCTGCTGGAGTAAATGAAATATATAAAGGTATTACCTTGATGGTTTCAGATCAAAATTTTCACAAGAATCTTGCAGGGTAAGCCTGTATGTGCTTCTTCAGGAAACTGCAGGAGGAAATGTTTCCTTGTTCTTAGAGGCTTTCTATGGCTCCTGGCCCCTTCCTCCATTTTGAAAGCCAGAGAAAATAGGAGGAGTCCAACTCTCCCCAAAGTTTCTCTTTCTCTTTCCAGTTTCACAAGAATTATGCTTTTAAAGGCTCCTGTGTTTAGACAGGACACACCTGAATAATCCAGGCCACTTCTCCCCAGCCCAATGTCCTCAATCTTAATTCTATTGGCAAGTAAGGTAATATTGATAGGATAAAAGGATTTGGAAATGGGCATCTTGGGGGATTTACCAAATATTAACTAAGTAGAAAAGATTTTAGGAAATGTCTCAGTAATTTTTTTTACAAAGAATTTATTCATATTGTTTTAAATTATGTGTGCTTGTGTGTATGTTGGAGTATGCACATGAGTGCAGGTGTCCTTGGAGGACAAAGGCATTGAATTCCCTGGAACTAGAGTTGCAGGGAGGGTTGTGAGCCTTCTAATGTGGGTTCTGGGAACTGAATTGTGAATGAGCAGTCCTCTGAAAGAGCAGCAAGCACACTAAACTACAGAACTATCTCTCTAGTCCCACATCTCATTAATTTTCATCACCAAAGCTAGTCAGCTACTTCTAAATACATGTTGGGCTCCACTGCCATCTCCAAAGGAGTGAGAGCCATTTTCCTCAGAATCCCTTGCTATTTCTGTTCATTGTCACTCAGCCATGTCTTTGGCCTGCAGGTAGGAACCACTGTCACTAATGAATGAGAAGGGATAGCTTTATAAATCATCCTCAGGCCCTGAAACAACAGCACTTCAAAGGTAAACGTCTTCTGAACCATTAACAAAGTTGACTGGTTCTTCTGGAAAAGAAAGATCTTCCTAACTATAACCTAGAGCTCCTCTTTCTCCTAGCTTCTACCTTATTAATTCACCATGCTAGCATATAGTCTGGAGAAATACGAATTTGCTGTGCAGCCTGTGGACAGACCTAAGAATGGTGATTTCTCACTTACAGTCATCAAAACAGTGCCTACATTTGGCTTGCACTAGAGTAATGAAATTGAGAATTGTACAGTGGAGCTATTAAAAGCCACACAACACTTTGCTCTGTGATAATTAAAACTTCTTTATAAACATTTATGCTAATTTTACATTTTAGTACCCATAATTCACTAATAACCAAACTCTTAAGAATTTCAATGAGAAGGAAATGGTCGCAAAAGAAGAAGAAGGAGAAGGAAGAGGAGGAGGAGGAGGAGAGGAGGAGGAGGAGGAGGAGGAGGAGGAGGAGGAGGAGGAGGAGGAGGAGGAGGAGGAGGAGAAGAAGAAGAAGAAGAAGAAGAAGAAGAAGAAGAAGAAGAAGAAGAAGAAGAAGAAGAAGAAGAAGAAGTCATCGTCAGTGGGCCCATTGACAAAATTGACCAAGAAGAAATGCTACTGGTTTGGGGAAAAACTTGCATGGATCTGTTTTCTATCTTTGTGACTAAGCTACTCTAACCTTTGGAAATCTAGCGCAATTAATAGAGTTATGGAACTGATATGTTCCAGACTGCCTGCACAATGAATTGAAGCTAGGTACCTCTGCCTTGTCCTATGAGAAGGGGAAGTTTCAGATTAGCTCTTCCTAGATTCAGGGGCTTTCACTGATATGTAGCATCCCAAGAACTCTGAGTTCTAGACTTGTTGGGAAGATTAAGCAGCTGAAATATCTCCGCTAGACTTCTGGGAACCACTGACAAGGCACACCCTTGGAATTTACTTATGAAAGGAAGTTCATAAAGGATGAGGGTACCATCTCATCACAGGAAGAGAGACCTTCACTGACAGAGTGAGGGATAATGATGAAACATGTGCCTCCTTTTGCTGACTTTAGTTTTAGAGTCTTTCTTCTCCTATCAGTCCTCTTCCTCACCCATACAAATATGGATTTATTCTAAATTCTGGTGTGCAATATTTGGTGACTAAGCTGGCACCACCTCACATGGATGTAAATTAGTTAAGTCTCCAAGTTTCTACTGCTGGGCTACTTAATATCTTGGGGCTACTCAGCTCTTGAGGCTCAACTTCCCCATCCATAAAGTTGTCAAGATTCTAATCTTTCATGGGATGTGTTGAGGATTTAGATATGAGTAAAGTACCTGCCAGAAAGCTTTTGCACAGAAGTTCTCCATAAAAAGACACCATGTGGCTATTGAGACGATGGCAAAGGAGAAGAGAAGGGGAACATCAAACCCTGCTTAGGGTTAAGTCACACATATATTGTAGATGATGTCTGTTTCTAATGTGGGTCCCAGAGGCCCTTGGGAAGAAGACAGAGAAGCAGAGGCAGAAACTGGGGACAGACAGAGGCAGCACACATTTCTGTCCCTGGATGTGAAGACTGAAGGGTGGAGACATGGTTTTAGAGCACGCTTTCCATGTTCTGTGCTTGTCGTCACTAATACTCATGTTATTTGCATTTCATAAAGTTTCCCACATTCACTGTCCCATTTGACTATTCCCCACTGTCCCATTTGACTATTCCCTAACCATGTGGGGTAGATCACATTGTCTTCTTTTTTTAAAAAAAGAGGAAGACAGCCTCTGAAAAGAAGTTAATCTTTTCCCAGGTTAGTCCTTGCTGAATAGTAGAATAGAATGGTAACGCAGGTCCTTATCTATACATAATAGAAGCTCTGACCTCCCAACTAGTGAATACGGACACACTTAGCTAGAAGAAGAGGTACCTTTTGATAGAGCCATGAGTTAGAGCAAGAAACATTTGCTATCACACTGTCCGAGATTATAATGAACACATTTTACGTTATCAGAATGAACAACCTCAAAATTAATTAAACATTTCTTGGGCTGTAGAAATAACTTAGTCTGTTGCTTACAACACTGGCGTGAGGACCTGAGCCTGATCCCCAGTACCAATGTAAAAGCTGGGCACAGAGGTGTATGCCTGTTATCCCAGCACAAGGGAAGAAGACACGGGAGTGTCCCTGACGCTGACTGACCGTACGTTGTAGCCAAATCCATGAGCTCCAGGTTCAGTCAGAGAATTTGTCTCAAAAAATACGGTGGGGAGAGGTAGAGAAAGACACTTGGTGTTGCTCTCTGACCTCTCCATACACACACACACACACACACACACACACACACACACACACATACACACACGTTTGTGGATATACATGGATACATGAACAAAGTATTTCTATATCTGCTTCACAGTGGAAGATTTTTTTTATTATTTAATGTATTTACTATGTATACATTGTTCTGTCTGCATGTATGCCTGCAGACCAGAAGAGGGTTCCAGATCTCATTACAGATGGTTGTGAGCCACCATGTGGTTGCTGGGAATCGAACTCAGGACCTCTGGAAGAGCAGCCAGATGCTCTTAACCACTGAGCCATCTCTCCAGCCCCGTGGAAGGTATTTGTAATATTTATTTACTTTCAGAACTATAACTCTTTGAAATACATGACTTACAGAAAAAGAAACTTGGTGTGGATTATGGATTACAGGGCAAAGTGAACGTGCTACCACTGTGTAGTGCCAGGGGTTCCTACAGAGATGGCTGCAGTGCAAGGCTTAAAAACAGTTTGGCCTTACAGAGGCCATGAAAAATGCTGGAGGATTTGGCCTGGCCCAGAAACATGCTAACATATAGCAGTCCTCTAGCAAGTATTGCTATAATGAGCACATGTTTGTAAAAGTCAGTATGTATGATGCAAGAACTTTCCCAAGAGATAATTAAAAACACCGACTTAAAGTCACTAATAAATGTTTTCTCAGAACACCACAGAAAATCCCGATCTCTCTCTTCTCTCAGTCTCGTCCCTAGTGCAACAGAACACCAGCTGCAGCCTTCCCTCACCCCTCCGCACATCTCCTGAGAATCTGACAGACCACCCCCTCCCAAGCCTCCCTCCCCAACTCGTTGCTGTATCTCAGCATCCAACTCCAGAAGACGCATCCTGATAAATCACGACTGCCAGAAGACCAGGTCACTGCAGACCTTCTCTCTCTCTGTCCCCTTAGACCCAATCCCCAGTCTCATTCAAAGCGCTGCCACAACCCACCAGTTGCAGCCTTCCCTCACCCCTCCACACATCTCCTGGGGATCTGACAGCCCATTCCTTCCTAACCTTCTTCCTCTCACTTTTTGCTTTGTCCCAGACCACAGCTCTGGCAGGCACTCCCTGCTAACCCAGGGGAAGATTTTCCCAGGGCAACAAGTACGCTAAAGGAAGACCCACGCTTCTACTGCTCTTGAGATCCAGTCCCTCCAGGCTCACCCCCGGCTGACTCTGTGGCTGCAAACCTGCTGTGGTCTCCCTTTCCTCTCTGGCCCCATTCAATCTTTGTTCTCCCCACTTGTCCCAGTTACTCAGTCTCCAATACCAGCAGACATTACCAGGAGAATAGGTGACAGAGAACCATCAGACTCTGTGAAGACCCAGAGAGGAAAGAGAGACCGTGGAACAACACACCCATCCAACAAAGAAGTTCAGAAATCATTGCCTAGACCTTTCATCAACCAAAGTCCAGATGCCAAGAAACCAGCTTAAAAATGCAATCAACAACAGCTGGAGCAACATGTCTCCACTAGAGCCCAGCTATCCTACCACAGCAGGCTTTGATTATTCCTACATAGCTGAAGCACAAGAAGAAGACCTTAAAACCAACTATATGACGATGATTGAAGTCCGTAAAAAGGAAATGAATAAATCTCTTAAAGAAATCCAGGAAAACACAAACAAACAATTGGAGGAAGTGAATAAGTTCCTTTAAAAAAGTCAAGGACACACACACACACACACACACACACACACACACACATACACACACACACAATAACTAACTAAATAAATAAAATAAAAAACAGTTGAAGGAAACAAGCAAAAGTGTTCAAGAACAGAAAATGGAAATAGATGCAATAAAGAAAACATAATCTGAGGGAATTCTGGAAATGAAAAATGTAGGAAAATGAACAAGAACTACTGAAGCAAGCTTCAACAACAGAATACAAGAGATGGAAGGCAGAATCAAAGATGTTGATGATATGATAGAAGAAATGGATACATAAGTCAAAGAAAATGTTAAATCTAAAAAATTCCTAACACAAAACAACCAGAATATACAGGACTCTATAAAAAGACCAAGCCTACGAATAATAGGTATAGGATGGCCAAACACCCTAATTGTCGAGCTAGAAATCTCATTCAATGACTGAGGGAACCAGATGCAGAGATCCATGGCCAGGTCCCAGGTGGAGCTCCAGGAGTCCAATTGGTGAGAAAGAGGGTTTGTATGAGCAAGAATTGTTGAGACCAAGATTGGAAAAAGCACAGGGACAAATAGCCAAACGAATGGAAACACATGAACTATGAACCAATAGCTGAGGAGCCCCCAACTGGATCAGGCCCTCTGAATAAGTGAGACAGTTGATTAGCTTGAACTGTTTGGGAAGCATTCAGGCAGTGGGACCGGGACCTGTCCTCAGTGCATGAGCTGGCTGTTTGGAACCTGGGGCTTATGCAGGGACATTTATCTCAGCCTGGGAGGAGGGGACTGGACCTGCCTGAACTGAATCTACCAGATTGAACTCAATCCCCAGGGGAGTCTTTGCCCTGGAGGAGATGGGGATGGGGGGTGGGCTCGGGAGAAGGGGGGGGGGGGACAAGGGAATCAGTGGCTGACATGTAAAATTAAATTAAATTATAAAATAATTTTTTTTTTTAAAAAAAGAATAATAGGTACAGAGGAAGAAGAAGAAACACAGCTAACAGGCCCAGAAAATATTTTCAACAATGCATAGAAGAAAAATTTCCTAACCTAAAGAAGGAGATGCCTATAAAGGTACAAGAAGCTTACAGAACATCAAGTAGATTGGATCAGAAAATAAAACCCCTTCACCACACAATAATCAAAAGACTAAACTTAAAGAACAAAGAAAAAAATATTAAAAACTTCAAGGGAAAAAGAGCAAGTAGCATATAAAGGCAGACCTATTAGAACTACATCTGACTTTTCAATGAAGACTCAAAAAGCCAGAAGGTCATGGGAAAATGTACTGCAGACTTTAAGAGACCACAGATGCTAGATCAGACTACTATACCCAGTAAAACTTTCAATCACCATAGATGGAGAAAATAAGGAACGTCACGATAAAACCAAGTTTAAATAATATCTATCTACAAATGCAGCCCCACAGAAGGTGCTAGAAGGAAAACTCCAATCTAAGGAGGTTATAGCCAAGCAAGGCTTCCAAATGGTGGTACTTGGGTGCATTCAATTGAGTTGTTGGCTAAGGGAGTCCCATGGAAATCCCCAAACAATACAGACTGTTGCTAAGACAAAAGAATACCCTCTGAAACCTGACAATGGGGGGCATTGCCAAGGACAATACCCACACAACTCATTGAACATGAAGTAGTCAAAATGGTGCCCTGATCCCTAAGTTCTAGTCTCTTTGGTACAGGAAGGTACTCTGCAGGCTATGGAAAGAGAAACATAAACACCAATGCAGCCACAAAAATTTTGGCCTACAACCTGTCCTGCCTGCAAAATATGCATGTGGGAGCAGCCAATGTCTGGACCCACTCCATGAAAAGAATTCACACCTGACACTTTGGGTAACCAAGAACCAGAGACTAGATAGCCTAGAGATCTAGGATAAAACCAAATACTACTCATCTAAAAAAAAAAAAACTCCTATTGATATTCTGTTCTACTCATATATCAGTTCCTTATCCACTTATCATCAGAGAGCATCCTCTGGCAGCAGATGGGAACAGATGCAGAGACCCACAGCCAGACATTACATGGAGATGTTACATCCTTCAAATGCCTCCCTGCTGAACATAAGGAATCCTGCAGAAGAGGAGGTGGAAAGATTGTAAGAGCCAGATGGGATGGAGCACACCAGGAGAACATGGCCAATCGAATCAACAAAGCAGGGTGCATATGAGCTCACAGAGACTGGAGCAGCAAGCACTGGGCCTGCATGGGTCTGGACCAGGTTCTCGATGTATATATTTGTTATAGCTATTAGCTTAGTGTTTTTATGGGGCTCCTGACTGTGAGAATGAGTGGGTCTCAGATTCTTGTGCCTACTCTTGGGACTCTTTTCCTCATCTTGTGTTGCTGTGTCCAACTTTGATATAATAGTTTTTACTTCATCCTATCATATTTTATCTTGTCATGCTTGGTTGTTATCTCTTAGAACCCTGTTCTTTTCTAATGAGAGACAGAAAGGGAGTGGATCCAGAGAGGAAAGGAGGTGAGGAGGAGCAGAGAGGAGTAGAGGGGGTGGAAACTATAATCAGAATATATTGTAGGAGAAAAGAATCTATTTTCAATAAATGAAAAAATGAAGGAAAAAGCAAAAGAAAGAAAGGAAGAGAGAGAGAGAGAGAGAGAGAGAGAGAGAGAGAGAGAGAGAGAGAGAGAGAAATTCCCTTTTTAAGTCTGCCTACAACCCCATGATGGTCTGGGAAGTAGACGTACTCATTTCTCTTCCTCTTATTTTCTCACCAGATTACTGAAGATTGTCTATTTGACTAATTTACATCTCTGTGATCATTGTCATGGCTCTCTGCTAAATCCACCTTGGCTGTTACATAATTTTTGCTACATGGAATTAAAAATTTTCAACATTGCAGTAAGAATTGTGATAATGAGCTCAGTATTGGATAGCTTCATGCTTGGTTAGTTGATGATGGGTGTATAATGTTTGTATCTTCAGGCTGCCTACCAGTTAATTCTGGCTTTTCTTTTCCCTTCTCTAACCCTGAGAGTTTTTGTCTTATGTTGGCACTGAGAGCTGTTTTCTCCTCTCTTCCTTCCTCTTTGGATTTACTCCTTGTGCAGGCAAGATGAAGACACTCTTTGCCCCTCTGACCCACTGAGTTTGTTATCATGAGCCCCAGGAAAGAGCACAGAGAACAGTGCTCTGTCTCCCCGCCCCATCCTTGGGCAGTGTTAAACTTCATATCTGCTTTGCTGTTGCCTCCCCATCTGAGTAAAAGCAGCTACAATTTTCCCCCAAAGAGCCATGTGTTCTAGAACAATATGGTTCTCAGTTTAAAATAGGACAAGAATAATAACTAAGTCTTTGTTGAGAGCTGTAGACTAGCTACCAACCTTGTATATAGCAGCAGATGTTTTATGTGCTATGCCTGCACCCCAAAAAGAAAATCTTCTTCTTTGTACAGATTTTCTAGGGCAGAGATATTGGTGCCTCACTTTTATGTATGTTCATTTTTGTATATGAAGCTGTGTTCAGGTTAGTCAATTATTCAGAGGTCCACCTTTAACATTTCTTGTTAAAATCCAAAATAGGACTTAAGCTAAGGCATAATCCACTAGAGAAAGTCGGTCAGTTTTGTAAGCACACTGCGTTGGTGGGTGGCTTTATTAACAGAAACGCTTCCGATAGCCATAGGCTCGGAGACACTTCAGCAATAGTCAAAACTGATGGTTTATTTGTTTGACTAACCTGACAACACATAAACATCACTTCTAGAATTGTTATCTCTAAATTTAAAGAGCCAAAGATTTGCTGGCAAACAAGTCCTGTTGTTGAGACGCCTGTCTGCCTTCTCTCCAGCATGATCAGCAATCACGGTGAGTCTGGCCCTTGCTTCATCCCAGGCAGGCGATGTCAGAGCCCATCATGACATCCCTCTCACTGTGCTGTGTTGCTAAATCATCCTGTATGCAGCCACAGGGAATAGGGAAGACATAATGAAGCTCCCAGAGAAAGAAATGCTTTTCTACCTGTCTGCCCTCCCTCTGCTGTTACTGCCCACATGGAGAGGATTTGAAGGGACTATATGCCAAGTGGCAGTAAGCAAACAGAAGAAACGTTATTGATTCCCTCATTCTTTGAAGGGCTAAGAAGTCGTATAGGAAATTGTGCAACAACAATATTGCAGAGCTCAATAGGATGCTCTCAGAGCAGATCCAGACAGACAGGGAATTTAGGGATCACCTGCTGCCCAGAGACCACTGAGCTCTGTCTATGTATTTCTGAACACAGAGAAGTTGAGCAAGCATTGCTAGGCAGGAAGCTGGACTGGCCCTGATTTCTTCTTTGATTCTTTCACCTATTTACATCTGAAGTACCATGCTGGCTGCTGACATTCTAAAAACTACCCATGAGCCAAAGTCAACCTCACTTTATTGATAATTACATTATTTTCAGCATTGGTATCTCTAAAGAGTCCTTTTATTTCAAGACGAGATCAAGCAGTTTGCAAAATGGTCCACTAAAGATTATACTCCTTTCCACAGCACAGAGTATTTCACACTCAGGAAGCTTTCTTCTATAAATTCTTTGGTTCACAGACATAATCTGATTGCTTGGGACATCATCAGAAGGCTACAGGATATGGTATATAATCCACTGCAGGAAGCCAAATTATGCATTTAAAAATTGTTAATAAAAATTAATGGAGCCCTAGAACTGAAGGATCATAAATTTCACTTCACAGATCTCTCAATTATTGTCCCCATTTTTTCTCCAAAGCCTATGAAGTTGAGATGCAATATTTCATTTCTGACACGTAATCAATAAGGGTGTCTTTGGAGATCTATTATGCCTTTAAAGTAATTTACTTGCATTCTATAATGACTGTGAGAGGCTGAAGGTGCTATCAAAACACTTTGAACTTTATATACTGGTTCAATTGGAAAGTTAGAGAAAAAGTTTGGTAGTTCAGAGTCACTGTAGGACTCTGAATAATCAACGACAAGCAGTTAATTTATGATGATACATTTTTCTGAAAACACCTCTTGACTCCAAAGAGACTGAATTTTTTTTTCAGGATTTCACAGTCAAGTGAAAACATGCCTTCAGATCATCTAAAACTATGTACTTAACCTGCTACCCTACTGTGAACTCTTAAGTTTAATCTCCATTAAGAGATTGATGTAGCCAATCTTACTATCCCTTGGTTTTCCTGTGTTAACAGATTTTACAACCTAAACTTAATACATCATGTACTCTTCCATGCCTTTGACCCAGAATAATGTATGTGTGTGTGTTGTGGTAACCATTTGCTTAAAGCAGACAACATGTTGAAATCAGCCTTAAACAAAACAAATACCTACCATAAATGTTTGATGCAACATATTAATATAGGCTGATAACATCTATTTGTGGGTTTGAGTATTATTCTGGGTCAGTAAAGTAACTTCTTCCATTGTAGAACTGTATTACAGATTTTTGTAAAGAACCCATTGTTTCCTTTCCTGCACATATTTTCTGTGCTGTTCAAGAAATACAGTAGAAGCCCTTTGTTAGGAACAGGAACAGAAGAGACACAGGCATAACAGGCAACAGGGACAGACAGGTCAGACACATACAACAGACAATAGACATCCCAGTAACCACAGACCCAGACAGAAAATATGCAGGGAGAAATGGAGAATTCGAATTTGGGATAGTCCTTGGTCAAACTAATCCAAGAGGAAGTTGCTCTTATTCTTTCCTTAATGTGGCATTGACACATTTTTGTGCCTTCTCTGAGGTTATCTTTAATGTATTAACTGACACACTAATTCAAGTGGTTAGTAGCACTCCCAAAATATTATTGGTTGCTACTCTGCAATCATTAGCTACACATTTCTGATGTGATGTCAGGAGAAGTATGGGTTTTATAGTCAGAAAAAAATGGTTCCTATTTTAGTCTTTGCTGTCTAGAAGTTACTTGTCTTGTGTCAATTCTTTAAGCCTTTGGTCATTTCTTAGAGGGGAATAAAAATATTTCAGTTTGGTTTTGAGGGTAAAATATGGCCCAATAATTGTACTAGCTATGTGACTGACAAAGTTAGAAACCTGCTACCTTTTAAAATAGGTCACATAAGCTGGGCAGTGGTGGCACACACCTTTAATCCCTGCACTTGGGAGGCAGGGGCACTCAGATCTCTGAGTTTGAGGCCAGCCTGGTCTGCAAAGTAAGTTCCAGGACAGCCAGGGCTACACAGAAAAACCTTGTCTCAAAAAACACACAAAAAAGGTCATATAAATAAGAGCCACCTTTTTAGTCTCATAGACTCTTCACTATGTAACATTAGATTTATGAAAGATCTAGGTTAACAATATAACCATATGTAACTCTCGGGAGTCAGTGTGCACAAGATTCGTGCTATACAGAAAGACTCTTACCTGGAGTTACACCATGGTAATCTTATCCCTCAAGGTGTTCTTATCTGCCTCTTGGTAGTAATCTCAGAAGATAAACACAAGAATATCTAGAATAAGTGGGACCCACAACAAACAAGAGGATGAATAATGGTTGCATCAAGGGGAAGATAATATTGCTATGTGGATATTTTGGGATTCCAATACCCTTAACAAACTGGCAAAATGTCTCTTTTGTGAAGTGGAGACTCATTTTAGAACATAGTAATGGTATATTTTATTTTGTTTTTTAGGAAGTCCCGTGTATTAGTCATGGTTCTCTGGAGGAATAGGAAAGATAGAATGAATATATATAATATACACTATATATATATATATATATATATAGTGTATATTATATATTTATATATAATATATTTATAGAATATAATGTAATAAAATACATAATATGTACAAGGATATAATTTAAAGACTTACTTGACTGGCTTATACAATGTGGGCTGGGTAGTCCTACAGTGGATGTCTGCACACTGGAGAGGCTGAGAAACTGAGAGCTGCTAAACCCCCAGGTTCTGATGCCTCTCAGTCCTGACACTGAAGACCTGGGGGATCTCTAGAGAGCCACTGGCCTCCAGTCCACGGTGGAATGCTGAAGAAACCGAGTTGCAATTGGTGAAGGATGGCAGAAGTAGCACCCAAGAAGATGCTCTCTCCAGCAAGAAGCTAAGGTACTCCAGGGGAAGGCATTCCCTCCTGAACTGGTCCTTTCAAGAAATACCTTGTCAGACTCACCCAGAGGCATGTCTCTGGGTTGATATCAGATCCAATCAAGTTGGCAAACAGGGTTAGTCATCTAGACTCCCAGTCCCACTACTCCAGTCAACACTACTCAGAAAATTAATTGCAAATGATATCAGATTTAATTGAATTATATGATGCCAACTAAAAATAGCTGATTCTTATTTGCTTGAACAATTAGAATTTGAGATATATTTGAACTTAAAGTTTGAAATGATATCAACAATGAGTCTGCAATGAATAATCTTTTAATTAATCCTTATTGATTTATATAGAGTAATGAGCATCTCTGTCTTTACATATATCGTGCTTTGCCTTAATCCATGTTCCCTAACAATGACCTGTATCATATTAGAGCAAGGATATTGTCAGGGTTAATTTTAATGTGTCAGTTTAACTGAATTTTAAGCCATTTCCAGATTGCTGATGAGACATTACTTGTGGACATGTTTGTGGAAATGTTTCTGTGAGAAACTGGCATTTAAACTAAGGTAGTCTGTCTTCACTAATGCAGACAGCATCATTCAGATCACCAAAGGCCTGACTAGAATGAAGAGGAAGGAGAAGATGGGGTTCTCTTTCCTGGTTTGAGCTGTAGCAATGTTCTCTCCTGTCCTCTGACATCAGAATCTCAATAATAAAGCTGATGTCTTTTCTGATTCTCTAGCTTGTGGATGACATGCCATGGTATTTCTTAGCTTTCATAATTGTGTGAGAAGATTCCCCCCCACTGTGTGTGTGTGTGTGTGCGTGTGCGTGTGCGTGTGCGTGTGTGTGTGTGTGTGTGTGTGTGTGTGTGTGTATGTCCCTCCAGCTCTCTTTCATTGGAGAATGTTGATCAATACAGTTAAAATACAAAGTCTTTGTAGAGCCCTTAAGACAATGCCCCTTGACTTAATTTTCAGGGAGAAAGCATTGTGGCTCTAAGAAATTTCTCAAGCTGCAGAGATGTTAGAGTTCCATTCTGAGAAAAATGAGAGAAGAGCAGACACTGAACAGAACACCAGGATAGAACCTTGGTGGGGCTGGTATGAATTTCCAGATGAATAGAAAAAAAATGGCCTTTTAGGTTATGCCAAAGCATCACACCCTACTTTAGGAGGTTGGCTAAATGCTATTCATCATAGAATCTTTTCCTGCCCTTTGCATCTATGAATGTGACTAAATTTCCAATTACTTACCGGAACAGAGTAGTCCCTTTGTCAGCCCCTGCCAATGTGCTGCAGAATTTGAGTGGTAGAAAGGACGCAGTTGTGGATTTGATGTTTAACAACTGCCCAAATGATTGTACTCTTCCCTTCTAGGAGGGGATGGACACAGGTGTCCTCAAACCATGGAACTAACTACTTGGGAGAATCCTCAAGTACTCCCATAGAAATTCCCTGCCTCAGCAAGTCTATCTGGTGTCTATGAGTCCTATAGCTCCATATGGCCATTTCATTATTAGTTTTTAGGTGTGAATTACTGAGGTTTATGCTTAATAATCAAAGATTAATCATGGAAGGTGATAAAGAACTAATAATACAGACAAGCTGGCAAAACTCATCAATGAAAGTGAGTTGAGATGAAAGGGAGTCCCAGGTGTAACCTACTTCCCAGTGCACATTCTGTCTTTCTCTGCACAGCACTTGAAAATGCTGACATTCTTACTGTCTTCATAGCTAGAAACGTCATGACCTTAACTAGCCTCTCTTCTGAACTCTTATCCCTATCTCATTCATATAATTTTAATTTTCCTTCAGAAATCTCACCCATATCTTTCTAATCCAGCTGTTCCATTATTGTGGGTTATAGCCTAATTAATTGCAAAGACAAGCTGTATAATTTGTTAGACTCCACCAAAGGTCAGTCTGGAGACAGCGAAGACGTAAAGGAAGGAAGATAAGCAGATTCTCTCTGTTCTGCCCCCACACCTATTCCTAGTAGAAGTAGGGGAAGGTCGGGCTGGTTTAAGGATGTATCCTTCTTAGATAGCCTGACCTTCAGGATGTGTGATTCTGGGAAATAGAACAGGGTGGAGAAGCAGCGTCAATGTATCCAGTGACTCATGGTGCTGACCTTCCTGGGTGATGCTTATGCCTCCTTGACAATGATCCGTCACCACCAAGGCTTTTAGAAGACATGCAAGTGCCATTCACATTTAATGAAGCAACAAGTTGAAACAATTTGGGAGAACTTCTTTAAGGAAATGAAGAAAACAGGTAAGAAAGTAAATATTCAAAATAGAGAAGAGATGATCACAAATTATAATATAAAAAGAAGGTAAAAGCTGGGTATGGAATCACCAGTCTGAAACTTCAATGCTTGGGAGGCTGAAGTAGGAGGATGTACAGTTTAAAACCATCTTGGGTTCCAGTGAGTTAAACAGCCTGACTTCCCAGTGAAATCCTTTCTAGGAAACACACACACACACACACACACACACACACACACACACACACACACACACACACACACACACATGCACGCATGCACACACATGCACAAAAGCAAATGAACAAAACTCACCATTCCAACAAATAGCCAATGTGAAGTAGGGTTAGAAGACATTAGAAAGACAGTTACATTGACACACATTTAGATGTGTCATATGGAGATGTTTTCTCTATATTTTTGGCTTCCTATTCGTTTTCATTCTCTACAGAAAACAAGTTCTCTTTTTATTTTTGACAGTACAGAAAAACTTTCTTTAGAGTTATAAGTTACTTTTAGTAATATTGAGTAAGACTTAGGCTAGTTATTTATTTCCTTCAAATATAGGCTGTATTTGTTTCTCTCATATTGCTTAGGTGTGTCCGAGAGGAGGGTGTTGAACTCATTTATCCTGTAATATACTCTTCAGCCTGAGCCTTCATGCCACAGCACTGGCTGAATCCATGCACTGGGTGTTATGAACATCCAGAAAATTATCCCCTCTGTTCTAACTGGATAGGACAGAGACCCACATAACTACATTCCATTCACCCCAAACTTAATATTATCACCAGGTCCATGTTCTACTAACCAGATCCTAGCATACCTCTAATAGGAGGAAATGTGACAGAGAAAAATTAAAGTAGACAGAATGGAGACAGAGAGCTGACTCAGCTGGTAAAGGTGCTTGCTACCAAGGTGCAGGACATGAGTTTGATCCCCAGAGCCGACACAATGGGAAGAGGAAACTTAATTCCTCAAGTTTTCCTCTGACTTCCGCTGGCAGGTGCACATGCACCGATGTGTGTGTATATGTGTGTGTGTGTGTGTGTGTGTGTGTGTGTGTGTGTGCGTGAAATAAATAAATAAGCATAAATAAACAAGACATAGTGTGATCTTCAGGGATTATAGTTGCAATAGCGGAGCTGTCAGTTTGGGCTGCTATAACGAATATATCATACCTGGGTAGAAAAACATGTATTCATTTATTTCTCATACTCTGGGGACTGCAATATCTAAGAGCAGCACTGGCAGACGAAGTGTGTGGAGAAAGCTCACTTCTAATCACACCTTCAAATGGTTGAAAAAAAGGAGGTAAGGTACATGACCTAGTCACTTTCTCTTCTTACAGACACTAAGTCTCCTCCTGAGAGTGCCTCAGGACCTCATTACCCCCAAAGGCTCCATCTTCTAATCACAACTATATTCAGAATAAGGCTGCCACTTAGGAACTCTGCAGGGACACAAACTTTTACCTTAGAGCAATATTCCCCCTTACGCAATTCAAAAACAAAAACAAACAAAACGGTGTAAGCCAAAGTATTGTTTAGTCTCCTTCTCAGACCTTGAAGGTTTAAGTTTCAGTAGCTTTATGGAAAATATGCCTCTGGGACAAGCATTCAAATACAGACTTCCTTTAGGGTCCCTAGGGAAGCAAGCTGACTGCATGTTTCACCGTGTTGGAGATTTGACTCCGGCTTCATCTCTGCCATTTCCAACTCTCTACCCATAGTCTGCTGCAGAGTTCTCTTTGACCTCTTTGAAGTTTTCTCTGGTGGACTTCTTGCAAGACCATGAAGCCTTTTCTACTGTCCATCTGGCTCACCTAATGGAACAGTGGAAGTGTTCTGCTGCCGTATTCCATGTGACTGACCTCTTCCTTGCCTCCAGGGACCTCTCTCTTTCTCTCACACTTTTTCTTTCTTCTTTGATCAAATAGAACAAACAAAAAAATGGAAAGAGAGTAATGAGATGATTACAAAGGAGATGTCTAACCAGCAAAGTGGATATTAAGCTCTTTTTGTAGTCTCTCAGGCTCCATCAGTCAATTTTTTGGTCTTCTCCTGTGTTTTGAGGGGAAGAGAAACACCTACCTGAAGCACATACTGCTAGGTGGAGATCCCACAGCTTGGGGGCTTCTCTTCTTTCTTCAAGCCTCTTATTAGGAGCACAAGAGTCCTGGGTAGAGTGGCAGACAGGATTGACATGGTGACCTTGCACTCAGCATATCCTCAAAATATTTCCTGTCTCCAGTTGCTGATACATACTTTAGAATATGTCCTTTAGTTGGGGGTCTTAGTTGCCACTGTAGTATAATGAAAGAAGACAGGGCAGGTGATATGGACCAGCAGTAAAGGCACTTGCTTCCAGGCTTGATGACCTGAGTTCCATCTTCAGATCACACAAAGTTGAGAGAGAGAAGCAACTCTCCAGAGTTGTCCATGGATCAAAACACGAATATCACGGCACAGCACATGCACAGGCACTCTTCATCTCCCCAAATATAATGTTTTAAAAATGTGAAGTTTTTTTTAAAGAAGATAATTGATAAGTCGGTTCTGTTTATACATCCAGTGCAGCAGATGGTTCAGTAATTTCTAGGCCTCTTACTTTTGGGGTCTCCTCTTAGCTTCATTAATTATTCCATTTCAGCCTAAGTTACAGATCTCCTCCGTTTTCTCCCCTCTGCTCTCCTCTCCTTTTTTGTCCGTTTCTCTTGCGTTCTAGTTCCTTCCTTTAGGTTAGGTCATATTGCATTGCAAGTAGTCCCCTGGAAGAAAAGGAACTTTAAATGTCCCCTGCCTGGTCCTGAAGGATGAATACCTTAGAAAGAACCGTTTCCCGACCTGTGCTCTGCAGAGTAACCCCTTGGTTTTAATCTGTTCTTATCTGCTTTTAACAAGAAGCCCCTCATTAAATCACTTTCCCTTTATTCCAAAGGGTTTTTTTTTCTTAATATTTTCATTTTCTTCTTTTATCTTTGACACTTCCCTGTCCACTGGCTCACAACGATGGCCCTAGCATTTATGTTTTGAAAGCTACTGTCCCTTTGGTTGCTGAATGTTCATGAACTAAGAGTTTCTAAGGCACAGGTACATTGAATAACCTTTTATTTGTGAGGAAACACGGTAAACACTTTAATGGGAAGGCGTGTTTAATCACAACCATAAAACCGGCCAGATTTGCTCAAGTCTCTCTTACTTCAGACCAGATCCTGAGACAATACAACCCTCTCTAAAACAAGGCTGTGGTTGTTTACTGAAGAAATAAACAAAACATGTTTTATGTTTAGCCTGTGTGGAACAGAATCACAAAACAAGAAGGAAGGAAGGAAGGAAGGAAGGAAGGAAGGAAGGAAGGAAGGAAGGAAGGAAGAGAAGGAGGGCTGGAGGGAGAGAGAGAGGGAGAGAGGGAAGGAAGTGATGGAGGGAGGGAAGAAGAAAGAAGGAAGGAAGGAAGGAAGGAAGGAAGGAAGGAAGGAAGGAAGGAAGGAAGGAAGGAAGGAAGGAAGAGTCTATTTTATTTACTGGCAGCTTGGAACAATGATAGATATGTTGTTTTGCTTATATTACAAATACTCCATAAATAAGAACAGTTGTTGTCAATTAAAAACTATATTTAAAAAAAGAGGGTGCAAACAGACCAAAATTATTTAAACATTGGAAGTTTTCCAGCCAAAAATGAAAATTAATTACAGGTGACTCAATTGTACTCTTTTTATATTTTAAGACTTAAGAAAATGGCTTAAGAAGGCTTCCCCTGCCCCACATCTTAAAGTACATTATAGTGATTTTTAGTACAGAATGGAACTTTTTAGTTAGATCCATCACATATTACGTGCCAACAGAAGCTTTATCAGCAATGTGGGCATTTTACACGGTTAAAATAATGGAACAACTTCATCATTCCTCAATTAAAATAATGACTGACCTGGCTCATCCTCTCAAGTTGCTTTAGCTAGGTTTGATGTCTAAGCCACGTACCTTTGTTGCCAGACTCATAGTGTTACATATTTTCTATGAAGTTTTAGTTTTGAGTTTTTATATAACCAAAGCATTCCAGCAGGATGAGAATCTCACATAGAGCCTTTACACACAACAGAAAAAGAGCCCCTATCTTCAAAACATTTCCTTTTTCTTCTGTCAGAAAACGTATGATTATCAACTGATTTAGAACATGATGCTTCATGCCAGCTTTTGGAAAAAAAATTATAACTGATATGCAAATCTCTTATTGCAAATTGCAAAAAGTTGCTGGTGGGCTTTGAGGTCAGCCTTGAGTAAGCAAAAGTTGTAGGCTTTTTGCTTCATTTTTAATAAAGTTTAAAACAATTTATAGAAGCTTACCACTATAATATAAGAATTTTAACAAAAGCTAAGACATTTGCTTAATGTATTTGTATATATGCTTGTACCTGTGTGTGTGCGTGTGCAGTGAAGAACATTTGCTATAGGAAAATTTCCATTATACCTAGGAGTCTCAGATTTGTTTTTATTGCCTTAGGATAAAAAAACAGCCTAAGTCTAAGATTGATATGTAAGTACGGATATGAATAATGTTTGATATTAAATGTGACTCTGTATTAAAACAAATTTATTCTGTAAGTTACAAAGCCAGTCTCTGTGTGTTTTATCTAGATAGGTTAGATTCTAGTTGATGAAGCTAATTTTGGAAACTTCTTAAAGAAAATATGGAAAATGATATGTATTGAAAGAAAATTATAAAAATATAAGCTCTGAAATTTTTTTAAATGTGTGACAGATGCCATATATATCTCAAAATACGAAAAAGTAACATCATTTTGCACATTCTTGATTTGCTTCAAATGAAACAAAGTTATAGTTCTAATAAAGAGAATGGGTAATTGTCTCTTTTTACATGACTGATGTGTTTTTAAATTATTGTAAGATGGACACATGAGCCATCATAGATGGTCTTGCTGTTTGTAAGACTTCCATGGCAGGTTTGCTGCCTAGAAACACAATAGTACTTGTTGAATGTTTTCTGCGTATTTTTCACAAAATAAAACACTTATGAGGCCTTCTCAATTATGTGTGTGTTGTTATCCAATAGGAAATTCACTCAGCTAAGCGACTTTTGAGCTGAGTTCTCCACTTGCACATATGTATGCACTTAATGACTGTAAAACATTTCCCAAGGCTGGCCTTCACTTCTGCATGTCTTATGACGTTCTTCGTTCACCAAGTAGACAGTGAGACTCGGAAGTTATTCCTGTGTAAGAAGTTATTCCTGTGTAAGAATGACTGGTTCTATGTCCAATATACATGGAAGTCACTGAAAAGCCACACAAACTTATCTCAATATTCCACAAAACATCACCCAGCTGACTACACTGACATTATGTAGGCTGACTTTTATGAGTAGCAAGTAGCAAGGGGGTAGAATGTCATAGTAGGACTCCTGTAGAAGATGGGATGGAGTCCCACAAACAGTTGGGAGCCTGATGCCTTAGCAGGATTTCTCAGAGTTGAATAGTCGGAAACTACTGAGATGTCCTCTTCAGAGTGGAAGAAAGTTTTCTGTCTTTTGCATCTACAGAGTGTTGGTTTGGATTTTTAAGATGTGTTGATTATCATCATCATCATCATCATCATTAGTGTGTGTGTGTGTGTGTGTGTGTGTGTGTGAGAAAGTGTACACCCATGTAGAAGTCAGAGGACAAGTTGTGGAAATTAGTTCTCTCCTTCTACCGTGAGTGCTGGGGATAAAACTCAGGTTGTCAGGGTTGAAGAACAAGATCTTTTACCTGCTGAACCAAGTTACTGGGCCCCCTTTGTGAGCTTTGAAGATAGCAAACACTACACTAGATGAACTATTCCAAACTATGTAAACAGTTGCTCATAAAGCTTCCATTAGTTGCCTGGAAGATGAAAGTATGTTCTTGTTGTGCTGATAGAGTTCATAGCCTTCTCAAGCTGCAATGTTTCTGCTAGGAGATACATCAATTATTCCATGGAGTTGGAAAATGATCACCTGGACATTTGGAGATCTTAGTACTCTAAACCGCTAAGCAAACAAAGGCAAGTCCAGGAGATTCCACATCACTAGCAAGGAGAGGCTGAGTTGCCTTACAGAATGAACTCTAAGAGGATCATGTTTTGAGCTCATGAGACTCTTTAGGGAGCTCTCAGTAACTCCATTCTTCATAACAAGTGCTAATGGAAAACCACAGTAATCACCACACGGCTGGGAAAGGAAGCAATGGCACTTTGTAATGGTCTGAATCACTCCATCAGGCAAAGACTCCAGGTCTACTGACTTTTACTTGAGAACAAGGAAAGAGTGGAACGGAGTTTAAAGAAAGAAGCTATAGAGAGCAACCAAAAACTCAGGGCAAACTGTAAGAACACACTAGCTTGTAGACTTTCTTTTCCTGACACATCTGTAACTCACGTTTGTTTGCAATTTTTTCCTCCTCTTTCCTATATATTTTCACTTTATGTAAAAATGGCGAATGTGGGTTCCATACTTTAGTCTATATGCATTAGAATTTTCAGTATGATTGTAAGTGAATACAGGGAACAATTCCTAAAAGTAGTGATGATATAATGACTGGGTTGTGGTTCTCATTTGGGGAAAAGGTGAAGCGCTGTAAAAACAAGACAGACATCTTCTTTAAGATAGAAATAGGAAGTCATTTTGTTGACAAACTGTTAAGGTGAATGTGCATGCAAATACAGATGTGTGGTGAATCTGAACAAAGGAGTTGACTATGCCAGTTCTGAAGTTACTACTTCTTGGCTGTAAAGTCATTGCTTGCTTGAAAGGATCTTGGTCTGTTATATTATTATTTTGCCATCTGTCACAACATCAGACTTTGAGAACAGAAGGGCACTGGGTAGACACAACAGGAAGAAGGGGATTTGCTTCCTGCTTCTCATGTTGATAAAGCACATAGCTACCTCTGTGCAGACATATTATGATCCCAAGTGCTGCGGCTCTGCCAACTTTTCCAACACCAACCCAGCATGCAATTGGGGGGCCTCATAAGGGAGTGTATTTCTAAGGTGTATTCTTGTGACAACCATCCTTGGCACCCTAGAGGGTTGATTGTTTGCATGTTCCACCAATAGAACACCATGGTGACTTCTCTGTCATTTAGAAAACCATGACCACACCTCCTCCAGCTAAGTCTGGATCTTAATCTTAGGGGATTCTTCCTTAGGCACACTATTTGTGCCTAATGTTGGTGGTTCTTCTGTGTATCGTCCATTTCTGTATTTTTCCAGAGTGATACGTCCTCCAGTCTTGGCTTGAGACAAGATCCTACACTGCAGTTTAAGCTTGTCTGCAACTCACTGTATTCCAGACTGGCCTTGAAGCAATGACCATACTCCTGTTTCAGCTTCCCCAATGCTGGGTGACATAAGCCACCACTCCTGGCTGCCTTGCCAATTTCTTATTACTCCAATCCATTTGTGGAGGAATTATTATTTTATTATTATTTTAAAAAATTTCCCTCCATATGTTACAGTATGATTTGTTCCAGATTGATGGCACTCCAAATTAAATGAAAATTTAATTTGTTCTCAGTTCTCCTCAACTATAGCATAGATATGTGTACACACACACACATACAGACACACAGACACACACAGAGCTACCTCGTAATACCCAGAATGTAGGCAAAAGGTCAAAGAAGCAAAAACCAAGTGGAAGAAGACCTTAATCATGATGGGATCCAGTTATAATAGTTAATTTTGCAAACTTCAAAAAGTTACAGCACCATAGGAGTGCTTTTTTTGGTTACTTTGTGTTATGATTTGGATCTGAAAAGTGCCTGAAAGAACATATATTAAAGGTTTGGTTGTCAAACTGTGTCACAATTGAGAGGTGGTGCAATTCTGAGGAAATGGGACTGAGTTGGAAGCAGGGCATTGTGGGCATTCCTTTGAAGGGCACATTGGTCACTGCTCCCTTCCTCCCTCTCCCTCTCCCTTTCCTTCTGTGTCTCTGTCTTCCTGTCTCTCTTTTCACCCTCTTTGCTTCCTAGAGTTCCACAAGGTGAGCAGCTTTTCTTTGCCATTCCCATCTACCACACTGCCTTGCATTAGCAGAGTCCCAGGAACAATGGAGCCAAATGACCATGGATAAAACCCCTGAAACTGGACCAAATTAAGCCTTTCCTCCTGCTGAGCTGTTTACATGCCAGATGTTTTGTCTCAGAATGTGAAAACTGACTAAATACACCAGCCAAAATTCAAAAGTACCCCACAAGTTAAGGGTCCTCAGCTAAACCTTCCTGGTAAATGCAATACTGTGATATATTTTTACTCTTTAATAGCTAATCATCTCCTTGGAAAACATATATTCCTATTTTTTTCACATTAAAAACCATGCCTATCTCATTCCATCTCTCTGATGTCCTCTCTTTTTATTATTTGAATGATGTTTGAGTTTTTTTTCCATCTTTTCCATCAACTCATGAAACTGGCAGCTTAGTGCAAGATGCTGTTTCATATCCTGTTAATAGCAACTGGACCTGTCATTGCAGAACATCCTGGGAACTGATATTATCTCACCAAATCTCATCAAAAAGCAAAAACTGTCTTGCACTGCCCACTCCACCCTCGATCCCATCTATTTATTTCTTACTAAAAAAAAAAAAAAAAAAAAAAAAAAAAATTCCCATGT
Source organism: Peromyscus californicus insignis (assembly GCF_007827085.1). NCBI lineage: Eukaryota > Metazoa > Chordata > Mammalia > Rodentia > Cricetidae > Peromyscus > Peromyscus californicus. The sequence goes on along the minus strand of NW_026294436.1, from coordinate 25,235,293 downwards.
AAAAACAGTATTTCTTTAACTTTCACATTAAATATCCCAGTTTTTATTTGTCCCAACCCCCACCAATCAAAACCTCTGTTTGATTCTTCAGGTTTATAGGCCTTAGGGATAATCTTGATAGGAATGTATTTCACCCTCCTCTGTTTGTGAGGAAACAGAATGCAAGTAGCCTCCCTTGAATTGAAAGCATACCAGTTACTTAATTAAACTTAGATTGCCATTATTGGCTTGCATGTTTTCTCAGGTAAATGAGGAAGACAGTTATCATCCACTCTGTTTGGATGTGACTCTATTGGTAGAGCTCTCCTCATGTTTGACAGCAGAGAATTTATTAGCAAAATACAGAGCTCAGTGGGAGTGGCTGGAAGCTCTGGCTCCTCTTTGTGTTTCCCATTTCTTTTTTTTTCTTCCAACTAATGTTGTTACCTTAACACTTTCTCATCAGTAATGGCCCCAAACACATACTCCCAGCTTTTATCCGGTCAGCCTAAATTCAGGTTTTTTGTTTTTTTTTTTTCCTTTCCACCCACTGTAGTCAGTTCACCTGACAGAAACAGAAAACAAAAAACAACAAAAAATAAGTTTCTTTGGTGTCACTGATCAGCTAGTAATAATACATGCTGATGTAGGAAAACCTTCCTTACCCCCAGTTACAGCCACTTGATTGGACGCCGTGGACGTTGGAGTCCAGTAAAACACAAAGTGATCGTGCAAAGTATCTTTAAACATTTTGTGTGCTTTCTTTAAAGGCAATGCAGGCTCTCTGGTTTCTGTTCTTGTGTTTTGTACTACAAGCCATGTATCTTTAAGTGATAACCCCAAAACGAGCAGTTTGGAAAATGTGCTTAGTTTGGCTACATAAATATTTTCCCAGCTTTTACTCTCCATCTAATTTCAAAGGACTTTACTGTCAAAAATTCAGAAGTTCAGGGCAGATCAGAATAGAAAACAAGAAATGCCACCCCTTTAAATGGTGATGTCATGAAACAGAAGAGGGAAAAATACTTATTTGATTACATAATGTTTAGGGTCTGGCTTTTGTTACCTTGCAGTTTGGAAAAAAACTACATCTGTTTGACTAAAGTAGATTTATCAGTGGCAACTTAAGAGAGTGCTGAGGTGGATGGACACTGAGTGAGTAGTCCAACCATGTACAATTCCAGGCCATAGTACCAGCTGCTTGAAATGAATAGTGCTACTTGTATGCATAGAAATGACCATAAGGTTGTTCATCTAGGAAAAATTCCACTTTTTTTTCTGTAAAGATTTTACAAACTTTAATAAATCTCACTCTACCCTCACCTTTGAGTTAAACAAGCCCAAATAATCCTAGATTGGAGTAAAGAAAATAAAGATCAGCTATTTCACAATTATGTTTAATCCTGGACAAATTTATCCAGAAAAGTGTTAGGACACTCCTTTTCTTTACACCCCTAGCAGAGTTAGTTCTGGGGTTGGGGAAGGCATAGATCATCTGACAGTGTAAGCTCAACAAATGTGTGTGGTTACAATGTTAGACAAGATGAAAGCTGTAGAAATGAGAAAGGTTTGGACAATCCTATAGCAAAGAAAGTGACTTACATGACTTTCACATCGGTACGAAATAGTCCATTTATGAACAAAATAGAAAAGATAAGCTTAAACTTAATATTAAATGCTGGATCCAGAGAGACAATATTCATGGAAAGTTTGTTTCCTGATCTTTGATCGAACATCACGACCAAAATAACTTGGAGAGGAAAGGGTTTGTTTCAGCCTACAGCTCTTAGGTCATGGTCCATCACTGAGGGAAGTCGGCACAGGAACTCGAGCAGGAACCTGGAGGCAGGAACTGAAGCAGAGGCCATGGAGGAATCTGCTCAATTGGTTTTCTCTTCATGGCTTGCTCAGTTTGCTTTCTCATACTTAACAGGTGCCTTGGGGCAGCACCACCTACAGTAAGCTGGGTCCTCCTACATTGATCATTAATCAAGAAAATGCTCCGGAGGCTCACCTACAGGCACTCTGATGGAGGCAATCATCAATTAAGTTTTCCTCTTCCCAGATGACACTATCTTGTGTCAAATTGACCAAATGAAAACAAACAAGCAAACAAAAACCCCCAAACTCCCAAAACAACAACAATGAAACCCAGCACACCTGGAGTTCATCACTCAAAGGAAACTGGATTGCACTATGTATCACTGAGGCTTCCACAGGCATGAGAAGGTTCTGACAGTGGATCAGTTAGGTCAAGGGACCCCCATTCTCTGCAGGAAACTTGTGTGTGTGCTTGGATGTTTCTGGGAAGTACTGTGGTCTTTGAAAGGGATTTTGGTGTGCATTAGCTGGTGGACTCAACTTTTCTTTTTCTGGAATCCTTCATCTCTGAGTCAGTTGTCAAATTGGTGGGATAATTTTACCTAGCTAAGTGGGTCAGGAGGCGGAAGTGGAAAGAATATCAAGGCCATAACTCAGTGATTGCTTTCTTTTTTGCATCCAAATGTGGGGCTGTGTGCTGGGAATAAAGAGCACTAGGGAGCAGAGGGCTAGAAGTCTTCAGACAGCCCACCTTTTATTTTTGAAACAGGGTCTCTCCATATAGCTCTGGCTGGCCTGGAACCCACTATATAGACCAGGCTGGTCTTGAACTCCCAGAGATCTGCATGCCACCACCTCCAGGAGTGCTGGGGTTAAAGGTATGAGCCATCACACTGGGCTAGAAAGTACACTTTTACTAGAGGTTGCTACTTTTCTTTGTGAGGCAAGCATGTGTGGTGGGATGAGCAGATCAATTTGCATGGAATTGGACCTGAGTTCGAATCCACAGTCACATCATAGTTGCAATCTCAGTAAAACTTATCAGTATTTCTAACATTAATTTCAGTGGCATAACAAAGATGGCAGTATTTACCTTTGAAAAGTGTTAAGTGTAAAAAGCAGATGCATAAAATTCCCATGTACTAAAGTATATTCTAGAAATTGCTTACCTCCAGGAGACATAAATATATGCTCTAGCAATTGAAGTCTCCACAGCCAAATAAAAGTGGGAAAGGCCACTTTGCTAAATCCCTTCTTGGAGAAGTACGACGTACACACTGGCAGCGATATTAATAACTCTGAGAAATTCTGCAGTTAAAAAAAAAATGGAAACCTGGTCAACAGCTAAATGTACCAACTTACTCATTTGTTGAGGTCTTTTTTCTGGACATATCTGATTGCAGCACTCGGAACACTTTTATATTACCAGAACTTGAGAAGCCTTGGACCTGTGTGCAGTATGGAATGTGATAGATTTCCATGCATGATAGCTATTATCCGTGGACTTACAAGTATGTTACATAAGGATAAATAAGGATAGACAGGGTTGTCTATAGCCCAGTGAGAAGCTAATAATTAAGATGGAAAATTTCTGCAGGGAACAAAGTAACGTAATTAGGTCATGGTTAATCCATGTGGTTATTTTCCTTGCTTCTGTTTATAGTGATATAAATCAATATTGAAAATGCAGGAGTTTGAATATGTATTTTGGACTCAAATTAATGGATTCTGAAAAATTAAACTCTCACACAAACATTCCTTTTGAGTTAAAGACACTATAAGATGTTGTCTCCGTGTTGATTAATGTAAAAAATCCACTTGGTTCGGAACTCATTTGATGTTTATCATTAGCCAGTTCCCACAGTGCTGTAATGATGAGATTTCCTTCCTGTGTTCAGGGGAGCTGTTCGAAGGGTTCTAATTAAGAAGAGGCCTTCTGGAGCCAGATGGCCCAGGTCACATCTCAGTTCCACAGTGTATCAGCAACGTGACCTTGGGGGAGTGATTTAATTTCTCTAACCTTAGTTTTCTCACCTGGTATGCAGCACCAAAATTTATTGAAAGTATTAAATAAACTCATTCAGGCAAAGGAATCTATTTCATCACTTGGCATATGGTAGCCAGCCAAATATGTTTCAATTATCATCTGTAATACAAACATTTTCACTTAAATATGTAACTAAAAAGACTTATTTAACAAAAAGCTAATCTGAGACCGGGGAATGCTCTGAGTTCCAAGACGTGGAATCTTTGCCGGGTTGGACAGCTCACTCAGAGTAGCACATCCGCTGAAGGCGGGGCTGCAGCCGGGAGACTTCCTTTCTTGTGTAAGACAGAATGACTGAGATAATACAGGCGGGCTGGGGAAAGAGCTCAGTGGGTAGCGCCTGCCTGGCAAGCAGGAGGACTTGAGGTTAATTTCCAGAAACCACAGGCAGACCCCTGAGGCTCGAATAACTATATTAAACAGACACATAAATGTCCCATATACTAAAGTGTACTAGAAACTGCTTACCTCCAGAGACATAGATGTGTGCTCTAACAATTGAAGATGTTAGATGCTAGCCAGCCTGGCAAATTTGGCAAGCGATGGGACAGCGAGAAACTGTCTTTAAGACAAAAAGCTGCGGGGCGGGGGCGGGGGCGGGGGCGGGGGAGGAGGGAGAGAAGGGGGGGCGGGGACTATGATTGAAGAACAATATCTAAGGTTGTCCTCTGGGCTCTGTGTGTGCATGCATCTTCACAAACACACACACACACACACACACACACACACACACACACACACACACACACGAACAACAAAATAAAATATTTTTTTTTCAGCCTTTTCTCCCTGCTCAAGACTTGAAAGACAAATACTTTCTATCTTATATTGTGGAATCAGTGAGTGAAATTTTATTCCTGTTAACGTGACATGGAAGCGATTTGTCATCATAGATTTCTGGGTTTGATAAAGCGTTAGGCTCCATATTACAGTTTCATTATGGCATTCCAAAGGAAAATAAAACTTTATTCTCAGTTTTTGCCTTAGTGATGTGTTCCTGAAGTGACCATTCCACTCTTGTTACTATGGTCTTCTGTATTTCCAGACATAAGTGCATTTTCAGGCTTTTTGTTTTAATTAAAATGCATCTTTGACCATTGGTGCATGACATTGTGGCAATGCACACGTGTTGTTGATGGGGAAATTCAGATAAATTTTCATAAAAAGAAACCTAGCTTTTTGTAGATGTCTTAGTTGCTCTAGTTTTATAGAGTCTTACAGAAAAGATTTTGGAAGTACACCTTCGACTCGGAAGGTATCTTCTTACTGCTCAGGCAAGCCTGCCAGAGGCTCATAGAGTAGGGAGAATTGGGGTGAGTTGTCTCCTCCTGTCTTAGCTCCCTTTTCCTTCTGGAATTGTAAAGCTTGAATAGCACGCTACACAAAGAACACCGAGAATATGCCAGACACACAGTAGGTTCAAGCAGTTTGAGAAACGGTGTTGTTTTACTAGTAATGGAGTGAAAACCATTCTCTGATGTGCCTCAGACCCATGTGAGACCCCTGCTCTCTTTTCGTGTGTGACCTAGCGGAAACACGCTGATGGTAAGGGACGCCACTTGCTTTCCTTCTTCAAGACTTGAAGAGTTTCCTCTCTGTTTAGTTTCCTTTGGAAAGGATGCCAATTCTTTCGTTTGTTTGTTTTAACCTGTAAGTCATTTCTAGAACACAGCTGATGAGTCAGGTCTAGCTGCAGCTCTACACTCACGACACTGAGTGGACCTGACCTCCTTGGCCTCAGAGAAGTAGCCTGTGCTTCTGTGTCTCTGATAAATAGTTTATTTGTACTCAGAGGCTTCTGAAAGCCAGGGAGACTAAATTGTTTTTGCTTTTATATTATATACCCATGGTCAAATATTAACTTATTTTACGTGTGTATATCTACCATCTTTTTGCTCAAAATCTATAAGAAGACTGAAATTGTGTGTGTGCGTGCATGTGTGTGTGTGTGTGTGTGTGTGTGTGTGTGGGTGTGTGTGTGTGTTGTGGATGGCTTATATATTTCCTATTATGTGTGTACATATGTGCGTGTGGGTATACATGCATGTGTATGTGCGTTTGTGTACGTTTGTGTGTGTGTCTACAACTTCACATCAGGTGTCTTTCTTCTACCCTTCTTCACCTTTATTTTTTGAGACAGGGTTTATTAATGGTCCTGAAGCATCAATTGACCTAGGCTGGCTGACCAATGAATTTCAGTCGCGACTGTCTCAAATTCCTCACTGCTAGAGTTACAGGCTATTATCACTGTGCCCAGTTTCCCCCACCCCAATGTGGGTTCTGGGGATTTGAACCTGGATCCTAATGCTTTCATAGCAGGCACTTTAACTACTGAACCTTCTTCCTATCCTAGGAGGTTGGTATTTTCAATGTCCTACCACTTGAAACTTCATACAGTGCCACCTACAGGAACAACTATTGATTGAACCTCAGTGTGTGCTAATTGCTTTCCATAGTTATCTAGTCTTCTCATCTCTATTGCCCAGTTTTAACAATGAAAACACAAAGGGATGTGCGTCCAGAGGACCTGAGTAGATCCACGACTTGTAAGTGCCAGAAAGAGAAGATAAATCAAGGTTGCCACACCCAGAACTGGACTTCCTGCGCCACACTGCTCAGTGCCTGGCTCTGCTTCTTTTAAAGCATTTCTGCTCCTCAGAATAATGCTGACTGAACCCTGGGAGTGAGCTTGACTCGATGGTCCTAGCAAGGTTTCATTTTCCATATTAAAAGCTTACTGATAGTATTTACTGTGATTGTCCTTGACTCTCACATAGTCATAAAAATTAGCATTGCTTGAAAATTAAGTCAATGAATGATAAATGTGGTCCATTAAAAGACTGATGTAATTGATTGAATAAGAGTGCAAAGCTATTCCAGAAAAGTAGCAGGGCCCATAAAGTCTTTCAATAACCAAAACATTAAAACAGCAGATTTCATTCTCTGCATTAACACAGTGGATGGGAATAGTTATACTCCATTCTTTGCCATTAACTTCTCCCTAAATTAATTCCTGGAGAAATTACAAGCAAATAGCACCTTCCCTGTGGTGACTTTTTTATGCTGTAAGATAAGGATTAAGAAACCCCGTGGCCCAGTAAGAAACCTATTTTGTAGTCTCTTTGTACTGATAAAATTTCTCCTGGCACTGAACCTCCCACTGTCAAAAATACTATAACATTTTACTAGTTTGCAAAAGATGAAAATGTTACCAGATGTTAAATCCAAGGAGCAGGCTAGCAACTTCTGTTTTCAGATGAGTAGTTTCTACCTTAAAAAGAGTTTTTTTTTTTTAAAAAAGGAAACAGACTCTTTACCGACTCTGGTACAAAAAATAAAATAAAATAAAATAAATTGTCAAGTCATTTCGAATGTGAATTTTATAATTATTTAGTCTCACAGAATTGAGCTTTAGAATAACGGGCTATGTGCTAATTACCTTAATTCCCACTAGGCTTTATAAATGTCTTCTTTTGAACCCAAAAGGCTTGGGTTTCCAGAACAAAGTAATTAAATAACTTTCACCCAGTGACATTATGGCCGCAGATAGCATACACGGTAATTTGGGAAACCTCATCATTATTTGTGTGTAATGTACCTTTAGCTCTTCCGTGAGGATGCCTCTCACACACTGGCCTGGCTCCTTAGCATAAAAGGCTTATTGAAATGAAAGCATTTCGGGGGTCATTTTCTCACCTGACTCATTAATCAGACCTTGGCAGTTTTCCTTAGTCCAGCTATACTCAGAGTGAGTAAGACCAGCGACCACACAGAAAATGCAGGAAAATAATAGGAGAAATGAATACGCCTAGCAAGTGAGTGCGGGTCTGTGTTTTCATTAGTCTTTTGATGGATGGCACCGGGTACGTGGGGGAAACACACTCGGCATTTTCCATCTGCCTCCCAGAAGGATTTTTCAATGTTTCACCTTAGGTTCTTCAAAGAATAGTTCTTTGATTCGGTAATAGCTATAGAAACCTTTGCCTTTGATATCCAAAGGTGGTGCAGAACTCGTCTTTTGATTAAGAAATGCTCAGGCAATTGAAGAACATCACAATAGATGAAATAGGGAGAGACTATGTCAATCATCTTGCATTAAGTCAGGCCCCTGTTAAAGACAAATTGTGTTAAGTGTTAAATTACATTTGACACTGCATATTAAAGCATACAGTGACTTTTAAAAACCTCATCTTGTTATTTTTCTTCTTTCTCCATTTCTTCCTGTGAAATTCTAGATGCCAGTAATTTTATTGTTTTTTTTTAAACAGCTCATAATGTTAGTATCAAAATGATGAGGGATAAATCATTTTGATAGTATTCATCGGTGAGTTGACAAATGAACAGTTACTGCTTGAATGTAGTGTGCATGCTTTTGTTGTAAGTTCTAAAATTTCAGTTCTGGGGAATCGTTTCTCCATCTGTCATCCTGTCTGCAGTCTTCTGAATGCTTGTATCTTATCCCACGAAATGGCACACTGCAAATGTGCTATTTAAGATGTTATAGTGCTCTCTATAGGAATCCAGGTAAGGAACTACTAGTTTGCTATTAAGCTTTGAGATGTTCCAAAATGAACATAGAATAATACTTCAATTGCAGATATAACCTTAGACAACAATAATGCAGATGTACAGTCACTGGAAACAGATACAAGTTTATGCTAAAATCTACCCTTTAATCAAGAAGCAATTTATTGATAGAAACACCTCTATGTTGGCATGGACGGGTTAAAGCTACAAAACACTGCTGATTATGTAATTTGCAAATCAAATTCGTGGACCATGCTAATGATTCTATTTGCAGACCTATAGACATCTCTGCTGAACTGGATACCCTTTAGTTTTTCTTCCTTCCTTTACCCTCCCTCTGTCTCTCATTTCCTTTCCACCCCCTCTTCTCCTCTTTCTGTCTTTAAATACAAATGTAGTTTGTGCTAAGAATTGTGTCATGGACTCTAACATGATACACACAGACCCACAGAATCGAAAGTAAAAGTGATACATAGTTTTGTAAGTGTCTTTGTGGGTAAGGGGTAAGCAATACATGTAGTTTTCTAATAGAAATCTGGCCTTCTCTCATATCCCTTGTGCCTGTGATCCATACCACCATCAGTCAAGTCACACAGTCATCAAAGGTAGGAATTCCAGACTCTTCTTTTTTCCTACGCAGCCAACTTCTAAACTAGTTAATTACACTGGTCAATGTATGTTGGGACAACTATATCTCACTAATTGTGAATCTACTTTCTTTTTTTTTTTCTCAAGTCTTTCCTCCAATGCAAATATCACTTTCATGTCCCGTTGTCAAGTAGACACTGAACACTCATAAGTGATAGGGACTGTGCAAGAGTCCTTTTTGACACACGTGTGATATCTGCTGTTTTCCAGGCTAACAATTTTTCTGTTTTTTTTTTTCTTTCTACCTCTTTGTTCATTCATTGGCCTTCAGCACAATTTTTCACATGATTAGCCCAGGCTAGCCTGGAATTCCCTATATAACCCAGGTTACCCTCAAGCTAATGGCAACCTTTCTGCCCTAGCTTTCCAGACACTGCACTCATAGCCACCAGGCCTGGCTTCAAGTATCAGGCTCTGTTTGGTTGTTGTCCTTCTGACCGCTCTGCTTATCCTTATTGACCTGCTTCGTTCTTCCAACTGCGTGGAAACTTCTCCCGATGGTGACTGTTTCATTTTATGCCTCTGTTCTCCTCCATCCTCTTCTCCTCACACATATTCTGCTTATTTTCGACATCAGACTCATGGAGAGACCATGGCCTGGGTCCTCTCTATTCTTGGGTTCCAGCATCCATCTTGTGACTAGAACTCACTATTGGCTCCATAACAACCAAGCACGTGGCTGAGTGATTTAATGAACAGGCAGTTTGTTTATCAATCAGCTGCCAAGTGTTTTATTCTCACAGTCAACACATAAGTGGGCAAAATAATTTTATTATTTTTTAAATAACTATGTTCTGAAAATGGACCCAGAGAATAAAATGTGTCACACGTAAACCTTGGATTATGAAGTTTGATCTGGAAAGAGTCTTTGTTTGTTCCTGTCTTGGGAGAGCAGGTTAAATAACCTTGCTGTATAGTTTGTGCCCGGGGTTGTTCTTTACTAAGACATTGTAGTTCCACTGTATCATTCGAACCTGGCAGCTGTGCTTCCTTGTTGCAGTGTGTGTGTGTGTGTGTGTGTGTGTGTGTGTGTGTGTGTGTGTGTGTGTGTGTAAATTTGCTACTGTGCGTGTGTGTGTGACCAGATGTCAGTCTTGAGGGTTTTTCCTCGAGCCACTCACCTTGGCTTTCCCCCTTGAAATGTATTTCATTCATGCCAACAAAGCAGTTACTATTTTACACACATACACACAAATGTTAGCTATACCTTAATGAGACGGGCAGGTATACAGTTTTTCACTGGGATTTTGGGTTCACCAATTAGGCTACTCTGGCTGACCAGTGGACTCCAGGGTTCCTCCTACCCTACTTTCCCCAGCCTTGGGACTATAAGAGGATGTCTCCACACCTAGACTTGTACACAGGTGTTGGGGATCCAGCTAGGTCCTCACGATTGCATGACAAACACTTACTTTACTGGCTGAGCTGTCTCCCCAGCCCTAATGATTTTTTCCATTACTCTGGCTTCACTGCATTGTCATTTGTCAGTGAAAATTACCATTATTTAATGTTTTCTAGAATGAAAAACATAATTAGATTTCACAAAAAAAGGAAGTATGGAAACTGCAAGATTATATTGTTATGGCGCAGACCTATCCTGCAGAGTTTGGTTGGGGCATTGCACGCATCTTTTTCTCTCAAGGCTAGGTGATTGGCAAGAGTCAGGATAAATAATGTGGCTGAAGCACAAATACTCAGAGCAAGAACAATCTGTCTATCCTAGAGGATTGCTCTCTAAGGTCAATACTGCATTTGAAAGCAGCTTTGCTTTGAATATGACAGATAGGTTACAGAGAGGACCACAGGGAATCAGTTGGTTCCTAGAATAAGTAATAGGAAGAGAAGCAGTAATCTTTTCCTCAAGTGCAAATTTGACAACTGAGCTATGTCTGACTAATATCGAACATCCATATCGAGCTGTTGAGGTCAATAGTTGGTCTTAGTTATGTTCTGTATTGACCGCTTACATTTTCTAAATGAGAAAGAAATGGCCAAATGGGAAATTTCTGTTGCATCTGGAGATAACAGTTACCTTTTCTTTTTTTAAAGTTGAATTTAATTTCATATGGTAAGCGGAGAGTGTATTTTGAAAATCTGGTCTTTGTTTTATCTGGATCACATGAATTAATCGTACAGAGATTAACGTGGCATTAGAGGAATTAGGATGAAACACCTATTTTCATGCAACTGGAAAACTTGGCCCAAGTTCTTTTTCTAAACCAAGAGACAGAACTTCACAGTGGCGACAAGCCTAGAGCATCAGCAAGCCTGGAGCATGGCGAATGGTTGCCGGGCCCTGGCTCTATTTGCTGGAGACAACATCTTTGAAAGTGTTTTAGGCTATTTGATTCTCATTTTCTTGGCTAGTGGAGAAATGTCCACTCTATGGGGCTGGACTGGAGGGATGGCTCAGTGGCAAAGAGCTCTTCCTTCACTTGCAATGGACCTTAGTTCAGTGTCCAGCACCCACACTAGGCAGCTTACAACCACCTACAACTCCAGCTCCAGAGGATCCAACACCTTCTGGTCTCCAGAGGCACCTGCAATCTCATCTGCACCTGGGTGCACACGCATGTGTACACACACACACACACACTATATATATATATATATATATATATATATATATATATATATATATATATATATATATATCAGATACACACACGCATAAACACATATACACACATATATAAACACACACAGACACACATACAGACACAAATGTACCCATAAGTAATATGAAATATATCTTTTGTTTGGAAAAATAACATTAATTCATTACAATTAAGGCTAATTGTTCAGGAGACAATAATTTAAGTAAGAACTGTAAAAAGGGCATCTATACAGTTAAAATTTAATATTTCCTACAATGTCTATTAGTACGATCAGCCAATAGTCTTCCAATGCAAGGCCCATACCAATTCCCCGTGTAGGATTTGCTGGTTAGCGTGAAATGAGTCCTGTAAGTCAGAACTGTAGTATAGTTCATAGACATCTAGTTTGTATTTGTGCAAATGGAAATAATAAAGACTTTTGCAAAAGAAACTCAAAATAATGGCCTTTAAGATTTTTTAAGGTCGGGCGGTGGTGGTGCACGCCTTTAATCCCAGCACTCAGAGGCAGATCCAGGCAGGTATCTGTGAGTTTGAGACCAGCCTGGGCTACAGAGCGAGATCCAGGACAGGTGCCAAAGCTACACAGAGAAACCTTGTCTCGAAAAATCTTTTTTTTCTTTAAACAAATGATGTCATTTTTATATTTGTGACATCTACGCCTAATTTAATACTAATTTAGTAACTAGCTTTTAAAAAATCTTTTCTAGAAAGGACAGATTCATTTTTATCTCATATTTTACTATTTAAGCAAGCTATGTAATGCTGATAACAAGTATGGGCCAATAAGGACCCTGTGGAGAACAGTGGCCTACCATCATGCTCACAGCTGCTGGGCACAGGTGCCTCTCCAAAACAGTGCTGCATTTAGCTGACAATGTGAGCAACAAAAGGAATTTCACTTTTCTAGAAACTGCATTAAAACAAAAGTAGAAAGATAAGACTAATTTTAACATATTCAACTCATAAATTATTTAAATAGATAATATGAAAAATTGAAACATTCACATCCGTTCTAGAGATGACCTGTGTTTTACACTTGCGATCCATTTCACTCTGACCTACGCAGGACAAGTGCTCAACGGTCACACATGTCCAGCGTCTTCCATACTGGGGAGGGTAGCCTACTTAATCCCCACTGCAACAATTAGAAATGGAGATTGGTCTTCTCCAGAGTCATAGCAGGCTGGGAGAGGGTGAGTGGATACCAGGACCATTTGAGATTAAGGTTTCTTCTTGCTCTACAAGCAGGCTGGTGATACTCAATGGCTGTAATGCTACAGTGTGCCTGGCCTGTGGTCCTTGAATTCTCCAACTGGCCTATGTTGTCTTCAATGGCCTAAGCCAGCTGCTGTTAGCACTCTACAGGCACAGAGCTGAGGGAACTGTAGGTGTTTGATGGGTGGAACTTGCTTCTACCCTTAGCATCTCTGCTAATTGTCCCTCAGCCCAGAAGGCCTGGTGGTATCTCCTCAAGGCTTTCCTGAATTGATGGTTTCCTGATTGCAGCCTCCCCAAATTATCACAATCTTGCTGGCTTCTACCAATATGGATCTATCCTCTTAGACTGCCATAGACTGGAAATCTGCTGAGTCAAATGTAGCTAAATCAAGGTGTCAGCAAGGCCGCTTTCCAAGAAGAGGCATCAGAGGAGAATCTGTGTCCATCAGCATCTGGTAACCACTGTAGTTCCTTGGCTTGTGACCGTGAAGCTCTATTCTCTGGTCCCTTTGTTATAGCCTTTCTTCTCCTTGGTCTGTAAGCAAATGTCTGTCTTTCTTCTTTTATTAAGATTTAAGTGCCAGATTACAGTTAGTGCCCATCCAGTTAATTCGGGGCAATGGTCCCGTCTCAAAACCTGTAACTTAACTGAGAGTTCACTCATCACAGTCACAATGAGAAAGGTGCTTCCTAGGCATGCACAACAGGAAAATGAGTGAGATTTGCCACATACTAACACTTAGTGTTAATGTTGTGAGATATTTAAGTGAGGTTCTTCTGAAAATTATTTGGCAATTAAAACTTGTTTCTTGCCTGCTAGCTCCTTCTCACAAAGCTCTGATTTTGGGTATGCTTTGAAAGAAAATATTGCTGTGATGAATAATACCTACCTAAATGTGGAAATTTGTACCAATTTGGGGTTTAGGATCGATTTCAGGAGACATTTATAGTTAGAGTGTTGGCAACTGTGATGCGGAACTCCTCACATGAATTAAATTTAAAGACTTCCCCACTCTCTTTCCTTCAGGTCACTAATGAGTCCCCAGACCTCCCTGGTTCCCCTTCTTATGAAGAACACTTGGGCTGTGGCGTGTTTCTATCAATCCATTGTAAACTACTGGGTTTTTGGTTCATTCACGTTCACTTCCTAATCACGGTGTTTTTCAGCATCTTGAGCTGGTCACTGTGGATGATCTGAGTAGTGAAGTTGGTGTCACTAACTTTAAGAGACTTACAATCTAATAAAATCAGTTTCTATCTAGGGCATGGTGTTCTAAACAGCACCTGATTGACCCTCCTCCTCTCCACAAGCACATGAAGCAGGTACTTTTCAAGTTCTTGTTTCACAGCGATGAAACTGGAGTATGGAGAGATTAAATGACTCCCAGGAAAATCTCATAGCCGGGAACTGAACCAAGGTGCTCATGCGGCTGTTGTCTATATGACAATAGTTTTTCTTTAGTGGTTGTGATAAATCTTGTGACACAGGCCTGAGCACTGGTCTGGAAAAAAAAGGGAGGGGGTTGGGAAAAGGCTAAGCATTTTGTAAATGCGAAGTCCAAAATGTCACTTTGGTTTTTATAAGTTTTAAAAATTAGTTCTTTTTTTTTCTTTTTTTGCAGGGTGGTGGTATCCAAGAGATATACATATCCTAGGCAAGCACTCTTTCACTGAGCTACATTATAGCAAATATCGTTTTTTTATATGTCTGTGTATAGCAGAGAGCAATAATAGAGGACATCCATTGGATCCATTACAGTTCTGAGAAGGCTAAAATAGTGTGTGTGTCGTGTGTGTGTGTGTGTGTGTGTGTGTGTGTGTGTGTGTGTGTGTACTTCCAATGAAACACACAAATATCAAGGAGATGATAACAGCTAGTCAAAGCTGAGAGAGAGAGAGAGAGAGAGAGAGAGAGAGAGAGAGAGAGCAAGCAGCTGACACAGTGATACACCAAGTCTGAAGTATCTGCTGCTAGGGTTAGGAGAAGAGAGGAAGTCATCATTAGAGAAGAGAGGTGATGAGGATGAAGTAAAGGTGATCATTAGATTTGATGCTTTTTGACCCAAGAGCACAGAATAACCACAAATAACCGTTTCATTCACCAGAAAAGCCAATCTACATTAAAAATAATAAACAAGCCATAATATTTTTTTTGTTATTGACGTGTTTGGATTTTTATTCAAGTTTCTGAAAGTGTGGACAATGAGAGGACATGATGTTTTTACTTTATGCATCCAAGAAAAATCACTCTTCCAAGACTTAGAATGGTAGGTGAACTGGTACATGCCTGTAACTCTGCACTTGGGAGGTAGAGGTGAGAAAGCAAGGTTATTCTGTGTTAGTGTTACCTACACAGTGAGTTTGACACCAGTCTGGGCTGCATGAGACCCTGTCTCAAACAAACAGACAGCAACAACGACAAAACAAAACTCACCCTGCCCCACCGCCGCCTCCCCAAACCTTTGTGAGGCTGTTTCCAATGCGTCAATGCCTCTGGCCCCTCAGACAGCAGTCTGGGACCTTGCAGTGTCTCAGACCTATTATGATAATGGATTATCAGTGGACTGAGAAATAAGCATGTACAGTTCTCAGTTCCTTATTCTCCTTAACAAAGATTCCTGGCTGATAGAATCTTGGGTGACAGTTCACTGTTTTTCTTTGTCTCTTGAATAACAGTTTCTATTTAATATCCACATCCTGAACTAACTCATAACCAAGGAATGTTCTAAGAATCAAGTTCTAAATGCAAAACAGTAGATGGGTAAGATAAGACATGCTCCAGGCATTTTCAGTCATGGTGGGAGAGGGTCTTGTTGGTTCTCAGGGGAGAGAGGATGGGAGATTGTGAAAGTTGCCTTTTTAATTTTTCCTGGAAGAGACTTAGAGATGTGATGGAATTGCTTCAGAAAACAATGGTTCTCTTCTAAAAAACACAAAAAAAGGTAAAAAGAGATAAAATCAAAGGGACAGAGAAGGGAAAACAATCATAATAAAAGGCTCCTACATTGAAGACTGACATTTAGGCTTAGGGGATGGAACATATAGATAGAGACGAAATGGAAGAATACAGAAGACCACATAAAACAGAAGGCATCTGTAGAAGAGGCTGACATCCTGAAGAGCTGGGAACTCTTTGCTTGTAGGGAGGTTTTTTGTTCTCTCATTTAGAACAGATGAGACCTTAAAACATTCTTCCTATGGTGTTAGTTCATCTAGATTTTGCCATAGCTCCAAACCTCTTTCTCTACCTGTTTGCAAAAGAGGCTCAGCCTTAAACAGTAGTTTTGAAGATCACATGTGAATGTGACCTTGAACTCGGTATTACTGAGTTGCCAAGAGTCTCTGGAATGATAGACAGGTATACTGTGTAATCACATGATATTTCCTTTATTTTAATTCACTTCTTCTCTGGGAAATGGGACTTGCCTACATGCCTGGATTTAAAATGGAATTGAAGGGAAATAGGGGAACATTTTAAATATTTTGTAAATGAAGATTGGAAAACAACACTACCTTCAATTCTGCAAAAGCTCTGAAGGAATGTTGAAATGTATAAACTAATAAAACATAATTAAATCATACATAAATCACCGCCCCAGCATAGGAAACAGACAAAATAATTGAAATCGATAGAGTAAAGGCAATAGCCATTTCTTCTCTTTGTATTATTTCAGCATAGTTTATAATTTTTTTACAAAGGCAATAGAAAAAATAACTTGACCATCCATAGTTTCTTCTTGCTCCAGTTGATGGAATTGTCCCTGTCTGGCATTGTGAAATCATTCAGGTAGCAGATTTCTTGCACTTAACCCTGTGTGAAAGGCAACCTGGAAAAGATGAGGCCTTTTGGGGAGGGACAAGTTCATCTATTACTGTGGCTTTCTTCTATCTGTACAGTTCCGTAACCAGCCCCCAGTTTTGTTTTGTGAAGAACCCTTCTTAAAGGTCTTCTCTGAAGATGTGAATAACCATTATATTGACAATGTAGCAAGTCACTTGAACAAATTCTTCAGACATTCTAGCAATTCGATGTTGTGCTTTTTGTGTTTTCACTTTAGACCTTTTGCCTAGGCTGGTTCAGTCACTACCTAACTCAGTCTCCTGCCTCTAACATTTCCACTTTCCAATTCACTGCATAGGGCAAATTTTCTTTCTAACTGAGTTCACAATTAATTTGATAATTAATTTGGTAACATAACATCTTAGAAATAAATCAGAATATTATGAATTAAAGAAGGTAGAAAATATTGCTATGTTGCAAATGAAAAGAATCATTTTGCTATGTGAAACGTGTAATTAGGGAATGTGAATTTGAACTGGGTTGCACAGATTAATCCTTTCAATTTATACATTGTTATTGAAATATGAAAAGACAGTGGGCTACAAGGCTCAGTGTGTGTTAAGGTTTGGATTCTGAATGGCTCCTCGTGCTCATGTATTGAAAGCTTGCTTCTCAGATGATGGTGTTCCATGGGGAGGGGCATGTCATGGAAACTTCTGGCGGTGGGGTCTACCTGGAGGAAGTAGGTTACTAGGGAGTGTCTTGAGGGCTGTGTCCTCCTCTGGTCCTTCTGCCCTTTTTCTTTCGCTTCCTGACTGTCACAAGGCAAGAAGCTCTACACCTCCACAGCCTTCATCTCTGATGCTGTCCTGCATTGCAGTCTCCCAAACGACAGAGCGGCCAAGGCAGCTGAAACCTTTACCTTAGGTATTGTGTCCGATGGTCGAACAAAACTGGATACTGTGTGGTCTATGGGGCTTTTCATAACTGGCCCATTCTCTGCTCTCTCAGCCTTGGCTTCCCTGCTTCTCACTTGTTGGTTGCTGTTAACTGGCTTAGGCTCCACACAGCCCCCTGAACATATTTTATACCTTAGTTCCATTGTCTGCTACTCTATCCCAGTCATTTTCTGGATGAACATTCAAGTGTCAAACAGGAAGGGAGTAGCACTTGTGGCTACATTTCGGTTGTATCTTTACGGGAACTTGACTGTACCCTATTATATTTCCTAAATCTCCTCTCTGCAATTAGGAACTGCCCGGTGACCAGCCTTCTATGATGCTTTATTTCCATTGGGTAAATGAAAGAGAAATCGCAGATGAGGAGCTGGGAAGACGGCTCAGTTGAAAAAGCACTACTAGCTGCACAAACAGAAAGACTCAACTTTAGATCCCAGGGACACACATAAAGGTTGGACATAATGGTGTGCCCACATAACCCCACTTCTAGGGCTGAGGGTTGAGGGTGAGAAACAGGAGGATTCCTGGAGCTCCTCTCAACCAGTTTGGACAACTGGGGATCTCCAGGCTTAGTGGGAGACCTTGTCTCAAAAGATAAGATGGAAAGCAATCTGGAAGACTTGATTTTGACCTCTGGCCTCCACACACATACACACACAAATGTGTGTTCACCCCCACACACTCATTTACTATATGCACAGATACTCAAAATGCAATTGAGACAACTTTTGAAGTGATCAAAACATTATTATCGGAGCTAGACTTTGAAGGAATGAGGGGGCAGTAGATCAGGAGAGTTCTTAGACCCAGCTAATATCAGTTCAGAATTTCATGATGGAGTGAAGATGTCAGATAAATCATCGACTCTTAGCTTTAAGAATAGAAAAACTTTTATGGAAACTATTCATTGAGAAAGTAGTTGAAGACTAGTCCATCGCTTTTCAGTATTTCCAAAGAGTAGTCAGATGGTTGTGGCATAATTGGTAGTAATTACTACTATTAATTATAATCTGATGGAAAACTACCCAATGAATTAAAGTACCTCGCATATTCTGCTCAATTCTTCCTCGATTGTTTTACTGATTTTCAGGGGTTTTTTTTTTCCTTCAAGTTGCACACAAATTTTTATTTTTTCAAGTCGTTTATTCTTTGGCATGATACTTTAATTTTTATTTCAAAAATACGATTTAAAAATTTTTCACAGTTAATTTCTCATGAGAGAAGATGTTAACAGGGGTTCAGCCATTAGTCACTGTTGTACCTGACAGATTTACTCCAAATTGGAACTTCAGTTCACTTGTATCTTGCCTTCATGTTCATTAACACAACTCAGTGGAAACTTATGTGTATAGGGACCTTCACTTCCACCAGGGGAAAAAACCACTATTCTTTCTATTCCTTGCATATTGATAATCATCAGAACTGTAACTTACCTAATTTGAGTTTAATGGAGTCAAACTATATTGAGCCCAATGAGAATTAGAATTAATAAGGGCACAAACCTCCTCTTCAAATTTTATTTTAATAAAGTCAAGGCATAAATCAGAAAAAAAGATGTCTAAGCTCCTCAGTCAAACCACTTTAAGGGAAAAACAAATAACTTTAGGTTATTAGTGGGGAAATTGTTCTTTCTCTTTCGTGGCCTTGGAAGCATGTATAAAATATGGCTTGTCTTTTACCTCTAATTTCTTTCTCTATGGTTTCTTCTTCCCTTCATTTGTGGAGGTGGCTATTAAGTTTTTATTTCTCATTCCTGCTTTTTGTTTATTTCTAGTTCTCTCTCTTCCTCTTCCCTGTCCTGCTCTTCAGTTCTTTTTCGTTTCTCTCCTCCTACCTTGCAGTGTTGTTTAAGCATGCTGTAAACTCACTCAGTCCCCAAAGGCCAAGGCAGCTATTTGGGCAACACTTTGTCAGCATAATACATTTACAGAATGCATATTTATGAACCTTTGAGCTTTTATTGTTCCAGAGGGCAAATAAAAAACATGAAAAGTAGCAATATAGTGTTCCAAAGGTCCCTCAAGGAAAACAAAAGTAGCTGGAAATAAATTTTGAGAAAGGCTTCTCTGAAAAAAAACAGAGCCTTGAGTTTGCTGGTAGGGAAGGTTGACCAGTAGACGCTGGCCCTGCTCTTCCTCCTCAGCTAAGAACTTAGGAAATGTTAAAGTTTTTAATAGGTCTAGCCTCTTAAAGTCTGGAAAACAATAATTTTAAAAGAGGATTGCACATAAATGTTTATAATCCACAGAATCTTAAAACAGCATGCTGCATTTGGCTGTAATAAAAAACAGGGTGGAGGGAGACCTAAATTGAAAACTCCATCTTATTTCCAACCTACAAGTTTGGCTGCCAGCATGGAGTCTCATACTAAATTAGCCATATTAAAGAGCTTGTGAGCAAGACCAAAAATCTTATAAATTGACTTTACTCTGATAGTCTTACGTTAACTGAGCATAGGATAAATAATTAAACTCTCATTGTATTTTCCGATTTTTTGAGATGAATGTATTTGTAATGTTTAATTCCCACTAAAAACATGTGGCTAAAATGGACTTGATAAGAATCTTAGAGGTGACAATTGTGAAGAATTCTGAGACGGACTCACAAGCTGTCATTCATTTTTTTCTAAGGAAGACCAGAGGGATGGGCTTTTCAGTGTCAAGTTTGTCCTTCAACATATCCCAGGTAGTGAGTGACAATGTCAGGTTCTCAGCAAACTCAATGGCACATTCTTAAAATCTGTGTCATGAAGTCATCACAATGGCTTTTCTGGATTTGGAGTCCTGCAGCTTGTATAGTTAACTTTGGGAGATTCTCTGTGTTACAATTATACTGAATTCAGGCTTTAGCCAATGGTCCTTAGTAATGCCATCTTCCTAAATCAGAAACCGTGGCCTAAGTTGAAATAGACTGAAACTAGATTCTAAATCCTACCTACAGTAGAAAGGACTGCATATTTTTTGGCTTGTGACTTTCAATAGTACTTTTTTATTGAGGAATATGAGGGAGAGGATGCTGTGCTGCTGATAACTTTTTCATCATTTACTTACACTTTACATGTAAATCCACAATAACATTACCAGGAAAATCCACTTTTAGAGGACAGAGAGGAATCCCATCCATAGTTCATTCTGTACCTGTCTCCAACGACACAAATTTTCTGGTTTCTACTTCCATCCAATCAAGTTAGTGTCTTCTCTTCCAGAGAAAGGCAATGCGACAATCCTGGCTATCACTTAGCCAAGCCAAAGTTAAGGTGGAACTTTTGATTGATTCCTGATTCTCTAGGAAGAGCTCCATCCCTTATCTCACACTTCATTCACATGAAAATCAACATTTACTGATGGCAAGAGGAGGGTTGCATCGGATAGCAAGTTTCAGAAGAATGGTAATCAGAAACTAATCAATCTCATCGATCACTAAGTATCTAGTGTCTACTAATGTGTCTAGGAAGTAGCCAACAAACACAGCTTACTTAATTAGTAGAAATAGAAGCTCAGTGCTGTGCATTGCTCTCCTGAGTACCTCTTGTCTGCCTGTCTTGCAGACTTCCTTCAGCCGGGGTAGCTAAACAACTGTCTCTTTATTTCATTATGAAGAAATAAGGAATTTGATTTTGATGTTTTCTACATTTCTTTCTCTTTATTTTGTCTTCTTCTAATTTTTCTATTTCAACTTTACTGATCTTGGTTCTATGTGGGACATTAATAGTACTAACAACTGCCACCAACAGAATACACACCCTCCTGACAATTAACACTGAGGACCATTTGAGGGGTCATATAGAAACTACTGCTACAGTACAACCTTCTTAAAATATATACATATATGAAAGAAATGTAAAGGGAGTAATCAAATAATGGGGAGACAAAGCCTGAATTATGCATCTTTCACCACCAAGTAAAACCCCTAGTGCCAGGAATACATTAAATCTAATTAAATTGTTGACCAAAGGGACCCCATGAGAACACCCCCTCAAAAAAAAAACCCTCAGATATTGCCAACACTATTGGTTGCTCTTCACAAATTGATGGTGAGGGCCTATTCCTGAAGACATCTCTTACATATCTCATTGAACACATAGAAGTCCAGCTGGTGCCTAACTAGAGGTTTAATTTCTCCTGACTAGTGTTCTTGGTACTGGAAGGTACTCTGCCTGCTACCAGAGGAGAAAGGTAAACACGAACCCATCTACAAACCCTTCGATCTACAATGATGACCTGCCTGCAGGATATGCTGATGCAGTATGGCACAAAGCTATGGAAATTACCAACAGTTATCTGATTGGATGTAAGGCTCACTCCATGAGCTGGAACTCCTGCCTGACACTGATCAAGTGGCCAGGAATCTGAGACTAGATATGCCATGAACCTAGAAGAAAACCAAATACTATTTTTTTCTGCTAACATAGCAATAAAATGACTCCTAACACCATTCTGCTATACCCATAGGTCAGTGCCTTGCTCAGCCATCATCTGATAATCATTCTCTTGCAGTAAACGGGAACTAACACAGAGACCCACACTGGACAGCGTGCAGATAATGAGAGACCTTGGAACACTAATTCCTAAATGGGATGTCTTCATCAAACACTCCCCTCAAGGCTCAGGGGACCCTGTGGAAGAGGAGGCAGAAAGATTGTAAGAGACAGAGGGGATGGAGGACACCAAGGAAACTGTCTTCCAGACACAACAGGACTGATGCACGTATGAACTCACAGAGACTGTGGAAGTATGCACGGGACCTACATAGCTTCAGGCCACATGGGATTCCTGTGCAGAAAATGAGAAATGGACATAACTCCCATTCTCAGCCAAGAAGATACCTTTAATTGACTACTGCTTGCAAAGGAAAAATTACTTTTCTTAATGTAGTCATACTAGGCATACAGACCACACTTAAAAGCAGGCCCTATGTCCAGCAGAAGATGACCAACACAAAACAAACTCAATGGTGTTTTCGAAGATTTTCATTTTTTGTCTCATATTGCTTTGTTTGAGCCTTTTCCCCCCTTCCTGGCCTTTTGCTTATTTATTATGGTTCCCAATTTTGCATTTTATGAGTTTTGTGTGTGTTCATTTCTTGTATGTCTTTGTTTTTTGTTGGTTTATTGTTTGTTTTAATTCGGAGGATCTTCGAGGAGATGGAGAGGAAACCATGACTGGAATACATTTTGTGAAAAAATAATTTTCTATATATTTATATCCTCCCTAGAATTGTCTAGGAAATCCTACTTGTCTCTAGCGTTATTATTCATTTATTTCCTACAGATGCTATCTTCTCTGTTCATGATTAAGGACTTTTTTTTTTTTTTTTGCTGAGCATCTCTATTATTCCTAGCCTCCATAATTTTGGTATGTTCTGTGCACTCCTCTCTCAAGATTGCCTCATACCCTCTCTCAGAGTCTACTCTAACACCATACCTTCAACCCCAGAAGTTTAGAGCTTTATTGATCTCTGCTGCATCTTAAGCTTCTGTTGTAAATACAGAGCTGTGGGTTTCTTGGAGGAAACAACTGTTTCTTGTTGGAGGAAACATGATGTTCATGTCTGTATCATTATGTGGGTCACATGGTTTCTGTTATGTGAAAGATACTTAATCCCTGGGTGATGAATAAATAGATTGATGGTAGGATTGATTTAATGAGTGATTAAGGACTCACTGAAATTTTACTCCTAGGGTATGAGATTACAATCTAATAACCAATGATAACAAATATACAAGATGAATGAGTTTAGAGATGACTGTGAAGGTGTATCTTCCAGCATACTTGACATATATGTATTTTTTTTTTTTTAGGTCTCTTACATTCTGTCACCAACTGTTTGTGTGACATGTCTGTTCCTTTTGCTCACAGATGTTACGGGACTAAGTCTTGAGATCATCATGGAGCCAACATTTTAAAGTGTTTTCTCTTTTAATCACAAATGTTAACATCGTCACAGGATAACAAAGTACACTTTCCTTTAAGACATCACACAATGCCTCATATGGTATTGCACACCTATAATCCCAGCATTTAGGAGGCTGAAGTAGTAGGATGGCAAGTTCAGTGCCTAAACAACTTAAACACACACACACACACACACACACACACACACACACACACACACACACACACACACACACACACCCCAAACCATCATGTGTTAAATTCAAGAGGACAACAATTTTTTTTGCAGCTCTTCTCATCTGGTGTTCTCCCCCACCCTCACTCCAGCTCCCCACCTTCTGTTTATCTGTGCTATGTCTTAGATTTGCATTATCAACAGGAATGTGGTGATAATAAGTGAGTGTCTAGACCATGGAGACCTGGAGCCCCTAGTTAATACTTCCTTGGAATTCTAAGCAACTTTGTAAAGGGCACTGCATGTCATCCTTGAGAGACTGTACAGATTATAGACTGAGAGAGGCAGTCAGCACATTCCAACTCTGTAGTCATCCCAGCTAAAGTGACTGATTTGTGAATGAAGTCATCTTTGATTGCTAGTCATAGTCCATGGTCATACAAGACTGAGGAAAAATAGATGACATCAGAAACATCTATCTTAGCTAGTCTAGATTTGCTGAATGATGATAAGATAAATCAGTATAGTCCTAAATGACTGAGCTCCAAGATGGTCTAGTATACATCTGCAAGTAGAACACACAAGAGTCACCTGGTAATTGTTTAAGTTAGCATTGCAGTGATGACTTGCATGATGTTTCCTTAGCTGTGAGTCCACTAATGTGTTCTGCATGTAAAATAGTCATTGTAGTTGACTTTCATACCTTGCTCTCACTTGTGTTTAGATGTGTTCCTTGTCTTCTTATTGCTCAACAGCTCTTTTAAACCCATGTCAATGCTCCAAAAATGATATCTTTCTGGAATTTATAACTCGGCTGTAAGACTTCGACCTGGGGTGCACCTTGGCATCTAAAGTGTCAAAATGGGGCATTTTTATCTTTATCCTGTTATAGACTCAGAAAATTGAGTACAGACCTTATATCTTTGTCAATGTGCACTTTCTCAAGAGAGCAGCTTTCAGAGTCTCAGGGCATGTGGAAACATTTGAGTTTTATAGAATCATGGATCAATTTGTCATTCAACTCTTTCATCATGGTTCAGGTCATTCAGTTAGGTATATCAAGTGAGAGACAGTGAACAAATAATTTATAAGTGAGATGATTTTCCAAAGTTAGTATACATTGTCTTTTAAGAAACTGGCATAAAAATGGTTTCCCAATCAGTGGTTCATGCCCACTCTAGGGAAAAGAAATGATTTCTGTTGCTGAGGAAATATTTCATAGAGAGCTAGCTCAGAGGGAACTTTGCAGTGAGCTGCTCTGACAAATGGAGGGCAGCAGATCTTTGCTCCTATACAGGAAGTTTAGTGTGGGAAGGGCTAATTGGGACTCTTGGCTAATAATGATTATGTTCTCTGCAGTCATGGAGCATGGGCTTGACTCACATGAAGAGCCTTTGACTACCAAGTAATGTGCACTACAAAACATCCACAGCAAGTTCAATATGAGAAGACTCTTTGTCTGATTCATATCAATTAAAAATATTTTGTAGCTTCATAATATTTCTACATA
The DNA here is from genome assembly GCF_007827085.1 of Peromyscus californicus insignis. NCBI lineage: Eukaryota > Metazoa > Chordata > Mammalia > Rodentia > Cricetidae > Peromyscus > Peromyscus californicus. The sequence goes on along the minus strand of NW_026294436.1, from coordinate 25,210,116 downwards.
TTAATGGCATATTGTGTGATATTTCTGTGCATGCATACAATGGATGATGATCAAAGCAGGGTACTTAGCACATATATTACATGAAACACTTGGCATTTCTTGTGCTGGAAACATAGAAAATCCTTTATTCTAGCTATTTTGAAACATGCAGTAACTTACTGTAAGCGATAGTCACTTCATCACGGTATAGAATGTTAAAACTTAGTCCTCTTGTGTGATTCTCTATCTATTAACCACCCTTTCCTTTCTCTGCCCACTAGGGAAGGGTTCAGGTATGAGGACCTCGGAAGGGAGAGTGATAGGCACTTGGGCAGGGAGTGAGACCCAGTGAATTTCAGGAGAGTTGATCAGGCATCTCTCTGCACTCTGCTTACATGGCACCTGCCAGGAGCTCCATGAGACTTAGGGAGGAAGCCGACTTTGACAACCGCATCCAGAGGGCACAGAGCACTTTCCAGGAGCCCTGTCAGGTCAGAACTTTGTTTACTTTAATTCCTTTCATTTTCTCTGTTTTTGGCTGAGGTTAAAACAGGTGTCAGTGAATCTGAAGTGAGAAGAAAAGAACTTTCTACTCCTCATTGTCCAAACAGAAGGCCCACTGCAGGTCTAGGCTGAAGAGAGGACAGTTTTTACTCTAATGAAAATGAAGTTCTGTTTAACGGTAGGACACAGGCCCTTTCATGTTGTTTGAGACCATGGTTTTCAATTTACAATGAGTATAGAATGCTCTGTTACCTAGGACAAACTGGATGAGATTTGGGAGTATAAGAGTCAAGGAAGGAGTACTTCCACTTAGCAAGCTCTAAAGGGGCAGAGTGTGAAAAAACAAAATGGCCTTGTGATCAGATAAATTGCAATTCAGCATAGTGTTTGCATAGTGTTGGGGTCTTTTTATAAATGACTCAAGTATTCATCACCTGAGAAAACAATTTTATTTCAGAGTAATACAACTTCATTTATTCCTTACATTCCAAAAATATAAGATATACAAGGAGTGGGGAATTTTAATGTTATTTGGGCAGTAGATTTATAAATGACCCCCAAATTTATTAATATGAAATATTATATTATCATTTTTCCTATTCAAAGACTACCATGATCTTCTATCCAGTTCTTGGTGGTTGGTTGGCTTATTGTGATCAGTGATGAGTTCTATCTGTTTTTATGCATTTTATACCATAGAGAGGCAAATAACATGTAGATCACATACCCAAGGGGAACATAATATTTTCAGAATATTTTATAGGGTCCATCCACTCATCTTAGTACTTGATTATGATTGTGTAATAATGATAACAGTCCATAAATTCATTATCTGTATACATACTAAATAATATAAACAACAAGGATACAGCATGAAGAAATCATTTTACCTTTCATATGATACTATAAATAATACAGTTTGACAATAACTTTTCTCTGCACACTTCTCTATTCTTGCCCAGGACATTTTATTCTTATTTACAGGAAGTGGAAAAGAGTTACATCAAGGCTAATTGACTTGCCCAAGGTTAGGTACTAAATCAATGAAAGGCACCGCAGAAATCCCACCTCAAAGGATTAAGTCACTAGATTAATCATAAGGTCTGGGTAAGACAAGAGAGATGAACACGAATTTAATGGGAAATTGGAAGGGAGGTATGGACCACAGGGGTAAACTTTTAGACCTTTCAATTTCTTGGTTTTCAGCTTATTTTATTCTTCTGGAGCTCTAGAAATAGATATATCTGATATATATATCTAATAAATAGTCTCTGGATACATGTTTTGTCTTGCTTACATTGTCTTTTATTGAGGGACCAGACCTATTCTGAACTTCGCCAATAGAGGTAAAAGACAAAAGTTCTCTTGGGATAGAATGTATAAGCTGTCCCCATGAGGAGGATGTCTTAGAGGAAATTGGGAAAGGCAGAAAAATGGAAGCAATGATGAGAACAATCCTCAGGGAATAGCATTTAAAGCATCCTTAGTAGAATTATCCGTGAGACAGAAGAACACTCAGGACCTGATACACTGTGCCTCTGTGGCTGAGTAACAAATTTCACTAAAATTTAATGGTTTGGTAAATTTTTAATTCCATGGTCTCTGCAAGTCAAGAATTCCTGTATTGCTTAAGCAGAGCTTTTGATCTCATGGTGTTTCACTAAACTGTAAGCAAATTGTTGAGCAGGTCTGTGGTCTCCCCTGAGGACCTGCTTAAGGGTCTGTCGCCAAACTCATTCGTGTGATGGTTAGCAAGGTTCAGTTCCTCGAGCTGTTGAACTGGAGGCCTCAGCTTCTTACTGGTTGCTGGTAAGAGTCTTCTTACTGGTTGCTGGTAAGAGTCTTCTCGGTTCCTCTGCTCATCGCTCTTTCTAGAGTGGCCTCTAGAAATAAGAGGCTTTCACCAAAGTCAGGCGAGAGCACAAGAGAGGGTGAGCAAGAGAAAATGAATAAAACGGAAGTCAGATCCCTTCATAGCCTATGTCAATACTGACATTGATCATTTTTGCAATGTTTTATTAATTAGATATGAAGTACTTGGTCCAGCCCACGGGGAGGAGACTCAAGGTCATGAACACCAGAAGGAAAGAGGGATTGCTACCATATTTAGCTCTGCAAGCTGATGAGCTATGAGTTGGGTAAGTCACATGAAAGAAATTTTAGCTTCTGAGAGATTTAGAGACGATTTCTACATTTCTATTTTGTTGTGGTTTTTTATATAAATAATTTAAATAAACAGCTACATTTTGAATACATGGCAGGTGGTATATTGGTTCCTGTAGAATAGTCATTGTTGTGGTCCTTGTGGACCTCAGCATCATATGACATTAAAGCCGATCTTACTGTGCTTAGGACCCTAATAGCAACCATAGACCTGAACTTAAACACAAGCTCCTGGTTCAGCACATGCCCTGGCACAGGTGAGTAGAAATATTTTGCTGAAGAAGTTCAAATTAGATTTCATAACTAAGAGACTGTTATCTTCCCTATCTGGAATCATGTCAACCTACCTTTGAAAATTCTTTTACTGAGTGACACTTTTACCATTCTTTTATAGAGAGTATTGGCAAAATGGGGCTTTTGTAACATTGTGACTATTATCATGTTGCATAGGGTCATCTTTGTGAAGTGCCAAGGAAGGAATTTTTCTCAGAACTTAGAAAAGACATCCTTATGAATGGCTAAATATTTTTGGAGGAGGCCAGGAAGCTCCGAGTTCGAGTCATAGCAGTGTGCTGCAAGCATATGGAGCCTACACGCACATAGCCTTTCATTTCACTTTATTCTTGTAGTTTAATTGTATCTGCATTCAACATTTTAAATTATTTAATTTTCTTAGCCTGATTGCATTTTAAAATAGACATTTCATATCCTATTTGGAAAAATGTGAATCAATTTATGAGAAATCTTGAACATTTAAGTTTTTAGAACAATCCATAATTTAATAATATATAAAAAATTTGAAATGCCACATTTATTATCTGTGCTCCTAATGATATTTTTACTGTAAAAAATATAATTTCCCATAGTAATAGAGAGGAAGGCCATACAGATTATCCTAAATTGTAAGATGCCCATAAATAATTCATTTGTATTTGGCTAGAAATGAAATTTGACGTTTACTTAGGAAAATGAGTTCATCTGGACTCTCTTTCAACTTTTTCCAGAAAATAATCTTTAAGTTAATATACTTTCCTGACCTAGGAAATCCTAAAGAATTACCCCCAAATTTCTGTGGCCCCCTTCTCAGCATTTATTCATAGTTTCTACGAAGAAGGGATATGGCCCATTATTTCAATCTGAAAAGCAACCTGAACAAGATGCTCTCTCTCTCTCTCTCTCTCTCTCTCCCTCCCTCCCTCCCTACCTCTTCCCCTCCTTAATGTTTTTAAATCTTTTCCTGATTTTGCACAGAACATACTGCCTGCAGTTCTTGCTGAACTTCAAATTGCTTATAATAGCCAAAGTTAAAAATGAAAAATAACAACAACAAAAAAATCCCACATCAATTACACCAATGAAAACTTGGAAACATCAAGTTGATTTTCAAATGCACATGAGCATATGAAATTAGTTTTCAAATATGGTTGTGTTCCATTTGACATGTGTACAGCAATGTGCTGTTAACATATATTAAGGATAGTTTAAAATGGAATTAGAATAAAATATCATGGTGTATGAGCAATAAATTGTATACACAGCATGTTTTCCCTCGATTTTCAAATTGCTTTAATATATTTACTTCTTTCACCAAGAGTTCATGTATTATAAATCACAAGGATGTTTCAGGGCATGACAGACCCCATTCCTGAACAGAATGGGCTCTCATGCATAACTTTCTTTGATCAACAACTCAAGCCGAATGAGTTTAGGGTGAAAAGAACATAGAACGTATTTAATCAAAGGAAGGCCACAGTGTATGAACTGTGGTCCAGTGGAGGAGACAGCTACTGTTAATGTGGTGCCTTGCTTTTACTTTTCATGGTAACAAATAGTTGTTCAGGAGGACCTAGCTAATGGATTTTTAAAATTACATTTTTATTTATTTATTTTGTTGGTGTGTATGTCAGTGTGGGGATGCCACAGTGTGCATGGAGAGGCCAGAGGACAACTTGTGGGAGCCAATTATCTCCCTCCATGGTGTGATTCCCTGGAATGGAACTCAGGTCTTCAGACTGGGCATCAGACACTTTTAACTGCTGTGACAACTGACCAGCCCCTGTAATAGCTGAGAGACTTAGACATTCTTTTAGTGACTTATGCAAGTAAAGTTTTGGTGGTGTGATTTTTAAAAACAATAAGTATAAAGACTCTGAACTGCTTTTTAGTATAGTTTCTGACTCCAAGAATGGTTTTGAAGGGAACATCTTTGGTAGCATAAAATGAGTCTTAATCTGCAAAGTAATGTTTGCTTGGAGAGGCCATAAAAATTTTACACAACTGTGATGGATTCGTGGGGGAAAATAATGGGCATGAGGGGGAACTGAATACTGTTGTTTAACTAAATTGACATAGCATCAAGCTGCTCTCTAAATATTTCTGTTTATACCCACAGATAAATGCTACTGTCTGCCTTAATCAGAAAAGCCCCTATGTCCAGAAAATGATGGTAAATTCAGCGAATCATGGCTGCACGGTGAATGCTTAGCCCTGAGCAAGTATTGTTTATCTTTCCTAAGGCTCAGAAAACAGCAGAAGAGGGTGCAGGAAGAATGTACAAGCAGGAAAATAAGGAGAAGGGCAGTAAAATAGCACCTTCTGGACCAGACTTGGCAACTGCAGATAACTGCACTAACTCTGCACCAGAATGGGCCTATTAACAATCGGATGAAGGAGAGACTCAGGAATGAGAGACTTAGGCTTAACTGCTTGCTACTAATAGATTGGCACCGAGGAGAAATCACTGCCTTCAGTTCTGTGTCCACATCCCCGCCTTGCTCCAGTGGATAGTTCCACTCTAATCATCATGCAAATGGCCCTGGTACAAATTAAATGGGTCACAAAACAGAGGAACTAAGGATAAGAGAGGTGGGATTGGTTGGGAGCGTAGTCAGTAAACATTCCTTACTTGTATGAAATTGTCAATGGATTTAAATAAAAATATGGATAATTCACATTTGTTTGCTTGGAATGAATTCTCTGGTGCTCATTTGAGATTGAGAACTATTTGACGCCTTTCATGTTAGGTTGTGATCCTGATCTTACTATTTAACGAATTAAATATATAAAATAAATTCAGTGTTTTCGTTTGATTTGGTTTCTGAGAAGAGATTGAGTTTTACTTAATGGCTGACATAATCTACTTGACTTATCCAATATTAAGTGAGTCTGTGAGCTAGTAAAGTTAGTTGATGTAATGTTTACCAAGTTCCCACTAGCCTAAACCTAAATGTCATCTCTTGTGTGTTTCAGTACTTTTATATGAGCTTTGGCCAGAGTTTTATTGGCATGTCTGCAGTTTGGTTATATATTGGCATGATAAACAGACATTTTCTGTTTGAGTACACGATCCTCAGTTAAAGAAACTGCCTAATTATTCAATGCAAGGGAGTTTTGGAATAGTTCCAACTTCTCAGGTAAATAATCTAGTATACATGTGAAACAAGGGTGGAGAAGCTAATTGCATATTTGTTGGAAAGGCAATGTTTTATTTACAATTAATATGCTTGGCACCTAGAAAAATATTTTTGGTAAATAAGCTCTAAGAGCTGAAAAGGAAGATAAATCTTAACTTGAATAATAAGTAACAAATCCATGCTGTGTCATGTTGGAACACTAAGGTTAGTTCTCTCAGAAATAGAAGGGTACAATTGCTTAATCTTTTAAATAGCCCTCTTAACCTGATTTATAAAATATGTAGAAATATTTTCAATGCTTCATTGTCATTAAACTAATTTTTTAGTTTTAGTTATGAATTCTACTTCATAACAAAATAATTTCACCATAATTTTAACAATATGTTATTTAAAATACAGAGATTTTAATTAACATATGAAAACCATGATGTATTTAATTTTTTAAAAAATGTATGTAGTTATAAAAGGAAGATTTTTTTAATAAGCCCTTTGGCTTGAGATGAATTTTTATCCCCATGTAGGTTTAAGTGGATTTTCTTTTTTAACATAATTTCTTTATTGATTCTTTGGGAATTTCACATCATGCACCCCAATTCCACTTATTTCCCAATCCCTCCGTATCTGCTCTTCACCCTTGCAGCATCCCCCCGCCAAAAAAAAAAAAAAAACAAAGCAAAGCAAGTAAGCAAACAAATACTTTGCTCCTCTGTTTTCAAACTCTCCAATACCTTTTCATTTGTCTTAGTGGCATTGGGGGCTATGGTGTGTCATGCAGTATATTATTTTGTCCAATCAGCATTACTTGCAAATGTTCTTTGCAGTTGAGTCACTGGTCTGATTCAAGGCCTCTGGTTTTGGCCCTCAGCCCTGAGTCATGGAGATCCTGCTGGCATTGTTCTGCAGGACCAGTCCCTTCATGCACTCTAGCAAGCCATAGATGGGGTAGATGTTAGAGTGGGCCAACCCAAGGATGTGGGCCTGAGTGGCAGCTGAGCTGGTCAGACCCGGCCTCTGGGGCTGCCCAGCTCGGCCACAGGGCAGAGTCAACTCCCCTAAACTGGCTTCATCAGGGACAGTTATCCCAAGCCTAGTGGAGGGGTGGAGTCATCTTTCCAGAGTGCAGGGGGCTAACTCTTCTGTGCCTGGGTCATTAGAGCCAGCTCTGTCTTGAGTGTTCGGGCCAGCTCTCTTGTTGCAGTGTCTAGCCAGAGGAAGGGCCAGCTTTCCCAGGGCCAGCAAAGGGCAGAGGCCAGGCTGCTGGCCCTCAGATTTCATCATGTGTGGATCTTATGGCCCCTGTGGTAACACAGGCCACAGGCATCAACAAAGACCCAGCTGCAGCAGGACCACAGACCCAGACATGACCCTTGGCAGCATCTCAGCTAGGACATCACCATGGCCCCTGTGACAGCTCAGGTCACTCAGATCAGTATGGCACTTGGACACCAACATGGTCTCAGGTGACTGACCAGATCCCAGGCCTCCTCATGGTCCTTGGTGCTAACAGGAACCATGGACATCAACTCAGACCCTGGATGCACTAGGTACTGGGACCCAGACATGCACTTTGGAAGCAGCTCGGACCTGAATGACACCATGGCCCTGGGTGGCAGCACAGACCACTCAGATCATGGGCATGGACCTTAACACAGACACTGCAAGCAAAATTTTTTTATTATTATTACTCACGATTCATTTATATATTAGTTCTGAATGTCCTTGTGCACATACTTCCATCAAAATATCTTTAGCTTGTTAGCTAATTTTTAATTATGGAGATATTGATTGTTCAATTTAGGAATTATTTAGGTCCTTTTTTCTATTTATTCGTCTCTGTTGATGTCTGCTCCGTAGCTATCTGTATAACCATGCACCCATCTGATCATTCATTCTACAGTATTTACAGTATACTTATATACTAGCAACTGTACCTGTGGGTACATTGCTACTCAAGGAAGACATATTTCCTCTCCCATGGTTCTTTTAACCTAGAAAGATAAATTAAATAAGCAATTATAGCACACTGTTTCAATCACAGTATGATAGCTGGAGAATAAGGGGGAGAAAATATTAAATGAGAGAATGGATCACCTTGAGGGAAATGGAGGAGAGGAGATGGAGTAACAGAGCACCCAGAAGGCTAGCTTAGACCTGCCCTCTGTAGTGGTTGGCCTAGAGAACAGAAACAGCAAAGGATCCGCAGAATTCTTTCTTAGCAGAGGGAAGAAAAAGTACACAGGTCCAGAAGCTGAAAGAGAATGTGTACGTGATGCTCAAAATATGGAGCTGGCCGGAGATGAAGAGCCCTGGGTGCTCACAGCATCTGCTGGAAAGGCGGGAAAGCACAATGATGCAGGATGCAGCTTGCTCTACGTTTCAAAGCAGTGCTTCCAAAAGATTTGGAGAACAGAAAAAGGAAGGACATGGTAGGGACATACCAATTCTGCTCATAAATGCTCAGAGTGCTTTTGATGGTTCTGCTCTGCCCTCCTCTGCTGTGGGATTTCAGCACCCCTAGTCTAATTCACCTCTCCATTCCACTTTTCTTTTTTTTTTGGTTAGAGTGCCTTTGTTACTGAGGAAGTACAAAGAACAGGATGGCTCTAAGAGGCCGGTCCTTGCAAACGTGCCGTGGTTGTCTTGCTTGCCTCCATGTTTGCCTCAGCTTCTCCCTTCTTTCAGTACCCAGGCCTCTGACGTCACCCACCCCTGTGGTCTGCATTGATGACTTCACTGTCTCTCCTTCTCTCCTATGTTTGTGGATGTGATGTTTTCAGAGTCTATTCCCAAATGGCCACCAGTGGCTTAAAATGTTTGCCAACTAATGTCTGCTTCCAGGACACATATCGCACATGGTGGTTGTATGAATGAAATATAGAGATATTATTGGGTACATATTTTTATAGTATAGATTTTTAGCACAAGTCACAAACAAAAATTTCCATTGATGAAGAACTGAGTACATGTAATAAAGATGGTCTCATACTGGAACTAGAGAACATTTGTGATCCTTTAAAAATGATTATCTCAGGAAATACCTTCGTTTGAGGTGAAAGGGTGGCAGTGGAGATATTCATTGTCTGATTTATAGATTTCTATATTTGACCATTTTCAGGAGCTATGCAATGCTTTTATAATAGCTGCCAATGAAAGATTCATTTGTGTTTCTGAAGTGGTTGAATTTTCAGAAATGAGATGAGCTGGCAAGAAAGGCAGTTTTTAAATCAGACCCCTTGTTGAAAGCATTTGTTGTGCATTACAGAGACAGCTCCCTACTTCAGGGCTAGACCTGGCCGGAGATGCGACATGAGAGAGAACCTGGAAAGGGAGAGAAAATGGCATCAGGAGTGATTTGCACTCTGATGGTAAGGCCATCCGCACAGAAACTCCTTGCCTCCGTTTAGAAGAGAAGAATCCCCATGGAGCTAAGAAAAGGCTTCACAGAGTTAACTTTGTTATTTGGAATGGGACTTGTTCTGGGTAGACTGGGTTGGCTTTATTTTAACCTGGGAAAAGAAGAATTTCCATTTAAAACACAGTGAATGGATATGGTTTTCCTTGACTTTCGGTAGACTGGTGTGAACTGGCTTGAGGAGAGCATGCCAATCTTGCCTGGAGCACCAGGACGATGAGGCTTTCAGTTTTGTTTTATTTTCTGTCTGTCCTATCACTCCACAGTGTCTCACAAACTGAAATGTTATCTGCTTCTCTAGCCAAAACACAAGGCAGCACGTGGGAAGAATGAAATTCCTCTAACAGCTGGAAATTCTACTCTGATTTAGTCTACAGCAGATAGAAAACATGGCAGAAAATACCATACAGATCTGGCCAGTGTGGTTAAGTTGGGAAGGTACCATAAACCAGGGTAGACATAGAACCCATTGCAAATATCCACTACTTGTATGTCCTTGGCAAACTCACAGTTTAGTTTTCAACAATATAAGATGGGTAACTAAAGCTAACTCAGAGAATTTGAATGACTATTGGAGTGACTGTAGATATGTATAAAGGATCCAAGACTTGGTAGAGTCTGAGTACATGGCATTGTCATGGGTTGGTGAGTTATGGGGTAGAATAACAACAGACTGTGAGATTTCAGGTGATGTTCCTAGTGCAGCAGAGTTTAATACTTCTCCCCCTACCCTCCACCGCCATGTGTGGTGGGGCAATGCATTATTTAATTCAGTCATTATGAGACTATGGAAATTCTAGTTGGTTGAAGGATGTACTCAGTTGGATGGTGGATGCATGCTTGATGTGGCTGAGGGATTATTAAGCCTCAGGAGATGACAAAATGGCACCTTGAAGGGGTTCTTCACATCCAGGGTCTGATCCCCCTTACAGGCATCCCCTGTCTGCCAGGCTTTAGATCTCCAAGGGACCTCAAACTAATTTCCATTTCATGAACATCTGAATTGAGATGACCTTTTGATGCCACAGAAACATTAAAGGAGATTACAGCACCAAATCCTCAGAGCAGATATGCTCTCAAGTCCCTATTCTCAAAAATGGCAAAGCTGCTGGAGTTTTGCCAGGAGAACCCCCTGAAGCAAAGGGCATGAATAAATAATAATTATGGGCATCTCAGCTGCCTCTGTTTGAGCTCTGAGGGGCAAAGGTGGTACCCTTGATTAAACAGATTCTTATATTTTCTCCTGCTCTAAGATAGTTTTGCTGTTGTCGTTTACCTCTTTGCCTTTGTTTACTACCCACTACCCATCATGCCGCGGCTCTGTTGTTTTCCATTTTCCCATTTCTACCTTTGCTGTTCATCATCTCTTGCTCTTGATCTTAAATTAATCATAATGTTCCATGGAATATTCTCTCACTCCTTGGTTTTTATCTTCTTTCACATTCATTTTGTCAGAAAATGTTCCTTGTGATCATGCCAACTTTTCCTTCCCATGCCTCTTCTTGTTTCCTCTTTCTCTTGCTGACGTGTCTGGATTGAGACACAATTCATGTAGCAAGCTGAAGACATCTAAGTGAATAATCCTATTCCTTGTTTTCAGAGCCTAGGCTTTGCTACTGTCTCTTTTAGTTGAAGATATCAGTCCTGTTCCCATAAATGGCATTTGAGCTTGAATATTAAGGGCATAATGAGCCTCAAGAGCAAGAAGACCCTATAAATGCTGGAGCTGTAAAACTATTTCAGGGTGGTCTGAAACCCCTGTGTAGCTAGCTCTACCACAGGGGATTTCCCTCCTATTTGGGAGTCTTAGAAAAAGTTGACAAAACATCTAGTTCTGTGTTGTCTTTAACATTTTAGGTTTTGTGTATTTTTCTTAAAATCTTGGCAGAATTGCTATTGATTTAATTTACTTGTGAGAATTCAAGCCATGGTTTTTTACATCAAAAATTGAAGTAGAGTTGGTCTGCAGACAGCTCCTAAGCTTCAAGAATGCCCTGGGAGATGCCAGTGTTTATTGCCTTGTTCCCAATTAACCTTGAGATTCTATGGCATCTCTCATGCCTGCCAAGCAGATTATGGCTTAGTGGTGGTATGAAACTCTGCCAATGCCAATGTGTTGCCCAGTAAGCTTGTGCTGGCTCAGTGGGAGGACCTTTTTCATAGTAACACGTTCAACAGAGCATGTGTTGCTGGGTCCATGGGCACATGTGCCTGCACACTTGCAGCCTGTCCTGAGAGGATACTCTGCACACCCATAGCCGTGATACCAAAATGCTGCTGCTCACTTGGGTATGATTCAGGCAGATGTTAAGGCTTTCATAAATGAGTGAGGGTAATGCAAATAAGTTCTTTTTGCTTAATAGAATAACAAAAAAATTGTAGATAAGCTGAGGCATCCAGATAGACCTGGGGATAAAGAATATAAATGTATCAGCTATGAGAACAGAGGACATTTTAAACTCAGCCTCAGAATTATGAAGAAGCCTAAAAACTGCTCAGTTAACCCCATGTAACGTGGGTGTCCCCTGCCCTCAGCATGTTTCCCATGTAGCCTGATCAGTGCTTAGAATACAGCCAGTGTAGCTGGAGAGCTTTCTCGCCGGGTCCCGCCAAGCCCCGGCAGTCCGACAGCCCACTTATAAAATAAACACACAGACACTTATATTATTTAAACTGTTTGACCTAATGGCTCAGGCTTCTAGCTATCTAGTTCTTACATCTTAAATTAATCCATTTCTATAAATCTATACCTTGCCACGTGGCTTGTGGCTTACCAGCATCTTCACATGCTGCTGGTCATGGCAGCGGCTGGCAGTGTCTCCCTCCACCTTCCTGTTCTCTCAATTCTCCTCTCTGTTAGTCCCGCCTATACTTCCTGCCTGGCTACTGGCCAATCAATGTTTTATTTATTGACCAATCAGAGCAACACATTTGACATACAGACCATCCCACAGCAAGCCAGTACATGTGAACTCAATTTTTTTGAAATTTGAACAAAATCTTACTCCAGCAGTCCTGGCTCTTGGATGTCTTTGGTACACTCATTTTTCATTCCCAGGCTGACCCAGGACGTTGAAAGATGAGGCATGCTGCTGCTAAAAGCATATTGCCTTGTTTCTGCTTCTTCTGAATGTTCCTATACAGAATCCCAAGTGTGCAGTGGAGATGAAGGGAAGGTGTGATATCTGGACACCGAGATCCTCTGCTGGTAGGAGTAGGGTGTGGAGATGGCTGTAAGGTTTTGCATGGAGGCTTATAATGGCCTTGGCTGAGTGGGGCCACAGCCCTCCCTTCCTATTTTTCTGTTTCTCCATGCAGCATCACAGAAAACTTTCTTTCAGGCACTAGCTCATGTCTCCACTTACACTCTATCTCCAGAGTAGTTATATCTAATGGCCTTCCTAATGCCAGTTTTCTTTTTTTTAAGATTTATTTATTTATTATGCACACAGAAGAGGGCGCCAGATCTCATTACAGATGGTTGTGAGACACCATGTGGTTGCTGGGGATTGAACTCAGGACCTCTGGAAGAGCAGTCAGTGCTCTTAACCTCTGAGCCATCTCTCCAGCCCTAATGCCAGTTTTCAAAGGAAGATTTAGAGAGATGAAATTTTCAGATATTTGAAAGTATGTATTTAGAATAATACAAATAATTTATTAATATATGTACTGTTAAGCAAAACATATACTCAAAAACAAAATCTCCAGAATGTTTTTATCAAAACAAAGGGAGAGTTGCTATGATATGTAATCAGTAGTGGAAAGGTTGGAAGAGAGGGCAACTGGGCAACTTAGGGGTTTTCTTTGCTTTCCTCTCCCATTCACCATTTCTCAAGAGTGTCTACAGATCTGTAAGCCACAGATTTAGCTATCTTGCTCTCTAGATCTTTATTCAGTTCATTAAGGTGACATTTAAACAGTCCAGGGACTCATTTGTGCCATTGGAGATGTACCTAAAGATTTATATTAGCATGTTGAACATGAATGTCCTTTGGATATGATAGTTTAGCAGACTAGCTTCTTAACCAGTACTTCTCCCAGTGAATCTATCTCACTTCATCTTTTCACTAAGGATGCTGCCTCAACCATAACTAATGACCTGCTCCAATAATAAATATTTATCAAGTTGTAAAGTTCTTGAAGGTAAGGGTACCAACAATTCATCTTTATAGCATAGGAACCAGCATGTGGTCTGACATCAAGTAGATGCTGAATTAATTATTATCCAATAAGCATTTGGGGAAAATCTGCTATATTCTATGAAGACATAAAAAACACAAGACTCAGTGCCTGTCTGGAAAAATTTTAGGAAGATAAATTTGAGGATTGAATTATCCAGACTATAACTTAAATACCAAATGAATGGAACAGGCAATATTGTCAATGAAGCGGGGTAGAGATAGGGGAACATCGTAAATACTTGGTGTGGTTGAAATGTCGAGCAGGATTTTTTTTTTCTCCTGGGGAGAAGGTTAATTTGAGGAGATTAAAATTTGGGTGCCTCAAACTCCCTTCCATTCTAAAACATTGCATGACTTTAAGCCTTAAATAATGTCTAAGAATTAAGGAAGTAATCATTCTATCTAGATTCCATCTAGGAAAGGGTTGGGGGAAAGAACACTAACAGGCAAATACAAGTTTCTGGGGTACCTAGCTTTAGATGCCTTTATTTGATGATTCCCATTCCCTGAAAAACCAGGGAGTAGTTTTTTTTTTTTTTTCCTGATAGCAAGAGCAGAAGAGGGCTTGCTTAGGATTTGCTTTGGAACCGATTTTGGCTTGTGAATTCCTCCTATTCATGGCTACACCAGTGGTTCCAAGAGTTTTTAACTGTGTTCTTAGAATTGCCTCTTCAGATGGGTCTTAAGGCACCACTCAAAGATGAAAGAACTGTGAATGAGAGAGGTGAAGAGGGTGTTTCAGAGTACACAGTGAAGAGCCAGAGCCAGATCACATATAGGGAGTTTTCGCCCTATCAGTGGAAGAGGGTCTACGCGTATGCACACTCCCCAGAGCTCTGAACTGAGGTTCAGGTTACCATTGTGGCAACGCCATACTTTTAAATTTTTCTTTTGAAAAATTCCCAGTATTCAAAAAGGGCAGGATGGGATCGAATTCGATGGGTCCTGGTACCTGAGACTGTAGTAAAAAGTAAAGCAGCAACTGTCTCCTCTGGTCATTGGCCCTTAGAATCTAGAAGATTCAGCTGTTAAACCAACCCATCGATGGCTTATTAGTTCCCTCAAACACCGGTTTCCAGCCCTGCACCCTTAGGTGACTTTGATTTTTTAATAAGCTTGGGTATCCTTCTAGGACCAGTATGTCCTGAAATGGTTCCAAGGTGCCAGCTGAGAGGTGGGTGATGTCTGCCTTGGATCTGGTTCTGCTGTAGTGTGTGTGTGTGTGTGTGTGTGTGTGTGTGTGTGTGTGTGTGTGTGTGTGGTGTGCTCTAATTCTCACAGGTACAGAAGGTGGCTTCCTTTAGGACGGGGCCAGGACATGCTGTTCCCTTAGTGTGGTGAGTGCTGCTTTTAGCTCCTCTCTCGTCTTCAAGCTACTTTTGTTGCTGTGTTCATACATTTGTGGAAATTACACCTGAGGAGCCACATTTAGAAAAGGGGTTGAATTCATCCCCCCAAATCCCCATGCCCTCATCATGAAAGACACCGTATTTATGCCTTATAAATTTCTTGCATGTTTAGATGTCCACAGTCAACTATCACTGTAGGGTGACAGTAAAAGAGATGATTGACATGAATATTCTCTCTCTCTCTCTCTCTCTCTCTCTCTCTCTCTCTCTCTCTCTCTCTCTCTCTCTCTCTCTCTCTCTCTCTCTCTCTCTCTTTTAATGAGGGGAACCTAAATTCTATTTGGTCCACTTTTGCTGGCACAGATGCACACAGCTTCATCCCTGGTTCTTTAATACTACCCACAGGCTAAAACTAGGGCTGGAAAGCAAAGCTTGATCTGTAATTAAAGGAGGACCTTGCTTCAGTCCCAGATTCACAGAGGCTGTGCTGGGCAGGCCCACCAGCTGTGGATCTGCTTGCCCGGCGCGCGACTGTGATTGTACGGCCCCGAGTTTCTCCCAGTCATTCCCATCTTATTAATGCTTCAGTGTAGCATAAAGCTTCATTCATTATTCATAATAATCCAGTCAGAGGGCACTTGGAGACCTGATAAATTCTCACCTAAGTGACAACGGCTGACAGGGCCTAGGGTTTTATAGCCCTTCCCCTGCCATAGCAAGGAGCTGTGGGCAAAGGTCCAGAATGATCCTCCACTAATGACCAGTGTGATATACGAGCAGCTGCTGATTTTCTGACACAAAGCTCCTTGGCTGAGGCTCCCACCTGCAAACCGAGAGAGGCGGAGATGAATATCTGTCAGACTATAAAATGCGGGAACCTGACCACATATTCTTGGGCATTAACAGGTTAACTCTGAGAACACAAGCAGTAAGTCGGAGGAGGAAAGAAGAAAACCCACCAGCCCCAATCCCACAGCGGAATGAATGTAAATTTGGGATTGTGTCAATGGGCCGATTGATGGGTTTCTTGATTCTGTAGGCTCTACTTTGTGGCACCCACAGGGGGCGGACACTCATGATGCTTTAGGATCTGGTCAACTGATTCATAAAAAATCAGTGGTCAGGTCTTACAGAGTCCTAATTGCAATTTTCGTAAGAGATGGCAACTTTTGAATGTCCTGCCAGTGTTTCAGGACGCCTTTGCTCTCAGGTGATGGGGGCTGGACCTGCTCTGCTTTGCTCACCCTGGCCCCGCTCTTAAAGGTGCACGTGCTGTCCTTTCCATGTCGCAAATCCCATCTCAGAGCGATGCACTCCGCTCAGCACTTCCCTCTCAGTGTACATAAAAGCGCTGACCACTTTGAAGATGTTTTTTAGTTATCCCAGCACTCGGGAGGCAGAGGCAGGCGGATCTCTGTGAGTTCGAGGTCAGCCTGGTCTACAGAGGGAGATCCAGGAAAGGCGCAAAGCTACACAGAGAAACGCTGTCTCGAAAAAACCAAACAAACAAACAAATTAATTAATTCTCATGTTATGTGTACTTGTTGGGCTCCGGTTCTGGATTTAAAACACTTACAGAGTTTTCTTGACTTAGGAAAATAATGGGGGAAAAGTGCACCACAGAAAGTAGAAGCATGACTAAGCACCCGTTACTTACACAATGTTGGCTGCTCGGGCTCTCTCTCTCTCTCTCTCTCTCTCTCTCTCTCTCTCTCTCTCTCTCTCTCTCTCTCTCTCTCTCTCTCTCTCTCTCTGTCTCATGTATATCATGTATATTTATATGTAAAGTTGTATATGTACATGAGTGTTTTTGCATATGTCGGAACTCCACCTCCATTCATCTGCTTTCTGTGAGGTTTTTTTTTTTTTTTCTAAATGTTCTTGCCCTTTGCTCTACCTATTCTTCCACCAACTTTTCCCTAGAAAAGGACTGAGTCTATTGGCACATGTGAAAGAGGAGAGTAGGCGTATTTTCTGGACCCTGCTTTACTCCACAGTCAGCTATATGGTCCATTCTTCTATGCAGAAGGTTTTGTAGGTCATGCACCCAACGGAAGCAGGAAACTGGGCATGCCCATTCTGTGGTGGGAAGCCTGAGATTTTGCAGAACTAAGACATTAATTCTGCCTTAGTGTTTACCTACAATACAGCTTGGTTTGTGGAGCTGGTTTAGAATCCAAGTAAGGAAAACAGTAGCATTTTGACAATGGAAATTTAGGGAGGGTTGACAAGGCGTAGGGTAGAAGCTATGGGACACAGTTCTGCCCATTTATTGGATAGCTACAACTTCCCTTGAACTGGCAGATATACATGCCCAAATGTAAAGCTGCTTCTGTTAGGGTAACTGCTCCTCATCAGGACAGTCACTGAATGTCAAAGGTAAGTTCTTACCCTCAGGAAGACAAGAACTATAATGCTGAAATCTATCTTTAGTCCGTTGCTTAGTGTTTCTGGGTGCCAATGTATTTTTTTTTAGGAGAGTCTGTAATTAGACACAGTTCCCACTATGCCCATAAATCAACGTCAGTAGAGAAGGCTTATTTCTTGTTGTTTTTTACTGTATATTATTTGGAAACAAGAGGCAACCATGACGAAATGGCGAGAAACTCTTTGAATTCTACTGCCAAGAGTAGAGTTCTTTTTCTTCCTGTAGCAAGTACACTGCTAGGCACTTAGAAAACCTCAGACATAAATATTGATTTTTATCTTCAGAGGCCAGGACACAAGCACATTCCCTGTCTTTTTCTTTTTGATTATGGTAGTCTCAAAATGAATCCCACCTAATATCATGTCCCCTTTTCTTGTCAGCTTCAACAAATGAAGTGGAATCTGTTGCCTCTTTTCTTGAATCTGAGATAGCTTTGGGACTTGTTTTGACCATAGAATGTGGCAGAGAGAAAGGCTGTTCCGGTTCAGGCCTCAGCCTGAAGCAGAGTGGCAGCTGCTATCTTCTTTCTTTGAGAAGCCCTTCCTGTGATGCAGGGATGTCTCAGAGACCACCTTATTGTGGGAGAAGCTCAAACTAGCACCTGAAGTCACCGACGTAACGAATGGCCTGGTCTTGGATCTCCAGGCAAGCCCACTGACTAGCCAAAGGCAGATGCATGAGAGGTTCCAGTAAACACTATGTGGAGCAGACTAACCCACTAAAGGAGCCTGGCAGACCACCACAGTCACAGGCTATTTTAATAATCATTAAAATTTTATCCTGCTAAGTTATGGGATGATTTTTAAGTAGAAAGAGAGAACTCAGGTGGCACCTAACAGGTCTGCCCTGCCTTTAAATCCAACGGCAATTCCATCTGCTGCGTAAGATATATCTGCCCTAGATCACTGCCGATGGAAGAATATCTTGTTCCCTTGAAATGTCATCACACTTGCTGTTAATATGCCTTGTCAGACATTACTTGATACAAAGGTTAGAAGCCCTTCTGTGTCATCAAGTTTTAGAGCACTGCGTCATCATATGCTTGGTAAAAGCAGGGCCTCTTCGATTTTCTCCTGTGCACACTTTTCAAAGTCTGTGTCTGCATCTTTCAGTTACTTAGCAAATACTACTACCAATCAGTGATGACTTTCAATCTTGATAACTTTTCAATTCATCTCAAGGGGATCTCATTGACTATCTGACTTAACGAAAATTTACACTGATAAAAATCTTAAAAACAAGTGTATTGGTGAAGTCATTTGTTCTTCCAGTACCCCAAGATACAGGGGGTATTAGAATTCAATTAAAAGCGTCTTTAAGTACATCCACTTATTAGTATGAGTATCCTCTGTCCTTAACCAGTGCCGGCAACCTTTGGCTGAGATTTTTATTTCTGTTTGCCATTTCTTCACCCAAAATGACATAAATAAAGTTGGGGTATGCCAAACAATACTCTAGAGAAAAGGGACTATTTAAGGAATGAGAGAATCGTCTTCTTAGGGCTATTTCACTGCTTTTGCTTTGAAAAACTAAGGAGTTGTTTGGTTATCACTTTGAAAAACTAAGGAGTTGTTTGGTTATCACTTGATTTGACTTTTTGGATGAAATGACTGATTTCTCTGTGTATCCGCCCTGTAGGTTAGTGCTCTCCATGATGTCCTGAGGGGATGAACTGTACAACAAACCCTTGGTGCTCACGTGGTCATCATTGTCTTAGGAACTGTAGCAGGACCAGTGTAACAATATGACATGGGGAATTCCGTTCTTAGTTCTTCCTCCTCCATTTTTATTGGGGCACCTAGTTTACTTCTATAAGGAAAACAGTACTGTCTTTCCCCGTTGAAGCTTCAGACCTTGTGGTGGGACGTGTTCCCTGCTCTCCCCCTGAGATTTGCTGGTGGGTGCAGCCTACTAGGTCTTTTTCTGAGTGGAATGGAAATGTGTCTTGTGAGGAGATGGTCTACCCCTTCAGAGAGAAGAAAACAGGCCTTTTCTGGAAGTGATGGCTAAAAATATTTCTTAAGAGTTTTCACTGGAAATTTTCTTGGGAGAAGGTAGCATTTTGTCTCACAGTAGCTGAAGTTCGGGTAGGAAAACTTTTGATTTGAAATCAAACTTTTGAATCAGGGTCATTTTATTTCCCCAAACCTCGAAGTATCATAGCTGTCTATGAGGACTCCACCAATCCAAAAAATCTACCCATGTGGTGAATGGGTAGCTTTCCTGACACATGGCCATGACTGAAAGCTGTTTGGGGTGGTGCTCCTCTCTGTGGGGGCCAAAGCACTCCTCTGAGCACCGCTGTGAACCTCATCCAAACTCATCACAAAGCACTTGCCATTTTCTTTTCCTCCTGTCCTCGTCTTCTTTACTGTAGTCTAACTTTCCAAGCTCTTCATTGATGGCCGTAGATATTCTTTTGTGGGCACTGAGTGGACACCGACTTTCATTTCAAATACTGTAACACAGAAAGATAAAAAATAAAGAAATATTTTTTATGAAAGTCCCTGGGTCTGCCTCCAGGTACACAGGGTGCTGGTTTCATTTTACTCTATCAAATCCACTGTGATATCTGCACATAAATCTAGGCTGGAGTCCCTTTCATGGCAGGCCATAAGTACAGTTGTTCACACTTTGTGTTTCAATATGAGGGTCACTTTTCCAGCAACTTCTCATTTTCCCAGTCCTTGCCTTGGGCTAATAGTTAGTTACAAAGCTCCATCTCAAAAATGTCAAACATAATGAAAAGAAACAGAAATCATAAAAGAGAAAGATGGTTGCAGTTACCACCACGGGCCCCCCTTACTCAGACTTTGTAGATCCATCACCCAGTTAGAAGGGCAGGCTACTGCTTCCACTGCTCTGGCTACCATGGCCCCCTAATATCACTGGGGTACTATTTGTCAAAGAACACTTCTGGAAGGTAACATAGCAAAATCTGGCTTCTGAGCAGCAAAAGAAATTGAAGTATGTTTCCACATTCCTGAGTCTATTCTCAGCAGCATTTGTATCAATCATGAGTTTTAAAAGCAGAGAACTTTAAATTCATAAGTCAAAGGGCATGTCACTTCTTTGTATCATAGATGGCAATATTTGGATTTAAAGGAAGCCCAACACAATGAGATTATTGAGAGAAGCATCATAGTAGCTGGTTAATAACCCAGATTTTTGCCACGGCGAAGAGTCTGTTATTTAACAGAAGAATCCAATGAAGATATATGTAAAACCTGAAGAAAATCAGTCACACTTGTTTAGAAAGAAGACCAGAGAATGGGAAGGGTTCTCTCCCTACCCTGTGCCTTCCTTGTACACATCTCCTGAACCCTTCTTATGGACCAAGTATAGTAATACACATTGAGATCTGTAAGGGTGAACAGCATAGAACCTGCCCTGGTCCTCTTGTATTTCAGTTGAGGAGACACACTTAACAAAACACAAATGAATTAATAAGAAACTGTTTCTCTGGTTAGTGTTGTGAGGAAAGAGAGCATGGTGCTATGCAAGCATCTGACAAATTAGACAACAGGCCTAGGCATGGTCTCGGGGCAGTGCTGTTGGGAGGTTGTTGTAGATTTCCCAGTATTTTTAGAATCTTGATGTCATGCTTCGTCAGCATGAGACTGGGCAGAGGATGTGTGTGTGTGTGTGTGTGTGTGTGTGTGTGTGTGTGTGTGTGTGTGTATGGGTGTGTGTATGTGTGGGTGTGTGGGTGTTCACTGGAAAAACCCAGAAAGAAACAACACCTGCTGGTATGTACTCTCCTGTTCTCATTAAATGTGGACTCTCTTCCTGCTCCATATTTGATTTCTAATTTCAATCTGCTTTGAAGCAAATGAGATTTGTTTAAACCGGTCTCTTGAGACTGTAACTTTCCAAGACATAATTAAGAAGGTATCACTGATTTTGTAAATAAAATAAGTGGTGGGTAATGGGCATAAATTGTGGACACAGTAGAGATTTGGGTGATGTGACTTATTCAACAAACTTCAACTCTTTCATGTATTTCTGAAATACAATCTCAGATGGCTGTTAGTAGCCAGAGGGATTGTATTTACTATGGCTTTCTGTCTACGTCTCTTGCATGGATGCACTGCACATGGTGGTAGTCACATTGTTTTCCCCATGGGCCCCATGTGGACAGGTGGAGGCATCAACAGACCTGCTGCCTTGTGACTTAGTCCCCGGGTATTGTCGTCAGCGTTTGTAAGTGCTTATGTGAAGGATGTAATTCATTCATTGCAGCTTATTTCTAATTATATGATAAGCAAGGTCAATAAAAAATATAATACAACAAATGCTGATGTCAGGGAATGTAAAGCGAATCCTAACTGGTCTTAATAAAAACCCGGAGCCAGATATTGGGGTGAATGCTGAAAAATCAGAGAGACAAAGGAGCAAGCCACAGCCACCTCTTACCTCCACGACTGACTTCTCAGCCTGAAAGGGGCCAAGCTCCTGTCTCCTCCCGCCTTATCATGTCCTCTCTCTGTTCCGCCATATCACTTCCTATTTCGTCCTCCCAAGTGCTGGGATTAAAGGTGTGTGCCACCACTGCCTGGCCTCTGTGGTTAACTAGTGGCTAGCTCTGCCCTCTGATCTCCAGGCAAGCTTTATTTGTTAGAGCACCAACAAAATATCACCACAAGGGAATAACTTACTTCATGTTTTTGCATAGTCAATGTTCTCTGAGGAAAAAAAAAAGATATTTGAAGTCTACATTAAAGGATGATGGACATGCTGCCCTCATCATAGAGACTTCTGGAGAGATGGAGCTGCTGATCGTCTCTGCCCTGGAGCTATCCAGTTGTGTCTTATTAACGATGAAGCCTACCCATAGCTACCTGTGTATACTCCACGGCCAAGACTGCTCTCTCCCCAGACACAGCTTGTGCTCTCCATTTGTATGAACTCTGATACCTGTAGTTTTTGAGTTCTTCACTTGGGGTATAAATCCCACTCTTTCCAGAGAGGCATTAGGTCCTTGCGATGTCACTCTGTGGGGAGCAAATACAATACCTTATGTGTGCAATAGTCTAGAATCAGCCCTTGTAACAGATAGTGATGTCCCAATCCCAGAATTTATGGGTACTATTTTATTTGTCAAAAATAAAATCAGAGAGAGCTACTTTACATTTGCAATTAAATTAAAGGTTTTGAGGGGAGGAATTATCCTGGATTGTCTAGATAGTCCACAAATGCAATCTCATATGTGCTTATGAGAGATAAGGGGGAGCTTTGAGGCAGCCCATGGGGGAGAAAGAGGAGGATACATCAGAGGCTGAAAGAGGCACAGAATGGATTCTCCCTGGAGCCTCCAAAGGGAGTGTGGTTAACATTGATTTAGGACTAGAGCTTTGTAAAACAGAAGAAAAGAAAATCTGTTGTTTTAAAACAAGTTTGTGATCATTTATAATGGTCGCCACCGGCAACAAATACAGTGAGTAATTGAATCTAGGGTCTAGCTTTCTGTTTCTGTGTGCTTGTAGAATTGTGTGTGTGCACGTGCCTTACACTGTGCATAGTGACACTTCATCTTCACAGTTGGAATTCATGTTAGTGCAGAATGCAGAAAATAAGGCAAGGAAGGACACTAAGGTTGGCAAGATTTATAATTCTTGAGCCTAGTGGCCATGAGTCATGTTCCTGAGAAGATGGAAAAGGGACATGAAGAACCTAAGTGGGCTTCTAATGGAGGGTGCTATGCCTGATTCTCTGATGCCAGAGCATTTCAGTTCCATTCCCATCCGAGCTGATACTGGAGACTAATTTTTACTGGTGACATTTGTCTCTAAACTGTGCTACTTCAATGAAAGTCTGCTCTCTATTCTTCATAAGTGGAGAGAAGACATGCCTGTCCTTCAGCCACCAGCACCCGATCAGCTGTCACCACAGAGCAGCAGGAACCCTCTGCTTCAGATGTCCTTTTATCACCCAGAGCTAATCAATTCACTTGATACTCCTAAGAGGTGGCGACTTAAACATTGTCAGTCACAGAATGAAATAACCCATAGACGTTTTTCACCATATCATCAGTGAGTTTTTCAGGATTGTGATGGAATACAAATTATGACTTAAACATTTTTGGATTAAAGAGAAAAAGGCAAGACATGCAAGAGTCTGTCCCCATCAGGGCAGCAGAAACTCACTAATATAAACCAGGAATTATTCTTCTGATGTTGGTTAACACCAACATCAAGTTTGTAAAAGGAGCTTTGACCGTAAGGTCAAGGGCATTTCGTTTTTGTTTCTTTTTTTTTCTTAAGTTCTGTTGAGTACAGGTCATAGGAACTTGCTTTGGACTAGTGATTTTTTTTTTTTTCATCCAGAGATGTAAGGCATATATAATCTGGTGGGACAACCAGGTAGAGTAACTCACTTAATGTATATGTAAATATGTCCACATGCTCTGGACTGTTGAAGTGAGTTTGCAAACATATACACAAGTAACAGTTCAGCTGGAGGCCTCTGCTTGAGCCCTTTAAAATGTAAAGGATGTCGGCTTTGTAGTTACCAACAACTGTTGTTCCCTCTTGCATGAAGCCCACAGATCCTCTGTTAAATGTTCTCAGCTAGAAGTTGTTCTTGGCCAAGTTTCCATCTTGCCCTCCTTGAGATAACCTGGCCCAGTTGCAAGAGATTCTGTGAAATGCTCTCTCGTTAACCTACTGTCAACAGAGCCTATGCTCTTGAGAAGCCTATTTTGATGGGCTCTGGCTGTGAAGGGTATCTCAAAGTGCAGTTTCTCCAGACCAGTGTGGGATGGTAGCCCTCCAGAGAGCACTGGAGAGTTCCTTCCATAGCATGCTGGGGATTTTTTGTGATGAAGACTCCATCATCTCCTCCATTAGGCACTTGGGCTGGGGGCTTCCTGTCTTGTCCTTGTCCTTGACCATCTCCCCTGATGGGAACACCTGTGCTGCTGCTAGAAGATAGCATTCACCCACATCCAAGCTTATGTCACAGAAGGTATTAGAACACAGTTCTGTGCACTTCCCTTACCTTGCTCACAGCTCATAGAGGTCCCGAGAGCTTGGGTGTCTTTGTCATTGAGTCAGCCTTACTTCATTCATGAGAAAATTAAAACATGGACAGGTGGTCAAAGGCCATACAACTGAGTAGTGTTGGAAACAGGATTCGGATGGGAATCTCCATCTATAATCGTGGTGTGACACTGGCAGTGCCGTAGGGGTTTAGTGCACATGGTTTGGTACTGTGTTTTTGTGTTGCCTTGGTTACTTATAGAGGCAGTTCTGATATAATCTCATAGAGAAGGTGATAATGTAGGAACCGACATTACATCTGCTATAAAAGTCTCATTTATAGACTGATGGAGAATTAGGATATTGTAGTTTTTGTTTACTTTTAATGGTATTATTTACAACATTTGTATAAGATCTCCGTGTGAGCAACATGTTTACAATTTTGAGGTAGTTACAGTGAAGTTGATGAATTATTTAGTACATATTTAACTTTTAAAGAAACTGCCTAGCTGTTTTCCCAAGTGAACACCTTCTTCATCTTACTCAGAAGGACATCTGTGATTCAGTTGTCTTCATCTCTATGGCTCCTTGGGGGTATCAGTGTTTTTAAATTTAGCCATTTTAAAACTACAGAATTATCTTTTTTGATAAGGTTGTCAAAGCCACTGTTTACCTTAGCTTACAGACCTCACCATGAAGTTCCACAAAAGGAAACTTCTTAAGTCTCATTTCCAAGACTGGATAGATTTCCCTTGGGCAATGTTTTAGCAGACATTGGAACACACAGTTATTAGTAGTTGTTGAAGTGTTGGACCCAATTATAGCCTACCTCTTGCAAACATGTAGCTCACAAAGACGTTTCATGTACACAACCAATCTCCATATTAGCTTTCCCTTTACCTCGAACTCCTATTGATACCTTCTTATTACATACAGCACTTATTTTTTCAACTCTCTCATTTCTTCATATCTTCTGAATTGGTATAAGTTACCAGAAACTAGTTTGTAAGATAGGTCGTGGTGGCTTACCAGTCTCTGAAAGTGTATCAGGCAGCTTTCGAAGCATAACAATTCAATTTAGCCAGTAGTTACTAGATGCTTCAAAGAAACGACAAGTTGTGCTGATCTCCATGTGGTGCTGAAGACATAGGGTGGGTTTGATCAGCTTAGCATTTCACTTCGAGTAGGTAAACAGTGAGGCTGAAACAGTTAAAGAATTGGATCAGGTAATGTACAACAAAATACCAACTTGAATGCATGTAGATCTGGAGATGTATTTTAAGGAATGAATAGTTTTGTAACTGGAAATTTCAGATGAAGAAACAGTTAATCATATTAGAAGCCGCATTTAGAGACTTCAGACATCATTTCCTCTGAATTATTTTCTAGGGTAAAGTATCAGGTAAAAAAAATTTTTACTTGCAAAAAATTGTATTCTTCACACTGCACAGAAATATGACATGAGAAGCTGAGTCATAAGATGAAATGTGTCAAAACTTAAGAGTTTCTGCCAAAATTAGATTATAACTTTTAGAGGCAATAGTAACTGTATGCTATTGATTTGGTTAATAGTGGCTTTACTTCACACTAGTGTGCACTGAGGGACTAAAAATAAAGGGTGCTTATGAAGAACCAGCCTGCCTCCATCTTAGACTTAAAAGCCATCTTCCAGTAAAGACAAACTAGGTTCATTCCTATTTACTATTGAATCTGTTTCTCAAAGATTGAGCTATGCCCTACCTGTAACCTTAACTACAAATGGTTCTGCACTGCCTGTTCCTGGAATGCAGTCATGTCTTTATTTTAAAACGTTATTCATAACCCTCTTGTAACCCTACCTTTGTTTCAAAAGCTTGTATGACCACCTAGGACTACCTATTGCTATGACTATCTATTGTGATTTCCTTGTTTTGACCACTTGTATGTTCTGCTCCTGTAACCTCGACTATTTCCCCCCTTTTGGACATCCTGTACCCTGAGCTTTAAAACCCGTCTTCCTCACATCCAATGCTGATCTCTCAAACCCAGCCCTAGGGGGAGGCAACCCGTGTACACGAATAAAAAAAACCTTGCTTTAATTAATCTGGCCATGATGATTTGGGTCAGTGGTCTTTTTCCTCCCATATTTGGGATTAACATTTCACAACTTGCTTTCGATTTCTTAGATTTTAGATGAGGCAGAAACAGAGAAATGAAATGTTACATTGTACAAACTGTTACAATCTCTTTGGCAAAGCAGAGAAATAGAAAGGGACTGATAAGTTCTGTATCATACAATGCAAAAATATGCTGATAGTCAACATCCTCCTAGTGTGGCCTATCGAAGCACTGAACTGGAAGAAACTATGGACGGCTATATCACCTGTGAAATGAAGCAAATAAGAACCCTTGCAGCTATTTGTATTTTAGAGTGGACAGCGAAATAATAAACAATTGGCAATAAAACCATTTATCCACCAATGTAGGGAGTGAGGGGAGGGCTAGAGCTTTTTGTATCTACATTTATAGCTGTAAATGGTCACTTAATGTTTTATGGAATTAAAATCAAATCAAATAATAGTCAAAGACTTTCCCTAAAATTAAAAATAAATCGAAGCAAGCAAACCTAACTGTAAAACAGTTTTCCAGAATAACCTTATGAGGGACAATCATTCTGTCATTTTAAACTGTACAAACCTAAGACTAAGGGAAAAAAAAAAACAAGAAGTCTTAAAGTCTAATGAAGAACTCATTGGTCATAATGTTGGCATTAATTATGTTAGAAAACTATAAATTATGATAAAGTAATGAGGTATTTATAATATTTTTAAGAATTGTTTTTAAAGCAAAAAAGAAATTCAAATATAAAAAATAATATTGAGGTAAAATACCTGTCATCCTACATTTGAATAGAAAATGTTAGCATGATCTCAGGATTTACATTCTTCTTTGGGAGAAGCTGTATTTCTTACTTCTACCCATGAAATTGTAATACACTGATGGCCACAATGTAAATGTCATAGCCTCTGTCCTAGTCAGATTTTTCTGTTACTGTGATAAAAACCATGACCAAAAGAAATCTTTTTTGGAAGACATTTCAAAGATATCAGGGAAAATCAGGAGAATTTGGTAAAACATAACTATCCATTAATACAATAATTAGTCTATTCTTAAGGAATCTGTATTGAATAAATAAATATATGAATAAATAAAAACTGCCTTTATGCACCACAGAAAGTAACTGTTCGTAGCTCTAAAAGAGGTGGGATCTGAGGATAATGGAGCCTAAAAATTAGGCAGACTAAAGTCTCATGCAACAGACAACTTTATTCAGAGCATCAGACAACTTATACCCTGGGAGTTAAGAAGAATTACATGACTAAAATGTATAATCACAAGGATAATCTGCAAATGGCAAAAACATAGAGGTATATAAACAAATAACAATAACCAGTTGTACTGAACAACCTGAAGTCAACTCACTTCTTTTCACTACACCTGGGAGGGGCACAAAAGCATATTCCAAGAACAATTCTGCATTTTTGAAGAAACTGAAGTCACAAGACTCTTGTTTTCTTGGGATCTTTCTCACAAGCACTCTTAATTCCCCTTGCACAACTCTGTTCTTGGACTACTGTGGTCTGACAGTAACTGTGTCTTTAAGCTTTTTAAAGTGACCAAATCTGTTTTGTTAAGATTAAGTTTTAATTTAAAAAGTGATAAATTGGGGCAAAGAAACATTTCACTATATGAAAAATTTCTTTAGGGTAAAATAAAGAAATGTCAAATATGATGAATATTATCTTTTTCTTCTTTTGCTGAGGGAAGATCAAGAAATAAACAGTCAAAAAAAGCCAAGAAAAGAGGGAGAAAAAAGAAAGAAAGAAAAATGTGAGTGTTGTTGATTTTTAGTCTTTGGGGGCCCCGCCACCCAGCTCCCAGATAAATCACACATGGAAGCTTATTATTGCTTATAAATGCCCAGACTTAGCTTGGCTTTTTCTGGCCAGCTTTTCTTAACCTAAATAATTCCATCTATCTTTTGCTTCTGGGCTTTTTCCTTTTCTTACTTCTGTAGGTCTAACTTTCACTCTCATTCCATGGCTGACTGTGTGGCCGTGTGGCTGGTCCCTGGTGTCCTTCTCCCCTTGTTCTCTTTTCTTCTCCTTGATCCTCCTTTCTTCCCAGATTTTCCCTCCTTTTTATTCTCTGTGACTGCCAGCCCCTCCCATTTCTCTCTCCTGTCTGGCTATTGGCCGTCCAGCTCTTTGTTAGACCAATCAGGCATTTCAGACAGGCAAAGGAAAACAGCTTCACAGAGTTAAACAAATGCAACATGAAAGAATGCAAAATGTCTTTGCATCATTAAAACAAATGTTCCACAGCATAAAAAAAAATGTAACACATTATCAATTAATATTCTCCAACAGGAGAGGAAAGGGTTTATTTCAGTTTATAGGTTATAGTCCATGGTGGAGGGAAGCTAGGGCAGGACCTGATGCCAGAGCTTGAAGCAAAAACCAATGGAGGAGACTCTGCTTACTAGATTGCTTCCCCTGGTTGTCTCAGTCACCTTCTTAAATCAGAGGATGCCCACCTACAGAATAATGGTACCTCCCATAGTGGCCTGGGCCCTCCTATACCAATTGATAATCAGGAAAAATGCTACACAGACCTACTCATAGGCTAATCTGACAGAGGCAATTCCTTAGCTGACGTTCCTTCTCCCTAAGTGACTCTAGGTTTGTGTCAACTTGACAGACAAAGCCTAACCAGCCACTGTCTGGAGAGATGGCTCAGTGGGAGAATACTTGTTCTTGCAGAGAACCCAGGTTCCATTTCTAGCACTCACATGTCTGCTCACAACCAACTGTAACTCTGGTCCTAGGGAATCAGATGCTCTCTTCTGACCCCTGTAGGCACCGGGCATGCATGGGATGCATATATATAACACATGAGCAAAATACCCACACATATATAAGGAAATCTGAAAATTAAATAGAAAAAAAAAAAGCACTAACCAGCACAGGCCCTAATTTGATTTCCCACTGAACAAAAGCTAGGACTGCTGCAAAGTGGCTGGTTCCTAACAGGAAATGGGAAGTATACATACAAAATAAGATCATCAGTAGCAAGGAAGACATCAAATGTTATCATGATAAGTAAACGAGGCGAAACAAAGCCAAATACACCGAACAACGTTAAATGCACTGCCAATAATCAAAACTAGGGCAATTTCATCATCAGGCCAACAGGGGCTTAAAAATGATTATCAAATAAAACATAAAATCTATTAAATTGTAAGAATCATGTGGCTATAATCAAAGTAAAATACTGAAGTAAAAAAAAATTTCATAAAATAGGAACGCAAACTAGAGCATTCGAAATAGATAATAGAGACCTCTTGGGTCAGGTGATTTAGTCATCACTGTTTGGCTAAACCTTGAATCATTTTCTGTCAAAATTTTCAACCCACATCAAGCTTACAGGCATAATGGACAGTCCATAGGAAAGAGAGACTAATGTCACTTGATAACAATCCACATGAGGGGATTATTATAAGGCTAGGCAGTCATTCTACTGCTATGAGCGCTGAGCAAAAAAGAAGTGACTTGTAGACATTTGAAGACATGAGTGGTTTTTGCACCAAGGATATTCTAGGTGGGTGTAGAAATGGGACCACCACCATCACCCTTCCCAGCATTAGGACAGCCATAAAAGACGATTTTGGGACAGTGGGGAAAACTGAACATAGTTATTAGATTATAATGAGATGCTCCATTATGCTGGAGTTATGCAAGTGATGTGGTTAAAAAGGACAATTTAGAGATAAGAAATAGATAAATATAAAATCATGGCAAAATGTTAAATTTCAGAATGGGCATCTCTAAGTCCAATATGTTATGTTTTCTACTTTCCTGTATACTTTAAATTTTGCACCCCCAAGAAAGAAAGAAACAATGAATAATATTGTATATTTGTGTATAATTTTAACACCTATAGATTAAAATAATAACTCTCTCCTTTGAGGTCCTTTAAACTGATAAGCATTAATAGAATACAGTTCTCACTGGAGAGGTACTGCAAATGGGCTCTGTCTCTTATGCTTCAACAAAAATGTAAATGTAACAACAAACAAGCAAAGGTTCTGAAAAGTACTTGGAAAAGAAGTCTCCTGAGCCTTCAGACTGTCCGTCTGTGCTTCCACACCCTAGCCCATGCTCTACCGCTGTGGCTTTGGTTATGTTCATGTAGCCATGTGGAATAATTAGGCACGTACTGAATTTTATTAATGTAAATGCAGCCTACAATGTGTGCCAACATACCCTCGGTTCAAATGCATTTTCCCTCGGCATACTCAAGTCTAATAAACTCATCTACTCCGTATTTAATCAGAAAGACAAATAGCCAAACCATGACATATCTTATTTTTAAATGTTAAAATGTAGAGCTGAGAAGGTGGCTCATCAGTTAAGAGGTCTTGATGCTCTGGGAGAGGATCCAGGTTCGGTCCCCAGCATCCACACCGGGTAGCTCACAACCTCCTGTAACATCAGCTCCAGGGATTCTTATACCCTCTCCTAGCCTGCAAGGGCACCCTCACTCAAGTAGTGTACATAAACTCATGTAAGCACACACACATACACACAAATAACCTTTTCAAAGGTCTTTTGAAAATAAAGTGTTAATTTCCCACAGTTCTCTGACTGTTCACTTAGGATTTTATATGACAAGAGACTGAGTTATTCATGTCCTGGGATAAGTGTTTTTGAGACTAGAAAAATGTTCTTCCTTTTATGCATGCATTTTGTTCTTTTCTTTCTTTTTTCTTTTCTTTCCTGTTGTTGTTTCTCAACACAGGGTTTCTCCGTGTTGTTTTGGTGCCTGTCCTGGATTCTTGCTCTGTAGAGCAGGCTGGCCTCGAACTCACAGAGATCCACCTGGCTCTGCCTCCCGAGTGCTAGGATCAAAGGTGTGCACCACCGCCGCCCGGTTTCTTTTATGCATTTTATAATGTCCAATTAGAAACAGCTTAAAGCTTTTAAGGAAGATTTTGCTTGCCTTAAAGAATGAATACCAACCAGGTGGGGAAAATTGTTTGCTTACTTGGTTCAGCGTCCTTCTACCCTTGGCAACCTAGTGACCCAGAATCACTTGTTTTCTTATGGTTTTGTTTGAAGTAAGTGGAGAAATCTATATTGCATTTATTCCCCAAATTGCAGTATGAGATGTTGGTTGGGTCTGGGCTACAGTGCCATTAAGAGAATTCTCCATTTTCAACCACGGTGCCATAAACAGGTGACTTTATTTGCTTTGCATTATGATTTGAATATGACACCATTGCTACATTCAAAATCTCTTTTATTGCCATTGCAGTTTGGATAGCTTTCTCCTTTCTATCTCCTGCGCTCTCTTCTGCTCTCACTTCCTCACTTTATATTTTCAACAGACAGAGCAGGAAATGGTCTACAAGGGATGGAAGTTATTCTGTTCATTAAGCAACCACAGAAGACAAAAAGAAAAAAAATTGTATCTTCAGATTTCAGACTGGATCACTTCATTCTGCCTTTGGCAAATAAAATACGAATCCCACAACCTCATATTATATTTTAAATTCAAAGCTATGGATAATTTTCACACTAAAGGACATATTTCATTAATTTTAAAAGGCAGTCAAATTGTGTAAAATCATGTCTTTTAACACCTACAATGTTTATAATAAACATTCCCACACTTGGAAGTTGGGTGTCTCATGGGTTGATCATGCTGTGCTCATATTTAGAGTATTTTTTAAAAGCATTATGAAAATACCACATAACATTCACACAGCTATTCTACAGAGAGCTGTTTCATAGAAAAAAAAATAGTTACTTTTTCCTAAAGCTCAGAAACAACAGTAAACTCTGCATTATGCACCAGCTGAGGCCGGAATAATGAAATGGAAATAAGGAGGTCATTGTTGTAGTGACATCTCCCTAGAAATGTCACTGCATTTTGTTGGAAAACACAACAAAGCCTGTGGGTTTGCATACGTAATTTACCTGTCTCCTGCAGGCACTATGAACTTCCTGGGACTCTTTGCGTTTCCTCCCCCCTCCATTTTTCCGTTTTGGAAACTAAGCCTGAAGGGAGCAAACTTCAGAGATTGACTGTGTGAAAGTCGATAGAGCCAGGAGTAAAGAGGGCCCATTCTGAAATCCCAGCCACAAGATGGGGAGGTGAGACTTGAAATCCATAGGTCACCCTGGCGATCACTTGCCTTTGGGCCTTCAGACAAATTTAGAAACTGGAGAACCCTGAGGAATGCTGATCTGGTGTCTTTCTCCTAACTCCCCAGTTTGAAAAGGAAAAATATAACACACTACCTGCTCTCTCCAGTGTGTGCAAAGAAGTTTCAGTCTGGCTTTGTGATTTTTCACTGCTGTAAGAATATTTTCCCAACCCAAATAACGAATCAATATGCTTCTCCATCCTCCTGCCTCAGTGTACCTACCATCCTGCTGAATCCCTTACCCTCTACCCAAACCTTTCCCTTTGCCTATAGTACACATTATCTAGAAATTTTTTCCCCAATGTGGGAGTAATGCAAATACCACTTTTACTAATTAATAATAGTAATAATTAATAATAGAATAAAATCAATTAGAGTAAATCCTGCTCACACATCATATTTCCATTTTTTTTGGACTGGGTTGTTGCTTTCAAGAATAAAAAAAATACTTCGGATATGTTTCTTTTATTATTATTATTTTTTTTATTTTTAAAGATTTATTTATTATGTATACAGTGTTTTATCTGCATGCACCCCTGCCCACCAGAAGAGGGCACCAGATCTCATTATAGATGGCTGTGAGCCACCATGTGGTTGCCGGGAACTGAACTCAGGACCTTTGGAAGAACAGCCAGTGCTCTTAACCTCTGAGCCATTTCTCCAGCCCCTATTATTATTATTTTTATTATTAAGAGATTTTTCTATTCATTTTACACACCAACTCCAGATTGCCCTGTCCTCCCTCCTCCCGCCACCCAGCCTTCTTCCAACCCACCCCCCATTCCCACCTCCTCAAAGGCAAGATCTCCCATGGGGAGTCAGCAGAGCCTGGTACATTCAGTTGAGGCAGGTCCAAGCCCCTCCTCCCTGCACCAAGGCTGCACAAAGTGTTTCACCATAGGCACTAAGCTCCAAAAAGCAGGCTCATGCACTAGGGGTGGGTCCTAATCCCACTGCCTGGGGCCCCCTAAATAGTTCAAGCTAAACAACTGTCTCACCCATCAGATATGTTTCTAATGGTATCTTGTTACATAAGTTAGGGAAATACAGACTCAAGAAAAAAAGGGGTCCTCGTTTAAAATTTATAATCCATTGAACACTACCAGGAAACTGTTGATTAATAGATTTATATCAAATTGGAGGTGTTTTCCATAATCTTACTACATCTCTGTGCATTTTCAGTCTTAATCGGTGTTTTTAATAATGACTTGAAAGTAGATAGAACACTTTTTTATAACCTTCTAAGGACTGTTAAATGTTGCCATTTTTCTCAGTGCCTGACACTTTTTAATTAAGTCTAATTCAATCCCAGGAATTAGCTATTGTCTTTAATGGTTATCTATAGCTGCTGCTTTTAACCGCTACTTGTACAGCCTTCAGAAATCCTGATTCTCAGTTTAAGACAGACAAACAGTCACAAAGTCGTGTTATTGGTTTGTGGACGTGAGGGGTGACAGCAGCCCCAGGTCTTTCCCTGACTATGGGTGGTAAATCAGCAAATCTGGTTGTATGGACCTGGGAACCCATTCCTTGTCTTTTCCCACACATTTCTCTAAACCATATGAATGGTTGAGGTGTCCGTTGCTGGTTCCTCAATAATATTGCCTGAACAGTTGATAACACCAAGCTGAAACTGTTTTCATGCCAGGTAAAGAAAGCGTGGTTGAAACAGAATCGAGATTCTAGTGTCTCTGTAAGATGGCAGGGAAACTGGGGCTTTTGCGACCTCTGGAAGGCTGGTTTGAGGTAGACCCTTCCACAGGGAGGGTTTGGTGGAAACCAAATAGCTTCAGTCAGTTGACCGAAGCAGGACAGGTGTCTTAATGAAAGGGCTCATTTCTAGAGAGGGAAACTGTCCTTTGTTACCCCGATTGCAAAGTAGTCTTAAGCAAGTTTGTGGGACAGATCAGGACATCATCTGCAGCTTGTTCTATTGAGAAAGTGATTCCTGGAGTGTTAAACTTCCAATAATATAGTCAGTGAGAAATGTTGGCATGGATGGTAATCTGTGAAGATGATTTTGATCCTTAAGCTCAAGCTCCAGTGAAATATTAAGGAAGGAATAGGGAAATGAAAGGAAATAAAAACAAAGTATGCGTAAGCCTGAGTATAAGCTATGAGGCACAACTTAATAAGTCAAGTTGAAGATTAGAATAAATGCTACACAAACATACAATGGAAGTGGTCTGATTTAATACTAATTAATTTGTTGGCCTTAGGAGGTCTTCATTTGACTGTGAATTCAGAAAATCAATAAGTACCAGTGGCTCCTACAAACTAATTCATCATGAGTTGGGCTAACAACATACTATAGGGTGTGTAGAGTGTGCTACATAACAGTTCTGTATTGACTGTGGCTCATATGCTGTTTATTCACTCACTCATCTATCTATTCAATGGTTGGTTACGTTGGTTAGCTATGTGGGCACATTATACTTCCTCTGAAGAAACCAAGCTAGTTCCATTCTGGTGGGAAAACAATGTATGCATCTAAACCCTACTGGGAAGAAATTGCCTTAGGACTTATATATTCTATATCAACCCAAAAGCATGTCCTTCCTGGAGGAGTGAATACTTGAAAATGGGTGTTTAGTATAGATCAGAAGACTAAAGTGGTGGTGCTGGTAATTTAAAGAAAAGGATAAAATGATGTAATATTTATAGGGTTGCTAATTATTGATAATCCTATACTAAATATGACATTTGAGTCTGGATTTCAACCAAACTAGGAGCTCTTTGAGGGAATTACATGTCAAAGCATGATCATGGCTTGCACAGGGTTAGCTTAACAGGAGTCTGTTAAGTAACTCCTGGTAGGAGGAAGTTGGGAAGAATTCTAGCTCTGCACACTCCCAAGGACATGCATTTTATTAGAACAGATTTTTAAACAGATTTTAAATCTATAATGTAAGGAGCACTGAAGCACCATAACTCTAAGGGAGGGCTTAATGGAGTAGACATTTCACAGGTAGAATCAGAAAGACCATTCTGGGGAAAGCCATAGCATGGAAACATGACAATATGTTTGAGGCTTGGTTGGTAACTTACCTATATAGCAATGGCTACAGAGCTGTGGGTTTAGACACAAAGCCACTTGTCCATGGCCCTGGCTATTTAGACTTGACTCTACATGTACTAGGAAGACATTAAATGGTTTTAAATAAAAAATGTAAAAGATAATGTTCAGAAAGAAGTAAAATTGTGATACACATACCTGAAGATGAGGACATGCTAAAGACATGTTTAATTCCAATGGGACCCAGGATGATGCTGACCTGATTCATTACAGAAGTCAAGAAGCACCAAGACATGTGGGGGTAGAGCAGTGATGAAATGAAGCTGCGATGGAGACAAAATTGGCTTTTCTGTAGGTGGCAAAACAAGAGCGAGCCATCCATTCTCGGCAGGCCACAGCTGGTATCTCAACAGTTGCCTACAGCTAACAATGTCTAAAAAATAACTGAGCTAAAGAAAGACGGTCAAATATTAGAGAGGAGTCCTCTCCATAAAGCATGTTTTTTTTCACCGTCTCTCATCCCTCCCCATTCCCTCTGAACCTCTTCATACTCCCAGCCAGTCCCCCTCTTACTTTTGTGTCTTTGTGTGTGTGTGTGTGTGTGTGTGTGTGTGTGTGTGTGTGTGTGCATGTAACTCACTGAGGTTAATGGGAGTGCTCATACAGACATGGACATGGGGTTCTTTACTGGGGCTTGGGTAACTTACTAGTGTCTATACCACTGAAGAAAATTAGACACCCCCCCCCACCTCTGCAACCATTAACTGAAAACTCTTCAGGAAGGGGTGATGCCTTGTGAACACCCTCCCTATCCACGATGGAACACTAAAGCACCCAGTCAAGTACCCTTCTCATGCAAGTGTCCGTAACTTGTGTGTTTCTGATTGCAACAGCCATGTCTTATGTGGAGACAGGTTTCACAGAACTCTTCCAACCTTTCTACCCTCTCCTTTGAGGTCCCCTGTGCCTTGAAGGAGGTGATATAGATGTCCTGGTTAGGACTGAGCCCTAACAGTCACTTATTCTCAGCACTTTGACTAGACTGATGAGTCTACATTAACTGTCTCCTCCTGCAAAAAAGATACTTCTCTGTCCAAGGCTGAGAGCCTATGGGTATAAAAACAAGTATTTAGGTGGCAGTTAGAAAGCATGGTCATTAACCAAACAACAGTAGTAAGTTCCACACAAGGGCCTGTGACCTCTCAGCCATGGGATTTTGACCAGGTTTGCAGTGCTGGGAATGATGCTTCCTGTGGAGTGAGCCTCACATCCAATCAGAAAGTGGTTAGTTACTTCCTACATGTTCCACTACTGTGCCAATAGGCATATATTGCCTGGAAAGTTAGTATCACTGCATACAGGGTTAAGAGTGTTTATGAGTCTTCTTACTCATCAAGCTCCATTGCATCTTCTGGCATTATGAAAGCTAGCTAATGGGGAGGAAACTTCAGTTGAGTTCTAGCTTGGTTTCTCCGTGGCCTGTATGACATCTTCAGCAATAGGATCTTACCATCTAAGTGAATAATCGGGTGAATAATCAATAGCAACGGCAATAGTCTGTATCATTAGGGAATTTCTGGGGATCTCCCTGGAAAAAAAAATCTCAGAAAGTTATACCAAACCCAGCAGTAGGTTTTTATTTAAAAATCCATGTGTAAGGAGTGAGTGAATCCTGAGTGAGTGTGCATTTTTGACATGTTTGTTTATGGATGTTTATGGCTTGAAAACTGCTCCCTACAGAGACTGTGCCTACCAAGATTAGCTAAACCTGCCTCCTTGTTCAGTTGTACTCAATAATCCCTCATCCCCATCCAACTGAATATAATACGCATGCTGTGCTACCACAGTGTTGGGGCTCCTCCGTCACAGTGAGCACAGCCCACCTGAAGCCAGCTACCTTGTACATGTGTCTATCCTTTCTTTAATCCCTTGTCACCCCTAGTCAGGGTTCTGGGACCTAAGCCTTGCCAGGATGAGACATCTACGTTTTTGGGAAACAGTGTTATCTACTCATGCAGGGTACAACTGTTTCAACTCAACTTTCTCTTTCTTTCTTTCTCTCTTTCTCTCTCTCTCTCTCTCTTTCTTTCTTTCTTTCTTTCTTTCTCTCTTTCTCTCTCTCTCTCTTTCTTTCTTTCTTTCTTTCTTTCTGAGAGAGGCTCTTTCTATGTAGTCCTAGCTATCTTGAAATAGGATATTTAGAATAGACCTACTTTAGAAATAAAACAACTGAGTAGAGGAGGTAGGTAATCATCCTACAGAGGCAAGGCTGGGCCTTACTTCTGTGATGCTGACTGATCACTGTTTGAGGGATATTTGAGGGACTCTAGATGATGTCCTTGGTCCCTTCTCTGCACAGTCATACACCATGTCCAATAAGTGTGAGGCCAAAGTGTTTCAAATGTACCTCT
This sequence comes from Peromyscus californicus insignis, assembly GCF_007827085.1. Lineage (NCBI taxonomy): Eukaryota > Metazoa > Chordata > Mammalia > Rodentia > Cricetidae > Peromyscus > Peromyscus californicus. The sequence goes on along the minus strand of NW_026294436.1, from coordinate 25,172,029 downwards.
GTGAAGGACTTGGTCCTCTCCAACTGTGGACTCAATTTACATAGATAGTGTCATCATTATTGATATGTTTCTAAAACTACCACACACATTTTATAATATTTCTTGACTATTTTTGAAAGTAAATACTGTTTTTTTTCAAAGTATGGCCCCTACTAGTGGAGCCCATTACAGTAGCACATTCTTACGTAGACTTTAGTGTTATTTTTATAGTGATATCTAAAGGATAGAATGATATTTAATACTTTTTTGGATCTACTTATTAAGCAATGATGACAAAGTATTTTCTGAAAACCAAGTGTTAAATGCAACTATTTTATAACTAATTACTACTTTTGAATTCTCTTTCCATGTCTTGCCTCTTTGGAAATGGATTGAAGTGACTTATTGATAAAGTTCCAACTTGGGATGGGATTTTTACCAAAGAAAAGGACATAGATAGTTCACTAGGAAAGCAGAATGCCCATGGCTTTTTAAGAACTGTATGTGGACAATGAGGTTATGAGTTTTTCAGCAACTGAAGCAAAAGAGAGAAGCTATTAGAAAACTATTTTATTTTTAATTAAACAACAGAAAGAAAGCACACAGAAAATGGTAAAAAGTAATTGTTTTATTCTTTGATTTAAATATCTTCTCTATAAAGTAAAGACATTAGAAAGAAGACTCTTGGTTAGGTCTTAGAGGACAGAAAGAAAGAGAAGCAGGATTTCTGCTCCGTTCCCCATAAACAAGGAATGGGAACATTCATAAAATATTTACATAATAGAATGAATCAGTAGAGGCTGTTTTACTGCTACTAGGGAGTGACTCTCTGAGACCTGGGAAAGTATGGTCTCTTTTCATGTTCCGGGTCACTCATGGCACTATCCGTGCATGGCACTTCTCTGTTCACGTATTTGCTCCCCTCAGTCCTTAATATTCATTTCACATACATTTCATAAGTACTAGATACGAGGCATGGTTAGTTTGCCTGATAGGCAAGCATGAGTAAGCATGCCCTCTACTCTCTGTGGAAATCATTATCTAGTAGGGAAGCAAATGAGACCACTAAAGTGTTGTAGTGATTTGACAGATGTCTCTATGGGATTCCGGAGAGGTGAAGAGAGTGAAGGGGCTTTGTAGATCATGAGCTTAAGGACCCAAACTATATTTTATCCTCCTCAGCAAACTTAGCTACAGGACTTAGAAATAGACATTCAAATAAACATCATGAATGTCTACATGAATTGAAGCAGAGCACTGTTTTGAGACAATTAGGACTTCTGCTGGTTCAGTGCTTCTCCACGACTGCACTGTTTGGGATATGCCAACTTTTCCTCACTCACAAACCGTTAGTGTTTTGTTGTCCTTCCTGGTCTACCTGACCCTTTTTCTTCCCTGTAGATCCCTTTCATTTTTCATACAAGTTTCCTCACAACAAGGGTGTCTGAGTTTCTTTCCCCACAGCTGTGGTCAAATAGTCTGACAAAAGTAATTTAAAGGAAGAAGGGGTTATTTAGCTCAGGTTCAAAGTGGAGAAGTCAAGGCAGCTGTCGCTTGGAGCAGCTGGTCATGTTGCATTGAAAGGGAGGAAGTAATTTGATGAGTCCCACTGTTCAGCTCCCATCTTCCATTTAGACAGTCCAGGATCCTGGTCAGAGAATGGTGCCATCCACAGCGCATGAGTCCTCCCATCTCGGTCTAAGTCCTCAAGATAATCCCCTACAGCAGTGGGTCCCAACCTTCCTAATGCCCTTTAAAACAGTTCCTCATGTTGTGGTGACTCCCAACCACAAAATTATTTTTGTTGCTTTTTCATAACTTTAATTTGGTACTGTTACAAGTTGTAATGTAAATTATTTTTGAAAATAGATATTTGCCAAAGAAGTCACAACTGACAGGTTGAGAACACTGCTCTATAGGTACATCCATCTCCCAGGTGATTTACAGATTCTGTCAAGTTGGCAATAAACACTAACCATCACAAAGGATTTGTAGGTGTAGCTCTAAAGCAATACCTGACTTTCCCTAAGTAACAAAATGATCAATGCCCAATTCAGATTTGAGTTTCTTGAGGTTGGGGGTGTCCCAATGTTTTCTCCACATGCCTGGGGAGGAAAAGCCAGTGGTGGAGACGTGGACACATGAAAGTTCTGTGGTACAAAAGCTTTAGCATTGTTCCACATCTCAAGGAATCATCAACAACTACAACAAACAAACAAACACAATGAACGCATGACCAAATCTCCTCTAATTTAATGGTGTATGAAGCATGTGGGGAAACTGTTTTCTACTCTGTCATTCACACAATCCTGGAGAAGCTGGCATTTCAATTTCTCAGATGAAGATGTTGCACCACAGAGAAGTTAAATGCTTTCCTAAGGTTATGGGACTTATTAGTGATGTCCTGATGAGCTATGGAAATGCTGACCCTTGGTAAAACCAGAGACAACTCTGCTGTCTTCTCTACCCTTGGTACATGGTGGAGTCCCACCTCCACCCTCACCCTTAGAAATTCTACTACTGTTGGTAACGTTCAGGATTAGCAAACTCATGGTTGTTTGTAATTGTGTCCCTCCTTATGATGTATACCTAATAATGTTTCTGTCTTTCATTATCTTTTGAGTATTTAAAAGATAACAGGTTGATGAACTTTCTCTTCAAATATTTCCTTATTCACTGAAGTCATCCTCTTCATACTCTCTGGAACGCAGTATGTAATCATAGTCTTCAACTCCTTATCCTCCTGCCTCAGCCTCACAGGGCTGGGATTACAGATGTCTACCACCATGTGTGAGATCTGGTCCAGCTTTATGCTTGTTTCTTTATAGTTGAAGGAGGTTAAAGATTTTGGGTTGAAACAAAGACGGTTACCCACATCTTGCTTTGGCAACACATACCAGATAACAGTAATGTGTATCATGAATTTTCAAATAAGTGTTCATCATTGGAAATGTTTGCTATACAGGTCATTGCAAAAGTATTGTTGATAATGTCCATATTTTTGCTTGTTTATGATTAGATTATTGTAAAGTCAGTAAATTTATATTACGTAGGAATGTGAGCACTCAAAGTAGTGCCCCGTTTACCTAAGCTTATTTTGTACAGTCAGTCTCACACAGATTTTTAGAATGTGCTTTGTCTCTCTTGACATGTCTCTCATCCTGAAGAACAAATTACAAAGGAAGGTCGTAGCCTTTTTAAAATCTATTTTTAAATAGTCTAACATCTGGCTTAATACGGTTATATCAAAGCAAGAGCTTTTTAAAGATATTAATATTTTCATAGACTATTTCAGTAGGTTTTGTGAACAAAGAATTTTCTTGCTAGTCTACAAGTTAGTGTGCAGGTAATAGCTACAGCTCTGGAGATCATGATATATTTTTTTAATGTGGCAAGATGAGCAAAGGTCTGCAGAAGATAAGAAGGACACAGCCTGCCATTCTGTAGGACCCAAGAGCTAGGAAGGTGAGAGTGACACAGTCTGCCACTGTTGGGGACCGAAGAACCATGGCGCCCAATAACTATGACTCTTGGATGGGGAGAGAGACCCTTGTACAGAATTGAACCCAGAAAACAAGGTAGGATTCTCTGTTTCTGTTTGTTTGTTTTTCTTATTCTTAAACGGAAGTAACAAATTGGAGGGCAAGTCAGAACTCTGATAACATGCCAGCAACTGCTTCCGGGGAGTGTATTGGTAAAACAAAGAAGATACCAATTTGGAGCTAATGACAGAGGGAAGTCATAGCACATGGCAGGTGTGGAGAGCGGAGAGCTAATTGTAAGGCCTGCCGCCAGCATGCCGAGCACGCACAGAAAGTACCTGAGGTCTGAGGTCCTCTGGAAAAAAATCTTTGGTGATAACAACACAGTCCACAACAGGGATACTTTTATATTTATTTTATTCTCCATTATTGCCAGAGGCCTCAAATCCCACATAGTCAAAATCTCCATTCACTGCTGCCTGCTGGGCATTTAACAAGGGCTCTTGTAACAGGACCCAGAACAAGTATGAACATGAATAAAAAGTGCAGGGGCCAGCCAGGCACCACAGGCTGTGAGGTAGCCAAGTGGAGGCATTGGAGAGAAACAGAGAAAGCAGACAATGACCCTGAGTGCCTCAAGGCATGGCTTCAAAAGGTGTCAACACCAATTAAATTGTAAAAGCTCTGTCAGCTTCTGAAAAGTCATCCAGACAGGGACAAGACAGTACATAATCAAAGGATGGGACGTGATTCTGTATGGCCCATGCCGGACCAGCATCCGCATGTGTGCCTGGCAATTTGTGATCCATATGTGAGCCTTCAAGACAAGCATGTCCTTAAAGATGTAAATGCCCTTCTTCTGGAAGCACACACGTTTCACCACTGGCAAAGCCTGGAAACTTTTGCCATCAGGTATCCAATGGGGTAAAATGCCTTAAAAACGCCATGACAGCTGAAATGTGTGCAATTCATTATGACCATGGATAAACCAAGAGACACTTGTCTAATCACTTGGCTCAAGCTGAATAGTGACATACGAGCTATGGACAAGAAGTAATGTGAGACGTGATGGAGTGATTTCTCTGTTGGCAAAAGCTTCCACAAAACTTCCCTTCTCTGCAGCAGGATATTTAGACAACAACTCATTAGCAAAGGATTTGTTTCAAATAGTAACAATAGCAAGGATATAACTTAGCGTGTCTCATTGGGTTATGGAGCATGCTAATGTGGCTTTAAAGAAAAGGTACCATAATCTCAATTCATGAGCTCTGTATCCCTCTCTCTCCGGCACTCTTGACTCTTTTGCCTACGGGTAACTATGATAGGTATGGCCAATTTGTTGGATGACTTTCAAAGTGACAGCAGAGCCGGGGAGGAGAAAAAAACGCATCTTTATAGCTAGAGGGGGGTTGACAGGGAGAACTGTCAAAGTATTTCTCACGTATCTGAAAGCTAAGTTATTTTCTTGGTCTACAGAACTTTTTCACTCACCAGATCAAGTAAAACGCCTGGGGTTTGAGGTAGATGGATTCACACTGAAAAGTAGACAATAATGACATTAAATTTCCAAGTAGTCATTAAAAAAAAAAAAAAAACCTCTGAGACTATTACTCTTGTCCTTTTTCTTCTTAAGTGGAAGACTACTTAGTAAGAGGATTTAGAATGAAATCCATTATCTTGAAACCATATGAAAGCTCTTAAGTGTTATTTTGAAAGAAATAACATAACATAGCTATAAAATAATGTGCCATAGCAAGTACTGAATATCAAGCTATGTGTTATGATCTGTTTAAAATTTTCTTTGAAAATAGAATATTACTTTGGAAAATAAGTTGATAATCAGAAGCTAGGAAGACAGAGGTGTATATTTATGTAGATTTCACCTATGATGTGGCTAGCCAAAAGGAGATACTATGGAAGTGATTTCTCCCTTACATCACTCTCTAAGGTGACACTCTGGATAGTAGTGTCCCTAACTTGATTGCTGGGCATGACACCACCCCTTTCATAGTATTATTGTATTTGTTTCCAAAATTGCCACAATGAGTAACAGGATTTATGGAGCCAAGAGCCTACAGTTAAATGAATCTACTCGGAAGAGACATATATCACACATAGTTAGCTTTAATTGTCAACTTGATGTAACTTAGAATCGCCTGGGAGGAGTCTCAATGAAGGATTGTCTAGACCAAGATGACCTGTGGGCATATCTGTGGGGAGAGTTGTTTTGATTGCCTTTTCTGACTGGGAAGACCCAGCCTGAGGGTGCTCAGCACCATTCCCTGGCTTGGGGCCCTGGACTGTATAATAGAGGAAGTGAAATGATCAGTAGGCTTGCTTGCATTTTTTTTCTCTCTCTGCTCTTAGATTTGACGTGGTTAGTGCCTTCAAACTCCTGCTTTGAATTTCCTGCAATAATGCACTCTAACCTGGAACTGTAAAGCCATGCAATTCTTTTCTCCCCTAAATTGCTTTTAGTCAAGATACTTTAAGACACAAGGTGTCTCACAGAACTGCAAGTCACTTCTGGAAGTGAACACAATTTCACGGTGAAACCGGAAGGAGGGGGTTTTGTGACTGGTGGCAGTCAGTCACAGATGAATCTCCTGATAAAACAAGTTCACTTTTCTGCTTTCTCAGGCCAACATTCAACCACATGACAAGACAGACAGTCTCGGTATCTCCCACGCTCTTCATCCAGCACAAAGCCCAGGGCATGTGCATGGTGCTTGGGAAAGGAGCTCCATTTGGCATGAAACTATGTAAACTGAAAAGTGATTTCCCTTTCCAATCAACACACCATGAAGACTAAAAATCACGATAGAATTCACAGTCATAGGGGAGTGGTCACTTGGACATAATGAGAGCCTCCAAGCTTGGGGTGGGGAGTATTTACTTCATAAGCTTGTGTTCACTGTGAAGAGACTCATTCTCTTGTTTTTGGTGAGTTATAGCCTCACACTCTGGAAACTTAATTCATCCTTTGGGGCCCTATGTCACATTTATATTGGGAAAAGTCTATTTTGAAGAATGAGTAGTTTTCTTGGTCTGAAAAAAACCAGATACTGCAGGTGATTTTCCATCATACATAGGCACGGTCTCCTTGAGTCAGCCATAGACGTCCTCTGCCAGGGAATTTTCTCCAAACGTGTTTGTGTTTCTTACCTGTTTCATTCTGTTCATCATGTGACCTGAAGTTCCCAGAAAAAGACCACACCTGTGTTAATATTATACAAGGCCAACTGACTGATTAGAACTTTGTTATTGAGGAGGGTTGGAATGTTGCAGATTCAGAACCAAATCAAGGGGCTATCTTTAGTCCCTTAACTGGCCATTCATTGGGCACCTCCATATCTTACCTAGTATCTCTGTGATTGCTATGGGATGTATTATCAAACCACCTTCAATCAAAAGTAAAGACTGTCATCAGTGTCTGAGACCTATAGCAGAGATTTCCCCTCTTTGCTGTAATTCATCTACTTAGTATTTCCACAAATGTGTTTTCCTAGTGTCTTGATTTATGGCTTCCCCTTGTCCTGTAACTGTAAAAACATCACAAAAGGATTAGACCACAATATTTGGGGTAACCTAAATTCATGTTCCTGGGTCACGATCAGTCATATTTGGCTTTAGAATGAGCTCTCTCTTATTCTTTCTGAGATGAGAGCTGTGTTTGTGTGGATAAGCAACATGCTCCAAGTTTTTTTCTCCTTCAAGTTTTGTTTTCAGAAGTATCCCCCCACTTGATTGGGGGAAGATTTGATGGGAGAGTCATGCTCCCAGTCTCCTTCTCTTATCACTTTTGACGAAATGAAAAGGATGGTTTGGAAGCCCCGCCATTAGCTGCACCTTTATTTGGAGACAAGTTAATCCATTCCCAGGTTTGGATGCCAACAGCATCCATATGCATATTTTTTTTTTTTTTTTTTTTTTTTTTTTTTTTTTTTTTTTTTTTTTTTTTTTGGTTTTTCGAGACAGGGTTTCTCTGTGTAGCTTTGCGCCTTTCCTGGAACTCACTCTGTAGCTCAGGCTGGCCTTGAACTCACAGAGATCCACCTGGCTCTGCCTCCCGAGTGCTGGGATTAAAGGCGTGCGCCACCACCGCCCGGCCCATATGCATATTTTGATCCCGGTCCTAACAGAGACTTCATTTACCTGGTCTTTGAAAGGCCATAGTCAATTTTCTTATGCTCTTTTATGGTTGAGACACAGTTGCTTTTTCTATTTTTACTGGTTGTGCTAGCTAGTTTTTATGTCAACCTGACCCAAGATAGGATTATTGGGGAAGAAGAACTTTTAATTAAGAAAATGTCTCCACTGGATTTGCCTTCAGGCAAGTCTGTAGAGTATTTTCTTGATTGATGATTGATGTTGCATGGCACAACTTACTGTGAGAAATGCCATCCCAGGCTGGTGGTTGTGAGTGCTGTAAGAAATCAGACTGAGCAAGCCATGAGGAACAAGCCAACAAGCAGTACTCCTCCATGGCCTCTATTTCTGCCTTGAGTTTCTGGTCTGATTTTCTTAGTGATGAACTATAAGCTGCAAGATGAAATAAACCCTTTCCTCCTGAACTTGATTTTGGCTATGGTATTTTATCAGAGCAATAGAAAGGTAACTAACACACTGTTTTTTTAATTGTATATTTCTATTTTATTTCATTCATCACATAAACTAGTCTATTATTTTCTAAAATAGTATCCTTTTCTAATGATAATGTGGGAGTTGCAATGCAGATCAATTAGTAGACACACTCTAGCTTTTCTAGAGTGACGAGTTTATTTTGCTTGTGCCTTATAAATTACTATAGGGTTGCCATTGAGTGGGATTGTTATCACTTCCAGCCCCTAAATTTAGGAAAGAGTACATTTGTGTAATCTGTCATCACAATGTTGTGTGCGTGCGTGTGCACAAGCGCTATTCATGTCTTGCAAATCAAATGTGGGCAATGAATACAAGTTGGAATGTGAATCCTAAAGGCAAGATTTTCCCTCAAGTCAGTTGCTCCTTGGTTACTGATAGCCAAAAATTATGATCATGGCAAGTACTTGATGTTCAGTCTATGGTCATGATTAATTTGGTTGGCTGAGTCACACATGTGCCCTTTGAACAAAGGTTTTGCCTATCTTATTACATGGGCCTTGGCCAACACCGGGAGAGTACCTCCGGATGTGTTTAGTCATCCTGTGATATATTCCTGCACTCTTTCCGTGGAAACTTTATATCTGTGGATTTAGTATGAAACATATTCCATCTCCTCTTATGCTAGCGCTAAGGAAGGTCATCCTGCGGATATTGCAATCTACCTTTTACAGGCACTTGAGGTGCTGTTAAAGAGACAGGCGATGGGAGTTCTTTGATACTGTACATTATAGAACTTGGTGTGATTCAAAGTCAATCTGGTAAACTTTAGTTAAAATAGGCTCAAAGCATATTGTGAATTCAGGGACCTTGGAGGGACTGAAAGACAGCTTGCAACTGTAAAATTCCAGATGCTCTTGTTGACTGGGACTAAAAATCCTAACCCGGCAAGGGTGATCAGCCGATCATCCACTGAAGCTGCCCTGAGCCTTCCCTTCCTGAGCAGCCATTGCACGTCATTTGCGCATGCTCAGAAGCCTGACCAGCACAATCAGTCCATTAACACCAGGCTGTCCCTTTTTCCTGAAGCTCCCAGCTTCTCTGCTATTATAACAAGTTTCCCCTCTTAACACTCTCTTCAATCCTCCTGGAACTGCAACTCTTTGCTTAGGAACCCCATCTACACCACCAGCCTCCCTTTTAAATAGTTAACTTAAACTGAAATCTGGCTACCTCCTAAGCACCCTCTCTCAAAACAGCTCTGTGAAGGGAGGTTAGGTATGGCCTCCTACCTCATTACTTCAGGGTAGGGCAGAATGGAATTTGGTTCCCACTTGTTGACTCATGGCCCCCTCCCTTCTCTTTTCAAAATCCTGGGTCTCTAAGAGCTGCGGACATTCTTCTCTACCACCTCTTCTCTTTGCTTTCCTTATATGATGACCTTCAGCTGCTGGCCCCTGTGGGGGGATTGGCAGTTTCAGCCTCCCTGTTGGGTTAGCTTCTCAGCTGAATTACAAGTTTCTTAACTTCACAGAGAAAACCACAAATGAAGCCAAAGAAAGAATGAATAAGTGGGGAAAGGTGGTGATTTGGTACAGGTAGCTAAAGTTAGTTTTTAAAGATGAGTTGATTGTGTGGTTTGTGATCCTAGATCTAGCCACATAAAAATCTACACTTGCACTTTTTCAAATTAAATTACGTTTTCTGTTAACAAGTATTCAGACGCCTTTACTGTCATTTGTAACTCAATGAGCCCTTTGTAAACGAGCACCAATCAGAAACCAAAGACAGAATTATCACAGCATGACAATGGACATTGTAAATTTTCTCCGACACAATTACATCTTCTCAAACGCATATGAAGCATGGTAGTGTGGGTATTAGGGAGAATTTTTTAAGCATATTAAAAATTTTGTAGCTTATTTGAGTCTTAATTTAGATTGCAAAAAACTTTATGACATTCATATTTTTGTATTTATGTTATTTATGAACATGAAACACTTAAGATATTAACTACTGAGGGAAAGCACACAGCGTGATTGCAAGTGCCTGGATCTCACTCATGCCTCGTTTGTAAGAAGTCAACTTTGATTTCTGTTGCTGTGATAAAACACCATGACCAAAAGCAAGTTGGGAAGGAAAGGTTTTATCTTGGATTGCAGCTTACAGTCAGTTCATTATGAAGGGGACTCGGGTCAGGCACTCAAGACAGAAACCTGAAGGCAGGAACTGAAGCAGAAGCTTTGAAGGAGTGCTGCTTACTGGCTTGCTCCCTTGGGTGACTCAACCTGCTTATTACACCACCCAGAACAGCCTTGCCAGAGATGGGACAGGCCCAGTCGGCTGGGCACTCCCACATCAGTCATTAATCAAGAAGATTCCTCACAGACTTGCCTACAGGCCTATCTGTTTGTGGCAACTGTTATTCCCTCTTTCCAAAGGTGTCAAGTTGGAAAAAAACTAACCAGTACTCCAAGTTATGGCATTTTCTTGCCATTTGTGTTGTGCAAATTGGATCTTTGTCTGAGCTACTGTGCATATTAAATACAAGACAGAAAAAGACAGAATACAAAAGAGTGTTAGTGAGGAGGAGAAAGAGTCAATAAATGGAAGCACGACAGTGACGGACCCACGTTAGTTCTCAGATTTTTCTTCCTCAGAGACCTTTAAACGCTAATAGCTACAGACAGGAAATTTCATATTACCAAATTTAAGGAAATACAAGAGAAAGTGCTGAGTTTTAACATGACTTTCTTCTTTATGGCTGAAAGAATTCTACTGTGCATGAAGCCAGGTTTTCTTTACCCGTTCTTCAGGTTTGGGGCAGCTGTCAGGAACAGTGCTGCAGTGGACATGGATGCGCAGCTATCTCTAAGACAGACTGACTCCGAATCCTCTGTGGAAACACTCAGGCATGGCATAGCTGGGTCATGTGGTTGAGGTAGTGTTTGAGAAACCCCAAGACTGCTTTTCACGGTGGCTAGACTAGTTTACAGGGCCACCAGCAGAATATAAGTGTTCCTTTCTTCCCATATCCTCACCAGCATTTGTTCTTACTTGTTTTCTTAACGACTGTTATTCTGACCGGGGTGACAGAGAATCTCAATATACTTTCAATTCCCATTTCCCATAGGACTAATAAGGCTGAACATTTTCTCATGTGTTTATTGCTGCTGTGTTTCATCTTTTGAGAATTTTCTGTTGTGTTAGCCCATGTATAAGCTGGATTTCTTTGTTTCTTTGTTTTTGAGGTTTCATTTGTTTATTCTGGTTAATGATTCCATGTAGGATGTGTAGCCAGCAAGGATTCACACTCCCATTCTGCAGGCTGTCTCCTCCTCGGATTAACTTTTTCCTTTGGCAAGCAAAAGCTTTTGAATCCCCTGAGATCTGTTGTTGCCATCCTTTCCTGAGTGACTGGAGTCCTTTTCAGAGAGTGGCATACATGTCTTCAAGTGTTTGCTCTGTGTTTTCCTTGAGCAGTTAAGAGTGTCAGCCCTCATATTAAAGTCTCTGATCCACTTGATCTTAATGAAGGTCAGGAGATAGGGATCACTCATTCTTTTCATTCTTGATTTCTTGCAGAGATTGTCTTTGCTCCAATGTGTATTTTTGGCATCCTTGATGGAAACCATGCAACTGTAGCTCTGTGAGTTTATATCTGGGCCTTCTATTTTATCCCATTGGTCTCCATGTCTTTTTTTTTTTTTTTTTTTTTTCTGTGCCATGGTGCTTTTGTTACTGTGGCTCTGTGGTATAATTTGAAACGAGTATGTGCATACCTCCAGAATTAGGTTATTTTTCCCATTAAGATTGCTTTAGTCATGTAAGTCTTTTGTGTGTCTAATGAAGATTAATTTTATGATTAAAAATATTTCTATAAAGAATGGCTTTGGAATTTTGAAGGCTGGTGATTTGACTAAATTTGTAGCTTGTTTTTGGTAGTATATTAATTTTCAACACACCAATGCTTCTAATCTGTTAGCAGGGGAACTTGCTCCAGCTTTGAAGTGTTACTTTTCATTTGTTTCTTCAGACTTTTAAAGTTTTCACTGTAGGAGTCTTATACATCCTTGGCCAGGTTTATTCTAAGGTAGTTTTTGAGGCTATTGTGGAGAGGACTGTTTCCTCAATTCATTTCTCATCATGGCTGTCGTCAGTATGTAGGAAGGTTACTGATTGATGTGTGTTTGTTTGTATCCTGCCACTTTGCTGGAAGTCTTTACTGACTGGATGGGTTTCTGGTGGCATCTCCGTGGCCTTCTGTGTAGAATCACATCATCCCTGAATTGGCAGACTTTGGCTTCTTTCCTAATCACTTCTCTTGTCTTACTGGTCTTGAACTTGGTTTTCAAGTGTTTTTGTGAGGACTTTTGTGTCTATTTTCATCAGGAAGACTGGTATATAATTTTCTTTTCTGTTGGGTATTTGTCTGCTTTGGGTATCAGGGTAATAATGGCTTAGTTATAATAGTTAGGTAATGCTCCTTTCTCTTGGTTTATGGAATAGTTTTTAAACAGTGTTGGAGTTCATTCTTCTTCAAATGTCTAGTAGAATTTAGCAGTGAATCCATTTGGCCTAGACTTTTTCCTAGTTGAAGAGTTCATAAAAATGCTTTATCATTGTTGCCAATGGATTTGTTGACTTGCCTTATTTTGGTAAAACTTTGATGTTAAATTAAATTCATTAATTTCTTTCATATTTTCAAATTTAGAGAATTATAAGCCTTTGTCATAACGATATTCTCAATGTCACTAGTCACATAAAACCCAAATGTGTTCTGAAAAACTTTGAACATTGGCTTCTTTTTCTTCCCCACTTTCAGAATGTTGAGACTGTTGCCCAGCATTTCTCCACAAACACCAGGTGAAGCCTAGAGAAATATTCCAGCTCTACCTGGGTTTTGTCAAACTCACATCATGATTCTGATTAACTCAGCTTTCGTGATATCTTTTGGTCTTCATGAATGTAAAGGAGTTTTTATTTTAAAGAGCGTCAGGAAGAGGTTTGATTTGAAAGCCAGGAATAATTTCCAGACATCACTTTAGGAGGAACCCATGTCTTCACTGAAAAGAATTAAACATTTCGTTCATTTCAGTCATTGGATATATATAACACATATAACACCCCCCACACACACACACACACATATACACACATCCCTTGGCTATGTTTACCAAGAAGCCAATAAATATCACAGTTACATTTTTAAAATCTTCGGCTTTGTTGAGCCCTCCCTTTCCTTCAGAATGGTGTTAGTGACTCGGCATAAGCTCTGTCCTTTCAATGCATGCTTACTGAGTTCTGAAACTTTGTCACATAAAAATTCAGGTGGCAAATATCCAAGAACAGCTGATATTTTAATTACATAAAATGATAAATGCTGCTCCTTTTAAAGTATGTGTAGGTACTGTACAAAGAGGGTTTGTTCTCTTTACGAGGTACATTTATTCTAGTACAGACACACACACACACACACACACACACACACACACACACACACACACACACACACATTAAACTTAAATATGAATCCCAGCAGGTACTATTGGGTCACTATCTACAATCCAGATTCATTGCTTCGAGCAACACATTTTTAGTAATGCTCAGCTGAGTGCTGTAGTAGAGTTATAGTTAAGGTGGGACTCAGGTGATAGTCCTAGGAAGTGGGCAGTGAGGAGGAGTTTGAAGAGTACACTTGAAGTGAGCTGGCTAGATAAGAACGCAGAGAGGAGGAAGAAGAGGTGTGAGCAGAAGAAAAAAATGTCCCTAAGACGTGATGTGAACTGAAACTGCTTCAGATGCCTGAAAACCTCTGGAGGGAAAGGCCGCAGAGCTGGGGAGAGTAGGAGAAACGAGATAGTATGAGGGTCGAGAGGCCGCAGGCCAGGCTCCTGGAGAGTTAGCCTGCAGGCCAGGCTCCTGGAGAGTTAGCCTGCAGGCCAGGCTCCTGGAGAGTTAGCCCAGGCTCCTGGAGAGTTAGCCCAGGCTCCTGGAGAGTTAGCCCAGGCTCCTGGAGAGTTAGCCCAGGCTCCTGGAGAGCCACGGTGGCCAAATGTCAGGTGCTTTCGTTTTTCCCTTTGGAGGTTGATCAGTAGACTGTGGTGACATTAGATGCCTGAATGGTATGGTCACATGATCCTATCACTTCCTACTCAAAGGTTTTGTGGTACTCTTTTTCTGGGCCGAATAAAGTCTAAAACCTTAGCTTAAAGTGAATATCTTTTATCCAACAATGCTCCCTGAAGTGTGGTAGGCTTCCCATCTCATACTGCGACAACGCTGATTTCATTGCTCCGTGTCCTCTGCCTAGACTGCTAACTTCTTCGTACAAATCAGATCTATGTTCATTTTGTAAATGAACTTAATCGCCACCTTCTTTCTCTCTATTTTTTTTTATTTCCGATACTTCTCCATCGCATTCAGAGAAAACATATTCTTCTAAACACATGGTCTTTCTAAAGAACTCTATTCTCCTTATGGTATTTCTCACATTTTCTCTTCAGTCATTTGTACATATGCATGTTATGTATTATATATATGTTCATCCATAACATGTATCACACATACATGTGTGCATGTGTGTGTATCTCATTACTAAACTTTAAGGTCCCAGACACAGGAATTACCCATGCATTTTACAAATGCCTCCTCCAGGAGCCTCTAGCTCAGTGCCTACACTTCATGTTAGTTGGGGGAGGCAGGGCCCACTGTATCACTGAGAGTTCATGGACTAATGTGCTCTGCAAACACAGCTTCCGGGAGCTCATTTAGCTGAAAGAACATTTCAAGCTTTGGGGAATAACGAGAAGCAGGTCATTCAGTAAAACAACTTTCAAGTTACCCCAGAGCAGTGGGCAGAAGCAAACAGTGAGTAGTATACATCACTTTTCCATCTGAAGACCCTCCAGGGTTCGTGTAAGAAAAGTCACCTGGGCTACAACTTACTCAGTGGAGTAAGGTGGGATGAAAGTTGGTAACAGATCTGAGGGTGTTCAGTAACTGACACCTCACCTTCGGCAAGCCTGATGAGTCTCTTGTGGCTGTTTCTGAGTTGAACTTACAAAATTTAATCTACCCAAGTGGTGTCTATGCATCTCAAATTTTATTATTACATATTGCCCATATTGTCTTGGATTGCTGCTCATAGTATATTTGATCTTTTGAGCCTACTCATTTGTTTCAATCTCTCTACTGGTGCCTGAATAAAAAAACTGAGCAGTGCTACTCAATGGAAAATCTGTTTTCAGATTTGCTAGGATGCAGTAGCACAGGGGGTGCATGTGAGCTCAACAGGCAGGTTTAGTGATGAGTTCAGCAGTAGTGAGTTTAAGAAGTTAGAATCAGCAGTTTCGTAGATGCTGACGTCATGCAGCCACTGGTTAAAATTATTGCATAAGGTAAAAATATGGCATATTGATATATTATATATAAATATGAATACACATATATTCATATGCATTCATGTACATATATACATATATGTACATATATATGTATACATACGAATACAATCTGACTAGTCTATATAATGTTACTCCTATGCATATTTCAAGATGGCCATTTGTTATTGGATAATCAATTGATTTATTCCTTTTCCTCTTTCTCTTCCCTAAGACTATTTCTTCTACTCTCAGCACTCCCTAGTCCCCTGAAGTTCTTGTGTAGGGTTGAGCCCAGTAAGCCCCTCCCCTGCCCTCCACATTATCATGTCTATGGTTTTGTCCTTATTCAAGTCATACTTGGGAGAGACAAGAAAGTGGGTGCATGGGAGTAGTTAGGGGGATAAAAGGGAATGAAAAAAATGATGTAATTATAATCTCAAAAAAGTCTGGCCCATTTTTGACCACATATAATAATTTAGATTCTTTAGATTTCGTCAGCTTTCTGTAATCACAACTATCATATTTCCCTAAATATTGGGACATTATCAGAAGACAAGCATGACCTAGCATCTTCTATGGGGCAAAAAAAAATGTCATAAATTTTGTGGATTCAAATCAAATTGAAACATTCACTGTTTCTGTAAAATACATGTCACTTTAACTAGTTTCGAAAAGTAGTCATAAATGGTCAAATTCCGTGTTGTGCTTATTTTTAGAACTGTGTTTATCTATTTTTGTGAGTGTGCATGGTGAGTGGATGAATGCTATTATATATTTTATGAAAATATCTCTTCTAAGAGACTGGAACTTTTGCTGGGCCTCACAGCTGAGTTAAAAATATACTTTGAGGTCATTTGAGACTACAACTGCTATCCTACTGTGTACTAGCCTACTTGCTTGACTTGCCTTTAAGAGAACAATTTAATACTCAACTTTATTTGCTTTGGATTTCCAATGTAATCAACTTTTACAACCTACACTAATGTATAGCTGTAATCTTAAATGATGTACTCTTCCATGCCCCTGACCCAGAGAACAGTGTGTGTGTCTGTGTGTGTGTGTGTGTGTGTGTGTGTGTGTGTGTGTGTGTGATGATAATCATTTGCTGAAAACAGCAAATAGGTCAAAAGTGACCTTATATAACAAATACCTGCCATAAATGCTGGAAACAGGATATAGATACTATTTGATAAATGATATGTTTTATAGTACTGTTTGCTATCTGAGTCAGTGGGACTCAGTGATTTGATCTCTTGTAAAACTTTGTTAAAGATTTCTGTAAATGATCTCTCATTTCTTTCCCATGTTATGCTTTCTGTTCTGTTCAATAAATTGAAACCAAAGCCCCTCATTAGGGACATGGACACAGGGTCAGACAGTTACACATTAGGCATGCATAGCTAAACACATATCAGACAGACTAGGGACAAGCCAGAAAGTATGAGCTACCTGAAATGAATGTATATTTTTCCTTCATGAAGACCAGTGTCTTCTGGTGAGGTGATGGTGAATGCAGAATGTTTGTTGAACTGTGAGAATGTCACAGCAATCACACCAGCACATCAGCTTGGGAAGGGAGCCTTATTGCCAGGGCAGTGACTTAGAAGAAAGTGAGCTTCTGGGACTGTTAAAGGGTGTGTGTGACAGGATGTGGCCAGCCAGGCTTTTGTGAAGTTTGTCAACTCTGTGAGTCAAGTCTGAGTCACCTCATGACAAGTCTGTGTGGAATCTACTGAGCAGCCTCAGGATGGCAGGAACCCAAAAGCGTGCTCATGGTAGGAGTTGGTTCTAGCTCTCAGGAGGAAGTTGGGGAGCAGGGGCCAGGAGCTTCTGTGGTCCCCTGTCCTACATCTGTATAGTAAATGGATCAACCTATATCTACAGGAGGCCTGATGCATTTGATCTTATGTAACTGTAGGGAATCAATGAGAAAAAATCTAATATCCAGAAGAAAAACAAAATGCAACATGCCATGCTGGGGTTCCAGCTAGCTAAATGTGGGGTGTCTACTGTTTCAAAAAAAATGGTATACCTGTAATTTTTAACCAATTTCTTCTTTCTCCTAGTAGGGGAGACACAATCGTGAAGGAGGAAAAGGTAGAGCAATTAGAGATGCTCTCTGGCACAGTGTCAGAACCATTCCAGACTCCTCTTCACTAGTTAAATATGAAAAGTTGTAAAGGGGCTCATTCTTGCGAATTTTTTTCTACTTCAGTGTCCACACACAGTGAAAAAATACAGACGGAAGGCTTGAAATTGACTGATCTGTAAATATTCAGAGTTAGAAATGGATGAAGACAGTTTTAAATACCCAATAACTCAATATGTTTGTTTTAAAAATAGGTAGAAATGGCCATGTACTTCAAGATGCCAAATGCACTCAGAATTGGGAGGCATTGATTATTCTAATAGGTTTGTTCTAAAATGTGTAGTGTTTTCTGCTTAGTTAAGCAAGTCTAATGATTTCATTTCACTATCAGTAAGGAAAAATGTAATATACATGTTATATACTTACATATCCACAATATATAACAAACACAGAAGTAGTAAATATGAGAGATGACAGATGGGAATAGCTGTTGCCCTGCACTGGTGAAATATGGTACCCTAAAAAAGAATTTAGATTTGAGCTCTATACTACCATGTCAGAATGGCCCTTACTCCTGCAGTAGAATTCTATAGAATATGAAGGAACTTCTGAAAAAAAAATCAAGTTTGAGATTCATGGAGCGTAATTATTCTTTTAATTTCCCATTTGCAGTTAAATCAACAGCAAATCATAAGCTAAATTTATTTAGACTAGATTTATGGATTTTGAGAGAAGACTCTACTTTTATGGAGTAAAATTAAATTTTGTGAAAATCTTAAAAGCTGAGGGAGGGGTCTGATAACAGTGTATATTGCTACATATTGCAGGAGAAAGACTTTCGGAATGAACATCTGTTTCTTTATTCAACTTATACTTAAAAACAACAAAAACTTGTTTTTGGAATGCAAGCTGAGAAGCATGTGATTGTGAATTAATGTAACTGACTTTTATCATTCACTCTTACCTGGGAATCTTCCCAAAGTGGAGACCATCCCAAAGTGAGGACGGAGGAACCCACCCTGGTGTGGTTCGCATTCTCCCACCTTCATAGCGGAAGTATGACTGGGAAGCTCTTGGGATCAGACACTCCCTCAAGACTGTGAGAGCTTCCAGGCTTGATGGTGGCCAGAAATAACACCACAGAATGTTTTTACAGTTTTACATTTGGGTAAAAACAGGAAAGGGAGAGGCACATTAAAATTCAATTTTTTAAATACGATGAATAAAAGCAGAAGGAAAGCATAGCCTTTTCTTTTCAATTTGGGGAAAATGAAAACTGATTTTGATTATCCAGATTGTTCACTTACATGCCTTTGAGTAGGAAAGTCATCACATGCTTTTAAAACCTTCTAAAATTTCTGTTTACTTTTTCCCAAACGTAGGCTACTGAGCGGAGGTGACAGTTAATCATTCACCTCTCTGATCTGCTTGCAAATTCACTCCACTGGAAAGACACACACTGCCTGCTGCCCTCAGTCCTAGGATCAGGTCAGATGCTTGCACACTCAGGGGCTTTTGCATGTTTCTCAGGACATAATGAAATAATGGTTAATATTTGTCTCTTTCCCTTACATTTTTTTTATCCCCGCTAAGCAACATTTACTAATCATGTATCACTTAGTAACTGCAAATACTACCCCAAAGTGCTCATTCTAATACTTTATGGGGGCAGAAAAAGCTATTGTTATTGAGTACAATGCTATTTTTCAAACTCTGAAAGGGATAACCTGGTAATATCAGAAGAACCCCAGATCTTTTGTCTTTTCGTGCTCTCTTTGGGTTGTCCATTTTCAGAGCGGATGATAAACATTTTTCCCGTTTCAGACTATTGTGGTATTCCCCTGGATTCCTTTTGAATTGGTCCCCACTTGCCTCTGACACCATTGCTGTCCATTACACAGCAGCAGCCGTGGGCTAGCCGCTCCCATCAGTAAATGCTCCGCTTTTTCTTTAAGGCTTTTCTAATTTTTAATTAAAAAGAAAAGCTAGATTCTTGCTGATCACCCAGAGTGTGACTCTCCATGGTTACCTGTCACTCAAAGAGCTCCAGCTCTGAGGAATGCTAATTAGCCCTGCTAAACCACCATAATTGAACTGGAGAGATGACTGTGGAAGGTGCGGGTCTGCCTTCATTCAGAACCGCCTTGCCGTCTAAATGGATGGAGCCATCCTGACAATGTGAAGACATAAAGGGAGAAGAGGAGGAAAAAGGAAAAGCAACAACATTCCATCTGCCATTTTTTACTCCTAGTTTTTAAAGTAATTATCAAGATGTAACCTGGATACCGTATGAATACCAAAAAAAAAAAAAAAAAAAGTTTTCTTTAGCCCTCAGAGAATGAGCCACACGGCACCTGCTTGACAATGATCTCTATGGTGGTGAATGCATTGAACTGTATAAAAATGAATCATTTGAAACAAACAGATGCATTGGGACATCAGAGCGGATAACCATAATGATGATATTAGGCGAATGCTTGGGAGAAAATAGATTTCATTTAAACCAGCGTAGTATTTGGATCAGATAATTGACCTTACAGGAATGCTTGGTTATTCTTAGAGAACAAGAGCATAAGTCTTTGACATTGCAGTGTCCCTCAAACCTACAGGCTTGGCATTCAGAGAGCACCAGTAGGACAGAAAACCTTAGGCTATAGCTGAGTTAAAGAAACAAAGCTAATGCAATCCTTTTCCAAATAGTTTTCATCTCCTCTTAGTCTTGGTTCTAAATATTAATGTGAGAAATTGGCAGGGATAAAGTGACAGTATAGTTGACACGATAGGGCAGTCTAATGTTTTATATTATCATAGAATTATGGCTTGGAACTGCTGGGAACTTAGCATATTAAAATTAAAATATTAGACAAATTAGACCTTAGTAGACTTCATCTGAGCCACGAGCAATCTCCAAATCAGGATCCTTGATTGAGAGCTGTGTTCATAATCACAGGATGTTGATGCCCAGGAAACAGGAAGTGGGTTCCCACAACAGCTTAACTGGTTCCAGGTGGAGTTTGCTGTTTTCAATAGGTCCTCATTAGTGGGTAACCTGTGATTTGAAGAAGTTTGATGGCTATGATTAGCTGAGAGTCATAAAAGATATACCCATAACTTAACCTTTCTGTTTATGCCTGTTAGGCTGCAGTTAACTATACTGAGACCCAAAGTGAGGCAGTATCCCTGGGCTGTACTGTGTCAAGCAGCTATCACACGTACACAGCCTTGGAAACTGAGGCTTAGAGAAGCAGTGAGAGCCCCAGTCCGTGCAGAGGATCTGAGGACTCTCAACTCAAGTTTATCATTTGAAGTGACAGATCGGTGCGATTTGATTCTAGGAAAGACAGTGAATAGAGAAAGACCCACAGGATCAGAGCAATTTATCTTTTCTTTGTTATACTTCAGGTCTGTAGAACTTGAAGCAAGGCTTGGTATTCCTCATATGTTTGTTGAATGAATGAATGAACAAACATATTTTTAGACCACTCAACATTTCCATAGAACTTTCAGATATTTGAAAGGCTAAGCCAACTATCAGGTGTAGACGAAATTCTAAACGGTCTTATTAAATAAGAAACACAGAGCCAAGCCGGGCGGTGGTGGCGCACGCCTTTAATCCCAGCACTCGGGAGGCAGAGCCAGGCGGATCTCTGTGAGTTCGAGGCCAGCCTGGGCTACCAAGTGAGTTCCAGGAAAGGCGCAAAGCTACACAGAGAAACCCTGTCTCGAAAAACCAAAAAAAAAAAAAAAAAAAAAAAAGAAACACAGAGCCAAATACAGAGTTAAAAGCCCAAGGGATCAGAGTACTAGCCTTTAGCTTACCAGTCACTGCCGTCCTTCCCCTTAGAGAGAGACCCTCTCCTGTGTGACCCGTCTTTTTTTTTTTGCCTTTCTGTTCTACCTTCTCATTGGCTCTAAACCCAACCGCATGATTTCCTAGTCACTGCCTGCCTATACAGACCTCCAGGTCTCTAAGGTTGGCACTGGGATTATAGGTTCAGGTCTCTGCTTGGCTGTATCCTTCTGCTAAATGGCTTGCTTTTAGCTCTGATCTCCAGGCAACTTTATTTATTAACATACAAATAAAATCACATTTCAGCACAAATAAAATGTTACCATAATCAGGTGATTTTCCTTCCTTCACTTCTTCCTTTTCTTTCTCTTGTTCATGTTGGCAGTGAATCAGTGCCCAAGTTAGACTGGATATGATGACTTTGACAAATGTCTTTGATAGAATGACTGAAAACTCCTGCTATCCTAACTTACTTGGCCATTGTGTTGTAGACTAGTTACTTTTTCTGTCAGAGAAGCAGTTATAACACTCTTGAGTAACATACATGGGAAGTCTAATGTGAGAGTAAGAGGTGCAGCATGAATCTTAAAAGGTCTTATTAATAAAAAACAAACCCGGGAGCCAGGTATTGGGGTGAATTCTGAAAGATCAGAGAAGCAGAACAACCTCACCTTGACAATTCCTCATCAGATCCTGTGTCCTCAAACTGGAAACTCTGAGTCCTCATCTGGAATGGATCTTAGCTGAACTGCTGCTAAAAGCTAAAAGCTTAAAAAGATCTCTAGTTCCTGGTTCTCATGCCTTATATATCTTTCTGCTTCCTGCCATCACTTCCTGGGATTAAAGGCATGTGTCTTTCCCAAGAAAGACATGAGATCTCAAGTCCTGGGATTAAAGGTGTGTGTGCCACCATTTTCTGGCTTCTATTTCTATCTAGTGGCTGTTCTGTTCTCTGACCCCAGATAAGTTTATTGGGGTACACAATATATCAACCACAAAGAGGAACAGAAAAAACCAAAGTGCCAGTGAGTAGCTGCTGTAGCCCAGGCACACATTATTTTATGTAATGCTTGCAACAAACTCATACTTGTGGTATTGTCTACACATTTTTACAGAAAGAAACACTATCTCTGAATATAATAAAATTTTCTTAGGTTCATAAATATATCAGTGAAAGAACTAAAATTTAAGTGCAAGTACTTTTACCTGATACCTATGTTCTTTATAGAATGCTGTTTTAGTTCAACTTCTAACTACAGTTGTCTGGTTTACTTGTAAATCCACACAACTCAAAACTGATTTTTCACAAGTCCTCAGAGAGTTGATAATTTGTGTTGGACTTGAGGAACATTCCCTACTGAATGTGGGTCTTCCTGCTCTCCTGGTGGTAACAGAAGACTTCTCTGAAATGATGTTAATTGGGAGGGTGGTAGATCTAGAAACATCCGCGAGATGGGCCTTTGGGCATGCCTGTGGAGGGTTATCTTGATTGCATTCACTGAGACGGGAAGACCCAGCTCCTATAGGTAGGGCCATCCAGTGGCTGGGATCCTAGACTGTATGAGAAACAACATGCATTTGTTGTCCTCTACTTCTTGACAAAGGATGCAACGTGACTCGCTCTGTCATGCCCCTGCTGCTGTGACTCATCCATCACGACGGACTGCAGCCTGGAAGTGAGAGCCAGAATAAGCCTCCCTTCCTTAAGCTGCTTTTGTTGGGTAGTTATTACAGAATCAATTTTAAAAAGAGACCTACATGAGGAAGTGAGAGCTGATGTGGCCAGAACGATGGGGGTCATCAGTTCTTGCAGGAAGTTAGAGCTTTGTACCAACTGTCATAGGAAACAAGTGAAGAGGTTTGAGTGGCGATGGGCACTTAAAGGTTGTAAAATCTCACTTAGAAAATGCAAGCAGAGTGGAGGAGCAAAGGACTGAAAGGGGACTTTCCTAGTAGTGCCAGAGGAAAAAGTGGGGATTTGGTTTTGGTGAGGGAGGGATCACCATGTCACGGTATACATCAAAGGCCATACCCATCTGATTTGGGGTGCCAAAAGTGGGTGTGCCAGAAAGATCAGACTTAAGAATGTGGTAATGTTGGCTACAGAGAGTGGGAGGGTGGCAGTGCCATGTGTCAGATGAACGCTAGGGTATGAATAATTTGAGGATACAGTAAGATACTAAATTTTGTACTGAAGCTTCTCAATTCACTTCAAAAAACGACTAAAGGAAAGATGGAGATTTGGGATGTTGCGTTTTGATCATTCTTGCTAATACTAAGCAAGGCTACTTACTATTTTAAACTAAAACAAAAATTTTTAAAAAAGCAGAGTCATTACAAAGAATGGTAAAGTAGATTATAATTCAAGGAGTGCATCTATCGTGAAAGAGAAGGTAGAATGGCTGTGTAAGTTCTTCTCAGAGTTATTTGAAAAGGTCACAGCAAGACAAAAAGAAAAAGGAAGAAAAAATAATTGAAAGTGTGTTAAGTGTTGTGTCATCTGCCACACCCTTTCCCAACTGGTAAGCAAGGAGTTACATCTTATTACATCTGCATTGTTCCTGTGACTGGATTGCTGCAGCTAGGCTCTCTTCCTCGACACCTAGCACTCTAAAACAGTGGTCCTCAACCTGTGGGTCACGACCCACCTGGGGGCAGATGACCCTTTCCAAGTAGCAATAAGAGTATTTTTATGGTTGGGGGTCACCACAACGGGAGGAACTGTATTAAGGTGTCCCAGCACTAGGGAGGTTGAGAACCACTGCTCTAAAAGAAAAGAGGGAAAGTGACCACAGTGTCAGGGCCCTAGAAGAACCAACTAAATTTGCTGTTCCTGGTTTTCAGTGTGCAAACTTTTTGTTTCTCAATACGGCCTTTTCCTTTTCCTTTACCAGACACTCTAATTTTAACTTTGTACTTAAGTACCATCACATTAATAAACAATACCAGAAGGTGTTTGTTCCAAAATTGGCAAAAGGCTCTTTGCTGATTAAATCAAGAATATTTCCCTCAGCACTGATTTTGTTTCTGATGTTTCCCCAGATAGTGATATCCTCCTTATTCCTCACACCCATTCCTCCTTCTGTAGCTGACGACTGGAATTTCCCCCGTCTCGCTTTTCCCAGAGGGATCTAATTCCTACAGTGGTCATGTCTTCTTTTCCATCCTTTGTAAGTCACACACTTACAGACACGGACACAGCATGAGGGGAAGGAGCATTCGCTAGCAGGAGGGTAAATAGAGAAATAGCACTTTAACAATTGTAGGGCGTCTTTATGATGCATGAATTGAGACCACGGGCTGGGAGACACGTTTTGCTGAGTTCTTATCATTTTTGAAAGCTGAGTGTGGAACGCCTCAGGACATGAATGAGCCACAGATGGTTCTGACTTTTAAGATGTATGCATTCCATCACTGTGGTTATTTACACATTGAATATGGCTGCCTTTTTTAAAAAAATATTATCCCCTCTGACTAGTTATTTGATCTTCATTATTATAAAGAAAGTTGGGAACCAATGAAGTAAGTGATGCTCTGACTGATGTGGAGGCTCTGGGGCACGAGTGACGGTGAGATTACCAAGAGAAACAGATGACATTTCCAGTGTCTGACATCTACAGGATTTTTCATGGAATCCATTATCAGCTCTATGTACTCCATGTCATTATGTTTGGAATTAAAATAAAGTGGGTACTTATCAAAATTAAGTTATCTGAAATGTTTATGCCATGTGTGTTGATATTTGAAGCCGCAACGCTTCTGTTGTCTGACGCTGTGATTATCTCAGGACATTTTCCAAAGCAGTAGTTAAGAGTATATCTCCAGGGACCTGGAGATGGATGTGGCTTTGCTGGTACAGTGCTTGGTTGGCATGCACAAAGCCCTTGGTTCAATCCACAGCACTTCATAAGCAAGGCATAGAAACACTAGGCCTAAACTGGAGCATTGGGTAGTTAGATGCAGCAAGAGCAGGAGTCCAGTGCTATCTTTGGCCGCATGGTGAATTCAAAGCCAGTTGGGGTTACAGTGAGACCCTGTCCAGAAACAAAAATACTTTCAAACTTTCCAATGGATGAAATAACAATGTGACAAAGTTCTGGTAAATGAGATGTTAATTAGTTGAGTGTGTTTAACTCCTCAGTTCGAGGAGATGAGACACAGTTCCCCTTTACTTCTTCCTCTTGTTAGACTGAGTGGAAAACTGTTTTGGACCAAACGGATGCAGCCAATGCCCTAGGAAGAGCAAAAGATGTTGAGAGTCTCATGACTTCATCCACTAGAATCACAAACTAACTCAGACTCGCATATGCTATGAGGGATTCCATAAGAGCAACGTAAGATTTGGACAAACTAAAATTTGAAAAAGTCTGTGCACGTATGAATATGGAAGTCAGAGGACAACGTGAGTTGCCAGCCCTCAGGTTCCGTCCACCTTCTTCATAGACAGGATCTTAACATTGGCCAAAAACTCACCGAATGATCTAAGTTGTTTGGCCAGTGAACTCCAGCGATCTACTGGCTTTTTTCTACCTCCACAGAGCTGGGACTACAGCGTGCTACAATACCCTCTCATTTGTTTTTATGTTTCTGATTTTTATTTACTTATTTTTTTGACATGGATTTTAGAGACTGAACTCAGGTCCTTGTGCTTGTATGGCAAACAAATCCTTTACCAACTAAGCTATCTCCCTTGCTCCTTCACAACGCTTTTTTAAAAAACACTACAAAATATTGAACACAGTCTCCCTTCTGTGTCAATAGCCACACTGACTGTCTTACATTTAGAAATGCATTTCTTAGCCAGGCGTTGGTGGTGCACACCTTTAATCCCAGCACTCAGAAGGCAGAGCCAGGCAGATCTCTCTGTGAGTTCAAGGCCAGCCTGGTCTACAGAGGGAGATCCAGGACAGGCACCAAAAGCTACACAGAGAAACCTTGTCTCGAAAAAAAACAAAAACAAACACAAAAGAATTGCATTTCTTTTAGATGAACAAGAAACACCTTAAACTTATAGGTTAGTTTACATTACATTTTTAATAGAAGTGTATCACATTTATATTGGTATGAATACATTAAAACAAAGTAATCATTTTAAATGAGAGTGCTCATATTAGTATCTTTTATTTAAGTTTGTAATGTTTTATAAAATTCCTCACCTTTGTAAGAAGAAATACAGTGAACACTTGATACTGATAAAGGATATACCCTAGACCTTCCTGAATCTCCAAATTTAGACAAATATAATTTCTATATAATGCAAGCAAAGTAGAATGACCCCAAATACTTAATATCGTCATACCCTTAGTGAGAAGCAAAGCGTACACAAAGCACAAGAGCAATAAAACTGGGCGATGTGGAAGCTGCTCTTGGATGTACCTGCTAGGCCAGCAACTTATACGCTGCCCATGATGCTTGAACAGCATCACTGAGACCAAATGTGCTGGAGAGTGGGTTGTCTCATGCTAAAGACTAGAAGTTGCTTGAGAATTAAGACCTTGTAGGTGCTTGAAGCCAAAGGTCTGTTACAGGGCACTGTATAGCTTGTTCTGATTGATTCCCAGGGGAACAGTTTATGGCAGTTGTTATCTAATGATCGCTTAGCAAATAAGCCAACTGTTTGCAGGAACCACTGAAGGGCGGGAGACAGCTCAGTAAAGGTAATGAAAGACAATTGTGCTAAGTGCTTCTTGCAAGCATTGGGCCAACCCAATAGCAACTTGTGCAATTGCATTTAGGAAGAGTTAGTGGGGAAGTGTATAATTCAAGACTGATTGACTCCAGATAAACATTTCCTTACAAGTGAATGCTTTCAGTAACTCTGGGAGCATACCAGTTCACGCTGGTTGCAGATTATCCATATTAATCAGAAAACCACAGTGGATAAGGATTCATTGAACAACAACACACGGCAGAAATCTAAGTACTGTGACAGAAAGGTCTTTCTAAAGGAACTGGTGTAGCAGGTACTTAGCAAGGTTCTAAGCTGTGGATAGTCTCATTGAGTTATGTCTCTCGGTTGCTGAGCCAGAGATCAAATCAGGGCATCACATCTGCTAAGAAAGCGCTCTACCTCTGAGCTACAGCCCCTGCCCTGATTGGCTGCCCAATCTATGAAGTTGTTGCAATTATTGCTTGAACAGAATTTGAAGTTTAGAAAGTTGAAGTACTTGGTTCCAAATGGCATAGCTCATAATTGCCTATGTCAAATCACAAACCCAGGCTGGTGTGACTCCAAGGTCATTCCATCAGTATGAAATATAAACCGATTTATGAGGAAAAACTGAGTTAATGTAATCGATATTTTTTAAGAAATAGAGAATCATGTTTTAATAGCAAGATAATTTCTAAATACGCCATTGAGTCGACTCACACATATGGAACCCTTTGAATCTCTCTTTTTTTGTTTTTTTGAAGAGGCTGTACTTTCGTTTGCTTCTGGAGGTGCCTGGTCCTCCAAATCCATTTCTCAGTTTTCTGGTGAGCTTGGCTCTCCCAGGGACAAACTGATTCCAGTGTCCCCTTCGCAGGAGAGCCATCTTCGGGAAGAGCACATCAATTGTTGGTACAATGCCAAAAGGTCAGCCCTGAAAATATACATACAAGTAACACTCTATGGGCGCCTGAGGTTATATTTAGGATTATCTATGTATACACAAATGCATACATGTGTTCATATTTAGGGACATGTATGTATATACATACATACGCAGGTATGCATATTTAGGAATACGTGTATATACAAATACATATGTACATAATTAATAACGAGTAATGAAAAGAAGGGCCATGAATTTGGAAGAGAGTGGGAGGGACATACCGAGGAGGAGCGTTGAAGGAGAAAAGGGACCAGAGAAATGCTGTAATTAAATTACAATCTCAAAAATAAATAATAAAAAAAAAAAACAGCTAAAGTGGAAAAGCAATTGAGGAAAACACTCAGCACTGACATCTGGCCTCCACACGAATGCACACTTGTGAATATACACTCACAAAGAAAATTTACAATGAGATTTATCTGCAAGATTGAAAGATTCAGGAAAAAAACAAAACAGTGTTGAAGGAAAGCCAGCAGAACCTTCATTTTCTGGGGATGTTCCAGTATTGATAAATCCTTCAGGAAAAAAAAATATGAAAAGATTGTTTTTGACAATTAAAATTGGAGGAAACTCTGTAAGTAAATCATGCCATTCAGATGGTGTTCATGCATTGTATTTTGCTTCTCAATCATTTCTTACAAATTAATATTTATTTTTTATGGTGGACAAAAATCACTATTTCATTTGATGCATTTCTTTAAATACTTCATTTTCATGACTTGAAAAATTTCAGGATCAACTGCATAGATAGACAAGGGGAATTCAGAATATATATACACATATATGAATATATGCATGCATACATATATACACGCATACACACACACACACAGAGATGCTCAGACAATAGGTCTGATATTAATGAGCTTCAGAAAAGAAAAGCCTTACTAAACTAAGAGGAGACTGCATTTAGTTCTTCAAAACGGTTCTTGTATAACTTTATTTTAAACTCTAGGGATTGAAGCCACACATGCCAGGCAAGTGTTCTACACTTCACCCGCACCCTTGGTGCTGTGAATTTTTCACTCCATTCACATTTATTTTGAGTACTTAGTGGTTTCAGAACCAAAGAATTTGAACATTCCTTGTGAATTTACTGTGGTGGTTTTGGACTTGCAACGACTCCTGTTGCCGCTCTGGGGAGAATACATTGTTGCACTGCATTGGATTTAGTTCCTTTCCCACACTTCTCTCCTTGCTCTCTACTGAAGCCAGCCGCAGGATCCTGGAGGATACTAGTTACTCCAATTTGAAAATGCTCTGTGGTGGATTTGCAAATGTGAGCAAAACAAAAGGAAAACAAACCTCCCACAAGAAAACGCCTATACTCAAACATAACAAACCCCCAATAAATCTGCATCTGCCAGCTTCACTTGGGGTGCTTTTAGAGGGAG
Organism: Peromyscus californicus insignis; assembly: GCF_007827085.1. NCBI lineage: Eukaryota > Metazoa > Chordata > Mammalia > Rodentia > Cricetidae > Peromyscus > Peromyscus californicus. The sequence goes on along the minus strand of NW_026294436.1, from coordinate 25,142,733 downwards.
CAGCCGCTGCTGTTTCCACTGAATGAAAAGGAGTGCTAAAATTAGCTGTTTAAAAGTCCAGTTGTTTTTCTCAATGAACCAATAGAACCAAAACCAAACGACACCCCCACCCAACCAACTGCAGCAGATTCCGTTCTTGCAGGACTAGGAAGCCTCTGTAAAAATGGTTCAGTTCCGTCTAGCAATCACTCATTTTCTAAATCAAGCCCACACCAGAAGAGTCATGGCTCCACACCCCCAGATTCTCAGCTTTCTCTGTGCTGGGTCTGATTTCGCATTTCATGAGAAGCTCTTCATGTCACTGCAAGCATCCTCATCACACTGTGTTGTAAACTAATGCCTAGCTAAATGCATTCTGCTGAGAAAAGGAAGGACCTTCATAAAATCCCCGCCTGGAAGAATTTCCCAGGCCTCTGAAGTTAATTGAATAATGTCCACAGGGCTCTGCTCTTTAGACATCTGGGATGCCAACTTAATTCGTCTTATAGTGACGCTGATGTGCCGTGGATAGTCTGCCAACATCTACCACAATATTATTAAGGCTACAGTTAGTTTTGCATTATGATCTTTGTGCATTGACATGGGGAATATAAACACACACAATGCATACACACATCTGCATTTGTTTACAAATTAAACATCATGCATAGAAATGTAAAAGGAGATCTTCAAATATTAATCATTGTAATATTTTATGTTGTAAGCAGTTTCCAGAAAAAAACCGGAAATTTTATTTCTAAATTAAGTGTTATAAAATTGATACAATTTTATCTTAGCTATTGCTACCTTAGAGATTCTTTAAGAAGTCTCATCTTGGGGAGTCAACAAAGTCTGGCATATCAAGGGGGAGGTGGGAGGGGGAACAGGAGGAGAAGAGGGAGGAGGAACTGTGGTTGATATGTAAAATGAAAAAAGAAAAAGACTTTTAAAAAAAGCCTCATCTTTCAAGGTGTAGTGTTATTGCTATCTCTTTTTTGGTATAGAATTACTCTAGAGTTGAAATGTATTCAGTTTTATTTGTAATGAATGCTGGGATTGGGCGCCAAATAGGAGGAATGAGGCTGATACAGATTCAAACCTTTCAACTCCCCACCAGCCCTGAACTCTGGCTGAATGGAACCCTTGACCAGCAGAGCCAAATGGGTGCTGGTGACATGGTCAGTGTGTAAGCTTCGAGGGGATCCACAGATCTCACCAGAGTGACACATTTGCATTCCAGGTGGTGACACAGGCTAGAAATTCAGGGATGTGGAGAAAAGGATGGTTGGCTGTTAACTCAGCCAAGGAGGTGGGATCCACTGTGTGGTCACCAAAGCTTCAGGGACACGCTGAAGTATTTGTCAGGCTTCACTGTCATCACACTGTGGCACGTCGGCACAGAAATGGCAATGGGCAGAAGGAGCCAAGACAAAGTAATGGGCTCTCTTGTGCAGGATAGGCCAAAGAGTTACTAGCTGTTGCTTGATTGGCTTGGTAATCTAGGGGTGTAGGAGAGGATACCTTCCAAGACTGTCCAGGTTCTACTTCATATTTTTCATCGGAAATTTTAAGACAACCTAGGTATGCAATGCACTCAGCAGCGATCACCCTTTGCTTGGCAAGCACTCCTGAGTGACTTTTAAAATGGCTGTTTAACTTTAGGCTGTTATTGAACTTTTCATCCTTGGTGATGATGACTCTGGATAGCAAATCACTCTGGTCTGGAGGGTCTGCTTTAAAATTTTCATGGTGCCTTCCAAATAAATGGCTTCACAGTGTAAGCATTTGGATAGGGATGGTTGAGATTTTAGGTGTCAGAAGAACGAACTAATTTTAATTTAAAACCAAAGTTCTCTCTAAGAACATTAATGGATAATCTGTAATTATCCATTATCTATAATCACAAGAATCATATATAATATACTTTGAAATGTGAGACCATGAGAAAAGTAATGGCCCACCAAAAGCTGTGTGCCTTTGGTACCAAAGTGGAAATGCTATTATTCCATTCGGAAAACTATATATTAACATCAGTGGATGGGTGGCATATCAGTGAGAATCTCACACAGTCATAACAAAACTATGCATGTAAAGTGACCAGATTTCAAAGTAGTGGGTGAACACACAGCAGAATATATATACACATATCTATGAAAGGATGAATGGGTTATTGGTAAAAGCCTCCTTGAACAAAGGATCTCCAACCATCATACTTGGGCTGATAAGTGCAAAGAACTTAGTTTAAAAAAATGTAAAGAAATCAGTAAGAATGAGAAAGGGAGACAGTCTCACATGCATTTTTTAAATATAGAATTTGGTGAATAAAATAATTCTGAAATTTTTTATTTGTTTTTGGCTAGGTTAGAAAATTCTATTTTTTTAGATAAATAAATGATAGATGAAGATGATGATGATGATGACAGGTAAATAAATGATCGACAAGGGTGGTGGTGGTGGTGTGTGTGTGTGTGTGTGTGTGTGTGTGTGTGTGTGTGTGTGTGTAGAACCAGGCTCACATCTCACATTCTAGCCTCCACAGGCTTCTGTGTTTTCCTAAGTGTTTCATCCAATCTCATGGCTTCATGTGTCTGATGATCACAGTTTTCTTTTATCTCTGATGTTTTTCTCACCTGAGAGACAGGGTTTCTCTGTGCAGCTTTGCGCCTGTCCTGGAACTTACTCGGTAGCCCAGGCTGGCCACAGAGCTCCGCCTGGCTCTGCCTCCTGAGTGCTGGTGTTAAAGGCATGCGCCACCACCGCCCGGCTCCCATTTCTCTTTTAATTTGAGCTTAAATGCTCCCTTCTTTCCATCCCCACAGTTCTCACTGTCTAGGGAGAACTCATGCCTTTTTTGGAATTCCCATTCAAATTTAGACTTTGATTCACAGTCAACTTTTGCAAGGATTTTGTGAAATACTTCTCATTTGCATCTGACTGTTACCCCTGCATTACAAGCTGCTTTAGGGCAGGAGAGTATTTTTTAGACTGCTGAGCTGAGACATTGACCAAGAAAGCTAAAATACTTAATTAGGACTGTAATGAACTCAGAAAACAAACATAAATTTTTAAGAGATGGTTTTCTTTTTTTTTTTTTTTTTTTTTTTTAAAATCATTGCCATAGGTTTTATTTTTTTATTTTTTTTTTTTAAAGATTCATTTATTTATTACATACGCAGTGTTCTGTTTGCATGTGTCCCTGCAGGCCAGAAGAGGGAGCCAGATCTCATTACAGAGCCACCATGTGGGTGCTGGGAATTGAACTCAGGACCTCTGGAAGAACAGCCAGTGTTCTTAACCTCTGAGCCATCTCTCCAGCCCCAAGAGATGGTTTTCTAAAGAATGTGGTTATAAACAAGTTCTTAGGGAATGAATTAAAATGCTTGAACTCATATCATCAAAGATTATTAGAAGAAATAAAAATATAATTGAAAACATTTAAAAAATTACAATAGCTCATACAGCGCAGGGGTGATGGACGAGCTCTGCTATAGTATCCTGGTGAGAATGAGAATTTCTAGGACTCCTCCAGAGGGTCCTGTCGTGGGAAGAACTATGATCTTATAAACATATTTTTTTTTGTTACAGGAATCATATCTTATGAGAAAGCCATCAGGAACATTAAGATTGCATTTTATAAATAGGACATTTAACGTTAAAACATTGGAGGTTGGTTGTAGCAATTAATATAAGAAGTAACATACAGACATTAAAATAATGCAGTAACTGAATGGTCATTAGAATCAAAGTATAAGACAGGTCACTGAAAAGCCACAGTTCTCGCCTTGAAGGGCACAAGGAATAATTTATTCTAGAGCCAAATATGAGTGACCACGGCTGAGAAACATAGGTTCAGGTCGCTCCAAACACTATGTTCGAATAGGGTAGCAATTTCTTATGTTTTTATGGTGACAGAGTAAAGAAAGCCATAAATCAGTACCCCTTTACAATATATTCCTGGGTACATCAGGTAGGCAGTTTTCAAGAGAGGAGAAATCTCTGCTATGGCCTTCAGATGCTGTCTGGTGGTGTTCCTAGCTTTTGGGTCAGTGGAAGGTAGGGGCCGGTTCATACATTCTTAAAAGATTTACTTCATAGTCACATGGATGTTAGGGCACATACCAAGTTGGGTAGTAAATGGTTATTTAAAGGGCTAAGCTAACTCAAGAGAATTTCGCTCTGGATCTGCAACATTCCACCTTCTTCTACAACCAATGAAGTTCTCATTCAGTCATCCTGGAAAAATGTTCAGGGTGGGTGATGCTTCTTGCCCAGAACTCCAGTTGACAAAAATGTTGGGATAAGACACGGATTATTAAGTAACACATGTGCAGTGTGATTCCATTCATAGCATTTGCCCGACAACTCAGAATAAAACAGAAAACACTGGAAGCACTTAGGTATTACACTTCAACCATTAATTTTGAGTGGTGCTTTCTATATTTTGTAAAATATCTGCCATATACCTGTCCCCCATCTGATAAAACTAAAATTAAAATGGGCACGATTTGACTTAATCATAATACAGGGCAATAGAACCACCCCTCTCTTGTAGGAGCCACTAGAATGAAGTGGTGGTGTTCTCTGACTGACCAACTGAGGATAGGGCCGGGGACATTCAAGCGGCCATCTCCGATGGGAATAAGCTGCACTGTGAAGTGAGCAGGGGCAAGGCTGCAATGGATCCTCGAAACAATTAGCCTCCGGCTTCAGATATTTGCCAAGAATGTGAAGAGACGACATCGGTTTCTTCTCATTACATCCCACCGGGACTCAATATCAATTTGTCTTGTGATTCACCAGTGATGAGGACTCTGATGAGATGAAAAGAAACAGAAAGTAAATTGCAACCCTATCTAATTCATGGCGACTGTGTGGGGCCACGCTTTGAGAATCTAGATAGTCTGTTCATCGGCAATCGTTCTGTTTAACTAATCAGTGCCAGCGTGAGCGTGTGGGTTCTTTTTTCATTGGCTGGGGTTACTGTCCCTTGCAACTTCCTGTTTTCCGGTTTTCGTTCGCTCAAGTGTGACCAGTGCAAGCCTCTTCAGGCTGGTCTCTGTGCTTCCGTCACTCGTTTCCCAAGTTCTCAGGCACTTTCTTATTTGCTGGCTAAACCAAGCACCCCAGGCTTATATGCCTCTCCTCGTGCCAGGCCTGGGATCTGCTATTTCTGCAGGCAGCTGAGGAACAACTTGGAGTTCAGAAGCTAAGATCCAGCTGAGAGGTGTGTTTGTGGCTCCAAGGGCGTGGCTGCCTCTGTGGGCAGAGTAAAGTAATCTACATAGGTGTCAGCATGCACACACTCATTCCTATATACACACTTTCAAGATACTTATTTCTATATTTGCCCTATATACAGAAGAATATGAGTTTACTCCAATATTCCCGAGTCTACTAAAGTCACAATATTAATCCATTTTCACCCCTCTGTATTTGTAACCATACCCTAATATCACATCATTATTAATATTACACTTCTCATTTCATAAAGCCCCTGTATATAACAGGTCTCTTATTGATAATACTGCCCTGCTCTTTCCACTTGTCCCAAGGCATCTGCTGGTATCTATCAGCTAGACTTCTGTCACAGAGTCACCAGTTTGGGGCCACACCAGTCTATATAATGACTTCCAGGCTAGCCAGGGACATAGAGCAAAATCCTGTCTCAAAAACAAACAAAGCTCACGAATGAAACCAATTGACAAGAAACCAATTGCAAAGAGAGCACAGTGAGTTTGCATGTATGCCCCATCTAATGGTGTCTCCCATTACTTGTCACAACTAGTGAGTATATTTTGCTGCATTATCCAATCAAACTCATGCCTCATTCAGGTTAGTGGTGGTGGTGGTTGTTTTTATGTTCCAGGATCCTATCCAAGACACATCATTTCTCTGTCAAGGTTCCTGAGGATCCTATTGGCTGTGAAAGCTTAAGGTGTCCATTACAAATGTGAGGAGTCCTGGTATTTTCTGCACTGAACTTCAGGAGGGATTTATATGGTACAATGCTTAGCCCTGGGTTATGCTTTGGAGGGGAAAGACTGTAATGAAGCAGTACCGTTGACATGGCCGATCACTGTCGCTGCTCACCCTGCATTTTCCACTCTTCACTCCCATCTTTCCACACTCCGAGGTTTGGAAGGAAAAACCCACCATGCACGAGGCACAGTGAAAGAGGGACTTATGTCCCACCCTCTGGGAGGGCTGCACCTCCTGAGACTGCTCAGGATTCCTGAGCCAGAGACTACATACTCACTCATTTCTCCCAGTTGTTTCTGTCACTGAGGGCCCACAGATTCTTATTCTATACTTTGGATTTTATGAAGTTTCAGATTATGGGAAGTTGCTGGTTGCCTTTGACTGTCTGTCTCATCCACTCAGCTGGTGGGACCTGCCATCACAGAGGCCACATTCCTGGGAGATGGTCAGGTGTTCTCAAACACGCACTCTGAAAATTGCTGTTTTCATACACTGTTACTTTATCCTCTGGAATGCCATTGTTCACATCTTGTGGTTGAATTCATGTCATTGCCTGTGTCTTAACTTAGTTACTGGTCCAAACTTCAACTTGTATTCACTTCCTTGGAGGTTGGGAATAAATTACTATATTTAATGCACTATCTAGTATTTGCTTGCCTGTTGGTCTTTGTAACTATATTATGAGGTCACTGGGATTCCAACTTGTAGGCAGAGTTATTGTCGGGACTGCCGGCTCCAAAATAGATGCACAGAGACTTAATATTAATTATAAATGCTCGGTCAATAGCTCAGGCTGGCTATAAGCTAACTCTTACATTTTAAATTAACCCTTACTTCTCATCTACCCTCTGCCATGTGGTGGTACCTTCTTTCAACATGGCACGTTCATCTTGCTCCTCTGTGTCTCTCATGACTCCTCTGATTCAGCCCTTCTTCTTCCTAGCATTCTCTCTGCCCTGAAAATCCTGCCTAGCTATTGGCCAATCAGCTTTTTATTAATAATGAGAGCAACACATTTTCACAGTGTACAAAAGGATTATTCCACGGCATTGACTATTTATCCTCCCCCTTTTCTTTCAGGTTGAAGCAGCTGTGTGCATAATATACCTGGTTCAAGCGATGAGGAACATGGCTATGCTCATGAAGAGAGTTGATTTTTAGAAGCATCGACTCAAGTCCTTTCAAAAGAAGTGATACTAAGGATCTGCCATTCATGGGATATGTATGCCTCATGAGTTGACCTTTTTTCTTCCTACAATGAGGTGGCTTATCTGATCATCTGGACTTCCACGTGCAGGAGTGTCTGTAGACCAAGCATTTGTGAAACGACTGGCCAGAGCTGTGGAGATGGTCCCTAGCCAGGAAGAACTTAACCCCATGATAACTATGGTCTTAATGGTAGACTGCCCTAACCATCTTGGCCAAACGGCCAGGCTACAAAGGAGGCAGACAAGAAGTCTAGCAATATAGACATACAGTTTACAGTGCAGAAAATAACCCTGTGTTGACACAAACAAACTGCCTTCACCATTTTGACTGTCAGGTAGTCAAGAAAATATTTAAGTTAGTCAAGAAGCAGTCAAATTGGCCAAGCAAGCCTGTCTGCCTTTCTCCTTTCCTCCAACTGTATTCTGCCTCCTCATTTCCCTGGCTCGTGTTTTAGAAGCAGGCACGTTTGCCTGCCAGACGAGGATGCTTTCTTTTTCACGGAAACTTAATGAAATAGCTGTTACATCACATAAATTCACTTCCTTAACACTATGTGTCAGACTATCAAATCAGTTAAGGAAAATCCTCATCTTTTTTTCTCTTTGAAATTACGGAGGGGCTGGTTGGGTTCCAAATTCAGTGAGTTCATATCGCCATCTAGTGTTCAAAACAGGATTGTCATTACAACAGTGGATTTCAATCCTCCATTGGCTGCAAAAAACAAGTCTTTCTGGGCTGTTTGGAAGGCTTATTTGGGCTAGCGTTTTTTTGGTTTGGGGCTACTACTCACAGTGAGTTGATATTTATGTTTTGATGGAATACCACACTACTGAGAGAAATTGTTGATTAAGTTTAGCTTGAAAACAATGCTCAAAAACGTAACCAGAAACAGTCCCTTTCCTCAGAGGATAAGAATGAAATGATTTCCCAGGACAAACCGTACTGTGGAAGTCAAATGACAAAGTTGCATCTTAGGACAAAAGCAAACGTCCTCCTACCGTAACAAGAGGAAACGAAACTAAGACATGAGCAGGGGCGACATCTTACTCTGTGTTTCTGAAATAGTATTTGAGTCTTAGGGAAGGAGATACAAAGCCCAAACTGTGCACTGAGGAGGAAAAAAGACCCACAGACGGGGAAAATACTTTGTTTCCACTCCAAGTATGCAAACCCAAGTCTGATTGTTTCAATCTTGGTTGCCCTCCATGCTTGCATAAAAACTGGACGGGTATTTTTGGAAGCACATTCACAGTTGTTGTGTAAAATACACGCAGACCATTTCTGAAGAAGGCACGGACCGTGGGACAGGTATAATTTTTTAGAACTAAAGATAACAAGCTTTTTCTATTTCTTTGTACCTTCAGGAGGTGAAGGCACTGTCATTTTACTTCATAAGGCATATCCTGGTAGATCTGGAGTCCGATTTTCCAGCGAATGGCAGCTTGCTCTCACAGTTTGTCTCAGAGCTTCCATAGCGCTGAGCTCCTTCCTTCCTGGTAGAGTTTTGCAGGCGTCCATGAAAGACAGTGAGAAAAGAAGTCAAGACCGGAAACGAACTAAAGAGGAGGAAGGGAGATCCACACCCGAGGGGACTCAGAGTGCCTGCCAGCCTCAGGCTGTGAAGGGCGCTTTATGCAAAGTTTTAAAGCAAGATTTTTAACTCATACAGTTACAGTTCCCCACAGAATGTAAAACTGATTGTTACTCTCGGCCTCAACCCAGTTTTAAAGAAGCAATCCTAAACAAAGTATCAGTAAATAAACTCTAAATAAAAATTGCCATGGAGTTGACAAAAATTCAGAATGAAGATGATTTATCATATGAGCAACTTTGTATTGATTATAACAAATATGATCCAGTTTTTTTGTTTGTTTGTTTGTTTGTCAAAATTTTCTTATCCATCCTGATTCATTTTGGGTAATTTTAAAAAATGTTTTTAGGGATTCAAATCTGTATTTTACAATTACTTGCAACAAATAATTAGCACGTATTTTTAATATGACCAAGTATAAGTAACGTTTTTGGTTAATCATCGTGGACTATTGTTCTACGTAAAAAGTAGCTTTCTGATTGTCAGTGTTCTGATGATGACGACCCTCTGAGGAAATCTCCCCCTGGGAGCCTCACATTTCTGTGGATTGAAAAGCTCCCTTAAAACTGAACAATTTATGACTTAATCTACCCGCACTCTGAGCTCATCGGGGCTCCTTATTGGTAAGCAATCACAGTGCCTCCTGGCTGAAGCTGAGGTGCCAGAGGTGGTAAGGCTCACGCTGACAGCGCTCCTCGGCTACTGCAGGCTGGGGCAGTGTTCCTTGCCCTTGGCAAAGCGCGCCACAGAGAGCAGGAGAGAGGCATACGGTACACCCAGTTTGCATATTTCCCCACATTCTGCAGTACGGTTAGCTGTGGGCAGAGCTTACAGCTTTGCCATTGTTATGGGCTTTGAAGCAAGCGTTTTTTTTTTTTTTTTTTTTTTTTTTTTTTGTTTGAGGCCATTCTATTGGGTGGGTTCCTGTAGGCATTATTTTGAGGAGTACTGGAGAAAGGTAATTTTTTTTCCTTTGTTTTGGTTTTCTAATAACAACAAATCATGAATTAATTTGCTGCACACGGAAGCTAAACAAAGGAAAACAATCCGTTGGGAATTAGCTTTTGAAAGGGGCTGGCAGCCAGAAGGCAGAAAGCATTTGCCACCGCAGTTAGAAGAATGTTTGTTTGACGGGGTTTCCTTTTTTGACACCCAGGTTTTTCGTGTGCTGTAGCCTCTTGGCTTGGCTGGCACAGAGATGAGTCTGCCCACACCCTGGCAGTCCTCCTTCCTGAAGTCTCGGTCCACCAGTGACAAAACTTCCCTTTACAGTAAGTGTCAGGCTTAGGGTGGCGGGGCCGGCAGAGGACAATTGGCGCCAAATGGGTTGCATGCACAGACTTCTGCACACAGAGAGTTGGAGTTTCGTGAGAGCACCGAGCAAGCAAGCAAGCAAGCATTTGTGTGTGTTCTGGAACAAAAGCATGAGCTACTTCAAGTTCTGGAAAATATCGGGCTTTTGTCTTCTTAGAACTTCCAGAGGACATTAACGAATAAGCATCACCATCGGCCCTGGGCATTTTAACACTTGGTTATATCTGTGTCACTCTGGCTTCTAGAAAGTCGCTCACATCGCCACAGCTGGCCATGGCAGCCTGTGCTGGACAGCTCTGTGTGGAAGGAAGGAACTTACAAAACATAACGGCAATAGAGCAAAAAGAGCCAATGAAATTAAAACAAGATGGAGACAGCGAAGGATGATGGCACACACTGTCCCAACCCCCGTCAGAGGTGGCACAGCCTCCACGAGTGAGCGATTGGTGCCAGTATCTCCGTGGGTACCAAGCCACCTCAGCCGGTATGCGTCAGGTCACCTGTTCTTCCTTAGTAATGTAGTAGATTTGTTTTTCCCATCAAAAATGGCCAATTGCTCCCCTTTTTACAAAAAAAGAATATTTTCTTTATTGCATAATAGAAATATTGAAAAGCAGATGGTAATGTGAGAGGAAATTGCAATTAACGTCGCCTTCGGTTCTAGGTCTAGTCTACTTTCACGTGCGCTTGTATTGTAGAATGGTAATGATTAGAGAGCAAATTCTAATGAATTGGTCTGTGGGAGGCTTTCATTGGAAGAGCAGGATGGGGGGAAACATCTGAGGATACGAAACAGGAGAAGAGCACTTGTTACTTTTTCTTCCCTTGCTTTTTCTATGTGTCTTCTGTACTGACAGATTAGTGGAAAAACCCTTCACCCGGAAGTTTTCTTCCTATTAAAATATGAGTTGGGGTAGGGAATCCTGCTTAAAATAGTACGACGAGAGAGGTGGTGCTGGTGCATGTCTGGAGGAACGTGCTGTCCTCCTCATGGTGTCAGGTTTGCGGAGATCTGAGGGTTACAGAGCAAAGGGAATGCCAGAGTAATGATGAAAGGCAAGCTTTACCAATGCCACCTCCGGGGACAACCGGTGACGGGAGACTGAAACCCGACAGTGCCGTGGACTTAGCCTACGGAGGTCCACCCAGGAAAGTGCCCCACCAAAACGAAGTAATGGAGGATCTTGCCCAGCACTGAGCAGAACTCACATCCTGCAGGCACAGCACATACAACAAAGAGGGACCAGGGTGCAGAGAGCCAAACCATTTCTCTGAAATACACCCGAGTAAAGGGTTCTCTTCATCGAGGAAAGATTGGCACCCAAAATTATACTCTAATTGTAATTGTAGATATACCTGACTTGTTAATGAAAATGTAACTCCTATTCGATTGGTATATACTATGGACTGGAAGGTTGCGTCTCCCTAAAGCTCCTATGATGAAACCCTAGTTTCCCAGTGGGATGGTATTTGATGGTGAGGCCTTCAGGAGACAATCGGTATTAGATGAGGTCATGAATGTGAGGCCCCATGATATTACTATCATGTGATGTCTCTGAGGGGCCTTATGCTAAGTGAAATAAGTCAGACACAAGGCAATGACTGTATGATCATATATATATATATATATATATATATATATATATATATATATATATGTCTTACAGAAAGAGCAGCTACAAAAGTGGTTACGAAAGGCCAAGGGTCAGGTGGGGTGGGGTGGGAAGACCTGAGCAAATTGTACAAAGTTTCACTTAGTCTACAGCAGTGGTTCTCAACCTTCCTAATACCGTGACCCTTTAATACAGTTTCTCATGTTGTGGTGATCCCCAACAATAAAAGTATTTCATTGTTACTTCATAACTGTCATTTTGCTACTATTATGAATTGTAATATTAGCATCTGATATGCAGGATATCTGATATGTGACCCCTAAAGGAGTTGCAACTCAGAGGTCAAGAACCACTGAACTAGAGAAATGAAGCCTGTCTTATTTGTCTACTGAATCTGTGGTGGCTAGTTAGTAATAATGTATTATGTATTTCAAAACTTGAGAAAGAAAAGATTACAAAATGTTCTCATCAAAGACACACACATACACACACACACACACACACACACACACACACACACAGAGGAATGTAAGCAAAATGTATAGAATTATGAACTTTAAAAAGGATAACAATAATAAAATTATCAGAGACACACAGATAAAGCAGGGCCAAAGGCTCTCTCTGCTCTCTGTCTCTGAGCACATAAAAAGGTAGCCATCTACAAGCCAGGAGGGAGACCCTCACCATACACCACATGAGCAGGTACCATGATCTTGGATTTTGCAGCCTCCAGTACTGTGAGAAATGAGCATTTAAACTAATAGTTCTAAGCCTGTGGGTTATAACCCCTTCTGGGGTTGAATGACCCTTTCACAGGGTTCACATATCATACAGCCTACATATCAGATGTTTCCATCATGATTCATAATGGTAGCAAAATTGCAGTTCTGAAGTAGCAACAAAAATAATTGTGTGGTTTGGGGTCAGCACAGCTTGAGGAACTGTATTAAAAGGTCATGGTATTAGAAAGGTTATGAACTATTGATATAAACCAATCAGTCTATAGTAATTTGCAATTAACCATCAGAACTAAAATACTACTAATAAATATTGTCATAGGAATTAAGTCCCTCCACATTGCCAAATGTAATAAAACAGCAAACCCCTGTACATAAGCACATTGGTGAGAAGGGCCCAGGCCCCAGGAAGACTCAAGGATTTGGGGTGGAAGCCAGCTAGCCAGCACCAGTGGGTTGTTCCACACACAGCACCTTGTTGTGCAGTACCTCTCCATCCATAACCATCTGTCACCTTACCCTTGCACTGTCAAGGCTCTCACACTGCCCATCTCTCATTTTCTACAATGTGAAACAATTTATTATCTCTTGTTCTCTGGTGCTACCTGACATCAATGCTAAACTTTCTTTTTTAACAGTCCCCGCCCCCCTCAGAGAGGTTCCCATGTTTGGACTCATGTGGAAGTATCTCTTTTCTTCATTGTGCAAGCGCCACTCTGCGTCATCTCATTTTGTCTTCTTCATCCTCTCTCTGGTGCCAAGAAAGAATGAGTCCCAAGTCCTTTTCCTCTTCCAACCCTTCAGACAGTTCTACAGTTTGTTTGTTTTTTTTATCGGATAATGGGGTTAGCAATGGCTGCCCTCCGGTTTGGTTTCAAAATTAAAGATAGAAAAGTGCATCATGAAGTTTCCCTGGACTGTTACCAGAAAGTCGCAAGTTTCTGCTGCTTCCCTTTCTGTGAAAGCGCCCCACCCACCCAAGACTGTGCATCAACTCTCTGGGCCCCGTGACTTACAAAATGAAAGGGAAGAGAAACAAAAGTATGATTTGTCAACTGCATTGGTGGTCAGCTTCTCTCGGGGAAACAGAAAACACGGTGCCATCGGCCAGCTCTTTGGTAAAAGTGTTTGAGACATAACAAGCCTAGAAAAGGAGTGGTTTATCTTGTCTTTAAGACCTGGAGCCAAGAAAACATGCTCTAGAGAATGTTAGTTAGAGTTATTAACTGAGCATAGGAGGATGCCATTTTATTCCCTGGAATATCTTTTGAGCCTGGTAGGAGCTCAGGGTGGATATTTAAAAAAAATATGACATCCTCATCTTTGTATAAAGTATTTTAGAGATCCCACTATCTCCTTTCAAAATATTATAAAATAATATAATATTACTTACTATTAATTACTAAAAATATTACTGTTTTTTCAAAGATTAGATATTAAAACATAAATATTGTCATTTCAGATCAGAAATTTCACCAGTGTGGTATGCTTTGGAGGGATAGCCAGCTACATTTCCCTGTGATGCACAAGATGTTAAAATGTTCCTGTAGTTTTCTTTCATAGTCTTTCTTTGGGGCCTTTTGTAGAACCACTGGCTAGACATTTATGTAGTCAAGGAAGGAAAAACTAGTGGAGTAGGAAGAACTAGGCCCTGGAATTTCCTCTGGGTTACTGGGTTTTAACAGCCTTAGATAAAAGCAGGTGGGACCCGTAGACAAAACGTACACCGTTTATTCTACAGGAGGCATACTGTGGGTGAACTAAGTACCATTAAGACAATGGCTAAATCTATCCAGGCTGTTAATCACCTCCCAGAGCTTCTTACACCCATGGTGGTAAGAATCAGCCATAGAACAAGAACATGAAAAAAAATGGCACTGGATGGCATTAGGGTTTGGGTGAAGCTGATAATCATCTCTACAACTTGGCTAGGAGGGACTAGAAACCTGAGGGGTGAAGCCACAGACACATGCTGGGGACCTTTTGTTGTAGGAACACTTCAGGGTTGCTAAGGAGTCAATGGATTTTTTGGGGGGTTGCTCACAGTTCAGGGGGTGCAGTTCAGCAGATATGGCAGTGGATGGCTGCTTGCTCACATCACATTAGATCAGGAAGCAGAGAAAAGGGGAATGCTAGTGCTCAGCTGACTTTTCTTTTTCCTCTTTCTTATTCAAACTGGGACCTTAGCCCTGAGATGATGGTATCACTCACATTCAAAGTAAATCATCTTCCCTCATTTAATCCCTGGAAATGCCCTCGCTGACACATCTAAAGCTGTACCTCATTAACGTTTTAGGCATTTATCAGCCCAGCCACCCAAGCCTATCCCTTATCAACTTGGAACATGAACACACCACTTTTAAACCACAACATTCTATCCTGGTCCCTGTAAATTCATTGCCTTCAGTAATGCGAAATACATCAAGCCTAATCTCAGAAGTAGCCATAGATTTGAATAGTCCCTACGTTTTTTCCAAAACCTCTTCTGAGATTCAAGACAAATGCCGAGTGGCGAGACACAGTAATTTGCTTTTTTCAGAAGTTACAAACTTTCAATCTAGCATACCAAACACAAACATTCCCAGGAGGATAGATAAGAAAAACTGGATCAACACGAGCCCCAAACCCAGCAAGGCAAACACCAAATCCCACAGCTCTCCATATTCAGCAGCCGAGGTCTTGGTGGTAACACGGGGGACTCCAATGTGTTTTTGCAGCTCCACTCTGTCAGCTTTATGGCTTGTAGCTCTTGTGGCCCGGCCCTTGGGCCAGCTCCACTTCATGCCCACAGCTTTCCTCACATGAAAAGTATTTCCAGTGTCCTGAGGTCTGCACCTCAGGCTTCTCTTTCAACAGCTTCCCACAGCGTCTTCATCTTCTTATGGGAAATCTGACTCTGCCACAAACTTCCTGCCTGACACAAACCTCCGTGACACCCTTCCTTCTTGTGTGTTGAATGCTTACAAAACCAGCAGCACACAGATGACACTGCCAAGTCTGGCGGCCACCTTCATATGTCATCTGGCTCCTTCCAGCACCGCTGTAGTGACCTCTGTGTGCCGAGGTCCCTGGGCTTTGGAGAAACCCTTTCTCAGGAGGTTGTTTCCAAACAGGGACCAATGGCAGTGGCATTTTGAGTTCCCTCTCTCCCCTTTCAAATATTTTTAATATTTACAATGGAAGCTCCTGAAGGGTGGGTGTTATGATATTATACATGCTGGTGGGAGGTTCTGGTGGGTGGAGCCAACGTGCCCCATGGCGAGTGAGAGACAGATGCCATGCAGACAGCGCTCAGTGAAGAGTTTTATTTGGTGGGGGGAAGAGAGAGGGGGGAGAGAAAGAGGAAAAGAAGGAGATAGAGGGGGGTGTTATAGTGGTCAGCATAGCTGCCTTCCAAAGGGGAAAACAAGGGCATGGCTAGGAGGCACCAGATCAAGCCCAGATCTTAACCTATCAGGGCAAACACCAAGTCTTGCAGCCCCACGCCAGAGATCTTGGCTCCAAAGGGCTGGGTAGCCCTGACCCTCCATCTTTGCTGCCAGCACACAAGTTGTGTCTCTTGAGGTGACTCCAGTACCCACCTTCAGCTTTTCTTGTTAGATATCCCACACACAGTTCTGGGATCTCCAACATCCTGAGGTTTCCGCTGTAACAGGCTTCATGTTCACAGCTTCGCACAGAAGCCTTTTAGGGTCTCCTTACAGGGGCTTTGATTCTGCCACACATGGCCTTGCCTCAGTGATCACTCAGAGCTATGGTACAAGACTCAAGACCTTCCTCAGTTTCATCTCTCCCATCTCCAGAAACAGTGTCACGCGGATGATGCTCTAAGGTTCTGCTGCCAACTCCTGAAGGAGTCTGATCCCCCCTTGGCCCAAAGTTGCAGCTGCCTCTGCATGCTGACCTTGGGGAAACACTTTTCTACAGGAACTTCTTTAGTAGGATTCTCAGTTCAGGCTCTCTCTTTTTAAGTAAATTTGCATTTTCACAAGTTGGAGCCTTTGGTGACTCTTATTCTCTGGGTCCCCAGGAGACAAGCCTCTGAACATGCATGTGGTAAATCATCCAAATTAAATTAATTGAGGTGGAAAGACTCATCTTAACTGTGAGCAACATAATTCTATATGCTGGGATCCTAGACCATATAAGGAAAAAGTTAACTGGCCAGTTGCTCCAAACTTCTTCCTCTATAACTTCCCTACTGTGACAGAATGAATGCTAAGCCAAAATAAATACTTTTTTCCTGGAACTGATTTTTTTTTTCAGGTATCTTGTAATAGTAATGATAAAAGTAACTAGATCTTGCCATATTGACACTATTGACCATTGTATCCATGACTTAGAATTCTGCCTCATTTATATTTTAAAAGATTTATTTTTATTATTTAAAAGATTGTGTTTTGTGTGTGGATACATGCATTAGAGTGCAGATGCCTTTATTGTCCATGTTTGTGTTGGCCTCATGGTCTCCCAAACCCCCACCAGAATAACCGACTATATTTAGAACATTATAGCACTTCATATATATATATATATATATATATATATATATATATATATATATATATATATGTAATTTTTTATTTAGAAAAATTTTCTTTCCTTTTAGATACCAACCCCTGCTCCCTCTCTCTCCTCTCCTGCTCCCCCCCACCTACCCCCATCCCATCCCCATCCCCTCCTCATTGAGGGTAAGGCCTCCCTTGGGTAGTCAACACAGCCTGTCATACCATGTTGGGGCCGGACCTAGGCCCTCCTTCCTGCATCAAGGCTCAGTAAGGCATCATACCATAGGGAACGGGGTCTAAAAAACCAGTTCGTGTACCCAGAGTAAGTCCTGGTCCCATTGACAGGGGACCCACAAACACATCAAGCTACACAACTTTCACCTACATTCAGAGGGCCTAGTTTGGCCCTGTGCATGCTCCCCAGCTGTCAGTCCAGAGTCCATGAGCTGCCATTAGCTTGGGTCAGCTATTTTTGACATTATAGCACTTCTTTAGCCCACACATCTAAATTCTTGTACATTTCTCCCAGAAACCAATTCCAAAACGCCTAAAAGGCATAGACTCAGACGTCACAGCAGTACCCCACTACTTGGTCCTAACTATCTGTGTAGTCATTGTCCTTATCGTGGTGACCAAATACCCGAGGAGAAACAACTACAGGAGAGGAGGTTGTATTTTGGCTCACAGTTCAGGGGTCAGGGGCCAGCGTGGCTGGGAAGTATGGCAGGGGTTGGGGGTTGGGGGTTGGGGGTTGGCGGGGAGCCCACTCACTCACTTCTCTGAGCAGCAAGAAGCAGAAAAAGGGTAGCCCTGACACTCTGAGGTGTGCTCATTACCTGTCAAGGTCCTCTCTACCCTCCTATTGCTGGGACACTGAATATTAGACCAGGCACTAGACATCGAAGCTGGAAGCATCATCACTGCCTAGAATGCCTTGCTGGATTTGGGATATAGAAAGGGATTTCATTCCTGGATCTTTTCATTACCACCCTCCGTTCTGCAGCCGATTCACTCTTCTTGCTCAGTTATAACCATTTGCACGGTGTCATTCACGACCCAGGGGGCTCTGTGCTTGCTCTCCCCCAGGTCCTTGCCTGCTGGAACACTCAGCCGTTCAGGCTATGGATCTAGATTTACCTTTTCAGGAGGAGTTTTCTTGTTGTTTTTTTTCCATCCCAACAAGAAGGAATTCCTCCTAACTTTTCATGTATACTAGCTGAAATTATCCTTTATCTTTCTTCTGGCTCCAGTTCTGATCTCCAGGAGAACAAAGATGGCAGGAAACCAGGAATCCAGTCACCTGCAGTGTCAGGGAAGGACCCATCTTAGCTCTTCACACACCTACACAGAGTAGGGGTTCAAAACATCTCTTAAAGGAGTAGGTGAAGCTGAAACCTGGCCTACTGCCGTAACATGGCAGCAAGAAATTTGGAAATTATTGATATTCAGCATCCATCATCCTCAAAAAAAAAAATCACTAATAGAGAAAACCAAAGACAGAAACAGGTTTCAGAGGATAAGAGAACAATATTCAGTTACTGAGAAGCAAATGGGCCAAAACACCATTCCTAGATATATAAACTGGATAGATCCTGGTTGCAATTTAAGAAGTGTAAGTGACATCTAAAGTTCACTAGCATAGATTATATATTGTTTTTTTCGAGACAGGATTTTTCTGTGTAGCTTTTGGAGCCTATCCTGGAACTCACTTTGTAGACCAGGCTGGCCTCGAACTCTCGGAGATTCACCTGCCTCTGCCTCCCAAGTGCTGGGATTAAAGGCATGCACCACCACTGCCTGGCAATGATATGTATTTTTAAATAATAGATGGAGTTCCAGCACATGGAACATTCTAGACGTTTCTTTCATTCATATCGAGACAGGGCCATGTTAAATAGTTTTCATCTGTTCTACCACAATGGGAGTGTTTCTGCTGTTACATCTTCTGTGTTGTCTTGCACAACTGTTTTCTCCTCTGCGTTCATCCTGAGCATACAGCTCAGTTTCTTATACACCTCTGCTACTCTGGAGTCAAACCCAGGGCCTGAACATATCACGTAACTGGTAACTGTTTTAGAAAGAGAAACTTGTGTGCACGGGAACTTGGGCTGACAGTTAAGCAATCACAACTAAAGAAGACGAACACAGTCCCACCCCACCCCATCACCAAGTGGCTAGAACATTTACATCAGCGCAGCCTACCTCTCTGCTGCAGTTGTAGCAATAACAACAATATGACTGGTAACGCATTTCATCTGTATTTGTCAGGCATCAACAAGTGGTTTGGCAAAAGAGCTAGAAGCAGATGAGGGGGCTGCTCATTTGATGGCAGAGATTGGGGTCAGGTTAGAGGACACATTTAAAATTGATTCTTACTAAACATAAACATCGAATATTCTCACAAGAAATCTGAAGTGAAAGTGTGACATTGCTTGCAACAAACTACGCGTGTGCCATCTGTGTGATTTGAGGGGAAAGTCATTCTCCTGAAGTATTAGAATTTGCACTATTGTCTTCTAAAAATGACAAAGAGTTCCAAAATTCTAGTGACGTTTTGGAGCTGCCGAAGAAAGTCCCAGAAACAGAATTGAAGCTTGGTGTAGTTTGAGATTCTCTTGAAGCCTTTCCTGGCCCTTTCATCGTTCCTATATTTGCTAAGGAACAATTTAGCTTTCTACACTTAGCTTAATTTTATTAACATGTAAGAGTTTGGATGTGGTTATCTAGTACCTTATTTACAAATCACTTATTGAGATGGACTATGCATCTGGCATAGTTCTAGACTTTGAAAGTAATGGTAACTTAATTCTGGGGGTTCACACAGACAATAGGAGTAAGCAAAGGAGTGGCAAAGATGACTTTAAGCAAGGCACATGAGAAGAACAAAGCAAAGTAGTTACAGACAAGGAATACATCCAAACTTCTCATCTCCAGGGCATGTTAATGAAGTCTAAAACACTGTGCAGTTAAATAATGAGGAAAATAGAAGATAAATAACACCCGTGTCATAATGAAAGTAACACATGGTAGTGTGTTTACCATGAGCGAAAGTCAGCACAGTTCTTTTTTTTTTTTTTTTTAAAGATTTATTTATTTATTATGTATACAGTGCTCTGTCTGCATATACACCTGCAGGCCAGAAGAGGGCACTAGATCTCATTATGGATGGCTGTGAGCCACCATGTGGTTGCTGGGAATTGAACTCAGGGCCTCTGGAAGAGCAGCCAGTACTCTTAACCTCTGAGCCATCTCTCCAGCCCCCAGCACAGTTCTTATAAGTGAGCCCTAGACGTCATTGACAAGAAATATCGAAAGCTAAACACAGCTCACTATCAAGTTGTCCTGGGATACTGAGCATCACTGTCCTCCAATTAGTGCTATTTGAATTAATGTTAATGTTCTAAAACAATATTTGCTGAGATTTTACAATAATGAAGTTTGGGCCCTGTATCCTTAGCCAATGCTACCATTCAGGAATTTTCTCTTCCTTTGAATTGCCTTTACTGTTATAAAATGAATGAGAAACACCAGGAATAAAGTAAAAACTGCCATAACTAGACTAAACAATGGAGGTGCTGTATGTTGTAAAGGGAAATTAAGTGATTTTTTTTTAAACAGAAATCATTGAACTGGTCCTGAATAACATGAGAAACTGAAGTCAATCATATAACAATATGAATAAGTAGCTAAGAGCAAGCTCATAATTTAAGAAATGTAAGGCGAATTTTATATATAAAGTGAAAAGACATCAAAATAGATCAATTTTGTGACATTAATCAGCTTTGACCATAAATATGACCCATATAGTCTTAGAGTTGAATTCATAATGCATTTTTCTCTAGTGATAAAATCAAAACACTAAAAAGTTATCATTAAAATTCAATTAAAGCAAGAAGGTTTATATCAGTGTGTCTATGGATACTCCATGTCCAAGACCACTGTACTTGCAGGACTATGGATTTTGAGAATGATTACAACAACATAAAAGACCAGTGACATTATAAACACTAGGCAGAGAACTGTCCCTTGAAATCTACACACCCCATGATAAGCATGCCTGAATCTGGTAACTCAATAGATTAAGAGGACAATGGCTCACAGTGTCTATCAGCTCTGTTTTATAGGCAAAGGCTCTATGCTACATCCTATAGGATAGAGGTTATCTTTGGAAGAATGTTATCGCTTCATTGGAAAAGAAAACACACACACACACACACACACACACACACACACACATACACACACACACGTGTGCCATGTGGTGCAGTTCTGTGTAACACATGAAGGCACTAGCAGAAACACTTGTACAGACACAGTACAATCAGACATGGACTGTCAGGGACCCTTCTGTGCAGAGCATGTCTTTTCTATCAACTATGACCTTGACTCAAATTGTACTGGGTGGGAACTATCTGCTCAGAGACAGGTCTATTATATTTTTTTAAGTTGTATCCCCAACTATTGTTAGCTTAATATTTCATTGTTTACTAAATATTCCCATTGGTTATTTTGAAATGATTTCATCTTTAGTATGTTTAAACGAAAAAAAAAATTTTGTCGTCTTCAAAAGCCTTCTTCCTCTGACAACTACATTTTTTTTTTATTTACCCGGGCTCCAGTATTCATCATCATTAACCCATTTATGTCATGACTAGTAATTACACTATTCAAAATTCACCAATGTCATTTCCTTCTCCTCGTGTTATTCAGTTTAGTTTTGATTCATAATCTTTCTTATCAAGCTTATTGAGATAAATATTTAATTGAATGAGAAATCCTTTTCCATGCTTTATTTAGAATTCAGATTCTGAAGACAGTTTTAAATGTTTCTTACTATTTCCCTACTGAAATTAGTCTCACTTATGTAAGAATAATAAATTAAAAAATAATTGAACCAATATTTCCACAGTAGAATATTCAACGTAATTAACAATGTGTGAGTGTACTAATAGCATGGGGTATAGAGTTTTTCCAGCAACATGTTGTCAATTTTGTTAGGATAAATACTTATATGGAAATAGGAAATCTGTTCAAGTAGAAACAGCCATTATCTCTAAGATGTATGCCATAACCGATCTTATTTTCTTTTTATGCTGTCATTTTTCTGATTTTAAAATAATGACTGTGTGAATCTTTTATAATTAAAGAAAATAAGTTATAAATTTAAAACAAGTTTCTAGTGGTTTTCATGCTGGTTGATAAAAACTAGATTGTCATGGCTGGCTGTTAAGACTATCCCGATTCTGAGATCTACCTTAAGATCTAGCTATGCCACTCTTGGGCATATACCCAAAAATATTCTACATCCTACCACAGAGATACTTGTTCATCCATGTTCATTTCTGATCTACTCACAATGACCAGATTGGAAACAGCCTAGATGTTCATCAATGGATGAATGGTTAAAGATAATGTTATATATTTGCACAATGGACTATTACTCAGCAGTTAAAAATGAAATCATAAAATTTGCAGGTAAATGGATGGAACTAAAAAAAATCATTCTTAATGAGGTAACCTAGACCCGAAAAGACAAATATGGTATGTATTTGTTTATATGTGGATGTTAGCTGTTTTGTCTTCGATAAGCAGGCTACAATCCATATTACTACAGAGGATAGGTATAGCTTAAGGGACTAGAGGGGAGAGAAGTACCTCCCTAGGAAGGAGATATAGACTAGATAGTTATGAATGGATGGAAGGGGGTGGGGTGGAATGGAATAATCAAGCAGGGAGAGGGAGGGAAGGAGGGGGTAAGGGAGGAGATAGATATTGGAAGGAACAGCCAAAAATAAGGGCCATTTGAGGGGTCATATTGAAACCTTCTATAGTGGAAGCTTCATAAAAAACTATGTGTGTCCGTGTGTGTGTGTGTGTGTGTGTGTGTGTGTGTGTGTGTGTGTGTGTGTGTGTTTGTGTGTGTGTGAAAGAATTATAAATGGAATTACCAGATAAAGGAGGAGACAAAGCTACAAGTAGACATTTCTCTCCACCAAATGAAACTTCCAGTGCTGGGGATTGCTTTGGCAATACCTGGTGTTTCCTTCTACACACTGATGGTAAGGCCCCATTGCTGAAGGTAACACATACACAGTTCATTGAACACGGAGAAGTTGAACTCATGTCTACCTAGAGCCTTCATCCCTACTTAATAGTGTTCATGGCACTGAAAAACCCTCTCCTTGCTACCAAAGAAGAAAGGCAAACACCAGCTCAGCTACCAACTGGTCTGCAGTGGTGACCTGCCTGTAAGACATACTGGTGCCAATAGTGGCATAAAGCTTGTGGAAGTAACCAACCAAAATCTGACTCGATTTAAGGCCCAATCTGTGAGTGGAACCTACCCC
This sequence comes from Peromyscus californicus insignis, assembly GCF_007827085.1. Lineage (NCBI taxonomy): Eukaryota > Metazoa > Chordata > Mammalia > Rodentia > Cricetidae > Peromyscus > Peromyscus californicus. Next base: position 25,119,456 of record NW_026294436.1, on the reverse strand, counting down.
TGTTACTGCTTGGGTGGTTAAGAACCTGGGACTAGACAGGCCAGAGGCCTATAGGAAAACCAAATACTATTGTACTACTGAAGAAATACAATAGTAAAATGACTCCAAATGACATTCTGTTGTATTCATAGAGCAGTGTCTTTCTCAGCAATCACCAGAGAAGTTTCTGCTTGCAGCAGGTAGAAACAAATGCAGAGACCCAGAACCAGACAACATGCAGGGAATGAAAGATCTTAGAATGCTCAGTCCTAAGTGGTATGTCTCCATCACATCTCTCCCTTCAGGGCTCAGGGAACTCTGGGGAAGATGAGGCAGAAAGATGGTAAGAGCCAATGAGGATGGAGGACACCAAGGAGACAAGGCCTTCTAGACACAACAGGGCTGATGCACACAGGAACTCACAGAGACTGTGGCAGCATGCACAGGGCCTGCACAGGCAAAGACAGATGGGGTCCCAAAGCTGAGATGGGAAATGGACCCAAGTTTCTGCATCTGTATGTGCTCTTGTGTCTTTTCTGTGGCTTCCTTTTCCCTCTCTGTTTTGTCCTATTCATGTTTGTTTTTTATTTTATCTTCTTACTTTTCTTTCTTTTTTTTGTTTTAGATGTCTTTGTTTTTTAATGAGAAATCAAGAAAGGGAGTGGATTTGGGTGGAGGGGTAGGGAGGTGGGGGAAGATCTGGGAGGAGTTGAAGGAGAAGAAATTGTAATCAAAATATATTGTATAAAATTTTATTTTCTAGAAAAAATAAAAACCATTAAGAAAGACTACTACTATTCTAACCTAAATGATCTTCTCCCTACTCTATTCCAAGATCTCATTCTTGAGTTAAAGCTGGACCTGTCCAGAAACCCCATGGCCATTTCTGCTCTACTTCATCCATCCTGCTTTAGACATATGGTCTTCCTTGTACCCAAATCCCATCCATCTCCCAAGGCCCACACCTGCCAACGTATTTCATCTATTTTTAATGAGAAAACTATAGCAATCCTTGATACCTTTTCAGTTGAACATTTCTGTGCTTTTTTCAGTATTAAATGATTTAGCTCTGAAGAAAAGAAGCTACCATGTTACAAATCACAGCCCTTGGAGGACAATGCAAACTGCCCAGATCCTGTACTAGACAGCTCTGAGTCACCCTAGGGAAGCTCCACCAGAGCTGTCTCCGGTGGACATTTTTAGGCTGTATATGAGAGAGCCCAAATTCAACTCAGTATTTTAAAGTAGGGCATTAAATTGGTCTATGTTAATGGTTCTCAACCTGTGAATCACTGAGCACATATTAGATGTTTACATCACAATTCATAACAGTAGAAAAATTAGAGTTATGAAGTAGCAACAAAATGATTTTATGGTTGATGGGTCACCACAACATGAAGAACTGTATTGAAGGGTCACAGCATTAGGAAGGTTGAGAACTACTGGTCTATGTAAATGTAAATGCAGAGTTAGAGAGAGTCTTCATGGCTTTGGTGTGCCTCTCTAAGGGTTTCTAATGTGTTCTTTCTATGTCACTTGGCTCTGTTCTCAGGAGTTTGCTGTGTGGCAGAAACAAGATGCTTGCAGGGAATTTAGACTTTCTGTTCACTGCAAGATGCATTTTTGGAAAGTTCCAAATTCATTCTGATGGCAAGGGCCTAGGCCTCTTGATCACCTCACACCAATGTCTGTGCCCAAGATGAAAAGCACTGCTTGGTTGACTCGGGTTGACTTCTCTATGCCTGGAATTGTATCTAGAAGGGCTTCCTCTAGCCTCATACATCAGATAGCAGGTACTGGGAAAGCAGAGGAGTACTAGCAAGAGGCAGATAGGAATTCTCAACATAAAGGCTGTCTACACTACATTGTGCCTGAAAAACTGATTAGTGCCAAATGTTAGTACTTACATGTCAGAAAACTCAAACAACATATGTCATTCATATCACTACAGGAATGCTTGCAGGACCGAAACCATTCATATGTCTAATGGCTAGTGAGTGTGTTTTCAAGATATACGATTATGAGAGTTTTAGAATGAGACTGTGACGAAACCACCACTAGCTAAACACTGGCTCCCTCAGATGAAAGCCTACTCCTAGACCACACATTGCATTCCATGACATGTAGGCCCTTCATTGGCTGGATCTCGACATTTGTTGAGCAGTTCTGTGAGCAGGACTGTTCCAAAATTATCAACTTCTAGAAACCCACCTTAAACATTGAATAAATGCTTTATATTTTGAAATGTAATCTCCAAACATATTATTGTCGATATGAAAGCATGCATTTAGAGACTAGATTAAGTTTGATGCAAATTCTAATCTCTTTAAAATTTTGTGGCAACGTTTTATATAACTTTTAGTTAGTGGGTGCTGCCAAGTTCCAGGGAGCTATTATCAGACGGTGATACTAGACTAGTTTCATGCTCAAGTGGTTTGGGGTCACGTTTGTGTCTTTGCAAACTAGTATAGTATCAAGATGAGACAAAGCCCAGAGGCTTCTACTTGAAGGACTGATGATCAGAAAATGTCTCTCAGAAATAACCAGCCTTTCCTTATTTAATGAATTAGTTCGTGTGTACACACGTGTGCCATGAAGCAGGGATGGGAGTCAGATGACAATTCACCCGAGCTGCTTCTCTCCTATCACGTGGGCCCAAGGAATCAAACTTAGGGTGTCAGGCTTTGTAGCGAGTTCATTTACCTGCTGAGCCATCTCATTGGCCTACCCAAACCAGGAAAGATGGCGGATGGATGTGCTGTTAGCTTCCTCCTCTTTTTCTTCCACTACAACGAGACTACTACTTTCTCCATGCCTGTGTTTCATGACTCTTATTTCAGGTTCTTCTTATTTTCACCTCCTGGGGGACAGAGGATAGATGATAAAAGGATAAAGAGAGCCCATGGATCAGGCAGGACCATCTCTTTACAGAGTATGTGCAGAGACTCGAGGCTCCAGCAGAAACACTCCAGCCCAAAGACAGAAATCAGGTCCTCCAGTTCACATTCCCAGGCAGTTTGGGCAACCAGTTCTCCCTTTAGACTCCAAAAGCCCCAAGATTGATTATGTACAATCAATGCAAACCAAGTGTCATTTTCAAGTGTGACCTAGGGTGATAGAGGAAAATTCTACAGGAGGATTTGCAGAAGTTTAAGAATAAGGAAAAATATTCTTGGACTAAGTAAGATGCTTGGTTTATTGGAGACTATAACATCAAATTGAATAAAGGCTTAAAAAAAGAAGGAAATAACAATAATCAAAGGAAGGATATTGTAGACACTGAGAAACTAATTACAAGTAACTTTTCAATGGGAAAATAGAAGTGTTCTGCCTTTCACAGGGATGCATGAATCTGCTCCTCCAGCTGGGAGTGAGATTATTATTATTTGGGTCTAGACAGCAAGGATACAGTAGAGTCCTTTGTCAATATGATACTATTTGTAACCTTTATGGTGAAAAGGGACAAATTTCCCCACAGCTTTTAATAAAAGGTGCTCAGAAGTAGCTATACCCTCTTTAGGTCCTGGAATGAAAGAGACCGATAAAAAATACTGTAGCAAGCCCTATCATCTCACCCGAGAGCAGGGAAGCCCTGGGGCCTGGAGGGGAGAAAGAGAATGCAGGAAGAGGGTAGGTTTTGAAGTGCTGTGGGTGTGTGGGGATAAAGAACATAGGATTCTGGTTGTGGTGGGACAACAAAGGAAAATGGAGACAATGGCAGAGGGTAAATAAGAGGATGAGCCAAAGGAGCAGTGGGGAGAGATGGCCCACGGAGGTAGAGAGCACTTCAAGAGAGGGAGAGCTTTGTCTGAGTTCCACATGAAGAGCCCGGAGGAGGGAAACATCACAGACCTGAACAGAGGAGAAAGTAAAGGGAAATGAGTATAATAGGCTTCACCAGATGGGACCCAGCCCTGCGACAGAGAAGGGGAGGGCGTCTAGCCCCAGCCTGGGGAAAAGCATCACACCTAAGAAGCGCAAAGGAAAGGATGCTTCAGAGAATCAAACCTGAGGAGAGCTGATCAACATGGAGCCACTACAGCTCAGAGTAGGAGAAAGCACCCCACCACACACACACACCCAAGCGCACCGCCGCTGGAGTGAGACCCTGAAACTCGGAAGGCAGAACACGGCCCGCGCTGAACAGGACTCAAGCAGCTACATAGGAAGAGGAGGACATATTTTAGAGTGACCAAAAGAAAAAGGTGCTTGCTGGGCAGGATTACCATCAAAATGAAGGTTTTCAAAGTGTGCGAACACAAGGCGCCGAAGAGTGACAGAGCGAGTGTAATATCCTACCTGGAACCCACCTCAGACTGAACGGGGCAGGCTGGTGGTTGCTGGTTTTCCAATGAAGGAGAAATGGCAAGGCCATACTGCAGCAATGCACCTGATGGTCTCCAGGATTTAGACACCGTCTGAGTCCTGGCTGTAGCAGCTACTGTCACTGGCACTTTGAGCAGATGATTTAACCTCTGGGTTTTAGTTTTTCAGTGAGACCCACAACAGGACACACTCTCTGTTTGATTTTTATGGAGACTGAAAACTGCCATGCACCTGAAGACCTTGGTTTGGTGTCCAGAGATAGCACAGTGCAGTCTCTGTCACTTTGTGAAAACTGTCAAGTGTGGTGTTAGGCCAGGCCCCGGGAACCCCAGACTCCTGCTTCAGACCCTTTCTACCAAACTGTGTAGCTAAATATAACACCTGCTTGAAAGGGTGTTTATGAAAGTGATGGGAAAGAGCAGAGACCATCAGACCCTAAAGTGAAATTGTGAGAGGTTGATTTTTTGAATGACATGGGAAAATATTTCACCTAGAACTTGTATACTTATGAACATCTATACAAGCACACACATATGTACTGTAGCTAGAGTTTTCCTGCCTGGCCCACAGTCAGGACAAATCTCTCTCACCTGCCAGTCCCACAGCCGCTCAGACCCAACCAAGTAAACACAGAGACTTATATTGGTTACAAACTGTATGGCCGTGGCAGGCTTCTTGCTAACTGTTCTTACAGCTTAAATTAATCCATTTCTATAAGTCTGTACCTTGCCACCTGGCTCGTGGCTTACCGGTATCTTCACATGCTGTTTGTCATCATGGCGGCTGGCAGTGTCTCTCTGACTCAGCCTTCCACTTCCCAGCTTTATTCTCCTCCTTGTCCCACCTACACTTCCTGCCTAGCCAATGGCCAATCAGTGTTTTATTTATTGACTAATTAGCAACACATTTGCCATACAGAACATCCCACAGCAATGTACCACACACCCACACACACACAGCCACACATACAATCATGTACATGCATATACACACCTATACATGCAGGAACACACAACATATACAACCAGAAACACATATTTGCACATATACATACATGCACACATATACACATGTACACACATGTAACTGTATACACATGTACACACATGTATACATATACACATGGTATCAGGATAAATCCTAAGTAACCAAAAAGTGGTCTGTGGACTTAGATATTTGTAACTGAAGAACAGCCAAGGTGGACCTGGAGCTTCTATGGCTGTGGTGACTTTGCAGCTATCTGTGCAGTAGGGGGGTTGGGGAGGGGAAGGTGAGTCATAGGGGTCAGTGGTATAAGGTAAGTCCTGGTTAACTCAGTGCTGTGGTGATATGTTATCTGTGTTCTCCAATGAAGTTTATCTGAGGATCAGAGGAAAAAGCCGGCCACATTCTCACTACTTGGAGATCCTCAGTCAAAGAGACCTACTTCCTGTCTACCCATGCCTAAATGCCTTTCTGTTCTGCCATCTCATTTCCTCTCTCCACCCAGCTACATCACTCCCTCTTCCTGCCCAGCTCTGTTACTTCCTATTTGTCTGTACAGCTCTCCAGACCTTTATGGTTAGTACTGGGATTAAAAGTGTGTACCACCATGTTTGGCTCTGTTCCCCAGGGTGGCCTGGAACTCACAGAGATCCAGACAGAACCCTGCCTGCTAATTGATAGGATTAAAGGCGTGTGCTACCATTGCCTGACCTTTATGTTTACTATAGTGGCTGACTTTTTCCTCTAATCCTCAGATAAACTTTATTGGGGTACACAGATAAAATATCACCACATTTTCCCTTTTTTGTCTAATATAAAAAAATAAAAAATAAGTAATAACTAATATAAGAAAAACTGTTGGGATACACAGATAAAATATCACCACACAGTGCTTTTGTGCATGGATGAAGCAATAACAATGCACAAATGCTCCCATTTCTCCGTGCCCACACCAAAACTTTTTTTTTTTTTTTTTACAAACATGAGTAAATATACTATGGCTTTAATTTGTATTTCCCAGATGATTGTCAATGCCAAGTTTCATTGCATTTGCCCCTCAGATATTTGTAGATCTTTTTTGGAGAAATGCCTGTTTAAACTCTTTGCCCATCAAAAATATTTATCACTGTGGTATAGGCGTGCTTTTTTGATTAATATTTATTAATATTAATATTTTGATTAAAAATTTGACTATTAATCCTTTATTAGATATGATTTTAAAATATGTTCTCCACACTGTGGGCTAGCTACTCACTCTATTGATGGTTTCATTTATTCTAAAGAAGCATATTGGTTTGTGACATGATTAGCAATAATTTTGTTTGAGTTTTGGGTGTCAGAGCTAGGCTATCATTTGAAGAGTTATGCTGTGAAGCATGCCCCCTATGTTCTTGTAAGAACTTTAGAGTGGTAGCCTTACATTTAAGGTTTTGATTATTTTAGGTTGAGTTGTTTCAAGAGACAAGGTATCACTATGGTTCCCAGGCTAGCATTCGAGTCCTGGGTTCAAGTGACCAATACTGCCTCAGCTTCCTAAGTAATTGGGGCTGCAGGTACATGCCACTGTGTTCAGCATGGTTGAACTTTTGTGTGTGGTCTAAGAATATCCATACTTGTTAGCATGATGTTCTACCAACATCATTAGTTGAAAAGACTACCCCCTTTCCATGAGATAGCCTCAGTATCTTTCTTGAAGATGATTTGACCATATATGCATGAGTTTTTGCAAATATCTATGACTTGGATATTTACTAGGCTTATTTTGTTTCTCATAATGATTTTGGCCATTTTTTTGTGTTCTTGTGATTTTATATGAATTTTAGCGTTGGTTCTTTATTGAGATTATATCTCTAGCAATCCATGGAGTCTATTTAATGAGCAAAGGAATTTACTTAGGGGTTAACTCACAAGACAGAATAAAGGATTTTATTTCAGAATCTTGGAAGGATGATGCACAGTCCGATGCTGTTCTCTGACGAGCTCTGCCCTGGTCTGTTCCAGCCTCCAAAACCACGAGGTAGTGAGGAAGGAGTGTGTACGTGCGTCCCAGATCTTAAGGGTCCCCCAGCAGCCACACCCCAGAGGCATGTACCTCAAGGTCATAGGCAGATATAGCAGTTATCTACTACCTCACTAGAGGTGCTGCTTCAGGGAATGGCTCAAACAGCCACCCACTACAGTTCTTCTATTTCTTTTCTTTGGTGATGAGAGTGCATGAGTGTATATGGTGTGTGTGTGTGTGTGTGTGTGTGTGTGTGTGTGTGTGTGTGTGTGTTGAACTGCTCTGCTCATCTGTGAAAGCACCTGTGGAGGCCAGAGGTTGATGTTGAGATAGCTTCCTCAATCACTTCTTTACTACTACTACTACTACTATTATTATTATTATTATTATTATTATTATTATTATTATTATTTTTAGTGTGGGGGGTGGGAGAGAGAGAGAGAGAGAGAGAGAGAGAGAGAGAGAGAGAGAGAGAGAGAGAGAGAGAATCTTTAGATCACTGGGCAGCAGGCTCCCAGGACCCACTGTTTTACACCCACTACACAGTGCTAAGGGCACTGACATATGTCGTTACACTCATCTGCTACATAGATCCCGGGGAATCAGTCACCTACCGAGTGAGTGCAGTGAACAATTTACCCATGGAGCCATCAGCTCCTCTTTGCCTCTATGTTGTACTTCTTAAAATTGCCATTAGAGGGCAGCCGAGAGCAATTGCTGTAGCCTGTGTAGTTTACAGGGCTCTTGGCCACCACCCTGACAAGAGCTCACAGGGAAGCATCTCGTGCCTGACACTGAGATTTTCATTTAACTACTCCTATCATCTATGAGTAGAATGGTTCCCCAGTCAGGATACCTCTGTTCACATTTCTCTTAAATATTTTAAAAATTCGTTTACAAACTGGTGAGTTTCCATAAGGTTTTTGCATACGTCTTTCATTTTGGTTAGCTCACTCTCTAACCTCTCCCCTGCCCAATTCCTCTGTCCTCATCCCCACTTAAACCTTTAATTCCCAGGTTTTTCCTCTCTTATATATTGCATGTGTTTATTGACCTCACCAATTATATTTGACCCCTATTGCTGATGATCTCACACACTTCAGTTGTAGGACGTAGAGAACTCCATCTCACACCAACTAGGAAATTTCTTCCCTATTGGCTAGATTTCATAGTACTGGAAAGTGCTTTGCAGACACCTGGAGGAGGAAAGACATCAGTGGTTTTACCCACTGTGCTGGCTAGAGTTATGCCAACGCCACACAAGCGAGAGTCATTTTAGAAGAGAGAACCTCAACTGAGAAAATGCCCCCGCCAGATTGGCCTATGAGCAAGCTGTGGTACATTGTCTTGATTGATGATTGTTGTGGCATGGCCCAGATCGCTGTGGGGAGTCCCACCTCTGGATTGGTGGTCATGGGTGCTATAAGAAAGCAGGCTGAGCAAGGCAAGAGGGCCAGTCTAGTGAGCGGCACTCCTCCACGGTCACTGCATCAGCTCCTGCCTCTAGGTTCCTGCCCTCTTTGAGTTTCTGCCCTGATGGAGAGTGACCAAAGAGTTGTAAGCTGATGCAAACCCTTTCCTCCGCATGTTGTTTGTAGTCATGATGCTTTATCACAGCAACAGAAACTCTAAGACATGCAACATTGGTCTTTGCATGCTCCAATACCAAACATGCCAGTCAAGATGAGTCACTGCTGCAATCATGGCATGCCTGTTGCATGGATAATAAACTACTTTCTGATAAGGGTTTGAGACCTGCTGCATTGAAAAGAATTCATGTGTGTCCTGTAATCTTTGTTAAAAGGAGGTAACAGAGGAGGTCAGAGATCCTATTGTTGTTTTGATAAGTGGTTACATTGTCAAAATTGTCTTCTAAATATTCATGCTTATACCCATTGGATTTTTTTTGATGCTCACAAGCTTGATTAGAGAAGCTTCTTATTGCAATGGGAAATAGTTCCTGAGGACTCATAGTTGATCAATGTGTAAAGAGCTGTGAGTGTTCACTCCTAAATGGAACACCATCACCACCCCAAGGCTAAGGGAACACCTCAGGAGTCAGAAAGGATGGAAGAGCTGGAGGATGGGGTGGAGTGCTGTCTAATGCCAACTTCTGAATGTAATGTGGATCTTACAATCTCAACTAATAATACCTTTTGTTATCTGCACAACACCTGCACTGGGAAAAGGGCTTGTTAAGCCTGCACCCTGCCACCCCAGCTTAGGTTCTGTTGACAGATGGTGGATACTAGAGGAGAGAGAATCATTTTTTCTTTGAGTACATGGCTACTTTTAGATTGCCAATGCTCCAGTCAATACTAATTGAACTCAGTGAGTTCTTTTTAAAAATGAAGAGAACATGTAGTTTGGAAGGGGATGTATGAGGACTGAAGTCCATAAAGGTTGATCTCAGGTTGATCTCAACCCTCAGGGGAGGCTTTGCCCTGGAGGAGGTGGGAATGGGGGGTGGGCTGGAGGGGCGGGAGGGGGGAGAACAAGGGAATCCGTGGCTGATATGTAGAACTAAATTACATTGTCAAATAAAATAAAATTAAATTAAAAAGATATTTCATTTTTAATTTTAAATAAAAGAAATATTTTGCTGATTTCTTTATAAAAAAAGAGAGGGATAGTGGGAGGTGGGTATGATAAAAATACACCATGTAAAAGTATGAAATTCTCAAAGAATAAGTAGGAAGAGGTATAAAAATGCCTTTGGAATTTGAGGATGCCATTGAATCTGCAGATCACTTTGAGTAGTAGGGAGATTTTAATATTAACTCTTCCAATCTATGAATAAGGAGTCTGTTTCCATTTCATTTATTTATTTATTTATTTTGTGTGTGTGTGTTTACCATAATCCTGTTGGGATTCCAGGTGTGTGCTGCCATACCTGGTTTATTGTGTAGCTTTCTGTATATAGCATTTACCACATTGATTAAGTGTATTACTAAGTATTTTGTTCTCTTTTGTATTTTTATGTATGGGATTGTTTCTTAATGTGTTTTTAAATTATTTGTTATTATATGGATATACATTATTTTGTGTATTTTACAAATTTCAATTTTGCTTATTAGTTCTGTGGCTCTTCAGAGTTCACAAAAGGTATCATGCGCAGGTATAAGAGTATATAATTTTTACTTTATGATTTGAAAGCCTTTTTATTTCTTTTCCTTGGCTAATTATGGTGACTGGGACTATTGATACTTGTCAGGTCCAAGGGGAATTCTATTTCCCCAACTTCAAAAGACTGAAGGGACAAATGGCTATCTGTGGTGTCTATTAGCATATCAAAGTGCATGGTGGCCTCCTGGATCCCTCAGGAGGATCACAAGTAGTGTTACACATTTCAAAGTCCATGCTAGCATCCTTGCTCTTCTCACTTCCCTCCTTACCCTAAATTTGTTAGCTCACTGGCTCACCCCAACTCCATTCTAATTCTCCTTATAACCCTGCTATTTTGGCTATGTTCTCTCTTTTTCAGCTCCTCTCTTTCTTTGTCTTCCTCTCTGTCTCTTTCCTCCCCATCTCTCTGCTCTCCTGTGTGCTCCTTCTCTCTATGCTCCTCTCTTTATCTCACTGCTCCTGCTTCTGTCATGGCCAGGTCCAGTCTGCTGGCCATGTTTAGTCTACTACTTTCTCACTCTCTGCTCTGGACTCTTCCCAATGCCTCTAGCTGCTCTTCCTCTGTCATATCTACAATAAAGACCTTCTCCTTAACCATTTCGTAGAGTGGTCATATTGTCAGTTTGTGCAATACTGTGTTGAATAAAAGTGTCAGGATGAGGGGCTGGGGATTTAGCTCAGTGGGAAATCACTTGCTTATCAAGTGAAGGGCTCTGGGTTCAGTCTCCAACTCTGGGGGAGGGGGTGTCAGTGATCAGATAAGTCTCTTTATATTGCTCCTGACCTTTGCCAAAACCACTTTCAGTTTTCTTCCATTTAATATATTAATCATGGGCCTCAAGGCTGCTCAACAGGGAAAGGAAGAGGAGAAGACGTGTTCTAGGGCAGGTACTTCCTCTGGGTCAGACATCACTACTGCCTGACATCATGGAGCAGAGTTTACCACGGTATCAGACTACCAGGACCTTGAAGTCATGGCCATGAAATAAGCAAAAATAATATGTTAGGAAGTTCTGTGGTGATGGCAACAGGGCTGTTAACACTCTTATAACAGGGGGTTGAGACTTCAGCCACAGCTCCTTCCTGTCCTGCAGATGTCTGCGTGGGGGTGGTGCTAGGGCACACAGGCAGTGTAAGTTTGCCTGGGGCTGGGCTTTCAGTGGTACAGCGTTTGGTGAGTTATCCTCCATGCTGCTGTGGAGGATTTCTCTGCTACAGCTGCTTTTGAGTCCCCCATGTCCCTATAAGTAACCTCAATAAAGTAACTTGTTCACCAACCTGGACTTGGATGGAACTCTTCCTCTGCTCTCTTTGGGTTGATAAGATGGTTTCTCATATCTCTCTAAGAAAGGCAAGGCAGCAAACAGTGCAGGTCGAGATGGCCACACAACAGTGCTTCAAAGAGATGTACGAAACTTTGGGCACTGACTGTTTAATTATATCAACAGCGTGCAGGTCGAGATGGCTACACAACAGTGCTTCAAAGAGATGTACGAAACTTTGGGCACTGACTGTTTAATTATATCAACAGCCTAAACACGGCTTCAAAAGATTCTCTTACACCTAAGTTTAAGTAGAATTTTGTTGTATTGTCCTGTGTTTATAAGGCAGAATGGTTACTATGATATAGCAGTGTTCCTATTCTAAAACATACGGGCAAATCTTGCTTGTAAACCATTACCACCGGAAAAAGTACTTTATTAGATTTTGAATCTGAGAGCATATTTGTTTCTTTTACTACATCTACAGCAATTGCTTATGTTTTTCCGACTGTTTAAAGCAACACTCCCTATACTCCATAATTATCTCTGTTATCATTATAAAGAAACAGTTTTGTTTTTGTTTTTGGTTTTTTTTGCTCTCCCTTATTTCTATCAGAAATTTGTGGTTGTGAGGGATGACGCCACTCAAGCTGTGGTCACCTTGGTAAGAGAATCCAGTTCTTATTCATCACAGATGACAAGCTTCAAGTGCCATAGGAGAGCTGGCTTCGCCCTAAGGACCTTGCCAGCACCACCTATCAGCAAGACCCAGCATCCCAGCAGCAAGGTGCCACAGAGCTACGGCACCAAACCCTTTAGCAGGGGTACCCCCTGTCCATGGCTCAAGTGCATATTTCAAGTGTTGGGATATGGCCCACAAAAAAACCATAGCCCAACTCTCTTCAAGTGAGACACCAGAGGCCTTCTCTCTATCTTGTCCATCTTTGCCTCCAGCCTGGTCAACGGAGCATGCACTTCTGCCCATACCCTGCTGCAAGTCTTCCTGATTGTACTACTAGTTTTCTAGAAGCTTCCATTATGTGGGTAGTGGTTTTTTGTTTTCCTTTTTAGATAAGATCTCAGTATGTATTCCAGGCTGGTTAAAAATACCCTACGTAGACCAGGATGGCCTCCAGATGGGATTCCTCTTGTCTCAGCCTTCCAGAGATAGAAGAAGTATAAATCTTATGAAATAAATCTTGATCATACAGCTTTACTGCCCTGTAAATGCCAGAGGCAGGGTGTTAAGGCTTTGGGGTGTTACTTTGTACTCAAGTGTGAACCAGATGTATCATAAGAACTTCCTTACAATGCTGGATTCCAGTATTCAAACCAGGATGTGCTGACTAGTTTTCCGTCAACTCAGCATTAGCTGGAGTCATTTTGGAAGAGCAAACCTCAGTTGAGAAAATGCTTCACCAGATCAGCCTGTGGCCAAGCCTGTGGTGCATTTTCTTGATTGATGACTGATGTGGGAGGGCCTAGCTCACTGTGGGTGGTGCCACCACTGGGCTTCTGGTCCTGGGTACTATAAGAAAACTGACTGGACAAGCCATAAGCAAGCTAGTTAGGGGCATTCCTCCATGGCCTCTGTATCAGCTCCTGCCTCCAGTTTCCAGCCTTGCTTGGGTTCCTTCCCTGACTTCGTTTAATGATGGACTGTGATGTGGAAGTGTAAAATAAATAAACCCTTCCCTCTATAAATTACCTTTAGTTATGGTGTTTTATCACATCCAAGGAAAGACTAACCGAGACACAGTACATAAAAATGGAGACTCAAGTGCTCAGGTAGCTTAAGTACTGTCTCTTTGCCATTACTAATTGATCAAGGACAAGAGACTCCTTTTTTGTAGCAATAGTTAAATTTAAAACCTTTGCATCAGCCGGGTGGTGGTGGCGCACACCTTTAATCCCAGCACTCGGGAGGCAGAGCCAGGTGGACCTCTGTGTGTTTGATGCCAGCCTGGTCTACAGAGCAAGATCCAGGAAAGGCACAAAGCTACACAGAGAAACCCTGTCTCGAAAAATGAAACCAAACCAACCAAACAAAAACCCAACAACCTTTGCATCATATTTGAACGTGAAGTTCACTTTTCTGACACCTCTAGCTTAATTTTGGCCGCCTTCTGCTTTTCTGGGAAAGCAGTGACCTGGGAAACCTCACAGGTTGTGTATATGAAGTTCCTGAGCTCAGCACACAAATAGCAGTCCTTGAATATTTCATTAGCCTCGTTGGATCTCCCATTATCTGGTTAAGCAAGTCACATGCTTGTTCACTTATTCAGTCCTTCATCCTTTTAACAAATATTTGATGAGTGTCTTCCTGTGCTCAGCATTGCTCCGAGAGGCACTGGTGACTCAGCTGTGGGGGCTCGTTTTTACTGCAGGTTATTGTTTCTGAGGCGCTTTGCTAGATGTCCTTCATTGGTTATTTAGTCCTTACAGCATACATAGAAGGTGGGTTTGTGTGTGTGTGTGTGTGTGTGTGTGTGTGTGTGTGTGTGTGTGTGTGTGTGTGTTATTACAAGGAGATGATGAGTTAGAAATTATGTTAAAATCAAAATGGCATGTCTGAGCATCCATCTATAAGTCCTGATCTTCACTATGGGTATTTTCTTGCTGCTTTTCTGATACCTCCTCTCTCACTGTCCATCATTCCAAATTCCCACCTGGTTTGAAAACTTGTAGTTGTTTGTTTGTTGGTTGGTTGGTTGGTTGGTTGGTTGGTTTTAAACACTTTGGGGGCCTGCTATCCAGCTCCCAAATACATACACAGAGGCTTATTCTTACCTATGAATACCCCACCTTAGCTTGGCTTATTTCTAGCCACCTTTTCTAACTTAAATTATCCCGTTTCTCTTTAACTGCATTTTGCCTCTGGGCTTTTTACTTTTCTTTATTCTATATATTTTTCTTTCCTTCTTACTCCATGGCTGACTGTGTGGCTGGGTGGCTGGCTCCTGGCATCCTCCTCTCCTCCTTGTCTTGTTCCTCCTCTCTTCTCTAGATTTCTCCTCCAATTTACTCTCTCTGCCTGCCAGCCCTGCTCATCCTTCTCCTGCCTAGCTATTGGCTGTTCATCTCTTTATTAGACCAATCAGATATTTTAGGCAGACAAAGTAACACAGCTTCACAGAGTTAAAGAAATGCAAGATAAAAGAATGCAACACATCTTTGCATCATTAAACAAATATTCCACAGCATGAACGAATGTAACACATCTTAAACTAATATTCCACAAAACAAAAACTCACCTAACTAGCTGTGCTAATCAACAGAGCCTATATCATTGACTAGTTGCCATACACTCACAATCTAAGTCAGTCTAACGTAAGGTTCTGGAAGTTGTTAGGATGCAATGTAAAGCATTCTTTCTCTCAGGGCATGAAGAAAGACAGAACCACAACTGGAAGAGCAGAAGAAAATGAGCTATTGTCTTGGTGACATGACTGTCAGTCCAGCCTTTATGTCATCGCTAGGTGAGGCTCCCCCTAACGTAACCACTGTTTCAGTTGTAAAGTCCAAAATGTCCCCTGTGTGAACCAATTTGCCTGGAGTTCACTGCCAACAAACACACACCTTAAGCCAACAACCTTCAAATTCTGCTAGTGTCTTAGCTACAATCAGGTCTACATGTATTACATTTTCTCAACTTTGACCAAGTCTGATGTGATCCAGATCTCAAAGAACTGACTGCTTGGTCTCTGGGAACCCCGTGCATGGGAACCGCCTTCCCTCTCTTCAGTAGAGAGGTGTTTGTTTCTTCTGTATTGGCCTTTTCTAGTGTTCCATGCTCCTAGCCCTGACCTGCGTCTGGTGAAGTTAGAAAATGATCTTTCATTTCCCTCTATTTGTCTCCCATGCCCATAACTCCTGCAACCACTTCTCTGGCTAAATGCAGAAAAAAAGAAGCCTCATTGCCACACCTCTGAGGCTGAGTGTGTTGAGATTGTTTGTGGCATCTGATATTTGAACTCAACACATTCACTCGCATGGTGGTTACATTCTGGAGTCTCACAGCCATCCTCAGCCAGGTACTCTTGATGGCAACCACAGCCTCACCTCAGAATCACAGGATTAAAACTGCTATGGCGGTAAGTCTGAAATCCACATCTTTAAGGAGGTATGAACTCAGGTTTTCCATTCTTCTTAGAATTTTAAAATAACTTCAGGACAGGTGAAGTTTTGTAGGTTATTTATCCTGAGAAGTTGTGTACATAAATAATTTAAGACTGAGATTCTTGTTACTTATAACTCCCCTTGAGAGAGGTTGCTATCCTATAACACAGGGGTTCTCAACCTGTGGGTCACAACCCCTTTGGGGAGTCACCAAAGACAACTGGAAAACACAGATATTTACATTATGATTCATAACAGTAGTAAAATTACAGTTATGAAGTAGCAATGAAATAATTTTATGGTTGGGGGTCACTACAACATGAGGAACTGTATTAAAGGGTCGCAGCTTGAGGAAGGCTGAGAACCACTGCTATAGTAAAATAAGTGTGTTTGGTGTACAAGCCGATTATGGGGGCATATTACTTTTGGGGACAGAAACTGGTACTACCACAAAATTCTACTTTTTTAGGAGTATACACTGGGACAGCATATGAATAATGGAAGAGAACATAAGAAGGGAGTCTCCAGGAGAAAACTAGGTGTCTAATGGCTATCTTATTGAGGATGTCAGAGTAGGAGTCTTTGAAGGAGTGACTGGAAAGACTTGGGAGAGGCAAGTCTCTAAAGATTTTCCAGTTTAAACACTGCAGAGCACCAAGGACATCCAAGGAAAAGATAAAACCTCCCATATATATATGCTTGGAGAGATAAGCTTTCACAGGAGCCTGTGATGTCATAACTGGTTGCCTTTAGGATGGGACAGAGGCCACTTGCACGTGTGAGGTGGTATCCTGTGGGAAGATGAGAACACAGAAGTCCCAAGTGCATTTCACAGCCCTGCCTCACCTTCCAGGTTTCCTACTTGTCTATATAGTTTTTGCATTGCTTTTGGGGGGTGAGTGGGATGGGAAAGAAGATAATGGCCTTTGTTAGAAAGCGGGAAGGAATCGGAATGGACTGAACTGGACAGAAAGTTGGGGCTATCATCCAGATTCCAGCCAGAGAAGAGCAGAGGCAGAAGCAAAGTTGAATGCGTTATAAGTTCATTCACGTGAAATCAGAGACAGTTTAGTCTTGGCTTCTGTACAGGGTGATACCCCTGGGTGTGAATGAGGAAACTAGCAACAGTTGCACCAGTTACATGGGTGCAATGTGGATCTATGCCCTGGAGTGAGCAAAGGGGGATGTAGGTGCAGGCCTGCCGACTTCAGCTTCTGCCCTTAATCCTCCTGGGCAGGCAGTTACTTCCTGCTGACCGCGGTCCTTTCGTCTTGTTTAAAATGTACTGTTCTTGAGCACACTGCATGCTCAGCCAGCCCCATTAACGAGGCCAGTTCTACCTCTTGTCATCTCTCAACCCAGCTCTTATGTACGTTCTAGCTGTAGATAAGGACCCACTTAGCACCCTCCTGGCTTACTATAGTGACCTCCTGTGTGAAGCCCTTGTCTCCAGATTTGCCCTTTCTTGCAAGCTGTCTGAGGGTTGCATTTGGTATCGGACACCGCACTACTGTGCTCCTCAAAGCTCCTCACCCGAGCCCTGTGCATTACAAATGAAGAACACACTTCTTACAATGGCATAAAAGCCCCTTCATAGTCACCTCTGAGCTTTTCAACAATGTGAGCTTTCTCTCTAAATAGGATTCTTTAGTTCCATCTGCATCATATTCTCTATCTGGTCATTTCTAATCTTCTCCTTTCTGGCATGACACCCCTTCTTCCCTTCCAAATGCCAGGCTAACCCCCTACTCACGCTCAGTTTTTTCGGGTCCCTTAGCTTTTTTTTTTTTAAAGATTTATCTATTTTTATTTTATGTGTATATGTGTATATCCCTGAGTGTATGAGCACCATGTGGTGGCAGGTAGCTACAGAGACCAGAAGACTACATGTCCTGGAACTGAAATTACAAGTGGTTGTGAGCTGTCTGGTGCTGATGTGGGTGCTGGGAACTGAACCTGGGTCTTCTGGAAGAGCTGCAAGTGCTGTTCCTCAATGAGCCATCTGTCAAGGTCCTCCCTAGGTTTTCTAGCAAAACAATGGGAGACTCTAAGAATGATGCAAGTTTTGACTATGTGAGATTCTTGTTTGACATTTTATAACCTCGGACACCCTCATATCATAACAGCAACTACTGGATATGAGTAACATTAAATTCATTCATTAATCATTTACCAATATCATGCTCGAAGCGTCAAGTTAGGTCCTAGGAGAAAAAGATGAAGAGAAGCTATTCTGTCAGGATGGAAGTCACGCACAGGAGAGGTATGACAAGCAGAACTAGGAGCACGCACAATGGAAAGAGCCACGAAAGAGCTGCAAAGGCCCCCAGGTGGCTGCCTCCAGCTTTCCTAGGGGACAGAGGAAGTGTACAGATTAGAGAAATATTAAAAGACCAATGGGATTTGTCAGGCAGCGGAGGGATGAAGACAAATTCCAGGAGAGGGCATTAGCTTATCGTTATATCAACTGGTCTTGATGCTAATATTTCACCTCTTACTGCAGCAGAGAGTACTGTGGTTTTGAGTTTTCCACCTCTAGCAAAGACTTGAGTTAATGAGAACGGTTAATGAGTATTAGACAGGATTACTCAGTCCACAGTGGGGGTGGGGGTGTTTTCAGGTTGATTCGCATTCACTGCCTGATCACAGACTTTGAAAGTCGTTTTGAAAGCAGCGGTCTACGAACCTTTTAAGCAGCACAATCAGAGCTCTTTAAAGCCTTGCTGATTCCAGCGCTATTACCATCTGAAACTCCTGTGTCAACTCGAATTCACATCGCATTCAGTGTTGATGGGTTTATTTGGGGTGTTTGGACATATTTACATTTGTGCTTAGGAAAGCATCTTTCTGAACTGTGACAGCAAACTGTGAATTCCACCAGGAAACAGGGCTTCCGAATATTGGCAAGGTTCTCATGTTCACTGGAATCTCTATTTAAATATCTGTGGGGCCTGTCTTGCAGGACACATATGTTCTTATTAATTGATTGCACATTAATAAAAATAACAAGTTAACAGTTCTAACGCTTTTTCAATGGAAGTGCTAGCATGATAAAACAGGATCCCCTAAACTTCTGTTACTTTGGATTCTACTTAACTGAAGATGAAGAAATAACAGAGTTGACTTTTAAAATGAGACACTCTTTCTATTATCCTAGCACTTGGGAGACAGAGGCAGAAGGACCAGTTCAAGGCTAGCCTGGACTACATAGCAACACTCTGTCTCAAATGAGCAAACAAACAAATACAGGTATGGGTGCATGCATGTTCACACACACACACAGACACACACACACACACACACACAGTCACAAAAACTCACATACACCTGAGAATGTACGCGCATGTGCATGCACACACATGCATACCTGCACACAGGTGCATGAACACACACAAACAGGTACACACACGTGCACGTGCACACACAGTCATGAGTACATACACATGCATGTATACATGCATTCACACATGTGCACACACACAGGCACACACAAATGCACATACACAGAGATTCATAGTGCTTCAGGTATATTGACTATAGAACATTATAGTGAGTTTCTGTAGCTCTCTCTATTTTACAGCCTTCTTCAATAGACATATTCAGACCAGCCTGTGTGTTTGTTTGTTTTCTTTAACAATTTCCATTCTGACTACACAGAGCATCTATAACTACATATATATGAATCCAGACATTATGGTCCAGTTCCTGTCAATCTTCCTCTTCAGCAACAATCATAATAAATATTCCTTCTGCTTACAACAGCAATGTAGGAATTTAGTTGATCTGAGGATGCTAGGAACCTAGTGCATTCAGATTCTACCTGATTTTAAACTGGAAAACTCCATTCACTGGAGCAGTGGGGTGAAGAGTGCAAGATATATGATAGAGCAGATTTATGACAGGGCAGAATTCAACAAGCTTAGTTAAATAACTGAGGGTCATTGAGTGATTAATATGCCCATGTTGCAAGATCTCTGAACTATTTTAAGTCATTAGTAAATACTTCTTGTTACTTCCCAAAGAAAGGAAATGCTTTATACCAGTCCCTCCTTGCTCTGGCAATGCTAGGTGACCTCAAGAGAGTGTGGATCTGAGAACAAGAAGTGGGAGAGCTGTGCACAGGAAGTAGGAGAGCTGTGCACAGGAAGTAGAAGAGCTGTGCAGAGACAGTGGGAGTTGATGAAGCAAAATCATTACCTTTCAATAATTTGTGCATTGATATGTATTCTATTTTAGCACATTACTTCTAATAATACAGTTTTCTTTTTCTTTTAGGATAATGATTTTGCTGTCCTGTTGAGAAGGATTCTAACTTAGTTTTAGTGCTGAAGGATGCTGACCTGGGGTCTTTTTTGTGAGTCTAGAAATGGAAGCAGGCAGACTATCTGCCTTTTCCCAGCCTTCACCCAAGAGTCCCAATCTCACTTCAAAAGCATGACATTGGTTCCACTCCAGATGCAGAATCAAATCATGATGACAATTAGCAGAAGCTAAAGAGCAAAGTGTCCCTTTGTGTACTCAGTGCTGCTGGTGATCCTGTTATGAATCTATAATCATCTTCTTAATTTCTAAATATGACCTCTTTCCTGGCCTCTTTTGAAGGTTCCATTGACCCTCAGATATCATTCCACTCACGATGCATTTGACAGCTCCAGACCCAGCATGAATGTTCTCATCTTCTTCCTGCTAATCTACTGAACCACTTGTTCATCAGCCCATACCCACAGTGGATTGCTGTTAGTGCAAGTGTCCCTGTCTGTGTGGGAGGCCACGACACTTGTGATCTGAATCCTATATCTCTTTCTCTCTAAAAGATTCTGTTTCTACAAAGTTGCCTCTCTCTACTCTTCATGTCCAATAGGACCTTGAATTTCAACTAGTTTATAAATACGATTTAAGATTTCCTATCCCTGTGATGGTCATAACCTAAGCTAGCCCAGGCATACCACATCCATATTTCCCTCATAGGACAATACTATTTCTCGATAATTTTTATACTTTCATAGCTATCCATGACTGCTCCTCCCCATCTCTCACATTCTCTTGTTGAGGGTATATGGTTCCGAGTCACAGATACGTTGTGTTTTACTTAAATAGTTAGCTGCAGTCAAGACAATAATCACCCTGTTCAATTTGGTAAAAATCGATAAATATAAATTGATTATCAACCAGGAGCTTATGGATCTTCTGGATGCTTAATTCAGTTAATATGTGGCTTTGCTGAACTAGGCTGGGCTAGTTCTAGAATGACCTAGGATAAGCTAACGCTTTGGCTTTGCATATTCAACCAACAGTAATCTACCACTTCTAGCTAGAAAGCAGTAGTGGTGACTAACCGATAACAAGTTTTGGCTCTTATGTTTTGCAGAGGCACAGTCTCACCATGTAGTGCAAGTCAGCTTCCCAGTCCTCCCCTGTTCTGACACTACATACAAGAATCACCATCTGGCTAATTTTCGGCTTTGTGTGTGCTTGCTACTATGGAGGAAAATATTGTGATCTTTATATTTATCTCCAATTTGACAAACAGCATAGTTTTGTTTTCAGGTGTAGTGAAGATGAGTAAGAACTCAGGAGGGTCCTTTTCGCTTTTTGTAGTGTGTGCACAGAAGATCACAACAAGAATAGACAATTAAAATATGCTTAGGAGTATTCATTTCTCTATGAAGAACTGTGTGAACAGAAAAATCTTTTAAAAATAAGGACGTGCTCACAAATGAGGCTTTTTGGTGTGACTGGAAAGGCTTTCAGCAAAGTGGGTTATCTTTGAGATATAGGAAATCTTTTCATATGTAAATAAAGTAAAACTTGGCAGCTGTACCATCTGTGAGAATGTGAGAGTTCTGGGAAATGAGTCATTCAGTAACAGAGATATGAAACCATTTTTGAATGTAAAAATATGTGAGCTACTGGGTGATGGGGTTAGTACTTCTGGCAGTAGAGTATCTCAGATTGACAGGGGGCATCAAGAAGTTAACAAACACAAGCAGTGAAGGGAAAAAGCTGTAAGTAGTTAATACTGATTTTTAAAACCTGTCCAATTCCATAATTGGAATCAAATATTAAAGTGCTTAGCAGAGACCCCCTAATTGTCTTGGCTGAAAAGAGTCTGAGGTATAGGGACAGTGAGCAGTTTGCCTGTGGGGTGTGTGGGGCATCAGACACTTAGGACAGATGCAGCTTGCCAGTACCCAGCACTCACTTCTTCCTTCTCTGTGTGGCACTAGCTCACTGGTGAGAAAACCATGTGCTAACTTTGATGTGCTCCTAAAGTGCTTAGGTCCCCCAAAAAATCTTGTGTAGGTTCAGAAATTTGTTAACTTGTGATTAAGATAATATGCTTAAGTGTCCACATGCAGATAGTTGACTTTTTGGTTTTCAGGAGATGAGACAGAAAACTAAATCTCACCAGGCAATGCAAACCACAAGCTATACCCAGAAGTGTCCACGCCATGACTTTTCAAATGGGCAGCTCTCATCACTTTATATCTTTAACCCCTACTCTCTCTCTCTCTTCCCTCCCTCTCTCCATAATTGGGTTCTCCAAATCTTAGTTGAAATTCCTCAACAGAGAGACAATGGAGACAGCTCCACTAGATGTCTGTTCCCCTTAAAGTAAAACATACACATTAGAGACAGGCTTCTTTGGAAGGTTTTGGACTTTTCTGTTTAGTAAGAAATACACTGTTTTTCTTGTAATGGAGAAATCTATCACATAAAGCCCAGAAACTAATCTGATTGGTTTTTCTTATTCATAAAATTGGAAAACTAAGGAGCCCAACGGAATTTCTATTTTCTCCTGCTCATCAAACGAATATAAAGTTGACTATTTCTGAGATTCTAAAATATGTAAAAATGATAATGATGTCTATCAACTTCTGATCTCACTGGAATTAAAATTTGTCTACATATGGTATTTGAAAATCAACTACTAGTACAAGGTGTAATGGCACATGACTTAACCCCAGCACCTGGGAGGCAGAGGCAGGCAAATCTCTGAGTTTGAAGCCAGGTCTACAGAGTGAGTTCCAGTACAGACAGAACTACATAGTGGGACTTGTTTCTAAAAACAAACAAAAATCAACTTCAGTACTGCTAGTGTCCAATATCCTCAAAGGTGCATATTTAAACCTTCCTGGGATGCGGCTTTGCAATAAGTGAAAAGGACAGACACAGGTATCATACTTCCAGGGTGAAGCCTGGGCTACCGCTGTTTCCCAGGCAACTCTAGGTAAAGTTCAGAGACTCTCATGGCCAGTATGAGAAGGGAACTAACACTTTCTCCGCACTAGGACTAAGGGAATTTATACATTGAACAGCAAAGTACCCAGCTCTCAGGAATTTAGCTCATTTAATACAAAGACCAAGGTAAGGGTATACTAATTCATTATGTTGGAGGTTCACCTCTTTACAAACTACAAAATTTATCCAAGTATCTGCACTGTCATATTATCACTTTTTCTTTCTTAAAAACATGTGTTTAAGAGAGAATACCATTATGTTGCTTGCAGTTAGGTAAATATAACAGGGATGGGATTCATTTCTTCTAAGGTGACCTGTAACATTATTTCTCTCTATCTCTGTTCTTACAAAGATTTTAGAAATGCTTTTTGAACTAACAATGAAATCCTATGGTTTTTCTCATTGACTGGTTAATTAAAGTCTTGGCATATTCACTTTAGATGTATATAAGGATCATAATCATGTTCTCCTTCTTAAAATCATTATATAGAAATTATATCTAACAGAGCATCTTCTAAGCCAACAAAAAGAGGTGTGAAAATATACCTTAAGAAGGCTCTGGTGATAGTTTTCTGTTCAAGTGTCAGAAATCAAGTTCCTCCCTTTCTTAACTTACTTCAAATTAAATGCCAGTCATACTTATTTCCAGGAGAGATGATACAGTGTTATTTATTTTTTAATTCAATGCTGTATGTGAAACACGTGACATGAAAGTTTGTAGGTATCCAATAAACTTCAGATGCACAATTTCAATCCCTTAATATTAACAGAACTCATCCCCCACTCTGTCCCCTTGGAAGTACGAGGAGCATTCAGCTGGTGGCTCTATAGTTCACATGGACTTCTGCTTTCATGTCACACACCATGCTTAGCAGCTGCTTGATCACACTTTCCATACATTTGTTGTAGCTTCTGTGCAATTCTTTTATCTTCTCTAGTGTTTGCTCTTCTATTTCATCTGCGAGGTGGCTTTGAGAGCCCATCATCTGTGAAAGCAAAAGATGAAATTTATTTGAACATATGCTAGGTCAAATTGAATTATTTTATAAGCTTCATCATAGTTTTGATGGTTGTTCTATGGTGTGAGTGTGTGTGTGGGTGTGTGGGTGTGCGCGCGCACGCACGGGCGGGCGTTAGAATGCTTTCTTCTGGGAACAGACGAGATTATGAAGACCCTGGTTGCGAAGGATGAACATCCCTAAAAACTCAGTGGGCTCGTTCCATGGACTTCACTCAGGTTTCTAATTCTTAGGCCTTCCACATGCTTTTTATATCACCTTTAAAGCATTTGCAATAATATCCATTCTATTCTCAAATTTCCTTTTGTTTACTTTCTGAATTCCAATTCCGGAAAGACAGCATTAAGCTCATGTTTCCCTGATTTTACAGAGCAAGACATGTAATTTGAAGGAAGATGTAGACAACATACGTTGTCTGAGGTAATTCTCATGGAGATATCTATAAAAGATGTAGGACACCAGGTGTAATAGTGAAAGTTTTCGCCTCAACTGGTTTCTTTCAGATTGAAATACGCTTGTTCATTTAGTTGCTCTTAAATTTTAGACACAGTCAGATCTTTCCAATCTCTCTTTATTTAGCAGTGCTTCCTCTCACTTTTCATTTCCTACCATCCTGTTATCAGCTCCCTCAAGTCATTTTTTTTTTTGGTTTAAAATATTATGTAACAAGGAAAGGTATCAATTTAAAGGAGTGCTGCAGAGAAACACTGGAGAGTTCTCCTTCACTAAAAGTTAAATTTGCTCAGAATTCATCCGTCTCCAAACTCAGCCTCTCATCCTTCTCTTTCTCCTCTTCTTTTTGAGACTGGATCTCATGTAGCCCATAGTTGCCTCAAACTCACCATGTAGCTGATAATGACCTTGAACTCTTCACGCTCTTGCTTCTACCTCTTTAGTGCTGGGATTAGAGCATTTGTGCCACTATGCCCCATCTGTGGGTTCTGCGGATTGAGCCCAGGACTTCATGCACGTGGTGCAAACACTCTACCAACTCAGCTACCATCCCAACTTGACCTTTCTTAAACATGGTTCTGTTAAGTCAAGACTACTGAGGGTTTCCGTTTCCTTTCTGTTTTAGTAGCTATGCACTCACTACAACCCCAGGTATGCAGCAGTGACTGGCTTCTGTTGCAGAGTTGTTAGGTTACTTTAACTCTAGAAACGAGAACCTTTCTGGTTCTTAACCTTGAAACGAAACACAATCCCAGTTGTTGGGTCTAAGTTCTTTTCTGTTTATATTCCAGGCACCAGGAGAACAAATCAAAGAATGTGATTCTGCAAAGCTACAGTCCCTGAGAGGAAAAATAACCTTAAGTAAAAAGGATTATGATAACTGAGTGTGTACGAAGTAGATGTAACCTACAGATGTGCATAGAGCCAATTCTATGTTTAAAAACAGTTGAGAACTACTTAACAAAATAATTCCACAAAATGCATCTTGAAAATTCTAAACCCAGTGTCTTAAGTGGGTCTCTACAAAAATGAAACAAAGGTTCAGTTAAAAGTCTTATGTGGTAAAAAACTGAAAGGCAAAAACTTGTCACACTATTGCCTATGCTCAGCACATATTACTGAAGTGAGAGGCTCCCTAGGTATTACAAATAACTCAGTTCTTGCGTTTTGTAGTTGACATTATCCAAAGCCTGAACACTTGGGGGGTTTTATAATTTGGAAGCCGATCACTCCATAGCATGCCTTGATGCATGCAGGCTCAGAGTGTTGTTACTTAACTTCTATGTGCCCATTTTCAAACCTTTTTGAGACCCTTTCTGTAGCCTTGTAGCCTCGTATTGATGCTGATGTTAAGAACTTCCAACACTTGACACTTCCCTTTATAATTTAAATATTCCAGGCGAAGGGACAGAACAAGGTGCTGACACCAAGAAGGGGACCATGCCAGGGACGACCTGCAACAGTGGTTTTATACTATGCCTGATGCAGCACAGGCTCTGGACTTTTATATGTGCACCTTTGACCACTTAACTGTAACACTGGCCTGGGAGCCCATTCTAGAGTGATGAGGAGGTTTAATTACTGTCCAAAGCAGAGAGCACATCTCCAGCCAGATTTACATCTGATTGCATCCTTCCCAGGAAAAAAGATTTCATGAGCTTTAAACCAAGCACTTTCTAAAACAATGGTCAGTTTTGTTTTTACTTAAAAATAAAATGCACTTGTCATTTCTGAAGCACCTACAGAAGATAGTGAAAGCTGACTGTTTTTGGTGATGGCTGTCCTCTGTGTTCTAGCATGTCATTCTCATGTCAGGCTTTGTTAGCCAGGATAAAGACACAGAGAAACACTTACTGATTTGTTAGTTCAACAAGGGTCTATTGGACGTTCTACCATGGAGCAGTAATAGGAAATGTAGGGAAATAACAGAGAACAAAACAAAGAATCCACAATTTCTAGACATATGGTCTAGAAAGAATGATGGATGAACACAATAAATGTAAATGTACAATATGTTAAATAGTGATAAAAGTTATGGAAAAAAATCAAAGACAACATTATTTTCCTTTATTTTTAGAAGAGGTCATTTCAGACAAGGTGGTCAGGAAAAGAGGCTGACGTTGAGCATGAATAAAGGAAGATGAGACTGTCTGGACGGAAGAGGGATGGGAAGCCCAAGAACAGTATGAATCCCCATGGATGGGGATTCTTTGTCTCCTTAGGAAGAGAAGTGTCGGCACAAATAGAACAGAAAGTTTAAAAATACGCAGGAAATGTAAGAGCCAATCACGAGGGCTGCACTCACATGTGTGGATAAGAGAGAGTTTAGAATTTGGGTTTCTAAACACTGATAGGAAGAATTTATTTTTCTGACTGATCCACTCTATGCTAAGATTGTGTGTGTGTGTGTGTGTGTGTGTGTGTGTGTGTGTTGAGAATTGAACTCAGGGCCTAACACCTGCTTGGCAAGCATGCTACCACTGAGCTATAGTCTTAGCCTAACAAGGAAAATTATTTTGATCAAAGAACTTACTGAGAAAAGTTTTTTTTTTTTTTAAATTTTTACAATTGGGTCCAATTTTTGAATCTCCATGAGTTCTTCATGTATTTCCCACTAAAAAGAGTTGTAGATGAATGTCTAAACTCTTGTGCTTTTTTGTAATGGCAGGCTTTTGAATAGCATTATAGTCATATTTTAAAGGGGTAAAATATATTTATTATATGAACTTAGCATTGCTATATAGAGGTTAATACTTTCTTTCAGACCTATTTGCAACATGACGTGGTATCCTTTCTGAAAACATCATGCTTTTATTTTTTATTTATTATTTATTTTGTTATTTTTATATGTGTATGTGTATGTACATGCAGAGACCAGAAAAAAGTGTTGGATCTCCTGGAGCTGAAGTTGCAAGTTGTTTGAGCTGCCAGATATAGGTGCTGGGAATTGAACCCAGGAAGGGCAGAGAGGCTCTTGAATCCTGAGCCTCTCTCCAGCCCCATCACTCACCTCCCTTTTACTACACACTTAGGACACTTAAAAAATGGTATAAAAAAGCCAGACTCTTTTTCGTATTTGAATGAAAACTTCACTGAATTAATGTATCCACTTGCCAAGGAATCATAAGGAAATCCCAGGGGATTTCTTTGTTTCTTAGCTTTCGAAACAGGGTCGGGATGCCTTGAGCTCTGGTCCTCCTCCACCTCCTGAGTCTGGGATTACATGTGTGTGTGGCACTAGGGAGCGGGGATGGGTATCTACATGCATCTGCTAAAAGAGAGTTGGCCTAACCAATTCAATTCTGCATCTTAGCCTATCAGTCCCCGCTCTGTTATTAACCATCAATCCACAAAACACATATTTCTGTGGTAAGAATACTTCAACCAATCCTTTCAGTTGTCTATTTGATGATGTGAACGTGAATCCCCACTATACATCAGACAGCAACTGAGCAGTCTTTTTATATGAAAGTGAAATTAGTAACTCATTTAGGACTCGGTTGGATGTTCAGCCTTGGCCAGACTGTGTCTGCTGAAGCCCAGCAGATGGTTCTAGCATTCTGCCTCAGTCCTTACCCACAGGACCACCTCATCCGAGCACCTGGAAGTCAGCGCCAGCATCTCCCTCACCTTGGACTGCTTCAGATGGAACGCCTTCTCCCTCTGCATCCGGTACTGGTCAGTCTCGGCCACAGCTTCTTCCTTAGCTTGCTTCAGTCGCTTCCCTTTTCCTGAGAAGCAACAGATTTCTTTTTTACCCCTTATAGCAGTGTCAATGATTGGAAATTTTTTTTTCTTCTGATACAGGGTCTCACTATGTAGCCCTAGATGGCCTGGGACTTGCTTTGTAGACCAGGCTGGCCCCAAACTCACAGAGACCTGTCTGCCTCTGCCACCTGAGTGTTAGGATTAAAGGTGTGTACCACCCCACCTGTAGTATTCAGTTAAGAACTAGCACTGCTCTTGTAGAGGATCTCCCAGCTCCCATTTCTAGGGCTCATAACTGCCTGCAACTCTGTGAGAGCACACATCATGTGCACAGGTGCACACACATTAACACATTTTAAAAATAATAATACAAATGTATATTTGGGCCAGAGAGCTAGCTCAGCCATTAAAGGTAGCTCATTTATCCTCTAAAGAATACAAGTTTGGCTCCCAGCAAATGACTTTTCTTTTAAAGTACATTGATGAATCCCAACTCACATATACACACACACACACACACACACACACACACACACACACACATATATATACACACACACATATATATATGTATGTTTCTACTATGTCAAACATCATTAAAATAATATTCAATTTTTTCTTTTTTCTTCAGTTGGGTCCTTTAGAGCATGGAGTAACAACTTTCTTTCACACTTATATGTTAAAATAAATTATCTACCCATATACTCACAGCAGTAACAGCCAGAGAACAGCTTTTAGCTGTCACTTACTCAGAAAAGACATTATTTGGTCAGATTTTTCTGTCCTGACTGGTTGCCAGGCATCCTTCAGTCCACACCAACTGGATCCTATTTAGTCCTGGCAGGCCTCCAAAATCACTGCAGACTGCAGCTCAGACTCTATCAAATGACTTTCAATTTTTAAGGCATTTTATTGGGATTTTTTTCTTCCCATTTGCTACTCTAGAATGTCTGATTAAGCCCCACAACACATCAAAGTAGTTTTTCTTATAGTAGCTTTCTCTGAGGGAGACTTGAAAGAGGCTGTAAAACCATTTGTTTTTAATGGTTGGGAGATTTAGCTAAGTACCCCCTTTGTTTTTATTAAGAGCGAAGGTGTAAGCCTTAAGCCACAAGACAAGGTAAGATGAAAGTCTTAAACAAACACAACAGTAGGCATCATTAGTCACGCACACGAGGTGCATTCTTTTGACAACAGGCTGAACATAATGGCTGCTGTGTCCCCACTAGTCTCCATTTTCTAGGGGGTAGGCATGAATGCTCCATAGCATTAAAACTTTAAAGGGACCCTGTACTTTATTTTTTTCTCTCTTGGAATCTACTGCCTCTCAATGTCATTAAGATACCATATTCTTTGCTTATTTGACATGGTTTATTGTCTGGTCATGTCTCAAATTTAGGTTACAAATTTTGTTAACTGTAATACCGTATACTACACAGTTTGAACTAGATAAGTAATCCTTATTAAGTAGCCAGAAGGGATTTAAAACAATTTCAATTGTATTTATTATTATTATTATTATTATTATTATTATTATTATTATTATTATTATTATTGTGTGTGTATCTATGTGGGTGGATATGAGAGTGTGTGTGCTCATGCCAAGATGTGTATGGCCATTAGAAGAAAACTCACTCTGTAGAATGGGTTCTTTCGTTACACCTTTGTGTGGGATCAAACTCAAATTTAGCCCTCCACATACGGGCTAAACTCTTGAGCCACCTCACTGGAACAACAAGAAGAAACAGTCTTAATATAAACATTTATTTGTCGCCTGCAACTTTGTAGAATTTGTGCCAGGTGCAGATTGCTTCTAAATTTCTCTCCTGGCTAGGCGCGAGTTGTTTTAGTAGTCACTGAAAATGTGTTTAGAATAAAGACAGATTCACTTGGATGGAACTAGGCAACACTTGTTCAGAATAGATAATTAGCAGCCTTGTTTACACTTACTTTAAATACAGAGTCCGATGGAAACTAGTATTATCGTGATGCTTTGAGGCTTATCGAAACACTAACAGTAAGGCTTCTCTTCTACCTACTTCCTTAATGCTTACTGTCAAGCGTATACTCTGAATGCTTCAGGACATTATGGCTCTACCTATTTCATGGCAATAAACACACCCTATTCACGGAGATTCTCTTGTCACATCTTGTCATTAACATCAGGATAAAAATACAAAATATCTTAGTATTTTCTTAGTGATAATGACTTGTACACATAATTACCTTACAAAATGAATGAGGCAAAACATCCCTTTTCCTCATCTTAATCCCATAATATGTACAACGACTGGTTTCAAAGTTAAGACTAGTACATTTTTCAAAAAGGCAATAAAAGGAAAAGCTCGGTGTGCCCTAGCCCTGAGCAGAATCCAGCACTGCCCTATGAGGTTCCACCACACAGTGACAGGCTGAGTCTGTCTGTGATTCCCCTGCCATGGCACCGGTCACCTGCTGGTTCTCATTCAATTACAGAGGAGAGCCACAGGAAATCACTGCTGGCGCAGCAATTTTCTGGATAGACTCAGCAGCTGCCGCTGTGTGAGAGCCTGCATATGCTACACCTGATTTAACCCAGTGGAAGAAATGGAAGCCTAAAGCCGATGGTTTAGTTAGAGGTGAAGTGAAATGCATTCATCAAATCCACTCATATTAACCTCTAGCTTGCTTCTCTCTGTGTATGGGAAGAGTGCCAAAATTTGAAAGTATACCTATTTCTTAAGTATTAAAACACAGTTACTATGAACCAAAAGAAGTTCATATTTTTTTATTCCCAATATATTCTGTATCAAACATAGAGGTGATTATATGGAACAACCTGAATTTTGGTATAGCAGTTGAATTTATGCACCCATAGTACTTATGAGGATACACAGACTTACAAGGCCAAGAGTTCTGATTTTTGGTTCAGAAAATGTATTCATTGTATGCATCATGACTTTAAATAATGTTGAGAAGGGTGCTGTAGAGGGGTTCCAGAAGGGATGGGTTTCCTTTAGTCTCTCGTTATTTGTTTGGCGATTCTTGAGCATAAAGCTGGACACAGAGAGTGCACAAGTGCCTATCACATTTAGTCCTTGCCATGGGAAAGACGCTATTAATTCAACATAGTTTGGAAATATGTACATCCTGGCCTAGCTTCCAAGAAGAGCATTATCAAACACACAAAATCCTAAAGAATATACAAGCTCCTAGGAAAGCAATGATGCATAAATAGTGCTTCTATATGCTCTACAATCACTGAAAATCACATTTATAGAGAGAAACTTCTACCCTTAAACTTATGGAACATAGGGGCTTCTCTTCAACCTCGCGCCATCATCTTCTGTCTTTATGCTAACATTATAAGCCAGGGTTCTAAACACACAGCTTTGTCATGGACTCCAAGAAGACTATTGGGGGGAGCTCAGAAGAAATATGGACGGAGCCCAGACAGTTGTAAGGATGGACAGGGCAATCTGGGATTTGAAAAAGGACAAAAGGTCTGTTCTAAGCCAGTTTGACAGACATTGTAATTAATTCCGCATGAATAAAGTCAGTTGATTTTACATGTATGGTCTGTTAGGCAGACAAACCTGTCCTACATTTAACCAGTCATCACTTAGAGGTATTCTGTAATTTTTTTTTTCTGGAAAAGAAAAGGGAGGTGGAGGTAATTGAAGTGATGTTCCAATGTGTGGGGAAAGAATTAAAAAAAATTATCTGGGGCAAGCTACAAGTGGTTTTGTGTAGGAGATGGAAGGCAATGCTCAAATGCAGACTCCTTAGCTTCATGCCTAGGGCAGGCCAAGGAACTGTGTGTCCTAAGATCCAAATAAGGCCCGAAGACACAAAGAAAGACTCTCTGTTGCTTGGACTGCTATTTTCTGTAAAGGGAAAATGGGCTTTCTTTTTATTAGCTTAGAAGGGAATCAGAATTACATAGTAGATATCACATAGAAGACAAAAACCATGAGCTAGTTACTTAGGATTTCTGAGTCTCTGTTCTCATCCAGACAGGAGTAACTATCTATTAACTAGAGTCATCCTGAAGATTAGCAAAGGATATCAAGGAAGTGCTAAGCAAAAAGTAGTTGTTTAATGATTCTGAATACTTTTAAGTAAGACACACTGATATGAAGACAGGTCCTGGTATGTCACTAGAGACTCCTGAAGGCTCCCCTGAGAATATCCAAGGGCTGATAATCAGAAAACAGTTGGACAACTAGGTCTGCAATTCAGGAGGATGGATTGGGAGGGAAGAAGATTTGCATGTCAGTCATACAGGTCTTTGTAAGTGCTAATTGTGGCCATGGTGTTTGGGGAGAAATCAAAGGAGAGTATACAGAATGCAAAGAGGGCTATGATTTTAAGGTGGGTAAATGCCAACACCCAATCTTCAAAGAAAAAGGCATATGGTAGAGAAGTAAGGAAAACCAAAAGAGAGAGGACATGACTAGCAGTGTACATGCTACAGAGAACTGAAGTGAGACACCTAGTCAATTAGTATTGCTGAATATTTAGTGTGTGTCACATATTAGATCTTTGGATATAGCAGTGCACCATCACAAACCTTGCTGTCAGTCTGTATTCTGAATGTAATCCAGGAAACAGATAGAAGACAATATGTACATAATATGACAGGGATATTGAACACATGAAGAATAAAGGAGTCTAGGGGTAGAGATAATATGTGACAGGTTGTGGTTAATATAGGTGAGGTTTCTTGGATAAAATGGCAAGTTAGCATAGGAATAAGACAAATGGCCCTGTAGTGACCTGAAGGGAAAACCTCACTCAGGTAGCAGGGATACCAAGCACAAGGTCCTGAGGTAGGAAGTATTGTGTGTTAAGGAAGACCTATTCTACCTAGAAAAACATTCTTGGTTTGGGGGCCTTGTTAATATGATGATAAACCCTTCTTGATTTAAAGAATGCTATTATTTTTCTCAATTTTTAAAAAGTAATGAAAAAATAAACAAGTCATCAGGAAGAAAAACAAAACCAAACAGCAATGCCATCTCTGGTGACCATGATTGCTACCAAGCCTACATCTGATTCTTTCCCTTGACCTCTGTGTTCCTTGATGTTTAATATACTTTTCTTTCCGTTACATTTTCCTTATCAAAATTATAAGAAAGCTGTGTAAATCTTGGATTAAATATAACCAAATGCTGTTACTAGACAAAAATGTTCTGTAGTTTTGATATGACCTACTCAAAGATGTGAAAACACAGTATACTCAAGAAATACTGTTAGTCGGTGGATCATAAAGAAAGAGGACATATTTACAGGCCTGCAAAGAATATAAGACAGGGCCATGAAATTTTATACAAGGCTTTTATTTTATTAGTTTATTAAAAGTCATGTACTCATGAAGCAAAACATCTAGTTGTAGAGTTAAGCTTTTATTAAATAAAGGAGCTTGTTCAAATAACCTGATTATCTTCAGATTTGGAAACAAATGGGTAAATTGCTGCCTTACAAGAACTGGCAGGTGATAACACCCACAAAAACAAGGCTGAAGGACTGTGAGAGCTGATGTTAGTTAAATAGGAAGCAGAGATGTTTCTTAAGTAGATTTTGCATCAAAATGATTCAGTGGTAGATTCAGAGGACAGAGTATCAGCATTTGAAAGACAATTCTGTTGTTTATTCTTTGGAGGACTATGAATAGATGAGATTGCCTGGGCTCTTGGTATATAGATTGAAGTATCAAACCCTTTGTCTTAGCTCAGTTACTCAAGACCACATCATGAGGTGATATTGTTCACAGAACTATTCTGAGATGGAGGAAGTGGGCACAGTCAGGTGAGGGGGTGACCTGCTGAGGCCATGCAAGCATTAAGCAGAAGTTGGATTTGTAGCAGGTAGGGCAGCTCCAAGCAGAGAGGACTGAGTGTGTAGAGAGCCAGAGGGTGTTCCTTTACTCATTCTAATCATCTGTAGCTCCAGAGAAGTCTTCAAATTCTTGTTTGTTTAGTTTTTTTCATATCCAGATGTGAATATTTATGTGCTTATCATAGCTTTTAGTGTACATCCTATGATGCAGTTTATACCTTTTAATGGAGCACATCAACCATTCTCTCTCTCCAGCTTGAAAAGAAGATAACTGAAGTGTTTATGAAAGGTCATGGCACATGCTATAAGATGGTTTAAAAATACAGGCTCAGGACCTCTGGAAGAGCAGTCGGTGCTCCCAACCTCTGAGCCATCTCTCCTGAGTTCTATTCCCAGCACCCACATGGTGGCTCACAACCATCTGTAATGAGACTTGGCAGCCTCTTCTGTGTGCATAATAAATAAATAAATCTTTAAAAAAAATACAGGCTCTTTGTATGATGTTGAACTTCACACATGAGAACACTTCAAAAGAGCAACTCTCACATGGAGCTATGGAGTATTCTCATTTGCAAGAGAGCACACCTCACAAAACCACCATGTATTTCAGAGAAGGACAAGTCTCCTGCCCTCCTGTTGGTGCTGATACCTTGGATTTCTAATTTAATTCTAGTGAAGCCTCAGCTCAATGCCAGATCTGGACCTCTAGAGCGAGTCTATGATGTTCCCTTGTAAAAATGTAGCTTGTCTTGGAACAACATATTGCTTCTGTTTTGATTAATGAACAACACACAGAAAGAATGCTGACTCCAAGTATGACAAAGTACAGTAAGCCTGTTGTCCCTTTATAAGCACCACGGCTGCTTAGCAGGTAAAAATATGTGTGAGAGCCTTACAATCAGTTTAAGCTTTCTCTGTCAAGGTTTCCCTGCATAGGAGCTGGAGACCCAGACCTGGCAGCAGGACTAAACAAGAATGATCAGACTGCTTCCCTCCACTCTATACAGTTTTTCTATTATTTATACTTACAGCAATATGCATCAAAAATGGATATTATAAACAAAATAATTCTATATATTCAGTTTGCAGTGATATACACACAGTTTTCTTCTTCAAATATCTTGATTACTAGTCACATTATTGATTGTAGAGAACAATATAGCCATGTGAAGTCTATTTTTTAATGACTGAAGTTCAGAGATGCAAAATCATTTGTATGAAGAAACACAGATGTTTCACTTGAGTGAATGGATTTTCTTCTCTGCTGTCTCATAACCAGGCTTTCCCACCTGTTCTGCAGCCCCGCCTACTCTCCCCAAACCATCTCTGTCAGTCACCAGTGAGGATCTTGAGAGCTGGTTGCTACAGACCTCACCGACTTTGGGAGAATTCCTCCTGGTGCACTATTTCTACAGTCCCTTATCTGTACCCCTTCAAGTGTGTACACATTCTACTATGTAACAGCTTTACTGGGATCTCAGGCAGCCCTCCTTAATGGACTAGATAAATTTTTTTTTCTAGCATTGACATATACATACCACCACCTCTTTGCTCTTGGATTTTCCTAAAACAGCAAACTATGCCAATTCCTTTTTTTCTGGAGGAGGCCTACATCTCCTTTTTTTTTTTAACTCTCTTCCCTCCCTCTCATGTCTCTGTTTCCCTCTCTTGTAAATGTATGCTCACCCACCCCACTGAAGCAACTGCCTGAAATTCTAACTTTCAAATAGATGGATTTAAGAAAGAGAAGATGATCTATTTTAACCCTTACTCCAAATCTCTAAACTTCCTATATATCACATTTTCAGATGAACATTTTTTTATGGAAAATAAAGTAGATGTGTTTGTTAAAACGGTGACTATATGTGCCCCTGTCGTTCCTCTGTCTCATTTGAATGGGTATTCTTCAGGAAGGAAGAACGGAGGTGTACCCATGCGGCGACATCAACAGGGCTTAGAACTAGTGAGCGCCACAAGCCTTCTCATCCAACCGAATGAATGAAATAAAAACTACTGCAACATGAGAGGAGGGTCAACACACCAAGTGTGGAATTTCTCTTTGCCACAGATCCCTTAAAAACTGAGTAAGACGGTGCTGCTCTCATGAAACCGCCACCTGCTGACAGTAAGAGGAAAGCAACCATGTTCAGTGCGACCTGTCCCCAGGCCTCTTCCTGACACAAGAAGACCACTGACAGGCTCTGCAGATCTTAGCTCACCGGTGCTGGGAGGCAACATGTTTTTCAAAATGTTTTAAAACTTGATCTGTATACTATTAGAGGCTGATTAGTTGATTGTTGGCTCAGATATTCATGAGCTAAGACATAGAGTATATAAAATAAATTTGTGTACATACATCCACACATGAAGCTGTCAGCTAATAAAATGACTGTTTGGAGCACAGATAATAAAATATGTATTTTAATATGATTTCTGAGAAATGGCTACCCAAAGCCAGCATATTCACTTCAGAAAGAGAAAGAAGTTGGGCTTTTATCTATCTTCATTATGAACTCAAAGGCACAATGCCCTCAGTGGTGCTCACCCATAAACAACTTCCATAACTAGTAATAATTCTTCTTTGCACACTTTGAATAGAGAGAGAGAGTTGGCATTCTTTATTGGAATCACAGAATAATATATCAGGCATATGCCCAGTACCATCCTTGAAGCAAAGACAACATCACTATTGTATCTTATAATATTTTGATTTTCCAGATGTTTTGAAAATGAGTAGAGAAATTTGAATACAAGACGTTAGAATTTTCTAGACTGTTTAAGTTGTTAGGTTCTAGACCATTTGGCTTTCTACAAAATTACTGCATTCATGCCATCTTGTGATTGCATGCATGATTTTGTCATAAGAAAAGGATGTAGAGATCTCAGTAATGGTTTCACATAGCTTCCTCCTTCCTGCCTTAGCTGTCATCCCCACTAGAGTCTTCTCTTCTGTTGTTGGTGCTCACACGGCTGAGTGTTCAGAAACCAATTCACCGTAAGGAAGGGAAATGATTTTATTGTCACTGTAAACATCAGAGGATCAACGGACACTGTCTACCTGCTTCCTTTTTGTCAACCAGAAAGTTATATAAGCAACATTTTAGAGACATAGCAGTTCCCTCCCTATCGGATTGTGAATCTATTTGCAGACATAGCAGGAAAAGTCATGATGAAGAAGAATGGCACTTCAAATTGTTATAAATTAGATAGTAAGTGATATTAGCTAGAATCCTGGAAAAAACGTAAATCTTGGCTTAGGGAACCAGAATTCAAGAAGTTGGTCTTGTATAAAAATTATGTAAACTTCCTATACTGTATTGTTTAGGAGTTGACTGTAGACTCAGACCCGATCCAACCCTTGTGTGTTCCATGTCTTCTCTGTGTGACCCTGAGCATGCTTTAAAATGCCTCTTAGCATCATTTCCTCTCTTTCTACAAAGATCATTGTAAAAGAGTAAACAAAGTAAATATGAGCATGGTGGCTGACACCATATTTTCAATTTTTAAAGTATTACCTTGGGCAAATCATAAAACCTCAATTTTTTTGCATTCATGAAATAGGAATACTATTGACGCCTTATTCATACTGTGAATATCAATGAGAGTAGGAAGAAAACTGGAGTTTGTTGAAGACACTCACACACAAACATATAGATCTATGGTTAAACAAGAAGGCAGTGAAGGAGAATACAACAGAAACACTTAAAATGGTAGGATGTAAAAGCTACCCAGAGAGGGAAAACAAGCTATCAAAATTTTATCCCAATTAATGGAACTGTAAACGACTGTTTCCAAAGCATCAGTAATCTGCTCTAGTTGCTGTGCAGTGATAGACTTGGGTTGAAAGTTGCTTGTCTCTTAACCTCTTCACAGTATTGTGCAAACTGAGATGTGGGCTTGTGAAGGGAGATGTGGAGACAGGCTTAAGCCTACATCCATAACCTTATTAACCTGGAGTTGTCCATTTAGCACATGGCCTCTCAAAAACATCCCAATTAACAAAAGCCCAACCCTGCTGTGGCAGTGTGGAATCTATGGCTGGCTAGTTCCTGAGAACGGCTTAAGCTTTCACAGGGAAGTGCTAACATCACACTTTAAATGCCCAAAAAAGAGGCCTGTGGTCCTCTCCTTTGTCCCTCTGTAGTTTCTGACCAACCCCTCACAGGTGATACTTACTCTTCTTTGCTTCTTCTAGCTTGTCCTTGGCCCTTTTCTCTGCCTGCAGGAGCTGTTGGATCCCCTGAGACTGGCTGGTCATGGTGCCTTGCTCTGTGGAAGGTGACTTCTGTGGAAGCTGGGACACACAGGCCCTTTTATCCTCTAATGGATAGCCACAGAATTCAGCTTGTTTTGTCAACAGAGAACACATAGCTGTTTGTTCCCAACTTGCCTGATTGGACCAGAGAGCTAAGTGCCAAGGTGAGCTCAAGGAGGAATCCAGAAAAGCAAGGTAGTCACTCCAAGAACTTGAAAATTCACTTTGCCTCTGACTTCAACTCTCTATGTACAAGGCAGCTCTAATGGGCTGTTGGGTTTACTTACAAAGGAATGGGTAAGACATCATTAGGTACACTTGTTTCCATCATATACCCCCAAATACCGACGTGTTGCTGAATTACCTTTCAGGTTGCAACATTTCCCCCTGTTCCTTGTCCCTGCAATACTTATCTTAGGCCTTTATCTGTCTCTGCTTGAGGAAAATTGATTTTCCTTCTTCGAGGAAGGGTATTTTCTGGCTTTGTTGGAGAGGATCTATTCTCTTCCTGTCCTAGGCCTCAGGTGATAGGAAATAAAGACCAAATGGGACACACTGTGTCCTCTCGTACTGCTTTGTTGAAGTTCAAGATGATCTTACTACAGTGTCTAAATCAATAATAAGAGGAATTAGTACCACACACTTGAGGTTAATTTGAGCACGGCTTTTCTATTTCTTGATGTCTATGTACACCTATTTACAGTGCACAATGATGCCCTCATAGTTCATCTGATTCTGTCCAGTAATAGACAAATGAGAAAGCCACTCACATTAAAGAATGCAATGTAACGATTGTATGTATCCCACACTTTGATTGGAAAGGAGGGGTAAACGTCTTTTTAACTCAGACTCTGATCTACAGACTGGCTTTTCATGGCCTTTAGCTTCATAAGTAACACTTCAGGTCTGTCAGGGTCAATTTCTATCAATAGGTTCCTTGATTTAAAAATTAAAAAAAATTGAGAGCTAAGCCTTTTAAAGCTTATTTTTCATATATATATATATATATATATATATATATATATATATATATATATATATCCTAATTCTTTATTGATTCTTTGGGAATTTAACATCATGCACCCCAGTCCCACTTGCTTCCCAATCCTTTCATATCCACTCCTCACCCCTGTAGCATCCTCCCCAAAAGAACCCCCCCAAATTAATTAAAAACCAAACCAAACAAACAAGAAAACCACCTCACTCCTCATTTGCCTGCCTTTTTGACATTTCTTCCTGCATCCTAGTGGCATTGGGACCTGTGGTGTATCATGCAGTATATTCTTTCATCCAATCAGCCCTATCTGCAAATGTTCATTACAATGAGTCACTGGTCTGGTTCAAGGCCTCTGGCACACCATCATCACTGAGACCTCACTGAAACTCATCTCAGATATCCTGTTTTGGTACTGAGTTGTGGAGATCCTGTAACTATCTTTCTGCAGGACCAGTTCCTTCACACACTCCAGCAGGTCATAGATGGGGTAGATGTTAGGGTGGATATGGGCCTGAATTTTAGCTAAGCTAGTCAGTTTAGACTACTGGGACTGCCCCCATCAGGTGAGGGCCTGAGCCAGCTCTCCTATGCCCATGACATTGGGGCCAGCTCTGCCATGCTCGTGGTGAGGGGTGGGGCCATATCTCCCAATTGAGGAGTCCAACTCTCCCATGAGGGGTGGGGCCAGCTCTCCTGCTGCAGTGGCCAGTGAGGGGCAGAGCCAGCTATCCCAGGGCCAGTGAAGGGCAGGGCAGGCTCAGCAGATCCCTCAGATTTCAACAAGCCTGTTTCCTGTGGCCCCCTGTGGTAACACACACTGTGGACATCAACACAGACCACAGCTGTAGGAGGACCATGGACCCAGACATGGCCCTTAGCTGCAGCTCAGGCCAGACATCACCATGGCCCTGTTGGCAGCACAGGTCATCCAGATCCCTATGGTCCCAGGGGTAGTAGAGCCTTGGACACAAACATGCTCTCAGGTGGCTGACCAGATCCCACATATCAGCATATCCTTCAGTGCTTTCTGAAGTTGTGGACATCAACTCAGACCCTGGCTGCTATAGGGCCATGGATCCAGACATGGCCGTTGGGAGCAGCCCGGACCCAGACATCACCATAGCTTCAGGTGGCAAGCAGGCCACCTACATCAACCTTTTATGCACAGCCTTCACTTTTTCATTTCTGCCTCTTTCCACAGTCCATGAACAGTTCTGCTTCTCGTTCTCTCCCTTTTGTGCACCATATATTTGCTCATCATAATGGCACCTACCTGTGGATGCCTTCAGTCAGCCCAGGCTGTGAGGACCCAAGCTGCCCCCCCCTTTTTTTTTGAGACAGGGTTTCTCTGTGCAGCTTTGGTGCCTTTCCTGGAACTCATTCTTTAGCCTAGGCTGACCTCAAACTCACAGAGATCCGACTGCCTCTGTCTACCCAGTGCTGGGATTAAAGGCATGCACCACTACTGCCTGGCCAGGCTGGCCCCTTTTAAGGCTTTAAAGCTTATGTTTTTTCCTAATCTTTTCAAGTGTCTCCTCTATACCAGTGGCATTGCTGTGTGTGTGTGTGTGTGTGTGTGTGTGTATGTGTGCGTGTGCGTGTGTGTGTGTGTGTGTGTGTGTGTGTGTGTGTGTGTGCGTGTGTGTGTGTGTATGTGTGTGTGTGTGTGCGTGTGTGTGTATCAGCCTTGGCAAATCTTAATCTTTCCAAGGTTATCACCTCTTTTCCCCATATGATCACTTTTTTTAGATGCACTACTGAATCACCTGATTTTGCCTCCTCTTTCTATCTCCCCACCTCCTTCCTCTTTGTTCATTAAAAAAAAAACCCAACAACCAAGTCTCATGTAGCCAAACTGACCCGAGACTCACTATGTAGGGTTAACTTTGAAGTTTCAATCTCTTGATCTCTCTGGCCCCTGAGTGCTTGGACAATACACATGTACAGCTATACTTGCTTAACGCCTATTGGAGACTGAGGCCAGAGCTTTGTGTGTTCCAGGAAAGCACTCTGCCAACCCAGCCACCTCTCTAGACCCTTGAATCAACTTCTACACTGCTCAATTTTATTGCTTAATATAATAACTAATACAACTGGGACAACAGATTTGTAAATGATCATGGTTCTTGGTGAACACACATTCCAACTGAAATCTGCTGGTCTTAGTGGCACTTGTCAGCTGAAGTGCTGGGAATCATTAGTTATTCTGTGAACTGTTAAGTGGGGATTGTTATGAGAAAGCCATTTTGCTCTTCTGCTGGCAACTTTATTGAATATCGCAGCCTTACAGAGAAAAAGTAGTTCAAAGGGATTGATACTGAGTCAGAGAGGTCAGCAGAAAAGACTTCATGAAAATGATTCTTCATGTTGTGAAGAAAACGCTATGTGTCCCCAAGCCTTCCCTAGTCTTCAATAAACTTCTTGCTGGCCCAACCCTGGCCCTTTGCTTGGTGCTTTGTTCCATTCTTTAAAATAAATCTGCATAAAATATAACGTAAGTGGGCATGTATCTTAAACGTCTGAAGGGATCTTATACTTTCATATATAAGAAAGTGTATGATGGACATATACAAGACACTTAAGTGTTAGATCCCAACCCTCAAACCCTCAAAATATCAGTGCCTGTGACAATGTCTTAAATGACAGCCTGGAAGAAGACTGGACTCCAACAGGGTGATCAGCAGGATTGCTGGCAGGTAGATAAATGCTTACACTCTGTTCCTCAGAAACCTGCACACAGTTTCTCCCACCAGGAAGGGCCACTGCTTTCTTATCTCCCACCACCTCCAGTAAATAGGGCATCTAGTTCCTTATTAGCACATACTCGTAACATATATCAAAGAAGTCCCTGACTCTTCTGGCCCATAAAGTCCCCCCAATCCCCCCCTCACACCCACACCTGCAAACACACAAAAATCTCCCAGGCTGTTCTAGTTTACAGGTTTCCATCCCTTCGCAGCCTGTTTGTTTTATAACTGGCAGGGCTTTCTCTCCCTTCTTGCTGTCCTCCCTGTCTCCTAAGAGGTAGCCACGGCAGCTTTGGACTCCCTGAAATGTCTTTGGCTCTTCTGTCTTCCTCGAGAGGTAGCCATGGTAACTTTGAACTTCCCCAAATAAACTTTTCCACCCATGGAGTGGCCTCATCTGGTGGTTGCACTGTACCCTCGAGGTAAGATCCCTTCCCATCACTACCAAAAGGTCACAAACATGAGTTACTCACTTTGGGACTAATTACACCATAAGCAAAGTTGAACTACAAGAACTCAGCATTGCCGTAATTAAATACCGGTCTGACAAAATTGTCAAACCTCAATCAGCATTCTATACTTAAGCTCTGGTAGTAGTAGTAGTAACAGTTTTTTGAAACTTACCTGTTAAATTAGAGAGAAGGAATTTTACAGTCAATTATCAGGCCCTTTCAAAACACCTGAGATTTAAAGAGAAACACACCAATGATGGAAATTCCTAAGTGGGCCCTCTTTAAGGTCTCATAAACAATTTTAATTTTATTATAGAAGTTCATTTCTCCCTTGTTTATTTAGTAGAAGAGTCTTATAGTCTGGAAGTATAGACAACACTGAATGATCCCTTGTTCAGAAAGATGTAAAAGGGGAAATCTGTGGGAAGCCAGAGAAAGACCCATTCAAAATAGGAGGCTACGGTGGGCTTCCTCCCCTCAGACCCTCTCTCAGACCCTCTCAATCAAAGAGAAAGTGTGAGGGAGTGGAACAGTCCACTTAGGAACAGAGGAAGAAGGCCAACAGGCTCAGCATATCAACCAGATGTCGGGGGGTGGGGGGTGGGGCAAAAGAAACCACAGGACTAGTACCATGTGGGTTTAAAGTGATACTTTCAGAATATTCTATAAATAAAACCATACTCATCCAAATTGACAAGCAAATGAGAAACTAAAATTGAGGAGAGGTGGACAACTGAGGAGAGGTGGACGATGCAGCGGTAGTGGAGACAGATGCCTGGCTAGGGAATTTGGACAATATTATACGTCACTATTCAACGGGTTACTACAGCTGAGTCATTGCCTCTTTTTTAAAATAGGAGATTATTATCTCCCCACACAATTTTTTAAAGGCTGG
The DNA here is from genome assembly GCF_007827085.1 of Peromyscus californicus insignis. Classification (NCBI taxonomy): domain Eukaryota; kingdom Metazoa; phylum Chordata; class Mammalia; order Rodentia; family Cricetidae; genus Peromyscus; species Peromyscus californicus. The sequence goes on along the minus strand of NW_026294436.1, from coordinate 25,076,070 downwards.
ATTTTAGGTAGTCCAGGCTCCTCAAACTCACTATGTAGTCAGACTTAATTCCTGAACTTCCTACTAAAGCCTACTAATTTTGGGGAGCACAGTTATGTACCACCACACTTCACTTATTCTTGGTGTGTTTGTCACTTGCAAAATCAAATATTCACATAATAATAATACCATAAAAGTGTTAACTGCCCAGACTTGAAGTTTGACTATGTTATTTGAATATCCTGAATCTGCAAAGAATCAGTGAATACGGATTTCCTTTTCTACTTATTAATAAAATACCAACCATATTCCTCTGCAGCTCATAATGTGTCCATACTTAAGATTTGAATTTCACAATTTTCTTCACCCATTTTTTTGTTTTGTTTTGTTTTTTGAGACAGGGTTTCTCTGTGTAGCTTTGGAGCCTGTCCTGGATCTCACTCTGTAGCCCAGGCTGGCCTCAAACTCACAGAGATCCGCCTGGCTCTACCTCCCAAGTGCTGGAATTAAAGGCGTGCGCCACCACCGCCCAGCTTTCTTCACACATCTTACTTGATGCTGGGAACATAGATGGTTAGCATATGTCATATGGATTTTATCATAAAGTTCTGTATGGATTACCTGACAACTTAAGGGAAAGATGGTATTTTGTTGAGCAGTTCCGGGGCCACTGTCTATCATGGAAGGGAAAGCATCTTTGCTACGGTGATAGGTGCTAGTGATCCTCATATTGTGGTAGCAGAAGGGAAGCAGAGGGAGTCATGGCAGGCAGAAGGGCTGGCCTATACCCCAGTGGCCTACTCCTTTATCCAGGTCCCACTTCTCAAAGGTTCTAGAACCTCTCAGCCCCACCAGCTAGGGACCAAGTTGAAACACACAGTAAGAGCCTATGGGGAAAAATTCATGTTTAAAGCATAATAGTTTATAAGACACACAAGCATAATTAATGGTGTGGAAACTGTTATGGAAAAATCTGAGTGACAGACCCAAACCTAGGGAGCTCCTAAATGATGGAACCGTCTTATGGAGAATGATTTTATCACTACATGTGGCCTACTCACTTCTTCCGAATGATTTTCTTCTGTGACTTTTTTTACTTGACGGGAAACACGAAAAGCACTTTACTTTGGATAAAACTACTTAAAGTGTAGATTAATTACAATTCGATGTGCTGTGTTAGCAGCTTCTGTCATTATGAACTAGGTAACGACTTTTAAAGGTTTCTGTCTGTGATCACTTGGCCCATTGCTTTGGACCTTTGATGGCATGGCAAGAATGGAGACCATGGTGTAGCAAAACTGCTTTCCACATGACTGGGAAGAGGGAAGGAAGAGAGAGTCAAGCCCGCTGTCACCTTCAAGGTCATGCAGAAGTTCCTGAGGTCCCCTCATAGACTCTACCTCTTAAAGTTCTACTGCCTCACAATAGTGCCAAGATGGAGAGCAAACTTTAACACCAAGATTTTGCAGAACATTCCAGATGGAATCATTGGCAGTTTTGAGTGATGGGTAATAAAATATCACACAAAATTATATTTGGCTTCATGTAACTGCCCAATTCTTAACTATTCCTCCTCAAGGGTCATACTTTAAGTATCTACAAATCTTCCTGTCTGTTTATTTGACCAGCTCTTCTCTTGATGCTGGCTATATTGTATCTACCTCTATTATGCAGAGAAATTGAGATAAATGATAATAGTTTCTTTAACTAACATGGTATTGAATAATTTACAGATAGATTCTGTATTAATGTTAATGTTGGTCTCTGTGTTAGAATATTTTAAAAACACAAGTTATTATCCATTGTTTAGTAATGTTATTTGATTCTCTTTTCTGGTGGTGTTGAGTTTTTCATTATCTGAAGTGATGAACTTGAGTGTTTGCAGTGTATTTTTGTAACAAACCAGGGGAGTAGGAGGGACTGTTTTCAGTAGAAAGAAAAATGGGCATATCAGTCACAGCCACTTTGTAGGAAGTGTACCAGTATAATGTACATTTAGCCCCTTGCTCATTGATCCATTTTCTACATCGTTTCTTACTTTATCTTGTTAATGCAGAATGCAAGAAGTGGTGCTGAAAAAATGATAAAGTCTTCTTGACAAACTCAATGCCCGAGTGTTGGAAAATGCTAGCACTGAATTTTGAAGGATTTGTTGTGAAATACCTCTTATTTGTGCTCACATTCACCTTGGAAACTTATCCTTGAATCTTCTGAATAACTGTAATCATAAATTTAGCAAGTGCTCAGTATAGATCTAGTTTCTCTGCATTAAAGTTTCATTTCTAATCAGACTTCCTCTTCTTATCTCTTCCGTATATGTTTCGGCTTGTCATATGATCCTTCCCTCTGCTATATCAGTTTGACCCTTGAGTTAGATTAATTGTGAAAATTGTCTTAATTTCTGGTTTCCCAAGGCCTGGGATATCCAGGTATCGCATCGTTGTGAACTTCACTCTTTAAACACAGCTATAAGACATGGTGTGGTATTCCTTCAGAGCCCAGAACCTTTCTCTCACTTCCTCTGCTCACTGTACTTGGGTAGTAATATATGAAAATATGCAAATAAGATATTGATGTGTTACTATTTTCATATTCCTATAATTAGATGAGGAGATAATGGTTACCATTTCTGTCTCCTACTCTGACTTTCTTCTCCACCCTCTCCATTGTACTTCTCTACCAAACTGTGGACATTCCTACATCTCTACCCAGAATTTTCCTGCTTCCTTGAATATTTTCCTTGCTCTTATTTGCCTGAGGATAAATCACTGAAAGCCCAGTTTTGATGACTAATTTAAAAAATGATGTTTCCAGTTTCTCTTCATCCAAATTGATCCCCTGCTCACCCTATGGATGTTACAGCATTTTAGATACTGTAGGGCATATTTGAACCTCCACTCACAAGCTTTGAGCTCGATGATGAAATGATTGAGAATGCTCCTAAAAGGACTCTTTATACACCATTTAAAAGAATTCCATTGATACTTTCATTCAGGTGAAAATTACAAAGAACTGTATTTTTTGGTTACACACTTAAATGGGCTTCCTGCCAAACTGCCCTTTGGTGAAACAGGACATTGTGTATAGACTGAAATGATCAGCATGAGTTTAACAATTAATACAGAAAAATGTATCAAAGGCTTAATGCTGTGGGATGTTCTGTATGGCAAAAGTGTTGCTAATTGGTCAATAAATAAATCACTGATTGGCCAGTGGCCAGGCAGGAAGTGTAGGCGGGACAAGGAGGAGAATAAAGCTGGGAAGTGGAAGGCTGAGTCAGAGAGACACTGCCAGCCGCCATGATGACAAACAGCATGTGAGATGCCGGTAAGCCACGAGCCATGTGGCAAGGTATAGATTTATAGAGATGGATTAATTTGAGCTGTAGGAACAGTTAGCAAGAAGCCTGCCACGGCCATACAGTTTGTAACCAATATAAGTCTCTGTGTTTACTTGGTTGGGTCTGAGTGGCTGTGGGACTGGCAGGTGAGAGAGATTTGCCCTGACCGTGGGCCAGGCAGGAAAACTCTAGCTACAGCTTAATAAAGTTCATTAGATTCTCAGAGCTTACAGGAAGTACCCCAGATATGTTGAAGTTACACAAACACCTAACTAGACCCAGCATGATCAGTTCTCAGAATTGAAATATATATAATACATATGTATACATAATATATATGTATATACATGTACATGTTATACATATATACATATATACATATATATTGGTTTTTGGAGGCAGGGTTTCTCTGTATAGCTTTGCGCCTTTCCTGGAACTCACTCTGTAGCCCAGGCTGGCCTTGAACTCACAGAGATCCACCTAGCTCTGCCTCCCGAGTGCTGGGATTAAAGGCGTGCGCCACCATTGCCCGGCTATATATTTTTTTTTCTCCAGAAGAATTCATTGTTTTTTCTTTGTCTTCCCCTGATGCTTATCAAGCATGGCACTCATTGATACCTTCTACTCCTTAGTGTTTTAGATTCTTGCCCTCTGTTGTATTTGCAACCCATTGATTGCAAAGCTCCTGCTCCTTCCTTCAGCATCAACTCTTATAGAAATGACTGCCATAGAAAATGGAAGACTGAGATTCCCAGAGAAATTTCACATGTAGTTGAGTTGCTGGGTTATTCAAGTTGATAAATAGATTCAGTTGAACTGACTATTTCCTTGTTGTTCCATAAAGTGACAAGAAGCCTTCATTTCTGGCCCCAGCTAGGCACCTCTTTATGCTTAATAGCTTCTATATGTCTACTGAAGCTCCATTTTGACCCTGAGGATGTGGAGTGTATGGAACATCTTGGCAATTTACTCTCCCAGCTCTATTTAGGGATTTTTATATAATTTCCTATCTTTCCTAATCCTGGTTATGCTATATTGTTACCTAAGTTCTACTAAGGTTTCTGCTTAGGCAAGAGGAAGGAAGTTATGATCTTACAGAGTCTAGGTGCTTGCAAGGCAGGCAAAAAAACCACCCTGTTTGTGATCTATCCACTGCCAACTTAATGATCTAAAAGACTCCACTCTTGTGCATTTCAGGATTCTGAAACCATGACTTTACTGGATCTATTGTTCTCCTTCTTGGCAGCCTACTTTTCTGATTCTTTCCCCTTTTTATTTCTTCTACAAAGTTTAGAGCTGCCCTGGAGTTGATCTTTGGAGTAATCCTATATTGTTGATGTTTATTTTGGTTGTTTTGTTTTGTTTCTGTATTTACTCCATGGATTAATTTTCCTGGTCCTGTGTGTTTAGATGTCATCTATGTCTGTGAACTTAAAAATTAAATCTCCACTTACAGCTCTGTGTTGAGCTGGAATCCACTTGGACATTAACAGCACCACAAACTTATGTGACCGATATGACCTCTGAACATCAGCATGACTGTTCACTATCCATTAGTTTTAGAAAACAGTGGATTTTCATTTCTTACTTTTCTTCAGGCCTAACTTCTTAGAGTCACTCTTGCTTCCTACATTCAATTTCAGAAACAAACAAACAAAAATAAAAAACAAAACAAAACAACAACACCCCAAACCTGTTGAGCCTCCTTTAAAAACTAGGTCAAATCCGACTTCTCACTTTTCTCACTGTTTCCCCTCAGAACCCCCATGGCCTTGTTAGATGAATGCCACAGTCTCCTAAGAAGTCTCTACTATCATTCTTGTCCTGTTTTCAGTGAAGTGGTAAGAATAAACATACTAAAACTATTCGCATGAACTCACACCTCTGCTTAAGGCCTAATAATGACTATCTGGCCCATGTGACAGTCACACATTTCCTTACTAAGGCATCAAAGATCCCCACTGATCATTCCACTCCAGCCGTGCTCCTGGCTCTGTCTCCAACATATTGGGCATGCAAACACATTTCCATGGTGTCCACATGGCTTGTTTTCTCTCTACTCTCAGATCCTGACTCAAGAGATTGTTCTACCATTCCATTTAAGAATGTAAAGCTCTTCCTCTCATTGTGCCCAACCCTGAACAGTTACAGTTTTGACTCTTTATTAATTTTAATTAATATCACCATCTGACATTCTATTGCATTTATTTCTTCTGTCTGTCTCCTCTCATAGACTACTAAATTCCATGAAAGTATAAAGTTTGGGTATATTTAATTCATTGATTTATTGTCAACATTTTGTACACAGCCTAGAAAAGTGAAAGGAACTCAATAAATATTATTGGATCCGCAAATGTATATAAGGCTACCCAGGGAGACACACTGACCACACAGCCAATCAGTTTGGTAATAAATATAGGCATTTGTGTACAAGAAGCCTATTCAGGTTTCTAGTTAAACATTTGTACCACCATGCTAGCTCTTTCCTCATTCCTGCACCTAGTCATCAAGTACATCCTAAAAGCGTAATGAGATAGGAAAGGGGGGAGAGAGCTGAAGTAGAAAGAGAGAGAGAGAGAGAACAAAGAAAGAGACATTTTAATAAATTATTTCAGTCACAGTCTCTCTAACTAGAGGGGAAATGGTTTTTTAATACTTCCATACATAATTTAGTCTTTGAAATAATTTTCAACTGTATCTAAAGTATAACACAGCTTATTCCAATGTTGTTGGATAAATCATGGAGTAGGAATAACATCATTCTCATATCATCTCTTTCTCTGGGACCTACATGGCAGAACGAGAGAACCAAGTCCTATAAAAGTCTGATTTCTAAATGTACTTCATGATATGTACACACCTACCTACACGATAAATGGACAGGTGGATGAATAGATAGATGATAAATAGATAGACAGATAGATAATAGGTAGGTAGATAGATGATACATATAGATGATAGATATTGATAGATGGATGGATAGATGGATAAATACAGTATATATATGTATATATATAAAATATGTAGGTAGATAGATAGATAGATAGATATACAGTAGATAGATGTAACAATGTTATCATTGAGTGTCTATGTAAAATTCACATTTAGTCTACTGCTGTGCTAGCTCCATTACTCAAATGTTCATGATTTTCCCATCTTCTCTAAAGATACCATTTTTCTAGAGTTTACATTTTTATAACAAAATATATCATTTCCAGTAACAGTTTTCTTTTCAAGAGAAAGGAATTTCCTGCAGAGTAGTAGTGCTTTGTAAAAGCACTTTAGTTTGTGATTTACCATAACATAACACAAAAATCTTCTTCCCTTTGGCCTAGTTCTGATATTAAATCTCTTATACATTTTCAACTATGGAAAATGTTTGCATGAGCTAAAATATATAAATAAGCTCTGTTATCAACAGAGGAATCTCACTAGCAGAGAACTCAGGCTAATGAACAATCTCTCAACAGTAATTAGAAGAGATACGAGGGAGTGGTCTTCCATGTTCAAAGAGCATGCCAATGAAAAGGGCAGATTTCAATACTGTGCTCTTATTTAAAGATATGTGTTATGTCTTTTTACTTACCACAAACATGCATCCCTAAGTAGTCACTCCCTTGCTCAAGACAAATAGAGCAGTTGTTTTTATCCACTTGTGGTTTATCCACCGTTGTTTCAAAAAGGCTGAGTCCCAGACAGCCTAGCCATTAGTAATAGGGCCCAAAGACCATGAAACTGAGCTCCAATCCTCCTTTCACTAGTAATTTGTATGATCTTGGGCAAGTTACATAGTCTCAACTGTGAATGCTGTAGATAGCACAGTGTCCTACTCACAAGACTATCTTGAAGATTAAATTGGGTCAAATGTGAAAAATCTCTGTTATACAGCAAGCTCAATAAATCTTTACTGTTATTATTAGTCATTGGAAGAGCAGATATGATACTAGAGGGTTATGTAACTTTGATATGGCATAAGTTATTGCAGTGATCTCAGCTCTCACACATCTGAACTTTGCAATTTTTATCTTGAGTCTACATCACACAGTCTGATGTAATTTGTTTGATGTTATGTCTTGTAAAGCAGAAGCAAATTCTCACTGAGTCAGGAGATATTGTGTACATTAAACAGTCTTTGTTTCTACTGAACTTCCTGACCCAATCTTATAGGAGCTTGTCAGGAAGCCTCATTAAAGACTTTAAATTTTTTTGTAAGCAGAGTCAATACAGTTATAGTAAAATCCTCTACACTCTGGCTCTTGTACAGTGGATATATCAGTCTCTTCAACCAGAAAACAAACAAAACCAAGAAAAGCCACATAGTCATCATCCCCATCTAGGTTTGTCAAGAGATTTGTCTTGAATAACTGCTCAGTGATTATTTTGTTAGGCTATGGTTAAGTACACACGTGTGCATGCACATGCACCTCTCTCTCACACACAGATTCCACAAGTACCACACAAACACACATACATAGACATACACACACACATGCACGCACACACACACACACACACACACACACACACACACACACACACACACAAAATGACTCCACATCGGATTTAGTTCTTGGTGACACTTACATTGACTGAAATTCTCCTTCCTCTACAGGGCTGGCATGTTTTTTATCTTTTGTTATTATCAGGGGTAATAGGTAAATTATGAATGTTATAATAGCTACCATGTTGAGAATTCTGAACAAGCAGTGATTATTATTGTCAATTGTTGGAATTGTGGAAATGAAGGGGTAATGCAGCACTCAGAGATGGCTGAGGTAGACTTGCAGCTTATGGAATTGCTGTAGGTTTTAAAGTCTATAACTTGTCTGTGTAGAGATGTGAATGACTGAGTACACTTTGAAGCCTTAGAAACTTTGGTTGTCTTGAATTTGCTTGTTCAAAATGGGATGATTCAGATGGCCCAGGCTAAACTAAATACACCACAAAACAGAGCTAAAACACAAATCTTGGAAAGGGTTTGGCATGGATGGCAGGATGATAGGGTGGGAGAGAGATGAGACAGGGTTGGCGATAGACTGCACTATGTACATATATGAAGTTGTCAGCGAACAACAACCACCTCTGTGGCCAATAATTTTATAAATGCTGCAGTTTGGAGGGAGTTACATAGACCAAAGGAAAGAGCAACAGGAAAATTATGGGTACATTCTGGAAAAGCCATCTCTTCTGGTCACGGCTCACTGGGTTTTTCTATTCATCTAAAGCAGTGACTTAAGTTATTATATGTGCTTATTTGTTTTGAAGATTAAACAAAAGGATGGAGTTAATGTGGTAGACTCGTGTTTAGAGCTCACCCTTTATCTTTGGGATTTCTGTATCATCATGAGAAAACAACAGAAAATGTATTTTTTATTTGCAATATTTTAGGTCAATTTGAAGCTTAGAAAAATGTACCAGAAAATCATTTTCCTCGTATCACTATTTGAGATACAAGTTAGTTGAACTGAGTATTCATTATTGTTACCTGGTTTTGGTAACTGCCTGGTAGAAGTAGCAATGGAAATCATGTCCTCAATCATGTAATCTCAATTAGCAAGCAGCACTTGGCGTGGTAGCAGTGTATGATTATTCTTTCTTCTATGCTGTTGTGTTCATAAGATGCTTAAGAATATCATGCTTGAGAATTGGTATAAAGAATATCCAGCTAGGGAATAGATCTATCTCAAAATCCAGCTATCCTACTCTTGTGCCCATAGTCAAAGGACTCTACATCTTACCGCAGAGACACTTGCTCATGCATGTTCAATGTTCCTCTATTCATAATAGTCAGAAACTGGAAACAGCCTAGATGTTCATCAATAATGAACGGATAGGGAAAATGTGGTGCATTTACAAAATGAGGGAGACTGGAGTGAGAGGATTATACATGGAAAAGAGAAGGAAGGAGAGGTAAGGGGGAAACAGGGAGGCAAAGCTAAAACTGAGTGCCATTTGAGGGGTCATACAGCAACCTACTACTGTAGAAGCTTCTTAAAATATATACAGATATGAAAGAAATATAAATGAAGTCATCAAGAACAGCAGAGATGATGCCCCAACTAGACATCTCCCACCATCAAGTGAACTGCTAGTGCCAAGAATGGGTTATATCTACTTGAGTTATTGGTCAAAGGTGCCCCATGGGAGCCCACACACTACTCAGGAAATTGCCAAGGCAATGGGATGCCTTTCTGTATACTGTGAATATGTGTTGCTGCCATTGACTAATAAATAAAGATGCATTGGCCTATGGCAGGGCAGGATGCAGCGAGGCATGAAAATCCAAGAGAGATAGTGAGAGAAGAAAGGGGAGTGGGAGGAGATGCCAACCCATTCTCTAAGGAGCAACATGTAACGGGACACAGGTAAAGCCAAGGAACACGTGGTAATACATAGATTAATAGTAATGGGTTGAGTTAAGTTATACAAGCTAGCTAGCAAGAAGCCTGAGCCATAAGCCATACAGTTTGTAATTAATATTAAGCCTCTGAGTGATTATTTTATAAGCAGCTGTGGGACCACGGGGCTGGGTGGGACCAGAGAAACTTCTGTATACAATTGCTTGCTTTCAACAAACTGATGGTAAGGGCCTTTTGCTGAAGATAGCACTTACATATCTCATTAATCACAGAGAAATTGAGTTGGTGCCTATTTAGAGCCTTTCCCCCTACTGGCTAGTGTTCATGTCCTAGAAGGTATTCTGCATGCTAGCATAGGAGAAAGATAACCACCAGCCTATCTACAAATCTGTCAGTCTACAATGGTGACCTTCCTGTATGATGTGTTGGTGCAATACAGACATTTTGGTAGTAACCAATCAATCTCTGATTGGATTTAAGACCCACTCCACTAGCTAGAGTCTTTGCCTAATACTGCTTGGGTGGCCAAAAACCTGAGACTAGATAGGCCATGGGCTTAGGGGAAAATCAAATACTAGTGTTCTTCTAAAAGAACATTGCAATAAAATTATCGTAATGGCATTCTTCTATACTCATAGATCAGTGATTTCCTCAGCCATAATCAGAGAAGCTTCTTATCATAGATGGCAATTAACACAGAGACTCACAAGTGGACAATGTTCAGTGTGGGAGACTTTGGAACAGTCAGGCCTAAATGGGATGTCTTCATCAAACCCCTCCCCTAAGAGCTCAGGGAGCTATGTGGAAGAGGAAGCAGAAAGACTGTAAGAGCCAGAGAGGATGGAAGACACCAAGGAAATAGTGTCTTCCAGACACAACAGGGCCAATGCACATATGAACTCAAAGAGATTGTGGCAGCACACACAAGGCCTGCACAGGTTCAAGTTAGACAGGGTCTCAGTTTTGAGAGGGGAAAGTGTACACAAGCTCCTGTCCCTAACTAAGAAGCTACCACCAACTGACATATATTTGCAAAGGAAAAATTAGCATTCTCTAATGGAGTCTCACTGTATATAGTAACTACACTTAAGGGTAGGTCTTGTGCCCAACAGCAGACAGCAAACACATAATGAAGTCAATGGTATTGGTGTAGACTTTTCAGTCTCATATAGCTTTCTTGGGCATTTTTTGTCTTACTTTTGCTAGTATAATATGTTTTCCAATTTTATGTCTTTATAAAGTTGTGTGTGTGTGTGTGTGTGTGTGTGTGTGCGTGTGTGTGTGTGTTTCTTGTGCTTTCTTTTTTTTAAAAATTTTTTTTTAATTCTGTTTTTTTTTCCTATTTACTAAAGAGAGAGAAAAAGATGGTTGGAGTTGGGTGGGTAGGTAGCAAGTTGGGGAGGATCTTGGGGGAGCTGGCAGACAGGAAACCATGACTGGAATATATCATAGGAAAAGCATTTTTTATTTCTTTGTTTTTCTATTTTTTAAATGATTTATTATTATTATTATTATTATTATTATTATTATTATTATTACTTTACAAAAGAGTCAGAGATGGCCCCTGCTCCCACTGTTTTAGGAGTCCCACAAGAACACCAAGCTATGTAACTATAACATATATGCAGAGGGCCTTGGTCAGTCCCATGTAGGCTCCCTGGTTGTCAGTTCAGTCTCTGTGAGCCCCTATGAGCCCAGGTTAGTTGATTTTTTGAGTTTTCTAGTGGTGTCCTTGACCCCTCTGGCTCCTACAATCATTCCTTCTCCTCTTCCTCAGGAGTCACTGAGCTCTGCCTAATGTCTGGCTGTTGATCTAGAAGAACATTTTTTTTTTTCAATAAAAAAATTAAGGATAAAAAAGAAAGCTCACCTATTCTGCAGAATGGTGGTTGGAGGTATGTACATTTTTCTGTGTGCATCTGGCATCATTAGCAAGTGGAGTCCCCTCTTCCTGCCATTCTCCATCCATCTCAGTGAAGAAAGCTGCAACACACTTGACATAGAATCTGAAAATGCAGAGCCCTGGAAGAATTCTTTCACGCTAACTGGGACTGGGACCTCTCACTGCTGGAAGTACTGATAAGGACTCATTTTGACAGTTTCTTGAGCTACCATGGTCTCAGCTCGGGGTAACAGTTGTTCCTGTGTGACTTAGGGCATCACAAGTTTGGGGAGCAATGGGTGTTTTCCAGTTTGTCTTTAAAGAGAACTGAGACTGCTTTACATGCCATTGGCCCATAACCTCCCATAACTTACCTCATTAGAAACTCTTGGGGAAGAGAACCGAGGGTATGCTCCTCTTTCTTTCCATGTCCCCCTCCAGAATACTGTTTTATAAACCCCTTCATCATATAAAGTAGTCCTAATTGCTCTCTTTATTGAGTTCCTTTTATTGGTATGTGGGAGAGAGAAGGAAGAACACCACGTGTGTCTAGCTACTGGTGACCCTAGAGGATGCTCAGGAAACCTTGACAATAGGACGGCTGTGTCCTTTGCCTATCTCTCTGTGCTCTGCCTATTTTCTGAGTCTTCATCTCCTTTTGGCTAAAAACAAAAAAAAAACCAAAAAAAAAAAAAACAAAAAAAACCACCTACCATAGTTGTTGGAAGAACATTCCAGAAGAGTGTTGAAAAATATTAGGGAGTGGCTTGGGGATGTAGGCCAGTTGGTGGAGTGTTTGTTCAGCATCCGTGAAGTCCTGAGTTTGATCCTCAATACTGTATGAATCTAGCATGGTGACACACATTTGTAAAAAAGAGGACATGACAGAAGGATCAGAAGTTGAAGGTCATCATCCACCACAGATGAAATTTGAGGCCAGCCTGAGCTACATGAGACCTGGAATTTTTCAGAAAATAATAAGTCCCTCAATATCTTTCTGTTTTTGTCTGTCTCTTTCTCTGTGTCCGTGTCTGTCTCTTCTTTCTCTCTGTCTCTCTCTCTTTTTCTCTCCCTCTCCCTGGTACTGTGGTTTGGATGTTAACTGTTCCACAAAGTCCCATATATAAAGGCTTTCTCACTAACCTATGGTACTATGGGGAGATGGGGGGACTTTCAAGAGTGGGTTCTATTTGGACAAAGGTCATCAAGAACATGGTGAAAGGTTTGAATGGGTGCAGGAACTCTAGCTCTGTTCTCACTCTCTCTCTTTTCTTCCTGGCTGCCATGAAGTGAGCAGCTTTGCTCTATCACACACTCTCCACTCTGCCATGCTGCTTGAGCACAGACTCAAAGGTAACAGGACCACCAAGGACCAAAATAACCCTTTCCTTTCCCTATGCTGTTATCTCTAGTATTTGGCCACAGTGATAAAATGTTGACTAATAAGCAACATTAGTAAAAGGAAGTCAGGACCAAAAGAAGCTTGCCAACCATGCAGATGGATACAGGTGGTAGTAGAGGAAGGAAGCAGTGGGAAACTCGATGGTACAGTGTAGAACTGGTGCTCACAGTGAAAAATGGGCAGATAATGTAGGACTGGGTCCATCTTCATGAATGGCTTCCCAATCTTGCCACAGTCAGGCAATTCACTTCTCTCTTTCTTACATTGAATACTCGTGTTATTGTTTAAACCCAAATTATTCTCACAGAGCCTATAATTTACAAATCTGATCAGCTAGGTTGTTGCCATTATACGGCCTGAGATTGCTAATTATCAGACACCAAAAAGCAAACCAAACCAACCAAACCACCTTGGAAGCCACAACACATAATACAGTAGCTGGTAGCCATTCCTGCAGCTCTTGGAATGTGGCTCGCTAGTGAGAAGGAAAATGATCTAGCAATATAAATACACACTGAGGTTTCAAATCATCAAAATAAACCCTTCAAATTTATTATATGATAAAAATAAGTGTTTGGCAACATTGGGTTAAATATAGTTAGAATTAATACTCATCTCTTATTTTTACTATTTTAGATTTATTTTATTGTTTTGTATATGAATGTTTTGCCTACATGTATGTATGTGCACCATGTGTATGGCTGGTACCTGCAGAGGTCAGAAGAGGATATTGGAGCTCCTGGAACTGGAGTTACAAATAGTTGTGAAACATCATGTGGGTTCTGGGAACTGAGCACCACACATTTACAACCAACAACAAGTGCTCTAAACTGCTGAGCCATCCCTCCATATTCTCTTTATTTTTCAAATGAACTGCTATTTCAAGAGCTATTCAGCACTCTAAAATCATGCCCAGACCTCTGTATTGTAATTGTCAATTAATACGTGGTCCTTTCCTCTTTCAGGCAGAAAAATCCTGCCTTCTTTACAGAGTGTGACTATGTCATTGGGTCTTAATATGTTAAGTAGGTGTTTAATAATATTTGGTGCCTAACGGGTTAAAACATATATGTGCCTTATATTATGTTTATATTGGACAGCATTAGCATTGAATATAATTCTTATTTATTTTTTACCATGCATCCTTGGCAAAGTTTAACTTTTCCATGATTCTTCTCACTGAAACCTAGTAGCGTATTGTGGGGATGAAATTTGACATATGAAAAGCACCTAGATTATTACCATGGATATTGAAAAATTAGTTGTTATCATCTTTCCTATCTATCTGTTTGTATATCTATCTATCTATCTATCTATCTATCTATCTATCTATCTATCTATCTGTGGTGGTATTGTGTTCCCCAAAATATTGTGTACCTTCATAAACTTATCTGGGGTCAGAGAACAGAAAAGCCACAAGATATTTAGGCTAGAAAATGTTAGCATACGCCTTTAATCCTAGCATTCCAGAGACAGAAATCCCTCTGGATCTCTATGAGTTCAAGGCCTCATTGGAAACAGCCAGGCATGGTGACTCACGCCTTTAATCCCAGAAAGCAGCCTTTAATCCCAGGGAGTGGTGGTAGAAAGCAGAAAGGTTTATAAGGCGTGAGGACCAGAAACTAGAAGCATTTGGCTGGTTAGGCATTTGGCTGGTTAAGCGTTTGGCCTGGTTAAGCATTCAGGCTTTTGAGCAGCAATTCAGCTGAGACCCATTCTGGATGAGGATTCAGAGGCCTCCAGTCTGAGGAGACAAGACCAGCTGAGGATCCGGCGAGGTGAGATAGCTGTGGCTTGTTCTGTCTCTCTGATCTACCAGCATTGACCCCAATAACTGGCCTCAGGTTTGATTTTATTAATAAGACTCTCTAAGATTCATGCTACATCTATCTGACTATCTGCTGTGGGATAATGCTATTGTACACTGGTTTAATAAAATGCTGATAGCCAGGCAGAAAGTATAGGGGGATAACCAGACAAGGAGAATTCTGGGAAGAGGAACGCTGAAATCAGGAGATGCCAGCTCACCGTCCAGGGAGCAGCATGTAATGGCACACAGGTAAAGCCACAGAACACGTGGCAACATATAGATTAACAGAAATGGGCTGAGTTTAAGTGTAAGAGCTAGTCAGTAATAAGCCTGAGCTAATGGCCAAGCAGTTAAAATTAATATAAGCCTCCACGTGTTTACTTAGGGGACGTGAATGGGAGAGATTTGTCCCGACCGCCAGCCAGCTGGGACACAGGATAATTTCCAACTACATCTATCTATGTATCTATCTTTATCATCTACTTATCTATTGATCCACATAATAATTGATCACAGCTGTGCAAGCTATAGCTGTGACAAACATGTTAGAGAGCACCAAAGTGTCACAGAAAAGCACTGATTATCACACAGCATCTTCATAAGAGTTTTTTTTATTCCTTTCTGTTTTAGCAAAAACACTTTGATGATCTACAATTACAAGTAGTTAGTAAATACAGAGTGAACTAGGGGTCTTTCTGTATTCCAATCCAACCCCTGTAGGTACCAAAAGCCTGTGAAGTAGTTTGCTGATCATTTGGAATATTAATACTTCAATTATTTTCAAGCTAACATCACAGTCATTTAGAACTTGAGTTCATTTGAAATATCTTTACTTTATAACACTTGTGACAGAAACAGCCCAACTCAGGACCCAGCAGGTAGGCAGACACGGTCTAAGCAGACATACATCTCTGATTGTTTCTTGTAAATAAGAAAATACACGGATGTGAGCAGCTAAATTAATTAGACTCTGAAGCTTGTTTGTGTTTTCTTTCTTTAATTTATTCTGCTAAACTTCCTTTAATTGCCTTAGAAGTAAACCTAAAGCCTATAACTTGTAAACTCACATAAAGATGGGGAAAATGAAAAACCAGTTGTAGAAGTGAATGACAGTCATTAAAAAAAAGAGAAAAGGGATTTAAAAATTGCGCTTAGCGTGCTTATATTATTGATTTAAGGCATCGGGAATGTCATGTCAGCTGGGAAGATAGCACAGTCAGGAAATGCTTGGCTAACAAGCATGAGAACCTGAGTCAGGTCCCCGGGCCCCACACAGAAGCTGGACATTGCAGCCTCTGCCCTTCCCCCCACACAGACAGAGAGGGAGAGAGAGAGGGAGACAGAGAGAGGTATACATACCACCTGTACAGACAAATGTACATATGTAAATAGATAATTTTAAAAAGAAATTTGTGTGTGATTCAAGGATTACTTGTAGAAATGAAAACCCATCCACATATTGTTGGGCATGGACAGGAGCAGACTTGTGGGGAGGTTTCTTCTTAATGGGGCAGCTGTTTTTTGTTTTGTTTTTGTTTTTTCGAGACAGGGTTTCTCTGTAGTTTTGTGCCTTTCCTGGAACTCACTTTGTAGACCAGGCTGGCCTCGAACTCACAGAGATCCGCCTGCCTCTGCCTCCCGAGTGCTGGGATTAAAGGCGTGCGCCACCACCGCCTGGCTAGGGCAGCTGTTATTATTCCAAGGCTTGCTAGAAAGGCTTTTAATGACCCACCTCACAATTTTAGGTGGATATAATGAATATGAAGACAACCACAGGATTGGAGAATTTGATAGTTCAGAACAGGGGACTTCAGAACAAAACTTTAACCTGAAACAGAACCACACAGTTGTTAACCTGGAAGAGGACTGAGTAATAATTCACAAAAACTGTAGTAACAGATGAGACTGAAGTGATGAGTATCACATAAACACGTTATCCCACGATGATCTCATTTTAACCTTGGCCTGAGAAACCACCAGCACACTTCCATCCTCACACCATCTTCACCTGTATTGTTTGTAGGTCTTTCCATATGTGTCCACAGTTCTATGCATAGGTCTCTAAAATGATGCTCTGGCTTGTGTATTGTATCATCAATTTATCTAGGGACATTAACTCTTTAAGAAATGTTTTCCTGTCTTCTTTACCTGTATTATCCCAGTACTTGATAATGTCCATGATCTATACAATAAAGGTGTACTAATATTTGGTACATGAATGCCTGAATAAACATAACACAGTTGGATTTTGCTATTTCCAGGGTCATGATCAAATACTTCCTTCAAATCTAGTCCCCAGTTCTAAGATTGGGAACAGGAGCTGGCAATTGTACAGGCCTATGGGATTTTAGAATCAAATCATTCTGTTTCTTGCTTAGGAAAGCTGCATGACTTTTGTGACTTTTCTTATCTGTAAAATTGGTGGTGTGGTATCTATACTATACTACAGGGTGACAACAAGTTTTAAAACTCAGTGTAATGAATTTTCAGAAAACCACTAAGCTGAATGGATTCCAATGTAGGCACTATTTTCGTTCATTCAGCAAGTATTCCAGAGACTGTGTTAAGGTCCATGGTCCAGGCTACTGCCTGAGGCCATGTGGAAATCTGTGGTCCGTGCCGTCTCCAGAAACCATGTGGAAGTCCGTGATCCATGCTGCTGCTGATTATAAAGGGCAAGGAAGCTTCTTTTGTAGTGGTATTGATGACTACAGACTCACAGTTGTGAATGAGAGACATAGAAAGCTTCTGTGACAACCTCTCCCCATCCCCCAAAAGAAACCATTTAGACAGGAAGCCATTGAAGAGAACTCTTAAAAATTTTGACAGGGATACCAAAGTGTGGCTCTTCACAGTTGATGGCTTCTGGCAAGGGCGGGGTTGGGGAAGGACTCAATTTTCTCTAAGGGGCTGGCTACTGGGAATTTGACTATGCGCCAGTAAGTATATGGGCAATACAAATTGAACTTGGTATATATATTTTCTTTTTGTTTTCTTCTTTTGGTGGGGGGGGGGGCTCTCACAAGCATGGGGGTTGGACCAGGGAGGACTGGGAAGTGAGTGTGATAGTGATTGGGGTGTATTATGTGAAATTCCCAAATAATCAATAAAAATATAATATTGGAAATAATTTTAATCTATATAAGCTGTAGTTTCTTATGTATAAAATATATATTATGTATCTATAAAATCATTACCTCCCCCCCAAAAAAAAAGAATATAATAGCCTCAGTCTCTAACTACCACAGTCATTCCCTGGGAACCTCCATCTGTGGAAGCAGGTAGGTGATCTTCACCTTCCCTCTCCTCCAAATCGCATCTCAGGCTCTGTAGCCTATCTTCTGCTGTGGATTCTGCTCCCTCTCTGACTCAGTTCCCAGGAAATCACACAGATTCTGGTGGAACACCCTGCTCTCCTTCCTCCCACTGGACTCCCTCAGTGTCCCCCATTCAAGCCCATTCCCATTCTTAAGTGTCAGCTCCCAAAACCTAGAAACATATTCTACCCAGAACCCCCAGGGGCTACATCAGGCAGGATCACAGAAGCATCCCCTACCAGGCAATACACAGCCACCATAGTGCATCTAGAATAACAATAATCTAAAACCCAGATGCATAGACGCCAGCATAAAAATATAGTCAAAGACAGTCAAGACAGTAAATGTCTGTCTGTCTATCTTATCTATCTATCTAATCTATCTGTCTGTCTGTCTAGAAACCAGCAACCCTATACAGTAGTCACTGAGAAATGGAACATAGCTGAGGCACAGGGCAATGACCTTAAAATAGTCTTTATGAATATGAAAGTTCCTTAAAGAGGAGATAAATAAATCCAATAATGAAATCTATGAAAACACAAATGCTGGAATGACATGAAGAAAACAGTTCAAGACATGAAAGCAGAAGCAGAAACAAGAAAGAAAACCCAAAATGAGGGAAAGCTGGAAATGAAAAATTTCAGGCCTTGTGTTTTTCTGGGATTCCTGTGTGTGTGTGTGTGTGTGTGTGTGTGTGTGTGTGTGTGTGTGTGTTCCTCATGCTTTTCCCAGGGTTGTTGTGTCCATTTTTATTTTATTATTATTCCTTAGATGCCTGCTTGTTTTCTAACAAGAGATGGATATGATGTGGATCCAGATGTGAGGGGACGTGGGGAGGAACTGGAAGGAGTTGGGGAAAGGAAACAGTCGTCGGACTATATTGTGTTTAAAAATCTGTTTTCAATAAAAGAAAAAAACCAGGAATATAATCGTGGAACCTGCAAGGTAGTTCATGGGTGAAAGCGCTTGTTGCCAACCTGAGAGCCTGAATTCCATCCCTGAGACCCACAGAGTGGACGGGGATCAAACTCCCACAAGTTGTCCTCTGACCTCTACATGCATGCATGGCGTGTGTGCATACACACAAATAAGGAAATAGTAATGACAAGATTTTGACATTGAACAAGTCATTAAAATTATCACAACATTCTAAATATTCAGACAGGGTGATCCGCCTGTGATGCTGTCTCTCATTCCCAGGACACCCCTGTCCCGGGGCTCACTGTAAGACAAAGTGCAAGGGAGGCAGGTGACTGTGGCCACTGCTTCTGAGGGATCCGTGGGAACACAGCCACCTCCTGACTGCAGACGGCCCCTGGGCTCTTCCTGATGTTTCCAGCAGAGGCTCCTGGGGAAATACTCGGAAAAAATAAAGTAGCTGTTTCTACAGCCTTCTATTTATGTTTATCTTAGATTCGTTAAAGAAAGATAAGTATTTGACACAGAGAAAACCAAATACCACCATGGCATATACGCCAGAACGTTTGTTTCATGTCCCCCCTTTGTGACTTCTGCTTCTATGGCCAGATTGACCTTAATTTATTTTAAGGGTCTTTTACCCTAGTCCTGGCAAGGACAAGGAGACACACCGAAGCCCGGGTCACCTCTCATTACTCAGTCTGGAAAATTCAATGTGTCCAAGTTCAAAATCCAAGACCTTACAGAAACTCAGGGCTCTTAAAACCAGCAAATAAGAAAGCACCAGGCCCACAGACAAAAGGATTGTCCCTTCACCTTTCTAAATAGTCCCCCTTCCTGTCTTATCACAAGTCAATTGCAGGGACTATTTCTGAAGTTACTTTCTTCTGGCAGAAATTCTGCTTTCTTAACTAAGAGAAGTAAGAGCTTTCGTAACTAGAAATGGTCATCGAGAGCAGGGCAGTTAAAACTAATGTTCAGAGGCATCTTCTGCCTCCCTAGTGCAATTAGAAAATATTTAACCGTGATAATTCTAAAAGACTAAGGGAGTTTAAATGAAATAGGGGAAAATGTTCTTTTGTTTAGGGATTTGTGCCTCTGTGGATTGATGAGCTCATCATTGGATGCACAAGACAGGAGGAAAGGATATATTTTAATTCAGCTAACCTACTTCTCTCTTTTTCTCTCGGTCTTTATTGATTCCATGTCCATGTCTATCTCTATGACCTCTATCTCTAATCATTACCTCTATCTTTGCCTCTTATATCTTAATTTCTACCCTCCTCACTCCCAGTTCAATTCAAGAAGTTCTCTACTGAATAGCATTGGGCTGATTTTTAGGACTAATTGGTTTATTTGGGTCAGCCATCAAGCTGGTCTTAAGTTATTCTAAGAAACATGATTATTCCAAGATAGCCCTTACCTGAACTCTGAGAAGACAGAACCATATTTCTCCCTCAGTAGTGTTTGCTTTGGGACTTGCTTGAACATAGTTTGCTGATATGCTTTGGATAACCTGAAATAAGTGGAAGATGTGTAATGGAAGGCATAGGAGAAGGAAGGAAGCTGTCCCTGGTTCTTACCAGCTACTGTACTGGGAACTGTGTCCACTCTGAGTCCTTAAACCCTTCAAAACAACTCCTTTTCAGTGGAAAACAGTGTTTAATTTTTTCAAAGATTATACTTTTTTAAAAAGTGTTACTGGAGGGGGAGGGGTTGAGGAGATGGATCAGTGGCTACAATGCTGAGTGCACATGCCCCAGCACCCATGTGGAAACCTGGAATGGCTATATGCATACCTATAAGCCCAGAGCTGTGGAGAACAGAGGCAGGAGGATTGTTGTGCACTGCTGACCAGCCAGTCTAACCAAGACAGTGAGCTCTATCTTGGATATCAAAGGAATAAGGTAGAGAGTGACAGAGTGGGGGCATTGAACATCTTCTGTCTTCTGCCATGTATGCATATGGTGTGTACATGCTTGCACATACATATGAGAATACAACACACACACACACACACACACACACACACACACACACACACACACACACACACACACACACACCACTGGAGGGATTTGACTTCATGGGTTTTTTGGTTTGTTTGTTTGTTTTTTACCCAAAGTAATTTCTATTGCTCATGTTTACACTTAACAAGTACCTTCTATCCTATCCTCTCTTAGTTTTCTATACATTGTATACTTTTTAAGCCTCTGTGAACTGCATTTTTCAGATGCAAGAATGTAAGGAGCCTTGTAATTCAGAGTTGGTAGTTTAGCACAGCATAACCAGAGCTGGGGTTAGAGATACTGTCCCCTCCAGTTAAAGTGTACTCTATCCAAGCTGGACCTCAAATTAGGATCTATACCTCAAAGAAATCAATTTTCCTTTTCTAGGGACCAGTGCGCAACCACAGGAAAAAATGTCCTGAGAATTGGTAGAATAACTCTTTCCTAATAAAACTAAACCAAGACCTAGGAACCACAGGTGAAGAGGATCAAAAGTGGGTCATAAGAGATTGAGTGATCTGTACATTGTAATCCTTTGAATTTAGTAACTATTTTTAAATTTGCTAATTTTGTCTGCTACTGTGTGTATATAGAGTAGAATTGTGAAGGAGTGTAAAATTTATGGATTTGTGAAGGTAGTCTTTAGAAGGTAAACTTCCAGTTGCCTGGTGTTCTATAACTGTTTCCTCCACATTTGGAACCAACATTCCATCCTGCAGGGAAGTGCCTTAAGGCAGGAAAGTAAGCAACTCAAAATAGCTTCAGGAAGTTCTTGAAACTGATCAGATTCACTAAGCTCTTTGTCCCCAGATAGAAACAAGCCAAGCTGCTGAGAGTCACTCTCAGAAAAGCCAAGCTGCAAAGAAGACTATGAAACCAGCCAAAATTGTTGCCTAGAAGAAGCAGAAACCAGCAGAGCAGCCTGGAAGAGGTTTAAACAAATCAGTCAGTCGGAAAGGACACTCTCCAATCTGTTGACCTGCCTGCAGGGTGTGTAGTGTACTCCAATTTCCCAGCTTTTGTGAACTCTGCTTTCAGTAAGACTCCTTGATTCACCAAGTTGGACTTTGGTAGTATCCATACTTGAGTCTGTTGTGGACTCCTTATCTGGGGTGAATAGACATTTGTGTCTGTATGTGTGTGTGTATAGCATCTCCCCAGGAAAATTTTGCCACACAACACCTGAATAGTGAGTGACATTGGTCAATTACTTGGAGAAACATATTGAAGTTTTGTTAAGGGATCACCTGCTACTGTTTTACCAAGCCATATCTCCAGAATAGAACTGGGAATGAATGTCTCTCTCCTAGGTGTTTTATTGTAAACAAAGTTGAAATGGAAAAGAGATAGACACTGAAATTACTCAACAGGGAATGCTCTTGGCTTCCAACGTTCTTCCCAATATCTCAGCATATATCGATGCCCACTGCAAGACATCAATGGACACAGGCAAAACTATCCGGAGCCCAGCAGAAGCTCAAAGACACATGGGTGTGGCTACTGAGGTTAGTGGTACAGAGTGTTTCCTGTCATTAAAAAAGGAAGTGCAGAAGTGTGTGTGTGTGTGTGTGTGTGTGTGTGTGTGTGTGTGTGTGTGTGCACCTTCCTGCTTTGGAGGTTTCTCACTGTGTGTGTTAGTTTCAATATGTGTTTCTATGCAGGGAGAGAGTCAGAGGGAGGGTAGAATGTGGTAAGTCAGCCCTCCTTGGAGGCAGTTGTTGATGCTTCCAGGATGCCGGATATCACTCTCCATTCTCAAGGTCTGGGAATGATTGTCTTTAATTACCTGTTTGGTTTTGCTCCCATATTTCTGGACTACCACATCTGTTTTTAATTTTCTGTCAATTACTAAAGCAATATATATTCCATGAAGAAAATTTAGGAAATACAGAAGACAGGAAAATAAAATAAAATGGGCTCATAACTCTGTCATCCTGCAGTAACCACATTAACATTTTGCTGTGTTCTTTCAAGTGTTTGGTTTTACAAAACCAGGATGATGTTGTACATGATGCTTTATGCTCTTCTCTATTCTCCTATTGTTTCCCTGCATCTAGCCCTCCTCATCCCTTAGCATCTACTCGGCAGTGCTCTGTAGTTCTCTGCTCTCCCTCCACTACCTTACTCATTCTCTCTCAGTGGTCTCCCCAAGTCATTCTAGAGAGTTCATGATCCTTCCATAAAGTCACTGGTTTGTTTCTACATTCGAATCCCCTTTTGTGATCCCTTTAAATGACCAGCTACTCTTCGATTACATGGCAAACAAAATATTACAGAGAAAAACAAAATATTACCTACCGTGCTGACTCCTGTTATCCAAGCCTGATATTTCTCAGACAAAGCAGATGTATTCCTACCTCTGTGTTTCCAGGGTTCCTTTGGCCCCAGAATCTTTCTTGAGCTATTTTTTCTGATCCTTCGGTTCTGTGTCCTCAGAGGTCTTCACTAGACTTAACACAAGCACCTCATTGGCTTCACTGCATTGTTCAGAACTGATTGGAACATTTATCTCTCTTTTATCTGTGAAGAGAAGAATCATACCTGAGACAGTCTTGTCCATAGCAAGTCTTCAATAACCACTAAATGAAAGAATAAATTAAAAGTGTGTTTTTGTTTCTTTTCCAGTTGACAAAGAGGACTCATGTACATTATCATACTGTATGTGTGTGTGTGTGTGTGTGTGTGTGTGTGTGTGTGTGTGTGTGTGTGTGTGTGTTATGTAATTGTTTGGGTGGGAGCTCCAACTCAGCCCCTGACACCCTGACATCCTATACTCAAAGAGTCTGGAATGTTCTGGTGGAAGATCTACCTCAACTCCCCTCCTCCACCTCTTTCCCCAAACCTGCCTCTTCAAAGCCTGCCAAACACAGCTCCTCCCCCAGAGAGGCTCAAGACCATTCCCATAGGGTATATAAGCTGCATCCAAGAAAACAGACACGTGGTTTTCTGGTCTCTCATCCCTGTCTCCTGTCTGGGGAGGGGGGCGGGGGCAAAGAATCACCTGGGAATGCTTTACCCATTAAACCGGGGCTTTTTCTAATTTGGTCTGATTTGGATTGCTGCATCGGAGGAGAGGCTTATCAAGGTGCGGAAAAACTTATCAATAATGTACTTGTGTAAGTAGAGGGGCACACATACAGAGGTCAGAAATCACCACCCTGCAGAGTAAGGGATGCTGCCATTGAACACACTCTACAGAAGCGTGACCTGCTGGGGTCCTCAGCCATTTCCAGAAAGAAGGATGTGCCAGTGGTGCTGTTCGCATATCAATGAGAGAAGTGAGAAGCTCAAGCTTCACTAAGCATCCGCTGCTTTCATTGTTCATGTACTGGTCAGCACTGCAGCTCTACGGAGTGCTGGAGTCTTGGAGACGTCTGATGTCTTCATACGCTTTGAAAACAGTTTACAGCTTAGAAGGCAAGAACCTTCTCCTGATGCAACTGGATATGTAACCACAACCTATTCTCTCCTCTCCTTGGCAACTAATGGACCTCCAGTGTGAGGCTATGAGATTTATGGAAAATACTTAGAAAACATAATATTCCCCAGAGCGGGGGAAATAATAAGCGCTTGCATGACTGGAATAGGAAAAGGTAAGGGAGGAAGACCAGTTTCACGTTACTTGACTCCTATATACACCTGCCCGACCTTGCAGCAGCCGGAGTCATAACAAAGGGATAAAAACACAATAGGAACTATCGATGCATTTTTGATTGCACTACTGAGGGATTTCTATTTCATATAGCAAGAGCCAGACAGGAAATCTATTATTTATGGCAGATTATTTGTATGGGATAGAGTTCTTAGGACACTGGCTTTCTGTTTTACGAACTTATCTCCAAATACAATTATCATATGTAAACATTCTACTTCCTACTGCTACACAGAATGGCCTTCTGGAGAAATCCACTTTCCCATTACTTAAAAGATATCCGTGTAACACAGTTGAACTTATTTATAGAAAACATCATTGTAAAATAATGAGAGCATTCTTGTGAGAATAGGAGGGACAGATGTAAGACCGGGAAACGAACTCCGAAGACTCCGTCAGAGGCTGCAAACTGCATATATTTTTTCATTATCATCTCAGTTTGCATTATCTTCATTTTTTTTTTTGCTATTGATATCTAATACCTTATGCGCTGTCCTTATTGCACATAATGGAAAGTTGTCAAAGTGCAGTGAATTCAAAATTATAGAATACAATTTAAAAAAATTAAAGTCTATGAACCAAATGTTTAAAATCTAAAAGGTCAATAGGGACTTTCAAGCTTGTGATGTACAAGCAGGGGGTGTGAGGACTTCAAGAAGGATTTATTGGGATTGCCTTGGAGAATAAAATGGTGTTCTAGGCATTCTGACCTTAAGGGCTCCAAATTTATAGCTTTCTTTAAGAAACAAAAAATACTGATTGCATAGAATAAAACCTACAAATGCACAGACCCCAGAAAGAAAAACGTGTTTGCTGGTTTCTCCCATATCAGCTTCCTCATACCACCCTGCTACGTGGCTGCCAGCCAATTCCATGGCAAGCCATTTAAAAACAACCGAGCGGCCCCATATTGATTGGCAACATGCAATTTGGCTCCGTGAAGTCTGCAGAATGAATCAGGAGCTAATGTGGTTACCTGCCTGGCTTCAATGTATCTTTGTTTGCTTACCAGAGGCAAAACAATTCAATAGCAGGCCCTTTACAATCTTGATTATAAAGGGCTGCTGCAGTTCAGTCCTCCACGCGCTGGCAAAACTCAGACAACAGGTTTGGTGGTTTTATTTATTATTTATTTAATTTTATAAAGCTAGCCTCTAACAGCCCATTTATGATTGAGTGCAGAATTTCAGAGTCTTATACTACTGGCCTCTTTTGTACCTCAAGGCAGTAATCAAGCTTATCTAGTCATGTCCAAATGGTAATTACATGTCCAAGTGAACATGTGATACACTTGCTATTTTGTCTGTAAGAAAATTATGGTGTTGGCTCATTCTGAAAGCAGATCTGTTGGTTTATCACAGAGACTGAACATATAATAGCTGTCCGGTGTGTGGGTTCTATTTAAGGAACAATGAGCTTGTAAGAAATACTACGGGGAATAATATTCATCTTCCTGGCTTGAAACCAGCGGATTGAGTTTATGTGGAATAGGAGTTTCATTCATGCTTATTCTAATATAGGTTGTTATAGTTGAAAAATAGGGCTTTACAAATTGTCATCGGACATTTTGTTTTTTCTACTGGTGTATTTTGTAAATTATTGATATCCCTTCTATTAAAATTCAAGTAAGATTGGCTCTCTTTTGGGGTCATAACAGAGGGGAAAGTTACGTTTTTATTTCAGGAGAGCTTTGGAAGCAATTGAGATCTTCTGATACCATTTTATTTACTCATTTTGATAACTTTCCCCTTCACTAGTCTTTAAAGAGATAATTTCTGAGTCAGTAAAAAGCCAATAATCTAATTTGTACTAGTATTTGGGAATGTTTATTGCAGGGCAGCAAAAAACTGAAGCAGAAGTAAGAAGACATAAAATGCAGGGGTATTCCGCAGCTCTGCTGCTTCCGTCTGCCAGTGTTTCATTTCCCAGGCTCCGGCCTGCTTTTCTTCCTTTAAAGCCAGTGCCTTGGCCTTCTGCTGTGCTCTCTTTCTCCTTTTCACACCAGCAGCGTGTACATTTTAATACTGCTGCTACCTAGATGTTCTGTCTCTGAAATGCCTTTTCATAAAGAAAGTGGGGAGGACAAGGAAGGTCGGGAGAGGTGTGATGACCTTCCTTTCCTCCCTCTTCCCTTCCTCCCACCCTCCCTGGAAAAGACAGATCCAGACACTTGAGATCGACGTGCGTGATTCTGACTTTTCAGCTTGTGTTGACTTGCTTTCCAATACTGTCATAGACATCATAGCCAAAAGCAACTTGGGGAAAGAAAAGGGTTCTTTCATCTTCTGGTTACGGTCCGTCATGAAGGAAAGTCAGAGTAGGAACTCAAGGCAGGAACCTGGGTTCAGGAACTGAAGTAGAGGGCATGGAGGAATGCTGCTTACTGGTTTGTTCCTCCTGGCTTGTTTAACTACCTTTCTTATGGAATCCAGTACCTCCTGCTCAGAGGTGGCATGACGTGACTCCCAGTGGGATGGACCCTCTCATGTCCACCATTAATCAGGAAAATCCCCAACCACTAACCTACCTCTAGGCCAATCGGATGGAGACATTTTCTTAGTCGAGGTTCCTTCTTCCCAGATAACTCTAGCTTCTGTTAAGTTGACCAAAAAAAAAAGAAAAAAAAAAAGAATGAACACACAACTTTAATTAGAAAAGAACTTCAAATAACACCCTTGTATAATATATGTGCACAACATTTAAGTGTTCTTTTATATATAACAATAATTATAACATACATGAATAACACGTAGCCAAGGATGACTTTAGACTTCTGACTTCTGATCTTTCTGTGTCCACCTCCTGAGAACTGGTGTATATGTTCCTGGGGGTTGAAGCTAGGACTTCATGCATACAAGGTGAACACTCTATAATGTGGACTACATCCCTGGTCCTGTATACTTGTTAATTTTAATCTATTCCAATTTAAAATTGAATTAGAATTTCCTCTCAGCTCCAGATTGGGGAGAGCAGATGTTGAGTTGTATCCAAATGTGTGTTTTATATCTATTGAAATGCTCACATAACTTTTTTCTCTATTATATCAATGAGGTGAATTGTTTTGACCTTTGCCTATGAAGCCCTTTCTGATTTTTCTTTTAAATCTTAACATCATTAATTTTTTCCTTCAAAATGTTTTTTGAGCTGTCATGGGTTCATCTGGCTTGAAAGTCTTTTCTTAAGGAAACATTTAAATTTGATCATGTATTTATTTTTGTTCTGCTTCTACTCTTATTATTTACATTGTTCAATTTCTGTTGTGTTAACTTGCTCTTTTTCAGTGGATTCTTAGGTTAATGAAATCTTTCATTAATGTTCATGCTTTCTTATTTTTTTGATGGAATTGCTAAGGCCATAAAATTTTCTCAAAACATGGCTTTTGATGCTGTTCAGTGTTTGGGAATTCTCATTGCCATTGCCATTTTGATACATTATTTGACCCACGTATTTCAGAAATACAGTTATCCTTTGGTTGCTGATATTTACTTTGGCGTCATACTCAAGGGACATGCTCGATCTTAAATCCTTCTCAAGTAGTACAGCTTTTCTACTGTTCCCTGTAGTGGAGTTTTCCTCCTCCTCCTCCTCCTCCTCCTCCTCCTCCTCCTCTTCTTCTCCTCACTATCTGCTTTATTTATTATATTTCCTCATTACCAGTTTGATGGTTCATTTTGTGGGATGCTTACTTAAAATTTTGAAACAGTCTGATTTAGCATTTTAAATTAATTGTTTTATGTCATGTTTCAGAATATGACTCCTGATCTTGATGTGAGAGAGAATTCTTTGATATTTTACTTTCTGAAGTTTCTATGGCAGTGAAGGAGCATGCTAATTAAATAAGGTGTTGGGAAGCATGAGCAACCCAGTTTAGGTGTGATGGTGTGCACCATCAACTTACCTAGAACTCATCTCTTGAACCTCTCCCCTTTCTTTATTTGTGAAAGTTGATTGAAGATTTAAGGACCACAGCCAGCCGGACCCTGATAGGAACCTTGCGCAGTGTGTCACAGCCACATTAATCTGATTCTCAAAATAATACTATGAGGCGGTGTCTTTGCTTCCCCAGTTCACAAATGAAGAAAGTGTCATGGCCAAAGTAGGAAACTGAGTCAGCAATTTCCAAGTCAGAACCAAGATTGGGATTCACATTCTCAGGGTGGGTCACAGCTCCATGAGCTCGGGGCTGTCCTCTCCTTACTTTGTGCTTTCTTTGTTTGCCTGCTTTCTGGGCTTAATGGCTTAGTTCTGACTCAGATTCTGGCTTTTGTTCATGGGCCCTTTGAAGGGACAGCTCAGTTTTCATGATCTCCCTAGATCTGACTTAGCACAAACCTCTTATTTAATATGCTTTACTTCCAGTATGTAGCTGCTCTTGGGGCTTTCACTCCACCTAAGGCCTGAGGCTCAGTCTGTTGCTTGTCTATAAAAGGGCGGTAAGTGACAAGTGTTCAGGGTCCCTCCATAAAAACGGTGTAGCCTATCCCAGGCTCCCTAAATGCCACTCACACTCATCTGCAGTTTTTACTTTGTTTTCTTTCATTTTTTTTGGTCTACACTTCTCCTTCCTTCCTTCCTTCCTTCCTTCCTTCCTTCCTTCCCTCCCTCCCTTCCTCCTTCCTTCCTTCCTTCCTTCCTTCCTTCCTTCCTTCCTTCCTTCCTTCCTTCCTTCCTTCTTTCCTTCCTCTCTTTCTCTTCTTTTTTGTCAGATATGCCAAAATATTGAAATGGTAAGTTCCAAGCACTAAAGAATATGGAAATGAAATGAAAACAGTGCAAGTCTTGCCTTGTGGAGCTCAGATCCCAGTGGAGAGAACAGGATCACAAATGTACTGGTGTGCAACAGCATTACAGAAAGCATTTCAGAGCCACTGCAGATGCTATGCTTGGAGAGCCAACATCAGAGCTGGGCTTCTGAGTGCAGTCCAGACCAGTGAGAAGGTGATGTTCAAGAGACACTTAACTTAGAATGCTGGTGTCTGCAGTTTGCTTCAAAACTGAGTGGTATCAGTCTGAGGTAAGAACTTGGTGACCCTAGAACATGACGCACGGTCTAAAAGGACGTTGGAAAGAGTGTTTTTGTGCTTTTCAGGCCTTGCATGTGGGCCCCTACTTTCTTCACTCCCTCTCTCCTTTTATTTTTCACACTTCTCAGAGTGGTTTGGTAACCACAGAACTGGTGACAATTTATTGGTCACTCAAGGACAGGGCAGGGCAGGGCAGGGCAGGAATCCACAGTCAAGGCTGAAGCTGAGAAGCTCTTGCATGATGTGGATGTTTGCTTGACTCCTCACAGTTACACAGGCACATGGATCCAAAGGAAGAAATGTGTTCTTGGATGTGCTGGGTAAAGGGCAGCACCAGTACCCTCCGCTAACAAAGCATGAGTTTTCGTTAACATGAACTCATTACGTTCCTGACATCCAAGACATCTTCCAGGCCAAGAGGTTTGTTCTGGTTTACAATTCCATGAGGATACTGTCCATCATGAGGGTCATGAGGGGGAAGGCAGAATGACAAAACTGGTCACACTGCTTTAGTAGTCAGGAACAGAGAGAGAAAAGGATGTGGGGTTAGGCTATAAAACCACAAGGTCTACAACCAGTAACCTACTGAAAATGGAATATTAGGGTGTCTGAAAATGACAGTCTTTCTCAGGAATCCGGAAATTCAAAGGCCACCAAAGCTGCCCAGAACCAGCTAGTGACTTTCGGTTTCTTGTCTTGTGAATTCAAAGAATGAAATTCACAGACCACAGAGGATAGGTTTTAGAGAGAAGTTTATTATAGACTCATATGTAGGAAGGTGGGACCTTAGGGGGAAAATAGAAAGTAAAGATATAAAGATAGAAAAAATGGACATATAGATAGATAGGTAGATGATAGATAGATAGATAGATAGATAGATAGATAGATAGATAGATAGACAGACAAACAGACAGATAGGTGAAGCACATAGGGTACAAGGCTTCATGAAGCTGCTATTCTGAGACCCTTTTAAGGTAATTATGCCAGAAATTGGGTTGAATATGGGGAGGGGTCAGCTGTTCAGTCAAGTTGGTACACCTAGGTATTCAGACCCCTCCTCTGCATTTCAGTCATGTAGGCATGTGTAACATTTACACAGAGTTGCTCATCAAAGAGATGGGAAGCAGAGCTGTCTTCTGGCATTTCTGGCCTCCAGCAAGGACATTCTCAGAACTGCTGCTCTAGTGTCCTTGTCCGACATAGCCAGTTTACATCTCCTGTTCAAATTGGTTATTTTTCCAGCAAGTCTCCATGAAGGTTCCACAGTTTTCACAAACAATGCACCAACTGAGGATTAAGTGTTCAAATGGATGAGCCTGTGGGGGGGGGGGGCATTTCACATTCTAACACCAACTCATCCATTCTTTTCTTTTCAACTTTATGTTTTAATTTGTTAAATTTAGTTTTATACTTGTACATAAAGACACATGGTTGTACACATTAGTGGAGTGTTGTCGTAGAATATTATTTTAAGGTGTGTTACTTTTGTTTATGTTGCATTTGTTTAACTCTGTTAAGCTGTGTTACTTTGCCTGTCTAAAACACCTGATGGTCTAATAAAGAACTGAATGGCCAATAGGGAGGCAGGAGAAAGGATAGGTGGTGCTGGAAGGAAGAGAGAATATATAGAAGGAGAAATGTGGGAGAGAAAAAAGGAGGAGCAATTGAAGGAGGAGTACCCAATGGGCCAGCCACACAGCAAGCCATGGAGTAAGAAAAAAGAATGGTGTACAGAAGTAAGAAAAGGAAAAAACCCAGAGGCAAAAGGCAGACAGGATAATTTAAAGTTAATGAAAGCTGGCTAGCAACAAGCCAAGCTAAGGCTGGACATTTATAAGTAAGAATAAGTCTCTTTGTGATTTATTTGGGAACTGGTTGGCAGGCCCCTCAAAAGAGCCAAAAAACAACCAACAACAGAGTGTCATACCATTTTTTTAAAAGATTGGTTTTTTATTATTTTAAACACACACACATATATGTGTGTGTATGTGTGTGTGTGTGTGTGTGTGTGTGTGTGTGTGTGTGTGTGTGTGTGTGTGTCTGTAGGGAATATGTGTACATGAGAGCAGGTGACCACAGAGTCCAGAAATGTCAAATCCCCCAGAGCTGGAGTTATTGGTGGTTCTGAGTAGTCAGATATGGGTGCTTGGAACTGAGCACTGGTCCTCTATAAGAGCAGTACATGTTCTTAACCACTGAGCTATCACTCCAGCCCTCATGTACATTTCAATACACGTGTAAGTCATGCGTTAATTATATCAGAATTAGTATAGGTATCTTCTTAAATAATTTCTTTTTGGTGAAAGCATTTCCCTAGTTTTCTGAAATACACAAAATACTTTATAGATGTAGCCATTATAGATAGCAGTACTATGCAATAGACACCAGAACTTCTGGTTCCCACTTAACTGTCACTTAGTACGCAGTGACCAAGCTTCCTCTTTTCTTTCCTCTCCACTCCCTCCAGTGTCCACAAATGACAACTCTCCTCCCAGATTATGTAAGATCAGTTTGTTTAGATTCCATGAAAGAAGTCAATAGGTGCTTATCTTTTTGCACATGGAATATTTCACTTAATAATAATCATCACTAGCATCTTATAAAATAGCGGGTTTTTCTTTTTTATTCTTCAATATTATTATATGTGCACCATATTTTCTTTATGCATTCATCAGTAGATGGATATGAACTTATCTTGACTTCTTTGCTATTGTGAATAGTGTTCCATATCTGACTGATTGGGATTACTGGATTGTTTGAAGTTCTATTTTTAGTTGTAAACACCACTACCCTCGGACCATCCGAAGTTCTATTTTTAATTTTTTGGAGGAACATTCTTAAAATTTTCCATAAAATTAGCTTTATTCTCACATCTCATATCTCATCTCATAATAGCTTCCCTTTTCTCATATCTTTACCAAAGCATCTCATCGTTTGTCTTTTGGATGATAGTTCTTTCAAGAGTGAGGTGATATCACTATAGCTGTGAACTGCTTTTTCCAGATCTTTGATCATGTTGAATATTTTCTTCATTTATCTAGTGACATTAATAAGTCTGTTCTTTGTAATTCTATCAATCCTTCATTTTAAATTGGGTTATGCTCTTCTATTAAGTTTTTGGGGTTCCCCACATATTCTGGATATTAACTCCTTTTCAGATGCATAGTTAACAGGATTTTCTCCAGTCTGGTAAATGGGCTCTTCGTTTTGTTCTCCCTTTGTGAAGAAGAATCTTTTTAGTTTGTTTTACCCATAGAAATACATAGAGAAATGTGCTTACATCGTCCATGCTCTTTAGAAGGGAAGAGAATAAATGTACACACTTCAGTGTTGTGAAACTGCACAGATCCCTCATGACGCCCTCATCTCTTGACAGGCAGAGGGTCAGACTCATTGCCTCAGATTAATTCATGACTGGCTATTGGCTCCCTCTGTTCACATATTTATCACCTGTTGTCACGTTCCTTCTGTTGCATTGACTCCCTGTGTGGGTTGTACTCTGCCCTGTAGATGACTAGTCCAGATGCCACACGATTGAGTCTTCTTGCCTTGTGGTGGAGAGCATGTAAATGGATGACAATGGAGTATACAGGTTACCCTTCTGCTTGATTAGCAAATTTCTTCAAATAAATGACTATTCTTCTAAAAAATGCCAGTCTTTACTCTGTTTTGTTTATATTAATTTATTATTTTATATGTATAGGTGTTTTGCTGAATGTGTATCTGTTCACAATGTGTATGCAGCACCCTCAGAGGCCAGAAAAGGATTTCCTAGTACTGGAGTTACAGATGGTTTTGAGCCCCTCTTTGGGTGCTGGGAATCGAACATAGGCCCTATGGAAGAGCAGTCGGTACTCTTAATTCCTGAGGCATCTCTTCAGTCCCCTTTGCTTACTAATTTGATTTACTAAAAAGTCATGCACAGAGTATTTCAGGGCTAACAGGGAGTCTACAAATTATATCACTCAGACTCTTGTTTAATGTAGGCATAAGGTTGTTTGCCTAAGCAAATTAAGCAAACAAAGCACCCAATTAAATTCAAGTTTCAAATAAGCATATGTCCCAGACATTTGAAAACACATGGCATACTCCATTTTATCTGGTGGCCCTAGGTGACCTTTCTGAAGAATTTCCAGCAGATAAGTAACCAGCTTCTGCTTTTCTGAATAGAAAGAAATATTTCTTTAGACAGAGTCTGGAGCTCTTTGAAAATGGAGAATACATGTATGTTGACACTGAAAGAGACTAAGATAAAATTTTAGTTTTTACTTGTTTTGTTTATAATGTCCATGTTCTTTTTAGTTCATTTTAATTTGTTTTAAATAATTACCATTATTAGGATTCATCCACTTTTAAAATTCATGTGTATATATGAGTGCCTTTGTGAGTTCGTGTGTTCCATGTGTGTGTACAGGTGCCTGCAGAGGCTGGAAGATGCTGTCAGATCCCAAAAAGCAGCAAAGGAACTATAGAAGATGAATTTCACATGATGAAGATTCAGGCCTATAGTATCACCATTGTGCAAGATACACTACACAATGTCAGATAAATTGAGGAAAGAACACAAACTATAGGTAGCCAAGCTAGAGTGCATGTGTTGCTGGACTTCTGATCAGAGGAACTATTCACTGATCATAAAACATCATCTGAGATTCCTAGTAGGGTTAGCATTCTAGGACATAGACAGACAAGATCTCTAAGGAATCACTGGCAATGAGATCCTCCTATGACATAGCTCTGTGTAGTTGAGGCTGTACTTAAACACTGGATCCTTTTGCCTCAGCCTCCAAAGTGTCAGGATTATAGACCTGCTTTACCACAACTAGCAATATGTGTTAATTTTTTTCAAGGAGGGCCCCAAATGCACTTGTCAGGTGATATATATATATATATATATATATATATATATATATATATATATATATATATAGATGTTGAAAGGCTTTCTCAACCCACCGTGAGTATGTATGGTCCTTTGAAATGTGAGTTGGGAGAGGGGAAACCAAGTCTTCTATACACCAAAATTGTTGACTCGCTGCTGTTGATTCTCGATGGCAGATTTGAATACTAAAAAAAAATTGTCTGTCTGTGGATACATGTTAATATCATATGACTACAGTTTTAAAAGGTTCTTAGATATGGACATAGTTACTATATGTGAGAAAAACTTTCTAGAGTTCTACAAGTATAAAGAAACATGATTAAAGATTGAAGATGATCAATCTACCATGTTTCTAGAACAAGAGTAATTAGCCAAACTTCGAAGCATGCCAAGTGGAGATAGAGGCACAGTCTCGCTCACAGTCCCGTGACTGAGTTGAAGAAAGTCCAACATTTTAGGAAGACTTGATGCTTGCCTATGGCTCTGCTTCATTGTCTCGGGATTCTCAACAGTATACAAGCAGTCCTGCATGGTTTTTGATGCTGGGACCTGTCGGTTATGTGGCTGCCTCTGAATGGACTTGGGTTCAAGTGGAGGATTCTCACCATGTGGTGATGAGTCTTACGTGCACTTTCCTTCAAGTCAGGACCTTCGCTCATTCCTTTGTGATACAGCAGCAGGACTTAGTAGCTACAGTAGATAACCTATGATCCTCCAAAGCTAAAACACTTACTGCCTGGCCACTAGCAGGACAAGTCTTCTGGTTCCCATCTTATAGTTGTGCCCCGATCATCGACCATGTGCAGTCACTCTGCTTGTTTTCCTGATGACGCCTTGGTAGGTAGCATTCTACTGTTTGCAGGTTAAGCTCTGAGCTGTCAAACATGGCATATCAGATTGTTGGTAGAGCCTTGTCTACTTCTTTTTCCTCTTCACGAGTGTCTTTCCATATGAACAAGAACTTAGAAACCTGACTCCTTCAAGAGTGGAGAAGAGTAACTAGGTGGGAGGGGAGAGGGAGAAACACAAATGGAAGGTTGAGCAGATTTTATTCCTGAGATTTTTCCAAGGACTGTCCTATAGCTTGGGATGCTATTACAAGATAGCACAGGCTGGGCACCTAAAACAACACACATTGTTTTCTCAAATGTCAGGAGGCTGAAAGCCTAGGATCAAGATGCTGGCAGATTCTGTGTCTGGTGAAACTGCCATCCTGGCTTGCCTTTACGTAGTGGCTCACCAGACAAGCTCCACCCTCGTTACTCTCAAAAGAATACCAAGTCCATCATGAGTGCCCTACTTTCATGTAAACTTTGCCCATATGCAGATACTCCCAATTCTAAATGTCATCACAAAGAGTGATGTGCTTTCAATATATGGAGTGGGAAGGGGCACAAATTTTTTTCATGACACTGGCCTCTTTGGGGACTGTATCAAATGGGAGAATGGGAAGAGGGGCATGTGTAATTTACTTACAGAATTTACCTGTGAGTTCTCTGTGCTTTTCCTAATCTCTTTCTGCTTGAGAACTGTTTCTCTGGGCATATTGATTTCCCTGTTTCTCTGATCTCTGTGACTGTGTATATCCTCCTATGGGCATCCTTTTTACCATGTCTCTTGGACTAACTCTTCATGGTCCCTATGGACCTCACTGAACACTCATTAGCTTAGCCCCAGACTCACAGGTTAAGGTATTTCTTTTCTATGGTCCATTAAAGCTCATTTTTACCAGTACCTACTGACAGCACTTCCACTTTTCTCTCCATTAGTCAATTTTGTTTTAGTAAATCTAGGAAAGTGATTATCGTACAGTAGATATTCAGGTTGTGTTTGTTGAACTCACTGAAGAAAGTTCCTTCACCGTTATGGCACTAAAAGGGGATATATATACATGTAAACTAACACATTGGCATATTTTAAGAACTGGTTTCCTGATAAATTAGAGATTTTACTTTCATATGAAGATTTTTTTCTTTAGCGTTAGAAATTAGATTAGAAGTTAAAATGAAGTTTATTTTTTAAAATAATCTCTCTTGTCAAATTTCTAGACAAATTTGAACATTATCTATTTTACTTTTCAGTATTTTATTTAAATATTCATGATACAGAAAAGTTACACTTAGGCCCCCAAACTATATAACTGGCTGTAATGATTATTTATAAACAACAAGGAATTACTATAGGCAAATGCCATGTAGGCTGGGCTGCCAGCTGTGTGCCATCAGTTCCTCCTTCGCCTGTCAGAGCCCCACGGCTTTAAAGACAAGACTAGGGAAGGAGTGATTTCCCTCTGTGAAAAGTATGCTTTACTATATAATGATTTACTACTAATATGCCACTAGAGTGCTTCACATTAAGGACTTAGATATTATGAATTATTATCCAAACAGAAGAATTGCTCTTTGGTGAAAAAATTTACAAATGAAATCTACTTTTATCAAGGATAAGCAGTTACTTATTATGCCAAGACATTGTTCTCCGCATACTTTATGTACATACATATTAGAATGTCTGCTGGTGCTATGCTGATGATAGGGTGAGAGCTGGGGAGAACCAGGCTGTGTGTCAGAGGCAGTGGGTCCAGAATTCAAACTTAAACTCTGTTTCCAGAACCTTGTATGCCATTCCCATGCTCTAGTTCTTGCATAAAGCACGTTTTCTTGATGTAGGGTCAAGATCTCTGAAAAATACCATGAATCGAAGAACTATAGAACTTTATTTTTAAAGGAAAGCTCTGCCTGACATTTGCAGTGACCCAGAAAACCAGAACAGTTCTTGCTTCTGCAACTCAGGAGACACATGTAGCCGGCTGAGTGGCCTTTGTAAGTTTACATGTTGGTAATTTACAGCAAGTTTGAATTCCCAGGGGAGATAGTTCAATGGAAAAAGTGTTTGCTATGCATACCTGGGGACTGAAGTTCAGATACTCAGCAACCACGTAAATGCTGGAGCATATGGCAGCTCAACCGTAATCTCGATGGTAGACAGGTGGAAACATGGGAACCCTGAGACATGCTGGGTATCTACCCCAGCCCAACCTGCAGGCTCTAGCTTCAGTGAGAAACTGAGATTCCCTGATTCAGAAAATAAAGTAAAGAGTGACTGATAGAGAAATATACCTGCAGTCAACCATTGGCCTCCACACACATAATATACACATGCACACACATGTATGTATGTATGTGTGTGTATATATATATGTGTGTGTGTGTGTATATACATGTGAATATGCATACATGCACACCACAAATACATTGTTTATTTTTCTCATCTACTTATGAGAGTAGCAAGTTTTTTCTTGGATAAAAAATAGCAACTATTTAGGCCTCGTTAAACTAAAGATGAAGAAAGTATCAGTCTTTCGATATGCAAGCAATCGGGTATGTGACAAGAATATTTAATTTATATCTATTGAGCTTGGATGGAACTTCTCAATAGACACTGAGACTCCACAAGGCAAAACTCTTTGTCCAAGGTGGGCCCTTGGGTCCATAGCATCTGTTACTGTAGTTTTCCTGTATTTTAAAAGAAATCAGGGCACTGAAATTGGTGGAGAACATGATTTAAACAGTCCACATGGTATCTGCCGTTTCCCGTCAGCTGGTAGTCACTGTCCCCTGCCTCATGGCACATGCTCCAGTGTTTCCCAGTACAGAAAATGCTCTGAGCTCTCGCTAGAGTCATTAATATTTTGATTCTTTTTTCTATGCATCTCAAATGGTCTAGAAAGGTTAACTGAAATGACTGCATACACTTCTTTCTGAACCACTCATTCTTAATCCTGAAGGTCTAGTTTTCTCACCTTATGGGAAAGGGGTCCTTTCAATGGAAAACCCACATTTGCTATAGTCTAATCCTGCACTGGACCTTCATTCCCACAGCTATGACATTTGAAATTGTTTTCTTGAAAATGCTTCTTCTTTTAAATTCTGTGACCCTGTCACTTCCTGGTGTCCTCCCACCTCTGTATTACTTCTCAATTTTCATATCTGGTTCCTCTTCCACCTCTTTCCTATTGAGTGCATGTAAGTGTTCTTTCTGTCTTCATTTTCTCTGCTTCTAAATTCTACATTTGAGTCAACCTGTCCTCTTGTATAGCTTCAATTAGCAAAGAAGTTGTTTGGTTGTCTGATTCAAATACCTCTTTGATTGGATGGTTAAATCTAATTTTACCCTATCAAATACTCTTTTTAATTTTTTTTTTTTTGAGACAAGGTTTCTCTGTGTAGCCTTAGCTGTCCTGGAACTCACTATGTAAACCAGGCTGGGTTCAAACCCAGAGATCCACCTGTCTCTGTCTCCCAAGCACTGGGATTAAAGACATGTACCACCACTGCCCAGCTTCTAATACTTTTTTTTTAAAAAACAACATATTAACTAACCTTTACTGATATGCAATCTACAAAATCTTTTCAACAATTCTATGAAATTGGATAAGAAAGGATGCCAGTGTTCCATACTTTCTATTATGTTTTGGGTGAGTGGTCCCTGCTCCCAAAACACTGTCTGTACAGTTTGGATACTTCAGTTCAGGCTGCAATGGTAAGAAGTGTAGTGAACCCTTAAGAACTGAGGGTTGAAATGCATATGAAAATGCACAGGTCATTGGGTACCAGCCCTCACAAGAATACTGGGATTTTGATCCATCACTTCCTGTCTCCTTATCTCCCTCTCTGTCAACTTTGTGGCTCATAATGTAGTAAACAATCACTCCCAAATGTACTTCTGCCATTTCCATCCTCCACTGTACTCAGAAGACACACCAGGGAGCCTCCTGGTCTTGGATTTGAACTTACAAACTGTGAGTAGCGCAAACCTTTTCTCTCTCTTAAGTTAATTGTCTCATATAATTTTATATAGTAACACGAAGCTGATTAATATACTCAAAGCTTAAAATGCCAGCAGTTGATAATAAATATACTGTGGTCCTCTGTCTCTACATGCATTGTTTTGGGAATCATGGCTGCTTGAATCCCTTTTCAGGAACTTCTGAACTTTCACCATTAAAGTGGTGGCTATAAATAACATTGCTCTAACCACAACCTGGATTCCATAGATCCCTGACTAAGAACAGAATTTTATGGAGGTAAAAATGCCGTGTAAGAAGTCTTACATATTAAAGTGTATAATTCAATAAATTCTGGCATATGTAAATATCTATGAAGCCATTATCACCTCCAATGTAACATGTTTGTCCACCATCTCCAAAGTTTCTCCCACCTTTCACTCCCTTATGAATGATGCCATCTCATTCAACCCAGTGACTATCACTGGTCTCTTTCCCATTACTGAAGACAGTAATCTTCCTGAGTTTTATATTAATGGAATCCCAAGTATGTTTCCATTTCTCAGTTATTTATTCATTCATTCATTCATTCATTCATATTTTATGTGTTTTGCCTGCATGTATTTATGTGCACCATGGTCTTATGGAGGCTAGAAGAGAGTGTCTGATGCCAGGGAACTGAAGTTACAGATGGTTGGGAGCTCTCATGTCAGTGCTAGAAATCAAACCCAGATCCTCTGTAAAAGTAGCAAGTGCCTTTAACTGCAGAGACATCTCACCAGTTCCTACTTGTCAGTTCTCATTAGTCAGCCTAGTTATTCTGAGATCCACTCATGTTGCATTTAGTCACTTATGTTTATTTTTCCCAGGTAGTATTTCATGATGATGTGAACTAAACATGTCCATTTATCTGGATGAAGGATGGATGTCTGGGTTGTTTTCATTTGGTGTTACTATAAATAACCTTGCTATGGAGACTTGTTTTGCATTATCCTGAGTAACCCAAAGCTGATTTATTAGCACATTTATATTTTGAAAAGGTTCCAGGCAATTCTGCAAAGTACTTCACTTTCTTATGCTTCCATCCTTAGTATATGGGGAATCCCAGGTACTCTCCATTCTTACTAATACCAGGTATGGTCAGTATTTTTAATTTCAGGTATTATAACGGGAAGATACTCTTATCCTGTCTTCCTAATGTGCATTTCCAAGGGATAAATTAAATTGAATCTGTGCTAATGTGTTCCTCTGTAATCCAAAAACATTTATCCAATGGTCCCTTCACCTATATTTCACATTTTAACAACTGGAACTCTTATTCCTAGGCTTTAACTGTCTTCATGTTACCAAGCACAACCACAGCTGTATCTCATTCGAAATGCTTCCTTCTAGTGCATCTCAGGATCACAATGGTGGCTTTTGGACACAGAAAGGTTAAGCAGCAATAAAATAAAATTGGTATTTAATTTGCACAATTCTTTGAAAATTCTGGATATATTAATATTTTTATAAATAGCTACAATTTTTTTTTCCTCAGACCTGTTTTTATTTCTGTTTCATGAGGATTTTTTTTGGTTGTTATTTTGATTTGGCTTTTGTTTATTTGTTTGTTGTTATTAC
Organism: Peromyscus californicus insignis; assembly: GCF_007827085.1. Lineage (NCBI taxonomy): Eukaryota > Metazoa > Chordata > Mammalia > Rodentia > Cricetidae > Peromyscus > Peromyscus californicus. The sequence continues at coordinate 25,035,090 of NW_026294436.1, read as the reverse complement.
TGTTTAGGTTTGTTGCATCTGTTTTTGCTTCATGAGACAGGGTGTCATGCTGTAGCCCTGGCTGGCCTTGATCTTGCTCTGTAGACTACTACATTTACCTTGAATTCATAGTGATTTGCCTGTCTCTGCCTCCTGAGTGCCGGGATTAAAGTGTGCACCACCACCACATCCAACTAGTATGCCAATTTTTCATTTTCCTCTAATTATTTTCTGATTTCTCATGTTATTTCTATTTTAACACATTGTTTAAAAGCATATTATTTAATTTCAACAAAACTTTCAAATTTTCAATTTTCCTTTTGTGATTAGAAACCTCATCTTGTGACTGGAGAAAATACCTTGAATGGTATCCTGTTAATAAATTTGTTGTTGTTATTGGTGTTTTTTTTGAGGAAGGGTTTCTCTGTGTAACCATGGATTTCCCAGAACTCACTCTGTAGACCAGGCTGGCCTGCAACTCAGAGATCTGCCTGCCTGTGCCCCCAGAGTACTAGGATTAAAGGTGTGTGCCACCACCACCCTACTTTATTAAATCATTAACACATAGTAGTTGTACAGATGAATGGAAGACATCCTGACTTTCCATACACACATGCCACACGTCCATCTACTCTCTATATATTCTCTTTCCTTTCTTCCTCTCCTAGCTCTGAGTCTTCCTCCCATTGTTCTTCTTAGAATCCAGCTTTTCAGGTCATCTTTGAAATACATCCCATGTGCCCTTAGAAAGAATGTTCATTGTTGGTTGAATATTGAGTGCATGTGTTTGGTTTTATAGGTTTCTTGTGTTCCTTCTGGCCTATATTTCCTTGCCTGACTTTTGCCTGGATGTTCTGAGCATTAATTTTAATGGGATAGTGAAACCTCCAGTGATTATTATGCCCTATATTTCTTCCTTTAGTTGTCATTTTTTGCATCTATATTTTGATATTCAATTTTCAGGAACATTTATAATATTTATCATTTTATTCTTTCTTATTGTCTTGGTTTAAAATAATATATTATCTCTTTAATGTTGCTCATAAGTTTTTTAAACTTATACTCTGTCTTACATTAGTAAAGCTACCCAACTTCTATTTTGGTGACTATTTACCTGAAATATCTTTTTTCCACCCTTTCACTTTCAAAATATTTATAGTTCAGAATCTAAAGTGAGCCTCTTTTATACATTGTACACTAGATGTCTTTTGATTACAGAGTTTGATTAATCTATAGTTAAGCTTTGAATTTCTGGCAAAAGGGTCTTCTATTGTTTTGATTTGTTTTGTTTTCTTTATGTTTTAAAACTGTTCTGTCTCATTTTTTTTGCATTACTAAGTTCCTTTTTTAAAAATAAAATCTTTAAACCTAATTTTCATTTCCTCTGTGTATATGCTCTTCTAATTACCATGAAGATTTCAGTTAATATTCTAAAGTCTCAGGACTGTACTTTTATGTTATACCACCTTGAGTTTAATAATATACTTCCATTCCTCCCTATTAACAGCGCCGCCTCTACCCTTTCAAGTTCTTGATGTGACAAAATTGCCTAGTTATAAATTATGTACCTTAAATTTTTGATTAATTAGTCTCTTTAACCATGTATTAAACAAAATATGAAATAATAAACCAAACTTAAATAATAGGTTTTGGGCTAATAGTTGTTTTCCTTTAAATGTATTACTCTTTTAAATCAACTGGAAAACAAAAAGTGAATTCACACACAATTCTGTCTTATAATTCCCCTTGCCTTTACTTCTATTGGGATCTTAGTTTACTTTATCCCTTTGGGTTACCATCTGGTGCTCTTTCATTTCAAGCCGAAGGAGTCACTTGCACATTTCTGGCAGGTTGAATTTCAGATCTTTTTTTTTTTTTTTTAAATCCAGGAGCATCATACTTTCTTGCTCACTTTTGAAAGACAGTTCTGCTAGCTATAAAACATTTACCTGACAATTATTTTTCTATTCCTACTGCTTCCTGGTTTCTGAAGTTTCTGTAAGAAATCTGTCACTAATATTGAGAATTCCATGTGTGTGATAATCACTTCTGTCTTGCTGATTTCATATTATCCTTGTACTGAATTTTAGAGATTGACTATACTACATTTCATATGTGTCAACTTTAGCTTACCCTGCTTAAGTCCATTGAGTTTTAAGGATGTTTACTTTAGTATCTTTCATTATTTTTGATAATGTGGGCCCTTATTTCTTCAACTATCTTTTTGTCCATGTTATTTCTTGTAATATTGACACTGGCATGGTATTTATAGAGAATTACATTATGGTGTTTCATGGGTCCTTGAGAATCTATTTGTTTTTTTTAAACAAATAATTTTTCTTTTTGTCTTTTAGATTTGATTGTTTGTGTTTTCCTCGTTCCAAGTTTTCTAGTATTTCATAAAATCTGATCAGCAGCAGGTTTTCATTAAATCCCTTTAGTGACCTTTACTTTCAGTTATTGTGGTATTATTTTATTTATAGCCTTTCATTTTCATTGCGTCTTTGTTTCGTTTTTTTTGTTGATGTCATTTTGTTCATGAATAGTTTCTTGACTTTTAAATTTTGTTGCTCTGCTGAAAGAACTCCTAGATTCACTGACTTTCTGTTTCTTCTCTTTTCTCCCTGTGTTGTGATTTCTGTTTTGACATTAATTTACTTGTATATGTGGGTTTGATTTGCTTCTCCTTCTCAAGTTTTTAAAGTTGAAGTTATTAGAAAAGACTGTTTTCTTCAATGCAGGTATTTAATGCTACAACCTCCGAGAGTCCACATAGAAAAGGAATCCACAAGACTTTGATAGGTTGTTGGTTTTTTGTTTTGTTTGTTTTTCTCATTTAGTGGCTTCATAACTTCCTAGTTTTCTTTCTTTTTTTTTTCTTTGATCAATGATATTTTTATGCTTAGTCGCCTGTTTTCAAGACATCATGAAATAGGCAAATGGACGGAACTAGAAAACATCATCCTGAATGAGGTAACCTAGACTCAGAAGTACAAACATGGTATGTACTCACTCATAAATGGATAGTAGATGTAAAGCAAAGGATAATCAGACTACAGCTCACATATCCAGAGAAGCTAGGAAACAAGGAGGACCCTAAGAGGGATGCATGAATTGCCTTGGGAAGGGAAAATAGATGAGTTCCCCATGAGTAAACTGTGGACAGGAGGGACAATAGAGGGAAGGAATGGGGGATAAGAACATGAGGCAATGCATTGGTTGAGCTTGGGGAGGGATAGAGTAGGAGAGTAATGAAAGAGATATTTTGATAGAGGGAGACATTATGCAGTTAGAGGGATACCTGGTGCTAGGGAAATTCCCAGGAATCCACAAGGAAGGCCCCAGATTAGACTACTAGCAATAGTGGAGAGAGTACCTGAACTGGCCTATTCCGGGAATCAGATTGGTGACTACCTTAACTGTCATCATAGAGCCTTCATCCAGTAACTGATGGAAGCAGAACGCAGAGATCCACAGCCAAGCACCAGGCCGAGCTCCGGGAGTCCAGTCAAAGAAAAAAAATGGGGGGTTATATGAGCAAGGGGGTTCAAGATCATGATGGAGAAATCTACAGAGACAACTGAACCAACCAAGCTTGTAGGGACTCACAAACTTTAGATCAACAGCTGTGTAAACTGCATGGAACTGGACTAGGTCCTCTGCATGTAGGAGACAGTTGTGTAATTTGGTCTGTTTGAGGGGCCCCTGGCAGTGGGATCAGGATATATCCCTGGTGCATGAGCTGGCTTTTTGGAGCCCATTACCTATGGTGGGACGCCTTGCTCAGCCTTGATGCAGAGGGGAGGGGCTTGGTCTTGCATCAACTGAATGTACCAGGCTTTGCTGACTCCCCATGGGAGATCTTACCCTTTTGGAGGAGTGGATGGGGGAGTGGGTCGGGGGAGGGGTAAGGAGGGTCATTTGTCTTGTGTCTCCAGAGTTTTTGTCATCTGAGCCATCCTGGTAGCCCATTTACATCATTTTAAAGTTTAATTATTATAGGCTGTAAGTACCTGGATTTTGTTTTATATGCAACACAACAGCATTTTTTTTAAGACGGCATGCTGATGTTATTTACATTTAATGTGACTATAAATATTGTTAGATTTAAATGTCCTTTTTTACTTGTTATTTTTCTTCATCCCTTTCTTATTTAGTTTTTTTTTAAATTTTTCCATTGAGTAAGTTTTTTCTTCTAACACATTTTTTTTTTCAAGTTATTTGCTGTTCTACTTAGGAGTAAGGGGCTTTAAAGATTGATAGGGTTATTTTTTTGGCTCATTATTCTGATTTCAAGTAATACTGTGATGTTTGTGTGTACAGAAACCCTGCAGCAGTATGTCCAACACTTACTTTAACCTGTGATTTTTGTGTCACCTTATTTCTCATACCTTGGCTTTTACATATATTATAAAGTCTTCCACATTACTGCTTTTGTTCAGTTATTCAATGTCTTATAAATAATTTCAAATAACAGAAAAATATACATGCCCTTACCTATCCAGTTCCCATTGTTAGCAATCTTCTTTCCTTCATGCTGGTTCATAATTTTCACCCCTCATTGTATTTCTGCTGAATCAGGCTCTTTGACATGGGTATGAGAGTGCAGATCTGCTAGCTGAGTGTCATCTTCAGCTTCTGTATTTCTAAAACACTTTATGTTTATTTTGAACAATATATTGACTGGGTATATAATTCTGGACTGACATTGCTTTTCTTTATCTTTCAAAGATGCTGTTTTCTCACTTGCATTGTTTATGAAGAGAAATTTGCCATAATTCTTACTTTTTGTTTGTCTATATATTGATATCCAGTTTATTTTTTTCTCCAGATGTTTTTAATATTTTCCCTATTAAATATTTTGAGCAATTTGATTATTACATGACTTATGATAGTTTTCTTCAAGATTTTCTGTGGTGGAGTCTCACTAAACTTCTTGTATACATCTGCTTTTTGTTATTTGTCGCATATGAAATTTTGCATCCATTATTTCTGTTTTCCTGCTTGCCCCATTCTGAAGATTAAATGCATTTTTAGATTACTTAAATTTTTTCATGCACTATCAATTACATATCAATTTTCAAAATCAATTTTTCTTTGTGTTTTCATTTTTAAATTTTTAATTTCTATAGGTGTAAGTTCAGTAGTGAATAACCATTAGTCTAAGGTTATTTTTAAAAATCACATTAATTTTAGTTTTTATTTGGGCTGGTTTTTATATTAACCATAGCTCTACACTTTTATTATTTACAATGAGTCTCACTATGTAGCCCAGGGTGTAAACACTACCCTTTAATAAATACGAGTTATTTATATAATCCATACATAAAACTCTACTGGAAGGCAAAGGCATTGAAATATTCCAATGGAATAATTACAAATATGAAAAAATAAAGATGTAAAATAAATAGTGGGGCTTAAAACACACAGCATTTTTTACACAATACATTGCAGTTTAAAAGGTACACCTGTTAGTAAGGAAAAACATACAAAAATGAGATATAATAAGATCCTTTTAAATAAAAAGCAAATAGGTTTTAGTTATGTGCCTGTTACTAAGAGTGGTGGTAAGGTGTGACATATTTTGTCATGCAGTGGGCAAGATAATGTAGGATGCACAGCCTTGTACTTATTTTTAAAAGATTCTCTGTAACATGAGTAGTGTACGATAAGCTCTCTAAAAATACCTTCTGCTGTGCAGATTCTTAAAGGAAGGAAAACTTGCTTGTCGACATTTTATAACTAGTGAATGCAACTGAGAGATGATATTGCCTAGACCTCAGAGTGCCAATCATAGACAGAAATAGCAAAAAATCTCATTGCAAGGGTCAAGGTTAATTAAGACATTGTACTTTGAACAACTGACCTCAGAGTAAGTGTAGTGACAAGGGATTATCTCCAATTAGTGAATTAATTCTGAAGACAATTACCGACGCATGGATTATTTAGTTTACCATGAATAAAATTTACAGATCAGACTGTGGCACAAATGGTGAACAGGGAAATGTCTAAAGAAAAGCCTCCTGCAGGGCCAGGAATGAGAAAATCCAATTAATTCCTGGAGAATACAACTTTTGTTAATAATGGAAAGTGATACAGAAAATGTGATTGTTAAAATTGTGTATTATTTCTAAAAAACAGTAGGCATATTGTTATATTTACATAAATTGTTTATCAAACCAGATGTATTATTTCATATCAAGTCATCTTTTATTCTGACAAGCAATATTATTAGTTTTACATAAATTAATAGTAAAATAGTAACCTTCAAGTAAGACTTTAAAATGGTAAAATTGTAGGTCTAATCAATACTTTTAAAAAAATTTTTGATATTTAAGTAGGAATATCATATTAAACTGTAGACTTTTCCACATACACTATTTCAGTGATACCATGACTGCAGCTAGCCTGTTCTATTTTGTCACATTGTCCTCCATAATAATCACAATGTCAGGATGGTCAGAAAGGCCTTGGGGATGATTCCCATGAAAGGGAAGGGCTCATTCACTACTGTAACGTTTTCAGGAATCCTCATAATGTCGACTCAGCTTTCCAAAATCCATTCCTTCACCAAATTCACACACATACATGGGGCTGAAGGCAACAAACACTATTGTCTAAGTATATGATGTTAACCAAACAGTTATGCTCCCTTCCTGAGAAGTTCTTAGTATCTTCGAATGTGGTCCATGGTAGGGAGTTTGAGAGTTGCACAGAGGATGGTCATTGCATGTTTTAAGCAAGGAGGGAAAATAAAATCTGACTTTTATTTCATTTTCCCTTTTTCTTTGTTGTTTTTTCTCTCTCTCTGTCTCTCTCTGTCTCTCTCTGTGTGTGTGTATGTGTGTTTGTATGTGTTGCTAAGGTTAGTACTCTGTCATTAATTTAAGTCCCCAGCCCCCAATTTACACTATTTTTAAAGACCTCTTTTAGCTACTTTTCATTATATCATGAAAGTATTATAGAGAACTAATAATATGAGTGAGGAAATCAGCTACTGCCATGTCCAAAACAAAAATGGAGACAGCTTGAGCTGGAAATGAGGTAAAGGAGAACAGACAGGCTTCAAATACAGCTTTGAGGGGCAATTAACTGGACATGGAGAAGAAAATGTGGCAAGGATGAAATTTAAAGGTGAAAAGGCTCAAGACTGGGATCCTCTTTGTTCTGAAATGAAAAGTTAATCTTACAGTACTTTAACACTGGGATCAGAAGAAGATACAAAGGTATAACCCGTTCCTGTCGGCACAATAGTCAACATTAATTTATCAGTACCACCAAGAATGAGGTGGAGAAGGAGGAAAAAGAAGAGGAAGAGAATGAGAAGGAGGAGAAAAACATAAAAACTAGGAGAACTTCTTGGTATAGTGGCCAATATATTTTAAGTTTTTCATTGAAACATAATAAAGAGACCGAAATTGAGAAATCTCACAGTAATCAAAAGAGAACACCCAAACTCAATAATCAAAAGAAGACCCCCAAACTGGAAGGATTTGAGGGGAAGTTAGATGATCTGTGTTCTCCATTAAAGGGTAGTTATCATTTTGTGACTGGGTAATGGGTGAATTCCAAGATGTAACTAATAGACTTCCCTTGAATCATGTCACTGTGGGTGGGAAGCTTGTGTCAGCTCCAAGTAGTGTGATGTTGCTGTCTAATGATAGCTTCATAACGCCTCATCTTTTACCACCCACAGTGAATTATGAAAAAGTCAGCTACTTCCCTTTTTGGTTACCCCTGTGTCTCCAGCCTCTCAAGGGGATTTGTTATTACGAGGAATGGGCACATGAACCCAGGCTTCTGCTGCATGAACTTTGAGAAAGGGTACTTCCTACCTGGCAAGGGAGATGTGCTACCTGTACCTTCCTGTTCCTCTTCCTTTTTCCTTTAGCTCCCTTTTCCCTTTCCTTTCCTATTCTTTCTCATGCTCCGCTGTGGGAATGCTTTTCTTCCTCCCCTGGCCCTCTGACATGTGATCCTTGAGTCACCAATCTGACTTTCATAACATAGTCTCTACTCAAATATGAATAAGCCTGACATTACACTTGGTTGGATCAATACTTTAGTCTGTTTTCTGCCTTCATAACAGAATATTCAACACTGGATAGTTTTATAGAGAACAGAAATTTACTTTCTCACAGTTCATGAGACTGGGAAGTTCAAGATCAAGTACACCCAATGAGAGCTTTCTTGATATGTTCTAGTGCTGTGGATAGATAGGTAGGAGAGAAAGGGAATGGCTTGAACATTCTCGAAGGCGGCAGAGGTCTGATACCATAAACACCTCCCCAAAGCCTTTGCCTAACAACATTGCTTCACTGACAATTGAAATTCTAAAGCGCTCATTTAAGGGGAACATTCTTGTCGTGGAAGCCAATAAAATATGGGCAAAACTGATGAATTATTTCCTGTGCCAACATCAAAAAACACTATAGAGTCACAAAATACCAAACTAAGAATTTGATGAGTCTGAACCACAAGTTACTGATTCCAAGGCTATAGTTGTTTCTTCCACTCCTTTACTCTTTGAGGGGCCCACCACCCAGCTCCCAAATAAATCCACAAAGTCTTATTTATGAATAGCCGGCCTTAGATTGGCTTAATTCTAGTCAGCTTTTCTGAAATTATCCTGTCTTTCTTTTGCCTCTGTCTTTTACCTTTCTATATACCTTTCTTTACTTCTTCGTGGCTGGCTGTGTAGCTGGGTGGCTGGCCCCTGGGTCCTCCTCTCCTTCTGCTTTCACTCCTACCTTCTCTCTTCTTCTCCTTCTATTTATTCTCTCAGCCTGGCAGCCCCACCTACCCCTCTCCTAGTGAGCTGTTGGCTGTTTGGCTCCTTTATTTGACCAATCTTGTGTTTTAGACAGGCAAAGTAATACAGCTTCACAGAGTTAAACAAATGCAACACAAAGAAATGCAGCACATCTTTGACATCATCAAACAAATATTCCACAGCATAAACAAATGTAACACATCTTAAACTACTAATCTACAACACAATGTTCTTTTTTTCCTTTTTTGTTCTTTTACACTTCTTTCCTTTTTTATTCTTCACACACACCCACACACACACACACACACACACACACACACACACACACATATATATACATATAAATTTTTTCTTCTCTTACATATGCCTCCTGACCAGTTTCCCCCTCTCTTCTCCTCCCAGTTCTTTACCCCCACCTCCCCTCTCCTCTAGATCTAATCTTCCTCCATTTCCCTTCAGAAAAGTACAATACTCCCAGGGATATCAACTGAATATGGTATAGCAAGTTACAATAAGACTAGGCACATACCCTTGTATCAAGATTGGATGAGGCAACCCAGTAGGAGGAAAAGGGTCCCAAGAGCAGGCAAGAGAGTCAGGGGCAGTCCCCGCTCCTACTGTTAGGAGTCCCACAAGACACCAAAGTGCACAACCATATCATATATTCAGAGGACCTCAGTCAGACCTATACAGGCTCCCTGATTCTCTTTTTAGTCTCTGTGAGCCCCTATGAGCCCAGGTTAGTTGATTCTGTAGACTGTGTTCTTGTGGTATCTTTGACCCCTCTGGCCCCTACAATCCTTCTTCTCCCTGTTCTGAAGGATTCTCAAGCTCTGCCTAACATTTGGCTGTGGTCTCTGCATCAGTTCCTATCAGTTGCTTCATGAAGCTTCTCTGATGATGATTATGTTGAATATCATTAGGAATCATTTCATTGACTTTTTTTCTTATTGTCAGTCATGTTTGGTTCTATTCTAGGTCTCTGGGCTGTCCATCCTCTGGCTCCTGACCCACCAGGAAGTGTCAGGGGTGGGCTCCCTCTCATGACCTGGGTCTCAAGTTGGAACAGTCACTGGTTGGCCACTTCCATAAGTTTTGTGCCATCTTTACCCCAGCACATCTTTCAGGCAGGACAAATTGTAGGTAGAAGGGTTTGCAGCTGGGTTGGTGTCCCAGTCTCATGATTGGAAGCCTTGCGTGGTTACAGAAGATGGGCAGTTCAGGTTCCATATCCCTCATTCCTGGGAGTCTTCGACAGGGTCACCTTCGTAGTTATCTTCACTTTTAGAAGTGTGGTTGGTAGGAATTTCTATTATAAATTCATTGTTGCTCACAGAGATCAGACCACCTGATTGCCAATTTAAAAAAGGAAATAAGCAAGGCAATGTTGACGCATGACTTTAATCCCAGCACCTGGGAGACAGAGGCAGGCAGATCTCTGTGAGTTCTGGGACAGCCAGGACTGTTACACAGAGAAACCCTGTCTCTAACCCCCTCCCAGAAAAAAAAGATAAGGGAAATAAATGGAAAAGTCAAATATGACCAAATAAAATAAATGTATTTGAGGGATCCAACTTATGTGAAAATTGATGTCATATACTAGATTTTTATTTATTTGTTTGTTTGTTGATATGTGTTCTTATACTGTTGACCAGGCTGGACTGGAACTCATTATGTGGCTCAGGCTGCCCTCAAAACCCATACCAATTCTCCTTCCTCAGCCTCCCAAATACTTGGATAATAGGTATGAAGCATCATGCCCCGCTAACAAAATTAGATTTTTGTAGTTATTTGGTGTTTAGGAGTTTTCTTAATACACAATGAAGTTTGTAATAGAACAAGATGCTAGACAAGTTTTTTAAAAATTAATTTCAAACATTGTGACTTTGTGTAAACTTGCCTAACATTTCCCCATGTTTCTTAACCTGTGAGTAATCATCTATGTACATATCCAAGATATCTGTCATAGCCGAATGTGTGATCCAAATGAAACATACACGGTGGGAACCTGGGACAGGCTAAGCAGGCGATGAATGGCACATGAACATTAAATTCCCATTTGAAGTGAGAAGTGAAAAACTACAATGTCTAAGAAGCCACTAGTAGATCTAAAACATTACATATTAACCATCATGCCACTCTAAAACCAGACGTGGGAAACTGACTCTGCCGACGTAGATATTTACCTGTTTCCAGAGTTGCTGATAACATAACATTTGCAGTCAAATAAAATGCCCACTGTAACAGTTCCTGAAATAACTTGAAAAATATCAGAATCGATTCTTTTGACATATTTTTTGAGGTCAAGAATGAAGCCTCAACATCAAGAGTTAGTAAAGAACCTTCACTCTGTTTGAATAAGAATTTGAATACATGTAAGGTGGAACTAGGAACAAATAAAGCTACAGATGACCACTCTGTACACCACAGAAAGGGTCTGCTATCTTCTAGTCAGTTCCCTTTTTTTAAAGATTTTTTTTTTAAATTCATGTCTGTCTGATGTATACATGCATACATGTGGGTGCCCACAGAGGCCAGAACAAGAGCATGTATCTCGTGGGGCTGCAGTTACAGGCAGTTGTGAGCCTCTTTAGGTGAGAGCTGGAAACCAAACTTGGGTCCTCTGGAAGAGCAGCAAGTACTTCTAACTGTTAAGCTCATTTCTCCAGCCACTTTCCTAGTGTGTTGTGTTACAGGTCAGCTAACGTCAACTGTGGATTCTTCCATCCTTTGGGCACATTCCTAACCAATGTTTGACATTAGACAATTAAACAATAAATAGCTTTTATAGTTGAAGATACTAGCAGCTATGTTTCTAACCCTGGTCCAGAAACCCAAACAGGAACTCTGAGAATCACTGCTGTTCCCTATCAAGCCTGAATCGTTCTTACCTCACAGTTGCTAGATCCAATGAAACATGAGATCAAGGGTTACATGATGCTGAGAGCAAGTTTTAAGAACTTGGGTTGGGCGGGGCGGCAGTGGTGCATGCCTTTAATCCCAGCACTCTGGAGGCAGAGCCAGGAGGATCACTGTGAGTTCAAGGCCAGCCTGGTCTACAGAGTGAGATCCAGTACAGGCACCAAAACTACATGGAGAAATCCTGTCTCGGGGGAGCAGGGGGAAGAACTCGGGTTGGCAGCATTTTCCAAGTTACGTTTTTCTCTGCTACTCAATTTGGAAGGCATCTCCTTTGAGGAATTACAACAGGACAAGAGACAAAGAGTTCCTGCCAATGCATGTTGGATAATTGGTACAAACAAGAAACTAACTTTGCTCCCTGTCTCCGAGATGATGCTGTTTTTGCCCTTTACTTCACAAGCTACCCGATCTTGACTCAACCCTCGTTACACAGTGGCCTAACCCTCTTTTCCTCTAGTTAAGGAAATTACACAACCAAAACTAACCCTGCAGGAGCTGCTCAGTAAAGATCTCTACTCAAACTCTAGGTATCCATAACAACGTGTGTGTTTGAAAGCCCAAATATAGAGGCTAGGGTTTAGCCTCGTTTTTTATTTAATTTTTTTTCATACAATATATTCTGATTATGGTTTTCCTTTCCTCTCCTCTTCCCTACTTCCCCCACTATCAGGGTACACCCCCTTTTTGTTTTTCATTATAAAACACACTGGATATAAGGGATAATAATAAAATATAATAAGAAAATGAAAGCAAACATGTCAGTATAGAAGACAAACAGAAGGAAAAGAATGCCCCAAAGGCACAAGAAACAGATATAGATTCAGAGATCCATCGTCTACACACTCAGGAGTCCCATAAATACACTAAATTGGAAGCAATAATATAGATACAAAGGACTGGTAGGGTAAAAATAAATAAATAAAATGGAAGAAAAATAAAAATTAAAAAAAAACTAATTGATACAACATTATGAGAGTAGGAACCTCCTCTGGTGCCCTTGAGTTCAATTTCTGTTGGCCATCTACTGCTGGGCATGCAGCCTACCCTTAAGAGTAGTTTTTCCCCCCAGTGAGACTCCCTTGTAGAAAACTAACTTTTCATTTGCAAGAGTTATCAATTGGAAATAGCTTCTGGGTTAGGGATGGGGGCACGTGTCCACTTCTTTAAGTTCTAGGACTCATCTGGTGCAGACCTATGTGTACTGCCTCATCTCTGTGAGTTCATGTGTGAGGCATCAGTCCTGCTGTGTTTAGAAGGCCTTCTATCCTTGTTGTCTGTCCTCCAGCCTCTCTGGCTCTTACACCCTTTCTGCCTTCTCTTCTGCAAGGTTCCCTTGAGTCCTGAGGTGAGGGATTTGATGGGGTCATCCCATTTAGGGCTGAGTGTTCAAAGGTCTCTCATTCTCTGCACTCACTGGCTGTAGGTCTTTGTATTTGTTCCCATCTGCTGCACGAGGAAGCTTATCTGACCCATGGCTGAGAAGGCAGTGATGCATGAGTATAGCAGAATGTCTTTTTTTTTTTTTTTTTTTTTGCAAGAGTAGTGTTTGGTTTCCAGCTAGGTCACTGGGCTACCTCAGGTTCTTGGTCACTAAAGCAGCATCCGATATGGGTTCCATCTCACAGAATGGACCTTAAATAAAATCAGATCTTGGCTGGCTACTCCACAATCTTTGTGCCACCATTGTATTAGTGTATTTTGGAGACAGGACACCATTGTAGCTGGCTTGGTGTTTACATTTCTCCTTTGGTAGTGTGCAGAGTACTTTCTGGTATCAAGAACACTAGTCAGTAGCGGTGAAGGCTGGGATTCTGCTAGGTGTGGAATCCTGATACAATGTGTTTCTAGGTATTGGGACTTGATAATTAGGGTTGGGAATGGGCTAGAAAGGGTGTGTGGCTGAGGGGGTCCAAAGGAAGGAGAAAAGCAGGGTGTTCCTCCAGGATCTGTGTAGTTCCCTGGAAATGGGGGGAGAGAGTGAAGAGAGGCCACAGCAGGTAGTCTGCTACAGAGCAGGGGATGAGACTGGGACATTGTATTTGGAGGAGAGGACGTGAAGATCTAAGCTTGCTTTGCTGGCCTCTGCTTCTCAGGGGGTTCCCCAGGGAATGCCTGCTGGAGGTGGATCCTGAGACTAAGGGATGAGTGGGGAGGAAGGCTAGAAAAGATCTGTGTGTTCTGATTGGCTGGAGATGGGAGCAGGGAGGAAGGCTGCAGCAGGTGTTCTGCTACAGAACTGGGGATGAGACTGGGGAACTGGATCTGGGAGAAAGGAAAGAGAGGTCTCAAGAGCTACAGTTAGCCTACCTGCATCCTTGTCATTTTTTTTTTTCATCTTTGAGGAAATGGGAGATATCATTTTAAAATGCTCAGAATCATGTGTGCTAAACTAAGGGAGACATCCCCACTGGACTCATTCTCTTCACTTTTGAACAAGAGATGTGGGGTATTCAGAGCTATCTTTTTAAAAATTACTAGCTCAAAGCACATTGTATTTCTATACTAGTAACTTCCAAAATATGGCTGCATAGTTGAAAATTAGTAGATTTCCTTATGCACCTTAATTGTCAGTGAAGTCGGCGAAAGGGTTTTATACGTTTGAAAACAAGGACAGCCATGAGGATCTACTAGCTTCTCTGTCCTCTATGGGTATATTTCTAGGAGACACCACTGAGAGGCTCCAGGCTCTGGAGACAGAGCACATCATTAAATATTCACTGGTACTCTGTCTTAACCCCCAAGAAGGCTCTTGGGGAATTCTTTCAAGTCTCTCACCGAGTCTCTTTAATTTGTCTCATTGAGAAATTATTGTACCGAAGAATTCTGAGTTCCAACCACTGAATGACATTTAATCATTAACTAAGCTAACAGAGTAGGGTCAGCCCACTTAGAAAGAACATAATGTCTTTAGTGAGCCATTTGTAAAACAGAAATTAAACCAACATGTTGAATTGTGCATGTAAATTATTGACTATGTTCACTAACTTTTTAATACTCACTACTTTTGAAACTCTATTTTAGTGTTAACAAACAATAATAATCTAAGGCAACAATCAGAAACAGGAGACGTGTTTTATAGTGAATAATTCATTGTGAAGTTTTGTCTTCCCAGTTTGAGTCACAGATGGAGCGAAGTATTAGTAAAGGGGCACTAAAGCAGATTGTAGTCTCTAACAAACTGTTCTTCTGGGTTCTTAGAAACTTCCAGTAATATTTAGGGTGTTTATATGGTTTAAAACTATTTAAAAATATCAACACAGAATTAAACTTGAGATATAGTCCCAAGTTCTCACATTAAAGGATGTCATTCTTCCTAAAGAAAAGATGAGGCCATCTACTGCAGTGGTCTTTTTCATGTCCTCAAATGGAGTGGCAGACCTCAGAACTCCCATCCCTCAGATGGTACTGCACTGGCTTCCATTTTTAGATTTAATACTCTAGATAGTGAAAACCAGAAAACATGAGCTTATCTCCAGGTTAAACACAGACAAAAAATAAATGAGGATGTGAACTATTATTGATCATTATGTTCACTAAAATTTAGTGAGTGTAATTCCTCCAATATTTTAGACCTCAAGCGTTAGTAAAATGAAAAGGCCTGTCCATGAAACAATTCAATGTTAAATCTCACTTTTCATCCTTTTTTTTCCTTTTTAATCTCAGTAACATTTCTTATGGTTGATCCATCCTTATTTTGTGTATGTGTTGACCTTGTTAAATGTGTTTGTTCCACATTTCTGGTTTTTCTTATCTCACTGGCTACTCATTCTTAGGTTCTTGCTGATTCAACTTCAAACCCTTAGGCTTTAAAGTTTAACAGGCACTAGAGCTAGTTTTTGGATTTCCTTAATTTCCTACTCCCCAAGGATCTCTATACGACACCCCATGTGCTCTGGTGGCTCTAAAATGTTTCTGTTCTTTTATCTGTAATCCACAGCATGATATGGACTGCTATGTGCATGAAGGAGAAAACTGAAGAGGAGGCGAAAGAAGACAATTATGGAAAATAGAAAGGGAGAGGAAAGAAGAGAAGAAGGAAGAGGAGGAAATCATAAACCTGACGTCTTTCTAAGTGCACATCATAATATTTACTGGCACACGAGGAAACTATTCACATTAAATCCAGGGAAAGAACCACTTAAGAGGACAGGAAACAGTTTCTGGCATTCCCACAGAGATGGGAACACAGCCAGTTCCGACCTGGAAAAATGGACAGACTTACAACTTGGAGTACACTGGTAAAGTGCTCAGCATGTTTCCTTGGGTAGAGGATGATAGTTACCCCTGGGCCAAGCACTGGTTGGTCTGACCTGACCCATGTTAAAGCGTACTCAAGAATGTAAAATTGTTTCTAAGTAGCTGTATTCTAGAATAAAGCGTAAGAATCTGCCGGAATACAAAGGCATGCAGCATTCAATGGGGTAAATTCACCTAGAATCAAGGAAAAACCAATCACATAGACAAAGAAGAGACAAAAAAAATAATGCGACATAGCAAGAAAAAGCAAAGGGTGACTCATTTGGAACTGACCAGAGCTGATGCAGATGGTAGAGTTAGCAAATAAGAAAAAAAATTCTTAGAATGATTTATAAATACACACCATCTATTAAAATAAATGTAAGAGGCGCAAAAACAAATGCGCAGGGGTAAAAATTCCAATGACTGAAGTAAAATCATTAGAAGTTCATTCTATGTATTTAAAAAGTAAGCAGCCTCATGGGCCAGGTCTGATGGTCAAGCATCACTCATTTGCCTTCCATAAGAAATTAGTGCCATTTTCAAACAAACCATCTCATAAAATCAAAATGCAGTTAGTAAAAATATTAGCAGCAAATGGATCATGTGCTTTAAAAATGTAAACATATTGATTTACTTTGGTAGAATTCTATGTGATATCATCTGTCAGAGCTTGCTCTGGTAATATTTTTCTTGAAATATCTTGAGTAACTGGCTTCTTGTTATCTAATCACAGATGAAGAATCACCAACACTGTCTCCTTATTTCAAGGCCCAGCTTTCCCGCAAGTACTCTGAAGAGAGGCTCGGGGAAGTGAGAAGACTGTATGGAACCCAAGCAAAACTCTTTTTTATGTGTATGAGTGTTTGCCTCCATGTATGTATGTGCATTGTCTGTGTGCCTGGTGCCCGTGGAGACCAGAAAACGGCACCAGATACCCTGGAACTGGAGTTAAAGGTAATTCTGTAGATGTTGAGAATTTGAGTACTCTAAAAGATCCAACATGCTCTCAACCTCTGAGCCATCTCTCTAGCCCCTCACTTACTACTTTTAGGCCGTAAACAATGATGTTTTCCTATCAGATGGCTTCCTCTGAATGTCATAACTGTTAATAACATTGATGAAAATTAAATGTATTTCGTCACAGAGAGTTCTCTTTTGGGGAAGATGTAAAGTTATTTTGTTTTGTAGCTTCACTCTTTTCTAGTAGGGAATGTATAATGTTCTCCCCAAATCCAGCCCATAATCAAATGGCAAATACTTGATGCTCTATTCCATCAGTCTTTCTTAATCAGAAACAGTTTTATCCTTCAAGAGACACTGGTAATGAGTGGGAAAATGTTGTTTTTCACATTCGGGGTAAGAAGGGCCATCCCTCAGTACCTGCTAGGGGCCTGATTAACATATTGCAATGTCCAGAAGAGACTTCAGAACAAAGAACTCCCCAACCAACTGTACCAGAAGTAAGAAGACTAACGTTAAATTGAACAAAATCCATCATACAAAATAATCAGAATGTGAATTTCTGTGTAAAAAGTAAAACTTAATGAGTAATTATTTTGTTTTTCACGTGTATTGAAAATTTCAGTTGTCAACATCCACTTTAAAAGCTACTCTGAATGACCAAGTCTGATAAACAGAAAATAATTTGAAGGAGGTGGCGGCATAGGGGGTGATTTGTGGCGACTTTGGCAGTGCACAAACACAAAGCCCCCTGTGAGTCCCTTTTGAAGAGGGCGAAAGTGTGCATCAAGCCGTGTGTGCAGCTCATTAGTCCCCTAACTGGACTCTGTTCTTTACAAGAGAAACTTCCTTTGGGGTTGGAATGGGGGTAGAAGGCCCTCAAGGGATGGGAGCGGGTGGGCAGTTTGCAAGTCTGAGAAATACAAATCTTTGAGGTAACTAAATTAAAAACATGCTATGAAGCTATAAACTCACTACTGAATCTGTGGCCTGGGGTCAGAATCCCCGCAGGAGCCCCGTTGCCTCAATGCCCGTGCTTGTTAACATTTCTGTAAGGAGCAGCCCAGCGAAGTCAGCTCAGAGCAGGACTCTGTGAGGCCACATCAAAAATGACAACAGGCGGGCTGGTGTGATGAAGCAGCGGTGGGAGGTTCACCCTGGGTGAGGATTCTGCCATGGCACACCCCAGGAAAGTAGCAAGGACAAATGTAAATGTCCTGTCTCATTGAAAATCACTTTGGACTACACAAAGCCTATTCTTTCTTACTTGAAAAGCTACTGATCTTTGCATTCATATGTGTAAGAGATGGAGATTTTTGAAGGACCACAGAATAACCCACTGACAATTCTTGTGTGTGTTTTCTCCATACTGATTAGAGGATGCTGGCTTAGTTCCATCCCCCACCCCCAACCCTGAGAGCATACCTCTTTCTTCGATGACTTCACAACTGTCTTTCATAGCTATGGAAAAAGAATAGAAACATTGTCGAAAGTGTTCTATGGAAATCACATGTGGGTATAAATCAGTATTGGTAAAGGATATCGACGAGGCCTTTTTAATTTCTTTTGGTGCTGCGGGTAGAACCCAGGGCCTTGTCCACACTAAGCATTCTGAACTGGACTCCACTCACATCTCTAAAGTCCTATTGCCCATCTTAGGAGCTGCAACAGGGGACAGTTTTCCTGCCAAGATGGCATGGTCTATATTTGGAGACAGTCCAGGTCAGCCATGCTGCTTAAGATCTTGAAATGTACAAGACAGACCCCACAACAAATGGAAGTGGTGCTCAAGCCAAAAAACGGTGGCCATCATATTAATAACGTTGGGCGCACAACTAGTGCTCCATGCTCATGCTTTTTAAGTTACTGACAAGTGGAGTAAACATTGTATCAGTATGAAGGAAAAAAAATTACAATAGAACTGATAACTCAGACTTTCTTCAGATTCTCTAGGCTTCTGTGGATGATGATGGTGTAGATCTTGAATACAAAAGTCATGGGGAATACTTTGCAAAGTACACGAACTTGAACACACTTTTTTTTAATTAAGAAAATTTTTTCATTCATTTTACACACCAATCAAAGATTCCCCTCTTCCTTCCTCCTGCCTCCTCCCAGTCTCCCCCTCCCACCTCCCCCACCCCCACCCCACAAGAAGGCAAGGCCTCCCATGGAGAGGCACATCCAGTAGAGGCAAGGGGCTTGAACACACTTCTTAAACAAAGGCTTGGACTGCCTAAAAACAAAGTCATCACGGGGACTCACGCAAACCAGAAAAGGCAGTTGTCGCTCCATCATCAGCAATGTGGTGTGAAACCTCATTGCATCATTATTACGATTATGTTAAACTTGGAAGTTCGACATGCTCTAAGTAAATATAGAATGTTACAACCTCAAAATATTTATGAAACTAAATTAGCCTTAGGAAAACAATCATTTAATAATAGAAGTGAGTGCCATACCATAGCAGATTATTCTGGTTTTCTACTTGTGTTCCTTTTAAGTTGTCTGCCTATGTTTTCAAGTTTTAGGAGTTCCTACAGAAAAGCAAAAGACTTGATTTAAAAATCACCTAAGAAAATACATATTCTACATCATTTTGATTAAAGGTTCCTGCATTGTTTCCTTGGGCTAAGTCAACTGGCTTTGTCCTATAATGCATTATACTTAGCTACGGGGTTAGGGTTAATTAAGTAGGTTCCTGTGGTTATTGCTCATGTTCTGAACAACCCCAGCATATGGACTTTATGTGATGCATTCAACTTTCGCCATGTTCTTACCTTTAATATTTATTTTTTTCTTTTATATTTGCAAGTGTTAAAATTAACAAGGCTTTTGCCAAATTTAACAAGCTCTCATGTGACAGCTTCACTCACGCTTTGTACATAAAGGCTTTGTGCCAGTGAGGGATGTACACACAGCAATCATCTGATTTCTACAGGGAGAGGTGTACTCCTCAGTTGTATAAAGTCCTCATGCCTCCTATCCCATATGCATCCCACACCCTGTGAAATACATCAATGGCACTTGCTTTGAAAATTTGGGAGTCAGTGCTAGAGAGAGAGCTCAGTAAATTAAAGAGTGCTTACTGCTCTTGCAGAGGACTTGAGTTCAGTTCCCAGCATGGAGATCAGGCAACTCACAGTCACCTGTAACTAGGGGATCTGATGCCCTCTTCTGGCCTTCTGGCCTTCACATGTACCCAAATACACACACACACACACACACACACACACACACACACACACACACACACACACACACATACACACACACAAATAATAATAATAATAATAATAATAATAATAATAATAATAATAATACACCTTTAAAAAGAGTTAAACGATCTTTTTTGTCACAGATGGGAACAAAGATAAAGACAGTGGAGTATAGTTCACTGAGTTTTCTTTCCTTTGCTCCCATCACAAGCTTCTACCTCTTCACTACCACATGCTCAACAGGAATGGGTAGCTAACCTGAATAGGCTTTACTGACTGCTGACATATCTAGGGTCTAGATGCAGCCCTTGTCCAACAGGCTCTGGTCAGTCTCTTCCTCCAGACGGAATTGCAGATGGCACGTAATGTCATGCATAGGCTGAGGCTCCTCCTCAACTGGAGTCTAAAAATGGGAAGAAACCTTGCTTGTTACATTTGTCTCTCAGCTCTTGTGTGACATCCGTTTTGTGAAATAGTGCGGGAAACCTCAGGGAGAAACACAACGAAGGCAAGAAAGAGGGTAAAGTTCTGGGCAACTGCAGTAACCCATCGACCCCAGACTGGGGCTCTGTAAAAGACACAGGCCACTAGAAGAGAGGGATGGGGCCATGGAGAACCAGCCCATATCACTTATCCTCCCTTACGTCTGAAAATGCCATGCCTTACCAGTCTGAGTCTGAATTCTAGTCCCTCTTCTACCTTTGGTAAAGGTAAAACATGAAAAAGCCCCATACCTTCACCAAGGGAAAGCTCTTAGTCCTGGCTAAGGAATATCCTCTATTTTGCTTTTCACCTTGGAGGTATGCACATACTCCAAAAGCTTTTATTGTCTCTGTCTGTGCATACCATACCCTGATCTACCTGTTCCTATGCTTAATGGATGCTGTAATTTTAATTGTAAGCTTTTCAAAAAGGACATGTGGGAAAAATGTTATCATTTCCTTCTAACACATAGCACAATGTATTTATACAAACAAATGGCACATAAATGGTAATTTATATGTTTTTGTGAAATGCCTTCAATAAATGATAGCAAGAGAATATTCACACTGTACATTTACAACTTATATCCTTAGTTCCTAGAACTCACTGTTATAAAAAAAAAAACATTGTTTTTAAAATTGTCCATACTATTGTGATGGTCCCATTAATTTATTTTAGCTACCATTTGATTTTGTGAAAGTTTTATGTGGAAGAAAAATAGATGTATTAGTGAGGTATTTACAATAAGGTTTTAGCTGGATGTCAAAAATTCAGTCATTTAAGCAACTTATTTTCTGATTGCTTAATAATAATTTTGAAACAGAAAGATTGTTTGTTTGTTTGTTTTGAAACCACTGTGGCTATCTTGGGGAGCATGCCTAAAGATTCAGGCCTTCAAACATATGTAAATTGGGAGCTGTTCCTGCACTTCGGTCTGCTCCTTTTCTGCTTCTCACTTTCTTCCACAGCAGGAGCCTAAAGCTTTCACGGTTCCGTTAGTCTGCTTTATCAAAAGGAATATAGGAGGATGCTACTTTTGCAAATTTTATAAGGACAAGACCACATAAACCCCTTCCTAGGATCTTGAAAGAGGCCTCTCTGAGCCTGGGGACCTGAAGTACTTGAACTGCTTCCAGGTTCAGTTTCAAATTCATGCTTCAAATCTATGCTTCAGTTTCAAATTCATGAACAATGCAATCTAGTATCCACCCTCAGTCATGCCGTGAGAAGAGGGGTCCTACTCAGTTCTGAAGTTAACAGGAGAGTCATCAACAAAGAAGGTGAAGACAAATGTGGGTTCAAACTTGATTCCCTCTTCTCTTTTTGCCTCTCCTGCACAGAGCAATGTACCTCTGGCCAAGTGATGCAGCTGGTATGTTGGAACAGACCTCAGAGGAGTCTGGATAGGTAAGAAGATGTTTATTGGGAAATATGCTTGGAAGTCTCAGACTGTTGTTCTGAATTCAATCCCAGTAAGTGAGGAACATATACTTAAAAACAAAGTCACATCCAAGCCTGGAACACTCACCACAAAGTTAATAGAAAAGAATACACTTTGGTTATGAATAAGCGTTGAACCAAATTGTGATACACATCATGGGCATTTTGCTAAGAATTTAAAAGTAGAAAAAAAATCTTACTCTTATTTTGTAGTCAAATATATATAACTATTTCAGGTTTTCAAGATAAATAGATAGTTCTTCAGTAAGAGGCAGTCACACATAGTTTATTTTACCTTGACTATGACAGTTGAAGTCTCTAAATCTGTTAAATGACTGTCTTTTTGTGCAACCTAAAGCAAGCTTAGGCTCCTACACTTTCACAAAACTTGATTTCAAAAAGACATCTCCCAGTTATTTGAGAAAGACAAAGCTTGTGTGCCTATCAAAGCCTGTCAAGTTTTCAAAGTGGTGTGTGTGTGTGTGTGTGTGTGTGTGTGTGTGTGTGTGTGTGTGCGCGTGTTCATGCATGTATGTAGGTTCACATTAAAAGGAGAAAGCAATTAAACCCTTTGGATCCCACTGTCATTATTACAATGGTGAAATAGATACTAAATTCATTGCCTTGTCAATAGACTGCTTTTTAATATCAACAATATTTATTATACTGAACATGATCTGTTCTCTGAAACTTTGATTAGAGTAGAGAGGAAATCTAGAAAGAATTATCCCATGCTTGCTCTTCTACAGATGAGGAAAGACTGGCTTTGGAGATCAGCTATGCAAGGTCACAAGGACACAGCTCTCTTAGTTTCTCCTTTCTTGTGTGCACCTATAGGTGCTCTCCACTTAGTAAAAAGCAGGGATCACTCAACGTTAATGTCTTTCTTTGCTTTCCTGTCATCATTAGGAATGATCAAGTCCATCAGTGCTTCCATGATCCACTTAATGTCAACAGGAAGGATCTCTGCCTCTGCCACCCCTTTGCTTCTTGCTTCTCTCTTCTCCTCAAACAAGACACACTTGGATTTGAATGGGGAGTTGTTTATTTCGTATTAGCTTATGAACATAGAATGTTGATCTCAGTTTAATGGACATACAGAAGATGAGTAAGCTCTAATGACAACAGGGATGAAGAATGAGTTCAGCTGGTCTCAGAAAACACATGTTTAAATCAGTGCTCTAAGTTTCTAACTCAAGAAAGTGCAGATAGAATTGCAAATAAAACTTTGTTATTGTATAAGCTAGAAAATAATATATGTAAGATCAAAATGTGAAACAATAATACATAAACTAAATATATGTAGGGAAAAGAAAAAAGGTTGATTCCTTAAAAACTGATTCCTTAAAAAGATTAACGAATCTCTTATAAAAGAGAGGAAAAATATGAAAATTACTACCAGTGATCAAAAATTAGCATAATTATAAATAATATAAACTTCAAAAAGATAGCAGAACATTAAGAGTAATTTTATGCCAGTATACATAAATTTGGATTATGTTATGATTATTAAGAATAGGACCATAAAACTGACTCAATATGAGTTTGAAAATCCAAAACTTCTTTTTTAAACTTACACATTGATTCTTTTATGGCAAATCTTTACTCTCCTCTTCTCTTAAGCATTCCTTAGACACAGATAGTTTCTGTTGTCAGGGCTCAGGACACAATACATCAAAGTATGGTGCCCGGGCACACTGAGCATTTTTTGAGCTAAAGGAGACAAGAGAGCCTAGAAAGCAAGATGCTTCTGACCTTCTCCACCCTTCTCTTCTACCTCTCATCTCTCTTTCTCCCTCCAAACCAGCCATAAAACCTAGAAAAATCACTACCTGACCTACTTCTCTTGAAAGTAGGTCATAAGACCCTTGTGTGACAGATGATGTGTCCTATACCCAAAGGAAAGGCCTGTTACAGAGAAGCTAGGAAGCATCCAAAAGATGTCACTGGATGCTCACATCAGCCCCATCACCAACAGGTCCAATCCCTTTATTCAATCACATTGCTCAATGTGTAAACTGTGTTTTTCATCATAGGTAGCCAACAACAACAAAACCCTACAGTTTCCCTGGGTAAAGGCTCTCATGAATTGTAAAACTTTGATTACATATATTTTCTTTTATTTATCTTTCCCCCCTGCCTTATTATGAAAAGTAACAGTAGTCTTACACAAACTTGTGCCAGAAACAGCCAGGAAGTAACACTTATCATTGTAAGAGGCTGTGTAGCCTTACTCCCCTGAATGTTCTCATTTTCAAGGGGGAAAACGTACAAAATAATGTAAAACCAGTAAGAAAACTGTTAGAGACATATAAAAAGAACATACTGAATGAAATATATCATGTCTAAGTAGACTTTTAGATTTTGATCCAAGAATGAAAATACTATTTTGCATTAAAAAATATCCAATTCAATTGACCCTCAAATAAAAGACACACACACACACAGAGAGAGAGAGAGAGAGAGAGAGAGAGAGAGAGAGAGAGAGAGAGAGAGAGACAGAGACAGTGACAGAGACAGAGACAGAGTGAAAGAGAGATCATGTGATCACATTTCCACAAATTTAGAACAAATAAACATTTATTATTTAAAAAATAGTGAATTGCAAAGATAAGAAAGTCTCACAGTCAGATGAGGAGCTGATATTAAAAATAGGACTATAGGTGCGATTGTAAAAGAAATAGTAATGAAATTTTTTTCTATAAAGTGTTGGAGACTGATCCTAGTTCAATAAAACAAAACACAGAAATGAAAGAAGAAAGCTGAGAGTGTAAGACATGTGGTAATACATGTAGAAAACGACAGTTATTAATTTAAAAATCCAATTTTACTACTTTGTATTAAGTACAAAATAGAAAATGAAAATCTAAAATAATTCAATTTATTATAGAATAAAACATTAACAATTCAAGAATACATTCAAGTACAGGGTACTGAGTATAGTGTAAAGAAATACACAAAGCATTCCTAAGAAAGATGAACGCAAACTGAGGTGTACACTATATGAGTGATCTGAAAGATAAAGGTAAGATTTGTCTTCAAGATTACCTATCAAATGCCTTCTCAGTCAAGATCCCAGAAGATACATTTAGAAATGTCAAGTTATCTCTGAAATGTATATAGAAATGCAAGGATCAAGGTCAGCCACTGCATTCCTGAAGATCAGTCATGTTAGAGGGCTTACATTTTAATGTATTGATTTCTTCCCCCACAAATATACAGTAATTAAGGCTGTGTAGTACTGGTGCATGGCCAGATAAACTGACCAGGGTACTGAGTAAAGTGTAAAGAAAGCCCAACCAAACTGCCACATACTTTATAGTAAAGGAGCCGACACTGCTTTTCTTATTGCTACAATACAACACTTGCTAGTATACGCTATCAAAGAAAGAAAGATACTCCTGGCTCTGAGGATTCGGACGATTATAGAAAGGACTAAATGATGGAGCTGAACCACTCAGATCTTGGTGGCCATGTAGAAGAGGGGGATGACTGACCGTGTGGGCTCTTTCATTTCTCCCCCTTTATTCAATCTGGGCCCTAGTCTATATGATGGTACCACTAACATTCAAGACAAATCTTTTGCCTTTAGTCAGGACTCACCCAGAGATACGCTTTACTGATAACCTAGAGTCTTCTCGGTCCTATAAAGTTGACAGTGGAGATCACTATCATTGTGACACTACCTCTTACTAGAGCAAAAGATTTTTTTTTTACTAAACAATTATTTGTTTTATAGGTATGAGTGTTTTGCCTGATTTATGTTGAGTGTACTGAGTTCATGTCTTTTGCCCATGGAGGCCAGAAGAGGGCACTAGATTCCCCAAAACTGGAAGTGCACGCAAGTTTTGAGTTGCCATAGGGTGCTGGGAACTGAAGCCAGGTCCTCAGCAACCACAGAAAAGGCTCTTAACTGCTAAGCCATCTATCCAGCCCGAAAGGATGATTTTTAAAATGAATGATGATTTTCAATTTGATATTCATGCTGAAGAACACGTGACCTCAACTCTGTAGATGAAGATCAGTTCTAGATGGACGGTAGCTGTGAATGGGAAAAGTTCAGCAGTAAACAGCCAAGCAGAAAGCAGAGCAGAGTTCATGAATGCCAGACAGGCGATAAGTTTGTTAACGGGACACAAAAATTGCCACTGACATAGAGAAAAGGCTTTTTTAAAAAAGGACATTCCAATTGCACTAAAATGGAGGAATGGTATTCACCAAAAAGTGTGACTGTCTGAGAAACCAAGCGGCTCCAGAGGGGAAAATTATTAGCAATGCGCCACACTGAAGGAAGCAGGCAAAAGCACCTCGGCCTCAGTACTGCCATTTTGACTTCAGACTCCATTTTACCTGCAGGGTGAAATAAAGTTCAGGTCCCCAAGCCGTAGGGGAGCTGAGAACTTCCCAGTGGCTGATTAACCTCATCCCTAAACCATAGAATTAGTCATTATGCATCTTGAGTTCTTTAGAAACACTATGGTTGTTCCTAACCCCAGAAAGAGCCAATGAATCTGATTGGTTGGACTGAAAGGCTTGCAATGTATATTGGTTGACAATGATGGAACATTCAAGGAAAGTCCCTAATCTCCAAATCCCGACTGGTGAAAATTGTAACTAACTTGGCAATAAATGTTTGTGAATTTTACGCTTATAGACCCCACTTCTGGCCCTGCTTGGGGCTGTCAGGAGAAACAAGGCTCTTGAGTCCTTGTCCTGAAGCCCTGATTGATCAGTGATCTGCTTAATGGTGAATTAATAAAATCTTTGGAACCCATAAGTGTTGACTCTCAGGCTGGAGAGATGGTGCAGCAGTTAAGAGCACCGGCTGCTCTTCCAGAGGACCCGGGTTCAATTCCCAGCACCCACATGGCAGCTCACAACTAAACGTAACTCCTGTTCCAGGGGACCTGGCATCCTCACACAGACATACCTGTAGGCAGAACCCAAATAAATAAATAAATATTAAAAATAAGAGAAAAAAAAGTGAAGCTCCCAAACATAGCGGTTTATGGTAGAAGCCAAGAAAGTGTGAATTAGTTATGTAAAGTTCAAAAGCACAAAGCACATACAGTGTAAGAGATCAGAGCAGCAGTGGTCTTGGGAGTTCCTGACCTGGATGAAGATCGTACAACTGTAGAGGAGGAGGCTCAGAAACTATTGATTTTCTTCTGCTTCTTGATTTAGGTATTTTTGTTTCGTCATTTGTTTGTTGTTTCGTTTTTTTTAAACAGTGAATCTAACTTTGCATTCACTTTGTAAAAATTTACCTAATCAAATATGATCTTGGCATTTTCTGTGTACTATATGTCAGTAATATTTAATGGAAAGCTCACTGATGCTTTATTAAAAGACCAACCATTAATTACTCACCTTTAACCTATCACTGTCATGTAAGAATGTGGGCCTCTAGTTTTTTAAGAGACCCTAAACATATGAAAATAGCATTAATTAATGAATTAAAATTCATTAATTAATCTTTCTTCCTAATCCCACTGACTCTGTGTGTGTGTGTGTGTGTGTGTGTGTGTGTGTGTGTGTGTGTGTGTGTGTCACTCTGTATAATTCAAGCTGGCCTTGAACCCATGACCCTTCAGTTCAGCTTACTACACTGCCATTATAAGCATGCACCATCAAGCCCAACTCATTTTTCTTATTTTTAAACGATGTCAACTAATTCAGATCAAAACATCTTGCTTTAGTTACTTTCTTGTCACGGTGGAAAATATGGCAGAACAACATTTTGCAGCAAGATTATCTTCTGGCTTCTGGTTCTTGTGGTGGGGGACAGGTGGCTGCTGGAGCCTGCCATCTGGCTTGTTCTCCTCTCAGCAGAAAGGAATCAGAGCTCATGGTGGAACCAGACACTGAAACCACCTATTCCAGCTGGTTCTACTAGCCAGGGCACTCTTCTGGCTAGAATGTAAAGGATCCCCCACAGTTTCAATGGTCTCTAGCTGAGGGTGTTGGTTCAGAAGGCTGAGAAGTCTTTTAAATAGAGGACCTAGTTGGCACATGTAGGAACTAGAATAGATCACCAGTGCTCCAAGCACCATGCCTCACCTGAAGTATGTCTCTGAATCAAAAGTCAAATACAACTCATTCCCATTGAAGTTGTCTGTTTTCGGTATTCTGTTAGAGCAATGAGAGATGTAAGTAACACAGCAACGTTCTCAAAAGTTCCGCTGACTCCTAGATCGACAACAGCAGCTGGTGACCAAGTGTTCAGACACATGAGCCTGAAGGGGACATTTTATATGCAAACCATAATACCGCCACATCAATGTGAGCATGAACAAAATAGCAGCCATAAGTTAACATAGGGGCTTTGAAATTCACCTCCCCAGCTCTACAGTGAGATAGTTCTACACTTTTTGGTGATGATTTCCCTTCCTCAAGGAAATAATTGTGTGGAAGGTTTATGAATCTGTAGTATACAGAAGCTAAGAACCAGACAATTGGAGGCATTGACACAGTACTCTTATTATTTATTATTAATGTTCTACATCTCTCTCGGTATTTATCTTAATTATCTTTCATGTTGGTGAATATTGTATATTTTTGCTAAATAATTATTACAAGAGTATCACATTAAGTTAACATAGAGTAGATATTAATACAAATTTGCAGCGTAAGCATATATGCATCAATCAATATCTTATATACTTCATTGCTTTTGACATTATATCAATTTCATGTAATATGTAATATTGTGTTAGTATTTTAGGAATCATGACCATTTTGCAGTCCTGACATGAATGATTTAAACTAGTCATAAGTTATTTCCAGGTAATTAGTGTTAAAACAAAGTTGTGGTGTTAGAATGCATATAAAATATCTTTCCTATGCCATCCAGAAAAGGTGGGTTTAGTTACTCAATCCACTTTCTGCCATTTGTGAACTCTAAGCTCTCAAACAGTTCTTGGAATCCCCTGTGAAGTGAGAGTAATATCACGTGTGTAGAACTGAATTTATCTTCACATGCTACCACTCACTCACCATCCTTGATTTCCCTTCTTTCCTGCTCTGACATATGCATACTATTCATCTCTATCATGGCCGTTGAAACCTACGGATGAACACACTAGGGCAGCTGATGGACACCCTTGAAGATGCTGAAATCTGTGTCAAGGACCACCATCCTTTTATATCAGAAACTGCTTGCATCACAGGAGCTGCCAGCAGCAATGTACTGATACAGGCCTCAGTGCTTTCAGACTGCAGGAGCATCATTTCAGCAACCATTTCCATGCTTACTAGAACACAAAGTTGAATTGGAGCTGTATCTGAGATGTTGTGCATGGTAGAGGGAGGTATAGAACTAAAAATAAGAGAGAGAGAGAGAGAGAGAGAGAGAGAGAGAGAGAGAGAGAGAGAGAGAGAGAGAGAGAGAGAGAGAGAGATAGAAAACAGAAAATTGGCAAGGAATAAAAGTGCCTTTATTTGGAAACTGAATTCAAGCTCAAATGTTTTTATTTCAACCTGAATACTTACTGTAACTGGTGCTACTTAGTAGTCAGAGCCATTGCATTTTTCCTTGTGAAATTATGAGTCATGTTTACTATGTTTCTGGTCAGCATCATGTTTATTTGTTTCTCAAACTGGGCAGGATTCAAGTTAATATATGACTTACTTCCTACATTACACATTTTAATATAAAATTCTATCATGCCCTATAAAAAATACTAGACATAACAAAGAAGACAATCATCTTTCCTGTCATGGTTAATCTTTACTGTCAACTTGACGGTATTTAGAGTCACCTAGAAAATGGTTGAGTCATATCTCTGGGTGTGTTTGTGGGGGACATGAGAGTGTTTCCAGAGAAGATTAGCCTTGGTGGAAGACCCACCCTAAATGTAGGTGACACCCTTGCATGAGCTTGGAGCAATTAATGGGGATGGAGGAGAAAACTAGGAGAATGGCTGGGTCATCCTTTATCTACCACCTGGCCTTCTTGTCTCTACCATGTTGAAATCAATCTTCTGAAGCTATAAGCAAGACAAATTCTTCCTTGATTTAAGTTGTTTCTATCTAGTATTTTGGTCACAGTGATGACAATGCTAATAATATATCATCTGATAACCTTGTATTCAGACTCGGTGTATGGGGTAGGGGACATATTGTGGACATCTCTCTATGCATACATTTGTATTTACTCTCTCACACAAACATACAGATGTACTCTTACTTAACTATGATCTTATAGTATGGGCTTTAGATAACTTCCTTTCTCCATACATCATTTTATTTTTCCACTTTATAGGAAGATGAGTGAGTTCACTTGTAAAGACACTTGGCAGAGTCCTTTTCCTTAATGGAGTGTTAGTTGTATTTTTAATAGTAACAAATAATTCATCCTGAATAATAATGAATGATACAGTATTTCAGAGGGTAAAAGACCAAATGGCTATAAGACTTTCACTATATGGTCAGTCTACTAGGTTAAATGTCATGGTTATTACATTGACTTTTTTTTTTAAGTTTTTATAACAATTGTTTCAACAGATGAGCAAAGTGAAGCATACAATGACCATCCACACACCACACCTGCATCTGCATTTACCAGCGAATAGCATCTTTAATATTTGTTGAGATGCCTCTTTATTAGTTCCTTAATGCAGTCTTTTTGGCCTTTCTCCTCTGAAACATCTTAAACCCCTCTTGTTCCTTCATCCCTAGAGTGTTCAACCTCTGTTCTTCTATACTCACATCATCGCATGTAATTACGATTCCAGGTTGAGCATCTGAAAATTTGAAATTTGAAATGTTCCAAAACACAAACTTTTGTGAGTGCTGATGTGGTTCCTCACATGGAGCAGTCCCCACCTCAGAGGAGGAGCTGTTGTGAAAATGTAAGTCCCTAGAATACTGCATCAGGCCACCCCAGTCTCTATGTAAAAGGAGGACATGAAATATGGATAGATTTCATCTTTATACTTAAATCCAATCTCTAGGGCCAGAACCCCACTATGTATATACAAATAATTCAAGCTCCAGAAAATCTGAAACCCTTCAGGCGTCAAGTATTTCAGATAAAGGGTACCCAAGCTGTGCCACACACCTCTAACAAATCCCTTAGTATTGTTTTACATGTTGATGGCTTATTCAGACAGTCGACTTGTAAAAACTAGGGGGAATATCCTTTTAACTTCAATCGGGTAGCTCAATTCTTTTAAAACAAAGTCATATAGTCCTTAAATGGCCTTTGATTCACCGAGTTTTATCTTCATTTTCTTTGTCTATACTCTTGATAGTATGGCACTGTCTGAAAACTTAGAGCTATTTCTCTCCAGATGTGGGGAGGAGCTACAGGTCTGAGTGAGTTCTTTCAGGAAAAGCATATTCCCATTCGGCTTTTTACAGCTGCCACCAGGGACTACCAGCCTGAGGACCAATGCCTTGCAGCAGAGCGAATGTGGCCTTGGCTCTTTACTTTTTTAAAAGAGAAATGATTTATTTTTATTTCATGAGTGTTCTGTCTGCATTTATGTACGTACATCGTGAGCATGGCTGGTGCCTGTTGAGGTCGGAAGAGGGCATCGGTTTCACAGGTGGTTGTGAGTTGCCACGTGGTTGCTGAGAACTGAACCCCTGTCCTCTCCAATGGCAGTCAATACTCGAAACTGCAGATCCATCTTTCCAGTCATTGGGCTGGGTTTTCATGCACCAAGGAAACAACTGGTGAAACCAACCAAGTGTGGGCTTCAGGGAACATACTCCTATGGCTCAGCAGTGACACAGGTGTCCACCCAACAGGACAGATTGCTTTAGCACGGTGGCCAGGATGAAAATGCGCTTTCCCCATGTTGTTCCACACACTCATTTTGTTCTTTCAAATCACTTGCTGCCATTACAGAAACAACTAGTCTCCCGGGATGAGGTTAAGCCTCTGTCTTTTCTCATATGTCTCTATGTACAGCACAGATTCTCAGCCCATTCCAGGTGCTCTCAAATTCTGCCGTATACATTGAAATGAATATGATCCTGTATGGAGCTGGGTCTATGACCATATCACCTTGAACATACCCAATCTCTTATTGGAGTTGGAATGATCAGTTGGGGTAGGATGGAGGCTTGTATGGCATGCATGTGAGTCTGGGTAGGGGAGGAGGCCTTCCTGTTTGGGAGGAGCTGCTGGCCCTAATGTGCTTGTAATATGCATGTGAACTCTGAGCTGTTGCCATGCGGAAGGAATTACACTTCTGCAACTCACTTCCACCACAACCCCCAGGGGAACTCTAACGCAGGCATTGAACTAAGCCCATACAGCTGTGAACTTGATACTCAGCTCTCTGGGTGCTATGCAATCCAGTCTGCTCCTTCCTGCTCCAGCAACCCCACCTCCTCCAGGTTCCTGGAAGGAAATCCCAGTCAGGGGAAGGGATATCAGAGAGCAGTTCAGTTTCCCTATTTAATACAAAGAGCCATCAAGGGCAGTGAAGGAGGGTGAGCTGGGGGCAGGTATTGTTAAAAAGGGAACCACTGACTTCCTGTGAGCATGGGTTCTTCTCACCCCTCCCTGCAGCGCTGTGGAGGCTGTTGACTCCATCTTAAAGGACACACATAAATACACTGAACCTGCTGCTCTGAGGTCCTTCGCATTGGGGGCCAGGAAAGCTCTCTCTGGTAACAAAGAAGACCCCATTTTCCTATGGCTAAGGCCACCAGGCTTCTGGTTTCACATGTCCCTCAGCTGCTGCCACAGTTGTGGATCTGTGTCTCTTATTGAGAGCTCGCAAGGTTCACAGCACATGCTTTGCAGCTGCACCACCCAGCTAGAGGGTGAGACCAGGGGAGCATGGCAGGCTGAGATCATTTCCGCCCACATCAGAAGGCAGAGAGAAGTTTGCGGAGAGCTACAATGAGCCCGCCACTAACTGCTTTACATCTTCTGGGCCAAGATGTCTCTTCCTACACCATGCATTGATGGGAGACCACAGGGACAGAATGTTGTGGTGGGAATTGGCCTTAAAAATTGCATGGGTTTTAGGTGTAAGAATTCTTTTCTTACCCCTGCTTCTCAGCAATTCTGTTCAGCACATCTCAGCTCCACTTCCCACTCCCTCTTGGGATTTTACACATATTCTGAGTGCATGGACAAAAGGCAGAGAACAAGAACGTTGGTGTGGGAGGAAAGAGTAAGGAGCCTGGGGAGGAGAGAGGGAGGAAAAGGAAAGGGATACAGAGAGAGAGAATATGAAAGAGAATGAATACACCAACCAAAATTTTCTTCAAACATCACAACACAAAGACAAAAGAAAGAACATTTCTTTTTTAATGGAAAATAGAAACAAGTTGGTAACAGAGACAGGAAATTGTAAGAAAATTGTTTTATTTTTTTATTTTATTATTTTTTTTAATCTTCATCCATGACTGCTGTCTATTATGAATCTCACCATAAGCTCCAGGAAGAGCCTGAGAGATTTTTCCCTTCTCCTCCCACTGACCTGCCAATGTGGGTGAGTCACCCTTAGGATCTTTGCTTTCTGCTTCCCATATAGTCTCATGGCCTTTTCTGGAACCTGCTCCACCCACCACACTTGGACCCTAATTGCTGCCCCCACCCTCTTTCCTGTGCCTTGCACCTTCTACTCACTCAACCCACTCACTCAAGCATCCCTGATCACTTCCTCCTTCAAGCCACAACACCATTACACGTCAATCACACCACCCTTTGCTGGCTTAGCAGTCTGTTTTCCCTTCTAGAGAGTGAGATGCTGGTCAGTCAGTGTGGTCTTTCTCTCGGCTTACTTTTTGTGCTCTGAGGTCCTATGACCAATGCCAAAAACAAAACAAAAAAACAAATCCCTCAAAGAGTAAACACATGACTCTCCTGGAGGGAGGAAGCCTTCCCCCATGTGTTGTGGCTGTCACACAACTGTGCTGCTTACTCTAACGCAAGGGAAAAAAAAATCCATTTCTTATATATAAGCCATTTCAGGATATCACTAGGTACAACTAGATGTGGGTATACACAAAGTACCACACTTTTCCATATCTCTTGGCTTCAGTTTAAAATGCTTTAGTTTTAGACTAAGCATTTATGTGACTGTCAGAGAAGCCCCTAAATACAGCCTTTCTCAGCATTGCAATTTTTAGTTCAGAAAAAAAAGGGGTGGGTGGGTGGGTGAGTGGGTGGGTGGGAAGATCCTCTTTCTCAGAAAAACTAACTAAATGGCTCCTTTATAGTGATTGGCACATGTTTCCACTGTAAAACCAATGCCTCTGGCCAGGAAAGACCTTTCTTCTTCTGGGCTTAGATCTCAGTGATACAGTACTTCTCTGTAATGACCTGTTCCAAAACCAGGGAAACGGAGAGAGGTGTAGAGGTGTTTACTCAAAGAGCAACCAGCTGTCAAAAATAATCAGGTGAGGCAGAAGGCGAATAGAGCCAAGTCTTTATTCTTTGAGATTTATATTAGAGACAAAGAACTTCATTTATCATCCAGTTCTAGTGAAAAAAAATAAATAAAAATCTCATCTGCTGTTTGATTTTAGTATAATATACACTTTTAAACATAATTTTAAAGAGAGAACTTCATTCACTTTGATAACTGAGTCATATCAGACCAAGAAAACTGCTTGCTAGTGACAAGATCAGCAAAATTCTTGATTAATAGGAACTAATAGGAAAATTTTAAATAAAAAAAATGTAAAAGTTTTTTTTTTTTTTAATGGAGCCTAAACTTGGTACATCATTATAGAGAAAATAAAAGTGAAAGTAAGTTTTCATGAGTGTCTACTCTGAGTTGTTCTGTGGTGGTCTTTTCCTATTAAAGCATCCAAACTGGAGAGTGGAGCCCAGCGGAATGACTGGACAGTGTTGCCATTAGAAATATCATCAGGAAAACCAGCTTCTTTGGCCCTGAAATACAATGCCACCACACACGTTCTGAGTGCATGAACAAAAGACATAGGGAAAGAAAGACGGGTAAGGGGAGGAGGAGAAGGGGTGGGGTGGAGTGAGAACATAAATGAGAATGAAGAGATCAACCTCAACATGTGTGAAAACATGAAGACAAAAGATAAAAAGCTTGTTTCTGGATGAAAAGTTACCAGGCGGTACAGTTAATTTGAATGGAAAATAGAAAAGAGTTGATCTTGGAGATGGAAACGCATGCTGTCTTCAATCTCTCCCAAGCATCTCTCTCTAGGCCCTCTTCGTTCTTCACGATTCTCAACACTGGGCGACTGAAAGTTTTTAACACGTAGGTAAGTCTGCTGTTTCCTGGCATCTCATCTGTTTAAAGTTTGGACTTGAAAGTTAAATAAAGCTTAAACTCTTTATCAGAGCCCAAAGGCTCCTGAAAGCTCCAGTCTGGTCCTGGTCTCTCCTCAGTCCTACAAGGCTTTTCACTGTTCTCTCCTGCCTGTCCGCCTTGAGCTCACCCTGATCTCATTCCTTGTGCTGAACTCAGGCCAATGCTCCCCACCCCCAATTCCTGTGGTAGAGACACAAGGCTTGCTCGCTTCAGAAACAAACAAACAAACAAGTATGAAACAAGACATTGAAAAGTCTTGAAATATGTCAAGAGTAACTGATTGCATGTGAGGATCAAACCATCAACTCAAACCCCAGAGTCGTACACAGGCATTCCAGACAGCAGAACTATGGCTCTCTAGATCTTACAACACTTACTAGCATACTAAATAAGAGGTTAGAAAAGATGAAATTCAAACTGCTTTGTTTAAAAGTACTTTAAATAATGGATTGCAATATTTGAGAACTGGACTAGAATCTTAGCATTTTACTTTTTTACCCATTTATCACCCTAAGTACAGAGGTGAATTTGGTCATGAAGAAATAAATTAGTTTTCTAACTAGGAAGGGGCAAAGGCTTAAAGTGGTTTAATGGCCAGGAGCAATTGAGTCACAAAACCAAGAAAAGAATTAAGATGTCCTGGTGGCTGCTGTATCTCACTAAGGTCTAGATTGTAGGCGATATTCTCTGAGAATATAACATTTCCTAAGCCTCTTCCATATTAGAAACACTGTGCTAGACTCTTGACATGACATTTCATTTAATTTAAGCTCTAATATCATAAGGTAACGTATACATCGTCATTTGAGGAAACTGTGTTAAGAAAAAAGAATCACTTTTTATGAGATCTTACAATGCAGATACAGGAGTTTCATATTTAGAAAGGCAAGCTGGCTTAAAGATTTGAGCGCTCTAATGAGTATGGTGTTGTTTTAATACCTCTAAAAGCTGTATTTATATTCAAGACTCCTCACACAGGAAAAACAAATATACACCATTCTTTCTTTAGCTCATTCATATATTTGTATGTATGTAATCCATTCTCTCCTTTGCTAACAGATATTTATCAGGCACCTTCCAGAAGATAGGTACTGTTCCTTGTATCAGATACACAAAGGTGAGCAAGTTAAGCAAGACTTGATCCTTTGAAGAACATATTTAAGGGACATCAGATGAAAAGTGAGCAAAGAAATAGACTAAAAACAATGGTAAGAAAGAAACAAGGACTTGAGATGAGGTAGAGAATGAGAGTTGAGGATCTACTTCAGAAAGGAGGGTCAAAGAAGGACGTTATGAAAAATACCCAGTAGCACAAAGTATTCCAGGACAGAGGCCTGTCTGAATTCAGCATATGGAATCAGGTTAGGGTGAACTGAAGATGGGCAGGCAGAAGCTACAGTCAAAAGCCACATAGGAACAGAAATGAGAGCAGGATGGAACTGGAGGCCATATGACCCTCTGGGATCTTAAATATTTTAAGTTTTATTTAACTTTCAATCCCAAACTTAAACAGACTTAATGTCAGGAAACAACAGAGTTACCTACATTTGAAAAACTTTCAATTGCCCAGTGTTGGGAATTGTAGGAGACCAGCTCCCACATTTATTTACCCCAGGGACTCTTGAGGAGTGAGGGATAAGAGACTTAGATGGAAATATATATAGAGACAGACAGACAGAAACACAGGATAGCCTTGGGAGGGCCTGGGTCAAAACCCACCAGCCCCTTCTGTCTCTTCTAAAGGGTTTTTTAAAGGAATGCCAAGGGGGGAGCAAAAGACTTTCCCCCAGCACAGCCAAGTGCAGAACATTCCAAATGCCTGGTAACCATGCACATGGTCAAGCCATCCACTAATGCAGCCCCGCTGTGTAAATCAAGCTCAGATCTCACTAGGAAACCTCTGTGGACCCCAACAAGGAACCAAGAAGACAAGAGCAAGGGTGAGCATAAAGAGAGGTACTAGAGAGAGTCCAGCAGAGGAGTGGTGCTGGCTAGACCCAATGGCAGTGAAAATGGGAAGAGATAGGTGAGGTTGATAGACATTGTAGAGGTGGAACTGAGAGCTGGCTTCTGGGTTAGCCTGATCTTTCTAAAATGTGGATTGGGAATGCTAGAATGGACACTTTGACATGACTTCGTGCCTGGCCTGAACGACAGTGTCATCGGAGGGGGCCTACGCTATGATAGGGACATCTTTGGGTCTGACAATGTGAGTGGTTATTGTCAGCCGACCATGTGGCAGAGTGGGTATGTCCTTGAGGGCCAAGGCCTTTTATCTCTGTGGTGTATTATCTGTGTAACTTCTCCTTCTGCCACGCAGTGAAGAGGGCAGAAGACCCGGGCAATAAGACAGCTCAGGATGGAGCAGACAGAATCCTTGAGTGTGTAGACATTTGCTGTCAACCCTCAGACACCACATTAGCTTGTTCTGTAAGAGAAAAGCAAGCTTCTACCATGTCTGAGTCTATATGAAATAAATCCTACTGTTCCAAAAGGCAGTGTTAGCAATGCTGAGAGTAAAAAGGCCTTCCACTGAAACAGAGTTATCTCTGTCAAGGAGAGTTTAGGCTTTATATGCTCGCTTCTTCCTGGACACATGTAGAAAATGATTTTGTCTTTGTTAACAGGAAGATGAAAGGTGTCAGATTAAGTAAGTGTAGTAGAGAGAGTTTTGTCATCTCGAATTAGGTGTTTAAAACTAATACATTCTTTTGTTTTCTATAAATTTAAATTAAATCAAACTTTATTCTTAGGAAATTTATTCTCTATATTGTGGTTGCAAGAAAGTGATGAGAGCTTTAGGTTCTACAGAAGCAACAAGATATATCCCCATCCATTACAATGGCAAATGATTATAATTCGTTTCAGAATATGGGTTAGGGGAGCTATCTTTATTGAGTGTACAGTTCTGTGGAAAATAAAGAATCATTTAGATAATTACTAAACAATGTAACAAGTACCATGAAGAAGACAAAAATTTCACTGGACAAATACTGGTGAGATTTTTGATTTCTTCAAAGAACTTAGGTAACAATAGAAGGATATGAAGAGAAAAGCAGGATTTTAAGGCTGACAGACATCATATGTGAACTCTCTTACCTTGAGAAGACCATGGTAAAAAGTAGGTTGAGCCAATGTATGAGACTGGGTTAAAGGACCTCAGGGATTGTGAGACTGGGAACTTCAGAAGTTGGGGAAGGGCGATGTTAAATCCTACAGAAAGGTTAAGTACAGGAAGCTAAGTACAGAAACAGAGGGTTTTTTGTATTAGGAAGTCATGGAGAATACATTGTACAGTGAGAACAATTAATGTTAGCTAAGTTAAGCGTAGGGGGCCATTTTTACTGTCTAAGATATGTGAGAAACAGGGGCTGGAGAGTTGATAGCTCCATGGTTAAAAGCACTGGCTGCGGGGCTGGAGAGATGGCTCAGAGGTTAAGAGCACTGACTGCTCTTGCAGAGGTCCTGAGTTCAATTCCCAGCAACCACATGGTGGCTCACAACCATCTATAATGAAATATGGTGCCCTCTTCTGGCGCGCAGATATACATGCAGGCAGAACAGTGTATACATAATAAATAAATAAATAAATATTTTAAAAAAAAAAAAAAAAAAAAAAAAAAAGCACTGGCTGCTTTCCAGAGGACCCAGGTTCAATTCCCACTACTTACATAGCAGCTCACAATGGTCTATAACTCCCGCTCCAGGGGATCTGACACCCTCACACAAACATACATGTAAACAAAACAAAAACAAACAAACAAAAAACCCAGTGTACATAAATATTTTAAAAAATCTTAAAGATTTAGAAAAAAGGAACTTTGAGAAACAAAGTCAGAACTACTATACACAGAGAGAAACTGATAAAATCAAGATATGTTTAGGAAGTGAAAGTAGAAAGATATTGTGATGAATTAAATAAACTGAATTTTAAGAAGATATGAACCATTGGGGAAAAGTTGCTATAGTCACAAAATTCAATCTATTCTAAACATCCTAGCAGGTATTTCTATTAATAAGAGCAAAAGGTAGCTCACCTGCATCTAAAAGCCCATTTTGTCAGCCTGAGACAGATTCAATATTGCTTCCAAAACTAGTGAAACCAGAGCTCATAAGCTACGAAGTTTAAAAAAATTGCAATAGAGGGTGGACCTCTCAAAGGTGCTCTGGATGTTCGTCAAAGTAGTAAATGATGGCTTTGCAATGCCAAAAGCATGTTTGTAGAAATTTAAAATAAATTTAAATTCTGGAAACATATGATCTCAACTTCATACATGCTCATATGCCTTTAGCTCATGTCTTTTTTTTTCATTCATTTTATATACCAACCACACAGCCTCCTTTCCTCCCTCCTTCTGTTACCCCCAACTCTCCCCTATCTTCTTCCCATCCCCTCCTCCAACAGGGTAAGTTCTCCCAGGAGGGGACAGCTAAGCCTGGTGTATTCAGTTGAGGCAGCACCCAGCCCCTCCCTGGTAGTTCATGTCTTATTTCATCTAATTCACGTTAGTGGGATCCAAGCTAGGATTCATGGGACAGTTCTGCCACATGACTCCGTGTTGCAACCTGGAGCATCAGTATGACCGTTCTTTGGAATTTTAAAATTTGCTTTTATCATTTTGGAAGTAGCTTTTACTCTGAGCAAACCTAAAACAATCATATTGCTTTCCTGCATCTTCTAGGCTGTCCCACTGCATCTCATTCTTCTGAGAGACGTACTTGCTTTATAAAGCACATTTGAACACTGCTAAATCAGGGTACATCTCTAATCAACAGTGTCTTCACATTGGCCAGAAAAGAGCAGCAACTCTCCCATTTGCTCCTCCTAGCACAGAGAGTTCTTATCACCAAGGTTTAGCTCTGTGTGCTCCATCCCCCCAGAGTTTGACACTTCAACCTCATGGCTGCCCTTACTCTGTCACCTCACCCCTCCCTATGTGCGAAGACTCTGTCCAACTTGCAGAAAGAGATGGTCGGATAAGGTCTCAGGGGAAATCTCTCTCTTCCATTGGCCTCTCCTTCCCTCCTTTTCACTGAAATTGGAAGTCTAGTGCACATTTCCATGCTTGCATTTTTGTGCATCATCTGTGCCTGGTGTACCAGAAGCCAGAAGAAGGTGTCAGATCTCTGGAACTGGAGTTACAGTTGGTTGTGAGCTATTCTGTGGGTACTTGGAGTTGAACCCTAACCCTCTGGAAGACTATTCAGTGCTCTTACCCTCTGTGCCATCTCTCTGGCCCCCAATAGACTGATTTTTATCTGTATTTTCATTAAACACAAAGACAAGAGAGTGGATTTATCCAGTAAGGCAGACTTCTTTGTTCAGTAGAAAGGTGTTTTTGTTTTTAAACATTTTTTAAGTATTTCTTTCTTCATTTTTTTATGTGTTATGAATGGTTTACAGGGCCCACAGTGACCTGAAGAAAGTGTTGTGTCCCCTGAACTTGTAGTTATAGACAGTTGTGAGCTTCCATGTGGGTTCTGGGAATTGAACCTGAGTCTTCTTCAAGAACAGCCAGTGATCTAAACCGAAACATCTGACCAGCTCCAGTACAGAAGTTTTTAAATGATAAAATGTCAGAATCCAAGAATGTGCATTTTTCAAATAATAAACATATAAAGGTAGTTCCTGTTTTGTTCTCCTATAATATTTTGTTTATTGATAATAATGTTTATTCAGTCTGTAATTGTGACCATTGATTCAGTCATGGATCAACATCACTTCCATCAGCACATTTTCCTATAGGGCAAGCACAAGTTTCTCCACCATCCTGACAGCCTCTACTCCTATCAACTCCAATATTTTGTATAAACCCAGCCTTGTGTGTAAATTTGATCATTGGTTCATTCATTCATTCATTAGATTTTTCCATAAGAACATTATAGTAATCACCACTGATTATACAAAACAGTCTATTATCTATAAGTCAAGTTTATAGTGAGGGAGGTAGATATGTAGAAACATAAATGATTACATCACCAGGTTTGGAGAAAATTAACAAAGTCCTGAGGTAGACAATCTCTATGAGGAAGTTAAGCTGTTGATTAAAGAATGTTCCAGGGTGATCAATGTAAAATAAGCAGGAAAGAGGATTGCATTTAAAGGAGCAGGAAAAGACCAGCATGTTCAGGGCATAGTATGGGAAATATGGAAGATCTAAGTAAATGGGTTGAGTAATGCTCCCAGAAGCTGAATTTTATTCAAATGAAACCTGGAAAATATTGGTATGTTTTAAACAAGACTTAATATAACCTGATTTGTGTTGATAGAAGATTAATTTACTCCTTGGGATGGCAATAGAAGGGATGGAAGATAGAAATTTGGAGATCAGTTTAAAAGGTTTTCCAACAGTATGAGTGCTTCATGTCATGTGTTCCAGGTGGAAATGGAGCAGAATTAGCAGGTGTCTCACACAGAGTGAAAAGACTTGTTCACAAACTAAATACAGTTGTAAAAGGAAAGGAGAAATAAAATGCAAACTTTTTTTTTTTTTTAAGAAAAAGTTGCCGGGCGGTGGTGGTGCACGCCTTTAATCCCAGCACTCGAGAGGCAGAGCCAGGCGGATCTCTGTGAGTTCGAGGCCAGCCTGGACTACCAAGAGAGTTCCAGGAAAAGGCGCAAAGCTACACAGAGAAACCCTGTCTCGAAAAACCAAAAAAAAAAGAAAAAAAAAAAGAAAAAGTTACTGTGTGCATATTGGTACATCTGTAGACAGGATTGAGAATTGAGGCAGGTTTAAAGAAAGGATGGATGAAAACTGCCAATGTCTGCTGGGTTGGCTCCAAGTCAATCAATGGACTGTCAAGAATGTAGCAGCAAATTTAAGTCTAGAGACTTGACACTAGCTGATGCTGCTAAGAGTAAATCATGAGAGAACCTGCATGAAGCAGCCCAGAGACAGATGTACCATTGCACCTAAAAGTAGCGCAACAGCAAGCTATATGATAAAAGGGTTAGGCAAACTAGAACAGATGAACACTAGCCAAAGCAATATGTAGTAACATTGAGAGGCCAAGAGCAAGATGTGGTTCATGATGTAAATCTGTATATCAACATGAAAGACTTGGCTCAAACTGCAAATCTGTGAGTCACTCAGGAAGGCAGAAAGGGGCCAACACTGAGTTCTTATTAGAGTGCCATAGAAATCCTTCAAAGTCAGGTGGATAGAGAAGAACCAACATGAAAACTGCTGTGAAAAAGCCAATCAGGGTCAAAGACCATGTGTAGATGGTGTTTTGGAAACTGACAAAAGACAATGGCTAGAGAAGTTAAGATGAACTCTAATGCTACTGGGAAGTCACATAAGACAGAGAAGAGGGTGACAGTGCAACATCTGGCCACGTGGACATCACTAGCAAGCCTATCAAAATGCGTGCTCACAAGGATTCTATAAGTCCTTATTATTCTTAGGATAAAGATAAATTCTTGGAACCTGGAAGCCCTGGCAAGCTTTGGTTCCTGTCTCTGCAGCATCATTTCCCACACTTTGCTGTTCTTCGTGGTACCACATGTAGCCCCTTTCACTCCCTGTACACAGGCTCCTTCTTTAGCTCCATTGTTCTTTCTGCCGAGAATATTCCTTTTTCTCCCCACACTCACCTAACATCTACTATTGTTTCAGATAGAGACAGACAGTCAACCTCTTCATTTCAGGCAAACTTTTCAACATCAAGATTAGACCAAATGTAACATTGTGTGTTTAAATCAGAGACTCAAGTGTTTCCTGTGTTCTGAACTTATCAGGAGGATTAATTAATGACTAGGTTTTCCACCATAGTAAGGTAGGGCACGGAGCACGCCTAGTTTTGATGATCATTTTTTCCCTTCATGCCAGGCAAATGATTGTCTTCTATCAAGAACTCATTTGTTGAATGAAAAATGTTAATGTCGGCTGGCCTTGCCTCTTTCTTTCTCTGCTGATATTGCTCCTGCCAACATGGTGAATGTTCCTAAGACCCGCTGGACGTTCTGCAAGAAATGTGGCAAGCACCAACTCCACAAAGTGACCCAGCACAAGAAGGGCAAGGATTCTTTGTATGTCCAGGGAAAGCGGCGCTATGACAGGAAACAGAGTGGCTATGGTGGGCAGACTAGGCCTATTTTCTGCGAAAAGGCTAAAACTACAAAGAAGATTGTGTTGAGACTTGAGTGTGTTGAGCCCAACTGCAGATCTAAGAAAATGCTGGCTGTTAAGAGATGCAAGCACTTTGAACTGGGAGGCTATAAGAAGAGGAAGGGCCAGGTGATCCAGTTCTAAGCTGATCTTGTTATGAAGACAATAAAATCATGAGCTTGTACTCGCAAAAAAAAAAAAAAAAAAAAGAAGAAAAATGTTAATGTCCACTTCTGTAACCTCATGGAAGCTGTTTATATAACTTCTGTAGCAAAAACTGTAGAAAATGATTTGAGTAATTTCTGTGATACTTTCCTTAAATTTATTGTCAGTCAGTTTTCTTCATTTTAAACCTCGATTGATCAAACTTTGGAATTGTTTTAGATGCACACTGCTGTAAACCATTATGCTTACTCCATCTGAAATCCAAATACGCTTCTAAGGTTGCTAAGGTAACATGACTTTCGTATATTTTATATACGTTCTCCCTTTTAATATGATGGCATATCATGCTCTTTCCATCTGATTCCCAGTTTTGTCAAACACTTTACATAAGATCAAGTTAACGGAACACAACTGTTTGCTTGAAGACAGACATGGTCAGTTCACAGAGTTGGCCATCGAAAATGAATTTTAATAGACTGGTACTGGTATGAAAAAGGGACAGTCCTTATTCACACTTGGTGAGAGGTTAAACTAGTGCAACCACAGTTGAAATGAGTGTTCATGTCTCTAATCAAGTGTGGTGGTTTGAATGAGAACAGCCCCCATAAGCTCATATATGTGAATGCTTAGTCACCAGGGAGTAGAATAGTCTGAAAGGATGAGATGGATTAAGAGGTGTGGCCTTACTGAAGGAAGAGTGCCACTGGAGGTGGGCTTTGAGGTTTCAAAAGCCCACGCCATGACCAATCTCTTTCTCTGTCTACAGATCAGGACGTACAGCTACTGCTCCAATGTCTGCCTGCATGCTGCCATATTTCCCACCATGATGATAATGAACAACATCTCTGAAACTAAAACAAGCCCCCAATTAAATGCTTTCTGCTATAAGTTGCCTTGGTCATGGTGTCTCTTTCTATAACAGAACAGTGACTAAGACATCAAACTAGAACCAAAACCACCACATGACCCAGCTATGTCACTCCTGGGCCTGCATCTAAAGTAATCTAAACTCTACTTGTACATCCATGTTCAGTGCCTCTTTATTCACAACAGCAAGGAAATTGAATCAGCTTAGAAGTTCCTCAACATATGCATGATAAGTAAACTGTTGCATATATACACAACTGAATATTACATGTTGCTC
Source organism: Peromyscus californicus insignis (assembly GCF_007827085.1). NCBI lineage: Eukaryota > Metazoa > Chordata > Mammalia > Rodentia > Cricetidae > Peromyscus > Peromyscus californicus. The sequence continues at coordinate 24,990,391 of NW_026294436.1, read as the reverse complement.
AGCTCTAAAGACAAATGAAATCATGAAATTTTCTGGCAAATAGTTAGAACTGGAAACAGACTGAGAATAGTAATTCAGGCTGGGAAAACAAAAATTTACATGTTCATTCTCATATTTGGATCCTGGCTTCAAATCTTTTCTTGCGTGTTCAACTTGGACCACAAATGGAAGCTAGGAATCTAGAAAGGGGGCATTTGGGGACACAGATGTATTGATAGATGACAATGGATTATAGGTAAAGGGAAATCAGAGAAGTGAAATACTGAGGGTAAAAAGCCTTGGATAGGCAGGACCATGGGAAGATAGGAAAAAAATGAAAGAGTGTGGAGAGAGGGTTGTGCTAAAGGAAAGGTCTATTAACTGGCCATATGAAAACCTACTGTCTTTAAACCATTTAAAATTATAATTGGGAAAGAGTAGAACACATATGATATGAAAGGAGATGGAGGGATCATGGGGGCAAAAGGTGTAAGCAATGATGGAGTAGGGGCTGGGGAAGAGAAGGATGTAGGGGGTAGATGAACTAAAACTAAGGATGCATGAAAAAGCTTTGTGAGGAGCCACTAATTACTAAGCTAATTTCAAAGTATAATTACAGATAAAAGGAAACTTAAATGGAGGTACCCTACATGGGTGGTCAATGCTCTTCCCAGAATATTTGAATTTTTAAACAGAAAAATGGCAAAACCCAGCATGGGATACTGATTATTGGTCAGGGAGACCTCAGAGGTCTGCAAAGTGACACTGGCCATTGCCATTGCTCTTGCTTACTAAATATAAATATGTGGTATGATTCGATTGTTGAAGATACCACATATTTTGGCTATAAGACAGAAAAATCAATTTGAAACTGACTAGGAAACTTCTTTCCTGCTGGCTAGCTCTCAAAGTGACAAAGTGCTATGGAGATTGTAGCAAAGTACTCTTATCCAGTGCTGGCTCCTGCATAATATAATACTGACCTGTGTAGGTGGAAGTTTCTTTCCTGCCTACCTGTTCCCAAATACCCAGCAGCTGTTTCTTAAATAATTGATTCAGAGTCTTAATATTACTTATAAATGCTCAGCCAGTAACTCAAGCTTTATACTCACTAGCTCTTACACTTAAATTAACCCATAATTCTTGTCTGTGTTTAGCTACATGGTTTGGTACCTATTCTCAGTGCTGCATTCTCATCACGCTTCCTCTGTGCCTCACTGGTGACTCCTGACTCCACCCTTCCCCTTCCCAGAATTCTGCTAGTGTAGCTGAAGTTTTCCTGTGTCTCAGCCAATCCACAGCTGCTAAGACCCAAGTAAACACACAGAGGCTTATATTAATTAAAACTACTAGGCCATTAGCTCAGGCTTACTACTGACTAGCTCTTACACTTAAACTCAGTCCATTTCTGTTAATTTATATATTGTCATGTGTTCCATGGCTTTACCTGTGTGCCATTACATGCTGCTCTCTGGATGGTGGACTGGCATCTCCTGACTCAGCCTTCCTCTTCCCAGAATTCTCCTTGTCTGCTTATCCCACCTATGCTTCCAGCCTGGCTACTGGCCAATCAGCATTTTATTTATCAACCAATCAGAGTCATATATATTCACAGCATGCAGAAAGACATTCCCATCATTTCCCCTTTTCTTTCTATTCAAAGGAAGGTTTTAACTTTAACATAGTAGAATTACATAAAACAAAACAGTTATCAAGTAAGAATTATAGCTATAATATCTAGTCTATTTGTGTTTGGCAAAATTAAAGAAGATATCCTATCTATTCCATATTTGTGAGTCTAGGGTTTCATAACTACCTTATCTCTTATTATAACCAAGGAAAACCACAATTATAACTATCTAGTCTTCAACTACATCAAAGACCTCAGAAGGATACAATATCACCTAAGTAAACAGGAAGTACATTGTAAAAAACTTCCAAAAATCTAGAATGACAGAGACAGCTGGTTGCCTGGACAGTCACCCAAAGTTTTTCTGCAATGTTGGGGCATCCATCTTCAGCCTATAGGCCAAGAGTCTCTCAGTTGCTTCTCTCTGTGTCCTGTAGAATGTCTGGCAGTTCCTTCTGTGAAGCAGGAACCTGAAGGACCATCTCGCCTTGGAAAGTTTAGTGGTCACCTTCCTGTGGATCCTGCATGCTAGTCTGGTCACCCCCCTATACTTCCTGCCTGACTACTGGCCAATCAGCATTTTATTAAACCAATTCAAGTGACAAATCTTTACAGTGTGCAAGAGAGTTATGCCACAGTAGACCTGTCATGCAAAATGTCACCACTGATATAATAGTGACATAACAGTTCAGGTATAACCAGTCACTTTCTGATTGGATTTGAGACCACATGAAGGAATTCATACCTTATACTATAAACTGACTAAAATTCCATGGTTGGGAAAGTTTAGTTTTAATGGAACCTACTATTGATATTTTGCTAAATGGTTATGTTGTCAAACTGCCTATATCCATAGACCTGGGATGCTCTCAATCTTGGTCAGAGATACTTTTTTTCCCAGTGGACAGTGGCCAAGGCAGAGATTCATTATTGGTCAAAGTATTAAGAATAAGAGATTGGGTGTTAAGCCCTAAATGGGACTTCTTTAACAATTAGTTCCCAGAATTCTAATGACCAATGTCAGATAACACTGCAGCAGAGGAGGAGGAAGAGACAGAAAGACATCAAGAGCATAAGGATGTGGAGGAGTAATATGAAATGCTGTCTTCTGGACATGTCATGCTGTTCCATGTATGAACTCAGTACTTGTGGTTACTGTAAAGACTCGTATGAGATTAAGACAGCCCAAATTCCAGTATGGAGACTGGAGGAGCTCATAAGACCCTAACCCTAAGTGGGGAGTTATTGGCAGCTGATTGCTGAGGAGAGGGTGAATCATTTTTCTTTGAGTGTGTAGGTTGAACAAGCTCCAGTGGATGGTCCCAAACCCATTAGCATATGGGCAGCACTGATTGGGACTTGATGGGTTATTAAAAAGAGAGCAGGACTTGCAACTGGGAGGAAGAATATGAAGGGAGTTAGAGGGGAGAAGTTGAAAGGATGTGTATGATCAATATACATTGCATACATATATGAAATTCTCAAATAATAAATTTAAAAGAAAATGAAGTTAACAAATACAAATCAGAGAAAACATGTGATGGACCATGGGAAAGGGAGGCTTTCAAAACAGGGGAGATATTACACAGTGGTACTAAGGGGTCAAGGAGAGAATGGAGCAGGAAGGGCTAAATGGGTGAAGAGTGGAAGCAAAGGTAGAGAACAGAAATAACTAACACTAAAGACCTGTGGAAAAAGTCATATGGAAACCTGTAGAATCTGTGTATTAAAATATATAAGTTTAAGTGGAATTACCCTATAGCAGGATGATAAAGTTCTTATTAGATACTGTGAGGAAAAACTAAAATGTTCAATGCTTGGAATGGTCACAGACCCACAAATATTACAAGATATTGCCAATATTCTTGGTTCTTTTCCAAAATTTGATGATAAGACCCTATTGCTGAAGACACCACATATGAGAGTCTTAGATCATGAATAAATCAAGATGGTTCTAACCTGGAAGCTTTATCCCTATTGTCTAGATTTCATCGTGCTGGAAAGTGTTATCTACAGTACTGGAAGAGAAAAAGAATCCTCAGTCTTACTCAGCATTGAACCATGTAAGCCACAGTAGTTACCCACTTACCAAAATAGGCCCAAGGGCGCAATAGTGGTACCAGTGTCATTGTAGTAACCTACCACTTTCTAATTGTATTGAAGGTTACTTCCCAAGATGAAACAAATACCTGGGGGTATTACTGGGTTCAAGAACCTGAGGTGAGATAGGTCATAGGCCCTATGGGAGAACCTACTACTATTATTCTGATGAATGGACATAGTATTAAGTTGCATATTAATGTCTTCTCATTACATCCTTCAACACTCATCAGAGAATTTTTTTTCCTAAAGATGCCAATTAACACATTGGCCCACACTGAACAAAATGCAGAGAATAAGAGACTGTGGAATTCTCAGTCCTAAATAGAACATCTATATCACAACCGGTTATTCCAAGGCTCAGAAATTATTATAGAAAAAGAGGTGGAAAAAATTGATGAGACACAAATGTTAGATTACTACCAGGAAACAGTGTGTTGATAACACATTGGGGCAATTGCATATGTGTACTACAGTGGTTTTGACAACATGCACAAGACCCATGTAAGCTCAAGCCAGTAAAAATGCAAGTTTGTGGAGTGAGGAGAGCAAAAGCTCCAACCTCTAGCTGAGGAGATATTGGCAACTGGTAGCTACTGGGAAAGGAAAGTCATTTTAAAAGCACAGACCCTGGTAGGTCAAACATGCTCAATGCATAGCCATACACTCAAGAGTATATGGGCAGCACGAATTGGACTCCATGAGTTTAAAAACAAACAAACAAGCAAGCAAGCAAACAAACAAATGAGGACACTGTTAGGATTCTACTGCACTCCAGCTGCATGACTGCACATGCGCAGTTCAAGAGCTAGACAAGGGGTGTGGCGTCTTCCATCATCAGTGTGTGCTGGTGATTATGTATGCGCGGCATGGTCACGCAATCTGTGCATGTATGGCACAGCTCTGCAAGCCCACCTGAGCCTTAAAGAGCCGTGACTCAGACTCTACCCTCTCTCTATTCTGTTCTCTCTCCCTCCACCATCGTTCTCTCTGTTCTCTGCATATGCATCCCCACCCCCCCCCCCCCCCCCCCGCAGGCCTGGTTCTTCTGCTCCCACCCCTCTTCCTCCTAATAAAGCTCCCTTCTGCACCCACCCCTCTTCCTCCTAATAAAGCTCCGATACTAGGTAGTTGTGGCCGTGCCTCATGACCTCTCCGTGCGGTAACCAGCACCACTTACCATTCTTACAGACACAAGGATAGGTGGGTAGGAAAGAAGGGGTAGATCTGGGAGTAGTTGGTAAGGAGGTGAATGTGATCAAAATATTTTGTATAGAATTCGCAAAGAATTAAGAAAGCAAAAAAAGAGAAAGAAGTAGAGTGATGATCTAAACACTGAAATCATGGAAACTGCCACTGTTTGTCATTAGATTTACTTACATGAAAATCAGTGTTTGTTTTTTAAAAGCCGTTAGATTTAAAATTACATTTTCCCCAATATGAGACCCTAATTATTTTTACTGATTTAATGATCTGACTTCTAGAGATAGAAAATTATCCAACTACACAGGTCAAAAGACTAGGGGAAGAGGAAAGAAAAATGAGAGATTCCTAAAGGAAGTAAAATGAAATTTCGGGTTTGGGTTCAAATTATAATTTGTCCACTTCTTACCTGTGTTAACTTCTGAGTGTTTTGCTAGAAATACTTAATAAAGGAATAATGATGGAAGATCAATCTGTAGAAGGTGCAAGGGCTGTCAAACTCTTGGGGGTATTACAGTCTGGTAAGACACATATGTTACCTGACAATGCCATTGACAAAATCCTATGACAGCTTGTGCCTGTACATTTAAAGGAGCTACAGGTGTTCTGTAGAGTCTTGGGATATTGATAGACTCTCATATCCCACTTTGCCTAACATGTTTATATAAGACAAATTGCTAAATGGTCTTATTAATAAAAAACCCAGAGCCAGATATTGGGGTGAAAAACTGAGAGATCAGAGGAATAGGACAAGCCACAGCCAACCTCACCTCACCAACTCCCCAGCTTCCAGAGAGACCTACTTCCTGTATACCCACATCTATATGCCTTTCTGTTCTGCCATCTCACTTCCTCTCTCTGCCCAGCTACATCACTTCCTGTCTGTCTGTACAGACCTCCAGACTTCTATGGTTAGTGTTGGGATTAAAGGCTTGTGCCATCAAGCCTGGCTCTGTTCCCAGTGTGGCCTTGAACTCACAAAGATCTGGATGGATCTCTGTCTCCCGAATGCTAGGATTAAAGGCATGCGCTACCACTGCCTGACTTCTATGTTTAATATAGTGGCTGGCTTTCTTCTCTGATCTGCAGATAAGCTTTATTAGGGTGCACAACATATTGCGGGACACAATCTATCACCACCTGTCTATCCTCAGTATAAAATGATAAAGAGTGCTATAGCTGGGGACTACACCAAATCAACCTGAGTAAACAGTTCCAGTAGGGTTTTGTTCTCAGCCATGGAATGAAGAAGTGATGTATACAGCACTAGAATAGCAACGGTTAGTGGTATATAAAACATCACCACAGGAGAAATCCGTAACAGGCTCCACCCCAGTGACTATAAACCTGCTTATCCATTCAAGGGCTGGACTGAAGGCCTCCTGGCCAACCCCCTTTTTGGTGTGGCACAGAATCAAACTTTGCAAAAGTGGCATGCTGTTTACAAGCCACATCACCAAATGCCGTGCAGGCTGTCTTAGGACCAGTGTCTGTTGCTAGAGTTTTCCTGCCTGGCCCACAGTCAGGACAAATCTCTCTCACCCGCCAGTCCCACAGCCGCTCAAACCCGATCAAGTAAACACAGACACTTATATTGCTTACAAACTGTATGGCCATGGCAGGCTTCTTGCTAACTGTTCTTACAGCTTAAATTAATCCATTTTTATTAATCTATACCTTGCCACATGGCTCGTGGCTTACCGGCATCTTTACATGCTGTTTCTCATCATGGCGGCTGGCAGTGTCTCTCCCTCTCAGCCTTCCACTTCCCAGCTCTATTCTCCTCTTTGTCCCGCCTATACTTCCTGCCTGGCCACGGGCCAATCAGTGATTTATTTATTGACCAATCAGCAACACACTTGACATACAGACCATCCCACAGCACTTCCCGTTTTCTTTTTTTAAAAAGGAAGGTTTTAACCTTTACATATCTCCAAAGTTAGCTTGGTGTATTTGGGAATTTGGGCGTAGCTTTTTTTACTACTTCCTGCTGGAGGAGGACGCTGTATCTTCTGGGGAAACAAAGAAAATTTTAGGATCATGGAGTAGTCCGTGAGGCTGTATCATCTGAGCCAGTTGCCTTGAAACGGTTTTGGATGTTGGATCATCTGGGCCATGGTGTCATCGGAGACCTTTCAGGGGGTCTTGGCTGGTCAAACCTGATGTATCTTACTCTGGAACAAATCCATAGCCTCTTGTTTTCTGTGGAAATAAAAGAGACTCTTTTCCAAAGCAACATATCCTTACATCTAAATTTTGAAGTCAAAGTATCTTTAAAATATACATACTGGTTTAACTCAGCTTCCTTTACAATCAAATATCTCTCTGTAGTTAAGAATCCCAAAGACAACACAATCCAGACTCTCTGTGTAATAGTCATCTCTACGTGGCTTATTTTTTATATTAATTTTACTGTCTCTTTAAAGACTTTATTTTTTAAAACCATGTATTTGTTTCTATACTGTATATATCACCTTTTTTTGTTTCTTTTAAGCCTACGTATATTTTACATACATTTTAAACTATTACATCTGAATCTGTCTTACTGTGAATCTGTTGCTTTAAGCTGCAGCAGCTGTGGCTGCTGGCTCCGCCCACCTCAGCTTCCCAACATGGCGGCGGTATGCTTACTGCCAGCTCTGGGAGCCATTGTGGGTCTATGCTTTTATCCAAGCAGCATGTAGCCCAGAAACCTCTTTTTTTGTGCCAGGCAGGAAAGCTCCAGCTACAAGTGTCCTTTAAAGCCACCAAGAATCCCCTAGTAATCAAACAGCTAAACAAGATAAAGTACTGAAAGGGATGAAATTCATCCTAGATGCCTACCAGTACACAGATGGTGCTAGTAGACACATGAAACAAGAATGATTAGCTGTAGCAATACAAAGGAAGCATTCAGCTGGGTACTTGCTTACAATTTCAGAGGTTTAGCATATTATCACCATGGCAGGGAACCTGGAGGCACACAGGCATGGTACTCTAGAGAAGCAGCTGAGAGCTACATCCTGATCCATAGACCCAGAGAGAGACTCTGGGCTTAGCATGAGTTTTTGAAATCCCCAAATCCACCCCAGTGACAAACTTCCTCCAACAAGGCCACCCCTCTTAATCCTTTTCAAATAGTGCCACTCGCTGCTGACTAAGCACCATATGAACCTATGAGAGTCATTCTTATTCAAACACCCACAGGTGGACATCTATAATCACCCACTCCAAACCTCGGGGATCATTGTGGAAGAGGGGGCTGAAGGAACGTAAGAGTCAGAGGAAAGGGGTGGAGCGTTGTGGAACAGTTTCCTCTGAGATTGATATATTCATCCAGTAAGGCAGCTCACTGAACAGTAAGATAAACAACTCAAAATAGCTTCTCGGGAAGTTCTGGAGACTGAGGAGATTCACTAAGACCCGCCCTCCAGGAGTAAACAAGCCAAGCTGCATAGAATACCGAGATCAGAGCCACTGCCTGGAAGAGGAATAGACCGGAGTCACTTGGAAAGGACACTTTCCAACCTCTTGAGCTCTCTGCCAACTGTGAAGTGTGCTTCAGGTTCCCAGCTTTTGTGAGCTGTCAACCATGCTGGGATGGGCTTTGGTGATGTAGCTGGCATTGAGTCATTCCACTCCTGTAAATAATCCTTCGTCCCTACTCCTGTAAGTATCCCCAATGAAACACATTGGTTCACCAAGCTGAGCTTTGGTGGTATCTGTATCTGTGCTTTGGTCTGTCATGGGCTCCCTATCTAGGGTGAGTAGACATGTATGTGGCATCTCCCCAGGAAAAGTTTGTCACCCGACAGGCATATTTAATGACTTATTTTAGGAAGGATGAACTATATCATTATTTACATCACACACTGTATCTCAAGACTTTAAATTGATACTTTGCAAGATATTGTTATTTTTCTTAGAAGATTAACAATTAAATTTCACTTTGTAACCTTATATCTGACATTTTGAGGAAAATATAGTAAATTTTGTTTTTTTTAAAAAGTTATATTAATTTACTTTTATGTAAATTATGTTTTAAAGTAAAATTGATTCGATAATGTTACTTATTTTCATTAAGTCAATAATTGAATTTCCCACATATTTTAATAAAAACCCCAAAGTTACAAATGGAAGAAATATTGCACTGACCAGTTTCCCTAGGCCCCTCCCTGACAGAGTAAGCTTTAAAAACCAAGTCTCTCTCAAACAAAGCAGAGAGAAAAGCTGCAAAGACTCTCAGATCAGACCAGCTGCCTGGGAGAAGCCGGAACCAGCCAAAGAGATTTAGACCAACAGAGGCCCCTGGAAAGGACATTCTCTAATGGGTTGAGCTTCCTGAAGGTTGTGCTTTGTGCTCCAGGTGCCTAGCTTTGTGAGCTGTCACCCATACAGGGATGGGCTTTGGTGATGCGGTTGTTTTTGAATCATTTCTGCTCCTCTAAGTAATCCCTCACCCATACTCCTGTAAGTAACGCCAGCAAAACTCACTGGTTCGCCAAGTTGGACTTTGGTCGTATTCATACTTTGGTCTGTTGTGGGATCCCTATCTGTGTTTAGTAAATGTGTGTGTGTATGTGTTATGTCTCCTTGGGAAATGTTTGTCACACAACACACGGGAATGGCCTCCCTGTCCTTTGCAGAAGACCATCTCACTGCAGACATGTTTGCCCCCTGGCTCTTACAATCCATCAACCCCCTCTTCTGAGATGTTCCCTGGGCCTTACATGCAGGAGTTGTGTTGTATCGTGACAGCTTGCCCTAATAACTCAGTTAAGAACTAGGTCCTGCTTCTTGGACCCGAGCAGGCAGTTTCTGTTGAAGAGCCACAAACAAAGCCAATCAATCTCCAACACTCCCCGCACCACCACCACCCCAATCCACAGCAAGGACAAAGAGACTTGGCTGGTACTGCAGGCCTGAGCCACAGCAGCTCAAGGTGATAACCAAGTAAAGACAAAGCCTGGGACTTTTCCAAACGGAAAAGCTATAGCCTTAACAAGCCTCTGACTAGCCTTCCCTAGCCAATTAGAAAGTACTAATATGATTACCACTTGCTTAAGCCAATCATATCTGAGATAACCTAACTGCTGTAGGAATTCCCCTTAACTGTGCTTAAAAGAAGCCTGTGAGCTTCTCTCAGGGGGTTGTCACCCTTTTGCCTTTGTGTAAGGTGTGCAGCCCCAGCATGCTGGTAACTTTCTCAAGGTAATAAACACTCTTTCTGGTTGCATATGTGGATGGTGGTCTTTTGTGGAACTTCTCCAGGACCCTAACAGTGTCCACTGGGTCTGGGGTCCCCATAATCAGTTGATCTCTGCATTATGACCGGTTGATTCTCTAGAATGGTTTCAATTTGCTACAAAAAGAAGCTTCTTTGATGTGGGGGTGAGAGCGACATTTATATATAGGTGTAAAGGTAAGTTTTAGAATGCAGGAGTTAGGAATCATGCGACTCTAGGAAAGTGGCAGTAGTGGGTTCTCCTCTGAGATCTGTGACCCCAGGTAGTTGGAAAGTTCCTACTATGAGGCATAATTTCCCTCCTGTTGAATGTAGCTCAAGTCCAACTAGATTGCTGTTGATTACCATCCAGATATGAGTGCCGCTCTCCTACCTTTAGGGATCTCTGGACGTTTTGCTCATTATTGTGGTTCGTAGATGCCACAGCTAGCTGGGTAGGAGGACTGTTTATTGTTTCTCTTCCCAGGCAGAGGAGGCAATGAAAGCTAGCCCACAGGAAGGAGGCTTTCAGATTAGATCTGAGCTATGCCCAAAGTGTGTGGTACCTTTAGTAGTGGGGACTTACCTTCAGCCTCTGGGAGGCAACCAAGAACACCCGCAATAGCCTGTATCATTTTGAGAGTCACGTGGACTACCCTGACCAACTCTAATGGAGGTTTCTCGTGTCTGGTATTGGAAGTTTTGTCAGGTGGTCTCTGGATCTTGTGGAGAGCACTGTCAGTCCAAGTGGCAGAGCTTATAGGTATTATATATAATTTGGGGTAAATAGAAAAATAATGTGGTTCCTTGAGGATTTAAAATTTTATAATCTAGAGTTTAAGCTGTAAAGTTATTTCCATGTATGTAAAGGGGAACACAGGTCTGACCCTGCAGCTCCTTGAAATCAAAGTAAGAGGAAAACAAGTAAGTTTTAACTATCCGAAATGTATCTGCAGGGTGCTGGGGAGGTGGTTCAGTGGGTAAAGTGCTTGTTGTGAAAGCATGAAGACTTGTATCTGGATCCCTAGAACCCATGTAAAAGTGACTGTGCATGTGTGCAACCCCAGTGCCGGGGGATGAGAGACAGGGGCCACCCCAGTCTAGCCTAAATGGTGAGCTCAGGCTCAGTGAGAGACCCTGACTCCAAAACTTACATAGAGAGTGATAGAGGAAGACGCCTAACAGTAACCTCTTGCAACCACGTGTGCACATGTATACACACACACACACACACACACACACACACACACACACATACACACACTTAGAAAAATACAAAACCCTACAGTATTTCCAAATTGGGGATTATAGTCACTTTGGGGGCTCTGACTGCCTTCCTGTCTCCCACACGTTATCTACATATTTCAAACACTAACTTGTGATTGTGCTTTTTTTTAAATTTTTAAATGCAAGTAGATAATGTAATAGTGCTAGATTGATTTAATTGTACTATTGAATTCATAGTGACTTTTTTTTAACTAGTAGACATATTCTTATTGGTAGACTTACTAAGCATACCACCACAACATGAAAAGCACTGTAAATACTAATCCTTATACCTACAGATAACTATAGCATTCAGTCCTCATCAAAGATGCTTGTTTCTTATCACAGTAGACAGAGACTATTATGGGAAGCCACAACTGGTCAAATGCAGAGAAAAACTGACTTTGAGGTGCTCAGTCCCAGTTGACGCATCTCTAATACAACCCCTATACTCAAGGCTCAGGAAACATCACAGAAGAGGGAGCAGGAAGCCTGCTGCAAGAATTGTCTTTTAATACGGCAGAAAAGGCACACTCGTGAAACCCCAATGGTGGCTTGCTTGCATTAACAAGACCTGAGCAATGACAAAATCAGTTGACATGCTAAGGTGGATGAGGGAAATCTCAGAGACCTCCATGCCAGATGAAGCACTAAAGGTAGTTAAGGACTGCTTAGAGTGAGAATGAGTCTTCCCCAGGGTGAGATTCCCCATTAGTTAAGTGACTCAGTCAGGCCTAACCACACATGGGCACACATGGACATAGACAAGACACAAACACCTATATACACACCTACACACACACACACACACACACACACACACACACACACACACACACACACACACCTGTGCACATACAAACACACAACACCAAACAAACTCTGTAGGTTATAAGTATGTGTGTGTAACAATAATAGTTAAAGAAAAGAAGGCCATGAGTTTGAGATTAAACAACATGTTGGACCTACCAGGGGGTCTGGGAAGAGAGCAAGAGGTGGGGAATGATGTAAATATGGTATACATGTAAAATTGAGCAGGAGTGTGTGGAGGGGGTGGAGTGGGAAAGTATTGTGATAAAAAGAAACAAGCTAACTTCGTGAAAGACGGCCCTTGGTTTTCATTGCTCTCCCTTCCTTGGTGAATAGCAAGGAACACACCAAATGTAGAGGCATTCCAGTTTGGAAGGAGAATTCTCTGAGGCAGAAAGGGGAGTCTAACTCCAGTGTTCACAGTGATACCTGCATGAAACCAAATGAAACCAAGAAAAAAAAAATTAGGAGGCTCCTTAAGCCCACTGGGGCTAGTTTTGCATAGGAAAGCCACATAACTGAGACAACTGGTATATCATTTGAGCCTGAGCTCCTTGTGGTAAGTAACAGGAGTTGACAGACATAAGCAGAGAGACGGTTTGGTTCACTTGGTCATCTTAAACGGACTGGAGAGCCTTGCACTGGCTTAGCCAGTGTTATCTTGCCAACCCCTATGTTGATAAACCCATGCGGAATCTCTTTTGTCATCTCTTGGGTAAGAGAATTATTGGTGGTTTGGGGATAGATGTATCATTTTTGAATCAAGCTTTCTCAAAAGGATATTATAAGGAGCAGCATTTGAGTAGCATGAGACTGTTTTCCCTTAAAGGAAAATTGAGAAGAACTACCAACAGCATAATACTTGAATTAAGGAAGTAAGCCATTGCACTGACTTTGAACAACTTTTTTTTTTTTTTTTTTTAACTTCCTGCAAAGAGGACCCTTTACAGTATTTTTGGAGAAGTTAGTAAAACCGAATCTGACATCACCATTTAGCAGTGCATGCAGCTAGCAAGTGGTTTGTTCTTAGGGTAACAGAGAAGGAAACCTGCCCCCAATCTGATAAGACACAGTGCATAGTATGCATTAATTTCTTTTATTTTGAGTTAGCTTTACAGAGTCAAACTTCTAGAGAGATAACCATTGTTTTGCCTTTCAGGGGGACGTGTGCTATTTCTTAGGGACACAGCTGATTTCCAGATATGGCCATGTATTTGTGGCTCAAACTTCTGGCCTTTGGCTTTGCCTTTCTGGACACAGAAGTGTTTGTCACAGGTAAGCACTTCAATATTAACTTTTACTTCCTGATGTTCTGTTCCTTTTGCGGGGAAGGATTGTTTGAAATGGATATTTTTAAATGTTGTGTGATGGAGACTGAAAACAAGACGGCCGGCCCACTACTCCAGGGTCAAGGTTGTAGCTCAGAGAAACCAAGCCTGTCGCAGGGCAGCATACACTGTTTTTGTTTAAAAGACGTAAATGTTTTGGGGAAAACAGACACGATTAAATAGGAAAGTTGTCTCGTCTCTTCATTTGACAATTGTCCAAGGGTGTTACTAAAGCAATATACCTGAACATGCAGCTATGACAATCAAAAGAATTGTTAAATAAGTCATCTTTTATGCGTTTGAGCAAAATATGGATGGTTTAAAATCACGAGACAGCTTTGGTTGTACGTAAGCCCATCTCTTCAGATGGAAGGCTGCTTCCTCAAGTGTTGGTGGTCGTTAAAATAGGGTCTCGAATGCTTGGCTACAGAAAGGCTCGAAGATGAGTTAGGTGCTTTTGAAAATGTTAACTTTTGATGTTGTCCTATCAGAGAATGCATTTTGAATTGATTATTTTAGTTCCTCAATAATGGTTCTTTCGAATTCTGCTGTGGAAATTCTGGTAGAGCCACCGCCCTTCCTGGGTGATGGGTAGATAGCTAGACAGCATAGCCCCGGAGAGGTAGAAATATTAAAATTCCTAAGAATCACACAAACACTGTGTCCTTCTTTACTTGCTTAAGTCCGAGATCTTCCCACACTTCTGGTCTGGTCAATAGATACGTCTTGAGTAGTTTCAGTTTGGGTTGTGAGTTTTGTTGATTATTAAGTGACTAATAGATAGCATTTCTCCTTGTATTGTTTAACCTAAAACCGTCTTTTTATTATCAAAGGGCATTGACAATGAGTCTTTGTAGAAATTTCAAGATACTTTGAAGTAGGAAAAAATTTTTAAATCTAATCAGAATTCAATTTTAAATTTTTCTTATGTTTACTGCTCTTAAGGCTGGGGCACTAACTAACTAACCACTGAATATGTCACATGGCTAAATTATGGTTTTGGTCATCTATGGGCCTGGAAAAGAAATACAGCCTGAGATAACTTTCTCTTGTTATTACCACAGTAAGTTTGTTTTGTTTTTAATTGGAAAGATTAATTTAAAAAATCCACTTAGGCCAGTTGTGAATTTGCTTGGTTTAGGTTTTCAACATAAAGATGATTTTTAAAAAATACATAGCACTACAGAATTTTGTCATAATGTACAAACTACTTCTCATGCTATCATCCCTCTACAATTTTTGTTGTAATCTAAAGAAAATTATGAACTTAAGGTTGCATATATGCATTTTATTATAAATCAGCATATTTTCACTTGTAAGTTCCCTCTCAAGGTAAGTTACTAATTCTTTTTAAACGAGTGTGAAAGAACCCTGAGATACCTTTAGGCCTCAGAGCAAATCACCATTACATTTTTAAATCAGGCTATTTGGTGTTTTTTGCAGAAGAAGCGTATTTGAATTCATGATCAAAAATGTGTATAAAGGGACCTAGAAACCTTTAAATCAACTTTGTTAAATATTTTAGTCTATAAATAAATAGATGTAGATAAATTATTAATCAATATACAGATGATAGATAGGTAATAGATAGCTGATAGAAAGAAAGATTTTGAAAGATCAAGTTTACTATGATTGCTCCCATAATACTGAGGGTAGAGACTTCTCAACAAGGCACTGATAGTCTCTTTCAACATGTGTATCTGTTGTTGGAAACACACACACATAATAACCATTTGTATTAGAAAATGGTGTTTAGCATTTCCCGACACATTTTTGATTCATGTTTTATATTTGAGAATTTATTAAAGCTTTAAAGTATATACTTTTCTTTATTAAGAAACAAATGACTTAGATCCATCCTACATTTTATATTTGGGTGTTAAATTAATTCTGTATATATAGGAAATAAACTTTCAGTCAGCAACTTTTTATTATATGCTTTAGAAAAATAAAGAAGTACACTGACATATAAATGAGACACTGACGGACAATACACATCACTCCAGCATGTTATTTAACTTCTGAGTCCTCATGAGACCAAGGTCAAATTTAAATTCTTCCATGGCACCAGTGATGCTGTGTTCATATTTACCAAATGTCTCTGATCCCTTTGCTCTGTGCCTCTCTGCCATGGCAGTTGGACACTGGATGCTTGTTTAAAAGTTCTTAATAATTCTAGAGCACGGGGATGGAGTAGGATGCACAGGCCGGGTGCAAGGTTTCTACCTCTAATAGAGCCCTAATTCTAGGCCTATCTACCACCCATCATCTAACGGCTAAAAAGCATCTTCAATTGTGCCCTGAAGAGTGTGCAGTGAGATATGTTATGAGTCAGAACAGTGAAAACTCATTTCCTGAGCACAATTGTTAATTTTCCATCAACATTAAAATATCTCATGTAACAAATATGTACTTGGCCTTGTATACCACAAGCATTTGATACAAATTATTTATTGAGTTTGACAAGCACTCCTATTAAGTTCTGAAAATAACAGGAGAGCCTGGGCTGTGGGAATGACGACTTACTACTTTTTTTTAAAGATTTTTTTTTTAAAGATTTTTTTTTTAACTGCCAAAATGTTTTCTGTGACCCTCGTCATTGCTAGAATGTGAAAAGCATTTTGTTGGAGTAAAGAAAGGTGAATTAGAAATGAGGGGATCCTCTCTCTTGCTTGACACTCTGAGCTCAGGATCAGAGTGGTGAACTACCTTCTCCATTCAGTTTGGTATCTTTCCAACAGTGTCAAGCAATGAATGTAGCATGCAGATGTTTCTCCATCGTTCATGTGCACATGCACACTGGCATATAGATATGCACATATAACACATACACATAGTGCTTTGTTTATTTGTTGTTACCACCTACTACATGTCTGTCTACTGGGTCTCTGCACATACTTAGCTGGTCAATACTGAGGTTCTGTGAGCACAAGTCCTTCGGCAGGCTTAATGTTCCTTTGTCTAGATTGACTACTTCTTCTGTGCCTGCGAGCTTATTTCCAACCTCCAAACTAATCCTTCAGAAATGGAAAAGTTCTTTTCTGAAGTGCATTCACTCATATGCTCTACAAACAGCTAAAAAAAATTTGTCAACTTCCACATCTTTGTTGGGATCACCTCAATTCCAGGTTTCATTATCTTTTGTCTGTAACATGTGACAGTATTTTTTTTCCACCAGTATGAATCTCATCCTTTCTTCATATAACTTAAAGTATTAAACTTGGAGTGGGGGGGGGTTCCTGAGATTTCCTCATTAGCTGTATTCTCTGTTTTTAAAATGTCAGCATGTACTCACTGTACAAAATCATGACATGGATTCTGCCATGCATGCAAGTAGTGGATGTCGGTCTCATTCCCCCCTCCTCTTTTTACAGGCCTCTCCCTAGCTTCTTCTCCCCTCCTCCCCTCCTTCTCTTTTCCCATTTTCCATGACCGATTCAAAAAGAACGATTCTTTGAACCGGATGTGCTTTCAACATCCGGTTCCTCTATGCCCTCAAGTCCTTTAAGGGTCCGTGAACATTCCGTTTCCCCTCTGACACTTTCTCCCACTTTTCCCTGTAATGTGTCAAGGGTTATTTCAATTATTCTGAAAATGATGGAGATAAACAAACTGGTATTTTTAATAGTATGTACCCCACATGAGAGCATAAAGTATGTATTGTATCTTTCTGAAATTCTATGTCTGATGTTATATCTGAGTTCTGGTTAGTTTATAAGTATCTGATGGAGCTCCTTGATAAAACTACTCTGCTGCTGATGACTCCAGGGGAGGAACAGGAAAAGAAGGGAGAAGAGGAGGTGGACAGGGAGGGGGAACCTCTGAGAGGAAGACCAGAAAGAGAAAAGGAGCAAATAAAAACTATTAAGAGGCAAACTGGGAAAGTGGAAATAGAAATTTTGTCATGATTAAATAAATTTATTTTTATTTAATGTGTTCACACTTTGATCCTTTTTTGTTATTTACCTCTTTCATATCTATTTCATTTCTTTTTGGGAAGAACATCCCTGACTTCTTCTTTTTTTTTTTTTTTCCTTTTTGGTTTTTCGAGACAGGGTTTCTCTGTGTAGCTTTGCGCCTTTCCTGGAACTCGCTTTGGAGACCAGGCTGGCCTCGAACTCACAGAGATCCGCCTGGCTCTGCCTCCCGAGTGCTGGGATTAAAGGCGTGCGCCACTACCGCCCGGCTCTGACTTCTTAAAAATGCATGACTTGAGAATATTTTTCCTTGAAAAGCTCTTGCTAATATCTTGTTGATGAGATTCATTCTTCAGAGAAAGGTGTCTCTGGGAAGGGGGGTCAGAAAGGAAGAGGGAAAGGCACATAGCAGCAATAAGGTGTGGATCAGTCTTTTCAAACATTGATTTGGATGCTCATGTTGCAGATCTGGGCTTCCCTTCAAAGGTGAATGGAAGATACTGGACACACAAAGTTTGTCAAGAATCTGAGAGTCATTTTCCCCCATTGAATGGGACAGTGGACTCTAACCAGAGTAGACAAATATTGTATATATCAGGATGATTCATTTTGTTGAATATGATATTAATGAAGACATTAATTTTATATTAAATTATTTATGCAGAAAGAAACTGTGATGAACTCAATTTCTGTCCAAACAAATTATATCAGTTTTTCAGTACTGGACTCCACACCCCATGACAGCTGCCTGTCACTGAAGGATCAGCATGGCTTCTGCTCACACAAAGATGGAACTTCTTAGAGAGGTTACAGAAACAAAAATTAAAAATTTCAGAGTATTCACTTAGCAACATCATATGATATCTATTGATATATAATATACAAATATACAAAAATAAAAATTATAGTGGTCATTGGACTTTGTGTACAAAGCCTTAGCCAATATTTAGATTTAGCAATAAATGAAATAAAAAAATAGTCTAATACTTAACAATGCTTTCTAAGTATTGATTCAGCCACTATTAGTTCTTAAATTTTATTTTTGAGTTTCAATGTCACATGCAGTACAACAAAATCCATTTTTTTCATGATTTCTTACACTTGTCTGGGGCAGTGTGAGCATTCTGAAGCATCTGCTGTGTTAGTTCCTGGCCATACTGTGAGGTGAGAGACCCTTCAGCCAGATTCATCTTGAGATTTTTTTTTTTTAGAAAGAATTTTAAGTATTTTTTTTAGGGAGATGATGGGAATGCCATTTGTAAGACTGTTCTCAAGTCAGCTAGAATTGGTTTAATCAGTGATCCCTCATTAGCATAGCATTCTGATTAGCTTATGCACCTTACACTAGTTTCTTATCCCTCAGTGGAGCAGCGACTAAAGAACAGGGCCACAGTATAAAATGTTGAGTAGGGGCCGCAAAGCATCCCTCTGAGGTTCCTGTGTTTCATCAAAATGAATGCAGTTACTACTGTGAACACAACTTGGGTTGACTCTCTACATGAGTGGAGCTTTATCTGTAGCTATACTATTGTTGTAACTTGGATTTTTTAAAGAAAAATTTCTCTGTCTCTCAAAGGTTGGCCATCCTCCCTTTTCATGCCTCTCTGTCTCTCTCTCTTTCTGTGTGTTTTCTCTCAAGTGAGCAAATTATAATCACTTTTCAAAATTAGCTCAAAAGTCATATCCCTGGAGCTGTTTCACCTCTCCACTCCATCCCATGCTAGGAGCATCATGTCTTGTGGAGAGTCTCCAGAGTGCTCCTCTTCCTGCCTTTCCTTCTCCCGCTTCCTCTGTCCTCCATTTCTACTTCTTTCTCTCTGTACCTGCAGAACCCTTGTAGCCATCACTGGATCCTTCCTTCTTCACCAGTGTCGACTGGTTCCCAGTGCTTGCTTTATGAAGGGCTGGGTAGTCTGTGAACATGACCCTGCCCTGTGTGTATAAAGTGCTTACTAAGTCATATGAATAATTTGACTCCTGCTCTTTTACTATTGCTGTATATGTAAATTACTCAAAGTGAAATTTTCCATGTGGTAGGAATGTCAAGAAATAGAAGAAATTATACAGACTCTAACACTATATTCTCCCTCTTTAGATCACATGGTACAAATAAAATCCTCTAGTTTTTTCCTAAGTAAACAATTATTGTTTTAGACAAATTGAGAAATCCAGAAATAATGAACAGACTCAGAGTAAAATCAAGGTCAGATTTCCCAAACAAACAGAGACATAGATTATTGGCACCCAAGACCTAAAATATTCCTCAGTATCTCACTTAGCCAGGTCAACTAAATCCACTCATTTATTTAATTTGGAATCTGATGAACCAGTATTTGGAGAGTGAATTCTCTCCTCAACATCCACGAATGCCATGCCTTCCACTGGTCCACTTAAAGTCTGTGATATGCGGCCTGCTGGCTAAGACAAGATTACAAGTCCTCAGTTTCCCACTCCAGACTCAAAGGCTCTGACTCAAAGTAGTAATGTATTTTGCTGAAGATAATTATTGGTCGTGATAACTTTTTATAGATACATTTTAAAAAAAAACACTATTTTAAGACATAATACTCAACAAAGAAACAAACCCACTGCTTCTACTTTGGTAAGCTGTCTTCAGGACGACAGTACAACTAGATTTTTTTTTTTCTTCTGTAGACACTTCAGCAGAAGGTGTTCTAGAACTCCCAGCGATTGTGCAGATGATTAGATATTTAATAGAATAAAAAAGTGATAGACACTAAAAGGAACTTGGCAGTCACTGTGATTTGCTCTACTTGTCTTTTGATTTGTTCTCAGCAGAAAATCCTTCCATGGAGAGAAGCCTTAAGGCAGTCAACTGCCTTACTACCACATCAACAGCTCCTGGCTGAATGTGAATTCCAGAGGAACATTATAAAGTCATCAGCTGGGGGTGGAACGGGGGAGGTTTCCATTTTAACCTGGGTCTGTCTGTTTTTCCACTCTACTCATTTCGTATTAAGTCAATCTTGCTATTGTTTCAGCTTGGTAACCAGGTGCTTAGAGGATGACAATGTTCATATGCAAAACACAACAGGACGAAATGGTAGTTGGTCATCTCAGAGGTCCTCTGTATGCAGCAAACACCACAGGCCTACCCACTTGGTTTAGCGCCTTCCATGCACCATTGCTCACTGGGTCTCTTGAACATCTTTGGCAAAATCTTACTCATTTGTTCTTGCTCTGTTGAAAAGCACAAAAAGCATCTTTGATTAATATGTGTTTCCCACAAATTCCAGTGCCACCCAGTTGTTGCAAAAGTAATATGATGAGAACATAGGAGACTGAGGGAGCACAGGATTGAGTGTCTCTTAAGGTGGGTGATATGAGGAAAACAATGGATTTTCCCCCCATTTAACTTGCTTTTGATATTACACAAAGTGAGAGGCATTGAGTAATTTACTCAAGTGTCTGATTCTGTTTTGTCTTGAAGTGCAAGGGAAGCAATTTGACCTTTGTTAAATACTTTGATCATGGAAAACACACAATGTTCTCATCTTGCTCCAGGAAGTGCAGGCACCAGCTCATCTTTCCACAGTCACCCCAGAGCACAGCGGTATTGGCCACAGTGGCGTTGCCCACATTTCCACTCTAGAAACAGGTTGGATCAGCTTCAGGGGAAGCAAAGAAATGACTTATTTACTGATGCCTTAATATTATAAATACGGATTGCCAATCAGAAATTGTAAATCACATATGTTGACTCATTAGACATGGATTTCCAAATGCCCTGCTCACCTCTAAGGTTAAGTGTTAACTTACGCCCTATGAGTCTTGAATATGCCTAGCTTCCAATGAGCTGGGTTGTTATGATCTGAATTTCATTATGGGTACTTTTGATATGTTCCAAACATATAATGTGGGGCTCAAAAGATGGCTTCGTGTTTAAACAAAGACATATAATGGCTAAAAACCACTTAGTGATTAGCTCAGAGTCTTGACTGTGATAGTGAGCTACACAAGGATAGTAGGGACAGAGTCTGTGAGCTGACAGGCAACCTCAGTCTTAAAATATAACCTAGATTCTACTGTAGCTGCCAGGAAACATTGTGGAAATTATGCATCAAGATCTCAATTTCCTCAGATGAGAAATGGGAATAATGACAGGAAATAATAAGTGAGATAATCTGTTCACTGAATCAGTTGCTTGCAGAGTGCGACCTCTGAATCGGAAATTATTCTAAAGAAGAAAAGGCACCCACTTCCATGCAAAAGGTGCTCATCTGAGAAAGAAGAAATGATTGAGAAATGTTCATATGTTAGTAAGTGTTGTTTCAACAATTAAACAGTGTAATATGGGAGAAGGCCAGATCCAGGAGTGCATGTTTCTTTATGGAGTCATCAAGGAGGCTCTACTTGAGGACAAGTCATTGAGCCAGTTGATGACTAACATGAAGAGGAATATGATGTGATGAGAATTTGGCAAGCACAAAGGTCCTTTGGTTACAGCAAACAAATTGATGTGTTTAAGGCATAGAAAGGTCAAGTGTAGTAGCATGGTGATCAGGAAGATGAGCAGGAGACAAGTATAGAGTTCCCCGTAAGCCGGGTATGATGGTACATGTCTTTAATACCAGCACTTGGGAGGCAGAGGCAGGCATATCTCTATGAGTTTGAAGCCAGTCTGGTCTACATAATGACTTACAGGACAGCCAAGGTTTCATAGTGAGACTCTGTCTCAAAACAAAACAAAACATAGAATTCACCATGAGTATACAGAGAAGATGCCGTTTGAAATCTTTAAGGACGATCTAATCTTATTTTTGTGATACATACACTGCCCAGGATGGTGTAAAGAAAATAGGTTGAATGTAAATCAATCCTAGAACAGGAAGAATTTGGGTGTGTGGGGGGGGTAGGATGGAGATAGGGGTAGACTTTTACATAGAACTAAGAAAAGTGGCTTCAGGAGAGGGACATGGAACATGGAAAATGATGCTGAAGAGGAATGATGGGTAAACAAGACAGCTAGTGAGGAGAAACAAATGGATTTGCCTTGCAGGAGTGTAAAGGACTTAGCACATCTGCTGTTTGCAATGATATATCATTCAAATGCACATAAAATTCCCAAATCTTGTCCCTTCTTGAGAAGTGAGACAGAGGAGTCGTCACTGCTCTGTAGCATGTCTTTTGTTTTTATGCACTTTGATGAAAATAGTCAAAAATACCTTTTATTCAACATGTGGGCACTTGGAGCTTTGTAAGATTTTTGTTTTTGTTTATTTTGTTGGTTTTTTTTGTTATTGTTATTGTTCAAAAGGTTGTTTCCAAACCAAAATTTAAACTCTCCATTTTGTTAAAACATTTGAAAACCAACTGGCTATCAAGTTGGCAGGTGTTAGGTAGGAACTAACACCCTCGATAATTATAAATCATGTTCATGGGAATAAGGCCATAGACAGGTGACTAATGTAACACTTCCATCATTTTGACTTCCGGCACGATAGGGTTTTGTTTGTTTGTTTGTTTTTTGAGTTTTCATTTAAGTACCACTTGCTTTTTTTCTCACTGGTAATTAGTTAATGAGAAAGATAGCTTTGTGAGGAAAAAAAGAGGTCTTATAATATCTTAACATTTTACAGTGATACCTTATTGCTTTCAATATAAATAATTATTCTACATATGCTTCCAGATAAATAGGCAATGTACCAGTACCATATTCTCAAAGGAAATAACAATACTTAATGTACCAGTAGCATATTCTAAAAGGAAGTAGCTATATTTAATTTTCCTTGTTCTAATATTAAATACTAAAATTGAGGAAGAATAAATAAGGAAAGGGAAGTATTGCTGAGTATCTGCATGCTTGTTTCTCTACAAATTGCTTAAGGTACACATTTGCAGGCTGCCATTCCTGGGGCTCAAACCCAGGTCCTTATGTACTCCTGACAAGTACCCTACACTGAACTAAGTCCCTAGGCCTTTGACCGTTCATTTCAATAAGAGAAGCCACATGTTTCTAAACTCAAAGAAAATGAATGATCGAAATTTGGCCCTTATTTTGTTTACTGTGTCTTTTTTAAGTTGAAATCAGACACTAGATGCTTTGACAATTTGCCGTGATGTCTGAAGTGGGAAATATGAAATGACACTGGAGAAAGTGACACAGTTTTCTCTTTTTGCTCCTACTTAGTTTTCATATAGCCGTAAAGGGGCCACCTGGGCCCGTCTACTTAAACCCCATTTGAAAGAATAATCCATGACAGCAAATGTATGAGGAAGGATGGAGGGAGAGAAATACTCCAGTGTTTGAGAAATCGATCATCACACATGTAGTCTGTGCCAACTGTGTACCAGAAGGTACGATTGCTACAATGCAGAAAAACCTACATTGCATAAGCATTGCAAAGGAAACGTAAGCTTAGGGAACCTAAGTAATCTGTTCTCAAAAGTGTTTGCTCTATTACGTGCACAGGCATTACTTTTTTTGTTTCAGGGATAACAGTGTGAGGTGGAGATATCATTCTGTTGAAATGATAGAGGAATACATTCTTTGTAAATGTGAACAGCTGTGACCAGCCCTTGCTGGGTGGCAGTCTTAGTACAGATGGAACCCACCAAACCATCCAGAAGCTCAGGGGAGGGGGTAGTTCTCATACTGGGGAGGATGAAAGATGCTTACAGGTTGACGTATAAGAGGAAATCACCAAAGCCTTTGAAACAGCAGATTTTCCCGTTTCTGAGCACAGACCGTGGTTTGTGAGGGCAGCTAGAAGGCATGGAAAAAACCAACATGGCGGATGGCCAGTGAGAGATCAAAGGCAAGTGGAACCTCAAAGCTCTGGAAGTGAAACAAGTCGGATATAGCATGAGGAGGACTTCAAAGATGGGGAACAAGATCATAAAAATAGTTCAAGTTGTCAAGTCTAAGAAGTGTGCCAGTTCTGTCACATTCTGTTTCCGGGAGTGCTGTAAAATGGAAGATACTTTCTATTCATGTCCATTTAATTATGCATATCTCCCCATGTATCTCAGTCAATTTGTAAGAAAATAGGTATATGCTATGCTCAAATACAAACTCCTTTTCTTATTCTTTCAATCGAATACATTCTCTTAGCATAATTTTTAACATGTATACTTTTAAATTCGGGGTTACATCAGAAAATCAATGTGAAAGCATTTCATAAATGTAATGCACGGGACAATACCAGTACAGTACTTAAGTGTTTGGAAGTTTATAAAGGGGTTGGAATTCTGCCGTTACTAATATATGCAGCTTCCATTTGGTTCTTCAAGAGTTATGGCATAAGTTGAAATCTTGCTTTAAAAACAAGCAATAGTTGTTATGTTATTCTTTAAATCAAAGTACAGAAAATGAAATGCCCAGCCATTTTTAATGCAGATTCCTATTTTGAAATTAATCTGCTTTAAAGGCATCTATATTTGCTAAAGAACAACAAATAACAAAAAATGATGAACGCAACTCATAAAACATGATTTTGTACAAAATTGGCTCCAGTTTGTGTTTGGTTAGTATTTATGAGAAAGAAACTTCTCATAGATGTATCATTTAGCTAAAGACTGATAGTTATAATTTAGAAGAAAATAATCACATAAATGTATTTTTTGGCAAACAAACCCCCCCACACATGGGCCTATATTTTAATTCAGCTATTACTCTATCCCCATATAGTAAGTTGAAACAGAAAGTTTAGTAATTTTAAAACAAAAGTAAAACATACTTCATTCTAAAAATCTTTTTTGACTGGGAATTTCCTTATATAGTTACATTTCTAGGACTATCAGAATTTGCCTTTTTCTCTTGGCCACCATTTTATGGGCCAAACACCTGGATCTGATGGGAAAGGGGCACTTCCTCCCCTGGCTTTTCTAATTATCCTCTCATAGATATGTGTGCTTCATGCTTGTTAAGAAAGTGGCCAGAGTTTAATATCTGCCATTATAACACACAGTTAATTGTGGCATTTTCAATGACTTTTCAAATTAAATATTTTTAATTTCTTTAATAAAACAATATTGAGAGCTACCTTTAAAAACATTAGGGCTACAGATGTTTTCCTTTATAGTGTTAATTGATTTAAGGTCCATCAAAATGTTGTTAAAATGTCCAGAAGTTCACAATAATGATGGCACATGGATCAGATTAAAATTCTTTTTATGCAGGGGAAGAAAAGAAAAGAAAAACAACCCCCAAATCAAATAGCTTATTCTCCTCCATTCAGATAAATTTGGTGAGTGGATTGCAGCAGCCAGGTCATAGTTAAATTTTTACTCTTAATTATTTATTCTCTTACTTTATAATAATAAAAAAGAATTATAAGGGGTGTGTATAACATATAAACTCATAAAAAAGAGATATAAGGGGTGTGCATAACATATAAACTCGTACAGATGCTCAGTACAAGTTTTGGTTTTGTGAAGACAGACAACCATACATTTTCTATTTCAATTTGTTGTTCTGCTTTACAACTGTGTCAATTTACTAACCTTTATTTTATTATTTCTTTTAATTTTGAGATGATAATATAATTACATCATTTCCCCCTTCCTCCTTCCAACTCTCATATGCCTGTCCTTGCTCTCTTTCAAAATCATGGCCTGTTTATTTATGAATTGCTGTTACATGCGTGTGTGTGTGTGTGTGTGTGTGTGTGTGTGTGTGTGTGTGTACATTTAAATTTCCAAACATATCCTGCTCAGTCTGTGTAATGTTATATATGTATGTAGGTTTTCAAAGTTGACCATTTGGTGTTGGACACTCTATTGGTGTGCTGTTCCCTGGGGAAGACTATTTCTCCTCTTCCCAGCATTCTTTGCCTATAGTTCTTTGTGTACAGCTGAAGCCTTGTGCCCTCCACCCCATCTACTTTGGCATATCTATTGTCCTTGTTCAGCTCACATGAAGGCAGGCATGCTGGTGAGACTTTATGAATGTAGCTTCAGTTGATAAAATACAGTATTATTTTTCAGTCCTTTGATTAGGCCTTTCTCTAAAGATATTTTAATTTCCTCTTACTTCATTTCAACCATGCTTCCCTGATATCAGAGAATAAATAATATGCTCTGTAACCTGAGAAAGCAAGGTGAAGGAAGGTCTTATGAAGTTCATGTCAACGTGTATATAATGGTAGTATTTTAATAAAAGTAAAATTGTATTTTTATAGAAAATAATGAATATTAAAATTAAATTTTAAATACTTATTATTTTTGGTTAAAGTTATTATGAGTTACAGATGCACAAATACTGAAGAAAATTTGTCTAAGGAGAAATTACAGTGCACTATATCTAGTAAAATAATTCAATTAAGTCAGTGTAGTTATCTTTTATTTCCATGGTTTATTTCTCTTTTACTTTCATGGAGTTTATGTTGCATAGATGTAGTCAAAATAAGTAATTTTTTTGTACAACATATAATGGATAGGAAGGAATGAGAATCTCTTTCATGGATATCACTATTTTTAAATGACACATTTACTTGGAGTCTGTTGGGTACTTTACACAGTGTTCAAAGGGGACATCATATCATTTACAAAAAGTTCAAGAGTTCAAAAACATTCACAGGTGAGAATGTTGTCAGTTACAAAGATCTATGAGGAGGGTGAGCAAACCAGTATTAGTGTGTGTTCACTGCGAGAACTATACAGAGACCCACAACTGCCTGTGCTAGAGACAGTTTGCTCCTTGTTTCAGAGCCAGAGAGTCTAAGCCATAGATATTCATTAGGCCATGCTCTCTTTGAAAGAGACCCCTGCATCCACATAAGTAATGATTTCAGATAATGTTTATTAGGGAGAGTAAACACTAAGGGTTACAGATGTGTTTCTACTGTTCACAAATGGAGGGAGCCTGGATCTGTTATCTTCAGTTTTTAAATTAAAAGATATTGTTGCTTTTCTTTCTTTCTTACCTCTGCCTTTCCTACCAAATGCCCTTTCCTGGCACCTATTGCTACAGGATAAGGGCCTGGTAGAGAGGCAGTGGACTGTCCAGGGGCTACTGAGGCACCTTAAGATATCCAACTAGCAGTTGATGCCAGACCAAGGAGCCAGTCTGCAGAACTCTGTTACACAGCACAGGCCTATCTTCTCATGCATTGCTCCACCTTCTCTGAGGAAGTTAACCGACTTAGTGTTTTGCAAGAAAGTCACGTCATGGAGGCGGGTTGCAGAGTGGGTACATAAGGGAAGTTTAGTTTCTGTGATGTGGGAGTTGAGAGCTCAGACATTGTTCATGGTCCTCCACAGATGGACATCAAAACCAAGGCACCACATCACATGACTAAAAATCGTTAAAGGGAGCAGACATGTATCTTAGAATAGCAGAAAAGAGCACTAGATAAGGAGATGGAATCAGAAAAGGGAAACAAAATTTTTTTGCTTAAAATGGAAGTTCTGTTGTGTTTATAGGATATGTAAAGTCCACAGTAGGATAAAGTAAGAACATGTTACTCAGATTGCATATATGTGTATCTGTGTCCATGTTAAATGCTTTGATTTAACTTTTCCATAGAACAAAAACATGCTCTGATCTAAAACATACAGACAGTTATTAGAGCAGTGAAAATTATCCAGGTGTCCTTGTTTATCAATCACTCTTATTTAACTAAAAATAAATTCTTTGTAGATACTGCCCTAAAATTACACACATACCTGAGATGAAGTGTGTCTATGTCTCCCATTTACTGGGCAAAATCGCTTATAATTTCAGTAGTGTTTTCATTTCAAATTCTCTTGCTGCTTCTAGATTCTGACTGAGTCTGAAAGCAGAAATTAGGAAATATTATGAGAAATCTTTTTTGCTTGTATTTCTTTCTCAATTCCCACCAAAATAGAAATACCAGAAGTCTGTAGAAGTCCATTTTTTGCTGAGTTTCTGGCCCTTAGGCTTCTTCCCAGCTTCAGATCTCCAGTGGTGGCTTCACAGAGCCTCTGGGCAGTTGTAATCACTGTTCAATAGGCATTGTCCCAAATCTCTGCCTTCTTCCTGAAGGGACAGACATGTTCCTACCTTTCCTATACCATTGGCTCTTGTATATCAATTAAACATGGATGGTAGCATTTCTTTCATAATTAGACAGAAATAGTCCAATTATTGTTGGTACTTAAAGAATGTGCTTAATTAAATTTAAACTCTATGAATAGTAGGGGTGTGTGTGTGTGTGTGTGTGTGTGTGTGTGTGTGTGTGTGAGAGAGAGAGAGAGAGAGAGAGAGAGAGAGAGAGAGAGAGAGAGAGAGAGAGAGAGAGAGAGAGAGAGAGATTGAGATTTCTAAGATCTGGAAAATTTGAAACAGTTGAGGCTTCTTCATGCACACTGAGAGATGGCTTTTTAAAAAACTGCTTGCCTCAGTTCTTCCTAGCATAAATCCGAATTGCCCTTCACATTGAATTTTATCATCTCAAACATGTCACTTTCTGTTTGTGACTATTGTGTTAATTAAGCACTGCTACTTGTTTAATTAGCTGTTTCGTGTGTCGTTTTACCTGCATTTTGGTTGAATCCTGCTGTGTTTTGTAGGTTTCCTCTTTGAGGTGCTGTTGACTGAGTTCAGGACCCCATCTTTGCTAAGCACACACTCTGGTTTGAGCTGTTTCCCCAGCTGCAGATGTATTTTTAACACACTCATATTGCCATTATCCTTTACATTTCCTCTTCTGCGAACATATTACATACTGTGGCAAAAATTTTCTATGAAGTTGTGTAAAAGAAGAGCATGCATCTGAGGACCAGGTGACAGACTGACAATAATCGCCAGAGGTCACAAGGTTTTCTGCTGTGTCAAAGACTGATCCTGTGCTTGTGTTCATTTTTCTCTTTGGAAGAATCTTAACTTAGATTTAAGTTTAGAGTTTCTGAAACGCTCCGAGAAACTCAGAAGGGGAGTCTAGACTCCATTCTCCATCTTCCTAAGAAGCGAGCTCACAATAAAATGTAGACGACTTTTCCACCAGCGCCTCGAGATGTTGTCCAGCTTGAATCTACTGCTAGTAGAGTGCTTCACAACGCGGCAGCACTCTGCTGCCCTAGGGTTCTGCACCTGCCACTCTACCCTCAAACTTCCACCTCTAACCACATGCCTATTTGCTAACTTTCACACCAGATCTTTGAGAACAATACATTTAGTAAACTCCCTGTCTTTTCTGAGTCCTTTCATGGTGGAGTTGAAAGAAACCTTATAGGCCAGCCATTAGAGTCAATGTCTGTAAGCCTTTTCTCATCCATCCTCACTATTCCAATGTTTTCTAGAGGCTATTTTAAAAGGGTCGGTCATAATCCTTCAACTACTCAAATGAATTGAAATTCATATTTTTAAAATCTTGCTCTATCTAACCCTGAGGCTTTCAGACCGTTTCGTCAGGATTCCTTGAACAGTCTTCAGATAGCTTCATCCTCAAACACAGTTGTGAACTCTACCGTTTCCATGAGCGTTATGTGTACTTTTACCATAAGAACAATAGTTAAAATATTTATTTTAATAATAATAATAACAATAAACCCAATATGTGCTAATAAAAATAACAAACATATGAAAAACATTCAGTAGAAATAGTTTTACAGTTCTTACAAGTCTTTTTTGTTTGTTTGTTTTGGGGTTCTTTTTTGTTTGTTTCTTTGTTTTTTCCAGACAAGGTTTCTCTGTGCATCTCTGGCTGACTTGGACCAACTTGGTAGGCCAGGCTGGCCTCAGACTCAGAGATCTGTCTGATCCCGCCTTTGGAGTGTTGGGGATTAAAGGCATGTGCCACCATGACTTGCATTCATACAAATTCTTCTTTTTAAAATCTGTCTTCTTAGAGAAGTGCTAGGATCTCACACTTGCTTTTCTATTCAGCTTCTGCAATATGAGATGCTTTACTGTTTCTGGAAAGATCATTTACTAGTAAGAGAATGAGGGAGACAAAATTGCTTTTTGGTATTATCACAAAAATAATACTATATATACTACTCAATAATTTTTTTGGGGGGGGAGGTTTCGAGACAGGGTTTCTCTGTGTAGCTTTGTGCCTTTCCTAGAACTCACTCTGTAGCCCAGGCTGGCCTCGAACTCACAGAGATCTGCCTGCCTCTCCCTCCTGAGTGCTGGGATTAAAGGCATGCACCACCACCGCCCGGCTAGAGCATGTTTTGAAAACACAGACTTCAGCCATCAGGGTGGGATTGTCTCCTTAGAGTAGCATAGAACATGACAATACTGCAAGCATTTGAAGGTGTTTATGACATCTTGATCGATGCTACGCTTTCTTAGAAAAGAACATCTTACTTTTGCTCTTGTTTTCTTTTCATTCTTTATCGTACCTTTTATACCTTCATCCCCTTTCTTGTTCAGCTGCTTCTGGACACTAAAACTTTTGGTTCCATTGCCAGTGAATGGCACTAGAAACTGTACTTTTAGGACCTGGTAATTTGATCCAAAAAAACATATATCTTCCCCAAACTGGCTATTGAGAAGTTAGCATGTCCAAACTGGTTGGCTATTCACTGTATATTTGTAATTATGAGACACATTTATGGAATGCAATGTGATGATTTGATTCATATATAAATCATATAGTTATCAACTAAGAGTAATTAGCATACATACACATCACCTCATACAACTATCTTGTTTTGTGAGAAGACTTACAAACCCTTCTTTTGTTTAGTTTGAAACGCACAACACATTACCATTAATTATAATCACCTCATTGAGTAACAGAACACTGGTCCTTATTTTCTTCCCGTCTACTTGTAACTTCATACCTGTCAGTCAGTCTCACTTCTCTCCCCATAATCTGATAATCAATATTCTACTCTGTTCTTTTATGGGGTCAACTCTTTAAAATTCTACATATGAATGAGACCATGTGTTATTTCTGTGCTTATAGCTTATTCCCCTAGAGGTCAATCCCTGTGGTTACAAATTATAAAATTTCATCCTTTATTTTTTTTTATGACAAACCAGTGATGTCATGATCAGCTTATCTAGATTTAAGCAATGTGCTTGCTCCATGGTATATCAGCTATTTTAATAATAGTAATGACATAAGAAAAGTAATTATCAAAACAGTTGGCAAGAATAAACACTTATTGTGCTAGAAGATGTTATGTTTAATGATTATATTAACTCATTCACCTAATCTTACAGTAACTTTATGGTAAATACACAATTTTTATTTCTGTGTTATATAATCTTTAGTTCATAAGAGTTAGACAGTTGTGACAGTATAACTAATAAGAGATGAAGAATTGATCTCCAAACACTTGAAAGAATCACCCGTTTCACTAGCTGTCCAAGGTTGTGTTTTGATATGTGTGCGCACATATGTAAATATAGAAGTGAATATTTTTATAATTTTATAATAGTATTTTATAATTCCATAATTGTGAATGGATTTCTGACTGAAATGTTGTAATTGAATTGAACTTTTGATAGAAATGAGAAACACGGAGGGAAATGGAAAGAAGAGAAGAAAGGAGAAGTTCATTAGGATTGTTGAAATCCATAAAGTATAGGTCCCTCCTGGTGTATGTCTGATTTTCAGCTTAAACCCAGGTGGCTGGCGGCAGAACACTGTGCTCTTCTCCTCCAAGGACAATGTCACAGACACAGCTGAGACTTTTAGCTATTTTTCAGTTATGTTTCTATTTTTTTTAATGTCGGTCTGTTGAAGTATAGCATCAGAATACTTCAGTAAGGAACTGTGAAAATTAAGGTTTCTCTCTTGAATTTGAAGGCTACATCTCAAACCCTCATTCTGAGCCAGCCACTCCCTTTGTGCAGGTGTCTGTCACTGGGCAGAATGAGCACAGTGCACACTTGTGAGGGACAGCTTGAATGAGCCTGGGCTCATGCCAGAGCAAGAACTGCTTGCCAGAGAGAGAGGGAGGGAGGGAGGGAGAGAGAGGGAGAGAGAGAGAGAGAGAGAGAGAGAGAGAGAGAGAGAGAGAGAGAGAGAGAGAAAGAGAGAGAGAGAGAGAACCTGTGTCCTACTTCCCAAGTCTCTGCAGTTAGGAAGTGTTACAGACCCTGAGCCCAGGATCACTTACCCATGAATGAAGACACTCTGCCAACACAATAGCACCGCAGGCAAGACTGAACTTAGCCTACTTCTTTTGTGTAATTCTGCAATACCTGGTCCCGAGCCCTGCTGAGTACACCTGCTCCCTTCTATACCTAGTTGAATTCCTTTCTTTTCAGGCTATTAGCAAAGCCAAAGCAAGCTGCTGGTGCTTACAATTTGAATAATAATGGTCTTTAACTTTTTCTGTTTTTTAAAATGTGGAGCTGTCAGGAGCACCATTAGCTACATGATCCCATTATCTAATTAAGGAAGCTTGAACGTCTTCGAAATATAAAAGGGCACAGATGGAATTGTCGAATTGGATGAGCTCAGTCCTCAGTCTGAGTAATTCGAGATGCCAGCAAGCTTCTGGGAAGAGCTGAAGGAGTCAGTCCAGGTAGAAGCTTAGTCTAACGAACGTGGTCTGAGTAGAGATGCTGGAGTCTTGCAGCTGCTCTTAATCAGTTCTGCAGTGGTGGCCATAGTATATAATTTTGTGATGCAAAGTAGTTTGTGGCCATCGAGACAGTAGGCTTTAATGCCAGACTTCTTGAATCCGATCTCAGTTCTGTCTCTTCACTTCTTTTGGGAAGTTAGTTAAACGTTTTTGTGGCCCAGTTTCACTAGCTGTAAATGCTAGATACTTGACTGGCTACTTCACAAGTACAAAGGAGTTAAGTGATTGGGCCTAGAAACTATCAAATGCCTGTTACAAGTTATTATCACTACGGTTATTTTTTAATTATTCCTTTAACTGTGGCAAGATGCTACCTGGCCAGTAACGGAGTTCACACAAAAGAATATTTTGCATGTTTGAGAACATAAGAAAAAGAAAAGTTTTTCTGTATTACTAGTCACAGTAAACTATTTAGTATTTCTAAAATACATATTTTTTTTTACACTCCACGTGCTTTTGTGTCATCTACGGAGCGTTTTGTGTATCAACAAGAATGCACGGAAGTAAGCAAAAGACAAAATAAAATTACTTAGGCGATTTTCTACTACAGATTTTATCTATTTGTACGAAAGAAAGTAAAGGCATATAAACAGACACACACTCTCTCAGAAAGTTGGTCTGTGGATCACGGAGGAGAGTATGGTCTTTTATTTATGTCTGTGGTGAGCTGTGAGAAAAAAGGAACAGAACATCTTCCCATATTTAAAGGGAACTGTATGAAGATGAGAAGTGTTTGTCTGGAACAGTTGCTTAAAATTAGTTCTGCCGTAGTTGTGAAGTGCATTAACACAAGAGCGTTAGGTTAATAGAAAGAATCAATCCAACGCTGCTGTGAAGGAGAAAAACTACTTCTCTGCTTGTCCTTTGGAGAACAAGTCTAACGTGTCCCTGCAAGTCTGTAACCGTGTCCTGAGGGCAAAAGGCAGACGCTGCTACTCACTTCTCAGTAGAAAACAGAACTTCTTGACGCACTCGTTTTGAGTAGTGTTTTTAATAGCGGCTGAGAAGGGGGCATGTTGAAAATCATCACATGACTCTGGACACGGTCACGTGAAGTTGTCTTTAATGGCAGCTTGTGAGTGTTCTGAAAGTCCAGGAGGTTCTCAGCTGCAGGTGTGGAGCTGCTCTGGCCTTCCCCTTCCATGTCTCCTTCAGCCTTGCCTGTGTGAAGCCCTGTAGTTAGCTTGAGAATCAACACCCCACTCTGCCTCTGCTCTGCCTTTGAATTCCTCATGGGCTCCTGCGTGTTATGGAATGTTTCCGTCAGTTTTGTGCAATGCACATATCAGTGGTAGTTTTTGTTGAAAAGAGAAGGACTTTGGTATCCCTGCCTTATGAACACTGACTCAGGCCTCTCATTTGGAAAGTATCTTTTGGATCTGAAGAGAATGGAGACAGTACCAAGGAGATTTTTTTCCCCTAGAGATACACATTTTGTTACTCGTCATAATTTTAATGAATGTCCTTTGACATCATGGGTTGGGCATGAGAACTAAACAGCTGAATTGGCAGCTCCCCAAATGCAGCAGGTTCCGCTGGAGATGGCAGCATCCTTGAGCCAGACCCCATCTGCAGGTAAACTGTGTAATTATAATCCTGATCTCTACACTGCCGTATCCTGCCTGGTGTGGATAACTAACTTCCTTCCTCAGTTCCTCACTGTCTGATTGGTCAACACAACTGAAGCGTTCAAGGGTGGGCACGGCCCAGCAAGAAATACCACAGCACGGATGGTTAAGTGTATGTGGCCTTGGGGTAAATACGTTCTGACTGACATATTGAGGATAAGTGGCAGAAGGCACAGGCAGAAGATCATGAGTTTGAGGCTAGTCTGGCTAATAGTGTCTTTAAAATAAGATAAAGTTATAATAAAAGGAAACATGGATGAATCTCTTTCCTGCCCTAGGAAGACAAGGTGTGTGTGTGTGTGTGTGTGTGTGTGTGTGTGTGTGTGTGTGTGTGTTTACCTACAAAGAACAAATGACTATTATCTGCTCAAATACTCACTTTTTTTTTTTTTTTTTTTGGTTTTTCGAGATAGGGTTTCTCTGTGTAGCTTTGGTGCCTTTCTTGGAACTCACTCTGTAGTCCAGGCTGTCTTCGAACTCAGAGATCTGACTGGCTCTGCCTCCTGAGTGCTGGGATTAAAGGCGTGCGCCACCACCGCCCTGCTCAAATACTCACATTTAAATATATAGGACATCTGTTTACATGGACTTGAATAATAGTAGTAAAACACATGTATGTGTGATGTGGTGTGAGAGAGAAGTATGTGTGTGATGTCTGTGTGTATGTGTGTGTACATACATTACACTCATGTAGCAAATAGAGCGTGGAACAATGGAGAAGGATATTTGGTGACCATGATAGCCTTAGAACAGATATCTTGGTCTTAATAGATCCTTGCTGGACTAAAGATTTTTACAGATTATTTGTAAAAGTAGTTTATTTTATAAGGAAGATTAAAATAACAAAATTATTTAGGAATCGTATGTCCTTGCTGTAGCAAATATAAAATAGCAAGAGTTTATGTTAACTTGTTAACTCAGACGAGGCTTTTGATGAAAGGACAACCTTGTAGTGTGCAGAAAGAATAAGTGAGAAGATACTGGACCAGAAGCAGACCTCAAGGGCATACAGCATCTCATGAGCAGAGCAATGCGGTCTTGATGTAATAGGTTTTCCAAGACATACTTCCACCGTTTTAAAATACTAGGATCACTTTCATCTGTCACTATTAGTTAAGTAATTTTTAAATTTTTATTTCATGTGCATTGATGTGTTTGCCTGCGTGTATGTCTGTGTGAGGGTGTTGGATTCCCTGGAGCTGGAGTTACAGACAGTTGTAAGTTGCTATGTGGATGCTGGGAATTAAACCAGGGACCTCTGGAAGAGCAGCCAGTGCTCTTAACCACTGAGCCATCTCCCCAGCCCTCCTTAAGTAATTTTATTCCAAAAAAATTACAAGCCTTCTCAGTAAAGTTCTATGGATCACTGTGTCACTTCTCTTGGTATCCAGATGTCACACAAGGTAAAATACAAATGGAGTTAGAGAACCAGAGTCTAGACGGACTTAGAGCTACGCCAGTAGCCATCCAAGCATCAAACACTTCTCTGTCACTGTATTCTTTATATCCTTGCCTTCTTACTTGCCATGTCCTCTGCCTCCTGAGGCTGCCACACACCTGCACCTTTCATCAGCCTTCTAAAAAAGAAGAACAGAAAGGGCAAAACGGCCATAATTTTTACCTAGTAATGCTTTTGTCTTTTCCTTTAGAGGTGGAAGTCTTCCCCAAAAGCTTATTGGGTTAGAAATGTACCCCAAGACCACTCATTGCTAGAAATAGTGGGAGGGATATTGAGAAATAAAATACATTCATTTTAAAATTAAACATGGAAGGTAATGAACAATAGATCTCATCACATGGTTTGGGAGAAAGATACATGATTAAAGTTAAGGTGAGAATGGATTATAAGGAATTAGGAAGGCCTGTACCAGGGGAGGGGATAGAGGAGGAGAGAGAGGAAGAAGAGGAGGAGGAGAAGATAATGATGATAATGGTGATGATGATGATGATGATGATGATTCAAATACTTTTTGGTTAGATGAAAAGTGTGCATGGCTGAGTCTGAAATGAGTGTGGCAGAGAAAAGCAACTCTGGAAAAGCTCTATGGAAAGAAACAAGGGAGAGGCCACAGATAATTCAGAGTCCCAGACTATCTAGGACTGTGTTCTTTTTCTATAAAAGAATTAAAGAGAATTAAGAATTTCCTAAAGGGAAAACTAAGAGAACAGAGCAGAAACCCACCATCTATACATAAGAACAGCAGTAAGATCACCAGGGAGCCATGATACATTTCACTAGGAGCTGTTTGTGTAGGCACCATAGGCAGCACATAGCATGCAAGCTGAAGGACGTGAACACTTGGTCAGTGGCCTTCTCCAGTAGGGACTGTTTCCTGAAGCCACCTCACAACAGCAGCTTCAGGATAGTGAGCATAAGACAAGTACAGAGGAAGAGGTGTGCTTGGGGTAAAGTGTTTTCATCATTTCTGAAGATAAAACCAAAAATGTAGTTCTTTACGTTCTTCATATATATTTTTTTTTAAAAATGAGTTAAGCAGTTTGATGAGTGTTACAGATTGGGCAGTGTGGTAGAGCACACTTTATGGCAAAGGAGGTCAGACAACATGAAAGGAAGGCACTGGGGACAGGTGAGTGGGTGTTAGCCCGGAAAAGCCTGGCAGATGAGAACAGCCAACATGTCCAGTGACGGAGGAAAAATCAGCTCTTAAGGATTAGTCACTGCCAAACAAACTTTCAGATCTACCACAGTTTGAACCTTGATAATGAGCTTATTCATTTTTGTGGTTACCATGCGACCATTCGTGTATTTCTTTGTAATATCTGCTTAGTGTGCCAGTTTGGGATGCTATTTCAGCCATGGTATTCGAAGCAGAACCCATTTCTAGTCCAGGATTTCTCTCTGCAAAGCAAATGACCAGCATAGCTCTTTTGTGTGAGTGCAAAGAGACACAGGCAAGAGAGCTGTAAAAGTCAGGGTTTATTTTAAATGAAACCTAGGGTCTTCGCTGTCTTTGAGTCTTAAAGCCTACTAAATGATGGCATCACTTTACCCAAAGTACCCCTCTTCCTCCTCACTTCTTATGTTCAACATCCAGAGAGAGAGAGTCTTATTTGGTAAGGATAGTGCATTTTAATCAGGTATGTACATGGACTTTCTTTTAGACTTTAGCAAAATGCAGATCCCAAGAGGCTAGTCATACTCTAGTAGGTGGCCCTACATCCAGACACATACTAGCAACACCAAGTGGACTCGGTGGGTTTTACAACAAAACAAATAACACATGAAATTGGGAGGCAGTAGAAGAGAGAGGAGTTGGAAGGGAAGAAAGGAGGAGTGGACTTGATCCAGCAATTTGCATGTACATATGAAATTCTCAAACAATAAAAATAACTGATACAATTGTTTTTCTGCTCTAAGAGTTTCGATTTAGAGTTGTCAGAATATTTTTTTCCATGTTAAAATACCATAGGCTTCCATTTTAGATTTATCTGAGGAGCTTTAATAGAGATGCAGACATGTGTAAGGTAGGTCTTAAGTGAAAGAAACCCTGCCATAGCTCGGTCTGAATACACAGCGAATGTGGCATGATATATCAAGTAAAATGTTCTTGTTGGTTTTCTTAGCTTTTCTTTCTAAATAATCAGCACTGTCCACCTAAATCTCCATGAAGAAGTGTTTATAATTATTGAGCAGCATCTTCTGATTTTACTAGGTACAAAAGCACATTCAACTTCCAAATATAAATACACATAGCTCCAGGCTTAAGGATTAATAGTTAAACAAAAATTCACTGACATATGCAAGAAAGGAATGCAAAGGAATGTTCATACCCATGGCTCATAAAAACAAAGCGAACTGGAGCAGAGACCGAAAATAATTAGATAATTGAATAATTTTGGTCTAGAATGAAATGGAAATATTTGTACACTGTTTTTAAAACATGAATTTTCTCTCATGGATGCCCCCAATACTTAAATGTATGTATTAATATATAAACTATACAATAACTTATTAACTGATAACATATTACTATATATCAAAATCTGATTTGGGGAGAATTATAATGGAGATGTAAACAGCAAATAATTGCTCTTTGTCTACCCTAGATCCTCCTCCTCTTCCTTCTCCTCCTCCTCTTCTACCTCCTTCTTTTTGTTCATTTTTCTTTGAAAATTTATCCATTTTTTAATTTCTGGATCTTTTTTCATTTTTCTTTCAGTTTTGGTACAATGTTAACCAGGGGTAACTGGAACTAGAGAAGGTAAAATATTACAAGAGAGGGGACTACTAACTACTTTATTACGTATCATGTTTTCTTACATGTATTATAGTATCGACTATTATTTATTTATTTTAATAAATAGATTTTTTTTCACATCATATGTTTTAATTAGTTTCCCCTCCCCGAACTCCTTCCAAATCCTCCTCACTTCCCCACTTACCCAAGTCCACATCCTTTTCTCTCTCTCTCTCTCATTAGGATACAAACAGGCATAAATAAATAAAATAAGAGAAAATAAAAATAAACCAGAACAGGACTTTCTAAGTAGTACCCTTGAGGTCTTTCTTGTGGTTTGTAGAATTTTAAAAGATCTTTTTTATTTTTTTTCAACTGGGCATGGTGGCACATTCCAGTAATGCTAACGGCTGACGGGTAGAGTGAGAGGATCCCTGTGAATTCAGTGCCAGCTTGGTCTACACAGAGAGTTCCAGGCTAGCCAGGGGTTCTGAGTGAGACTGTCAGCTTTTGTTCTGTCTTCCCAGTTTATACACAGTTATCTCCCATGCACTCACCTGCTCTGTAGCTCCTCCTAGCAGGACCCCGAAACTACAGGCATGCACACAGCAACAGCATCTTACCTGGATCCTTCCTTTAATAAACTAAATTCAGAGGACCAAGCTTAAGCATTTGCTTGACATCACCTTTCAGAGGGGCTTGACCTTTCTGACAGCTTCCTTTCAGAAAGTCTGGGCTCTCCCAGCTTCTACCCGGAGCTCTTAGTTTTTCTGACTTCTAGCACCTAGTCTGTGTTGGTATGAATTCCATTCCAGGGACTCTCCTTCCACACTATCTCAATGGCATCACCTACTCCACTGCTTAATGTGTCTTCTGTAGGTTGATTTCTCTGTCTCCAGCTCCTTCTAGAGTAAAGACCTGCTTTTGTAACTGTTTACTTGACACCTCTGGCACATGTCCCATTGATACCACCAGTCCAGCTTTATCAAAACTGAACTCAAAACTTTGGTTGGCCTGCCTTGCTCTCACATTCTGTCTATTGGATTCTACCCACTCAGTCCAGCTAAAAATCTAGGTCATGTTCTGAATCACTCCATTTCCCATAATGCTGTTTTCAGAGGAAAAGTATTGACTTTTTTTTTCTTACTATCATCTTGGAACATGTCCACTGCTTTCGCTGCCACTACTCTGACTTGGATAACTTGCATTTTGACAGTAGTCTCTGGGATTGACATACTCTACAACTCTATTTTATTGTAGTTGTTGTTTGGTTTTTTTTCATTTGTTTTTTTGTTTTTTTGTTTGTTTTTTGCTAAGGAAACCTCCAATTACAAAGGATAACTACTTGGGTCTTTACCTGTTATGAAATTCTAGGTGGGTCTTACCATTTTCTTGAAACCTGAGCTTAAGTTCTGATTGGTCAGAGTCAGTCTTGGTGAGTTCATTCTCTTTGGCAGTGCTGTTGCTTAGACCAATGAGACATGAAAGCATCTTAGGGAAACTGTTCTTTCTGTCTTAAGACAAATCCCCAGGCTAGACTGCTCTCCTGTCTCTGGTGATATTATTTGAGAATGTAACAGTCGTTCTGAGATCAAGCGAGTGATTAGGCCTTTACCCTGTAGATGTCAGAACAAAATTGAGGATGGAATTAGGTTGGAAATCACAGGTTAGGATGAAATTAACCCAGATTTGTGAGATAATAAATTCCTTGGGGTTTAATCCATTAGTCCTCCTCCTCCTCTCCCTCCTCCCCTCCCTCCTCCTCCAGTTCCTCCTCCTCCTCCCCCTCCTCCCCTCCCTCCTCCTCCAGTTCCTCCTCCTCCTCCTCTTTTCTTTTTTTCACCTGCTAATTGCAGCAGGAACTATTAAACCATTTTACAGTCTCTTGGTCCACAGCTTCATGACTAACCTTGTACTCCTGACTTCCCCTTTACACAAAACCCAGATGTCCACCTATTTCCCAGCAGCCCGAGGCTGATGCTCAGACTTTCCAGCTGCACCTGGAAGCTCTTGGTCATCAGAATTTCATTTTTTTTTCCCTTCAAACATGACAAGATCTGATTGGCCTCAAGTTACTTCCCCTGTCTGGGACCTCAGCACAGAGCCTCAATTTCATCCCCTGAGTCCAGGATTAGTGCTACCAGCCATAAAGAGGATAGCAGGGCTTCTAATACCACCACTGACAGATAAACTCACAAGCAGTGAATGGCAGTTTTTATAAACAGTCTTGAGTGTGGAGGACAGAAGAGGTAGCATTATCATGCTTTAGTCGTGAGGTTTTCATATTCCTGAAACGTTGGTAGGTGACATGGTTTCTTCTGCAGTCCTGATCTCCACCAGGCCCTTGGCTATTGTAATGATGGGTCGTGGTTATAAGTACTTCCCTAATGTTCTTCTGGAAATTCCCAATTTCAAAAACACTAGTTCAAAAGACTGAAAAATAAGTTGTTTTAGATGTCTTTGAAGTGTCAACAAAGACTTTTTTAAAAAAAAATAAACCTATAATTTGGAAATAACTTTAGATTAGAGAAGCATTTCAGAGAAAGTATGGATCCCCATGTACTGTCTGCTCAGCCTCTGCTGATAGTAATATTTGACAAAATGCACATTTGTTAGAAATAACAGTCAGTAGTACAATACTGCTAGCTAAATTATAGCTTTTGTTTGATACCCATGTATTTTTTTTAAAAACTGAGTGCCCTTTTTCTACTACAGCATCCAACGCAGGACTCCATGCTGTATGTGATAATCACACTTCCCATGGGCTTCCCTGATTGGTAATGGAGGCTCTGTTTTTCCTTAACCTCAAACCTTTGAGTTCCCAGTAGATGTGCACAATATTCTTGAATCTAGGTTATATGATGTGCAATTTGAATGTTTAAGTTCTTTCTTGAACGTGGATGCTAATTGAAATTAATTTCAAGATAATTTGGTTATCAAATCTAACATGCTTTTTAGGATTGCATAATTTCCCATTAAGAACATATTGCTGAATGTTCACAACCATCCTGAAGCTTGGACATCTATACTTCCTGCAGTACTGTCCCATGAGCACAGGGAGTCGTCCATATTTCACACCTTCCAATGAATATAGTTGAATGTGTACCACAGTTTTCGTGATCACAGTGAATCGTCCACATCCCACATCATGCAATAAAAGTAGTTGAATGTTTACTGCAGTTTGCTCCCACAAGTATTAGTGAGTACTGAATTTCTTCTAAAGCAACTTTTCAACTGATGTGTGTGACATCCTTTCTGTAAGTGATCATTTCCTGCTTTCGGTTTGCCTTCCTGGCCATAATAATCGCTATCTATCACCCTGGAGGGGCAAAGTGGTGGCTAATTCTCTACAAAGTCTATCTTTGATGCTCACCATACCATGGCAAGAAAGGCTTTCTTCAACTGCCCAAGTGCTCAGATAAAAAAGAAAACATACTGGTAGGATCTAGTCCAAACAGTGCTAAGAGATAGAGTCTGGACTAAACCTTAAGTGTTCCAGCTCATTGTCATTTAAACAGCCCACGGTCTCACAGGACATCTGTTACAGAACAGTAACCTTGAAATAGTAACAGGTTGGGAGGGATAGGAGGAGCACCAGAAACTTGGTAATTTAGTAGCAGAACTTGCAGAGAATGGTGTGGTGCTATGTGAAAGGACAGTGCATTCATCTGAGTGTAACACTAGAACACTTCAGCAGAATACTACCACATGTTAACATTCAGATAGATCGATAGACAGTAGATCTTTTCAAATTCCCATCTTTACTGCCTCTATTTCTACTGTAGTCGGGAACCTCCATACAATCTCACTGCTCACTTACTTAATTCCACCATTCGTCCCCTATGTTTTTGAAGGTGGTACTGGTCTTTGCAGTGTATATATGCAGTAGAACAGCCATAGCAGTTCAGTAAAATGTGGCCACTTCTATGTAAGCATCTTCAAACCGTGGATATTGTATACACAGTGCTTGCTCTAAAGGCAAACATAGAAGGTTACTCTATTTTTCCGTTCCTGTCACATGAAGCACTTTATTAAAAAGTACACAGATAAAATATGGCTTCAAATAAATTGATTATAGAAACAATGAACATTAATACATAATTAAGATGATAAATTTATCATCACAATTCAAATAATATAAATACATGAATTCAATGGCTGATGCCAATCAACAGTTGACAGCCGTTAATGCCGATAGGATGACATGTTCTCCAGGTGGCTACATTAAACTTTCTGTCTTTAACTCACAAAATGTACCCTATGTAATAAGGTAAACTTCCCACTACACTTTCAAGATCGATATTAACTCAATTGAAATCATCAGCAGCCAAATAACCTGAGTTTCATGTTGCAACTAAAGTATTTCTGTGATTAGAAGCCCGCATTTCAGTGATTAAAGATCAAATATAATATTTCAATCATCTTTGACATTTCTAAAGTATTTTTCAGTCCCAGACACCTTATGAAATAGTAAACTCCAGTTCTACCTTGTAAACCCGCCTTTATTTAGTGACCAACATAAAACATCTATTCTGTTGAAAAGCATATGCATTTGTCAACTGTAATTAACAAGAAGAAACTAGCTTGTTTCAGCCTGATTCTCTCCTCACTGGGAATAATCTAGTTAGATTATCATGAGACAAAATGGTGTGAAAAAAAAATCCACGAGTTCTATGTAAAAGTCTCCATAAACGTCCTCTACCGAGTTTCTTTGTTTTATGTCATGAGATGACAGACTTTGCAAAGAACTGGATTTCTCTTGTTGTATGCCACACACAGTTGTCTTTCCATGTCAGTAAGTTACATGCTTGAGAGCACATGAGTAAGATGTTAATTCAAACAGAATCCCAGTTTCTTTCTTCCTTCTCCTCATTTGCCCTGCCTTTCATTTTGCTTCTGAAACAGGCTCTTACTCTTCAGTATGTAGCGCAGATTGTCTCACACACATTCCTCCTCTTCACTCAGCCTCCCTTGTGCTTCAGCCCAGAAGCATTCCACCAGCATGGTCAAAGGATGTGTTTTCACCCATAGGTTATAGTATTTCTAAAGGAAGGTAAAGTCCTTTCTTTTTCTTAATGACATCTTTAGTAAACTAGTAGCCAAGTACTGCAATGGGTGGGGGAGTTTCTGTGGACATTGCTGATGTCATGGGAAAGGGCACATAGAGGAGGCTGGGAGCATAGTTTCTGAGAACATCGACAAGAATACCACTTCTCCCTAGTGGCCCTGAAACCAAGGCTACTGATGTGATTTGGGGTTCAGGTGTGAACACTGTGGT
Organism: Peromyscus californicus insignis; assembly: GCF_007827085.1. Lineage (NCBI taxonomy): Eukaryota > Metazoa > Chordata > Mammalia > Rodentia > Cricetidae > Peromyscus > Peromyscus californicus. The sequence continues at coordinate 24,946,373 of NW_026294436.1, read as the reverse complement.
GAAAAGTCAGTAAAGGAAAGACATAAATCAAAATAAACCGAATAAGAGCAATTTTGCTTAGTTTACCCTCAAATGACCATGAAGGACAAGCAGTTGCCATGGCTGTTTCATTAGCTCAATCTCGTCCATCCAATCATGGATGGGGTCAGCTGATGCTGGCCACCAGGAGGCCGAAAGGAGCCACACTTCTGAGGTTTTAGTGTAGCTCTCTTATGATAGGTTCACCATAAACATTGAGTGTACTTTGACATTTGAAAATGCCTCAGCCAATCAGAAGGATGATTAGTCAAGTAAACATGAACCTACAAAGAGGCCTTCACTTTTTCCATTCAAAGTTGTGAAAACTTTGCTGGACGGTTGTCCAACAGAAGAAACCGTGGTGCATGTGGGTGAGGGAGTTCCCTGGTGACCTCTAGGAAATAGTCTCAGAGCCTGGCTGGCCTAGCATTGCTCTGAGAACATCCAGGGGCCTGGGATTCAGAAATGCCTCCCTGAGGATAGCAGACCCCACTGCACAGAGATAGACCTGCGTGTGACCAGCTACTTGAAAACCAGGTGGTTTGCTGGGCTTGATACCTTTATTGTCACTCATAAGTGTCATCTTTGATAACATCTCTTTAAAGTCTTCCATGAAATGAGGGGAACATACTGAAGGCATGTGATAACATACAACACTGAATGTTGATAAGTGTGTTCAGGCTACAGGGTACAATGTGTACTGTTATGTGGGAATATCACTCAGTGTTTTTGTTCAATATGAGGAAATTATATTGAAAAAATTAGAAGAAGTATCTTGCAGAACTCTTATTCAAGATAGTAACCACTTTAGATGCCTAGTTCATAAGGACAACATGAAATTTTGTTTGATGATCATAGGAATGAACTGTGATAAGCAACCGTTCATGCCTCTCTCGTTTGTAACACAAAATCCTCTTCTAGGGTTGTTTGAATAATCATAGCAATCCACATCTGTACTTGATACTATAATTTTAGGTCTGTGGACAAAAGCTCACAATATTACTTACTTTATTTTTAATTAATAATGTTTGTACAAATTTACGTGCATAATGTGATGATTTGATGCATATATTATATAGCATTGATGAAGTCAGGGTAATTAATGTATTTATTACCTCACTCATTTAGAATATTCAAAACTCTTTTCTAGTTCACTTGAAATATGTACCATTTCCCAAGTCACCCTGTTTATCTGTGGCTTTGTATAATTGTGAAGCATCTCCCTTCTCCTTCTCAATCTCCTCACTGAACTCTGAGAGTCATACCCTTCACTGTGTTTATTTCTCAAGTTTTTTTGTTTCCACATGGGTAAAATTATTATCATTCCTAGTTAATTTCACCTAACCATACCCTCTGACTTCATCTATGCTTTCACATGCAGGATTACATCTTGTTTGTGACTGAATAGTATTCTTCCACAGTGTAACTCATTTTTTGTATTATGGCGTGTGTTCATGGGCACTTAGGTTTCCATTTCCTGGCTACTGTCTGTAGAGCTGAAATGAACATGGATGCTGAGATGTCTATTAAGCATAGTGATTTCATTTCCTGTGTACACGTATCCAGTAGCCCAAGATTGAGATTGCTTGGTTTTTGAAACCTGAAGAAGATTCTGATTGGCTCAGTTAGGGTTCAGAACCAAGTTAATTGCACACAATACAAAGTCCAGTTTATTCCTCAACACATGTATTGATATTTTGGGGTTATCAGTTTGCATTTTGTTCTCCGTTACATGAATGTAAGTGTAGATATGTATGGAAATTCAGAAGTGCATGAAAATGTCAATAAGGAACACAGCAGTATCTGATGAAATGAAAACCCACACATGCACTTTCTCACAGTGTGTTTCAACACACTATTGCTGCAATTTTAGTGCTGCAGGACCAAAGTTACAAACCTAAAGCCCCATCAGAACTATTTACTGTTTTCCTTTCATAGACCAGACACTCTGTGGGACATAAAGAATGCTGGTTTTACCAGATTCTTTCAGAGGCACATTTGTTGATGTCAAAATGCTGCAAGATAACAATAATGTCAGTAAGAACAATTACTAAGGTTTATTGAGTTCCTACTTGTGGAAGGATCTCAAATGACTTCCCAGCAATGAGTCAGAGCAGCCCCACAAGGAGATACTATAACCTTCCTATAACTGAAGACAAATTGATAGAAGTAACAAAGAGTACAGAATTTGCTACTAAAATATTTTAATAGGAAAGGTGCATATCAGGACAATTTAGAGTTGGGTGGATACTGCAGTGTGCTTGGGGAGAGCTGGGGAAGTTGAAGGTTAAGAAATGCACATAAAGGCTGTGGGTTGGATGGGAAGATGCCTGACCTAGGGAAAGGCAGAGACAGAGAAGGAAGTAGCAGCCCTCAGGAGTCCAGTGTCCAAGATCATTGTTCCAAACAAGGAAAAGGGCAGGGAATGGATTTTCATAACCCTCTACTACTAAGTGAAAGCATTATGGAGCATTGAGGAAATCAGACTCTTTGGATTCTGGCTGGCCTGGGATTGAAGTTTGGTGCTGTTGCTTACTCGATTAGGAAGCAATTTATTTAAGCCATCCATGTCTTTTTTTCTCATTAAATAAACCATGAGCAGCACCATTCATCAAATAGAGCCGTGGTTCTCAACCTTCCGAATGCTGCGACCCTTTAATACAATTCCTCATGTTGTGGTGACCCCAACCATATTTTTGTTGCTACTTCAAAACTTGCAATTTTGCTACTGTTATGAATTGTAAGGTAAACTTTCTGTGTTATCCAATGGTCTTAGGCAACTCCCGTGAAAGGGTCATTTGACCCCAAAAGGGTTGTGACCCACAGGTTGAGAGCTGCTGCTCTACAAGCCTATCTTTAAGTAGCTTACAAAACTAGTAAAAGAGTTTTTTGACCATCAAGAATGACTTGCAGGCCTGGGAATGTAGCTCAGTTGATAGAGTGCTTGCCTAGCATGCCTAAAGCCCTCAGTTTGATCCCCGGCATCACATGAGCCCAGCATGGTAGTGCATGCCAGTACTGCTAGCAAGTGGAGTGGGGGGGTGGGGTGGGATCATAAATTAAAGGTTATCCTTGGCTATGCAAAGAGTTTGAGAGAAGCTTGGACTACATGAGATCCTGTCTGAAGCAAATGAATAAATAAAAAGAAAGTCTGAAAATTGGAGGTCTGGGACTGTGGATAGGAGACCAGAGGAGGAAAACTGGATTCAGTTGGGGATTTGGGGCTTGTTGATTTTTCCAGCCAGTCTCTTTAGCCAAGGCTGGCCTTGAATTCTCTGTGTAGCCAAGTATGAGGATGTCCTTCAACTTCCGAGTCTCTTGTTTCCACTTCCTAATTACTAGGGTTACAGGCAGAAGCCATCACACCTGTTTATGGTACTGCTGGGGATTCATGGATGTTAGGCAAGGGCTAGTCTAACTGAATTACAGCCCTAGTCCTAGGTAGGAAACTTCCTCTAACACTTAGATCAGTGATTCTCAATCTTCCTAATGCTGTGACCCTTTAATACGGTTCTTCACATTGTGGTGGCCACCAGAAAATTATTCTGGTGCTACTTCATAACTGTAATATAAAAATCTGATACCCAGGATATCTGCTAAGTAAGGTCCGTGGGGGCTGCAACCCACGGGTTGAGAACCACTGAAATGAAAAACCATTGGTAAAAATCCTCAACATGGAAAAATGTTTCCACATGGGACAAATGGGCATCAGTTAATGTGGCCAGGCAGAGCAATAACCCAAGCACACATCTGTCTTTCAGGCCTTGCTTTCATGATACTAGCATGTATAATATTAAGGAGGTCATCCAACTTAAGTACATCAGCTCATTGAATTGCAAAGACTGCAATATGGTATTTCCTAAAGGTGGGCATTATTTTTATATATGATAATAGAGGATTCTTCACAAATATGGAAAATCCTTGCCTGATTATCTTTGATAGTTTCATAATCTTGGATGAAAAGGAACATGTTCTAGTTTCGATTAGACCTTTTCCATTGTAGTCTGTTCACTCCAAGTTTCATTATGCAAATCCTCAGTGAAATGTAAATGCTGACCCAAGAGAGGGTGAGTGCTTATATTTTTAAATACTGAATGGGATTTAATGGTTTTTTTTAAACATTAAAATATCTTTTGTGAGTGCCTTGCAAAGTGAAGTGCTTCTGAAATCAAACCAGTCGTTACACAAACTTAGCTTCATCGTTGAAATATGATTTCACTAAAGCAAAGCCGAGTCAACCTGAAATTCAGTATTTTGTAGCAGTTAAGTGTACAACCGGGCAGCTTCACCGTGAACTAGAGAAGTTGCGGTTTTACCCCGAGATAGAGCTGATTATGCTGGTGCCATGGCAACCGGTTGCACCATTTGGAAGCTCTTGTGTGCTTAACCGCATGAGCTGCGCCTCTTCCTTTCCTCTAAAGACTTAGAATGAGAAAAACAGAAGTGTGCGAGGAGGAGAAACCACAAGGGCAGCGAAGACACTGCTGTGAGCCTTTAGCTCTTGCAAACAGCAGCATGGCGAGAACAGCACACTGAAATCCTCTCCTGCTTGAAAGCTGCCTCTCTGCTACTTTTCCCATTATGCCTGCTCTTTAATGATTTTGAAAGTAAGCCAAGTGTTTCTGTTCAGCATGTTCATGACTGAGAAATAAGAAAAAATTAGTTGGGCATTCATCAACCTTGGCTTGGATTATCCACAGCTTTGAGGAGGTTGGGGGACTTGGTGCAGCCTTGGGAGACATTTGATGCTGTTCATGAGATGGAAAACAGTTTGGTGGACTTCCCACAATGTAGTGCTCATTTTCTTTTTATTTCTTATTTGGACTAACACACACACACACACACACACACACACACACACACACACACACACACACTCCCTCCTCCTGGTGTTAAGAAAGATACATGGATTCTACCGTGAGAAGAGCTTTAGGCACGCTCACCCTGCTCACCATGCTGTACCTTAACTCATGGCTTACAAGCTGCTAAAGTTATGGCACAATCTTTTGTTGTTGTTTAATTTATTTATTTTTTTTGTTTTAAATCATGGAAATACTAATAAGAAGACATCTTTAAACTTATTTTCCTATTTTTATTTCTTTAACGATTTGGATAAAAGGGCTGACAAGCTTCTGTTCTCGCTCTCGTTTGTCTCAGGCTGCTTCTTTTTCCCCTAAATAATGAGAATTTTCCTTTTTCACTATCACCATCTGACAATTTGCATTTTAATTGATTTTTTTAGTTAGCATTCAAAGTAATGGGTTTCATTGGGGGCATTTTTATACATACGCATCATTATAGTCAATCTTTCTCGCACAGTGCCGCCCTGGTCCCCCTTTCCTCTTCTTACAGGTCTCTTTCCTCCCCCAATAGCCTTTCCTTCTGCTTTCATATCTTGTATCAGCAGTTCTCAACCTGTGGGTCATGACCCCTCTGGGGGAGGGGTTGAGTAACCCTTTCACAGCAGTCACCTAGGACATCAGAAAACAGGTATTTACATTGCCATTCACAGCAGTAACAAAGTTAGTTATGAAGTAGCAAGGAAAATCATTGGGATCACCACAACATGAGGAACTGTATTAAAGAGTTACAGCATTAGGAGGTGGAGAACCACTGCCTTATATAGTCCGTTAGCCTTTTATGGTCTCTCTCACCCTCTTTTAGACCTCTTTCTTCCATCTCAATGTCCACTTTCCATTTTTATGCCATTTATATGTTTTGCTCTCTCTCTCTCTCTCTCTCTGTCTCTGTCTCTCTGTCTGTCTGTCTGTCTCTCTCTCTCTCACACACAGAGAAAGATACAACTCCACATAAGAAGAAAATATGTGATAATTATCTTTTCAAGGCTGGCGTATTTCACTGAACATGATCTCTAATTTGATCCATTTTCCTGTGAATGTTGTGACTTACTCTTCTTTATAGGTGAATACAGTTGCGTTGTGGATACGCATCATTTTTAAAGTGCTTTGCTGACAGTTTCATTTTCAACGATACATTTCGTTAGGTGTGGAAGTACATGATTATATCCTTAGAACTCGGGAGACTGTGGTAGGAGTGTTGTAAGTTGGAGAGCAGCTCAGGCTACATTGCTAGTTTCAAAGGAGCTTCAGCTCTTTCACTAGACCTTGTCTCAAACAAAACAAAACAAAATGAAAGGAAACATTAATCCGTTTTAATATGTCATACTCTGGATCCTATTTTGATGATACATACAAGGTATTTTGATCATTGTTGATTCTCTCATAGCTGTTCAGCACAAATATTGAATTTAATATAAAATATTTTTTCTTATATCACAGTGTGGTTGAATAAGCCTGGGTGCATATATTTGTGTGTGTGTGTGTGTATGTATATATATATATATATATATATATATATATATATATATATATATATATATATATATATATAAAATTTGGAGTAGATTTGCAGTTAAGTCTAAATGTTACTATTTTAAGTGCTTTAACTTTGTATACATTTATTTATGATTTTTAGTTCTATCTAAGAAAGAGGACAGTGCTATCTATTTTAGAGGATTCCTATAGTGTTATATAAAGTATAATTTAACACCATTCAGTGTAGTGCCATACATCCAGTATCTGCTTATTAAATAGTGACTATTATTCCTGCCACTGAAAACAATAAAACAATTTTACCACTGGTGCCGGTACATTTTGGTGAATCTGTATAATTCTTTGACTATGATCTTAGTCTATTTCAGAGGAAGCAAAGAGTTACAGAAACATACACACTAAAATGTTAGTTAGTATAATTAAATAATATTTACTGCCTGGCACATATTCTCTACGTCAGGTATACACTCCTGGATTTAAATAATGGAAAACAGATAGCTACATGAGACTAAAATAGACATTCTAAGTCTGAAAATAAGCCTATCATGGGAACTGTTTTAGACAAGTGTGTGGGTGGGGAATATTGCCACTAGCAATTCTTCCTCTGCTTCTCCACCCCGGTCTTCACCACAGCTTAAGAAAATAACAAGGACATGGGTCACACTGCAGCTTCCTACATCAGCATTTCTGCACAGAGTCGGTATTGTCAACATGGTCCTCAGTCAGCTGATAACACACACACAAGATTCCCATTTTAAATCAGTCAGGATTACAATACTGATTACGTAGAAGCACATACACGTGCACAGATATAGATAATTGTTACTATCTAAAACATCTTAAGCTGTGTTCTCCACAGTTCTGTTGTGCTCATACTGTTGGGTATCCTGGAGAATGTCAGAGGAATGATGGACACTTTGGGGAGATGGTGATGATGATGATTTTTTAAAAAAGTATTTTCCCTTTTATAAAAACAGATTCTTTTCTCATACAGTATATCCTGATTACAGTTTCCCCTTCCTCTACTCCTCCCAGTTCCTACCTACCTCCCTTCCCATCTTGATCCACTCCCTTTCTGTCTCTCATTGGAAAAGAACAGGCTTCTAAGAGATAACAACCAAACATGACAAGATAAAATACAGGATAAAACAAAAGGCATCACATCGAAGTTGGACAAGGAAAACCAACAGAAGGAAAAGAGTCCAAAAGAAGGCACGAGAATCAGAAACCCACTCTTTCCCACACTCAAGCACACTCTCCCACACTCAAGAGTCCATGAAAATGCTGAACTGGAAGCTATAATATATAGGCCGAGAAACTGGTGCAGACCTGTGCAGGCCTTGTGTTTGCTGCTTCAATCTCTGTGAGCTCATATGAGCTCTGCTCAGCTGATGGAGAGGGCCTTGTTCCCTGTGTGCTCCATCCCCTCTGGCTCTTGTACTCTTTCCATCTCCGCTTCTTTGAGGTTCCCTAAGCTCTGAGGGGGGCGGGAATTGATGGAGACATCCCATTGAGGGCTGTGTGTTCCAGTCTCTCTCTGCTTGACGCCTGTCCGTGGGTCTCTGCTTTTGTTCCCGTCTGCTACAGAAAGAAGCTTCTCTGCTGATGGTTAAATAAGGCACCGAGGTGATGGTGGTTTTTGAGAAAGAGTCTCACCATAGCCCAAGATGGCCTCAAACGCATTATTCTCCTGCCTTGACTCTCAGCATTTAGAACATGGGCCGTTTTAAAACATGTGCATCCAGTTCGAAGACGCTCATGTTGCCATTATTACACATTGTTGATGCCACTGGTACATAGGAAGTGACCATCTTTGTTGTTTCCCTTGAAATTTTAGACTTGCTTTATAAGACAAGAAAATAAAAAGAGAACCATTGTTTTTTTCTTTCATGCCTCCTGGATTTATTTATTTTATTTTTGTTCATTGAGAGTCCCTTGGAGTCCAGGCTTGTCTGGAGTTTGCTATGATCTAAGGATAGTCTTGAGTCCCAATTCCCCTTGCTTTACTCTTCCAGTTGTGAGGGTTTCACTGTGTGCCACTGCGCCCCACTTTCCAGTCCTTCCTAACTTTCTGTTGCTTATCTAGTTAATTAACATAATTGGAATGGATAACAAGATACATTTAGACAAATACAAAACGTTGAAAAGCACGTTTTTAAAGTTTTATGCGTGTGTTACACATAGTCATATATAATCACACGTAGCTTGTGATAATTCTCTGGGTTTGGAAGAGGTAGACATGATTACTGTATTGAAAAAATGAAACAATGAATCATCTGATTTTAAAGTGCCTTCACTCATTAAACATTTTCTGATTTAGTCCTCCATAGTGTTTCGCATACTAACACTTTCCTTATTTGTAATTTATGATTTTAGAATAGTGTGAAAGCGAGGGTTGAATGGTTAACTGCACTATGGAGTCTACAGTCAGCAGGATTACTACTCTTTGTCCCCATCTTGTTTCCCAACCTTGACTCTTGTATCTCTGTCATCAACTTGAACGAGTTATTTTGCCACTTGTGAATGATGTATGAATTATATTGTGTGGCTTACAAACATATTTTAGAGAGTGTCTCTTAAATCCTTGTTTTAATTTTGAATGCCTGCTCTTTTCATCTCCTGCTCGTTGTTCCCAGACACAGTGCATCCCAGTTCTGAGGTTGTGAGGTAGAGTTGGTTCCAGTTTCTCCTGCTCCTTGTGTTGCTTCTGTTTGTCCTGAGTTGCTCTTCAGTTCACCCTGTTGTCCATCAGTCTTGCCTTCCTTTGATGTCCAACGCATTAATGAGTGAAGCCAACAAATATATGTTGAAATTCTCTGAGCCTTGGTTCAGCTTGTAAATTCAGAGCCCCTCATGAGACTGAATGGCATCAGAAAGGCATTCACTCTCTGGGTCTTAGTGTTCCTTCGCACCACCTGGACTCCATCTCAATAGACACTGGTGGGGTCTTCTGGCCTGTGAGTATAAATCGCTGGAATTACCTTCTAGAGATAGGCGGCCTTTCTTTTACTCAAAAGACTCAAGGTACAATGGGGACACCCAATGTTTTGACATAAAGCTGGTAAAAAGAATGAGGACTATTGTTTTTAAACACACACTCCTTCAAATCTAATATGCCATCATGTGACTGTGAGCAAGCCACTGTTGGTCTCTGTTTCATTCCCTATAAAGCATGGAAAAGAATCGCTGACTTGCATGGCTTGTTGGGAAAGCGATGTTGGCAGTGTGTGATTGTAACAGGATTTCAGTGGATTGTTTACTGTCAGTATTCACTTACTGAGGAGTGGCTGGAAGCAGGAAAGTCTACTGCCTATAGTTTTCTAAAATCTTTTCTTTTCTTTTCTTTTCTTTTCTTTTTTTTTTTTTTGGTAGTACTGGAGATGGAACCCAGGGGTTCTCACATGCTAGGCAAATACTTTCCACTAAGCAATAGCCCCAGAACTCTCACCCTGGTTATTTTTACTTTACTTTCTTTTATTCTTTTCTTTTCTTTTTTCTGAGACACAATCTCACTACGTTGCCCAGGCTGGCCTTGGATTCAATCTGCAGCCTAGTCTGGCTTTGGAACGTGACTCTTGCTGTAACCTCTGGAGTAACTGGGGGATTACATGCTTATGCTATCATTCCACAATTTATGTAATCTTGGTCCTAACTTAGTCGTCATTACAGACTGGATCATATACCTCTATAAGTGAGGTATATGATCCAGTCTGTATCATATGGATATTTTTATTGATGTCTGTCAGTATTGTCCTGTCATGCTAAGAGGAGAAAGCATGCAAACTGTTCTAGCTAGCTCTCTGCTTTTGTGTCTATCTACTGGTTCCATGTTTGTATAGCCTTTGTAATCATGGAGGGAAGTTACGCAGATACACATTTCAAATCTTCAAAACACAGCAATGCCTTTTAGACTAGTACTCAGAGTAAGTGTTAATGTCATCCATTCTGTTTCACTCTCCTGTCCATGCACAGCAGACAGGCTTAAATCCCCTCACAAATGGTATTCCGTGGGGTTCTCTGTCTTTCTTTTTTTGTTTTGGAAAGGAGGTAGTGGTGGATGGGTGCTGTTTAAAGCCCAAGCGTATCCTTTGAAATGTCATTTCCACTCCAATGGATTCCTACTTTTCTTAAATCTCTGATGGCAGACTTAGGGGTGTGACTTCAAGGTAACTTTGATTTGCAATCATTTAAACATTTCGAGTTGTAAAAGAAACATATTGGGAAAGGTAAATCCAGTTAACAATACACGTGTTAGAATAACACAGCTTTGAAGATCAAGGGCTCTCTCATCTCCATGCTCACGTGTTTAATGTATCTAGTCAATTCCACTGGTAATTCACAACAGGATTATAATGGGGCAACACTCACCAGGTGGATGATTTACAGATTCCTGGTGCTCTGGTGCCATCTACTGAAATGTTACGAAAGAAAAAAATGCAGGAAAGATGTGTAAGAGGAACAGTGAAACATTCTGTAACCCAAAAAATCACTGAGTGGAATGCCAGGTTTTTTTTTGTTTGTTTGTTTTTTATTGTATGTACTTGGTAGGTTTATAGACTTTAGAAAAAAACTGTGAAATTCATAGCTTTAGAAAAGTGATTTTTTTCTCTTAACTGTGACCTGTACTGTTTTAATTTACTGTTTTTTTCTTCAGCTATTTTTATTTCTTCCAAATTATGTTCCTATACATATGATGTCATTTTTACTAACACATTTTACTAGTTGCACTGGCCATGAGATGCTATGCAAAGACTTTATGTCTAATACCAGATGTATTGACAATAGACGCTTGCTTTCAGGTTACAGAAGCTGGAGTGGAGAGTGCCATCTACTAGGAAACAAATCAAATTGATACCTTGACTCACCTGTTCAGCATGGCCCCAGATGGTTAATCTATGACCCAGTAATCAGTCCAATGGGAAGGCCATGTACTAACTAAATGCCCCACAAACCCAATCACTTCAGATCTGTCTGTGTAACAATAAGGATCCTGGAAGGTTGCATCTATTTATAATTTTCATGGTAATCTGGTAATGCGAGGATAGGAAATACAATAGACAATTGTTTGGTCAGTTTAAAAAGAATTCCAGAAACATGATAGAAATATCTCAAACTGTCGTACATATTTAGTAGCACAGCTCCTATGGATAATTATGTGAAGTCTTCTTCTACCTTCTGGCCTGTATGATCTGTACACAGAGGTAGCTGTTATTATATGGAAAATGTCTGAAATGGCCCATGCATGGGGATGCATGACCTTCAGAGAGTAGCTTTATAACTAGGCTAGTTCTGTAGGGCAACTTAATTGCATTTCTTCTTTAAGATTTGTATTGTTTTTGTTTTGTGTTTTTCTTTTGACACCGGAATACCTGGGAACATTCATGCATACTTTGAATGTGTACTGCTGAGGGACATTCATAGTTTCTTAAAGTACTTGGTTTATACTTTGGAGCAGTTTCTTATTTAAAAAAGAAACTTATTTAGAGTTATTCTAAAAAAATTTTTGACAGGTTAATTTTTTTCATTCTGTGTATCATGTTGAACAAGACTGCTACTTTTACTTAAATCCACTTGAGAGGATTTTGTGACCCAAACAGTAATTTTGGTCTGATATTGACTCTAAACAGTAGTTCTTAAGTACTGGAATTTTATTTTAGATATGTATGCCTGTGTCTGGGTGTTTCTGTGTCTGTATGTAATATTTGAAAAATAAAAGGCAAGTGGTAGTATTTTACTAAGATTTTGCAATGGAGAAATTTAATATTACATTGTAATAAGTGAGTGTAAAAGAAAATGTGCTATCGACTTGAGAAGACTTTATGAAGACAGTACACATTAACAGAGAAGAAATGAAAGTGTGATCTGTCTTTAAATAGGAGTTTTCCAAGTATGTTAAATTTTATCTTACTTACCTTAAGGTGAAGGGATTTGTGAGACAATCAATATTGAACCACAGCTAGATCAGAAACACAGATGTTAACCTCTGACGGAGCTTCAGAATGCATTTCACAGCTCCAGTGCTTAGTGTGATGTGACACTTTTGGTTATTTGTGCCTGTTACCAATTGTTCACTAAAATAATGTTATAGGAAATCAGGTTGAATTAAATCCACTTTTTGAGACACTTCCCATAAGTGTGGCATGAGGAATTATTTCTAGCCAGTACACTCTGTTACTTGATGGCCTTTGTTAAAAACAAAGGTACCGGGGCTGGAGAGATGACTCAGTCATGAATATGCTGGCCTGGGCAAGCATAAAGACTTGAGTCCAGATTCACAGCAGCCATGTTAAACAGATAAATAAACAAGCTGGGTGCTGTGGCACTCACCTTTGAGCCCAGTGCTGGAAAGGCAGAGAAAACAAGTTCTGCAGGGAGCTGATTCAATGACTAGTAGGTTCAGTGGGAGACCCTGTCTCCAAAACTTAGATGGGAAATGACTAAAGAAAGCACCTGGCATTGGCTACTGGCTTCCACCCACACATACACACAGCTGTCCCTATGTACACATGAACTCATGCATGCACTACTCCACCATACATACAAACGTGCCTATCCTGCAACTCATTGTTAGCTTTTTATTATCTACATATGATAAGTTGTAAAGTTATAGTCTTTTATAATGCTTTGTCTTTGTGTTACACATTTGAGGGCACCAAGCTAATAAATTAGTACCATGAAGCAGAATGGTCTCCAAAATGAGTGACGGACTGGTACAACCTACTCTAAAATCCCTCTTTCCTCTGTGACCAGAGTTATTATTTGTTTTCTTCTCCAAATTCATTGATCCTGTGGTTTTGGTCACCTTCAGACAAACATTCAACCCCTTGTCAGGGGCTGCAATGACTACTCATGAGCTCATGCCTGAAGACTGTCACCCGATGGGTTTGGACTCTCCTTCATGTTTACTCTATGTTTAAAGTCATTTAAGAATTTCTCTACTGGTGATTACATAGTAGATAACATACCCAATCTCAGTGGCTTCTCATTCTTCTGTTCTTCATTATACTATACAGTTCTTGCCAACTGTTAATTATCGGTCTAACTAAGGTACATATATTATTTAAATGTCTTTGCAGACTGTTGGATGCATTGTCCTTTGAATTCTTGGCTTTTCAGGGTGAGAATCATGCCTTTATCATGGCTGACTCTCACTTCTAACAGCGAACCAACAAAACAAGAATTACTTCCTAAACTTAAGTGAATAAAAGGAAATGAAATTCCAAGGAACCACATGCTGATATTGAGAATGGGTGTATCAAGCTATTTTTAGACATTGAAAAGTTTAGTATGTATATTAATTATATATTATATATAATTAATAATAATATATATTCACAAGATAAGGATAGGATTCATTATAGCTTTATATATTCAAGCCAACTTGAATATTTTAAACTTTTTGATATCCTATATTCTTCATAATGACCACAGGTTATTTTTCATCTTATTTAAAATGTGGTCTATTAGTTACTGATGTATTAATACTTCGTTTCTTCTTATTATCTCGTTTGCAAACCAACATAATTCTAAGAAGTTAATAGAATGGATCAGAGGACAGGAACGCCTTTAAGAGGGACATAAAAGTCATAAAATTAGATGGAGTAGAAGGTACAAGCTGACAAGACAAGAATTGGGACAGTCTTTCAAATAATTGTTGGGGTGGAATGGTCTTTCTGTATGCTGTGAATATGTGTTGTTCCCATTGGTTGATAACCAAAGCTGCTTTGACCTATGGTAAGGCGGGATAAGAGCCAGGTGGGAAATCCAAGCAGAGATACAGGGAGAAGAAAAGTGGATTCAAGGAAGCCACTAGGAGCTGCAGGGGCGCGGGGGAGCGGTAAGATATAATAGAACACAGTTAAAGCCATTAGACACGTGGCATAGAACACAGGTGAAGCCATGAGACACGTGGTGATACATAGATTAATAGAAATAGGTTAATTTAAGATGTAATAGCTAGTTAGCACTAAGTCTGGGCCATAGACCAAACAGTCTGTAATTAATATCAAGCTTCTAAGTGATTATTTTATAAAAATGGCTGCTGCCCAGGTGGGACCACACAGGACTGAGAAACTTCAATCTGCAATGTATTTTCAAACGATATAGTCATAAGCCACATAGCAATGTCTCAGTCATGGATGGACCTTAATTCTGTCACCCAGTGACATTATAGCCATTTTTAATTATGAGAATATACTCTATGATATTAGCATAGTGGCAAAATCATCTCATGATGTGTGGCTCAAAAGACATGCCCACAGATAAGCAATGCATGATAGTACTTCAGTATGGATGATAAAGAGAAAAATAGAAGACATAAAGAAACAGATGTAGTTTCATCTATCAGTTACTTATCTGGACATACATATGAATAAACACTTAGACACATGTATGTAAAACAAGTACACACCTCTGATGGCACTTCTGAGGGGAGAAGAATTTCTCAGATTTATTCTACTTAAAAAAAGAAAAACCCCTTGACAGAAAGGTACCTTAATTACTAGGCAATCCCTTCTTCCTCTTGAAGATCGCTCATTTTTCAGAGCGTTGCTTTTCTTCCTAGAAAATAACCTTCTACTGTTTCTGGTAGCCACTTAGTAAGAAGGTGACGAAGCCTCTCATTTCACTGTGGACTGGACCCGGCTCCCATCTCATTCACACAGCTTCCCTGTACCAAGTGTGTGAACTCGTGACAGACCCATCTGATCTCATTGCCTCACTGTTTCAGGAAAACCTTTTTCGAAACAGTCTCTGTTCACATCTTTTCTCTTGTGGGGAGTACGCCGTCATCTTAGCTGGCCTTCTCCTCGTCATTCACTTAACCCCTGCTTTCTGTCTTGGACTTTTGTTTGGGAATCTGTTTCATATCCAAAGCCACAGTGTCCATCTGTGTGCTTCAGCCACGGGCAGCGTGAGCCCTGCGCTCTCCAAGCAGATGGTTCTGAAGGATTTCTCATAAAACCATCAGCACATCAAACTTTCCTCTTTCACTTGAGTTTTCCTTCCTTTTTAGTTTAATGAAAGTGTCCAAACTCTATCTTTAGCAGTTTGGTAATGTGTAGAAACACCTGTGTGACCCCTTCCTCTCTGTCACTTCCTTCTCTTTTCCAAAGACGTGCAGAGTCCTGGGGGCTTCTCCCTAAGAGTGTCACGGATGCTCTTGTCCCCCACTTATTCCCCCAATTTCACTTCCATTATTTTCTATTGTGCTTCCTGTAATCTTGGCCTTTTCCTGCCTCTAGCTTACCTTCGCCTTGTGTTTATTTTCTGTCTTACAAATATTGATTCAAAGTTCAAAAGTTTTCCCTTAGACTGCCCCTTAAAGACGTCACTCTACTGACTTGACTCCAAACTGTGAGAACATTCCCATATTCTTATGCCTTTAGGACCACACATCAAATACGTTAGGTCAGCATGTAGCTGTCTTTGGAAGAGCAAAACACTACCAGAAAAAAGTAAAATGAGAAATTGGATTCATTGAGACAAAATGTGCTGAAAATAAATATGCATCTATGATGTATAATTGCATGCGTGCTTTAAATCTGAAACTTTCTAAAAATTTATTTAATTTTATTTTTTTTCAGGGCAAGTTCCTACACCGAGTAATGGTAAGAATTAATATTTAACCTTTAATATTTTATTTTTGTTACAACCATCATGTATTTAATATAGATATAATTCTTGATTTATTTGGTAAGGAAGTAAGTTTGAAGAAAAAGTTAATAATACTATATGGCTCCTGACTTTCACATGTTCTTATAATTCTTTCTAAGATAAAGTTTAGTAACTATTTGAACATTTAAATTATATAAATATTATTGTGTTTAATTAACCTTTAACATTACTTAAAATTGACAATAAATGATATAGCAAGCTTCTAATCCCCTTAAAAATTCAACACTGTAAATAAATTTAAAAAAAACTGTATAAATCAATATGAGTTAAGATTTGAATATGGAGAAGAAACTGTGATCAGAATATATTGTATAAAAATTATTTTCAATAAAAAAAGAATTGAATTAAGGAAGTAGAGGGAAGCCTAAAAACAATTTCACATTTATTTAAGGACCAATATATTTTATAAATTAATTTAATCTAGAATTTGTTTACATTAAGAATTTAATATATGTTCTCTTATAGGTAAAACATTAACTTTATAATATTTTTCAAGAGTAGTTAACCCTTCTCCTAGTTATGCTTGGAGATCTGTCTAATATTAAGATATTTTATATTAATTGTTTGAAAAATTTCCTACTATAATTCGATTTATTTTCTCTAAAATTTTCTGAGTTTTGAGAAAAGTAAATTAAGTGATGGTGATGTTACCAGTACATTAAAATCAATTAAAGCCCAAATCATAGAAGAATTGACCTGTAGGTGGTTAAAAAGAAACTGAATTCCTTACTTGTTGCTGTAAATATTTGTTTCCTGACTAATCATGTGGTTGATAGCGTGTCTTAAGAAGGTAAGTGAAACCATAAAATATAACTGCTTTAATAATTTAAATGCACATTTCAAGTGGAACAAATCTGACATAGTCTAAAATTGGATTATTATTGGAATTATTTTTCATTAAATGTAAGTTTATTCTGAATGCTAAACCACTACACAAATACTAACAAATCCCACTCCTGAGCTAAACATAGAAGCATATTCTTTTATTTTCCAGTGTCTAACAATAGAATTTTATAGTTTCATTGTGTGGGAGAGAGGTTTCCTAAAGCACTCTCTGTATAGCAGGTTCTGGCTGGTTCGTGCCAACTTCTTAAATGAAATTTTGCACTTTCCTTTGCAGAACATTAAGTCACTCTCAGGCACGTAGATGAGACCTTGTTGCAGAACAGGGCTGGGTGTGGGATAGGACCATAGTCTACTCCTTACCCTGTTCGGAGTGGCATTGTTTCCTCACTAACTGTCATAATAAGCAGATTGGGGGGGAAGGTAAGTTAGAATTGTGACCCATAACGCAAAGGAGAATGGTGCCTCCCTTCAAATATAACCAATGAGAAGATAATTGTAGTGTGGAATGTTCAAAGTGAGAGTCAGGGAACCAAGTGGAATTGGCAAGTTTATAATTATCAATTCTACTTGTGAAACTAGAACTGAAGTGTGTGAAAAGACATTAACGCTTCTACATGAGAGTGACTTTTCTGAACACTCTTCTTCATCTACCAAGGGCTGAATTCGCTTTACTGGAAGAGAAGAGATCTTGCTGCAGCATTCTCTTCGGCACCCCTTCCATTACTAGAGTTGATATAATCCCCAATCACAAATTGTCATCAGTAAGGATGACAGTGAGTTAACAATGAGCAGACGGGACTTCAAATCTCTCCTTCCGCCTCTCCTCTCTCCCTACTCCTCTTTCTGCTCAGCACTTTCTCTCTTCTTTTTATCTAATCCTCTCTTCCTTTTACTCAATGTATAGTGGAGGAAAGACAGTTAGGTTAGAATCGTGACCCTGAAGATTAGAGGTAGGGCTTACCACTAGTTCAAGCACACTCAGTTTTGATATTTAAAAAATGCACATTTTACTATACAAAGAGGTTAATACATATTAACCATGGAATATTTAGGGAAAAAAATGAATCCCTATAAATCCAAAGAGCATATGATATTTTTAAAAACAGAATTTGATGCATTTATTTTTTTTCACAAAGGAAATACATTTTAAATAAAGGAAAACAGAGAAGTGCTAGATTTACCCCATTGCACTAATTCCTCTGCAGACAGCACTTTCCATGAGTACCTGCATCTACTGAATGTGTTTGTCTTTCACACCTTCCCGCCACATCATTCTTTTAAAACAATGAGGTAGAACAATTTTATTTCAGTCCCATACGTCTCTGATTACAAAGTCAAACACATTTTGGTATTTTCATAAAAGCAAGTTGTTCCTGCTTCTGTTTGTGAATTTTGTTTCCCAAGTTTTACCCGCATAACTCTCTCCCTTATTTTCATTTGGTTGATTTATTTCCTTTTTGAATCAGCACATATACAAATTTTCTTTTTAGACAGAAACTGTTTATATAGTTCGAGCTGGCATAGAATTTGCAATCCCCTGCCTCAGCCTTTTGAAAGATGGGGTTGCAGGCATGACCCATCTAGACTTTTCACCCTTTCCTTCTTTCCTTCCTTCCTTCCTTCCTTCCTTCCTTCCTTCCTTCCTTCCTTCCTTCCTTCCTTCCTTCCTTCCTTCCTTCCTATTCATTTGGAATCCTAACTCTTTCTATGCTTCATTTCTGGCTTTGTCCTTCTCCACTATTGCTCGTCATCTGTGTTTCCAGATTTCCTCTAGACACCTTACCACTGGGTTTCACTCTTCTGAATCAAGATACTTTGGGTACCTACCCTACAAGTAAATGGGAAGAGAGCTAAGGGGAGTTCCTTTTGAGTCCATTTCCTCGTTTTTATTTTTAAATTTAATTATAATGACTATATATGTATCCATAATTAAAATCTATAGCTACATATGGTG
Source organism: Peromyscus californicus insignis (assembly GCF_007827085.1). NCBI lineage: Eukaryota > Metazoa > Chordata > Mammalia > Rodentia > Cricetidae > Peromyscus > Peromyscus californicus. The sequence continues at coordinate 24,927,527 of NW_026294436.1, read as the reverse complement.
ATGTGTGTGTGTGTGTGTGTGTGTGTGTGTATGTGTATCTGTATGGATGTGTATATGTGCACATGTGTGTGTGCCTGAGTATAGATGTCTGTGTGAATACATATATATTTCTCACTGTGTGTATATTTTTAGGTATGTATGTTGTATGTATGTGTAAGTATGTGTGTCTGTATGCCTGTCTGTGTATATGTCTGTGCATATGTGTGTGTGTGTGTGTGTGTGTGTGTGTGTGTGTGTGAGAGAGAGAGAGAGAGAGAGAGAGAGAGAGAGAGAGAGAGAGAGAGAGAGAGAGAGAGAGTGCACTACATATCACATAAGCTTGGTGTCTGTGTATGGGGTTGGAAAGTTAGTACATGCATATGAATGGGTATTTTGGGTCCCGATTTACATGTTTGTTCTCTTCCATCACCCATTAACATAACAGGACCGGACACAACAGAGAAGGCCCTTCCTCTGTCTCAAAGTGACCCTTTACCTGCTCACACCACTGAATTCACACCCTCAAGCATCTCTGAAAGAGAAAATGACTCCTCAGAGAACATCTATCTTTCAGGTGACCATTCAACCCAGGTCTCCCCAGAAACTTGGATAAGATTGGTATTCTTATTACAATGAAAGGTTGCCACACGAACATTCGTAAACAAAATGATAGTACGGGTAAATTTGCCTCTTAAAAACTTTCTAGGGTGATCAAATTTTTAAATTTTAAGTAATGCAAGCTGTTTCTAAGCATGCAGTTTTCTTCAGGTAAATAAAGTGCGGGTGGCTGTAGGCATCTGTAGAGGTTGCTGAGCAGAAACAGCGCAGACATGATGCTTTAGATGGAAAGGGGTTGTGGGAAGATCCTAAAAGTAAAACCAGGGAAGGGACTGCCCATAGGCTTCAGTTGCTACACTGAGCAGGGCACAATTCTCCCTGGCAGAGTTTTACCACCGCAGAACTTTCTTGCAGCTGCCCTGAGGTGGGATACTTCCATTTCTTAATTTCATTCCAAGTTCACATTATCAGAAATGCCTAAGATAGGTAACCATTTTTAACAATCTACTCAGAACTGAGGATTCGGTTTTGTGATGTACAATTTTTCCAGTGACATTTGCGTTATTTCAATTCTTTTTTTTTTTTTTTTTTTTGGTTTTTCGAGACAGGGTTTCTCTGTGTAGCTTTGCGCCTTTCCTGGAACTCACTTGGTAGCCCAGGCTGGCCTCGAACTCACAGAGATCCGCCTGGCTCTGCCTCCCGAGTGCTGGGATTAAAGGCGTGCGCCACCACCGCCCGGCGCGTTATTTCAATTCTTACAAAGAGAGAAACAGAATTGTGAAATCTAGTAGTGGAATTTAAGGTAATGCCGCTGTGTTTACAGTGAACCACAGAGCGAGTGGGAGTTGTTTTTCCAGGGAGGCTTGTGGCAATTCCCTTCAACCTGAATATGTCAGAGATTTGGGTTCCTCTTTTGTTCAACTATAGATTTGCCGGCCCAGTCAGGACATCATCGGCTAACATGAAGTTGTGCAGACATTTCTGAAATCACATCCTTGATGCAGTTTTCTTAGGCAAACAGGTTTCCAAACACACTTTGTAAGACACTGAGTGAGTCTACTGCTTAAGAGAACCATTTATCTTGGTCCAAAAAAGTAACAAGCGTATGCAGCATCAACGCAGACATTTCACGTATAATGCTGATAGTGACTGTCTGTTAGGAAGGAAGCAGGTCATCAAGGGAGCAATTCTTTCAGTAAACTCAGGACTTCATAGCTCATCTTTATCCATGCGACCAGCAGAGCAGTCTCTTAGAACCTGTGTACACCTCAGAGCAGATTGTTGGGTGCTCATGTAATTATGAGGCTGAAGGCCACTGGTATGGGGTAGAACATGTGGTGACACACGCTTTTCCATTTTTAATCTCATTTCATATACACAGAACATGCATACGCAGCATCTCTCTTCATTTACACATTTTACTTGAGTACATTAAAACCACAGAGTTCCAGGTAGACCAGCTCAGGAAAGGCTTATGGTGGAATGGACTGGGATTAAGGATGAGTAATATCAAATATTTCTTAGCACAATTTGATGGTGAAATTTGCTTGGAAAATTTCTTATTCTTTCAAACAGAAGAGCATATTTTCTTTTCAATAGTATGTATTGCTATCTAGTGATATTTCAATAGTGTGCTGAGGAAAATTTTATAATTTATATTTATGATTGATCAGTAGTTTTGGGTGTAATTAAGTTTTTCTTAGTTGCTGATATACTTAGAAAATATTCATTTTTCTAATGGTGTACATTATTCAAAATTGTCCTTTTTTGAAAATCCTTACAATAAGTATTCACATGGTCACATCACATTGGAGTATGGGATACTATTTTATAAGACAGCATATGAATTTTTAAATTAAATATAGAATGATGTTTGTATATATGTATACACACTTACCAATATTTACTATGTATTACCCAATGAAAATTAACCCTCTCCAATCTTGTGCTTTAAATAAACCATTTTGACCATGACTTTCAATACGCTATGTTCTTGGCATTTGGTTCTGTGTGAGCATGTGTGTGTAAGCATGCATGCATGGCTGTCTCCATAAGTTTTCCAAATGCTGGATGTTATCAATGTGTTAAAACTACCAGTAGGGCAGTTTAAAATGCTCCCTGTTGATTCTACGTTTCTTCAATATTTCACAGTGATAAGCATTTTTTCATATTTATTTTGGCTGTCATACACATCTGTGCATTCGCCTGTTCTTCCTTCATGATTTTGTAAGCAGCACTTTAGCATGTTTTGGAATTTTGGAGTTTCCTACTCTTCCGTCTGTAAAGGCACCTTTCATCCTAGTCTCAGTCTGTAGAGCTGTTGGTGCATCCAATAAGTTTTCAGGGATCATGAAGTCAAAGAACAAAGCTGGACATGTGGGTCTTCTTGGGGAGGAATTTGTAAGCAAGAACTCAGTAGCCACTTTTCTGCCCAGGAAACTTCCAGATCTTAAGACATCGGGTCATGTCACATGGTGGCCATTTTGCTCCATGTACTTGTCTTAGAGTTGAAACTGCCAGGAGCAGCAGAGATCGACCTAATCATCTTGCTTTCTAACCTCAGGTTTTTCATTGACCACGCCGCTGCCTCACCTTTCACAGCCCAACTTGCAGACGTCCTCTGCCAGAGGAGCTGACACCCAGACACTCAGCACCCAGGCTGACCTCACCACACTCATGCCTGCTCGGGGCAGGCCTGACCCACCAGGTTTGCGCGCGCTTTAGACATGCACAAATACGAAGAAAAGTACTGACAGTTGCCTCCCTTTAAGAATGGCGTGAGGAGCCGTGGCCACCGGTTCAATCAATGTGGAACACTTGTCGCTGATGAATTAGTAATTTTATAGTTATCCTTAGGGTGCAAACCATGTGACAAAAGACGTGCTAACAGAGATGAAATAATGTTCAGGGGTGGAGGCTACCACAATGTTCTATGTTTCTACAGTTATCCTTGTTGTTTAGTGAAGACTTCATCCTCTAGTAATAAAGAATAATGTATGTAAATCTGTAAGACCTTGAGCCAATAAACAGCTGTCAAGAATGAAGGATTTCTTATCCATAAAGGGGACTGAAAACTTATTATGATAATGTCATTGTCTGTCATTTAGGGAGTGAGAAAAAGGAGAAGCAGACACAAATCTCCCATACAGACAAGATTCTTTTTTCTTATCTCTTCTTAAAACAGTGCAACATATTCTCTCCTTTCTTGTCCCAAACCAGAGTCTAGATAACTTCACGGTGTCCCTTTCTATGGGATAAATTTAAGGGTGTCCTTTCTCAGGCCATAATTCCATAATGTCCTACATATGCATACACTCAGTGGCCTGAGTGCTTGGCAGCGAGGTAGACATGTAACAGAGGCCTGCTTCAGGATAAATCAAGCATAGAGGTCAAGTTCACACATAAGATAATTATTATTTTAAAACACTAATACTGTTCCCTTGGCCTAAAAGCCACCACAGGCCGTCTACACACTTCAAACAAGGCAAAGAGCGGCCTCATCTGATCCTACCACTGTAGCAGAGCAAAATGGATCTGGTTCTTTTTAGCAGATCCATAGACATAGAAAGCAGAGAAGGAAAGAAGCCATGAACAGAAGCATGCTTTGAGGGCTGCTTGCCACACAAACCAACCTGCTCTGCCACGAGCAAATAATTCTTCTTGGCCTGCTGGCTAATTTCACTAATTAAAAGGTCTATCCCATGCAATCGATATAATTAAAATGGAAAATGCCATTCTTAAGTGGGTGACTGAGATTATCTACTTAATAAGGAAAATGTAGTTTTCAAATGAAGGGGGACTCTAGGGATTCTGAAGACAGTATAGCAGGGTCTCTCGACATCAGAGGCATAAGAGATGATTGGGAAGGACAAGTGTCTAGAAAGAGGGAGAAGCAGTAAATAAGGTGGTAGGCTAGTGGGAGGAATCGTCTGCTTTTGAGATTCCACAGGTGGCCAGTTTGTGTCTAAATGAAGCTTGAAAAGGCTGCCTGCATAACCCTTCCTCCTCTCCTATTACTGTGGATCCTTCCATTGTTTCTAGAACTAGTGAATGGATGCTCCATGTAGTCATTCTATGCCATGGTTTCCTTACAGCTGGGAGCGTTCAGTGGTGTTTGAAGAGTAGGCCAAGAACAAACTCAGTTGGCATGGAAATTCATTTCCACTTCTCAAACCATATGTGTGATGACTTACGGATTCAATCCATCTGCAAATGGGAGATGTTTGGCATAGTCTTAGCAAAGTGGTTTAGATAACAGCCATGGGCCACTGAGGAAACAGAACACTGTGCACCAAAAACACACGTACACTGACCTCGAATGTGAGGCTAAGTTCATATCGCTGGACATGGGGATCTTGACAGTGAAATCACCAAACAAGATCCCCAGTAGGAGCTAGCTCTATTTCTTTTGCTTTCTCCATGTCAGCTAGCACAAAGCTAGTCACCTGATGGGTGACTATACATGGGTTTCTTGTTCCTGAGTGCTGGCTGTGATATATGGGGGAAACATCTAACAGGCATGAAATGCTCTGATGCCTGACAGTGAATTTCTAAGCAGGATATGCAGCTCTTTTAGCTACATCACTCGGCACTCTGCCCAAAATTGGGAAATAAGAGGATTATATCAGCATAATGGGCAGTGTGCTGATATAAAACCAATTTGATATCTTCCTGGCATGGGAGCCTTCTTAGTAAAATGTCGTATTTTGACCAGAATCCAATAACGACGAAAAGCCTGGGGCTCTGATGCCACACAGGCAGGAGACCATTTAGCTTAATTTCAGGGAAATTGAATCTGAGTACCTGTACACAGGGCTTCCCTCCCCAGAGTGGCACAGCCACCTAAGACTCTAAACAGGTGCTAGGCTACACTTCCTCCTGGGCAACCTTCAATGGCCTTAGAATCTCCAAGACAACATCCTTCTCTTCTCTTTGAAATACTTTTAATATCACATAAGGCAGCACTTGACTGGGAGTTTGGACCTCCTTGGGCTGTCCAAGCTGTTTCCCAAGACCCCAACTATTTTTTTTTTGTTGTCGTTTGTTTGTTTGTTTTTACTTTTTCTGTCAACTGGTACCTGAGCTGTACAGGTTTCTACGTGTCTGCCTCTGAGTTCATCTTTTAGCAAGTTCTCACATTGCTAGCACAATCTATGAAATTAGGACTATGGGATGAGTTGGGTTGTGGTTAGGGTTTGGCTAAATATTGTGCTGCAGTAGGTATACTAGATAGTTCATTGCTCTGCCTTAGTTCCATAATCACATCCATGTCAGCATGTGGCATGATGGAAGTGACAGTGTTGGTGACCCTTCTGATTACAGGTGCATCAGGGGAGATGACTACATTGGGGACCTTTCCTGCAGACACAGCCCTTCCTGCAGACACCATCACGCTTGCACGCAACAGCTCTGCTGCCTTACCTACACACACCTCCAACATCAGCACCACAGATGCCTCCTCAGGTGTGACCATTATGTGGCATGTTTTAGGCTATGGAGGCTGCAAACTTGAGTGTAACTCTTATTTTACTCCAGATACTACTTTCAGATTTCCCATCCTTTTTTTTTTATCATCTTGATCAGAAATTAGGCAAAAGAAACTTATGAGGAAGCTTTTTGGGGATAAATGCAGCTTTACTATTATTATTGTAAAGTTCATGACAAAGAAGTGGATAATAATACATTCATGGCCCGTAGCTCTGGGATCAAATCCATCTGCCTCAGTTTTCTAGACAATCTAGGACAAGTAACTCAGTTTCCTTTCTGTGAAGACTATATGTGCAAAAGGCTTAATAAAATGGATGTAAGAAAAGCAGCCATTGGTCCCATTAGTATCTAAAATATGGAGAGCTATAATTCAACAGAAAATGCTAGTTTGAGCAAAATTATTTTTCAGGTAAGAATTATACTAAGGAGCAAATAACTTGCCCTTTAAGTTGTGATCTAATATTTGCAATTACTTGAAATGTGTGTTATCGGAACAATTTGTGCATAAGTCTTTGCCTCACTTTGTTATTTTGGAAAGTATCAATTCAAATGTGGGAAGAATCACTTATCTTTGCTAAAGAGTTTTTTCCTCAAGCTTCAAGGTAATAAACATATTGACTTTTATCCTTTTGTTTATTTCCTTGCAGGTGGCAACCTTATAACCACTGTATCATCCACTCTGGGCCTTATAACCACTGACCATCCAAGCACAATAGGTGACAACCTTACCCCCAGTCATGCAGACACACCTCTGCCACGGCTGGGCACATCCTCACAGGCTCTCAGGCTGTCTCTACTTCAGGCTGCCTTCTTAGTGGAATCTTGAGTTCTAACCCTGATGGTCACAGAGCAGAATCTAGACACTAGTGCAGCACACGTGTAGCTGAGGATATAGTGTCACTACCATGCCTCCCCTGTGGCATTTATGAGAACCCACATAAGCAATAGTCAAGCCTGTTAGAACTTATTACTCTGAAGGGCAGATGTAGTGTATGACGAAGAATTTTATCAAAGCCTCTACCCTGGAAGGTATGTGGCAGTGACATTGTTTAGGGTCAGGAAGCCAGTGCTGGCAAGCCCACCATTCTCCCCAGATTCTTCCAACTTTGAGAAGATTAGCAGAAATCCTTTTGCTTGCATGGACTCAGACTCCCACCTTTTCCGTTAAATCAGTGGTTCTCATCCTGGAGGTTAAATGACCCTTTCACAGGAGTCACCTAAGACCATCAGAAATATCAGATATTTATGATTCATAACAGCAAAATTATAGTTATGAAGTAGCAACAAAAATAATTTTATGGCCGGGGGTCACTACAACATGAGGAACTGTATTAAAGGGTCACAGCATTTGGAAGGTTGAGAACCACTGAGTTAAATTCATATATTACAATTACAATTGTAATTGTAATTTTACAGTGAGTGATCTTACAAGGTAATTGCTCTAAGATCAATTAGCTACCCTGGATCTTGTGTGTGGGAAGCATATAGAGGTTAAACGTGGGAACAAAGCAGTCTTTATCTATTAATATCCCATCAAAAATAAAAGCCACAACATTGCTTCATTGGGGTTATAGTTAAGGAAATGTAGTTTGAGACCAACAAAGTGAATGAAGACTTTCAAAATATTTTGGCAGTTTTTAGATTTGGTCCTGTCACCAAGCTGACATCGAATCTGTACCCCAAAGTCTACATATTGCGACAGTCACAGTTCTGTTTATTTTATATTTTAATGAAGATAATTTATAGTTATATCATTGGTTTATAATATTTGCATGTTTAAGGGGAAAATAAGATATTAAGCAAACTGCATTATGTATTAAACCTAAACTGGAAAGTCTATGAAGCAGATTCTCAAAGATGAACACAGCAGATAAATTTTAAAATAACATTTCAATGATTTGCCTCTTTCCTTTTTCATCTCTATTACAGCTACCACCCAACCCAAGCCAACATGTGGTAAGTTTGTTGACCCAAAGGTAACCTCTGTCACTTGGGAACAGCATTTCAATCATTTCTCTCTTTCTTCTTAACGCACTATTTCTACTTCTCATGGCTAGCTCTAGATTTTAAGAGCCACTGTCTTTCCTTTTCTTCCTCCCCTTGTGGTGGAAGCCAAGTTTTTTCTTCATGGCCAGTGTTACCCTTCCATAGCCTTTTGAATCTCAGCACTGCAGTCAGGTCCCTGTTCACTCAGAGTCAAGGTCAACCTCCATTGGTTTGTTTCCTTAACATGATGTCTCAAGTTCCAGCTCCCTTGCTCTCCTTCCGTATCACCGTCTCCTCACTTACACTCTTGCCTTGAGTCAAATGGAGCTGCCTTTATATTTAAGACTCCTGATCGTGTATCCCTTGCTTTTCTTCCTCTGCATTTGGAGTTCTTTCATATTCCTCCTTTTTGGTGCCTGCGTTTGTTTTCTGACACCTTGCTCATACTTTAAAAATCAATCTAAGTCATCAAGACTTCTTCATGCTCTCCAGTCTGAACAGATGTCTTTCGTTTCGCTCTTACATTATTTGCTGTCTACTCTTATTTTATGTCTTTGCTTAGCTCTTGTAATTCAGTCTGTGTCCATCTTGGTTTAAGGCTTCACCTTCTAAAAGCCAATTTCATCTGATTAGTCTTTGTACTCCTAGTATTTAAGACGAAGGGCATACAGTTTTGCAAAATAAAAACAAGTATAGAGGAGCTTTGAAGATGAGGGTAAAGTGCTTGCCACACAACCATGGGGACATGAGTTCTGATCCCCAATGCCTATGTAAAATGGTGAACTTGGTAGCAGATGCCTGTCAACCTAATGCTGGGGTTGCTGACTTGATACTGTTGCTCAATCAGAGAAAGACCCTTTCTCATAAAATTAGATCAAGAGAAATAGAGGCAGATGCCTGATGTCAATCTCTGGTCTCCATACTCATGCACATATGTATATGTGCACTCCTTCACATACATGCACAGATGAACATGTATACATGTACACACACACAAACACACATACACACAGAAAACATTTTTAAAATGGTTATGTAAATTAATAGTTGTTTAAAAGAAATCTTTGCCAGTCCATAGAAATTGTTGACACTAACCAAAAGGATTTATGAAGGATTTAGTATCATGCGTAATAATATTACAGATGTAATGCAACCAGTGAGAACTTACGGTCTCTAATTCATGATGGGGGAAATAAATGGTTTATAAAGACATTTTTAAAAAAAAGAGTAGTTATAAAGCAAGGATTTTTTTTGCATATGAGTTCACTAGCTAAACTGATTTGTCAGTTAATTCAACAAGTAATTATTGAATTCTTGCTAATAACAGAAAGATATATTATCATGGACCTGAGTTGATGATAATGATCAAAACAGACTAGTTTTGGCTCCCAGGGCCTTTACAGTTTAGCAGGCAAGACAAATGTAAATCCAATAATCATCTAGGCATAGACTGGGATCCTCCATAAGAAAGGAGAATTATGAAATAATGACTTAGGGGCATGTGATACATTTCCTATATTTTACATATTTCTGAGAATATTGTGTCACAGTCTATAATCTGATTTGGTGATATTTTGGTGTCTTATCTGCTGTTCTTAGCCACAGTTTGCTAATTGTTCTTTTACTTCTGTTTGCTGCATACGTTAATAAATTCACTCTTTTGTAGGTCATTCTCTGTACAAAAGAATATATTAAGGCATTCTTATCCAACAGAATCTCATTCATTCTGAACAGTGATAATACTAATTTTCTTTTTTTTTCCAGATGAAAAATTTGGGAACATTACTGTGCATTACCGCTATAACAGTAATAATCAGTTTTTTGAGGCAGAGCTAAAAGGTGACAAAACCCACAAAAACTCATGTGAAATTGTGGATTGTAAAGAACTTAAAAATCTACAAGAATGCTCACAGAAAATAGTCAATGTGTCTGATAGCTCATGTACTCCAGCTAAAATTATAACATTGGATGTACCACCAGGTGAATGCCAATTTCTTTCTATCTGTGTATTTAGAACAACAGTGTGATTTCATGCATGTGTTATGGTGCTCCTGGGGGCTAATGTGGTTAGAAAAAAAAACAGAGAGAAAGAGAGAGAGCGAGAGAGAGAGAAAGAGAGAGAGAGAGAGAGAGAGAGAGAGAGAGAGAGAGAGAGAGAGAGAGAGAACTGGTAAGTATGAGTTCCCTGCTGAGAACCCTGGAGAGCATGAATAAATACGTACTTACTCTTTAGGGCCATCACTTTGTTTACAAAAAAGATTCCTAGCTGAGCAGTGGTGGCACATGCCTTTAATCCTAGCACTTGGAAGGCAGAGGTTGGCGGATCTGAGTTCAAGGCCAGCCTAGACTACAGAACAAGTTCTAGGGCAGCCAGGGCGACACAGAGAAACCCTGTCTCAAAACTTGAAACAAAAGACAAAAAGACAAAGCAACAACAACAAAGAGGTTCCTATGGATTAAAAACAGCCTATTTTGTGAAGTAATTATACATGAGATTTCTGGTTCTTCTTTTTAAATTCAAAATGTTCTTTGTCCTCCCTTGCCTCCAGAAGTTTCTTATGTATATTAGGGAAAAGAACAAACTTAAACATTTAATGTTTTTGAAAAAAAACAAAACAAAACAAACAAACAAAAAGAAACCAAAGTTTAACATAAGTAGAACTCTATGTTAATACCAAAATTGTAATCCCAGCATGTGGAAGGCCAAGGCAGGAGTATTTCCATGTGTTCAAAGCCAGCCCGGGTTACATAGTGAGTTCCAAGCTAGCCTGAGCTACAATGCAAGATGAGAACGTGTCTCCAAAACCCAAAACAGATTACCAAACAAGCCTCAAACCCCAAAGACATTTTTTTCAAATGGGAAAAATCGACTGTTTTATCTAATTGCTTCCTTGAGTTTCATTTATAATGTGGCATGGGTTCTACTGAAAAGCAGCACACATTTCAATTAAAATATGTGGTATGGAAATAATATGTTTGATTTCAGAGTATTTAGTTAGAGGTGGCACACCTTCACACTAGGAACGTAACCTAAGGGCAACTCTATGTTTTATTGACAGGGCGTGAGAAGTTTATCCTGCATAACTGCACAAAGCCAGTAGACGCTGATACCACAATTTGTTTGGAGTGGGAAGCAAAGGACTTTGACTGTGACAGAGGAAAACTTTCATACAGATTTTACTGTGATAATGGTAGGATATTGAGTAAAGAAATTCTATCATCAGAAGTTATTCCAGACATGGCTTAAATGTTCTTTCAAAATACTTGCCCTCCTTCCCTGACCCTCAGTGATCTGTGGTAAATTAGAATATAATAACTCCAGTATCTGCCACTGAAACAAATTCACAAAATAGAAAAAACAGAAAGAAAACAAACAAACAAACAAAAAAAAACAACCGTGGATGTGGATGGTAACTATAGAAAAAATCAAAACTAATGGAGAGAATTTTCTTGCTTACTGTTATATACCAGACATCAGTGAAAGGATGATAAGATGAGGAAATTATAAAAGAGTAATGGTATCCATATTCTGTAGACAGGAAATTATATAGATTCAGAGGTTACTTTCTTACACCTCAATCAACGAAAATTATTTGCAAGTTCAAGAATATTCAGGTAACAAGGAAAACATGTGCTTCTGGGAATGAACTTGAGTTTCTACGAAGTAGAGTTTCTTTTAAAATATATTGGAATTCAGTGAGGTGGACTGTTTGTCCTCTTGACATCAAGCCACTTGCCAGGACACACTTGGCAAGACAGAAAGATGTGTGTGCACCTCTGTGCACACACACAGAGGCAGAAGAGGAAAGTACGACCCTGATTGTCATCGTCATGCCAATGGGAAGATACTGAGCTATGCTTTAATCAGTGTGTCCAAAGCTGGAACAAATATATAATGAGCTATCAATTTTAAAAATGCAAAGGAAATCCACTTAAGCAAAGGCTAAATGAGACATAATCCTCGTTTCTCAACAAAGTTGAGTGTAGTAGTGCTATTTGCAGGATCTTGGGCTTATTATTTCATCATTTGCAGAGGCTTTGCTCCAACATTAAGTCTTAAACACATGGCATCAGAAAAGAAGTCCACACACTGTGTGTCACTTCATATACTCACGTGCAATACTTATTTCTTGCAGGTATTTCAAAGCACTCTTCACAAATTGAGCTTAGAGGTCTTACACCCCAAAGAACTTACAATTGTGCTACAGAAATCCTCTATGATAACGCAATAGTTTTCCAAGAAAATAAATCTGTGAAGACGGATTTGGGGAGTGAGTACATTACTTACATTTATAAGATAAATAAAATTTCTGTTTCTTTTGTGGGCTTATGTTATTTGTGGAATCACAGAAAATAGAGAAGAAAAATTTTTAAGTTAATTTTAAGGTGAATTGAAAAATAATTATGCAAAACTAAAGTTGTTCTTTTTCTGTTGTTCAAAGTTTATATAGTACAAGACTGCTAGAAACAGTTAAAATGGTTTACATGGCTTGTTCCCATTTTCTTCATTGCCTCTTCCCTTCCTTTTATAACATTCTTCACTCGGGGTTCTTACACCTCTTCCCCTAGTCCTGTCCTGCTTCTCACAGAAGAGGAAAGTAAGCACATCGACCAGTATAGCCCTGGCAAATCTACGTGCAGAATATAAAACAGGAACCGTAGCTATCAAATTGCTGGCAATATCATTAATAACAAGATAAAGCTTAGTAAATGGAAAGGGGTTCCAGAAAATAATACCATTTGGGAAGACAGAAGTGAAAAATTCCAAATAAATTTAAAATTTGCTGGTAAATGTTAATTTGAAACAGGTGATCAATGAATGATCAAGTATGAAGAAGACAAAAAGTGTCATTGCTTACAAACAGTGAAGACATTTCTACAATAAAGATTTGTGTGTATCAGTGGAGGGAAAGGAGGAGAAGAGAAGCAGTAGGAAAGGGAGAAAGCAGTGAGGGAGGGAGAAGGGGAAGGAGGGAGAGTAGAGGTAGAGAGAGACAGAGAGCGAGAGAGTTGGAGGGAGGGAGGGAAGGATGGAGGGAGGGAGAGAGGGAGGGAGAGAGGGAGGGAGGGAGAGAAACAGAAATAAAAAGCTAGGTGTGATGGGAGATATTTTAGGTGCTTGGGAGGTTGAGACAGGGTGATCCAAAGTTGAAGGCCTGCCTGAACAACTTACTGAGACCTACATAGTGTATGAAGGCTTGCCTGAGATAATGCAGTCCTGTCATTGAACAATAAAACAACCCACTCCACAAAATACGTTACGACTTTCTGGTATTTTACTCACATGATTCTAATTTGTTTCATAGCTGAGGACAAAGGGGATGCCCAAATCCAAGTCTCCTATCCCTCCAAACTAACATTAACTATACCAAGAGCAAATAAAGCTGCAGGGTAACCAGACAAGTTTAATACCATGTGGGTAGTAAAAACTTAGAGTGAGGGAGGGCAGGGAGATTGTTCAGTGGGTAAAGGTGCTTGCTGCCAAGCCTGAAGACCTGAGTTTGTTCACAGGATGCACATGGTAGAAGGAAATAACCAATTTCTGCAAATTGTTTTCTCACCTTCACATGGGCGTACACACACACACACACACACACACACACACACACACACACACACACACAGAGACATGGACACACACACATATATACTCAGACATGGACACAGACATACAAATAAATAAATAAACAAACAAACTAAGATTAGCACAACCTTTTAAAATCAGTGTAACATATGATGAATCTTAAAAAAAGTCTATATTTGATAAGATACAAGTCATTTCAGTTAATTGTTTTAGTATCCCTGTGGAGAAAGGATATCAAGTGGCCATCAGTCATTGTGTCTCAACACACACAAATGTTCCGTTGCTCTAAAAGCTAAAGTTATGAAGTACCTAATTAAAAGCATGTGAGGTACTCTGTGTATCTTCAGAATAGGCAAGTTTTCTTAAGAAAAAAAGCAAGAATCATAAAAAGATCTATAAATTTGACTTCATAGTTGAATACTCCTCTTTGAAGTGATTGAACGAAATAGCATATAAATTGTGTACTGTGGGAAAGTACCCATGATTTATTTATATTTGACATGGACAACTTCCCAAAATGTATAGAAATAACTTTCAGTTACAAAGCAAGACACCAAATATTCCAATTGAAACACAGGAAAGCATTTTGACTGTGCATTTCACAAAAGATATACAAATGGTGACTGAGCCCATGGAAAACTGCTCAGCCTCATTAGCCATCTGGGAAATGAGTGTCAAAACAAGATGGAGATTGTATACATAGCCACTAACAAAAGACTGACCACATTATTAATGAGAATGTAGCAATTCACCCAACATAAGAAGAAAGACTATACCTGCAAAGGAAAGTGGATTCGTGCATATGCATCCACTCTTAGAAAGAGCTCAAACAGCCACCAAGTGTTTAATAATAGAGAAAACACAGTGTAAGTTAATGAAGAACACTGCTTACCTTTCCTTGTTCTAATGAGAGAGTTGCCATATAAAGATAAAATATTCATTTAAGGCCGGGCGGTGGTGGCGCACGCCTTTAATCCCAGCACTCGGGAGGCAGAGCCAGGCGGATCGCTGTGAGTTCGAGGCCAGCCTGGACTACCAAGTGAGTTCCAGGAAAGGCGCAAAGCTACACAGAGAAACCCTGTCTCGAAAAACCAAAAAAAAAAAAAAAAAAAATATTCATTTAGACCACGAGTTTAGAAATTTCAGTCCAAGGCACTGTGGCACTGGGTCTCTGGTAGGGCCACTGGCTAACAGTGGTAGGGGTGTGTCTTGAAGGGAACTACTCATCTTGTGTGTCATGAAGGAAAAAGAAAAGAGAAGAACGGGGACCCTTGGTTCCATTTGAGGGTGTGCTTCCAAGGACCCAAAGATTTTACACTAGGCCTTACCTCTCCAACAGCCCACCAAGATATGTGATGTTCAGCATCCAACTCATAGCTTTACTGATCACTAAAAAGACATAGTTATGATGTGAAAAAAAAAACCCAAGTGCTGTATTAAAACCAATATAATATGTGCAAAATGTTACTGTTTAATTCTCTCTCTCTCTATATATATATATAATGAATACAAAGCTATATTCAATCTATAGCATTATAAAGTAGATCAGAGAATATGTGGTGTCTCAAGGGAGCTCATTTTGACTGTCAAGTGGCATAGAAGGACAATAGAAATGTTCTATATTAATTGTGATGGTAACACACGATGCATAAACTCATAGCTCATCAAGCTACACCTTAAGCAAGTGTCAGTGAATGCAAATTGTATCTCATTAATTATATTTAGATGTTTTGCACAGTAGTATTTCAAAATACCAAAATATCTGAAC
Organism: Peromyscus californicus insignis; assembly: GCF_007827085.1. NCBI lineage: Eukaryota > Metazoa > Chordata > Mammalia > Rodentia > Cricetidae > Peromyscus > Peromyscus californicus. The sequence continues at coordinate 24,912,165 of NW_026294436.1, read as the reverse complement.
AACAGTATCTGTGAGAAAAGAATATTCTTAGGTATTCTTCAAATCAGTGGGATGTCTAGATTTCCTACTATTGTTTGGATAGAAATATACTCTATGAAAGAAATCTAGTTAAAGGAAACAGCCTAAGTCTAAAGACTTCATTGAGATTTTATTAATTCAAAATCAGTCAAAAAATTGCTGTTAGTGATTCCAGGTTGTTACGTACATACTACTTTTTCAGTGTCTTATTTTTTCCATTGTAACTCTTTTCTTTTCTTTTTCTTTTCTAAACAGCTCCAAAGGAGCCCCTAAATGTTTCGTGTGAGAATGCAAAGGAGAACAAAACATTAGTTATCTGGACTCACCCTGCATCTTTACTTCATGGTTATTATTTATGTTCCAATAAGACCAATTCAGGTAATTTTGTTCAATGTAATTCCCACAAAGGAAGACAAATCAAGAATTTTTTAAATGCTGGCACTATGGTTTTAGCCAGGGAGCTACAGGACTTTTATGTAGATTGTGAGAGATTTCTGTATGTCTCAGTTTCAGAACTGTCATTCACAAAGGACTTTCCAGCTTCACTGTAGCAAAAAGCAAGAATATTCCTAACACTTGTTTATTTTTCTTAATCTTTCTTAACTTTAATCTTGACATTTGAAAGCGCAGAGAAGGAAAATTTTCTTAAGAATAACTGTTGTTCCCATCTTGCAAATATCGTGTAATTGGTCTACACTATTTTGAACTCATCACTCAAGCCCCTAGATAAACAAGCAGACAAATGCAGACATACAATCTTGTGTGAATAAAAATGAATGTCATCCCATCTAACCACTCAAAGTGGAAACTTGGGTAATTTTAGTTCTTAATTAGTCTGCTTCAGAAATTAACGTAGTCCCCCAAATGTGGCATGACTAGCTTTAGATAAGTCTGCTTAGATGAACAGATATCTCCTGGAGAAGATCAAATATCTAGAACATTTATGGAAAGCAACAGGCAAGATTGAAGCCTCTCAAAGCAACCTGCACATCAGACAGACCTTTACCTCTAGGCTAGTGTTGTGATGAACTGAGCACTTACAGATTCCTTTCTGTGTTTAGCTGGAAGAAATCAGACATATGTTACAAAATTTGAAAACTAAAGATCCATTTTTGTATATTCTTACATTTTGATGACATTTTCCTCCTTATTGAAATCATAACAATCAAATGACTAAAAGAAAGTTAAGAGGCATGTTATCCTTAGCCCATGTTATGGAGAGAAATACAAGCAATGTGTTTGAGAGTCTGGTAAATCAAACGCAGATGGAAAACACAGGAGAAATAGAGATTCCAGGAAGATAAAACAGAGGGACTACATATGTCCTCTGCTTCGTCGGACCTGTGTTTTATGGATCTTTCTGCGTGGCTTCTTCAGGAATACACTGTTTGGCTTTTCTTTCTGTTTTTAAGATTTTCCTACTACTCTATTTTGCTGTACTTCCAGTTTGATGTATTCTTTACTGCACTGTTTGTATATCAGAGTATGTGGTAGAGCTACTTGTGTGTATGGTTTATTTGAATTCTGTATAGTCTGAAAAATCCACATTTGTACTGAATAGCATAATTAGAGTAAGGACAGGATGAGTGATTAAGTTTGGAGAGTTTTGTATGTCTACAGCCAGTATAAGGCCCTTACTGTCACTTAACTATATGGCTGTTCAAACATAATGATTGCACATGGTTTAAGGGGAATGAAGGGAGCTTGGGCGATATGTATCTTCTAGTCTCCCAAACTGTGCACTGTTAACTGAATTGATCCTCTGCTCTGGATTGTGTCAAGACCACCTTAAGATCCATTGAAGCTGCCCCCCCCCCACTCCATGATCTCTGACTGCAGTTAAAATGATTCGCCAGTAACTGAAGACTGCTTGGCCTCTGTTTTCTCACTCATGTCTAAGGTGTGCTGCAGGGAGATCAACATCCAGTTCATCTGGATGATTTGGCAGGATCCTAGCATCATTCAGTCCTTTAAACTAAGCACCCTAGTCCAGGTGAAAAGCCCTATTTAGAACCCACAGGTCTAAAGTCTTTGAAATGAATGCCTTTACATCAAACTTTACATTTCATCTCATCATTTCACAATGTAACTATTTCAGAAGAAGAGAGAAATATATCCAGTATTAATTTCTCTTGGGATATCTGGTGATTTTTATTAGGTTCTACTTAAAGTGTTTTTTGATATGGTCTACTATCTCAAGAGAGTTGTTTGTGTGATGAAAATCAGATTAACACAATTGTAGATGATTTTTCAGCAGCTTCAGGTGAGATTCCTGACATTGTTATATTCACGTTTTTACCATATGCTGTATCTTGAGGAGCTGTAGCTTTGTTTCATCAACTTAACAACACCTAGTGACAAGAAGATCCCCGCCCCTGCATCCCCAAATCATTAAGGAAGGGACATTTTCAGCTTTGTGCATTCAAATGACAAATTTTTAAGAGCTATTAAAAACAATGTGCATATTTTGAAACTATGATGATGTTAGGAATCATTATGTATATCTTTTAAATATGACCTTTTATTTGTCTCTTTTGACATTGTAATATCCCTTGGATAACAGTGTGTTTTCAATAATCCCATTGGGACAAGCATGTCTATACTGTTTGAAATAGTCTCCATGAAGACTCTTTAGAGGAGATCAAGTTTGGAAATTATCAGTTCATTCCTCATGTTAGTCTATGATATATATATATATATATACATATATATATACATATATATATTATATAGTGTATTAATATATATAATATATATATATTTAGCACTGGTGACAAAAATCACTGTCTTCCTAAGTGTTTTTAAAAACAGCAGACATGACTTGGATGGTGGGCATACTACTATTGCTTTATGGGGAAAACTGAAGCACTTAATGAAATAAGGTGTTCATTTGTTCTGTACAGTTTGTTCCTCTGAGATCTGAAAGTATTTGGTTTCATAAAGGAGCCAAGAGTGTTCATGTAAAGCATCGTGCAATGTATTAGTGAGGGTTCTTCACTGGAAGAGAATCAAGGGGATGTGTGTAACAATTATTAGATTAGTTAACACAGTCTGAGACTGGGTTATCCTTCAGTGTCCATTGTCAGCTGCAGAGACAGGAAAAGCAGTAGCTATTCAGTGCAAGAGGTTTGGAACCTCAGAAAAGAAGGACCACAGTCCAAGGCTAAAGGCCTAAGAGCCTCCTGCAGGGTCATTACTGTCAGCTGTGTTCAAAATTAAAATGGTGTGTGATGATAGCAACAGGTGAAAGCATGTCCTCTCAAGAAGAGTCTGTCCTTCATTCATGAGGGAGCTTCATCCTTATTCCACATTCATTTAGGCCCCCATCTTATGGGACAGTGCTATCCATACCAGGGCAGATCTTTCTCACTCATTTCACAGAACCATGTGCCAATCATGTCTCACAACACCTCACAGACATACAAGTATGACTTACCAATTTCTAAGGCTTTTCTCAATCCAATGAAGCTGTTACCCAAGATTAACCATGACAGAGCCTTTCAATAAAAGCTTGAAATTCCTTAGTAATTTGAACAAACACCCCAAATATTCTGTCCAAACACTAAGAATCTCCATTAGTCACTTCTTTTAAAAAAATCTTCAGATTTATTGTTTAAAACTAAAATGAGCAATTTCATTTTTGTTATATTAGGTAAAATAGGATTGAATTATATTGTGAAGCTGTGTTTTGATGCAAAAATGCTTGTGAGATTCCATATACAAGCTCATGAATTTAGATCACCAAATAAAAGCCAAGCTGAGCTGGAGATCAGTACCCTTAACCCCTGGATATTATCCCAGTGATGAAGGCATTATCCTAAAAGCCAGGCACCACATGAGAAATGTAGCAGAAGGGTCAGAGGGTGTCAGCTGACCCTTCCTGTATGTGGCCTTCTCAGAGAGAATTCTCACTATGTGTAAAGCAGACCTGAGCTAGAAAGTAATATTTGTGTACCCAGGCTTTAGGGATTTCTGAGAAATAGATACCATTAGAAAAACTGCTTTCCCTCACTTATTATTGAGACTTCCATGATGATATTTCACTGTAGAAATTTGGTAATAAGTATGTGTTGACTTTTTTGATACTGCTCCTGAAAGCTCAAAGACATATCCAAGAGCAACAGAGAAGTATCGTCTCAAGAAAAAGTCAGGCTTCACCCTATTGTGGGCATTTATTTCCTGCTTTTCTTCAGAGAGCAGGTGAAATGGTAAAGGTAGGAGCTCAAATTCCATACCTCAGTGCCTAAGCACCATCCTGGCTTCATTTCCCTTGCCTGTGGTCAAGGACAAATGGCTTAATTTCTATATGGCTCAGTTTTCTACAAAATACAGTTATGTGGCAAATAGCAGCTTTATAACTATGGTGATGGTTAAATCAAGTAACTCACACATCACATAACAGTGATTGCCACATGTAGAGTCATTGATCACTTTTTGGTGTTATTGTTATCATTGTAACTACTGCCTATTAACATGTTGCTTGAAATGTCTTTGCTATAATTTTTTTATACTTAAAATGTCAATATGTGCCAGCTGTTTTCCCACTTAACATATGCTAGCTCTTCAACCCATGTCCCAAGTCTTAACTTCTCATCCTCATCAAACAGCCAAAATCTGCTGTGCTAGTCATGTTTGTCCATAAGCTCAAAACATCCCTTCTTTCATTTATGATGTTTTGTGGCAATGCAACTCAACAGTAGCATGCTTGTATAGCATGCACAAGTCCATGAGTTAGACCTTAACACCCCCAAATACCAAGTTTTTCTCTTTCAGCTTATTCAGTTTTACTCATCTTTCCATGCAAAGCCTGGATCCCAGTTATCATAATCAAGCCTTCTCTCATTCTCATGGCTCCATGAATTACTACAGCCTTAAAATAATGTGAAAAAGTAAGCCTACTTATTGGTGATCTGATGGCTTCTTCCCTGAAAGGCTGTGGCAATAGCTCATGCTGATGCTCTAAGGTCAGATTTAAGTATTAGAAAAGGTGTGATGAAAACAGCCATTCTAAAGCATTACAACTTAAGACTTTGTAGTGTTCACTGGGGCCTGTGTAGTGTCAGAAGAGAAAATCTTCACAAATGTGTCTAAGTTAATTAAATATTCTATGCACCACATTAATGATATGTCATAACTTTGGATGCTTTCAGATTTTTAGAATAATTGGATTTATTCAATGAATTTTTGAATAACTGTGCTGCTTTCTCATATATATACATACATATTTATATAAACACACACTTGCACATATATATAAAATTAAAACACACAGACTGTTTTGCTCATCCCTCTCCGTCTCCTCCCCCTATACTTCTCCTGTTCCTCACTTCCAAATTCATAGCCTCCTTTTTTTTTTTAAATTGTTGCTACATATACATGTTAATGAATAAACATAAAAATGCAGCCTGCTGAGTCCATCCAGTGTTGCCTGCGGGTTACTTGATAGCAGATAACCAATCAAAAGCATCATCCCTAGGGAAGACGGATTATCCTGATCTCAGCAGTTGCTAATAGCTTGTAGCTCTTCCTTTAAGGTTGGGCCCAATGAGTTTCCCCCATCCAGGTTTGGCTGTCGACTGTTGTTGGAATTGTTCGGCTTTCATTGGGTAGCTATGCTGTTGAAATTTTATAGGTGTAGGTTTCCGGTCATAGCTAGAAAACACTGTTACACAGTAGACTTCTTGGTCCTCTAGCTCTTGCAGTCTTTCTGCTCTCCCTCTTCCTCGAAGAAAAGAAGTTTCTTTGATGAGGGATTAGAGGTATACTTACTTGAGTATAACAATACGTATTTAGAATTCAGATAGGCGGAGTACTGGTTTAGGGAAGTGCCAGAGGTAGTGTTCCTCTAGATGCTATGACCAAACTAACCACACATAGTTGCCTATGTTTACAGTACCAGCTGTAATTTTCCTCCTGTTAAGTGGCCTTAAGTCCAATTAGACAGCTAGTGCTTACTGCCAAGATCTGTCTACCACTATTGCCCCTTCGGGGATGTCTTGCTGTGCTGGTCATTGTTGTCGTTCCTAGATGTCACAGCTAGGGAGGACTGCTGATGGTTTCCCCCCTTTAGTAGCTTGCATATCATCTGGTACTAAGAAAGCTGGTCCTCAGGGAGTAGGTTTCCAGGTCAGTTCTAGTAATGTCCTCCCTCCTTCTCATGGCCCCATGAATTTTGTGGTGTCAATAGCAACAGGGACTTAGCTTCAGCTATGGGTTAAATATAAAGTAATGATTACCTGTGTCTTCTTAAAGCATCCTTAGTGTTCTCAGCTCCCTCTTCGTATCACCTGTATCCTGCTGTCCCCTCTCTAGAAACTCACTCCCCAGTCCCTTTGTATTTTCCTGGCTTCTGCAGTTACCCCAGGTTGTATACTCACCTCTAAAGATTTGGAGCTGGGAACAAAGGTGAGAGACAGCATGTGGTGCTGTTCTTTCTGTACAAATTCCCTCAATATTTGGAGTCTGCTTAGAGTGATAGAATGTAAAAATCTAGTTATACACATAGGGATCCTGACTTTCCAAAACTTACTAAATCCTTTGTTCCTCTTAATTTTAGAAGAATGTGAAAGAGTGGAGAAGAATGAAACCCAGTTTGAGGTGATCGCCCTGAAACCTTACACATACTATCGTGTGTCACTTCACGCCTATGTTGATGGGCAAGTGCAACGTAATGGGACTGCTGAGCGATGCTTCTTTCAGACAAAAGCGGCTCGTGAGTTCTTTGCTTTAATGTTTCTTCCATGAATGGCAAGGAACAACAAATGCCATTTTCATGTACAATGCATTGATCTTTCTACTTTCTGTGAGAAACGCATTGTCCTGGTTGATGTTTGTTAACATCTCAGATTTTATTTAAAAATATTTAAAAATTGCTATTCAAAGTTCACTCTATTTATCAGATATAGTCACAGGGTTGAAGAAATAAAGCTGGAGGCTTCATCAGCCAGTGTTTTTTTTTTGTTGTTGTTGGTTTTTTTTTTTTTTTTTTTGGTAAGACTTTAAGCACTTAAGCCCCTCAGCAACTTAGATTAAAAGTTCTCACTTTACTATCCATCCAGAAACACTAACTGCATTGAGATACTGAACGATGTCCTACAGAGCATTGACCCCTATTCACGTGACAAAACGTTTCATAATAGACAGCTTTTTTTAATGTCATATTTTACATTGGACATTTCTTGCTTTCAGTGTGATGTTCACATAGTTTGTGGAAACCAATCTAGATTAGTGTTCAAGGTAACTGCTAATCTCAATTAGAGGCAGGGAAGAAGAAAGAGTCTGGGGTTCTGGTAGGATCTACGACTATAGGACCTAATAAGCACCAGATTCTTGGAGAAAAAAAATGTTGTCACTGTTAAAACATTCTCCACATCACCGAGGCTCATATTTTAAATGACTAAATCCTAAAATCCCAGTATAGAGAGGAAAAGTGTACACATAATCCCACCACTAGTTCAGGAACTGTTGGCATTTGGTAGTTACTAGAGAAGGAGAGTCAGTTACCTTTAATAATGCGACCCTTGATAGGCTGACCACACACTAGGACAGGCCCCAAGCCCAAGAATTAGCTTGATGGGGCAAGAAGAAGAAGAGTAAACTCAATGCTGCATGGGTGGTAAGGCAAGCGGATGGGGAGAAGAGGCGCTGGAGTGTGTATGTATGAGTAGGCTCAAATATATACTGTATGAGAATCTCAAAGAATTAATAAAAGTATTGAGAATTTTCCAAGTCCTACAGCTATATGCTGTTGTTGCCTTCCCATGTTTTTGGGATGTCAAAGCAAATGTAAGTGGTTTGTTGCCTCAAGAATATTACCTGGTGTTGAATAGGATACTCAGGAGAGGAGGAGGACTGGACTGTATAGGGAACCTTACATGTTTCTCAAGCATCCTTCCCTGCCCCTCATTTTCACTTTTCACTGTTACGAAGTTCCACATCCTGTTCTTCAGGGACTGTGCAAACTCTCAGGACTTTGGCATATCTTACACGTTAATACTTGATGAAGAGTGACTTATTTTTAGATGTTTTAATATAGACTTTGAATCTGTGTTCTCTTGTGCAGACCAACATTTACAATGTTTTACATTGTGCTCGGGTTTCAAGTTATTTAAGTTTTCACATATCAAACGATTAAGATAACAAACACTTCTTTATTTTCATAGCGCCAAGCAAGGTCAAAAACCTGAGAGTCATCCGGAAACAAGAAAATGTTATAAGTGTCACATGTGAGCCTCCTAGTGAAATTAATGGCCCTGGAAAATCTTACATTTTGGAAGTCAAAAGTGGAGATTCTTTATTTAAGAATTTCAAGCACCACACATGCAAATTTGAAGTAGATAATCTCTACTATTCAACTGACTATACGTTTCTGGTAAGGTCATGCCTTCCATAATCACTACTTTCCCAAGCTCTAATACAATGTTTAATGCTAAGTACAGTGTTTAATGCATGACATGAAGGTCAGTGCTTATATGGACTTAATGATTTCTGATGACTTGTGGAATCAACACTTTATAACATTCAACAATTTGACACCAAGCGTTTTATCTCTGGAGTGAAAAGCAATGTTTTAAGGCAAAATTTTGTTAGAATATTTGCAACTTCAAAATGACCACTGTAGGGAAGTTGTTGCTCGTTTGCCTGGTAGGAGACAATTCACGAGTAGCAGATCTTTACTTTGTTGAATATTTATTTTTATTGTTTTCGACTACAAAATTTTGTGTGTGCTTTGAGGTTAGAAAATATTAGAAACAAATTAAAGAAAGCATTTGAACATAAAGTGAATGTAAAGAACCTTAAAACATCTGTAATTTCACTGTGGACCATGTATTATAAAGATATTTCTGTTGTTTATAGTGAAAATGTTTATGCATTAGATAAAAATCACCATTTCTATTACAGTTAGGCATATTTTATTTTTTTCTGTATTATTTCATCATGCTCACCTGTGCACATTTTTGTTATTTAACTTTCAGTAGTTACATGGGGTTCTGCCATGTGGTTTTTTATCATATTCTAACTAATGATAACTATATTGAGCTCTAATATATATAGCATTCAGTAAACATGTTTATTGATAAATAGCAACTTCTTATAATGTCATTAATAATTTCTACTCAATACATGAAAAAGTCAACTCAAGGAAAGAAAATCTTACTTTGGCTTTTAGTTTGAAGGAAGGCATCCTGGCAGGAGCCTGATAGAACTTGTTACATTGCACCTGTCTTCAGAAAGCAGAGAGAGATGGATGTTGGTGCTCAGCTCGCTCCCCTATCATTATTCCATTTAATACCCTATACCTGGTAGGTCTATGGTGCTGCATTTTGGGTTGGTTTTCCCTATGCAGTTAACCCTATTCCCTCACAGACATGCCTAGAAATGTATTTCTTAGGCGATTCTAGATCTGTCGAGGTGATAATCAGTATTAACCGTCGTAAGTCTACTTGTCAGCTTGACACCCAAGCATGTAACTTTTAATCCATAACCTTTCACCTATGTGCTTTCCTCTTCTTCCCCTTTAAACTTGCTCGTATGCTTTCTCCACCAAGCTTCACATTTTCATATCTCTCCTCTTTCTTCCTGGAGATCTGAATGAGAGCAGTAAGCAATAGCCATGCTATAGCTTGAACACTATGCTGTCATGAGATTTCCTCCACCAAAGAGATTAATCCATCTCTTTTTTGTTCACCATTACTCAGTTTCTCAGCCATGGATAGAATCTAGCCAGATTCTTTGCCAAAATGTATCACGTAGCTGATACATTCAATCCTGGTCCCCTCCAACTCCTGTAACACCATAGGCTGAGCACTTACTATTTGCTGTTCTCTTGGCATTCTGGTCTTCAGATTCCTACCACAATTATATATTATGTTCTGCTTAAAGCACCCGAGACCTTCTCTAGAATGACTCTCCAAACTCTTTCACCTTTTCACAAACCAGTTCCCAAGGAGTGAGGATCATGGGCTCAGGTGTATCACAGCAGTGGCTCCATTCCTTGGAGGAGATTTTCTTTGTAATTTTTACTTTACTTATGAAGGCTCATGTGTATGTGAATGTGGGTAATACCTGCTATCATGCACATGCATGGAAGTCAATTCTCTCCTTCTACCATGGGTTCAAGGAATTGAATTCAAATTGCCAGGCCAGGCCTGTGTAGCAAGCAGTGTTATCTGCTGAGGCATCTCTTTGGCCCCTGGTTTTCTGTATTAGCTACTTGTCTTGTTGCTATGACAAAATACCAGACAAATTAACTTGAGGTAGAAAGAACTTATTTTTATCGCTGTTGGAGGTGGTACAGACCATCATGGTAGGGAAAGGATGATGGCAGGACCATGAGGCAGCTGGCCACATTTTATCCACAGCTATAAAGCAACAGAGTAATGTTAAGCCTGCTTTCTCTTTGTTATTTAGTCTAGCATGGAATGGTGCTACCCACATTTAGGGTGGGTCTTAGTCCTCAACAAACTCCATCTTGACACTCCTTCACACAGATATGTGTTGAGTTTTTTTCATGGGTGATTATAGATCCTGTCAATTTGATAATAAACATTAATCATCACAATACGATAGTGATAGTTGACTTCATTGGCTTTTTGTCACTACAAATGTTTTTAAATAACCATCATTTTGGACTACAATTTTAAAGAAGGAAAGTAGTGTATTAGTTATGGTTCTCTAGAGTAACAGAATAGAATGAATATATATGGGATTTATTATAGTAGCTTACAGGCTGTGGTCCAGCTATTCCAACAATGGCTATTTACCAATGGAAAGTCCAAGAATTCAGCAGTTGTTTAGGCCAGGAGACTGGTTATCTCAGTTGGTCTTCAGTATATGCCAGAATCCTGAAGAAATAAGATCTAATGCCAATGACAGAATGACTTGACAGCAGGAAGGAGGGCAAGCAGGCAAATAGCAATTGCTTCTTTATTTCATGTTCTTTATATAAGCTTCCACAAAAAGGTGTGGCCCAGATTAAAGTGGACCTTACTACCTCAAAAAATCTGGATTTAAGGTGGGTCTTTCCACATCAAATAATTCAGTCAGAAAAAAATTCCCTCACAAGTGTACCTAGCTGCCTGGGTTTTAGTTAATTCCAGATGTAGTCAAGTTGACCTCCAAGAATAGTCATCACAATAGTTTCAAATTCATTTTAAAAAATGGTGTTATTTTATATGGTGCTACAGTGGTGATTATATAGTCTGACTTGCTCATATGGTGAATTACAGTAATGGGTTTTCTAATGCAAAACACTCTTCATATTCTAAGAGGCAAATTATCTCTTCTCTTTCATAGTGCATTATTTTTCAATGCATTATTGAACAAATAGTTTAATATTTATTTAATTCCATGAGTAGCTATTCACAAGGGAGATTATTCAATAAATAGGTAGAGATGGTTTTGACATCTGTGTGGTATGCATAAGTTTTGTTGTGTTTTGGATATATTTCACTCTTTTTCAATGTTGAGTAACTTTAAGTAATGTAGGGATGATTTGTACCCTAGAAATTCCTTTGATCCTTTTAATACAGAAGTATTCTTAGAGAATCATTTTCATTGTCTTTCACAATTATTGGTTCTTGCAGATTTTTTTGAGTGTGCCATTTATATATTCCTGAATGGTGTTCCATATGGAGAAACAGCGTGCTGTTACTAAAGCATCCTGCATTCTGTTCCACTGTGTGCCGCTTCCTCAGTAGCCACAGAGCTCTTGGCACAGTATTCCATTTAGTCTCACACACACTCAGCTTTTATCTTCTTGATGTCTTTACTCCAGGACTTGCTTTTCTTTGTAGGATTCTCTTCCACTCTTTAAACATTATAAATTATTCTGGGATACATGAGTGAGCATTATAAACATAGAATTCAAATTAGGAGATAATTTTCACTTAGCTATTCCTTCTCTCACTGCATAAATAGATCTCTTGTTTTCTTCATTTCACTCATCATAACTTATTTCCACATGCATTTATAACCCTAAGACAATATACACACTTTCATGAGGATGTAATCATCTCATATTTATTCAGTATCACCATTTCCACTTAAGATATTTATGTTTATTTTATTATTAATAATTTATTTCTAGTGATTTGTTTCCATGTTTTTCTCATTGTGTCTTTACCTTTTATGAAAAATAATTATGATCATTATTACTGTGGTTTGGAAAAATTTGTATCCTGATCCTACATGGCTTGTCAGTTATATCTACCTGCCTGCACACAGAAGTAATGGATTCTTAAAGTACATTGTTTGTTCTGATAATTTCTACCTTGATGGAATCTATGAAGGTTACTTGGCAGAGTTTATAATGTAATATATCTACATATGTAGAGTCTAAGATTTTATTACTGTAAATTTTATTGCTTTATAAGAGGTACTTGACACAATTTTGTTTATGGATATTGGGAAATCCTATAGAGAGTGAAGTCTTCTATGCATGTTTATCAGGATTGTCACATCATGTTAATCCCCTGTAATGATGTTATTCAGATCTATTTTTACATAATTTATGTGGTATCAGTAGTCTTGTTTCAACATCTCTTTCTGTTTCCTTTTGGACCAAGTTGATTTTCTTTATTTGTATTAAGTTTTGAGTTCTGGGTGTTTATGGTAATTATTTCCACACTGCAATTTGTTCATGTATTTTACCCTCAAAAATACGCACATTCCACACCCAACTCTTGTAAATAGCAGATTTACTTTAAAAATAAAATGTGAGCCTACTAGCATACTAATAGACAACTTTATTTTTTTTGTCTATTTACTGTACCTTAAAATCATTAATTCTGGGTTTCACTTCTTGAACTGTATTCTTCCATTTCCATTTGTTATTGATGTCATTCCTCAGATAGGTAAACAACTTTTCTATCTTCCTGACTGCACACAATAAAATAACCTTAAACTCTCAGCTTTGACTCAGTTTTTTAATGAAAACAAGCAGCATTTTATAAGAAATAATGTACATTTTATAACATGTCATACACACTTAAAGTAGAAAACTAAATTATTTTCTTTTTCTTATTTAACTGAAATTCAGGTCTCCTTTCACAATGGAGTGTATCAGGGAGAGGCAATTGGTCAGAATCAATCAACATCTTGTAAGTCATCTTGGCCTATTTTTTCTACCTCTATGTGTATGCATTTGTTTGAGCAAAGCTGTGCTATATTGCATCCATAGATTGACTCCTTAGTTGCTTAAAAGTATTTTATAAATACTGGCAATTTTCAAAAATCTCTGAATAAACACATATTAAAATACAGTATCATAAAATTGAATTAATAGATTTGATCACTTAGTCACTAAGTGAATATTGCCTTTGTTACAACTTTTAAGAGTATTTATTTGTACAGACAGATATTTTTGGTAGCTCTTTTAAATGGGACTGTTTTCTTAGTAGTGTTTGGCATGTATCTGTGTTACTGATATGTGTGCTGATTATGTTCTGATTTATAAGATATCTTTAGCATCTGGAGCATCATTATAGAAAGTAAAGCACAAAAAGAATAGGTTTTGGGGGTCATGAATAGCTAGTTTTCTCTCTGTTCGGTCTATCATTTATTGGAATCACACTATTTAGCCTCATTTCAGGAATTAAAACACTAAGGTGCAAAGGTAATAGGATTCTGGCCAAATTCCCTTTAAGTAAGGAAGAAGTAAGGTTGGAAACTCCCTAGTCTGGCTCTGGGACTCAAACCTTGATGTCACTGCATGGGTTTATTGTATATCCATCATGTGCATGAAGAGGATGACATGTAACCCAGGATAAAGATTTGCCCACCTAGTGGGAACTCATGAAATTTGGATCAACAGCTGTGGAGCCTGCATGGGACTGGGCTAGGCTCTCTGCATAGCGAGACAGTTGTGTAGCTTGATCTGCTTAAGGGCCCCCTTGGCAGTAGGAGCAGAATCCATCCCTGGTGCATGAGGAGGCTTTTTGGAGCCCACTGCCTATGATGGGACACCTCACACAGCCTTGAGACAGGGGGAGAGGCTTAGACTTGCCTCTACTAAATGTACTTCCCCATGGGAAGCCTTACCTTCTTGTAGGAGGCAATGGAGGGTGGGCTGGGAAGGGGAGGCTGGAGGGGCAGGAGGAAGAGGGGGATCTTTGATTGGTATGTAAAATGAATAAAAACTTTTCTTAATAAAAAAATAAAAAGACAATAAAATAAAAAAAAGATATCGCCAACCATGCTTTGCTCTGCTTTCCCTAAGCATGCAATTCACATTGATTCTTAATGAAAACTCAGGCTAGGGAAAGTGTTAATCCTCACTGTCAAATGAAATAAATTTTGTCTCTTGGTTAATTGGTTTTATTCCCCAGTGAGCATGTAAAAGATTTATCTTTGTGGGGTAGAAGCTTTTATGAATCCCTTAGGAGGCTACCCACTTCTGTGCTCAATGGTAAACTATGAGTTTCTTTCTGAAAGCTGTAATAACCACATTACCTCACTGATCCCTTTAAAATGAACCTCTGAAAGGGAATTAAATCTAAATGATAGTTTTCTACAAAAGTACAGTATTTAATGAAAAGAAATGGAAGTGCTCATTTATATTCTAATTAGTCTCTTTAAATATAAAGGCCTTGGGAATTTTGAAATAACAGAGCCCATCATTGCAAAATCGAGATTTTAATGTATTTTGTCTTACTCTAAAATTTTAGCTTTGGATATTCACCATAAATGAAAAATATTAAAATTCTAGTTCATGAAGGTCACTCACATTGTCTAGCAAAGCACTTGACATAATAAGCTCTTGTGTGTCACTTTTCACTTCTAGATAATGCTAAAGCACTGATTATCTTCCTGGTGTTTCTGATTATTGTGACATCAATAGCCCTGCTTGTTGTTCTGTATAAAATCTATGATCTGCGCAAGAAAAGATCCAGGTGAGAGACAATTCCTTTTGAATTAGGAGGCTATAGTAGTTGTAATAATGTCACAAGCTGTCTTCCAAAATGCATTGACTGAGGCAATGGACTAGAGAAGACAGTATGAACTTCAGTTTATGACTGAATTGGGTGTCAATTCCATGACTTAACATGGAATTATTGGCTTACTGTACGTACTTATACTCTCTACCATTGCTAATGGCGTTGTAGGCTTGTTTTGATAATGATAAGTGCGAAGCCTGTACCTTCTCTTTCAACCCTCAGTAGATGAAAGTCATTTGTGGACAGCAAATGCAACAGGAGGGAAGTTCTGGGAAGTGTGTTTATTTCCTTGCTCAAGGTGATAAATATTTAGGAAAAATGGATTAGGATTCACTTCACTTTCTCATGCTTCTGAAATTCACAGGCAACTCTTGGTTGCTTTCTTCCTTCCCTACCTTGCTTTCTTCACTCTCCCCAAGTTCCTGTTTCACCTCTCTCATTTCCATCCTTTCATTCTCCCCCTTCTCTTATTCCACCTACACAGTCTCCTATTATCCTTACCTTGACTTCTCCCTTGCTTAGTACATTTATAAAATGGTGTTTGCTCAGTTAAGTTGAGTGCCAACTGAATTCCATATTCCTTACAAATAGAGAAACTCATGTTTCTTATTTTCACAGCAATTTAGATGAACAACAGGAGCTTGTTGAAAGGGGTGAGTATAAATGTTTTTTACTGATGAATATTATTTCTCTGAATTTGAATCCTCTTATTTTAAAAATAGTGACTGTGCATTTTAAATTAAACCTGGACTTTGTCTATTGACACACAATGAAGCAAATTAATTTTTTTCCAAAAGCAGCCATCTATGTGAAGTTTTCAAGGTATCACAAACTGGCGTTGAGAGTGTCACAGTAGTTGCCCATGGCATCTGCCATTCAAGGTTTGGGAACCTAATAGAGGAAGGCAGGTGTATTGACAAGTAGGGACAATTTGGTAAATGTTATAGCCATATAATGTGTATAGTTCTGTGTAAAGATAAATGATAGAAAATTGCCTGTTGAGGGTGCAGAAATTTGGTTGGCTAAGACTGCTGGGAAAAATCAGAAGAAGGAAGAATGGGAGAGCAGATGGTATTTCATAGTGATGAGGTGATGTGGAATATCTTCAGTTTGCCAAAGTGGGATGGATGGTGGATCCTCCCACTGAAGACACAGTGATGAATAAGATAGACATTATATAAAGAAAAGACACTCCTCCTTCCAACTCTGCTATAATTTCTTTAGGTTTTAAAGACAGAATCCAATAAAAATCATTAAAGACATTTAAACTATGCTTACAGTAATTAAAGTAGCTTATTTTTCTATTCCTTAAGACACAGACTTTCAGAGCACCTCTCTGTCTTGTGTTACCTCCTGTGTGAAGGGTTTCCTTCTGACAACAGGAGACATCATATTTGTGTGCAGCAGCTTTCGGGTTGGTTCTTTAGAGGTCCTTAGTTTTAGTCTCCTTTAGAGACTGTTTCACAACCTGATGCTGCTGTATTTATTTGTGTCTTTATTGATTAGCCTCCCATAAGTAGGGTGCAGACTTTGGGGAGGCTGGAAGTTCCTCTTTTTTCAGTGTTTTCTCCCCACTGCCCAGGTGAGTGTATGGAATTCAGTGCATGCCAATGAACAGATAAGGTAACAGACATCCTTCCCTGTGAGTGCACATTACCTTATCTCAACAAGGTGACATGTCTAGAGTGTTGGTTCAGTTAGGCTGAGAGGAGAAGGAGGAACAAAGGAGTGATCACACCTGGGCAGAGGGCAGAATGCACTTCCCAGAGTTAAGGTGGATTGGAAGTATCAGCTGTTTCATCTTGTAGTTAATACCAGTTGCAACTGGGAAGACTTTAGAACTTACCCACTCCAAACACAGCTTTCAATTCAGCATGGATGAATACTAGGCATCTCCCACCACCTAAAGGAACTACTTACTGCAACTAGCCAAAGTGGTAATTGTGTTTGGAAACAAAGTTTTTGTGAACAGTAATATAGCTATACCACAGTCATAGACAGCTTCTTTCTTCATCTGACAATCGGTACAGTTACCATGACACCTGAAGAACCAGTTGGGAGAGCAGGAGAAACATTTGCATGTGTAACAGCACAAATTTTCTTAACCTTTTAAATCATGGTTTACCGGGATGGAGAGATGACTCAGAGGTGAAGAGCATTGGCTGTTCTTGAAGAGGACCTGGGTTAGTTCCCAGCACCCACTTGGCAGCTTACAACTGCCCTAAAATCCAGATTGATGGGATCAGATACCCCCTCTTCTGGCCTGTGTGGGCACTGCATGCATGTGGTGTACATGCATAAATATGGACAAAAACTCATACACATAAAATATATCAAATAACAAATATATCTTGTACAAACCTAAGTTTTGTCAAGATCAGTATATTAATATCGCTCATAGTGAAAATTTTTCATAATGGAAAGAAAGGGGAGTACTCAGTACCCATCTACATTCTTTTTTTAAAATCATAGAAAGTTATCTCACAATGTATTTAACTTTTTTAATATTCATGAGATACAACAGATGAATATAACTTGTTTGACAGTATAGTGTAACAAAATTAAGATGAATGATGGATACAACAATATCAATCATTTTCTCTTATCATTTGTACTATTACAATACTACACAAAAGTTAAAAATGGAGGCTGGGGATAGAGCTCCTGGGTGGATAGTTTGTTTAGTGTGTGTGAGGTTATTGATGAGAAATAATAAACATGGCACATAGAAATATGTCAACTAATACAAATTCCATGTAACTAATCGAAAACATGGATTTCTAACAATGGCAATATTTTGTCAAGGACCTTTTATCTAGGCATAGGATAGGGAGAAGCTCATGCTAGTAAAGAGCATAGTACAAAGTCAGAAAATGCCTGAAGTATAAGACTTAGAAGTCCTTAATTTATATACCAATGCTTTCATGTGAATGAAATTCCCCACAAAGATAGGGAGAAAAAAATTGTTGAGGACTAAGTTCAAGATGTGAACTCTATTAACATATGCTTATCTGACAGACAGACAAACCCAACACTGGTCTTGAATCTCACTTGTTTACAGATGATGAAAAGCAACTGATGGATGTGGAGCCAATTCACGCTGACATTTTGTTGGAAACATATAAAAGAAAGATTGCTGATGAGGGTAGACTTTTTCTGGCTGAATTTCAGGTATGTGTCATCGTTGATATAGGGTAAGAAATTCCACCTGATCATCAAGATGATTCCGTGTTATATATATTTACATAACCGTTTGCCTTAATAATTTATCTGCAGAACATAGCAATATAATACAGGCATATGTTACTGCAATATTTACAGATGAGAGGTTCATTGAGGGTGCAAGGTCATTCACAATATGAAGCTGGTCAACATCGTAGTATGATGTTTTAGTGCATTGTAACTGATTATGAAGTCCTGTCACAAATCATATTTGGCTCGTTTTGTACTTGTGTTCTAGATGACTATCTAATGATCAGTCACAAACTAAAAAGTTTTGAATGTCACATTGATTATTTTGTATTTTTCATGTAACATTAAGTTTGTTCTGAAATTACTTTTTAATTTAATAATTTAATTGTTCTGTCATTGAGTTTTAAAGGAAATATGGGGTTTTTGAAAAATGTAAAATAAAGTTAATTCTAGCTTATTAACCATGTTTGTCAGTAGAAAGGACATAATTATAAGTTCCCTCATTTACTTTCAATGGTGACTGGCAAAGGAAAAACTAACTTCCTTCCTTCCTTCCTTCCTTCCTTCCTTCCTTCCTTCCTTCCTTCCTTCCTTCCTTCCTTCTCTCCTTCTCCTCCTTCTTTTTGGAATCTTCGGTAACCCCAAGAATCTTTGTGTCTTCCAGAGCATTCCACGGGTATTCAGCAAGTTCTCTATCAAAGATGCCCGAAAGCCCCACAACCAGAATAAAAACCGTTACGTTGACATCCTTCCCTGTGAGTGCACATAGGGAACTGAGTTTCTGTACGTTGACACTGCGTGACTACTCATTATTTCAATATTAAAACTTTCTTTTCCTTAAACAGATGATTATAACCGTGTTGAACTCTCTGAGATAAATGGAGATGCAGGGTCCACCTACATAAATGCCAGCTACATTGATGTGAGTAAATACGCAGGATTATCTTGTAGCCACTTTCGGTTGTTGGATATGTTCATTTTCTTTGCATCTATGTGTTTGATTTAGTTCCTCCACTGTTTTCACAAAAAATTTGGAGAAGTTATTAGAACTATTTTAAATTAAGCCAAAACATCCCTGACACCAACAACAAAATCACTAATGTTTACAAAAATTGTAACAAGTATGCTTGCGGGTGCTATAAGCAAAGTAGGGCTTTCTTCTCAGTGAAAATAAAAATCTACTCCTTGCTGTGTATTAAACTGAATGATCTCATGCATTTCTCATAAGAATTCTACATTTCTTCAGCTGAGCACATTATGCCTACTATATACATGAGAAGTGGGAGGCTCAGGTTCTTTAGTTATTATGAGACTGATGTAATTAGTAAATGTCTTAACCGAGATGTGACTCAGGTCTGCCTGATCCCAAACTGTTGTGCTTCTGTTATACAGGGCACTGCAGTACTTGCTTACTCCATTGATGCTATTCATCTCCCCTTGTAGTTATCCAAACTGTAAATACCTCGACAGAATTTGTGAAAATATTTTAAAATGTGGCATATATAATTTTTAAATACGTATGCTTCGTGGAGTTAAAGAATTTTACACAGTAGAAAAACACATGGCTGAGAATATCTCCTTACCCAATCTACCCAGTATTTCCTTTCATCAGGAAAGTCTTCATTATCTACATGGACTTTCTTATTAGAAAAGTAAAACTCCAATATTCACTAAGGCTCGCTTATTACAAACATTATATTCAACTGTTATGTATCCTGTATTATTTTCTTAATAGGCATATATAAACGTACCCACCACAGAGATACATTTCTGCATGGATATACATGCACATATACACATCTAGTTATATAGACGTAGGGTATTTAACTATCTAAAATATTTACATACATGTAGATCTTTCTCTGTCTACATAGAACACATATAATAGTACTCTAAATGGAAGGATTATCAGACTCTTGATCTAAGGGCCCAGAGAGCACTTGCTTTTGACTTTAGAGATCATACTTAATCTTTATCACAAATACTCAACCCTCACTTGAGTGGCCGAGCTTCCCTTGACAGTACATAATAGCTCAGTAACAGAAGCACTTTAAGTATGAAGTCAGATCTTGCTGGATTTGCTCACAGGCCTGTTCCTATACCTTTCTTGTTCCTATTACAAAAACTTGACCAAAACCACTTAAGGATAGGAAGGTTTATTTTGTCTCATGGTTTGAGTACACTATATCATGATGGCCCCAGGAGTGTGAGTGGCTGATCACACTGCATCTGCAGTCAGGAAGCAGAGGAAGATAAATGCTAGAATCCCATTTGTGTTCTTCTTTTCATTCAGTGTCAGACCTCTGTCAGGGGAATAGTGGTGGGTCTTCCTACCTCCTACTTACTATGATCAGAGTGGCTCTTCCTACTTCATTTAAGTGTCTCTGGATACTCCCTCACAGACATGTATGGTTTGTCTCCTAGGTAATCTTCAATAGTGTTCAGTTGGAGATTAAGATTAAACATCAGGGTTCAGGGAAAGGGGAGCTGAGAGACGGCTCAGCAGTTAAGAGTACTGGCTGCTCTTACAGAGGATCTAGATCTGGTTCCCACCACCAATATCAGGAAGCTCACAACCACTTGTAACATCCGTTAAGGGGAACTGATGCCCTCTTGTGGCCTCAGTAGGCACCTGCACACACGGTGCATTAATAACACACTCAGACACACAAACAACTAAAGTATGAAAAAAAAAAAAAAAAAAAAGAACAAAGATTAAACATCACAAGCCAAAGTTTGCTAACTCCAGACCTAGAAAGTTTTTGTGTCTTTTTGTTTTTGTGGTAACTCATGATATAATTAATGAACATTAAGTGTGCTTTATAAATTTCTACTACTATAAGGAACGATGTGCCACCTTGTTTCATATTATTAACCTATGGGTTTTAATATATCTATAGAATAGATTTCTAATAAAGGAATTTCAGGTCCAAGGAACTTATATAATTATAATTTTTTTTAAATTTCCACATGGCAGTTGCTCTAACTTATAATCTGTTCCTAACATAATTATTCAAGTACATATGTTATGATATGATATATGATGATTTATGTGTAATTCTCAAAGTTTTTCTAAAGGGTGGGCAGTTGAAATGGAGGTCTTTTGTTATTATTATTATTTTTGTTTTTCTTATATAAATGTGTAACATTTTATTGAAGTAGAAAGTCAAATTTCACCTTATCATTATATATATAATATATAGTGTTTTCAAGAATTCGTTTCTGAGATCTAGCATAATAAAATATCACAAATTAGTACCAGGAAAATAACATAAATCTATTCTCTGAGTTCTTGAACCTAAAAATCTCAAAGCAAGATATCACTCACGCTGTCTGGGAGAAAAATCCTCTCTGGTCAACTTTTGGCTTCTGGAGGCTTCTAGCTATCCTTGTTTTTGCTGGTTCATGACTGCCTCTCTCCAGTCTCTGCCTCCACCCCAGGGCCTTCTCGCCTGTTCCAGCTCCTCTGTTTTCATAACCTGCCCCTTTCACTTGTATGCACACTGGTCATTGCACTCTGTGACATTACTTGAACTCTCAGCTCTACAAAGACACCATTTTCACTTAAATGTACGTTCTGGGGTTCCAAGTAAATATAAAATTTGGGAACAAGAATTCAACTACATACAATCTATGTAAAGGTCTAAACTAATTTAGATATATTTCCTAGTTGAATCACTCGAGAAAGATACACCTTTGGCATCCGTGTTTTAGTCATTAATAAAGTCACTTTTTGAGTTATCGTATGGTTTTCCAGAGCTAAATTATTCACATAAATGATTATGAATATTTGGTAACATACTGCAACTTATTAAATGCATTTGCTGTTTATCAGTCATCATTTTTAGTGATTTCCATGTATTAATTAAATCACTCTCACAATTGATTGCAAAACATTCCCAGTTTTTCTAGGAGAACCAGAACTGGGATTGCATCCCTAAGTGGTCTCTCAAGATAACACCCGAAACTTGACTCTCATCAAGTATTTTTGATACCTAGCACTTTATATAAACTTACTTAAAACCATACCCTGGAATCTAACTGAATTGACATATTTTCCTGAATATGTGAATGATCTCCATAATATAAACTCTTATTCCTGCTTTCCATGTTCTCTGCAAAGCTTGCTTCCAGTAGCAAGCAGCACTTGCAGCTGTGAAGAGTGGTGTCATGTGTCCTAATTTTAACTGATTAGGCAAGTGACCTCTGCAGGCCACAACAATTGTAATTGGCCAGGTTTTGTTTTAGAGTACACAAGTTTGTTTTCCAAATGTCTTGTCCTTCAAAGGAATGTAATGGAGAGAAGACATGGCAATACTAAAGATTTTGTAAGGATTTGGGTAGACTCTAAAAATAAATAGCCTATGTATTCTGTTCAAATATCCATGGTAATGATGGGGTCAAGTTATCATTACGTTTCTCCAACCCCCTGGAAAGCAGATCTTGTCAGCTCCTAGGTAGGTTATTGACATACTGTAGCTGCTCAGCATATTCTTGATGAATAGATGCAAATGACTGATCCTATCATGAGACTGATTGAAATTAAGCAAGGATTCATATACCTGATGGGCCAAGTTTCTATCAATGGCAGCGCCACCTCTTCCTATGGAATTTTCCCCTTTACTAAGGTAAAAGTGTTTGAGAGCATTTTGCAAGGAATTAGCATATTTTATCTGTGTCTGCACTGCTTCCTTGTCTTAGTCAGTGGAGCAGAGAAAGCAGTCATTACAGGTAATGAATGTTTTTATTTTTCATATCTGGAATGGCATAAAAGGACTCTAGGGAATACAAAACATGTTCCAGCAATAGTTAATATGTGCAAGTGTAGGTGTGTTCCCAGAGGTATTTATTGTGAGAAATTGAGTAAAACTCTGAAAAAGAATGCCATGGCTGGTGAAAAGGTTCAAATAGCAGGAGGTACGGTAGGGTGAGTAGATTATAAACAAGGACAGTCTTGATTCATCTTGTTAATTGCTGCACCATCCCAGATGAGATGAAGTCTAATTATAAGAGCTGTTTGGAGTACATGGTAAAAATACATGCAGGTCATGAAGGCTGTTTGCAAATGACAACTAACCCGTTCAGCACCATTAAATGCTGTGTTGTACATTAATAACCCCACCCCCACCCACACACTGACAATGGCCAGATGTGTTTGCAACCATGATAGAACTATATCAACTTCTTCTGATTCACAATTTTGCATGTTAAACAAATAAGTGTTCTGTAAATGACTTTTCCCTTTGTGTTTTCTGATCAGGGCTTCAAGGAACCAAGGAAATACATTGCTGCACAAGGTAATGTATATCAAATCCTGGAGTGACTCCTGGAAACTTGTTTTATAGCATTTCTGAGAAAGCATTTTGTAACTTGTACTTAACTTCTAGGACCCCGGGATGAAACGGTTGATGACTTCTGGAGGATGATCTGGGAACAAAAAGCCACAGTTATTGTCATGGTCACACGATGTGAAGAAGGAAACAGGGTAAGAGTCCAGAGGCTGAGGTTGGAACTTAGGAAATGCTGAGCTGCATCTGGTATTTGTAATACAAACAATTCTCTGTTTTAATTGTTTGAACCTTGTTAACATTTTATTTACATTTTCATGTGGGTAGAAAACCTAAATTTGTATGCAAAGTTTGTGTGTGTGCATACGTGTGTGTGTGTGTGTGTGTGTGTGTGTGTGTGTGTGTGTGTGTGTGTGTAATATTTAAGTCAATTGATTTTGAGGCTTTCATTTGGCATTGTCATAAGTTCCATACATTGTAGTGTGCCAACTTTACAACTATTTGTGAATGGGCACAGCAAAACTGGCCTTGGGTAGATGGTGGACACTCACATAATTCAGTGTTGGGAGAAGTAAAAACTTGTATTTTCCTGAGCCTGAAGGTGACTGCTTGTAAGCACGTCACTTTTCCTAATCATTTTCCTAATCTTCTTGTAATAGGTGGTAAGGACTGGGCAGATTGTCCTTCTACTGATTGGTTAAGACAGATCCATCCAGAAACATTAGTGGGAAATAGAACACATTCCAGTTCAAGGTGCACATGTTATTTTAAAAAAACAAAGAATATGCAAACGTTTGGGGGAATTTCAGTTGAATAGATTTTTGATTGTTGGTGCTTTAGGGAGTAAGCAGAAACTGTTTTATGATACACTGGAGTCATGAATGATTTTTTTTTAAACTGTAGAACAAGTGTGCAGAATACTGGCCATGCATGGAGGAAGGCACCCGGACTTACAGAGATGTTGTTGTGAAGATCACTGAACACAAAAGATGTCCTGATTACATCATTCAGAAGCTGAACATCACACATGTGAGTTTATTTCGTTATGTCACTTTTGGCTTGGTATGGCCTTTTTATAAAAGTGCAGCTAAGGGATATTAAATGTGAGGAACTAAAACACATCTGGGAAAAATTATTTTTAATGATCTTTAGGAGAAGGAGCCAGGTTGAAACAACCATGAAAGCTGACAGGATACAATTTAAATTGCTGATTGATGCATTGTTTGTCTACACCTCTCACAAGCAGCTCTTATGCTGGACCTCTGAAGTAGTAACAAGAGGGTCCACAAGATGTGCTAAGTCAGTGACAAGGTTATTAAGTGGAAAAACAATCCTGCTTGTCAGTAGTCTGTCTGCATTATGGAAAGCATATTTTAAAGATGGCACACTACATGAGCATTAAAAGAAATACTAAGTTACAACTATACAGTTGTGTGAGAGAGTATTCGGTTTAGCAGAGAACGAGGTCAGCATGGCCTTGGGAGGAGTTGAAATGGAGGTCATGTCTTATTATGCAATCCCATTTTCAGGAAAATTCCAGATAGAGGAGCCTATAAATGCAGAAAATAGATTAGTGGTTGCCTTAGGCTGAGGATGTCGAAATGGGGAGTCAAATGGGTTCAAACTTTCATTTTATAGTGACAACAACATTCTATCATTAGATAGTGATGGTGTACCACTCTGAATGTAACAAACACACTTTAACTACGTGGACTCTTTGGTTTACCATGTATACCTTAATAGTGCAATTCAAGCTATTTTAGTTTAACTTTCCTTTGAATTCTATTCGTTGGAGTGTTTTGGTGATCTGAACTTTATTTGTGCAAAGCTCACATATATTTTCTTCAGGAAAACAGAAACTGAAGACCTAGGTTTGCTGGGTATTTCTCCTACTGCCTTCTTTGCTATGATGGTGTTACTCCCTGTTCTGCTCTTGGGGGATGAACAATCCTATGTATGGCCAATAGAAAAAATGCATGCTTATGAAGGACCTCATTGCATGTATAAAGGAGCTGTTTAGGGGCTGATGCCTAGCTGGTCACTGTGATTATTCTGAGGTATCTATCTTAATGGATTTATATAATTTCTACTGGAGACTTGCAAGCAGAACATTATATTATTTATCTTTTGAAAGTGGGTAATTCTCTGTGTGATAATGTAGCTAGAGTTTTCCTGCCTGGCCCACAGTCAGGACAAATCTCTCTCACCTGTCAGTCCCATAGCCTCTCAGACCCGACCAAGTAAACACAGAGACTTATATTGGTTACAAACTGTATGGCCATGGCAGGCTTCTTGCTAACTGTTCTTACAGTTTAAATCAGTCCATTTCTATAAATCTATACCTTGCCACATGGCTCGTGGCTTACTGGCATCTTTACATGCTGTTTGTCATCGTGGCAGCTGGCAGTGTCTCTCTGACTCAGTCTTCCACTTCCCAGCTTTATTCTCCTCCTTGTCCTGCCTATATTTCCTGCCTAGCCACTGGCCAAACAGTGATTTATTTATTGACCAATCAGCAACACACTTGACATACAGACCATCCCACAGGATGATAACCTATAGAATGGAATGCAAACCAAATAATAAATTATACTTTCTACATGTAGGAAATAGTGCTACTTGCTGGGAAAACAAGCAGATGCATTCTAAAAAGTTGTGAGGATAGTGTTTACTTAGTATCCAAAAGTCCACCTACATCTCTCTGCTTGCTTTTTAAGTCTTTCTCTTTTAGTTTATTATTATTTTTTTTAACTTTGACTTCATAGCACAGAAAGTCTGAGGAGTTTCTACTTTCTTTACTCTTCCTTGCTCTGTTCATCATTGGTTTACTGGGTAGTGCATGTGAGTCTTAGTGTGGCTTCTCATGACAGAAAATTGGAAAACCAAGGAAGAAAGTGTCTGAGGCAAAGGTTTGGGGGTGATTACATGAGGAGCCTATTGTGCAGATCCTCTTTTTTACATATTCATCTCATTGAGTTTGCTTTGAAAGACATCATCTCAAAGAAGCATTATCTCTTGACTAGAAAAAAGAGAAAGCAACTGGAAGAGACGTGACTCATATTCAGTTTACCAGCTGGCCAGACCATGGAGTTCCTGAAGACCCCCACCTGCTCCTCAAACTTCGAAGGAGGGTTAATGCTTTCAGTAACTTCTTCAGTGGTCCTATTGTGGTGCACTGCAGGTAAAGACTTCAGGGCCAGAGCGCCTGTGGCTATGTACAACCCTTCTATTGAGCAGCTAGGGACATTTATTAACTAGTGCTATTTTGTCAATAATCTGCTAAGATAAACATATATTCATTTCTCAAATAACTGTTGTTATAAATTGACATTGTGTAATTGCATACATTTGTGGGAGCATAAACAGATGTTATGATTTGTGAATTAAATAACAAGGGCCTGAATGTAAATAGGTAAATAAGTTTCAAGATGAAACTTGCGTTATTGCCTACCCTTGATGGCTGCTCCACTTCTACCTTGGGAACATGGCTCATATTTTTATTCCTTTTAAAAAATTGTGTGTGTGTGTGTGTGTGTGTGTGTGTGTGGTATTAGGATAGAGGACAGCTTCATGGATTCGGTTCTCTCCTTCCACCTTTAAGTGGAATTCAGGGATCAAGCTCAGGTCAGTTTTGTCAGTCAGGCTCCTTCACGCACTGAGCCATCTGGTATACCTCTCACCTCACTTTTCTGTTTGTTCCCTTAGTGCTGGTGTTGGGCGCACAGGCACCTACATTGGAATTGATGCCATGCTGGAAGGCTTGGAAGCAGAGGGCAAAGTGGATGTCTACGGTTATGTTGTCAAGCTAAGGCGACAGAGGTGTCTGATGGTACAAGTGGAGGTACAGTCAAACTTTTCCTGAGTAGGCTTACTGTTGTTTGATGGTTTAAATCTTCAGGGGGCAGTAGTGAGGGGTGTAAAAGAAATACTTATCAATACAAATTCAAACGGTGGAGGAAGAAGATATTTTAACTTCTGAGAACTAAAACAAGCTAATCTCCATCAGAAGAAATATAAGCTTCCCCAAACAGTGAAGTCATTTATGATGAGAAAAAAGGAAGCAGCATTGGCAACTTTTCACAACACTGAGCAGATAGAATAGTATGGGGTTAAGAGAATCTTTTGTTTTGTTTGTTTTTCCACATAAGATCTCACTGTACAGCCTATGTGACCTGGAATTTGGAGCAGAACTCCTGCCTCAGCTTCCCAAGTGATAGGCTAACAGGCAGGAACCACCACACTCTGCAAAACCCTAGCTCTTTGGACTAGAGTTCAGAACTTCAAATATAGGCCCGGAATTGCTTTGTTATACACTGTTGGCTATTTTAAAATATGCCTAAGATCAACTATCCACAAAATGAAAATAGTGCTGAGATAAAGTCAATATTTATCTCATATAACAACAACAAAAAAAAATGGGTGAAAGGAAAATATAAGTTGAAGCACTTAGACACATTTGGAACATGTGCTGTGGCATTTGGTAATTGGAAGAGATAGAACAGTACAAATTTGCCTGTGTCAATGGCCATAACCAGAAAGAGATGTGTGAAATGCTCTTTGGATTTAGCATAGCTAGAATAACAAAATGTTGGAAATAATCTAAATGCCTATAGTGGGGAATGGGAAAAAACATCACAGCAAATGACACACGGTGTTGGAAAGAACAACCCAGTGTGTGTCTGTCTGTGTGGTCTGATACAGACATGGAAACCACAGGGGAATCAGTATCAGTGAAATTCATGTACTTTTGTGTCTGTAGATAAATAGACATGCGTGCAGATTTGTCAAAATAGAATGATACTCAGAAAATAATCAAAGTCAAAAGATGTGCCAAACTAGAGATGTCAGTTTAAAAGGCTTATCACAAATATATCTTTTCCTTAAACAAAAACAAACAAACAACAAAGGACTCAAAGGAGATAATAAAAATGTTTAGAATTGCTGAATTTGGGTTTGGCAGAACTAGATGTAAATAGTTTTCTTCACAGAAGAGAAATGCTATAAAAATTTTGAATAAAATGTTCTATAGGATATCAACCAATTTTTCTGACTTACATCAAAAACTATTATAGTTTTGAATAATATTAATTTCAATCTCAATATTAAATACTAAAGGAAGTAACAAACCATGAGTTAATGAAAAATCTAGGCATAAAATGAAAGCCACATAGAATGGATACTCAAATATATTTGACAAGCTATTTTTTTCTGGAATTTTAGTCTAAAATGCAATTTATTTATATTCTAGAAAATATGACAATTTTGAGACTATTTATATGCCACAAATATCAATATTCTTTTATTCCTACACAGCTTCCCAATGTAGAAAAATTTGTATATATGCATATTTTAGTTACATATGACATGTAGAGCTCTACAGTACATGTTAGTTATGTCTGGTGTTCTTTGCTTTTGCAGGCACAGTATATCTTGATCCATCAAGCATTAGTGGAATACAATCAGTTTGGGGAAACAGAAGTGAACTTGTCTGAGTTACATTCATGTCTACAGAACATGAAAAAGAGAGATCCACCCAGTGACCCCTCTCCTCTGGAGGCTGAATTCCAGGTAACAATAGTCACAAGCAATGTCAATGGTTATAAGTAGCTCTGAGGAATGCAGCCCATTTTCCAGTTACTTGGCTACAAACCAGTGGATCACAAAAGAGGAAGCTCAGACTCTAAGAGTTCTTAAAAAAATGTCTGAATTCATAAACCCGTTATGTAAGAGACTTGTTTAAATCCCGAAGTCTGAGTCTACAACTAATACTCTTGCTTCACTAAGCTTATATGAAGAGTATCAGAATATTCACAATAGTCACAAAATGGTCTGCCACAGGCAATATAACATCTCACCTTTAAACACTGCATCTGGTTTTGGTTTCAAAAGGAAATAATTAGAAGAATTTACAACTGATTAGGAAGTTGAACTGGCTGGAGCTGGTAGACAGAACATAAAGGATAAGTATGTGTGTCTCTACTTCTTTATTAAGTGGTTATTCTGAAAGCCAACTGGAAATGTATTCTTCTGTAATTTCAGTGGGTAGACATAGCCATTCTCAAGCAACTGCATTGTCAAAAGTGGTGTGAATTTTCCCTTCCACCTGTAATTTCCAATTTACTGAGGCATTCAGTTTCATAAGAGAAGGGATAGACTTTTTATCAGATGGAGACCACTTGACTAGTTAGGATGAAAGTGGGGCTGAGCTTGGAGGATGGGCAGCATCTAATGATCCCAAGTTCCACCATCTTCCCTATAGTGGGGGACTAGCAGACACAGCACAAGATTGAACATCAGGAAGCTTTAACATTATTCTCTTTCCCTTTGAACTGATGAACTGACCACAAGCCCTCTAAGTCACATGAATACTTGTTGTTTGGTGAAGCTGGTATATTCAAGGTAAATATTTGTATGTATAGTCACTAAAGGAAAGAGGAATTTGTTTTTCACTGAACGGTATGATTGAATTTTCTGGGTGCCAAGGACATTTGTAGGTACAAGAGTCAAAGCGCTTTGCAAGTGGACATGGGGAGAGACCTGGAAGTACTACTCCATCCAAGCAGACAGAATGTAGAGACTGCAGTATTATTCCATCCAAGCAGATAGAGCGTAGAGACTGGAGACCAGCAGACAGAAAGAGAATGAGGGGAGAGATGCAGAGTGGCTGGCAAATGTGATGGGATGTTGGAAAGTGGAAGCAGCTCTTCAATGAGCATCTTTCCTTTAGTAAATAACATATTGAAAATATTTAATTGACACAATTGTACATATTTGTGGAGAAAAGTAGGATGCTCCAAAATATGTCTACTGCACATGATAATCATATCAAACTATCCTTACATTACTTCAACCCCAACTGCCTTTAATTTACAGAGGAATTGTAAAGTAAAATCATCAGTGGAGAGTTGAGGGAAATCAGGGGAAGGAAGGCAAAATAGATCTTAATGTTTGAGGAGGAGGAAAGAGTAAAAGATAATTTTGAAGATAGTAAGATTGAAAGAAATTATTGTGTGATCACCTGATGTTTATGGCCATGAACTGAAAAAGTGTCATTCAGTGGTTTTGATTGAGTTCTCTGGGGATAGAGGTTGTGTAAACCCATGTGATCTAAAAAGTGGTTATGTGAAGATAGAACAGCAAAGGTCTTTGCAAATGAATGTTTATAGCAATGGATGATGACATAAGAGGGAGTCACATAGAAATCAAGAAAGAAAGTCATAAGAACAGTATGTTGGAGACTTTGATAAAAACAAAAATTTATAGGAGAAAGTTGCTAGAATAATGACTAGGAAGAAGAGTAATTTCTAGTAACATGGATGGTTCAAGTAATTAGTTTCGACATGATGTCATGTTTCTGATAAAACTGACAAAGCTGCAGTGGTGAAACTGGACGGGTGGAGAGTAGAAAGAATGACCCCAGCAGGTGAGAATAAGGCATCAGGCCACAGCAAGGCTATGTAGATTATTTCATCAATGCTGGTTTGACCAAGGAGATGAGCATCTTGTGGGACAGAGCCCATTACTTGCCAGATCTAAAAATAATGAGGTGGGGTGATCTTGAAATTGGCAGCTGATGCCTCTGAGTGAATGACACTGAATAATGAGCACTATAAATTGAGGGAAAGAAAGAAAATTAAATTCATTGGGTTTTGTGAATATGAAATTAGTATAAATGGTTTGCAAGTGGAAGCAGGGAGCAAAGAGAATATGTAATTGTTATTCAAATTATGAGGCAAGAAATTTAAGATTGGCAATGATTCAGCTTCTTGGTGGTATCAGTGATACCTCCTTCGTGTAAAAAGGAAAGGAAAGAAACTGTTAGGAGAAGAGGATCAGGATACATTCTTGCTGAGGATAAACCATGGACATCAGAAGTTTGAGAGAAAGCTATTTGCTGAGGTACCACATTGCTGCATTAGCTTTTCTTGTGGAAAATTAACAGACTTCTGTTCACCCCAGATAGGATGCTCAACAGGAAATGAAAGTCACAATTTCATCCAAGTTCACCTCAAAGAACTAGTATATTTATTGGGCTTACTTGCTGAGTACAGTAAAGGGCTAAATAGTGTAGATATCTCCAACGAAATGGATCAGTGCAAAATCCTACAACATCGTGGATAAGGACCTCCAGGAAGCTGCATCATGGAGCCCCCCTTTCAGCTATCCTTCCATTTCTGACATACTCTAGCATTATCCAAGATCACGTGCGGCTGACCCTGGGATCCTGCCCTCACTTATTCTACTAGGAAGTGTCAGTGGCCTCTTCACCAGTAGCCTCTTCACCTAGCTATTAGTGTGCTTCCCTGGACACTGTCAGCTGCACTAAGAGGCTTAGCCTTGTGGGCACTTGAAAGACTCAGGGATTGAAGAGTAAACAGTTCTCCATATCTCACTATTGGAAGATGATTCACCAGTTCCACTTAGAATACTAGGTTCTTACAACTTGAGGAGAGTGGTTGTTGGGTGGCCTCTCACAACACGATATGGTGTTTTCCAAAGTAACTGGTTTTCTGTGTTACTTACATTCTTTGTTGCTGTGACCAGGTACCAATAAAAAAGACCATTTATGGTTGAGAGAAAGCAGGAGGGAATAAAGGAGGAAAGGTTTAGTTTGGCTCATGGCTTGATGGTTTAGTCCATTATGAAGGAGAAAGCATGATGGAAGAGGTCGTTCTCAGGGTTGGATCACAGAACCTCTAGCTACTGCCCCCGACTTGGCAAATGGTCCATATTGTCAGGCATCTTAGATATCATGAAGTCTCCATTGCAACTTAGGTTTTCCCCTCACAGCTTCACAACCAGATCACTCCAGATTTCCATGCAGGGCATCTAACCCTTCTACACATTGACTGGACTCAGTGGCTTTTTGGAACCTTATTGGAAAATTCTATAACATCCACACCCTTGCATCTTGCATGCCTGAAAAATTAGCATCACATGGACAATGCCAGGTTCCTTTGCCAGCTGGAGATGCAGCCTGGACCTCTTTAATCACAGCTGCAGCTGCTTCTGTATGCCTCCATGGCTGAGATTTGGAGAATACTTCCCTAGATAGCATAGCTAAGATCCACTGCTATGAAAGCTCTCATTGTGTAAGCATCTCTTTTCAAATGATAGTTTTAAAATGAGTTTGAATTTTTATATCCCTGCTCTGTCTCCCAGTGGATGGGGTCTTACATCCTCTGGGTACCTGTCTTGTTGACCCAGACATATTCATTTAAAATAATTTGCTATTGCAAGATGGATAATAATGAAAATATGTGTTTTGTGGTTTCGTCTGATGGAAGAACAAACTATACTACTTTGCTATCAAGCATCTCTTAACTAAGAAGCAGATTTTATTAGGTACAAATGTCATTTTGCAGTCCCAATTCGACATATCAAACCTACTAAATGTGGGAGCAATGAAAAGGAAAGGTTCAGAGTCAAATTTAAAAACTGTCACCCATGGGGAGTTACACAAATTTCACAGGCATTGATGAAATTCTTGTTTATAGTGATATCTAGGCTACAATAATTAAGGAAATATTTAGATTTTTTTTTTTTTTTGGTTTTTCGAGACAGGGTTTCTCTGTGTAGCTTTGCGCCTTTCCTGGAACTCACTTGGTAGTCCAGGCTGGCCTCGAACTCACAGAGATCCGCCTGGCTCTGCCTCCCGAGTGCTGGGATTAAAGGCGTGCGCCACCACTGCCTGGCAATATTTAGATTTTTAAAGGAGGATTTTTTTGTTTGTTTCTTTCTTTCAGAGACTTCCTTCATACAGGAGCTGGAGGACACAGCACATTGGAAATCAAGAGGAAAACAAAAAGAAAAACAGGAATTCTAATGTTGTTCCATGTAAGTAGTTTACTTTTATATCTTGTATCAGGTAAAGTTAAGGTGTGTTTGGACTTATTTAATATAAGACATGCACTTGATTGAAAATTGTAAGTTGTTTGTGGGCTAGCTAAACTTTAGTTTTAGGCAGATTATTTGGATCCCAATATTTTCAATGATAATGGACACTATTAAGTGTATTTTCTTTCCCTAAACACATTTGAAAAAATCAATAAAACAAAAATAGGCTATTAGAAGATGAAGCCTCTGAGCTGGGACAAAGAAAGGCTTCTTCTCCTTTAGTTTTATTTTTATTGTGTGTACAGGTAATCACCAAACAGCAGAGGTTTTAACAGTCATTTGTCCTCTTTATCACTGATATCTGAGAGGTTGGAGAAAGGTAGAAATGTTCAATAGATTGTCAGTCACTAAATTTACCACATTGAAATAAGAACAATTTTTAAGGCTTTAATTCTCCTTACGCATATTGACAGGATCACACCTGGTGCTGCTTTGATTGCATCCAGCTGCCTGTACCAAAATTAGCATGAGTAAAATATAAGCCAAGCTAGTAAACAAGACAACCAGACAAATCAAATCAGCATATGGCTGACCTAGTTAATTTCTGCAGAAGTCCTTGTTAATACATTTAAAATATGGAATTGCTAGTAATGTAGTTAAATACATCATCAACTGGGTTTTTAACTAATTTAAAATATTGAGAAAAAAGAAATGCTTTACCACTAAATAAAATTAGGTTAAATAATAATTAATCTGAAGAATGTATTTAGTAGAAATTGTTAATTTAATGTTAATTGAATAACATTGAAAACAAGAATCTAAGTTATGATTTTTTTAAGTTATATTAACCAGACCAGTGATAGTCCATGAACAACTTATGTGTGCATATCAAACACTGAACAATCCATTAGAACACGATGATGCTACTTTTCATGACCTGAGCTTTTATTACTGGAATCTTTTGGGTATTTTCTTTTTTAGACTTCCAAAACTAATTTTAATCATTAAGCACTGAGTGAATTAATGATTAGACTCTCATTGCTGTTAGATCAGCACATTTAATTCTGAATTTCCTTTTCATTTCTACATGTCTGTCAGCCTGAAATTTGATTCTTTTTCATTTGCGTTCTCCATTGAGCCCTGGAATTTGCTCATGCCTAGAGAGCATTCTCTGTAGGTGAGCTCAGTCCTCAGCCCTGCTTACTTCCCTGGGAAGACTTGCTACTGTTTGTTTTTACATAGATGACTTTAACAGAGTGCCACTTAAGCATGAGCTGGAGATGAGCAAAGAGAGTGAGCCTGACTCAGAGGAGTCTTCTGATGATGACAGTGACTCGGAGGAAACCAGCAAATACATCAATGCATCATTTGTGATGGTGGGTACCTACACTTCTAAACCAGGATCTGGCCCTTTTGAGATCATGTCTGTGTTGTTAGGTCCATTGCTTAGGCAAAATTACACATAGCTGACAAGCTCAGTGATAACCACATACTCAGAGGCACAAAAATTTCACCTGGTAATACCATTTTAAACATATTAAGCAACGTGAAAGGGTTAAAACTTTATCAGTTGTTTCAGGGCAAGGCAATGCTATTGCTTATATTTTAAGTTAAACATAATAACATACTAGTTTTAAAAATAAAATTAGAATAAATATAACTATTAATAAGTATTAATTATTCAAATCAGCAAAACTGAATTTGTATGATGATACAGTGAAAACCTTTTACTCAGATAACTAGAATTAGTTATTATTATTGTGACCACCCCAGCACTGGTCTTATTAGTCTTGATAGTCACATGTCAGCATTTTGAATGTCTCTCCAATGAGTTTATGTCATATACCTTTTTGGACAACAACAACAAACAACAACAACAACAACAAATAAACCAGAAAACTAAATGCAGGATCCAGTGAATACTTAAGTATTTAGTTGGATTTATTTCTTCTCTATATCTTCCTACAAATTACATTTCAGTGAATATTATCTTACTTGTGTTATGCCATGAGAAAATCTACAGACATAAGCTAAAATAGATGATAAGGATAATTTTAAATGCTTATTTTGGTTCATTTTTTGTAACACAAGTTGCTGAACAGTCTTATTAATAAAAACCCCACAGCCAGATATTGGGGTAAAAGCTGAAAGATCAGAGAGGCAGGGCAATAAGCCACTAGTACTTACTCCTATGAAATCCTCTGATGAAAGAGAACAAGCTCCATTCTCCACCTGGCCTTCTTACGTCCTCTCTCTGCCCAGCTATATCACTTCCTGTCTGTACAGACCTCCAGACCTCTGTGGTTAACTAGTGGCTAGCTCCTCCTTCTGATTTTCAGGCAAGCTTTATTTGTTAGAGCACAAATAAAATAGCACTACAGTTCCTCTTTTTTTGGTCTAAAATAAAGAAGTTTTTATAACTAATATAAGAAAAACTATATACAATAAGTATAATAACTATATAAAATATATACAGGCAATAAATATATCAACAATGTCTAGTTCTTGAATGACAAATTCAAATAAAATACTCTTATTAGCCATCCTATCTTTGTGAATCCAAAGGATTGTATCTAATTCATCTTCTATCCTAATTTGCATTACTAGCCGAAAACTATCTTTTGATGTCTTTCAAACTTACACTCTTCACACTCCTTTAGTGAGTTTCTTTTCTGAATTTCTTAACAAGGAAAACTATAACTATAGCTATCTAATCTTCAACTCCCTCAGAGACCCAAGAAGGAAATAATATTAACTGAGTAAGAAGGAAGTGCAAACAAGCGACTTCCAAAACAATGTGAGAAATGACAGAAACAGCTGGCTGCCTGGACAGTTACCCAGAATTCCTCTGTAACATTGGGGCATCCATCTTTGGCCTATAGGCCTAGCATATCTGACAAACTCATCTGTGAAGCAGGATTTTCCTAAGAGCCCTCCTATACTTGTCTTGGCAAGGATCAGCAGTCCTTTCTTTTGTGTCCTGCTTGTCTGTTTGGATAGCATACCGTCAACAGTCAAGGCAAGGGCACTTTTTTCAACACATTTTTACAATTAAAATTACTAATAGAGAAAAAAGATTTTTAGAAGAAAAAATTATTCTTGCAAGGTAGCATTGCATATTGTAACTCTAATTTCACATTATTAGCTGTGAATTAACTATTTTATGAATAGATACTTCATTTTTCTTGGACTTGAGAATCTTAGCTTTGTTAATGGCAATGATACCAAATCAACTATTTTTCAAAGTGTTTGAGTCTATTGCTCCCTTTTTTATAGCAGCACTAACAAATTCCCACTTTTGTGATTTTTTTTTTTTAGAGTTACTGGAAACCCGAAATGATGATTGCTGCTCAGGGGCCACTGAAAGAGACTGTTGGTGACTTCTGGCAGATGATATTCCAAAGAAAGGTCAAGGTTATTGTGATGTTGACAGAGTTAACAAATGGAGACCAGGTATGTACTTTGGAGAATGCTGTGCTAGAAAACCCTTGACCATGTTGTGCTGTTCCCCAGTCTCAGATTCCTTGTTTATTGCTGTGCTCTCCATGTTTTGATCCTACTGTGACACTTCACCTCATTAGCGTTCCTGGGGCCATTGTTAGGTTGGCTCCATTATCTTATGTCTGGGTGCTGGACATTCTCTCAATTCCTGGGTGTGGGAGAGGGAACCTACATGGTACAAGGATATACCTTTCTATGTTTGTCCTATATTTATATGATAAAACTCACTCTGTACTCTGGACAAGTGCTTTTATGTACAGAGCTTTTAGCATCCATCTGGCATTCTCTATATGCAAACATCCTTTGTACCTAAATGACCCTCATTGTCTCTCCTAACCCCATTCTTCTAGAAAGACAAATCTTTTTGAAATCTTCAGCTATATCCTTCCCTCTTCATTCCCACATGGTATTATTGTCATAAAACTCTGTAACTGGAAATACATTTACCGTGTACATTTACTTTTCACTTAACCCATGTGACATATGTTTGGTATTTTCCTCAGTACCTAGAGATACCATTAAAATTCCCCCAATGGTAGATCATTTAATAGCATTTCAGTTCTGACATATGGTTAGGCTTATTTAGTGAAAATCCTCATAAGCAGGCACCATGATCTATTACTGTCTCTGTCTTCATCTCTGCCTTCTCTTCCCTTACCTCTCTCCTCTATAGATCCTTTCTGCCCATTCCTCTTTTCTCTCTCTTCTCTGTCTCTGACTTTTATCCCTTACCCTCTCCATTCCTCTCCATCTCCAGCTCCCTCCCTCTACCTTTGTCTCCCATCAGTGGCCCTCTGTGTTATCAACAATGATGGGGTGTAGAGATGTGTGGTTCCCTTACTCTCCAGTCTGATCCTTTATGTTGATGCTGCCTCAATGTGGCTTCTCATAGAGTTGGCCATCAAGATTCTGGGTGAAGTGTTGGAGCAACACAAACTCTGTTCTCAAGGACCAGTGGAGGAATAGTGGGGCCCAAGTTGTTGGAAAGGTCGCACCTGATGTCAGCTCATTCTATAGAATTTTGAAGAGGTTAGATCATTGGGGTTTAAAAAGTGGGACAAATCCCAGACACCTCTCCCAGAGCTGATAAAGCTCCCCTTGGATCCTTTGATCACTCCCAAGCAAACACCGCACAGTGAAAGGATCTTCACTATATTTGAAGTAGATTTTAGGTTTTTATAAAGCTTTCGATTTTAGAACAAAATTTCCATTTAATAAAAAAAAAAAAGAGAGGTGAGAAGAGTGAAGGGGTTCTGAATGCTTTAAAGAACAAACCCAATGCCTGCATGGAACCTGGTGAGTCTTGTTCTTTTTTTTAATCTAGGAAGTCTGTGCTCAATACTGGGGAGAAGGAAAGCAGACACACGGAGACCTGGAAGTGGTGATGAAAGACACCAACAAATCCTCAGCCTACATTCTCCGTACATTTGAACTGAGACATTCTAAGGTAGGTAAACACTTCTGTTGATATTTACTTATGATGCAATTAATCTGATAGCAAACTAATACATAGTATTTGAGGTCATCAAGGCCGCTGTCTGTATAATGGTTCTGAATAAACATTCTAAGTTGTTTGAATGAAAGCAGGTGTGAAGAAAACGCAGCTGCCAAAGGGTAAAGTGGACTGAGCTTCATTTGTGTTAATGTTCCCTTCACCTCTGATTGCAGAGGAAGGAGCCCAGAACTGTGCACCAGTACCAGTGTACTACGTGGAGCGGGGAAGAGCTTCCTGCAGAACCCAAAGAACTGGTGTCTATGATTCAGAACCTCAAACAGAAGCTTCCCAAGAGTTGCCCTGAAGGGATGAAGTATCACAAGCATGCACCGATCCTAGTCCACTGCAGGTCAGGGGGCTGACGGGATGTAACTCTAAAGTTGGCAGGCTCCTTTATTTCTATTGAATTCTATTATCCTGATATGTAAAACATGTGACCCAGTGAAAATCCCTGTGAAGTAATTCACCTGTATCACAAATACAGTCACAATATAAATAATGAAGGTTACAAAAGCAATAATTCTAGGCCGGTAGCTGTTTAATATCATTTGATGTAATCTTTGACTCTCCACCACCTAGCATTAGACCCGGAATGTTATATGTGGTAAATTTGAACAGGGAAATGACAGAAAAATGTATGAATGGATTGGCTGACAGATTTCATTATGTGTAGACTTACGTGCATTGCATTCACTCTACTGGATATTACAGAACCTGAGAGCTGAATGATTTGTTTCCAGTAAATACACTATTTATTTTTAAACTTTGACAAAATGTGTGTGTGTGTGTGTGTGTGTGTGTGTGTGTGTGTGTGTGTGTGTGTGTGTGAGTGAACAGCCCATGTCATGTATGAGGAGGTTAGAGAACAGCAGCCTTCAGAACCACTTTCCCCTGTCACATTGTGGGATCCAATAATCAATTCAAGTCACCAGAACTGAGTCCAAGCACCTCGATCTACTGAGCCTTCCCACCTGCCCTTAATTTAAACATAAACTGAAATTTCAGTGCTTGGCAACTTGACTTTAAACCCATTTCTGTGATGACCCTCAAAAGCACTCATACAAATAATAATATTTAATTTCATTAATTCTTTCTATGCAGACACTTAAGTGTCACCTGTAGCAGACAACTACATAATCTCTTCAAGACATATTGAAAATATGCATAATATGAAAACTTTACAGAAAAAGAATATTAAAATAAATGAGAAATTAAAAGCAATCTTAATGTAAGATGAATACTGTAAATCTGACAAAATGGTTTTGCAAGTTGTGAAAGTCTTCATTATTGGCATCACAGATACAGGAACAAGCTCTCATTGGAGTACCCCTTTTCAGGATTATTTGCATGTTTAAAGTGAAATTTTTGTGGACAGAAAACTGAAGAGCAGAAGTTGAGGCTTGAGTGTATTGCTTAGGGTGTCACTGGATGTTTCTTACTGGGGTCTAATACAGAGTACTTTTTGATTGTATGAGATCTGACCTGAAGCTGTATTACGTTTTCCACCCGCATTTGTTCTTCCTCCCATGGTTGGTAAATTATTCGGTTGTCCTTGTTTTAGTGAATAATTCTGTCAAGCATTATTTTCTCACTGGTGTGGAAGTAGAACATTGTTAAGAGTATAGGGAGAAGCAGAGAAGGGATGAAACACAGGGCTAATACTTGGGTTTCATCTACTTGGGTTTCATCTGTTTCTGAACGTGCTTTGATGTTTCCTAAATCTTGGTTTCTTCTCCTATTGAATCGACCTTATTGTATTAGTTGTAACAACCCAAGACATTACTAAAAGTGCTTTTAAAGACACAAAGTACTAAACAGAAGAAAGTATATTTTTAATGTCAAATCTATGTCTCACAAAGCCACAGAATCAGCAACATCACAGTCGTGTATGGGGTAAGTCTGCCCCAAATGTATTCACAGGAACTCATTTGGCCCTTTAAAAAATAGAGAAAGATGCCTCTAGTAGATGTGAAATAAAAACGTATCCTATATCTCAGGGTATATGCTAATAGCATTTTCACTATAAAAAGCTGAATTACTTCATTTTCTACTTAAAAAAACAAAAAACCTCTTGTTCTTTTGGCAGAGATGGATCCCAGCAGACGGGGTTGTTTTGTGCTTTGTTCAATCTCTTGGAAAGTGCAGAAACAGAAGAAGTGGTTGATGTTTTTCAAGTGGTAAAATCTCTACGCAAAGCACGGCCAGGGATGGTGTGCACCTATGTAAGTGTCCCTGGATGTCACTTTCTAGTCCTCTGTGTTTCCATGTGGGCACTTCGCCTTCTCCCCTTCTCTATTCACAGATTCTCCCCTTCCATTCTCCTCTCTGTTTTTCCTGTTTTCCCATTCATTTTTATATTCTAAACCTCAATGAAGGATAATCAATATAAATAAGACCTCATTATAGTTTGTCAGCAACTTGTTGTGACAAGTCATGTAGTTACATCATTAAATGCCCATTCATTGTTCATTTTTCTTCTCTTTAGTCATTTATCAACTAGTCTTGCTGTATAACAAACCAGCCCCCAATTTAGTGACTTCAATAACATCAAGGCATTTCAAAGGTATTTTATTGATCTACTGAGTTCCTCAGGGTTAGCCAATGAGACCCAGGTTCATATCTGCTGTCAGATGATAGATCCACTTAGATCTGGCTGACCTAAAATAATCTCTGCTGCTAGGAAATTGTCAAGTGACTGTCATTTACCTTCGACAGCAGGAATGAGTAGCCAGTGGCTATGTGCAGAAGGCTAACCCAAGCTTATGGAATGGCAGAACATTAAGAGCATGGGCAGAAAGAGGTGTGCCACCTCTTGAAATCAAGGCCTAGAACTGTCACAATATGGCTCCCAACCAACACAATCCTGAGGGCAGCCTAGAATCAAGGGGCCTTTAGTTCACACTGTAAAAAATTATACAATGGGAAGTAGTATGTGTTACATTTATGCAATCAGTGTATCCTTTATCTGCAAGAGTAACCAGAGTTTAAACATCAGCAATTTAGTAACTATTCCCGATATAATTTCTCACCGAAAATACAAAGCTTTCACATACATGTGAAATGAGTTTACACATATGGATTTTAAAAAGTATTTGAACATTTGAGGAATACATAGGCTGTAAAGAAACTCAAAGGCAGATAAGCATTAATCAAAAAATTAAATTGACATAGAAAGTATAAGAAGGTGAATGGGGGGGCACTTCGCTTTAATTTTTGGCGATTCAAGCAAGTTTCTTGAATGAGGTGATTCCTGCTAGCATTCATAAATGATGTGTGCACATTACCCAGGAGCATAGGCACAAAAATGACATCTTGGCAGAGGCTAGGGCTCAGTCATCACATGGTATGTAATGGGGAATGTCACTTGTTTGGTGGTGTTCACCAGGTCCCTCCTCTGATCCTAGAGAACTGGAAGTCAGTTAGAAAGCTCCTGACAACCTGTCTCGAAAAACAGGAAGAAAAGAAAAAAAAAAAAAGAAAGACAACAAAAAAAAAAAGAACATGTTGGAAAGCT
The DNA here is from genome assembly GCF_007827085.1 of Peromyscus californicus insignis. Taxonomy (NCBI): domain Eukaryota; kingdom Metazoa; phylum Chordata; class Mammalia; order Rodentia; family Cricetidae; genus Peromyscus; species Peromyscus californicus. Next base: position 24,870,384 of record NW_026294436.1, on the reverse strand, counting down.
TTCTGTCCTCTAGACTTTGAAAAGGTGATGGTTAGTGCTTGCACATTTCTTTGGACATAAGGACTTTCTCCATGCAAGTCTTGGGTGTTTTCTTTCACCAGGAGCAGTACCAGTTCCTCTACGATGTCATTGCCGGCACCTATCCTGCCCAGAACGGACAAGTGAAGAAAACGAACAGCCAAGACAAAATTGAATTCCATAACGAAGTGGACGGAGCTAAGCAGGATGCCAACTGCGTCCATCCAGCTGGTGCTCTGAACACAGCTCAGGAAGAAAGCAGAGCTGCAGGAGCTTCTGAGCCCACCAGTGGTACTGAGGAGCCGGAACATTCTGCCAATGGTCCCGTCAGCCCAGCCCTAACTCAGAGTTCATAGGAAAGGGCTCAAGAGGGACAGCTCAAAAAAAAAATGTCAAGTTAGTTGTTTCTACTTTTCTAGAACTAGTAAAAGAAGATGGCTGTGCAGTGGTTCACGGAGTCTGTTCAACCTTGCCACTGTAGAAAACTATTTAAAATTGTCAAAATGTTTTGTACAGTTTTATGCTTATTTTTAAAATGTATCTATCATTCAGCAAGAATGTGTGTGTGTGAGTGTGTGTGTGTGTGTGTGTGAGTATGAGTGTGTATGTTTGTGAGTGAGTGTGTATGGTGTGTATGTGTGAGGGAGTATGTGTGTGAGTGAATGTCTGGTCTGTGTACATGTGTGTGTGTAAGTGACTGTGTGTGTGTGTGTGTGTGTGTGTGTGAGAGAGAGAGAGAGAGAGAGAGAGAGAGAGAGAGAGAGAGAGAGAGAGAGAGAGAGAGCGCGAGCGAGCTAGGTGACATTAGGGAGAGAGTGCTTTCAAACCATTCTAAATGCTATTGAGAACCATTGCTTTTTTCCCCTGAAGAAACTATATATTTTATATATAAACCATTAATTTGCTTGAAGGATCCATTTTTTTTTTTAAACACAAACTGAGTGTGGACTCTGTTGTAAGAATAACAATGTGTGCATTTCTGAAATGACCTCAAGATGTCCTCCTTGTTCTACTGATCATCTTGTAGTTTAGGATGCTATTTCTGGAGATAGATAAAAGTACATAAGAGTGTTGTGGGTGTGTATAGCTGCTTCAGAAAGTTAACTAAATTAACATTTGAGAATTCATGCTCCACATACTGTCATTTCATCATTATCTGTTAATGCATATTTAATCAAACGTAAAAATCTCAAGAGAGCTTAATTGTATACACCTAGGAAATAGAACTTTGCAAATGGGTTGTTGTCTACATAATAAATGAAAATTACTACTTGATGCTCTCGATTATATTTATACATGTTATGACTGAACCTAAATAACTGTCCTTAAACAAATACAATGTATGTTAAAAACACATAAAATAAAAACAGGAGCATGAACATTTGTTTGTACTGATCATTTACATATGAGACCTCATACAGATATCTTATATAATTCAGCATTCATGAGAAACATAAAATTGAATATGCATTTTTGCTATGTTAAAGGCCATCTTTAACTTTCATTGAAGTGCATTTATTTTGAATTTTGTAAATGTTTAACTTACTCTTACCAAGAAATAATATTGATAACCATAATACAATTTCAACTATTACTTTCCTTGTTTATATGAAGTGTGTTGCATGTTCATATGTGAAGTATGCATGTGCCTATTAAAATTTAAGTCAACCAAAACCATTTTCAAAACACTTTCACCAGTCCCAATTCTTTAAAAAAAAAAACCTGAAGTTTGTTATATGTTAATTCTATAGGATCTAAGATCTAAAAACTCCTTACTAATAATTTTTCTTTGGTGACTCCTGCACCAGCTGATCACATTAAGTATTTACTGCCTTTAGTTTGGTCTGTTGCTTATGGCATCTCTGGTCTGGCTTCTTCAAAGTGGCTTAAGCACACACCATCAGTTCTGTACAGCCTATTTTATTTTGTGTTCTAATAATTTCATTAGTGCATCACACAAAACTGGCCATTAATCCTTTTACTAGGGTGCAGCTCCTGTTCATGGCAGGGGAGAGGGGGAGGCAAAATTGACAGTGAAACAGTTTCTCCTTCAAAGTGATAATAGTTTTCTTTTTTTTGTTAATTGGTGAGAAAAACGAAGAGTGATCAATAGCAAGCGTCAGAAGGCAATGAAGCAGGCATTGGCTTTTCTGTGTAGTCCTTCAAACTTTCCTACCTCTGTCTCCCCTAAGGAAGTTTCTGCGGCTTTTCATTGGACAGTGTTATGGAATTGGGCAGTTCTGATGCTGGAGAATGTTCAGGGATGTGATGAGGCTGGTGTCTGTGCTTATCTGAGAGTGGCATCAGAATACAAAAAGCGTAACTTCCACATCTTCAATGATGCCTACTGGAACACAGTTCTACAACTGTTTACTTAACAAGCCATTTGCAGCAGCATCAAAAGCTGTTATTACTTTGAACTCTATGAAAACAGTGTGTGAAGGCTGATCTAAAGTTTGCTCAAGTGTCTAGGTTAAGCTTTCTACCAAGAATATGGAAGACTTGTAAACATGTGAAGCTCTTCAACTTACAACATATTTTTAGGACTTCAGTAAAGTATAAAATCATTAAAAAAATATGTGTAAGTAAAGTATTTCCTCAGAGATTTCAATTGCAAGTAACATCCTCCAAGTGTGAATATTGTGCTTAAAATGTGTACTTTCCTCTTGAGGTTATTCTTTCGGATATACAAAATATATACTTAGAAAATAGAACCACAGCAATTTATATTAATGTAAACAAAAAACAAGCTAGGAGCAATTTTCTTTTGCAGACGGTGTGGTGTGATCAAGGGAATGGCAAACAGTGGCTTAGAGGCTGGTGGTTCCATGAGAATGTATGTCAAGTTAGAGGAGAGACCCATGCACTCGAGTGTGGAATTCTAGGTCTGATTTTTAGCTGAAAAAAAGAAATTTTTGTGTGGGCTACAAGATCATGTCTTTAGCCCATGGCTTATATTCACAGGGAACATGAAGATGGCTGTGCTGAGGCTAATCCTCACTATTACTAATTCTAAGACCTTTCCAGGAAAAACAAAACAAAACAAAAAACAAGTGAAAAGTTCTTTTAAAAAAGCCTAGTCCACTTTAGGGCTATCATACTGAGAGTCCTGTTACATTTTTTTTTTTTTCTGGGCAGAAGGAAAATTTTTTCCTGTTTATTTCTGGTGTCAGAATTCATTGGGAATAAATGATTCATTCAGTAACCTTAAAATTCAACACTCCATAATTTTGTACAGAAGTGACACATAAGGAGGTGTAGGAAAGAGACACACATTTTAATATATTCTTGCAAGAGTTAAATTATGAGAAGTCATTAGCCAGAAAATGTCTTTGCAATGTAATTTCAAAAATGTTAGCTTCTGGGATTGGGTAGATGTCTGAATGGTTGGAGTGTTTGCCCACAAGCCTGAAAACCCTAGTTCATATCCCAAGCACACACACTGAAAACCTGCTGGGTAGGTGATACCATGCAGCTGTATGTCCAGGGCTGGAGGCTAGAGACAGCTGGATCCCGGGAAACAGAGGGCCAGGCAGTGTAGCCAAAATGGCAGAGAGAATGATTCAAAATGGTAAAGCAGAGAAGTAACTAAGGAAGACATCCCTTACATCAACCTCTGGCTACCACACATGTCCTTACAAATGAGTGCACTCTTGTTCCCATGCACTTGCATTCACACATGCACGCACACACACCCAACACAGACAAGAAAAATGCGAAAGCTTATGGTTGTAACTATAGCACGTGATTGATAAGATTTTTGTATTCATTTTCTCCTATTCCCTCTATAATATTGAAATTTTTATTGTGTCTGAGAGCTAACTAGCATAGATCTTAATTTTAATTGTTTTATTCATCATAGAGATTTGTTATAAAATGCCACATTGGGTGATAATAACACTAAATAAGCAAGTGGTCATTTTCCCACTATGAAGTCCTTGAAACAGGCAACTTCAACAGACATAAGGATCAGTGACAACTAGTCTCGGGGCTGTAACTTTTATTCTCTTGTACGAAGTTTACAACTTGACTGATTTGATTCATCTGAGATTTCTTCAAAGAGAAACATTCAAATTCAGGCTATTTAACTTCCTGTTTTAAGTGGACATAGACACACACACACACACACACACACACACACACACACACACACACACACAATCTTACAACTTTGACCAGAAAGAACAACAGGCCCGTTTCACGTAAAAGCTGTATAATTAACTTCAATTTTTAACTTTAGAAAAAATTACATCTATCGTCTTCAAATACAATTCTTCTTGCTAAGAGGAATAACTGAAGATGAAAGCATTAATTGAAAATGAATAAATGTGTGAAAATAAAAATTTTAAAATAGCAAGCTGTTCTGATTCAAAGAGTATATATCCTATACTATTACTTATAAAATATTTTTATAACTGATATTTGAGACATAGACATTATTTTCCCTCCATCTGTTTCTATAGTCAAATTTTGGACCATAGGCACACGTAATATATCTGTTTTCCAGATGGGAGCAGAGCCTTTGGCAAATTCAGTCTCTGGATGCTATATCACACCCAGCCAGTGATCTAGCCAGCATCTGAGCTTGCTCTTGCTGGCACGTGCTCTTCTTTCTTCAGAGAATCAATACCTTGCCAGTGAGGAGAATGGCAACTTCAGTTTATCTTCCTTCTTTTATTTATTTCATGATCAAAACAAAACTGTATAATGTGCCCTCCACGATGCTGCACGGCACAGTAAGTTCAGCTGAACTCATCCACAACACTGAAGTTATTGTGCCAAAGTAAACATACTCAGACATCATGGGAATTTTGTTCCCATAATGCATATAAACAAATACTGCCCCATCATTAAAGTGCACATTAGGGAATAAAGTATTGTAATTAATTACAAATGTCACTGTTCCATTATCCCATTACTAGGACATCAGATATTGTTTTTACTGTTAAGAGAAGTGGTTCTCAACCTTCCTAATGCTGCCACCCTTTAATACAGTTCCTCATGTTGTGGTGACCCCAATCATAAAATTATTTTCATTGCTACTTCATAACTGTAATTTTGATACTGTTATGAGTCATAGTGTAAATATCTGTGTTTTCTGATGGTCTTCAGGGACCCCTGTAAAAGGGTCATTTGACCCCCTAGGTTGAGAAACACTGATTTAGATCATATTTTTCTGTTTTTAGCTACTCATCAATCAGCGTTTAAAACTAGTGATCAGAGGCACCATAAAACACAAGTCACATCTATAAAAAGTGAGTCTCATTCACTCTATCTGGAGTGCCACAGTGAGTCTTGAGGACCTAAGTGACTCTGAACTTACAAGACCAGGCAAGCTGAATGGACTCCCAGTGCAAAACAGCACATGTGGGCCATTGAGATGACAGTGGATGAGAGCACTTGCTATGACCCTGAAGACCCGAGTTTAACCCCTAGGATCAAAATGGCCTATCCTTTGACCTCCACACCCATACCATTGTGTTAATACATCCTCACATGGTTCCTCCACACAAGCAAGCAAACAAACAAACTAAATAAATGTGCTTCCGTGGCTCACATATGTTCCCCATTTTCCTATACTAAAAGTGGGATATCTAATATGCCTCTACATTCTTGAAAAGGGAAACTTACTTAATTAAATAAAATTTCTCTTCTGTAGGAAGCTAATGAGATCCAAAGAACCTGGCATCCTGTCCAAGAAACAAATATAGTCTTACGTTTTGTGGGTTGTTGTTGTTTTTAGGTTGTATCCAGGTGTGGTCACTCACTCTTGTAATCCCAATATTTCAGAGGCTAAAGAATCTTGCATTTTTTTTTACCAGCTTGTGCTATGATAGCCTCCTAAAAATTAAATTACAGGTTACATTAACCTTAAGTGATTTTTCATGCATCCTATGTAAAGTGGGAAGATAAGTCTGGCACAGTCCATCTGCCTGTTACTACCAGCTAACTCAGGCTGAAAGCAATGTATCCTCAGTGTTCTTAGGCTAAGAACATGAGGTGAAAGCAAATAATTCAGATGTTTCATCTGTTCACATTGTAATAGCCATTGTAGATTACAACTAGGGGATTTTGATATACCCAGTAAGTTATAAAATTGGAAAATGGACATTGACATGTTTTACAAAGGAATTTCCATTTCCATTTAATTACTTGTTTTCATTGCATCCATTACTTAAAGATAGGGATAGGAAAATGAGGATGCAAATGACTGGAAGCTAAAAACATTTGATATTTTTGTCATAATTAGCAGAAAGAAAATACTGAACTTTCTCCATGGCCATCTGGTGTCTGTTTTGAATTAGAGTTGACTTTGCCAATTAATCACCCAGAGTTTCCTACACCTGTGGTGCCTCCTCCTAAACAGTAGTAGGGTTGTTAGCTGTGTCAAGAGACTCTGATAATGTTGAAATCATTTATTGAGTCATCCTCTTTAAGGCTACCAAAGACTTTTCCCACTATGTGTTCTGATATGGTTGCCAAATCTTGACCATCCATGGGGCTTTTGTCTTACATTCTGATTCTTGACTTTCATCCCCAAACTTTCCTGCAGCAGCTAGAAATCCCAAATGAAGTCTTGTCCATCTTAAGGACAAATGTACCATGAAATGCACCTGACTCACTTTTACATATAGGGGACAATGGTCCAATACCTGTGCCATGTGACTTGGATGAGGTGTCCCATCTGTGATGCCATGTTGTAAGCTATGGATTGGATTTCTCAGCAGGTATAAATGTGCAGGTTTCTTCTACAATGACCTCCTGTTTTTCATCTGGACTCACAGTCAGATTAAATGTCTTATAAGAAGTCTTATAAAGTGACTTCTTAAGTAAAACAAGTACATTTTGTACATAAAGCATGCTTTGGTGGATTTCTCTTCATGTCCATCATGGATGTCCCTTTGATGAGACTCTGAAAAATAAATCCTACTGTTTCTTTCACCAGATAGCAAAATATTCGTTCACAATACTTGTTTTAAAAAAATGCACAGAATTTTTAAAAAGGTCAAAGTTGGCCAAAGCAATTACAGTTAAGAAATGTGTGGCATATATATTTTGGAATTTCATGTAGCTATTATAATTGTTACAAATATTTTAAAGTTAATTTTCACACAAGTGAAAGAATTTCCATGTTCAAGAATTTTAAATCATTCCCTAGGGTGTTCTTTTAATTCTACTACTACCTGTTACATTAGGTTTCATCCATCCTTTTACTTAGTAGTGTTGGTGGGGGCAGCAGAGAAGACAGGAAGGCATTCATTTGAATTTATTTCTCTCCACATTTACTTAGACCAGTGGTTCTCAACCTGTGGGTCGTGACCCTTGGCGGGGGGGGGGGGGGGGGGTAGGGGGGGATGTCACATATTACATATCCTGCACATCAGTTATTTACATTATTATTCATAATAGTAGCTAGTCGTGATGTAGTGACAAAGTAATTTTATGCTTGGGAGGTCACCACAACATGAGGAACTGCATTAAAGGGTTGCAGCATTAGGAAAGTTGAGAATCACTGACCTAGGCAAACTCTTCACCCATGTTTTTAATGTTCCTTTTAGAGTTTTACTTAGATTTTAAAAAATTGTAGTGTGTGAATATTTGCTCCCATGTGTGTGTATATATATATATATGCCTGTCTTAGGGTTTTATTGCTGTGAAGAGACACCATGACTACAGCAACTGTTATAAAGGAAAACATTTTATTAGGGCTGGCTTACAGTTCAGAGGTTTAGTCCACCGTCATGTCAGGAAGCATGGCAGCACAGAGGCAGACATGGTGTTAGAGAAGGAGCTGAAAGTGTATATATCTTTATCTGCAGGCAGCAGAAAATGAACTAACTTGAGCTTCTGAGACCTCAAAGCCCACCCCTTAGTGACACACTTCTTCCAACAAAGTCATACCTACTCTAGCAAAGACAAACTTCTTAATAGTATACTACCTATGGACCATGTTTTCAAACACATGCTTGTATGGGGGCCATTCCTAGTCAAACCACCATAGCCACATGTATGCCTGGTGCTTGCAGAGGTCAGATGAAGGCACAGGTGTAGACGAATTGCTAAATGGTCTTATTAAATGAGAAACACAGAGCCAGATATAGGGGTGAAAACCTGAGAGATCAGGGAAATAGGGAAAGCCACAGCTAATCTCACCTCACCAATTTCACAGCTTCCAAAGGGCGAGCTACTTCCTGTCTACCCACACCTGTATGCCTTGCCGTTCTGCCATCTAATTTGCTCTCTCTATCCAGCTACATCATTTCCTCTTCCTGTCCAGCTCTGTCACTTCCTGTCTGTCTGTATAGACCTCCAGACCTCCATGGTTAACTAGCATTGGAATTTAAGGCATGTGCTACCATGCCTGGCTCTGTTCCCAGTGTGGCCTTGAACTCATAGAGATCCAGACAGATCCTGCCTGCCAAGTGATAAGATTAAAGGTGTGTGCTACCATTGTCTTTTATATAGTGGCTGGCTTTTTCCTCTGATCTCCAGGCAAATTTTATTGGGAGACACAGTATGTTGGGGGACACAATACATCACCACATGTCTCCTGTTCCACTGAACACCAGGAGCCATCAGCCCACCGCCTGTTCAGCTGCCTTAGAAGGAGGGGCACTGTACCGTTTCCAGATTGCAAAGCCACTTCAGTGATGGTGCCATATTGTCCTGGCCTCAGAGGACACCTATTGCCAAAACTGCAACCACACTTGTCTTGGCAAAGATCAGCAGTCCTTTTTCTTTTTCTTCTTTTTTTCCTGCTTGTCCATTTTGGACAGCATACTGTCAGCAGTCGATTTGAGGGCACTTTCTTGCCCAGTGGCTAACTTTTGCCACAGTGAAAGTTAACTCCATGTGAAGGTTTTTCAATGCCCATATCTTCTCTGAAGTAGATTGGTGCTGCCAGTAGCAGACATGTCTCATAGTCATAAAAAAAAAACTATGTTATTAAAACATCTTAAATGCCATATTCTGTAGATCTCTGAAGGGTTTGAAGATGACCTATCTATTTAAAATATGTCTCTGCCTGACCTTGAAAACATACCTAATATGACTACAAATTCGATTGTAATGACTAACTACTTTCATTTCTTTATATCCTAATAGTTGGTAATAATAACATTCAAGGATTGGCAAATTGCATTACATTGTTAAATGAACTGTATAGGTACAATACCTTGAACAAGATTAGAAGTATACGTACATACAGTAACAAAATCAATCTCAAATTTGTATCTATATACATAATTTGTATAAATATATAAAAATCCAATCCAATAAAATATTTAAAACTAGTAGTTGCTTTCTAAAAGTAGATTCAATAATCTACCTTTTTATTTTATCATATCTATATAAATTAATCTCAAATTTGTAACAATATACATAATTTGTATACAATATACAAAAATCCAATCCAATATAAAATATTTAAAAATAGTAGTTGTCTTTTAAAAGTATGCTCAATAATCTACCTTTTATCTATATCATATCCATATTTGTTCTTTTTTCTTTTCAGAGTAAATTCAATAATCTACCTCTTATTTATATCCTCTTTTTTTTAAACAAGAACCTTAAATCTAACCTCCTTTGTTTAGCCTTTTTCCTAACCATTAACAATAACAACTTGTAACCAACCATCCTAAACAATGACAGTTATCCAAAACCCATTGAAAGACCAAAAACCACCCACCCCACCTCTTGGGAATGTGGGTGTCATGTTTTTAAAATTAACTCCTGATGTTTGGAGGTGAAGACATCTTTAGGGGATCCTGAAAAGAAAAAATTTGGGTTAATTGTCAAGTCCTGGCAGAGAAAGCTGTATCATTTGTTGTCCAGTCACTGTATAATTAAAAAGTACAAGGCTTGTCTCAAGTCCTCGCTCAAATAGTTTGTGAGGCTGGATCATCTCTGCTAGCCATCTCAAAATTGTCCTGAGCAGTTTGTAGTCCAAACCTGATCTTTCGGTGATGTTTGTCAGCTTAGTGGTATTATTATTGTCCATGTGGAATCGTCATTGTGGGGCCCTATCATCTTTTTGGAGACTTCAAATTTGCTGTTAGGCATAGCCTAGAGATCAGAGGAAAAAGCCAGCCACTATATAAAAGACAACAGTTCACATGCCTTTAATTCTATCATTTGGCAGGCAGGGATCTCTCTGGATCTCTATGAGTTCAAGGCCACACTGGGAACAGAGCCAAGCATGAAATCACATGCCTTAAATTCCAACACTAGTTAGCCATGGAGGTCTGTACAGACAGACAGGAAGTGACAGAGGTGGACAGGAAGAAGAAGTGATGTAGCCGGATAGAGATAGCAAATCAGATGGCAGAACAGCAAGGCATACAAGTGTGGGTAGACAGGACGTAGCTTGCCCTTTAGAAGCTGCAGAGTTGGTGAGGTAAGGTTAGCTGTGGCTTTCCCTATTTCTCTGATCTCTCAGGTTTTCACTCCTGTATCTGGCTCCATGTTTTTTATTTAATAAGACCAATTAAAATTCATCTACACACACAGGATCATCCTGGAATTAAGGATGGTTATGAGCTACCATTTTTGTGTCAGGGAGTGAACCTGGGTCTTTTGTAAAAGCAGCAAGTGCTCTTAACTGCCTTGCCATCACTCTAGCCTTGTAAGCACTATTCTTAGAAATGAATGAATTCTTATATAAAAGTAACACAGAAAAGACCCAGTAAGAAAATTAAAGGCCATTCTAAATCCAATTGAAAAGCAGCCAAAGAAAACTGGAGTTCACAGAGCAAGAACTATGAAAAGTCCTTGCATGAGGTAGAGGCTCCATTTCACTCACATAAGAGAAATGCAAAGTGAAACTACCTTTCTATAATAGCTCTTGATGGTAAACACATAGACCCTCATCCGTGGAATATTATATCTTTACCTAGACTGGAGGAAATGTTCACACGGAAAGGAATATGTGACTTTTAACGTATTCTTACAAACTTTAACCTGTGAATTTATTATCTGTTTTAAAACAAATACATTTTAAATTCTTGAGTAGAAGTTCAGATATATTATTTTGTTTGGTGAATATTTTTCCTTTCTCTCTTTCACACAAACACACAAACCCTCACAAACAGACATAACACACACACACACACACACACACACACACACACACACACACACACACATATACACACACACGGAAGACATACAGAAGCAAGAAAGGGAGGGAGGGAGAGAGAGAGAGAGAGAGAGAGAGAGAGAGAGGAAGTGGGGTTATAAAGGAGTGAGTCCAGGAAAGATAAGCCAAAATAATTTTCTTTTTAGTTTGACAAGGCCAGGAAAAATTCAGAAATACATTTTAAAATATAAATTATATACAAGTGCTTCTTTAACTTTTTAATAAATAATTACTTAAGTCATGTGAATTTGTTTAAAAATAAAACTGTAATGAGTTGTTTTAACAGTAGTAATGTTACTTTTTTATAACCTATCACAGTCAACTATAAAGTAATGACTTTACACTGCACTTAATGCAAACAATCATAAAAATGACAGATTGTCACACACACAGACTTTCCCCAGCATTGCCTCCTTCATCTCTTGGTCCCTTTTCTTATTGACATTGCTTTATTAGAAATCTCAGTGCTAACTTACCCTATTAGTGAGCTCTTGAAATTGAGTCTAGAGTCCTCTCCAAGGCTTTGCTGTTTCTGAATTCCTTACTTCATATACCTCTAAGCAGCATGATTTCACCACAGAGTGGATACACCAGATAATCTTCCATACTGCTTGCATCTGGTCTTGGGTCCTTAGGGATGTCTACAGCTGCCATGACAGCTGAAGAGCAGTGTGGAGGGAATATTAGATCCAGGAATTCCATTTTTTATCTCAAAGAACGTTACAGCTATTATTTCACTGAATCCTGTCATTGACTGTTGCTGTGAGATGTCGGAGCTAACTTTTAACTTTTCCTTCTGGAAATACTAATTGTATTTTCTTCTGGGATAATTCAGTAAGTCCTTCTTGGTTGCTGAAATGTACAAAACCCATGTGGCTCAATTTGTCTGAACATTTCTTTCTACATTAATTCTTCCTGGGACACAATTACATTTAGGTTCTAATTCTTTCATGATTACTTTTATTTACTGTACTTTTACTTTCTTGTTTGTATGCATGGCTTCCCTCAGTGCTTCTTGTCTAGCTTCTGCTCTCCATCACTCTCCTCTGGAATTTGTAGGGCATGTCCCCTTTCCTTTCCATCTTTGAAAAGTGTCTGATCTCTCTATTGTCAGATCTTTCAGGTCCTACACTTGATCATCAATTTTAACTGTGGCAATCATATCCTTTCTCTCCTCTCTCTCTCTCTCTCTCTCTCTCTCTCTCTCTCTCTCATCACTCCTTGACTTTTGTTTTTGGATTGAAAGGATATATTTATATTCCTTATATTTTTATTGTACTTCCAAACTCAGTTTATTTTCTTTGCTGTGTTTTTAACGCTCATGGGCATTTTGTTCTCCTATCTGAAGATCCTTCAAATTTGTTTTTCCTGTCTTCTGTCAACAAGTTAGAAATTAAAACATAAATTTGAGTTATATGGATCCCTACATAGTTTTTACTTTCTGGAGTTTCCTTTTGACCAGATACTCTTAGAAGGGAGCAGCTCTCTGAACATTTTGTTCCAGGGATCATCACTTGGCTTATCTGCCTCCCTTGCCCAACTCCAGATATCTACCCTGATGACAGATCTAGAAATCTTATCCCTGACAAGAGGCCATCTGAAGAGAGATTAGTTCTCATGGACTCTGTGACTGTCACCTACCCACAGAACCAGAATTGGTGCTTCATCCTTGACTTACATACCACTCCACAGCTCTGCATAAAGGCACCATTTCATCCAGTGTCTGTCTCAGGAGGGAGCTCCCCAGAACCCTGTTTGAACCTCTGTGCATCCCTTTTGTAGCAGTTTGCAATAAGAACTCTGAATAGGTCAATAAGCATCATTGCAATTATTGAAGGAATAGGACACCTGGATATTAGTCATAAATACAACTTTTTAAAGAGTTTTTGTTCTTCAAGACTGTATTTTGTGTGACTGTGCATGTGTGTGTGAGTGTATGCATGTGGCTTTGCATGTGTGTGGAGGCTAAATGTTGACCGTGGGTGTCTTCCTCAGTCATTCTTCAACACCCACCCTCTCTCCTTTTTCCTCCCTCCATACCCTCCCATATACCCCTCCTTGCTCTTTTTCAAATTCATTGCCCCTCTTTTAATTAATTGTTTGCATATTTACATACATACTTTCCTAAAATTACCTTGTTGTGGTAATTTTAATGCCTTTTCTTGAGATAGGGTCTTTTGTTAAACTCTAGCTTATCCATTGTCTTGATGGTTGACTGGCTGACTGGATGAATGGCTGACTGGCAAGGGACCTTCCTGTGTCTGTGTCTTAGAGATAAGTTTACAGGCACACACCTCAATGCCTGGCTCTTTATGGGATGACAAGAATCTGGACTCAGGTCCTCATACCTACAGAGCAATCACTGAGCCAGCTCTCCAGTCCCCAAGACTGCATTTTTGGAACCTGATTAGGTTCACAGAAAAATGAAAAGAATGATAAAAACATCTAACATGTCTCTGGCTCCAAGCATTCTTTTCCACTCTCTTAATTTTATTTTAGATGGAGGAGGGATTGGGAAGGCAGAGGGGAGATGATGGGGCTGGGAGGAGGGCAGGGGATGAAACTGTGGTTAGGGTATAAAATAAATAAATACATTTGGAAAAATGAAAAAATATATCTTTTAATTCTTTTGCTATTATAATGTAATTGCTTCGCTTCTCCCTTCCTTTTTCCTCCCTCCATACCCTCCCATATACCCCTCCTTGCTCTTTTTCAAATTCATTGCCCCTCTTTTAATTAATTGTTTGCATATTTACATACATACATTCCTAAATACATAAGCACTTGCCCAGTCGGTATGGTGCTACTTGTATGTACGTTTTCAGAGATGACCATTGAGTCTTGGATAACCAATTCTTGTGCTTTTTCTAGGGAAGACTATGCTAATGTGGATGGAGGAATGCCCAGGAGGCCTCAGCTCAACACAAAGCCCCATAGACAACCAAGGAACACTGAACCAAGGAACACTGAAAATGGGAGAAATAATCTTCCACATAACTTTTTTTAAAGTATAAATTCTATGCAATTCAACAAAAATACATATTATAAGCAGTCCTCAACTTCATCCCTGTGTCTTCTCAAGCAGGTCACGAACACTGAATTTCTGTTTTAGAAAAACATACACAACACCCCTTTTGCCTCTAGAGACCATGGTTGCTTTACGACTGCACTGCCATTGGCCATTTCCAACATTTCCCCTATTGTGTATTTTAACCTCTGTTCCTGGAGACACCTTAGAAGAGCCCAGGCTTCAGTGGGCATACCATGGCACATGATAGGCTAGGGGAACATTGTATTGGAGGCATTTAAAAATGAAAACTCGGCACTGGACTCTGTGATGTGTCCTCACCTCTGACAATTGAATAGAGCTTTCCTGGCTGTGGAACACTGACCTAGCGAACGAGGCAAACCTCCTGCCATGAGATGAGAAAGTGAGCAGAATGTGAGGTGAATCCAGAGAGGAACTTGAAAGATGGATGAAGTTACGGATACTCAGCCCTGATCAGCCATAGCCTCATGCTGTTAAAGACTTTCATCTGAAGGAAGCAACTTCAGGTGGTTTTCCACCCTTTCTATCCCCTTAAACTGTTTTTTTTTTCTTTTTTTGACCTTCTATAAAAAAAAAATTTATACTCTACTCACCAAGCTTTAGGATAAGAGGTGGGATTATTTTAAATTAGCTAATAAAGTATGACACCTCACAAGTTGCCATTAGGGTTTTTCCCTGTATGACTTGTGCAAAATAAACACCTGATTAACGTCCATGTGAATACACCTTAAGAAATTCCACCCCTCCCAACTGATCAAGTAGTTCCATTAAAGTACAACACCTAGTACAAATGGAATGCTTCTCTTGAGCTAAGGAGCCCATTCAGTGACTTTGTCACTGACTGGACCTTCAATACATGGGTAACATTTTATATTATGAAAAACTGCATTTTGAATGGAAGAGGCATTTTATGTACGAGATAAGTCATTGTGTGTGCCTTTCCCAATGGAGATGTAAAGAAATATCTATACATCCTAGTTAGAGAAGGCACTAACCCATCAAACAAAGCATTCTGATCAAGTCCATCTTGGTGAGTCAGAGTTTGTCAGGACCACCTGGACAGCACAGGGGACTGCAGGCGGCTGCCTGCTGCAGAAGTCACACCACAAGCAGTTGCTCACTTCTTCTGTGGTGGAGATTGGAATTGTGGGAAATAGGGGGACCTTGTGAGGAACTCTTGAGTGTCTTATGACTCTCCTCAGTCTCTCGGCCTTCCATCCAGGAAAGGATGTTAATAGTTCAGGAGGCTAGGGGAACATTGTGTTGGAGGCATCAGCCCAACTGCTCTGCTTCAAGTAGGAGTCTCATACACAGCCAGAGAAAACACCCATTTTCATTACTTACTCATTTGATAGAAACAGGCTTCTAAATATGAGACCTAAGAAAGGATAAGCAAAGCATCATTTCTACGTAGCATTAAGAAGAGAACCATGATGTGGGATGTTCTGTATGGCAAATGTGTTGCTGATTAGTCAATAAATAAAACACTGATTGGCCATTGGCTAGGCAGGAAGTGTAGGCGGGACAAGGAGGAGAATAAAGCTGGGAAGTGGAAGCCTGAGTCAGAGAGACACTGCCAGCCGCCACGATGATGACAAACAGCATGTGAAGATGCTGGTAAGCCATGAGCCACGTGGCAAGGTATAGATTTATAGAAATGGATTAATTTAAACTTTAAGAACAGTTAGCAAGAAGCCTGCCACGGCCATACAGTTTGTAACCAATATAAGTTTCTGTGTTTGCTTGGTTGGGTCTGAGTGGCTGTGGGACTGGCAGGTGAGAGAGATTTGCCCTGACTGTGGGCCAGGAAGGAAAACTCAAGCAACAGAACCATTTTGCACATCGTAAACTGTTCTTTCAAGTTGTTAACCCATCACACAGTACAGTAGATGTTCTAATCCCATTTTGATTAAAAACAAACAAACATCAAGCTAATGTTTTTCTTGATGATACATATCTGAGTTGGAATTAAGAACTCAAAAAGAAACAGTAATTTATTAATTTAGAGATGAAAATAGCATTTTATCTTTGAAAGTCATGTTTTAAAGGACATATAAATCACCAGGATTATGGCTGAGGGGCTGTGATAAATGTAATATGGAAACTCTGGGTTTGTTTATATACTTGTTCCTCAAATTTCTTCAGGGACTACAAAGGAAATCTTGGAAGAAGATTTGAAATTCTTAAACAAGTCTAACCTCACTAAATTATGAATTAAAATGTCACAGAAAATAAATCTCTGGATGTTTTCTAGGAAGTAAGTTGTTACTGAACTGTCAGCCTGATTCCAATCTCAAGTGTGTTAGTGGCAGGTCATTCATTTGGGACATAAGAACAAAAGCTGACTATTCTAACAAGTTATGAGAATTAGATGCTGTAAAAAAGAAGGTCATAGATGTTTTATGCAACAAAGTCAGCTTTGTTTATATGTGACCACAGATATTAGAGGAGCTAATTATGTAATTATTTTTGAACTTTTTGCTACTGTAAATGAGTTACATGCAAATAAAATCAAGTATTATAATTATTCAGTCTTTAAATTTGGATTTCTGTTTCTTGTCATAGAAACAAGTGATAACATACTTTTAAACACACCTTTATATTCAAGATGAAATTATTATTGTTTCAATTTGCAAGTGAATTTTATGGAAATAGCTTTTCAAGCCCACAGTAAGTACAGTAAGATTGGATTTTTAGTCCAGAACATTTTCTTCTGAAATATGTATTTCCTACTGAATGAGGACAGGATACATATATACATATATATGTGTATGTATGTGTGTATGTATATATATACACGTATATATATACACGTATATATATATATATATATATATATATTTATATATATATATATATATATTAGAAATAAAATTCAATTCTACTGATATATGCTCCTAGCTTAATGTGAAGTGCCATGGGATAGTAAATTTCGTAGGAACTGCATGTATCTTCTCAGAAGCAATCTTGTAATGAAATATATTTGCATAGGTATAATTGTTGTTCCTCACCTTGCAGAAAGCACAACGACCACCAGGGTGCGCTAAAACCTTTGCAATAGTTTCCTTCTGCTGGTGGGTGTGGCTTCTAAGTGCTACTTCTTTGTGGATGGGGTATGATGATTTTCATGTGCACACTTGTGTATTATGTCACTGAGATTGCTGACAGGAATGGCACTATAAGATAAATTAATATTATTCCTGTGGGAAGAGACATTTTAGCCCATATTCTGTACAGTTTTCCCAAAGAGGATCAACCTGGCGTTTCTACTTACATCTCATGGGAACCAACTGTGGTATCACTCTCTGACACTAGCACCCCAGGAGTGAGGGACACATACGGTCAGAATTTCCTCATATAGATGTCCTACCATTGTTATTACGTCATGTAGTACCAGCACCCTCCCTTTTGTATGTGTGTGTGTATGTGTGTGTGTGAGTGTGCAAGTGTGTCTGTGTAAGTGTGAGAGGATGTGTTTAGCTTGTGTGTGTACCTAGAATTCCCAACACGGTGTGACTGCTGGCAGGTCCCAGTAACCGTATTTCCCAAAGAGAACTCATTTCTGTCCCAAACTGTCTTAGTATTGTTTATTGTTTTCTCGGAGCCCCGAGTTTAACTTTGTCGGATTGACGACAAACAGAGATTGTGCCTCAAAAATGCTGGCAGTTTAAAAATTAATTTTGCCACTTCAGGTACCTTCATGGTTTAGAAAATAACAAAAAATGGGTGAAAAGGAGATGATAAAATATTAATTGGTGTTAGCTCCAAAAACATGCAGAGAATATAACGCACTGAAAATACTCACATTCAGTTATTTATTTCTGGCCTGCATAACATACTGGCAGCTTTTGTCCTGGCCTTTGGTGACCCTGTTGCCATCTGTCTGCTGCAGGGTTCTTCTCTATCTGCCTCTGTTTCCCCTGTGTGAGGAGGAGGATGTAGCATCTCCTCAAGGAAAGTGCCTGATTTTGCTACTCTGTGTTTTGCAACCTCCTTTAACACATGTGAGGCTCATTTTCTTGATGTAACATTTGCCTGGAGTTTCTACTTAACCTTGGCATTTGCGCACGTGAATTTCTCTTACTGTGTGACTCTCCACCTCCAAGAGTAATTATTCCAGGAGATCTGAAGGTATTCCTTAAGGGAAAGCTTCCCAGCAGGAGGAGATGGCACCTCTGAATATGTAGGCTTTGATTTCCGTGGACTCCACAGCATTCTCAATCCACAGGAACCTTTAGGCTGGCAATGCAAATAGGAAGCTTATGGTGAGACCTAAATCTCCAGTTTGCTCTTAATGCCAGAGTACATTTAAGCTATTTTTATTTACTTCATGCTCATGATGTGAGCAAGTTTGAGGGAGACTGTCTCACAAGGAAATACGGCTCCTTAGCCACAGGTTCAGCTATCACTTTGGTCAAATGTTTGTGGTCTGTAGGCATCTTATAAGGATCAATCAGTCTGTCCTTATGACCCGTATTGACTTCAGACTCATTACTGCATGCCCTTGGCCTCTGAGTTATAGATTGCAGAAGCACGCAGGCTGTATCACAGAACCTAGTGTTGCCACTGATTATGCTAAGGACTCACATTACTGGCCTCGGACCAAAGCAGACTTGTCTCTGAGGTCTGATTGCCTTTTCTCTCTTGACACAGCTTCAGGACAAGACAGAAAAGTGGCCTGGGTTTTTCATACAAACGCCTTTTCTATTTTTCAGAGTGGTTCTGTCCTGGGCACTGGAAACTACAGCAGCAGTGAGGACTTCAGGTTTTCCTACATGCTTTCTTGTCAGTGACATTTGGACTTCTTCCTACCTCTGAGCCTGTACATTTGCTGACCCTTGGCACAGCTGATGAGCTTCACAGTTTTCTTTTCTCACCCAGTCCACCACTCTGACTGTATACACAAACATCTGTCATAGTCCAACTTGCCTTCAAAAACAAAACTTTCCTATACAAATTTTATTCAATATACTTTTCTTTTCCTCCTCCAACTTCTCCCTGCTCCCCACCTGCCTACCCACCCAGCTTCAAGCATTTCCCTCCTCCATGCCCTCCCAACCCCACCAAAATGAGTATGAAAACAGATAACCAAATGAAAATTGGAAGAAAGAAATGGATAAGGAAAGCAACACAAGACAAAATGCGAACAAAGCAAACCCTGGAGCCCAGCCCTTGCCCTCATGCAAAGCCCCCTTCTTGTCTCCCAGGGTTTCCCCCTTTGACGTTGCCTTCATTGTGGAATAGCTCACTACTTCTGGCTCTCCAGCCTCAGCATCCTCCTGGAACTCACTTCTTCCAAAAGTTATGCTGAGGGCCCTGAAGTGACTATACGGCACTCTGGCTCTTGAGCGCTCTATTTTTTTTCATCTGGAAAATAAACCCAGCACACTGTTAATCCCATGTCCTTCCTTCTCTGCTCTGGCCAACATGTCCCCATCTGAAGTGTCAAGGAGCAGGACTTGCCGGTCCCTTGCTCATCTCTATCCCATCACAGGGACTCTGGAGGCCACACAGCTTCTGCCTCCTGCTCTCAACACTCATTGAGCGTCATTTATATTAATGCACCTTCTAATGGGAAAATCAGTCAGGTGGCATGAAATTTATTAAGTGAAATAATATATAAGGTGATTCTATGTCCTCGGGTGTTTTTTTTTTTTTTTTTTCCAAGTGGGAACAATGAACCAGCTTCTTTCAGAAACCACTGCATGGGAATAATGGCTTTTAAAAGAATGGAGGTGAGGCATTTTACATGTATAACCATAATTTTAAAGGTTTATTGATTTCTCCTCTTACATATATAACACTTTTCTGTCTGTATTACTAAGATACACAGCCGTTGATCCGGAGAAACTGTCTGGCTTTACCTCCCACCTTTGACTAGAAATATAAATAAATAAAAAGTTACTCTGCTCTTTGTATGGATTTTTCTTGTATCCTAAGTACTGTATCGACTAGCGTGTTACCCAACAGAAACCCACACACACAAAAAGAAAAGAAAAAAAAAACAGAAGGGCAGAAAAGCCTGTTGTTTTGTCTGCTTTTGTGACTCACACTGACTAATCAGATGAAACCACGCTCTGTGTGTTCATTTAACAAACTAAACACACCACGTAGGAATCATCTCGGGCATCTCCCCTGAAACCAAGTTTATTTAAGGTCCTTTGGCAGGGCCGGTGCTGGAGCAGCCAACGACTCTTGGATGCTTGCTCGTGCAACTTGACACTTAATGGTTTTCCCTTGGCCGAGAAACTTAGCAAGCAGAAATCAGAGAGAAAGGCAGTAACCCCGGGCTCAAGAGCAGCAGCAGACCTTGGGTCTGTGGAAGGGAGTGGTGGGAAGAGGAGGTGGGACAGAACTGCTGCTGGCTGCTGTGCTGAAGAAGCGTCAAGCAACAAAAGCATCCTGGGCTGGAGGAGAAGGACTCGTCCTTACAGTGCAGACAGGCCCTCCAAAAGGTGGGTGGGCAGGCGCTCCAGCTTGCCCGAGGCTGCAACTCCTGAGGAGCTGGCTGGATCCCCTGGTTGTGCAAGACGGACTCTGAAGGGAGGTGAATCAACCCTGTGAAACTCACTTTTTGAGACTTGTCCTGTTGACACAGTTGCATGACTTGAGGAAAATTCCTTAGCTGCCCTTAGCTCCACTTTTCTCTTCTCTAAAAATTGAGATAATATTACTGAGCATTGATGGCAGTACATGCCACTTCACACTTTCTTGTCTAAGGCTAAATCCAAAGGCAGTCTAGCTGTTGAGTTTGTGGAGCCATTTTCTGAATTTTTTTCTTTTTCTTTCTTTCTTTTTCTTTTCTTGTCTTTTTTTTTTTTTTTTTTTTTTTTTTTTTGGGTTTTTCGAAATAGAATTTGTCTATGTAGTTTTGGTGCCTGTCCTCCTGGATCTTGCTCTATAGCCCAGGCTGGCCTCAAACTCACAGAGATCCACCTGCCTCTGCCTCCCCAGTGCTAGGATTAAAGGCACGTACCACCACCACCACAGCCTGGCTCTGAATTTTTTCTTTTTGCTACAATGTCTCACTCTGTAGCCATGAGTGGCCTGAAACTCACAGACATCTGCCTGCCTCTGTCTCCAAAGTGCTGTGATTAAAATTATAAGCCATCATGTCTGAGCCTAGTTTATGGCTTTCTGAGGCCTCAGTTCTCTTAGGTAACCTAGAAATCATATGATTTGTCACCTCTCAGGACTGGAATAAAACTTGTCTGGGATAATGTGCAAAATCTATTACAAAAATGATTGACTTGAGGGGCCAGGAGGAACGCTTGCTACACCAACAGGACCAGCTTCTGGATCTTTGGGATCCACATAAAAAGGCAAACATGGTGTGATCCTAACCATGGCCAGATGGGAGGCAGCAAGAGGCAGATCCCTGTAGCTACCTGGCTTGCTAAGTAAACATACTGGGTAAAGGTCC
Organism: Peromyscus californicus insignis; assembly: GCF_007827085.1. Lineage (NCBI taxonomy): Eukaryota > Metazoa > Chordata > Mammalia > Rodentia > Cricetidae > Peromyscus > Peromyscus californicus. Next base: position 24,848,757 of record NW_026294436.1, on the reverse strand, counting down.
AGGACAATGAGAGACCCTCTTTACAAACAAAAGTTTGAAGATACCTGAAGTATGCCACCTGACGTATTCTTCTGACCTTCACAAATGCATGCCCACACATATAAATGCACTCACACAGAATATGCACACATACACACACACACACACACACACACACACACACACACACACATACACACCCCAAACAACTCAACAACAACAAAGAAAAAGGATGATGGATCACAGTAAGAATCCCATGGATAATGCTTACAGTGAGTTGCCTTGTGCCTGTGTAACAAGATGTTGGCTTTGGTGACAATAAGAGCTGTGTAGCACTAAGCTAGGGCTTCAGGCTGAAGTGCCTTACCTATGAACTCAGCTCAACCACAGTCTAATAAGAATTCATGTTGTCAGAACCCAACCCACTTGTTCTCTTTGTCTCATTTCCCATCCACCTGGCCTTGGCTAGTCCCTTTGATCTCCGTGTGTGTCACGGTCTTAGTTCTCACTGTCTGGTTCCCAGACCAATGCCCACTTCAGAGAGGAAGTTTCAAAGCAGACTCAGCTTCTCCATCCTTCAAGGCAGGATATTGAGTCACTCTTCCTGTTACTGTTAACTCAGGACAAAGAGTTCCAGCATTAACCACAGAGTCCTGTCTTATTCACAAGGAATCCCCCAAGGTGGCCTCATGAAGGAGATGAGCCTGCCGATACTGGCCACTGCGTCTGCTGGCCACTCCTTCAGTCATGTCTCTGGCTCTGTTTTCAGGTCTTTGTGTCCAGCAGTTGGGAAAACAGACTCTGCTTGCTCTAAATAGTGAGGTCACGGGTGTTCAGACCTTTACATACAGCCCCTCCGACATTTATTATATCTCTCATGGCATCTTGTAGTACCTTGCCTTTAAATTGTGGAAGGAAATTTAGAACACTTATATAATGTGCCCCAGGTCACACAAACATTTACATTGATAATGATAATCCTCATCTTTTGTATTTATTACTCATTGGTGTGTCTGAATCAGCTACAACAAGCTTTCCCTGTGCCAGCGCTGTTCCAACCAGGGAGAAAGAAGCAGAAAGGAAGGAGAAATTGCTCTCTCTTTTTCATGGTATGACATGAACATTGTGCACACGAACATATCCACTCCTTACCTTTGTTCTTATACCATTGACTAGAACTTAAAATATGTCCACATTTGGTGGCAAGAAAGACTGGACCAGTACTGTTCCTAAAAATATCTAGGATTCCATTATTGTAGAAGACAAAAATAAAAAATGAGGAATTAACACTTTTCACCACAGTGCTTCAAGATGCTTTCATGAATATTAATTACATTAAAAATGTGTGAGTTTGGGCTGGAAAGATGGCTCAGTGGTTAAGAGTAATCCTCTTTCAGAGTCCAAGTTCAGTATCCAGCATTCAGTCAGGCTGCTTACAACTAGCTATAACTCTGATGCCCTCTTCTAACTTCAGAGGACAGCTGTACACACACACATACACACACACACACACACACTCACACACACACACACACACACACACACACAAGAGTACACACATGTATAAACAAAAATAAAATGCTTTTTAAAAGTAAGAGTTTTTGTGACTGTCGTAAGTTCTGAACTAACATTCTTGCCATACTTGTAAGGAAGCCCTGGTACCGCACAGGTCTGGTTATTTCACAGACTCAGAGAGGGACCTTGCACATAGCTGCAGGCAGAGCAGATACATCGCGGCTCCCTGGGCACACCAGGCTTCACTGTAGCTTAAGGCTTCAGTTTCCAGTGCTGAGTGAATCACACCGTGATCTCAGAAATTATGAACTTGACAGATTTGACCATTAGCTGCTCTGTCATATGACTTCATCTTCATGTTTTTCACCTTTCGAAGATGGGAGCTAAAGAACAGTAACCACCAAAACCTTTTCAGTTCCAGCGAGCCTCTTGTCAGGGCAGCCACCAAAGCAGGCTGCAGATCGGGCCGTGGGGCCGAGGATTGTATCTGTCAGGTACTACACTAATCTGCTTTGACAAAAGCCAAATTTCCCGTCCAGTCTTCCCGTTGCACGTTCTGCAGAACGAACAGGAGGAACGGGACCGTCTCCCGATCCCACGGACACAGCAGTAGTAGCTTTCTCTCACGCTCTTGCCTTTCACAGCCGCTGCATACCAGTCAGGGTGGGAAGCTGGGGTCCCCTTGGGGGATCTGAATGATCCTCTGTGGACTGTAGAGCAGCCAGCCCCAGCCTGGCACTCTTGGTTTAGCTGAGGTCCAGGCATAACAGGTCCACCCTGCTGCCTCAGACCAGGCCCACTGAAGAGGACGACGCATGTGGGTGTTTACACAGGACCAGGGAGCTTCGGCCTGGCTCAAGCCTTCCTTGGCTTCTCACTTCTTTGAGAACTGGAATTCCCCAGAATTTCCCCCAAATTAAAAGAACCAACAAACTGTATTACAAAAACAAACAGAATTTGTTTTTCCTTTTAACAAGTAAAAGCTAATTTATGCGAAAGCTTTGTTGCCTCGAGTCAAGCTAACCTCATGATCTCCTGCCAATGGTTTTCTGTGTTAACCTCTCAAGTTCGTCAGGATGAAACCCTGCTGGAAAAAGTATATGGTTCTCAAGCCACTAATTGGCCTAAAGTGATCCTGGATTTTATATAAATACATGAGATAGTACTAAAAATAGAGTTGCGTTGGTTGGCCCAAAAGTTCAGCTTCCATGTGAGGTCATTTCTTTTTATTCCTCAATATTTAGGTCTGCCTTAAGAGTGAAGGGGACATTTTTCTTTTGAAAGTGCACACTATAATTTCACGTAAATAAAGAGGCAGCTTTGATTTCTATTTTTGACTGCTAAAATATTTTCTAAGAAGTAAGGCAGAAAATAAAAATCAGTCCCTCAACTACTTGTTGCTAATATTACATATATATTATAACTATTATATATATATATATATATTTAATACATATTATAACCTTAATTTCAGATTAGCTTGACATATATCAAGCTAATCTGAAATTAGGCAATACCATGACAATGTCAGCAACAATGATCCAGACTCATGGGTGGCAGAGAAGGGAACGGTGAATAGGTCTGGATCATAAATTGCAAGTCTGTCTGCCATCCTTGGTAATACTTGTTATAATATGGCACGTGGGAGGCCTTGGCAGGTTGGGCCAAGGTGCCCCAGTAGGTGAGGGAGACGCCATGTGGCGGGGATGCGCAGGGCTACAGCGTGGAGTGGCGGAAAGTCATTCACACCATGCAGACACATGTCCAAGTGGAAAGTTTATTTTGGGGGGAGGGGAGAGGGAATGGAAGGAAGAAGAAAGGAGAGAGAGAGAGAGAGAGAGAGAGAGAGAGAGAGAGAGAGAGAGAAGAGAAAGAAAAGCAGAGGTGTGCTGTGCAGCCTTGTGGAGAAGAGAGGGAAAGAGGAAGAAGGAGGAGAAGGAGAGGGAGGGGAGGAGGATGGGGAGAAGGAGGGGGGGGTTCCTCTTAAAGGAGGGGTGTTTTCCTCTTTACGTCAGGATGCAGGGCAGGTCTCCAAGGGGCGGGCCAGAATGCCAACAATCCTCAGGCCTGTGTTTACCTCATAGTCTGTTCATACTCCTGCTTCGGTGTATGCCCACGGCAGGCAGGCTTTTTCTTATCTCTAAATCCCTCACATTATAATTCCTCGCGGTCTGTCTCTCTCCAACTCCCCCTTGTATTACTTACTTTTCTGTTGCTGTGATAAAACCCGATGACCAAAAAGTCTTACAGAAGACCGAGCTTAATTGGGCTAACGGTCCCAGAAGGGTAAGGGGCTGTCATGGCAGGGAGGCATGGCAGCAAGCGGCAAGTTTGGTGGCTGGAGCAGTAAGCCAAGAGCTCGCATGGTGAACTGCAAGTAGGAAGCAGAGAGAGAGAGAGAGAGAAAACTGCAAGTAGGGCAAGGCCTTAAGCTCTCAGAAGCCCCCTCTGAGGACAAGCTCCCCCTAGCAAGGCCATCACTCCGAAACCTCCTCAAATGTGATCACCAACGGGGGGGCCAGGTATTCCAACGCTGGAGACTGTGGGAGACATTCCTGTGCAAACCACCATACCCTGAACACGAGGCACCACTCCAGCCTCCTGGGGTGTATGTGTGTGTGTGTGTGTGTGTGTGTGTGTGTGTGTGTGTGTGTGTGTGTGTGTGTGGTGTGTCCTTTTTGATTGACAGCTGCTGACCCACTGCTCAAAGCTGTCAGCTGCTGCTCTTTCCACTCTGTCCTTTCTCTGGAACCTTTCCAAACTCCACAGACTATCCTCTCCTTCCAAATTCAATGTTGTCATCACTACATCTGGCTTCTTGTTTCTTCCTAGCATGCTCCTTGTCAACTCCAAATTATTAGCATTTCCCTGTCAGGGACACTGCAAGTCAGCTGTCTATATTTCTTCAAGCATTACTTGCCTATTAGGTCTTTGAAACCTATGATATAATTCTGAACCTTTTACTGTGGCTAATCTTCCCAGGTTTCATGATAGCTGCTGGCTTTTCAAAGTTATTAATACCCGATTTCTGCAGCATACAACACCGGAAGTAGAGAGTCTCCCATGCTAGTCCATCACTAGTCTGAACTGCCCACCATTTCCTCAATGCCTTGGCTTGGCAATGAGTTTTCTGAGCACTTTGGACATAGAAAAGGCCAATGATTTCCCAGGGACAGTGATGACTCAGTTGTGATGGCCTCTAAGGGAAAAAAAATGAATCCCTCTTCAGCTTCCTCTCTACCATTGTGTCTGAACTTGGGTTTTTCCTACTTCTCCCCATTTGCTCTGTCCCCTCGTGGACTGTGCTGTCTGTTTCTTTGTCTTAAATATAATCACTCATCTATCTCAGTGTGCTATCTCTTTTGCTGATTCCTTGAATGCTCACCACACAGCTGTCCCCTTTACACACACGGCCCCCAAATCAAAAATGTTTTCATCAGTTGTACCCTTGAAGGCTCAAACTCACACTTTACTGCTTGGTACTTTTAAGTTGTCCTGGAAAACGGAGTTTGTAAGCCCTTGCTTGGGGTTCTCAGGTTGGGGCAGTGCTGTCCTCTTTAATCCTGCCCCCCCATGCCCACCCCCACTGCCTCTTCATTGCCATGGCCACTGGAACGGACGGGTTCATCTTCCCTTCACAAAGGTTCTAGAAGATTTTTCAGCTTTTGATTCTTGCTGTCTCAGCCTAGAACAAGTCCTAATTACTTCTGATCTGCACCAGTACCCCTTCCATGGTCCCTGAACTCAATTACCTTAATCTATGGTATATAACACTTATAGCTGTTGATAGATCTCCTCCATACTGTCCACTGTCCAGTGGCTCATAAGGAAAAGCCATGCAGGCCTCTTAACTTTGCTGACAGATGCTTCTCACCACGTGGGCTTTATGTGTCCACTGCACTGTTTACACACTAAGCAGTATTTCTGCTTTTACATTCTTAGAACTCCTGACAGCATGCACCTCTTACTTGGAAGGCCATGACCTTGGAGTTGGGTGCTCTAACTTCTTCTTGTTCTTTTAATCCCAGTAAACATGCTATCTCTTCTAAGAATCATTTCAGTCCCTGCTCACCTCCTCTTTGGACTGTTCCTTCTTAGGAGGGAGTTTTTCCTTAACTGAAATCTCACACTCACCTACAGTTTAGCTGAGAGTCAAGCTCTTTCTGGTTACTTCAAATATACATCCATGGGTGGAGATTCTGAAAGTAAAGTTCCAGGAGAGAAATGGGAAGTGAAGAAACACACTGAGAGGGCAGAAGTGGTGCAGGAAGGAGAAAGACAAATCTTGACAGGAAACATCAGTAAACCAAGAACAAGGAGCAAGAACATATGAAGACAAAGGTCTCACAGGACGAGGTGAGACTTTACAATCCAGATCAACAGGGAAAGCGACTGGAGCAGTTGACTAACGATGTGGGAAAAAGTACTGATTTCATAATTTTATACATGCAAAAGAACAAATTTAAGCTCTTAATTAAGCAGACTTTCTTTTAGAATGGAAGAGAAATTTGAAAATAAGATACATTTAACACTATTGGCAAGGGAAACATTTTTATCCAGTCCTTTATCTTAAAGGCACAAATTTGTGCTTATTGAAAGATACACTATTTTTTTCTTATTTTGCAATACAATTCAGTTCTACATATCAGCCACGGATTCCCTTGTTCTCTCCCCTCCCGCCCCCCTCACCTTCCCCCCAGCCCACCCCCCATTCCCATCTCCTCCAGGGCAAAGCCTTCCCCACAGACTGAGATCAACCTGGTAGACTCAGTCCAGGTAGGTCCAGTCCCCTCCTCCCAGGCCGAGCCAAGCAATCCTGCATAGGTCCCAGGTTTCAAACAGCCAACTCATGCAATGAGCACAGGACCCGGTCCCACTGCCTGGATGCCTCCCAAACAGATCAAGCCAATCAACTGTCTCACCCATTCAGAGGGCCTGATCCAGTGGGGACCCCTCAGCCATTGGTTCATAGTTCATGTGTTTCCATTCATTTGGCTATTTGTCCCTGTGCTTTATCCAACCTTGGTCTCAACAATTCTCGCTCATATAAACCCTCCTCATTCTCGATAATTGGACTCCCAGAGATCCACCCAGGGCCTAGTCATGGATCTCTGCATCCAAATCCCTGAGCAGTTGGATGAGGTTTCTAACACGACAATTAGGGTGTTTGGCCATCCCATCACCAGAGTAGGTCAGTTCGGGCTGTCTCTCGACCATTGCCAGCAGTCTGTTGTGTGGGTAGAAAGATAGACTATTAATAACAAAAATATAAGGTGTAAATTTGGAATCTATATTTGTAACATGCAAAATTCAATGTAAAATTAATATCCAGATATAAACACACATGTTTATATGTCTTAAGAAAACTGTTTCACTGAAAAGTGATAAAAGGATATGACATGATTGATGCAAAGAACACAGTCAGTAGAATAAAAAAAGAAACAGAATGGATAATACTGCCTTGATGGGCAGAACCACTGACTTATTATTTGGAATATTACAAACTCATCCATTTAGTAGGTATTATGTGCTTGTTACATGCATGGACTTTGGCATGTCACTACACTCAATATACATTATTCATTAATGCCCTTTTCCCTATGAGATGATGGTAAAATAATACAGTCATCATAACACAACAAAAACAAATAAACCCCAAACTCACTCCTGTGCCTAAAGAAAAGACAGTGTGCTTTTGTTGGCTTGAGGTTAAGATTTTTACTTTATTTTACTTTATTTACTTATTTTGACATAAAAGATTCCATTGTTTTTGGAACTGCTATTAACCTGAATTATAACCAGTTTCTTATTTTAGGGCCCTTTATAGGTATTTTCAGAAAGGAATGCTCATTTTAACATGTTTAATATTCACTTATGTCCAGTGTATTTATTTTGTGCATGGCTGAATTACTTTGTTCCAGGAAATCTGCTGAAGGCTTGCCACTGGTTTTTATTGACACTGCAATGGTCTAATTGCATTTTTCTGTCTCTGTTGTTCATCTTTTGACTACTCGAATTCCTGGACAGGCTGCACTTCCTTTGAAACGGGCTTTGTCATATCCTAGCTTTTCAGGAAGACTTGATGTGGACCTGACCATGAGAGGCATAGGTGTAAGGAGACTGTATTTGCAGCCCTGTCAAGCTTGAAGAAGTTGCTTCTTGTTTGCAATTTGGCCTGAAACTTAGTGAGGGCGTGTAGTGGAGAGTGCTTCTTCTGGGGTCCTGCAGGGGAAGGAGAGCCACAGAAGTCAAGAAAGAAGCAACATTTGGAGTACATTTAGAATTTTCTCAGAAAGAGACAAAAGGTCACATGGGATGCCCTTAGCCCTCTCGGTAGCTGTGGCTTCCCTCTGGTTGCCAGGGTGATGTATTGAAGGCAAACACTGGTCTGGCTGCAAGATCTTCAGAAACTTTATTGACCTCATGATATACACTGGCCACATGCTAGGAAGCGGTGTAACATCTCGGGCTCGTCACAAAGGAAACCATTTTCACAAAAGTTTACAGGGGTTAAGAGCGCCCGACACTGCAACAGCTGTCACGATTCTCGCCCTGCTCAGCAGCCCCCTGGTATAACCATAGCAACCCGCCATCCACAGTCAGCTGCTGGTGGGTCCCGGCAGAAAGTCGGTACCAGTTCTCCACTCAAACCCAGCTCTGGGGGTTTTCATCTAAGGCTGTCACAGGAGTCAATATCAGTAAAATGGACGTCACTTAATACACATACCATTTATTTCTTATCTCTTTTGTACCTCGGAACACACGCCTAGAATATGTAGTCCTGTTCTAAATGCAGGAGAGGGCTTTACATGGTGACTATTTACAAATAGTTTGAGCTCCTTTGCACATCTAGCTTGCTGGAGAAAGTTTTGCAGAAAACACTCCCCACTGTTTCCCACATCAAGCCTGTATCTTTTTGCTTTTCTTTTCTTCCTCAGCTGCTTTTCCAATATGCACAGACAGCTTTCTGAGTCTTAAAGTCCTCTCAAGGACTGCTGAGGGTACAAGAGGGAGTTGAGAGAATGCCAACAGGAAACGAGTGAGCCAGCAATGATCAGAGTGGGTAAATCTACCAAGCCAGGTGAAATGGAAAGAAAAGGAATGAATTCACAGTCTTTGATTCTGTTCACTAACCTTGGTGATTTCTGGAAGAAAAGCACACCCCGAAGGCTGGATGGGTCATGGTCTTCAACTGTCAGGTTTGATCAGCACTAGACACCTCAGTCTCCTTGGATGGATAAGTTTGATTTGTACCTACGCCTTCAGATGAAAACCTCTTCCAACCCTGCTTCTATTTACCTGTCCTATAATCCACCATCCTAAGTGACAGGTATGTGATTTAAAAAAAAAAGAAAAAAGCAAAGGAAAAGAAAATCAAGATAATGTATGAAAAACTTGGAGTACATCGTGGAAGACTCAAAACCTCAATAATACTAAGAAGAAATGGCTGCTCAAATGTAACACCTATCCCAGAAAAGAGCATGTATTTTATAATAATCACATTTTAGCATCAGGTTATCTTAAAGAGCAAATGTGCTCGCTTTAGAATCGACAGACTATAATAATAGATCTCTAGCTAAGCAGTCTGCCCAAACAGCAAAAACTGAATATTACCGGCCTTACTTCTGTTTGCCAAACTTTTTTTTTGCATTTGCTTCTGAAGGTGTTGTGAACAAATTTTTCATACTTTTGATACATGTCTCATCACTTTACCAACTTACCAAAACCTCTCGCCATTATTTATGCTGCCTATTGGAGAATGTGTAGACGTTGCATGGACAATCTGGCCTTCTTATGTGATTACAAGGAAGGATTTCCTGTTCTTGTGATTCTCATATTATTTTCTTCATCAGTGGACAAGATAGGCTAAGTTCCCATTAACCCTCCTTCCTCCCCTTCCACAATTCCCAAGCTAGAACATACTTTACCATCTTCCCACCTCCACCACTGTTAGGTGCTAAATGTTATGCATTTGACTATATACTTGGGTTTTCCCACCTGAGCCTCGTGCAGGTGACATGCATAGCTTACAGGCTGTTTATGTATGTTTCTATGCCCATCTTCCTCATGTTAAGCCTGAGGCTGTTGAACTACTGTTCACAATGGGGAGCTTGTTGACAACTACTGATTGAGAACACTTGTCTTGAACTTCATGTGAGTAAAAAAAATAAATGCCTACAAGTCAACACTGAACCTCGAAAGTTTATGCCTTAAAGAAAACATGCATTACTTTAACCACAAAACAACTCCAACTTGGGTTTTGATATATAGACTCACATTTCTCAGAATCTATTTGGGTACTTTATCATTATGCCAAGTAATGTGTATTTAAAGCTGAATGGTTTCTTGATCTCTAAACATGTCTTTGGTGGTTTTAATGAGGAATGTCTCCCATAGGCTCATTTGTTTAAACTCTTACTCCCTAGTTGGTGGCGCTGTTTCAAAAAGTTAGGAGTCTCTAGTAGGCAAAGCAATGGTGGAGGAACTGTGTTCCTGGGGGGTGTGCTTTGAGAGCTTATAACCTCATCCTGTTTCCTGTTCTCCCTTTCTGTTCCCTGTGTATAGATTAAAATGTGATCAGCTTGCTGCTCTTGTTTCCATGCTTTACCTTCCCATTGCCATGCCTCCCCCACCGTGGTGGACACCACCCCTCTGGCACTGTCAGCCAACTATATTCTTTCTATCATCAGTTGCTTTGTGTTAGGGTATTTTATCACAATCACAGAAAAGTAACCAACCAATGTGATGTGTTCCTTCTTTTCAACCACCATCAACTCTGTGACACCCTTCATGGCACTACATTGACAACTCTGATACCCATTGAAATAGTGTGGTTTTCTCACTAGCCTCCTTATCCCTCACCTGATTGCCCACTGGCTGCTTTGTGAAGGCTGGAGTAGAACTTCGTATTCTTGGGTGATGCTGATCACTCTTTGAGTCACCCTTATTGTTTGCCATTATTTCAAATCCATTTTACTCTTTAATTTGCTACCATGCATTAAGTAGTCTTCTTCATATTTAGTTCCAAAATCCATTCTCTTGTTTCTGTTTTCAGTTGACATATTTTTGGTTTTCACTGCCTGGTGCATCAATTGTTGACTCAGTAAGTGATATTTCATCAAATGCTTCCTTCAGCTAGCTGTCTGACTGGATTGAAAGCAACTCCCACCTAACCAACTCAAACATATTTTATTTGTGGCTTTTTAAATTTTGAAATGGTATGTCTTTTGATGTCTAAACTTCTTCCTTTGTTTGCTCATTTATTATTTTCTTGAACAGAACAACTCTATGGTGGTGTCTTGTGCATGAATGAAGCTGGTAATTGTCTGAAATCAGGAAGGAGGCTGGAGTTCCAGAATCTGCTTTCCTTCTCTAACCAACACTGTAGCCTCTGAGGAACTGCTAGGTAAACTCTAGAACTTCTACCAGGTTGAAAATTCTGTGTTCCCATGGCATTTTGATGCTTACAAAAAAAGAAAAGGAGACAGAGAGAGAGAGAGAGAGAGAGAGAGAGAGAGAGAGAGAGAGAGAGAGAGAGAGAGAGAGTTAGAGAGAGAGGCAGTTACGAATATAATCACGAGCCAATGAAGTCTTTGTAACTCAGTTGTAGTTTAGGGTTAAGTGACAACTCTCATGATTTTAGGGACTTGAATGCTATAGGAGAGTCCCAGGGCCTGTTCATGATTATCTAAATTCCTCCTGCTTATGCACTTTCCTTTTTTTAGAATGCTCTTCACACACTGCTGAGCCTAGCACAAACATCTTCTCTTCAGTAAGCATTTTTCAGAGACTCATCACACTCATTTTCTACTGCTCCAAGACAGAAGTAAATATAGTCATGTGCCACATAACAGTGTTTTGAACAATGATGAGCAGTGTTTATGGAAGTGGCCCTGAATATGACAATTGATGCTTGTGACGTAATAGCAGTTGTGATACAGCAAAAACTAATAGTGGTACTGCTAGTGCAGACAAACCTATGTTGCTGACAGATGAACAAAATTGCACATATTATTTTGTAAAGTACATAAGATTTTTTTGTATTTACTGCATTTTATTCTTATTAATTTAGTGTGTTCTATTATATATATATATATATATGTGTGTGTGTATATATAGAGAGAGGTAGATAGATAGATAGATAGATAGATAGATAGATAGATAGATAGGTGGATGGATGGATGGATGGATAGATAGATAGATAGATAGATAGATAGATAGATGATAGAAAGATGAGAGAGAGAGCGATTGGTACATAAAACAAAAGTTTGCTGAAAAGTATTCTGTATCATATCTCATGTTCTCTGTGTCTCTTGGTTGCATCACATGAAGTGGTTGGCTTACCCCATTTGGCTTTGTGTAAGTACACTTCATTGTTCTCACACACTGATAGAATCTCCAGACAATGCATTCCTCATAAGGCATCCCCATCATTAAGGAATACACAGCAATGTCTTTTCCTTCTAATTTCCATTTGTACTCCTGTAGGTACTGCTCAATGGCTGTTCTCTGACTGATGTCTTGGAAAGCAAAGACTGTGCCTTTATATGTTTTGTTGTGTCATCATTTTGAAAACTGTATATTTAAATATAAATGCTGACACATATGTCTTTCACAAACGTTTGTGATACTCTAGACCAGGATATGATAGTACACAATCTTAATTATGCTCATAAATCTTGTAAGATACAATCTACAGTCATTACAGAAAACAATTTCTTATGATAATAAAGAAAATAAACATTTAATGCGTTGTCATAATTCTTCTATACCTTTTATTTGTATTTGATAAATCACTTGTTTTGTCATATAGGACAGATTTTTCTAGAAGTCTATATCTTCAAAGGGAAGCCAAATTTGTCATCATACATGAAACATCATCACTGCCATAGTCTTATTTAATGTGACATTGGCAGAAGCACTCTGCTATCTCCTCTGGGATTTTAATAAAATCTATTTTATCTGAAAGGGTCACATGCAAATTGCATTTCTTTTACTCTTGATGGACACCAGTGAATTCTTTGTGTCAAGTTCTTACTACAAATGGTTGATTAGTTCAGAAATACCTTGTGCTGGAGGAAAATATATTCCCCTTGAGTTTAGACCAGCGTATCCTACTTCAATGCAAGAATTATTAATGTGTCACCCTTATATTTCAGTGTGGAAAGGTAAATGACACAAACTTGACAAGTGTTCTCAAAGATGCTTGTAGCTAATTTAAACAACGAGTGGCCTCTTCCCTCCTGTCTGTGAGAGGGCACCACCACTGATGCCCTCAGTCCATTTCGATCATTAATTTCGAATTGCTTCGGTGGGAGTTGTGGGATGCTCATGATGGGCCCTCAAAACTTGGTGGCTTCCTTCTGTTCAGTATTTATTGTGACTAAATCATCTGATGTCTTTGTATTTTCCTGCCTTTCATGAGTACGGAGGTTTTAAGTATATTTTTAATACACTCCATATCACGTTAAATGTATCAGTTTGAATACATGTCACAACCTGTGCTGTTTTCCTCGGGCTTCCAAACATGTGGGATCATTTAAACTTTCATAGCCCAGCACTTTACACATGAATAGTGTTTACTCAGTGCTTGGTAGAGTTTTGTCTCTTTAAATTTTGAATCGGTTGCCAGTACCAAGCTGGTGCATTCTAAGCAATAACTTTCCATCAACCGATCCAACAGCATTCTTTCTCTCTTTTGAAAATCATGGCTGATTAAAAGTCTAATGCAACAGCTGTTAGTGATCATGTGATTGATATGTTTTTAAAGACAGATGTTGACTATTAAAAGCAGAGCACTTGGGTTTCTCTGTAGTAGATGAATATTTTCGAGTGGCTGCTGCTGTTTTTTCCCACTTACTTTTTCTTATTTTCCATTTTCTCTCTCTTTCCCCCACTCTTCTTTCTACTGTTAAACAGAATATGATTTAAAGAAAGCAGCTTACTTCAAAATGTATACAACATCTCATGCCCTGCATTTTTCAAAACAAGTGCTGAGAAATGTTCCATGTTTGATAGTGAAAAGGTTCGCAAATTTTTACTTTGAAAATAAAGAGACTCTTTCAGCTCTGGTAAGCACAAACATGGTAAAGTTCAGCAGAGTTGAGAAGTTTTCATATAGCTCAAGTTTTTTAAAAACAGCATAGGATTTTTATTAGAAAGAATAATGTCAACTAGTTCTGGTTTTCATTGTTAAGGATTTCTTAAAGTGTTCTCATGTTAGAGAAATTCTTAAAGGATGTAGCATATGTGTTCTGTTGAACTCTCTTTGAACATTCAGAATCACTGTCCTTTAATGCCTTGTGCACATTCCTTCTCTGTAACTCTGACCAGAAGATTCTGTCCTGAAGTTTGGGGATCTGAATTTGTGATAACACAGTAGTTTCTGAGTCGATGGGAACGATGTCTGGGGAAATGATTCATCTGGTGCTATGTACTAGGAGGAATAAAAGATTGTGCTGTGAAAAAGCGAAACAGGACGATTTACAGAGAATCGTGGTGTTTTAGAACCACAAAGCCTTTGTCAATCACCGGAGAAAGAGAGCATTTAAGACCCTCACCATTCAGCGTAGGGCTCAGGAGCGATTAATCAGCAGGAGCCACAGAGCCCTCTGAAGGATTCGGGTACAGCCAGCACATTTACTCCTGCGGTTGGAACCTTTTAGCTTGTTCCAGTTTGGGTGGTCCTCTAGGATCTCCACTTCTACTAGTTCCCCAGCAAGGATGGAAAAGCCATTAGCTGAGCCCCAGTGAAATCAGAATATAAGCTGCAAGGCTCAGTCACTTGGTAAATACTAAGCATTTATGTAGTACCTTTAACCCTAGAATTAACTGGAGACAGCCACAGTATAATTCCCACTTCACACAGAAGGGGTGAAACAGTAATTTATTAGAGTGACTGAATAACTTAAGCTTTCTGTGAATAAAAATATATCATCAGAATGCAAGTTATCCATTTATTTCAGTCCTTAAGAAACAATCTCTCAAAGGAATAGGAAGACATACATGCTCAGTTTGAGGGGAAAAAACAAAACACAAGTGCATCTCATTCTTGCCTCATCAGCATTCATGAGCTCTGTGTAATTCACATGGATTTCATGTCTCTGCTCCTGCCATTATTATTATCCCCAGCCTCCAAATCAGTATTCATTCAGGCTGTATGAATTTAGAGCTGCTTTCAAAAATCTCCACTACTGTTTTACATTCATGGGCTTTGTTTTGACATGCACAATATTTGGTCTGAGACTAATAGCTCATTGTTGCTCTGAAGATGTGTGGGAAGCTGTGCTCATCAGTGACACCCAACGTTCACCCACAAATGCTGACTGTGTAGGAAGGACTGTGCACCAAGCATGGTGTCAACGAATGAACTCAGAGTGGGAGCCGAGCCCAGATCAGACTTCGCCAAAATCTACCACACACTTCAAAAAAGAGATTCATTTTTATTTGCATGAGCAAGTGCATGTGTACGTGTATGTTTAAATGTACGACACTGTATGTGTGTGTGTGTGTGTGTGTGTGTGTGTGTGTGTGTGTGTGCGCGTGCGTGTGTGCGTGCGTGGGCGCCCTTGGATATCAGAAGTCATTATATCCCCTGGAATTGGAGCTACAGGCAGAAATAAATAAATAAGTAAATAAGTAAATAAATAAATAAATAAATAACGACAAAGGAAGAAAAAGGAAAAGTTGAGACTTTCTCAGTCAGGAATCAGAGAAGGCCAGACAGACCTAACAGAGCCTCATGGTGGCTTCATAGTGAGTACACCCAGAGTGGACTTACCACATCAGAAAATATATGATTGCATTAAGGGGGTAATTATTCCTCCCATCTCTGTAGCAAAGCTTTAGGTGCGTTCACTTTTCCGAGGCAGGTGTCTCTTAGCTAGGTGATAAGCAGGCCCAGCTGCATAAATGCTGTAACTTAGAATGTTAGGTCTCTGTCCAGGCCAGAGAAATAGCTTTTCCTTGATGGAAAGTAACCATAAAATCACTGAAGAGATACATTGGAATTGGGGTATAGATATAACCCATTTCCAGCATGAAAATCTAGAGGTCCAACTAGAAAGCTGTTTGTCAGAAAAGATTAGTGTCTGGACTAGAGTTTCAATCTCATCCTCATTTTCCTCCAGACAGGAGGGAGTTAAGAAACAGAGCTCCCTTTAGCATTCCTGTCCAGAAAACCAAGGATATTCCTAACAGTATTGCTTTCTGGGTCCCTACCCCTAAAACGCCTAGCTAATTCCTATCTCATGTTTTCACCACCAGGCTGACCTTGAATTTACAGCAAGCTTCCTGCCTCTGCCTCTGGGATGCTGGGATTATAGGTGTGAACTCCTGCAGGAGGGCTGGTACTCTTTCTTATGGTACCAACCTCATCAGATTCCTCCAGGAGTATGCTCCAAGGGCTGAGTGAATTTCCAACATGAATAAGCAGGCTTTTAATTTTACTGTGGCCAAAAGCCACAAAGTCTCCAAGTATCCCCATAGACAGATTATTTCAAATGTGGCCATGGGTTGATTTTCACTTATGAGGCTTACAATTGAATGTTTAAGTTGCTGTTTTCTTTTCTTTTCTTTTTAAACTTTAAGGCCTAAAGATAGTGCAATATACTTTTACAGAAGTGAGGTTTTTTAAAAAAAAATTATGGATATATGAATGAACACTATAGATCTCATAATTTTCAAATTTTGTTAAGAACAACAATTAATAAAAACCTGATAAATCTGCAGAACTCTTATGTACACTAGATACAATGTGACACTTTAATTTAATAAATATGATTTATTGGGTTTATATGTGGTTTTAGTTATAAGATTTTCCCCTTAAAATACCACTGACTGCATCTTCCACTACTATAAACAGTATCTGCTTCTAATTCTTGTCATTGCAATCAAATAGGAAATTAATAAACTTTTCAGATGTTTCTCAGGTTCCATCTCACAGTAAAATCTCCACTAGGTATGTTTGACCAGAATGTACAGAAGGCTGCACACCAAGACCTTTCTGCTTTTGTGAAATTTCCCAGGAAGAGATGCACATGTGCTCTGAATGAGAACCAGCTCTTTCAGAAATCTGAATTTATCCAAGTGTTTTGCTGGGAACCAATGCACCTGAGAACCCTGGATTGTATTATTTCATGTGAAATTAATCTTAGTTTTTCCATCTGTGAAATGGTAAGAATATCTACTTTAGAAATATCTAGGAAGAGTAATGTTACATTGTAATGTGTGAGCTATGCTTGTTCAAAGAGATGTGCTGGCCATTTGTGTGCCTTTTATGTGTGTACATACTGTGGGAATACACCAAATAACTCACAGACTGAAGAATGGTCTGTTTAATTGGAAACCCTTGATAGACTTGCTTAATAAATGTGCTTCTATGATCACAAGGTTTTGAATCAATTTATTGTATCAAATATCAACATGCACTACTATAAAGGTTACAAACCATTAAAACACTGGTTGATGGTTCTGAGTCTACAGCTTTGGAGTAGAAGGCAAAAGTTGATTTTTGTGCACTTGGGAGAATAATTATGAAAATCAGGTTATAACCACATATAACCTGAACTCCTGATCTGTTCACTTAGGGATATTAGTGGCATCCTTTTTGGATGTAGCTACCGTTTCTCTATTGCATTAAAAGCCCTGTTCATTGTAGTTTGAATCAGTGATCTAGACTAACTATGCTTACAGTGGCTTAGGAAGATCACCATGGGCTTTGTAAGCAGACAGGTTCATAAAAGAACAAGAGGAATGCCAATACCAGGAAGATACTCTCAGCAGGTTCAAAACCATGATAGTATCTTCTCTGGTGCCCAGTATACATGGAGATGCTTGAATATTTTATCAGGTAAAACAAAAGTAATAGACAAATATTCAAAATGACTTATGTACACACATATATATAAATTTTATGTTTTTCAGAACTTGGTATCTACATCACCACCATTCCTCCTCCACTCAAACTCTTCTAGTGTTCACACTCCCAAATTCATGGTCTAGTCTTTAATTTTTATTGCTATATGTATACACATATGTGCATATATATGTGTGTGCATAAATATATATAAATACAACTCTTTGAGTCTATTTAGCATTGGTTATATGTACTTGTATCCAGAGCTAACCACTTGCAATTGAACATAAAAAGTAATATCATAGGTAGGCAATGGGCTGTGATAAGACTACCAAATCTTGATTTTGATTTTGGCTTTAGGAGTCAGCCTAGACTCCAGACCATGGTCTTTACTTTTAACATGTAATCTGTTACAAGGCTCAGCTGAACACCTGAGAGGGTCAGTGTGCCTTCTTTGGCCTTGGATGAGCCAGAAATGGCAGGTAGTCTTGTCCTAAGAAACAGCTGCTGATATCTGCATCGCTCTGAGTAGACACACACACACACACACACACACACACACACACACACACACACACGCACACGAACACGCACACTTACACGCACATGCACACATGCAAGTCCTGCATGTGGCAGACTCTTCTCAGTCAAGGCCAGAGAGGAAATTCTATGTAGACTTCAGTAGCCTCCTGTGTGTATAGTCCCTTTCTTTCTGGTAGTGTCCTAATAGCTTGTAGATTTAACACCAGCTTAAATTCTTGTCTAGGCTTCCCTGCCAGAGCGGACCACCGCTCCCCTCTTGTGCTCTGCCTCTCTCATCTTCAATACGCAGCTCCTCCAGCAAAAGCCTGCCTCACCCACGGCTTCATTCTGTACTTTGCTTCCTTCTTCCTAGGGTTATAGTCTTGGGTTTTCTGTTGTCTACTTCATTTAAATGCTGTCCTGTGTATTTCATTCAACTGTACAATATTTTCTGTAGCAAAAGATAGATGAGTGGGCAAATCCAATAACATTTACTCTGTCACGTTGGGGGTGGCACATAAGAGGAAATACTAATATTGCTACTTGTATATGTGATACTGTGAGCCACTGAAACTCCTCTCTACTTGGAAATGTCAGTGGGAACTTATCTAGCACAGTTCATACAACTGAATATCAGTCAGTGGCTAAGAGCTGTTTCTATGCTGTGGCTTCTTTGTTCTAAATCATTCAAGTTGATCTTTTGTGTTTATTTGAAATAACAAAGTATGGGCTTTCAGTATAAAAATAGGAATGACAAGGCTTAGAAAATAAATGCAAACTAAAGAAACCAAAGCCCCCATGAGAGACCTGGTTCTTCACACATGCGCAATTACATAAGTCCTTCATAATGAACAGAAGCAAAATAGTCTGCAATATAATAACCTGCAGAGGTTTCTTGAATTAACCTCTAGTATGATGTATGCTTAAGAATGGAGAAAAAAAAAGGAGATGTTATAAGAATATAAATTGCCTTGAAGGCTGTGTTCTTTGGGGTAATTTTTTTACTTATAAGTTCAATTAAAAATAAATATAAGTAGCATGTGGTGACTCACATCTGCAATTCCGGCACTCAGAAGGCTGAGGTAGGAGAATTGCCAAGAGTTTGAGGCCAACCTGAGATATCTAGTAAGTGCCAGGCCAGACCAGCCTGCAGAGTCAGAACTTGTGCCACAAAAAAAAAAAAAAAAAAAAAAAAAAAAAAATAGAAACTGCACTAGTAGAATTCAGATAGAGCTGGGTTAGATGACCCTATTCCTTCGAACTGCAGAGCTTAGTCTAAAGCAAATAGGATTTATGAACATTTACTTGCTGACTCTGTATATGAAGCTGTTTTCTTCTTGGATATCAAATTTCATCAGATTATTTATGTAAACCACCAAAGGTTACTTTCTACATCAGAATTGACCATGTCAGCAGTCAACTAGAGTTCTGCTTTGACCATTTCAAAAGTCTAGCTCTTTATTCAGTTGGATAGATTCTAACCCTACATATTCTCTGCTTGGAAACATAGCCACCTGGTATTTGGCCAACAGAGAACATGGCCAGACAGATACACAACATAACGCATATAATTTATGTACAGTCTGAGGGAACAAAAGGCCTTTTCCCACTGTACTACAGATCTGTGCAGTCTTACAGTACAAACTTCCTGTAAATGTTATAATGATCCTACTCCCAGCTTTCATACTTAGGAAATTGAGTGACTCTCCCAAGACGGAAACACTGAATAAGAGCATAAATTTGTAGGAATACTCAGTTTTGTTTAAAATACCTAATGGCGAATCTGATTTCTTTGAGGTATCAAAATATATATTGCAAGTCACTGAGGATCCGGTTTGAAGAGAGCCAAATATGACAATGCATTTGGCCTAATTCATTTTCTGTCTGAAATTATAAAAGTGGTGGCAGAGGATTTGAGGTTACATCATTCATCAATTGTCTTAAACCCCATTCTATTTGCTGTGAAAATGCATTATCTTTGTCAGTTTATAATAATAAGATTTCTTTTCTCCCTTTGTAACTCAGAGAGCCCTAACACACCATTACACACAAAATACAGATGCCCCAAAGACAAAAATACCACACAGAGAAAGTAAAATGAGAGAAATACAAATAAGCTCATTTAGCCTCATGGCCAATGTAGATTCAACACAAATTCAGAAACTTGTGGGTCCCCTGGGATTCCAGGAAAGCAGATTCCACACGAAGACCCAAGGAAATGAAATGAAATTATCTTTTAGTAAATACCCTTGTGTTGGTTTTCCACTCCTGAGGTCCAAAGGCAAGGACTTTTGCATGCTGGGCGAGGCTGGGCTACTGAGATACACAGCCCAAGCTAAAGGTCAATTGGGAGCATAAAATGACTAATTATGGCACAGAGAGAGGCACTATGATCGTTGGCTCCCCATTCCATGAAGGACCATTGATGGGAGAATCTGAAAGCTTTAAAGAACTCAGAACTGTGGATGCTCAGACATTTGTTGACTGTAAAGTCAATGTGTCAGGTCCTGAAGACACGATTGCATCTCTCATCCTCTAACTAAATACTATTTCCATGCCAGGTGGATTCCAGGGCATGTACCAACTTCTTTAATGATGATGAACTTAATATCACCTAACAGCTCCCGGAGGAATTTAGGAACTGACAGGGGAAAGTACCTTGCAGTAAGTTACATGGTTTAGGAAGAAAACTGAGGCGAGTTCAGAAAGTGTTGTCTAATTTAAATTTTACTACCTGTTTTCTCACTTGTCAGACGGACTTGAAACATGGCTGCTTCTTCAGACTTTTGCACTGTTTCTCAGAAGAATCAGTGAGAAAGTCCGGTCACTTCTTCAAATGTATGAGAGAGACCCCAATGATGACACAGAAGCTCGGCGGCATGTGATGCATTTCTCATCATCTCACTGCTGTGTGTGAAAGTTGGGGGGCGTGAGGGTGAGTAATGACAATCAAACCAACGGCCTTGGCCCTTACTCTTCCTCTCTGTTTAAAAGGAGCCCACAGCAGGCAGTTTTTTAAGTAGACTGACCCCTGTAGTTATTTATTCTTTGCTTAAAAAACAAAACCTGGCTTCTTTTCAACTCAGCCTGGTTGGCACATGGCTCATTCCACACAGAAGTGGGAGGAGAAGAATATTTCCCATTCCCATTTGAGTATCTCCTCTGTGAGACCAAGATCATTATAAATTATAAGTTTGTGTACAAATTTCTGTAGGATAGAATTAGTCACAATCCTTAGCTACCTGTCTTGGAGGCCAAACCTTTCCCCTCAGTGAGCATACTTCCTTTAGCTAGTTATGCTAGTACGGCAACTCATGGGGTGGTTATGTGGATTGAATTTGATAACTTTCATGATTGGAAGCAGTTTCAGCAGAGCAAGGATTTGGTTGCTGCTAGTGAGACTTACCATTTTCCTGCACTAAGTGTACAATGTTTAAGGGTTTTAAAATGCAATGCCCACGTGGAACAGTGGGAAGATGTCATGTTTGTAGGGGTAGCATTCCTATAGCATTCCACCTTCCTGAAATGTTAGCTGATTATGTTATGATTTACCTGGTACTAGGAAGCTGAAAACCAATAAAGATGTAGTTCACGAAAACAGTATACTCTGGAATAAAGTGCTCTTTTGACAGGTTTGTATTTCTTGAGTTCACAAACAAATTAGTAGAGCTAAGAAACTTGCAGGCAATGTATGGTTAATGTAAGAGTCACTAACTGTCAATCCCTTTGGGGAGTTATCCATCAAGGACATTTCTCTGGACTTGGGAGTTACCTCTTGGACCAGTCACATCATCTACAGATAATTGTTCTAATTTCAGTGCGTAGTAACTCATTAGCCACACTTTTTAATATATTATATTCATATCTTCATGTTCATCTAGAAGGCCTCACAGCTTCTGACCTCAGTCTGTAACATATGCCTCTAATAACAGCATTTGCTATGCCATTTCTTCTTTCCCTTTTTGTTCCTTTAAAGGTACATGAGTTATTGAGTAGCTTAGGCATTCTAAGATTAGACTGATGAGATCAGGCAGGCCTAACTGCTTTGTTTTCTAGAAGTCAAACAGACTGCAAATTTACAGGATATAAGTAGTTCTGTTAGACAGGGAGGCACCAACGGGGAGACAGATGCTTATTAAGTTCATGGATTAGGGCAGGAGGAGCATGTGGAAGGCTGCTTCCAGGGCCCAGCTCTCAGCACTGTGATTTGGGTCCCACAGTTGCCCTGGCTGTGACAAGGCAGCCAAGTGGAGCCAGTTCCAGGGCAACCAGCGAAACCCTCCAAGTCCTCTTCCTTTCTGCTGCTTGCTTGTAGCTTACTGTAATGTTGATTTAAGAAAAACATGTTGTTTCACCAGTTCTTTTAGATTGCTTAAGATCTGGGCAAATTCAAAAGTGATTTTAAATAGAATTACTAAAAGGTCCTGGCAAAAATTATCTTATTGCTCCAGTGAAGACTTCGAGTACTACATTGAATAGGCGTGGAAAGAATAGACAACCTTGTTTTGTTCCTGATTTTAGTGGAAATGCTTTGAGTTTCTCTCCATGTAAGTTGATGTTGACTGTGTGCTTCCTGTAAATTCGCTTTATTATGTTGAGGTATGTCCCTTGTATTACTAGTCTCTCTAGAACTTTTATCTTGAAGGGGTGTTGGATTTTGTCAAAGGCAAAAATTACCTTTCTAAATGAGTGGCTTTCTAATACAATGTAACATTTGTTGATGTGTTTAACATAACCTTAAAAAGCATACTCTGAATGCACACAGGAATTCTTTTGTATCAGGTCTCTTTCCCCTCTCCCGTTACCTCTTCTTCAACACCACTTTTCATTTTAGAGCTTTAAAATCATTTTACTTCTTTTTTTATTTTGATATTGATTTTTTTTTGCTTAATTTCCAAGCATTTCTGCCTCTGAGTTTTAAAGAGAAATTGCTACAGGGGCATGGAGAAAAGGCTCAACAGTTAAAGCATTAGCTGTTCTTCTAGAAGACCTGGGTTTTATCCCTAGCACCCACATGGTGGCTTCCAACCCTTTTAACTCCAGTCCCAGAGGATCTGATGTCCTCTTCTGGCCTCTGTGGTCACCAGGCACAAATATAGTACACAGACACACACACAGGCAAAATGAACACAAGCACCCCCCCCCCACAGACACACACACAGTGAAAATAGCTACAAACTATTCTTTGCCTAGTCTTGTCAAATATTATCGTACCTGTGTCCCTGCTACTTATATGAAACTCACTGTGAAAGACAACATATAAAACATGTGATTAGGGAGTCTGAAGTATACATTACTGTCACACTAGGTACTAGTGGTGTATTTGTCTAACATTTATAATATGACATCCTAACCCCCAGGAACTCTCATGGGACATGATAGAGAAATAGAACCTTTAAAGAGGTGCTTGAGTTTATCATAAGATGCCTACAGTGGGCACTTAGCCAATATAACTGATGTCTTTAGGAAGAAGAAACAGTTGCAAATGAGACTGTGAAGACAGGAAGAAGGTGACTGACTGTCTGCACATCACCAAGAGAGGACTCAGAAGAAAGCAAGCCCATCCACACCGATAGGGAATCAAGGATAGATCAAGATAACTGCCACATCAAAGTCAAACTTGGCCAATCTATGAGTTTATTGGGGTTTTACAGGAGTATAGGTGAGAGGTTACTTACAGAAGCAGGGATGACTCAAAGACAACTAAGTCACTGAAAAAATTCCCAAACCGCTATGGGTGATGACTCATGAAGCGTGGATCCTTGGAGTTCTCTGCGTGAACACGCAGTACAAACCCTTGTAATGGTTGGAGAATCTCTCCCCAGCATATGTTTACTTCTCTTAGCCTTTGTGAATTTCGCTTCAGCTTTCCCACATGTATGAATTTTGTTGACTTTCTGCATCTCGTGATCCTCCCACCTCTTCCTGGAAGGAATGTTTAACTTGGAACTTCTTGACCTCAAAGGAGTCATCCAACAGGAAGGAATGCTTCAACTATGAAGAAACTGACTGCTGCACCACATGAAAAAAATGAAGAAAGGACTTGTTGGGGACTGATGAATACTTGAGGACTGTCCAGAATGCAGAATAAATTTTTTTCATGGCTTTCATTAATATATAGTTTATCCTATAAGTATACAACTAAGGCATCAATAATGTTATATAAAGAATATGAACTACTAGTGATGATGGAGGATCCTACTTCTAATTGTAGGTCACAATACCACATGGGTTTTGTAGCTAAGTGTGGGACTTAGAAAATGTTCACCACAGTAAAAAGTTTCTGAATGTGAAATTTCCAAAAATTAGTTCAAAATCGAAGGTCTAGTGAATTCCAGGTGTTTCTATTAGTGTGCATCAACGCTTTATGTCACATGTTCACCACAGCCATGGATCTGACCACACAGAAGGTACACACTTCATTGTGCATGCTAACACGAAATGCCAATGGGAACATGATGGTTTAAGTACAGAAAACAAAATCTTTTAATATTTCCTATCATCATTCTTAAACATATAAGGACCAAAGTAGTGTATCTTTGTTTTGTATTACGTTAGAATATTCAATTTAAAAAAAAAAAATCACTGCTTGAGTTTCTGACTTGAATTTCATTTTAAACAAATTAAATGAGTTTGTCTTGGGCTTAAGACTAATTCTTCAATAATTTGTGAAATGGCCCTAGACATACTTCTATACTTTTGTACTTTGTATTTATACAAAACAATGTTCTCTTCTTTGGTAATTATAAAATCAAAATATTGATCAATCTGAAAAATATTGAAGACACTCTCTGTTGTGCAGAATCAAACACAATTCTTTATGTAAAACTGCACAAGCACACCTATCACTGATCTTTAATAAGTACTAAAGTGACATGCATACTAAAGAATTGTTTTAAAGCAATTATTTATTTATTTTTATTAAGAAATTTTTTATTCATTTTACATACCAACCACAGATCCCCCTCTCATCCCTCCTCCCACTCCCTCCCCCCAAGCCTCCCCCCTAGCCGACCCCTCATCGCCTCCTCCAAAAAGGTAAGGCCTCCCATGGGGACAAAACAGTTT
Organism: Peromyscus californicus insignis; assembly: GCF_007827085.1. Lineage (NCBI taxonomy): Eukaryota > Metazoa > Chordata > Mammalia > Rodentia > Cricetidae > Peromyscus > Peromyscus californicus. Next base: position 24,823,817 of record NW_026294436.1, on the reverse strand, counting down.
TGTGATTTCTTATGCGTATTTTGCACACTCTCTGTATTTATTAATTTTCCATTGCTGAGATAAAAATGCCACGGCCAATGAGAATTTAAGCAAAGAAGAGTTTGTTTGAGCTTATGGCTCTGGGGGGAGAGTCCACAATGGTGGGGAGACATGGCAGCAGGCAGCCAGAGAAAGAAGCTGAGGGATCACATGCTCAACCACAAACAGGAAGCAGAGAAATCTAACAGGAAGTGGGATAAGGCCTAGGATTCTCAAAGCCCACCTCCATGATATATTTCCTCTAGCCAGGTTACTCCACCTCCCCAAACAGTGCCACAAACTGAGGACTAAGTAGGTTTCCAAATACCAATCCGATGAAAGACATTCTTCATTTAAACTATTTCACTTACATACCCTGATCATAGAAAATATTTCCAGGGTAAAAGGGGTTGAGAATAGAAAACTGTTAGAGATCTCCAGCCTTCACTGGGATTTGATATTTTTCTAGGACATCAGTGATCAGAAGGGCTTGCTTTTTTTGTGTGGGAGCACTGAACATTGCTGCTGGCTTTATGATAATCCCACTGTGATAGTCACATTATTGTTCCTAGTGGTTACTGCTCTTCCTGCAGGGGGATTGTACTTCCTGACCCACTCAGTTCAAGGCTAGCCCAGTGACTTGCTCTGGCAGTAGTGGGAGTGGAGTGGATCCTTTATCAATAGCAGCTTGGAAAATGCTCCTATGGTCACATTATTGAACTTTTCCTTTAGATTCCCAATGTCATCTCTCTGATTCAGGCTACTTTTAAACCGGAGTCCAGGAGAGGCTAAATGCAAAAGACCCAAGTTAAACCACACTCAATAGTGTGGTAATGCATTACAATTTGCATTACAATATGTAATGCAAATTAAAGCTACTGTATGACAATGATAATTGGGGGTTATTTGTTACTGCTGCAAAATCTAGCACAAGCTTATTGATACAACACCCTAGTGGAATTTCTTTTTTGGCTGAGACATACTTAAAATACTAAGATGAGTCACAAGACTCCAAGTCCACATTCATTTTTCTCCTGCCCCTTCTCTGTCTCTATAATTTATTTTCCTCAATGGTTCTGGAGTAAAAAAGAAAAATTGTTTAAGAGTGATTACCATTCCTGAGTACTTCTTACAGTATTGGATATGGGGCTTCCTCTCCACACATCAAAAACAAATCATAGAAATGGGACTGGAGGTTTCTGGTCCAGTACTGTCACTGCACATGACCCTATAAACTCAATCCCAGAGACACACATTGCCTTGTCCAACTTCTTGTGACCAATGAGGGACAAAGTGAACGACAGAGCTAATATTATGGGGCAGTTTCCATTAGAGACCTCAACTTCTTCAAGGAATTTCAGTAGGCCACAATGAGCTCTGACACATTATTTTTGTCTTTGAAACATTTGGAAAATGAGTCATGTATATAACAGACACCACAGGAAAACAGACATGAAACATTTAGGGAAAAAAAATTCTAACTTCTTAGTCTGTTTCCAAGAACTGAGAGGAGAGACCCTGAAGAGGCTTGGAAGCTGGCAGCACTAACTGTCTGCCCTCATTGGGTCAAAGAGTAAATGCTCCTCAGTACAAACAAACTATGTGGAACCCATCAGCACATGAACTCCAAAATCAAAGTCATTTCATGACCACAGAAGAAGAATAAGAGAGGGCCAGTACAAACCCACAGGCAAAACTTCTCTGGCTCCCTTCATTTGGGAAAATGAGTCTTTTCCCTCTGATCGTCAGAATAAGTGGGTGTCCCCACTATTTTTTTCAGCTCCTTTCACTTCTTTTTTTCCTCAGGCAGTGATATGGAGCTACCCTTACATTTTTTCTTTCTTCCCCAAACCAAACATACAAGGATGATTAAATTTATGAAGAATCAACGGCCATGACTTATTAACTCTGTTGGGAAGGGAGGAGGTCCTGGTTCGTCCATGGTACCGAGTCTTGACTTGCAGAGCCTGATACAAAGGTAAAAGTAAAATAATTCATTTTACAGAAACTGTACGGTCACTAACCTTCAATTCCCTTCAAGAACCCTGGCCTGCATTATCTCTTCCCCAGGTCTATGAGTTGTGGGGATGCTTGCTCAACTTTTACGTACAACATAGGGCTGATTTTTTATGCTCAAGTAAAGAATCTAATATATCAAAATTTAGTATAAGGTGATATCAGGCAGGTAAAAATAATTTTAGCTTATAAAAAGCTTTAACTTGATAGTCTTTAGTATTTATGGATGTCTTAAAGTATGTGCTTATCCTAAATGATGCCCAATCATGCCATTTCAAACCCAGCCTGTTAATGACCCCTGTGTCTATGATAACAATCAGGCCTTTTGCATTCTCATGCCCTATACTTTCTGATTCCTATATACCCTGCTTTGCAAGGCTACAACCAATATGTCACATGTACAATGCCTCCCCTTACTATCCACATACCTGCAATTCCTCTGTCTGAAGCAACAGAAGAATTTGTTCCTATTTTTCCTTGGCTATTCTCATAGTACATTTATATTACTGCAAGATGTCCGTTAGACTTGGAAACTAATTTTACCCAGAGTCACCTCACTTTCCAATGTACACCCAGTGCATATAACCATCTCCTGATGATGTCATTCCAGTCACACTGGCCTTCTAATAAACCATCAGTTCAGATGAGATACCTCGAGGTGACGTTTAAGCACTGATCTTGTACATCTCTGTCCCAACATACAGCTTCATTTTCTTCTTTCTTCCACATTCCTCCAATACTGGATTTCTCTTAAATCTTCAAACTATGTTTACTCATGCACTAGGACTTCTATATATTATTCTCTTTGGCTGTAAAATGTCTTCTATCAACCTCTCTTTTTCTTTTGAGTCTCAATTCCTATAGGCATCTAAGCCAATTTATTCGCATAATAGAAACTTCCATATTCAAAGAATTTCCTACATGTGTATGTGTTTATTTACTAACATGGAAACATCAATCTTGCCATAACAGCCAAGAAGATACAAATTATTGTCTACTCAAAAAATATCTGATTCTGACTATTCTTTAAAATTGCCATCTTCTTCATATTTCATTATTAATACCTCCTTACTTAGGAACCATTAGGGGAAAGATTAGATAAGGGTGTAATGGGGGCAGATTAGATGACGGTGTAATGGGAAAAGATTAGATAAGGGTGTACTGGGGTCAGGAGGGGAATATGGAGAACATAGGAATTAACAGTGTTGAGAACAGGGAGCAAGAACACAACACAATCCAAGGGAAGGGAAACAGCATAAGTAAGTCTCTAAGGAAGAGAAGAAAATATTTAAAAGGTTGTTGATCCCAAGAAAACAGAGGCGAGAGGAGGAATGTAATGAACAATAGGAAGAAAAGAAATTGTGACAAACAGTAAACAGTGTTCAGTGGCTCCCGCTTTCTCTAGGAAGTCTGAGCAATACACAGAAATCAATCTAGAAAGAAACTCTTTGCTCCAGGCTGCTAAGGAGCAGTTCCAGGGGCTTATGTATCTGCTTTTCCTCACATGCAAGACCAGAAAACACACACACACACACACACACACACACACACACACACACACACACACGATCAGATTGTTCTCCAGTTCATCAGGCATAAAACGTCTGACAGCTCTCAGGGGTTCACCATATCGACAGGCAAAACCACCGTGCTTGTCAGATAACATCATTATGCCTGGCATGGCTGGCACTTTATCTGGCCCCATGCTGTTTCATGGGCAGTCCAGAGGATGTACACTTCCACCAAGCTTTGCTGAGAACCGTGCTTTTGATCTACAAATATCATTGAATGTCATGCACATATTTTACAGTAGATTACTTTAAAATTCCACTGTTTGAACAGCAAAAAAAAATTGACAGTTGACAAAATCTATTTTAGACTACAGAATATTATTTTGAACGTGAAAAGAGTTTTTAGATGAGAATGGCCATGTGTTTAGTGTTTATGTAGCTGGCACTGTGCTGAACACCATTATAATAATAGGGAAAATACCAGATGATAATTGTTTAAAACCCTAAGTTTAGGGACTGGAGAGATGGCTTAACAGTTAAGAGCACTGTCTGCTCTTCTAGAGTACCCAGGTTCAATTCCCAGCACCCACATGGGAGTTCACAATTCTCTGTAACTCCAGAATCCAACACCCTCACATATGCATGTGGGTGAAACACCAATAAAATAAAAATAGATAAATTAAAAACCAAAACAAAAACACTTAAGTTTCCTAGTTTTTATTTTAAGCCAACATTATTGGTATTTTATATTCTTATTACATTTCAACATCTGATGTCCAAAATAATTTTTTGGAAGTACAAAATTGGAGAACTTGTACATTCTAATTTCAAAATATACCACTACAAACCATAACTAAGGAAGGATGATGTTGGCATAAAGTTAGATATGTGGACTGATGAAAATTTCAAGGCTGGGCCTAATTCAAGGAATTCCTTGATAAAAGAAATTGTCAAACTGCATGGAAAAAAATCTAAACAGAGGGAGGTGCTATAGAACAATCTTTTTGTACACTATGAATACATATTTCTCTCATTGGCTAATAAAAAGCTGATTGACTGGTAGCTGGGAAGGAAGAGATTGAGCACGAGAACCAGACAAGGAGAATTCTGGGAAGAGGAAGGGCGGAGTCAGAGAGTGGCTGGCAATCTGAGAAAAGGATACCAAGCCACATGGATAAGCATAGATAAGAATTATGGGTTAATTTAAGTACACAAGTTAGCTAGTAACAAGCCTGAGCTATCTGTCAAACATTTATAAATAATATTAAGCATCTGAGTGGTTATTTGGGAATTGACAGGCAGGAGAGAAACATTCGCCTACAGGGAGGCTGGTGAACGGAGGACTTTTCTTGACACCAGCATGCAGGAGTGTCTTTCCTACCGCGGCTATTCTCATCTGAACTACAGGCAAATTCCCCTCACCCTTTCCCCACATTCTCAGAGCTACCTAGTTGCAGCATGAGCTTAAAATAAAAAAAATCTTGGGTACTATTTGAGATTTGGATAGAGTCGCTTTTAACCCGGACAGCTGTTGTCAGAAGTGACAAGTTATCGGTCCCTACATCCCACTAGCATCTCAAAGTGTAAAACAAGCTAGAGAACCACAAGAAAGGAGGGGTGAGGAAGGCACCCTGCAATGACCCATGGCATGGGAGTGGATTCTGCCAGGTGACCTGCTTTGGAAGGGAATGGCCTCGGCTTGGCGCAGAGCCTGGTTCTTCTACCTGGGAACGGTTCATGAGTGAGTTGAGCTTTTGTTGTTCACTTTCCTTTCCTTTTCCTGTGGGGCTCTGGCTTCAACCCTTGAGACTCATTCTCTTTTCTCCTCTCTCTTATTGTTTCCTCCATTTTTTGGACCTTCTCAGTTCTTTCTTGCTTCTAGAAAGTTAAAAGTCTGGAAGTAATGGAAGATCTTCAAAGGGTTCTGTTTTTTAGTCATGTGGTACCTTTGTTTACTTATCCCCTTTAGAAGTGTTTTAGGAGCCTGTTAGGTAGCTCAAGGAAGAGAAGCACGTGTTTCTTAAGCCTGACAGCAGGAGTTCGATCCCAGGGTCTCATAGGTGGAAGCAGAGAACTGAGCCTGGTAGATTGTCCTCCGACCTCCAGATGTGTGTTCCACATGCACATTATGTGTTTAAAAAGTATTCTAAGTTTTCTGGATTCTACTCACTTATATTACAAATGCCTTTTTTTTAAAGGCAAGTTTCTATCTCTGGATTTACATAGGAAGTCCATGTGGGGTCATAAACTTGAGGTTTCTGGGTCCCATTATTTGTTCTAGCTAAATGGGACTGCCTGCTAGGAAACACATCTGTTCTCTTTCCTTAATCTGAATTGTACAATTATACTTGGTACTGGGGTACATGTGAGATTTCAATAGACACAATAGCTAGGGTTTCTGTTGCTATAATGAAACCATGACCAAAGCAACTTGGAGAGAAAAGGGTTTGTTTGGCTTACACTTCCATATTGCTGTTCATCACTGAAGGAAGTCAGGACAGGAACTCTAGCAGGGCAGGGACTTGGGACTTGGGATAGAAGCTGATGCAGAGGCCAATGGCTTGCTTCCCATGACTTGCTCAGCCTGCTTTCTTATAAAACCTAAGACCACCTGCCCAGGGGTAGTTCTACTAACAAAGGGCTGGGCCCTCCCACATGAATCATTACTTAAGAAAATGCCCTACAAGCCTACTTATAGCCCAATCTTACTGAGACATTTTCTTAACTGAGGCTCCTTCCTCTCCAATGACTCTTGCTTGTGTCAAGTTGACATAAAACTAGCCAGCACAACTAACCCTTATAAGTTCAATATGCAAACACATCACTATTGAGCCACAACTTTCCCATTCTTATTCATCCCCAAGATCTTACATTAATAGGAACATCGTAAAATAAAATATTTCAATTTTTAAAAAGTCCCACAGTCTTTTCAACTTAAAACACTTAAAAACTTCAGTCTCTTTTAAATAGACAATTTTTTTAAATCCAAAGTCTCTTAAATGTGCACTCCTGTAAAACTCAAAAATAAATTAAATGCACTCAGACTTCAAGAGGGAAGATCCAGGGCACAGTCACAATCAAATCAAAGCAAAACCAAACTCCAAAAGTGTAAATAACTCAATGTCCAATGTTTGGAATTCACTCACGATCTACTGGTTCCTTCCAAAGGGCTTGGGTCACTTCTCTAGCTCTGCCCTCTGCAGCACACATGACTTGTCTTCTAGGCTCTGTCTGGCTCCACTCCACTGTAGCTGATGTTCTTGGTGGTCATCCCATGGTCCTGGCATTGCTAAAATGCCAGGGTCTTCTGCTGCAACTGGGCTGCACTTTCACCAATAGCCTCTCCTAGGCTCTCTTCACGGTGCCAAGCCTCAACTCCTCTGCATGACCCCTTCAATCCTGAGCCACCAACTGCCACTGAGGCTGCACCTTCACCAATGGCCTCTCCTGGCCTCTCAGTGCCAAGCCTCAGCTGCTCTCCATGACTCTTTCATGCCTTCAAAATCAGTACCACCTGGATGAGTCTTACACTACCCAGTTTGGCTGCCAGCAAGAGGTACAATTTTGGCCACCTCTGGAGCAAGGCTTCTGTTTGCTGACCCTGAGGAAATACTTCTGGAAGATTTTCCCTCAGTGATGCTGGTCTTCTTAATCATTGCAAATTTCTCAGCTCCAGCCAATCAGCATTGAATATCCCAGCAAAGCAAAGGTTTCACTTTAGTAGTCTGGTATCTTGTTGATCACAGTTGTTTCTTTAGACCCAGTTAGCCAGAACCACAGAATCTTTATTCAAAATAACAAACAGCCCAAATAGAGTCTTTCAACTTCTCTCTGAAACTTCAAAAGCCAGGCCTCCATCATCTGCATTGCCCTCAACATTCTTATCCTTCAAGCTCCCACAGAACAGCTCACCAAGCATTTAATACTTACTGTCTTTTCTTGCACAATGTTCCAAAGTCCTTCCACAATCCTCCCCAAAACAACATGGTTGGGTCTGTCATAGCAATACCTCACAATCCTGGTACCTACTTGTCATTTGTTGTTGTTTGTTTTTGAGACAGGGTTTCTCTGTGTAGTTTTGGTGTCTGTCCTGGATTTCACTCTGTAGACCAGGATGGCCTCAAACTCACAGAGATCCACCTGGCTCTGCCTCCCGAGTGCTGTGATTAAAGGTGTGCACCACCACCGCCCGACTCCCAACTTGTCTTAAGTAGGGTTTCTATTGCGATAATGAAACACCATGACCTAAGCAACTTCCGGAGAAAAGCATTTGTTTGGTTTATGCTTCTGTATTGCTGGTCATCAGTGAAGGAAGTTAGGACAGGAACTCAAACAGGGCAGGAACCTGGGGCTGCGGGCAGGAACTGATGTAGAGGCCATAGAGGGGTTCTGCTTACTGGCTTGTTTCCCATGGCTTTTTCAGCCTGCTTTCTTGTAGAACCTAGGATCACCTGCCTAGGAGTTGTCATTGTGCAATGTTTAATGCAGGCTTAACATATCTATCTCCTGGTATGTTTATCATTTGTCTATGACAAACCCCTCGGAACTCCTTTTCTGTGGCCTTTTGAAATTTCTGGCACATTATTTTTGTCTATAGTGGCACAACTCATTGCTCAACCTATCCCCTCTTTCCATCCTCCTACTGTCCAGTTCTAGTAACTACAATTCTCCCAACTTGTACAGTATTTCTGATTTCAGATGGTATACACTAGTGGGATCATTCATTGTCTGTCTGTCTTTGCCTGGCTTATTTTACTTAACATAATGATGTCCATTTCTAGCCATATTGTGTGCATAATAGAATTCCACTCTTTTAATGGCTGGATAGTTTTCTATTATATGTATGCACCGTATTTTCTTTTCCATTCACCAGTTGATGGATTCTTAGGTTGTATTAATATGAACAGTAGTGCAAGGAACATGTCCTTTCAATAGACTGAATTAATTTTCTCTGGATATATGCCCAGTAGTATGATATGTGCCCAGTAGCAGGAATGCTTGATCATATACAATTTCTATTTTTAATTTTTTTGAGAAAAGCAGTTTTATCATTATGGAAGTCTTATAAATATTGTACAAGCATATACTTTATTTGATCTCTTTCCTAGGTCATATTTTAGTTTTATAATTTTCTGCTGGCAAGACAAACTTAGAATAATTATTTTCCAACTCAGTGAGTCTCTTTTTAATACTTATTCTATATTCTTCTTGAAAAATTAATCAATTCTGTCTTGTGATCATCTCTTCCTTGTCTTTTGTTATATTCAGCCAGCAGCACCCAGCTAGTGTTTTCAATGTTTTATTGAAAATCAGATTTGGTTAACAGATTTTTCTCCTGTTATACACCCCATTTCAATTTTCTCTAGTCTTATAGCTATTGACTCATCATTTTTATTAGCCTTGCTAACTACCAGCTGACTATGTTTTCAGGTTCCTCTTGTCACATATTTCCAAAGCTAACATCATGCCTTTTATATGTTGTTATGGCTATCCTTCCTCCTTGGTCCTAATTTCCATATCAAGTGTATGTTACCACGATGACTCTCCGGCAACAAAGCAGCCTAAATATCAAGTTTTGTTTAGGTTAGGAGACACGTGATCTTGTTGGGGTCTGTATGGGAATGCACATGTCTGTGAACAACAGGTAGCTCATGAGGGCACCTAATTCCAGGGGAGCTTCACCTAGAGGTATGACAGCAGCTAGTTTTAGCTAGGGTGATGACAAGCCTGGTCTTGGCTTTTTAAATTATCTATCAACCATTATCTTAGGATCAATATTTATGTATGTCCATTTTTTATTATGCCAGTTAGAAGTTTTAAATTGTTTCAGGACACAAAATCAATATCTCTAACATTACTATTGTTGTATCACCTTTATATTTCATAATTATGTATTTTTATATCTATTAATTAGTGAAATTCCAATGCAAGAAAACCTTTAATAAAGTCTACTTATTGATTAGTTACCTATATCTCAAGGGACCATTTGGCACCAATGACTCCTCTGCTATGCCTCGTTTGTTCTTGTATGTTTGGGGTTCCTCTCAGAGATGGCAGCCTCCAAGTTCACACAATCCTTGCTTTCTCCAAAGAACAGTAAGGCCTTAAGTGCTGGTAGCCTTAGGCACCTGCACCCCGAAAAGACCTGAAATGAGTGGAAGGGTTGTAACCAACTGTGTAACATCTCGAATTGTGTCTTCCTGTGGTTCTTCTGGAAGGAATTAGCATTCCTGTTTACAATGAGACCAAGATTTAGAAAACCTAAGAAGTCTACACAAAGTTGGTTAGCCGGCAACAAATGTATCCAGTACTTGAAGTTGTGTGTGTTCAGTTTTAAATTGTTAGATTATTATTGTCTACTAAGAACTAATGTGTTAAATATCATAGAATTATAATAATGATTGGACAGTAATTATGGTCGATATAGATTCAACCTTCTATCTATGACTGAAGTGAGTTGATGAGCTCGAGTTGGCCTCATTCCTTCCTTCCAAAGTTCTTTTAAGTTTTATGATCTCCTTCAACTTGGAACACTGATTGGGTCCCAGTAGATTATTTGCCTATCTGTCATCAATACCTACTTTACTGTAATTGCCTTGGCTCCAGGATAATCCAGGAGTTCCTTTTCATGAAAACCACATAGGAAGCTCTTATATTGCAAATTCAAATACCAGGGAGAGTGTTCTGAGTAGAGGGCTGAACTCAGCCTGGACATGTTGCTTGAGGAAGTCTTCGTTCATCCTAAGAATGTAATAGGAAAAGAGAAGTAGGACCAACATCTAAGTAAAGCTCTGGGGACTTTCAAAATTAATCCAGGGAGCAGAGAGAGATGAGCCCCATATGTTTTCAATTTTCCATCTGCCTGATAATTTTTACATCATGTTCATGAAATTAAAATCATTACAAAGATGCTTAATTCATTTTACTATAGTTTGGTCATTAAGCCTACACAAGATGGATATAATGTCAACTCTTTCCAGTAAGTAAAATATTGTCAGAGAATTCACTTTAGTAATGGTTTACAGAGATTTGTAGAATAGAAAAAAAAAGTCAGATATGGTAAATACTATTGCCATCATTAATTCTTGCCACCACAGCAAACTCAGTGGGCTCAAACAAGCATTCCACACTCCTATTAAGAGTGAAAAGACAGGGTAGGAGGGGGAGAACAAGGGAATCCGTGGCTGATATGTAGAATTAAATTATATTGTAAAATAAAATAAAAAAAATTTAAATGAGAAAAAAAACAGAGTGAAAAGACAGGTGAGTGAACTATACACAAAAGAGAAATAATTAGAATATTCAGACAATGGAGGTGAAAGTTTCATGTGAATTACCACAAACATCCATTTATAAAGGTGACGCCAGACTTGGTGCTGAGAACATGATTGCTGTGTGACTAAAACTTTGGAACTTTTGAAAGCTCAAAATAACAGTTGGAGAAGTGTGTGTAAAAATGTTGAGATTTCTTTATAAACATGAATGAATAAAAAAAAGTCATCATTTGAGTCTCCTTTTTTTTTCCTTTTCTTCTTTTCAACTAATCAAAATTTGCCTAAGATCAAACTCAGTTCTATGACTTCCCATATTCTTGTGGCAGGGGCTTTTCTGGAAGATACTTGTGGTTAGCTGATGACTAATTGGTGTTTGAAAGTGTAATTAACACCATTTTATTTAATAATGTTAGTGTGAAATGAAAGAATTTTCCTATTTTGCAGGTGAACAGATTAAAATGGTAATATGTAAGCGAGCAAGATTTCATCATGAGTAGTGAGGGATGCTGGCCTTTAAGCCTGATATCCTAGATTTGAACTCCAGAGCCAATGTGGTAAAAGGAGAGACTCTCTCCTCTGGCCTACACACACACACACACACACACACACACACACACACACACACACACACACACACACACACATACACACACACACACACACACACACACACACACACACACACACACACACAGCTAAATGAATAAATAAATAAATGTAAACAAGCTGGGCGGTGGTGGCACATGCCTTTAATTCCAGCACTGGGGGAGGCAGAGACAAGCAGATTTCTGTAAGTTCGAGGCCAGCCTGGGCTACAGAGTGAGTTCCAGGAAAGTTGCAAAGCTACACAGAGAAACCCTGTCTTGAAAAACCAATAAATAAATAAATAAATAAATAAATGTAAACCAAAGTAAAATAAAATAAAAAGATGAATAGAAGGATAGACATTTGTCTGCTGATACGTGCGGGTTCTAAGTATAAATCGAATGATGACTATTCAGCTATGGTGAGGCTTCCAACTGTGGATTCCTACAAGGGACTTAATGAGAGAAGTCTCCCGGATTTTACAACATTGTTACAGTGTGTCCTTTTTAGAAGAGAGATGTGGGTGGGTCAGTGAGATGGTTCAGCAGGTAAGGGTGCTTGCCTTCAAGCATGGTTACATGAGTTCAGTCTCCTGCAGGTTGTCCTCTGACTCCCACATGTTCACTATGGTGCTTGTGTACCCACATAAATATATATATATATATATATATATATATATATATATATATATATACATACATACATACATGAAATTAAAACAAAATGAAGGTGAAGGTGGGATGGGGAAGGCACTGACTCAGCCCCTGCTCGTCTGATCCTGCCAGGTGCTCTCAGCACTCTAGTGAAAAGAGGAACAAGAAGAAAGCTTTCTTTGGTACCATACCATCATTGCAGCTTTCAGGATCTTAACTGTTAGCATTGCTTTTCAGTCTTTACTTCTTTTGATGTCTTCTTTTTCCCCACAAGCAAATTGGTGTAAGCCACAACTTACTCCCCTTGGTTTCTAAATACTTTGTAACAGCAGATAAATTCTTTGAGAACATGAGTGCTTTCCATCATATAATCTGACCTCCTATAAGCACATGTCTCCTTCTCATGTGTGTCTGCATTTTACTCTAATCAATCAAGCTATCTCGGTTCTTTTAAACTTAATGTCTCTGTATCTGCAAGTCAGAAGTTAAACATGGGTTGAGGCTCACATCAACGTTTCAGCAGAGTTTCTTCTGGAAGCTCCAGGCGAACATCTGTTTCTAGAAGCCACCTGCCTTTCTTGGCTCATGGAATTTATAGATTCCTTTCTCTGTCTTCAAAGCCAGAAGTGTGACATCTTCAAAGCCTTTGCTCTGACTCTGATCTCCTTCCTTCATTTATAAGAACCTGTGGGATTATATTGGGACCACCCAGATAATGTCAGGGTCCTTAACTGTAAACAGTTCACATTTCCTTTCCAAATGTAGAATAATTTGTAGGTTTCTTAAACTGGAATATGAACAGATCTTGGGAAAGGCAATATTTGGTCCACTGTAACACCTCTGGGAATTTTTCATGGCCCTCTCATAACTTTGTCTCCCAAGGGTTTATTGTAATTAGAAAGTCAGTATTTTGGAGAAAATTACCCATTGTAATTCCTGCTAAGGTGACACCTGATAAAACTTAGGTTTTCTACTTCATAGTACTTGCATCCTCATTTCTATTATCAAATGTCCCAATTCATCTTACTGTGTGATTCGCCACACTGACAACTATATCCCCCACACACTATGTATGCAAAAAAACTATATCCCACACACACTCTGATGCAAGATTCATTTTAACTGAAAGTGTGACAGTGAATTCCATCATTTAACCATAAAACACTATAACATCATTTAAAAGCCTTGAGAATAGAAGCTAATGATTTTGAAGCAAGGTTTCAGGAGAAAATAAAACACCCAGGGCTTACCTTGATAAAAATGAGGGAACCCTCCAGACCTTCTATCTCTGGAAAGAAACTAGGAATATGCAGTTAAGAATAAGTTATAGAGCAGTGCAATGAACAAGATCTCACCTTGGAGACAGCAGAGCCGGGACCTCACAAAAGTCTCTCCATTACCGACAGCCACCACCATCACCTGCTCTTACCAAACCTGAGAGGTGATGCCAGAATCCAGGGCAGCTGCTCAAATGTTATTTTCATAGCACTTGAACCTAAACAATAAAGGCCTTCCGAGCGTATTTCTACTGTATCTAATTTAACAACAGTAAACTTGAATGAGCATATTCATGTGCATAGTCAATCTAAAGTATGCTTCTTAAAGAACATGCAAAGATACATAGTTTTGAAATCTTTCTTTTTGAATGAGTAGGGAGGTTCATTCAGGGCTTTGGGAATTGTGCACAGATTCTAAGACAGAGGCTGCAGGGACGCAGGCTGAGAGCGGCTATGGCCTGTCTGGTGAAGAAGCCTCTGTACTCACTTCCCGGCAACTGATGCCAAGAAACAGCTGAGCTGCAGCACTCCTGGGGCTTCCAGGCTTCTCTGCAAAGTGGTCATGTTCACCACCATCTGTGTGTGATGCTCAGCCTCTGGCTACATGTCTCAGGACTAGAGCTTTTATAAGCTCAATAGATTATCTCAGACCCTTAGCTCTTTAATTTATCTCTAATGAAGGGTTAGTGGGTTATAAAGAGAATTGTGCTACTTAAAACGAAAGAGAACCACGAGGTTTTGTTGTGCCATTTAAATTTTAAGGCCTATGGTAACTTGCTTTTGGTTGGTTAGGCAGATTTGTGTTGCTGTAATGCAGTACTTGAGATAATCAATCGGAAAGGAGGGAAGGTCTAAATTGACTTGACAGTTCTTGAACTGGAGGAATTCAGAGTTGACAGTTCTGAATTCTTCAGGGTCAACGGGGTCCTTTGTTTTTGGGCTTACGGCAAGATACGACGTCATCACGGTGAGGGAGATGGTGGTAGAGCAGGCTGCTCCTCTTAGGGCTGCTAAAAGCCAGAGAGAGTGTAGGGGAGCCCCACTGTGTCCTTCACGGGCTTCTCTCCAATGACCTGAGTTCTTTCACTAGGCTACTTCTCCTGAAGGTTCTACCACCCCCCTCTACAGTGTCCAGCCTGTAAGGTGAGGGGCTCCAGGGATATCCAAAGTCAAGGTCCAGGACAGGGGAAGCAAATATGGTACAGCGTAGAGTGATAGTAATCATGGACACACCTGCTGCTTATGTCATATTATATTCCATATATATTCCAATTTTCTTAGATTTTATCAGTGAAGTATGTTTCCCCTTCATTTCTCACATGGCTTGCTTTGGTGATACTATCATAGGAATGGTAATCAAGCATGTGGAGACTTGTCTCACAGGCTTTGAGCTACTGTTTAAATTCGTCTATTGTCCCCTTTTCCTGTTGATGCTGTTTCATGTAAGCACTGGATACTGGCCTGTATGATGGACATCACACACACACACACACACACACACACACATACACACACACACACACACACACAAATGGAATTCAGTTTCAAAAACTAAAAATCACTCATTTTGCAAGCAGGACATTCATGCATTTATTCATCATCTTGCAATAATAGCAAATAAAGTAGGCAACTTAAGGTAGTAGAGTAGCCCAAAGCATCCTGACAAAAAAAACCCATATTCTCTTGAATTTTCTTGTTGCACCTCCAGTAATCATGCTGACATTTTATACAAATAGAAAGAGAAGCAAACACCACTGGATGAGTCTCTTATAAAGTCTCTTGGTACCTTCTGCTTGCATCCTTTTGTCATACTGAAGGACTATAATGACAGCTTTGAGAGAATGGAGAACACATTGAGTTGTTTTGGGGGGGTTAGTCATAATTGATCTTAAAGCTATAAATATTTACCTAGAACATAACGACTTCCCATGAGATTGGAGAGGTCGGTTAAACTCTTTACTTTTTATCGTTAATAAGCACAAATAAAAGTTTCAATTTTGCAATTTATTCTGTAATTTAGAAGCTTCTAGAAACTTTCCACATCAAATAAAAATACCAGTAACTTTGAAGGTAGTTATTTCTTCCAGCGTCCTCTTCTCTCTCTCTCTCTCTCTCTCTCTCTCTCTCTCTCTCTCTCTCTCTCTCTCTCTCTGTCTCTCTGTCTCTGTCTCTATCTCTGTCTCTCTCTCTCTCTTTCTCTCTCTGTCCCAGAGGAAAGGTTTTTCTTACTAGAGGAAAGGAGTGGTCTGAATGAAGATACAGGGTCTATATATATGTCTGTTTTCTGAAACTTCACTTTCTATTTATGTAACTGGAAGCACAGATACTAGCTTCCCAATATGGTAGGGTTACAACTATGAGACCTGCAGAAAGGTCTTAAGAAAATCAGAAGCATCATAGAAATTATAATAAATTTTTTACTTCTTAGAAGAGTATAGAATGTTTCTTAGAGACAGGAAGAATCTTTACCCTAACTTCCCCATAGTTGTTTTAATGTAAAAAAAAAACAAATATGGGAATAATTCTATCGTCTAGGCAACATAAAGTAGTACCTTACATAGATTATTTATACCTCCATCACATCTTGAAATATAATAACCATTTTTAGTAGTTACATTTGTTCTCTTCTCGTTGCTGTGGCAAAATACCAGAGGAAAGCAACTCAAGAAAGGAAGGGTTTGTTTTGGCTCACACTTCGGTACAGACCATCACTGTGGTGACGGCCTGGCGGCAGGAGCTTGAGACAGCTGTTCACATCATATCCCCATCCAGGAAGCAGAGAGAGGTGGATGCTGATACCCAGCTGCCTTTCTCCTTTTTGTTCTGTTCAGAGTCCTCCTCATGGAAGGGTGCTGCCCACATTCAGGGTAACTATCCCTTCTTCAATTGACCTAATTTGGGAACCCTCTGTAGACATGCCCATGGTGATTATAGACCATAGACATAGATCATAGACAAGCATGGAGATTATAAATTCTACCAAGTTGACAATCAAGACTGAAAAAGCAGCTTCATCATTTATCCTTTTAGAGTTTTAAAGAGATGATAGCAGTAATTATAATAGAAATTTTCTGAGTTATTTTTTGTAAAAGTTTATAGATGCTGCTATTATTTTTACATTATACACCAAAATTTGAGTTACAAACATTTGAAAGATATTACAAAGCGTGCTTAAAGTGTTATATTTGACCCTGGCACCTAGGATGAGTGGTAAGAAAGTTACATATGATTACATATTAAAAAGGCATTAAAGGAAGTATGATATTTGTACTTCTATAAATTTATACAACAATGCCTTTTTCCATTTAAATTTCTAGTCTGTATAGGTGACTAGGTACCTGGCTTAATTCAGTTCTCAAAGTCCTTATACACTAGAGGCAGAAGGACTACCAAACAATATGTACAATGGGCAATAGGCTTTGAGACTTGGGGAAAGAACATACATGTTCTGCTCTCAAAATAGTAGGCCAAAAGTCATATCAAAGCTAAAAGCTTGACCACAATAGATCCTTATGGTTTCTGAGTACCTAGAAAATAGGTCACAGTAATCCATTCACCTTGTTTCTGTGTATTGAGTTAAATTAAAGCATATTACACAGTTCTTTGTGAATGTAAAACTCCTAAGGAGTTTTTGTTCAATTATAGAAAAACTCTCTGAGGTGATAGGGTGATTCTTATATTAATGGGGTGAGGTCTTATACTAATCTTTGTCAAATTGATTGACTAAGATTTTGTTTTTGTTAATCCAAGAAGTTAAAATCAATAACACAAAATAGAATTCCTGTATAAATAAAATTGATTTCCAAAATAAAACATACAACTCAAGCTTAACACACCTCCCAAATCTTGGTATAAAATAACTCAATCAAATCCTCTTGAAGACATATGATGTTCATAGCACTTTATGATTTGATTTGGAAACTCATTTCCATTCTGAAAAGGATTCTCAAATTGTCACTCTCAATATCTGCCACACTGACTAGATGCAGAGAAGCGGTTTCAAATACTCTAGAACATGACTGCATTATCAACAGCAGGCACCAGTTAGTAGATCAAATCAGGACAGGACTGATTTGTAGCATTCTCAAGATGCAAAAAAAGAACTGGTAGTAAGTTTTTGCTGGCCTTTTGACTGTAGCATACCACTCTCTCTCTCTGTTACATCAGTTGAAGAAGGTCAAGTGTAGGCTATCCATATGTCAACAGTGATCTGTGTGTACAGGTACGTGAGTGCAAGTTCAAGCTAAGCATTTCAGTTCCACAATCAATCAGAGTTCCTCTTCATGTGCTTGCATGCAGTGGCAGTAGTCTGTTATCTCCTTTACTCCCTATCCAAATGCAGCTTTCACGATACAGAATGATTCCCAACATGCAAGGACTCTTGTAAATACATTAGAAGTTGGAGCAAAATTTAGGATGGGCGAACCTTCTCATCAGCTCTGGTGGTTTCCAGCACTTTCTCACCAGGCACCTGTCTCCACATAAAGAATGATTTGAGAACCAGCTGAGTGGAAACAAGTAAGACATTTGTGCTTTCATTTAGTTATCTGAAAATGTGTGGCCAGCAATGGTTGCCTCTGAAGGTTGTGAGGCTGAACGTCCCCAGTGTGTTTCAATTACCTGATATAATGAACAATCTCAAAACATTGTTTGATCATCATTAAAGCTGTCACCTGGCTCACGTTGACTGATACCTCCTCCTTTTTATGTTATACTTAATTTTATGAGAACATAACCTTAAAAACACACAAAAGTGCCAGGCAATTGTGGCACACGCCTTGGTTCCCAGTACTTTAGGAGGCAGAGGCAGGTGGATCTCTGTGAGTTAGAGGCCAGCCTGGTCTACAAAGAGAGTTCCAGGACAGCCAGGGGTGTTATACAGAGAAACCCTATCCAAAAATTAATTAATTAATTAATTAAATAAAAAACCAAAAGGAAAAAAGAAAGAAAGAAACACGTACAAAAATAATAATAAGAAGAAAACAAGCACAAACACAGATGTAAGTGACGCTAGGCGGGTAGACTTTATCGAATACAATAGAATTGATGTGAAAATATAATACAAGTACGCTTTCCTTCACTGAACCATCTCGCAATTAATAGAGGGGACAGAAGCTAAAAGAATTCATTTGGATGCAGGTAGCTTAATGATTAGGTTACTGCAACTTCGACATAAGGTCTGAGAACACTGAGCCAAGATATATGGTTAGATTAATGGACTAGAATTCATAATTTGCAAGCCAAAACCAGCCAACATGAGCCAGGTAGTGAGTGAACTCAAAGAGGGCTTAGGGGAACCCTGAGCTATCTATTCTGAGTAACTGGGAAGGCAGTTGTGTCTAAATAAGACATTCAGGTTTAGGGAAGGAATAACTGATTCCATTTTGGGATATTGTGCTTAAGGTGTTCTTGGACTAAGAGAAAATATTAGTGAAGTGCCCTAATAGTCAAGTATTGCCCTGATTTTTGCCTTTCATAGTTCTTAAAAACTGTAACTATCTCTGTCTTATTACTCCAAAGGTCACAGCTAGCATGATCATTTAATGTGAGTCTTGGCATATCAGTTCTTTAAAACAGTGTTTGCATTTGAGCAGGAGATTTAATGCCATAATGTAATGTTTAATGTCCTCTATCATCAACGCACAAGCATGCATGGACACACACACACACACACACACACACACACACACACACACACACACACACATATACCAAAAGTAGTACTGTGGAATGTACAAATGGGTCGCATAAAAAACTTGGAAGACATATTAGACTGAAAAGGAAGGTTCTTTTGCAGCAACGTGTGCCTTTGGCTGCCTTCTAATTGCAATACTGTACTAATTGCCTCCTCCACATAAATGCCACTAAGTTATGCTAAATCTGCTCTTCAGTGTTGCCAAGCATGAGGTGTCGGTCCTGCTAGATGGTTTCTGCCACATTAGGAATTATCTAAATGAAACATTATGGATGTTTCCCAGGCCTCACAGATCAAACCTGTGACCTCAGGGTGTGAGAGCTATTGCTGCATCAAGAAATGTGGTTCAGGCCCTCATTCTGAGTCCGCACATGACAGAGGCATGAAAGGGTAAACAGTTAGCCACCGTCCCATAAATCACAGTCCGTCAATTCCCAGGCAGTGCTGTCCGTCACTAATGGTTTCTGTGTGGTTCTGAAAGGCCACACAGACCAATTGTAATAGAAACATATAGATAAATCAGAACACACTTCAAGTCAGCAGCTGAAGGGAGAAACTGGGACTCCTTAGTCTAGTGGTTGGTCATCATAGTAGCCTAAACATATATAAACAATCAGTGTGAGGGAGATGGGTCACTATTCCTTTAGAAATTAACCACTTCCCTCGGACTAACCCCAAACTGACTTTTGAATCCATATCTGAACACATGCAAGTTCACGTTATGTACAAAGCTCATCCTAATATCCAGACAGAATGATGTTTTCATAATTTGTTAAAAGTTCTAATTGTTAATAATTGGTAAGGATTTGCTAGAACCTTATCCAATGTGAAACTCTTAATCTTGGTTCAAGCCATCCAAAAAGCAAACATTGAACTTAATTGACAAGCCTCTCAAGGTTAGTACAGGGAGAATGCCAGACCAGATCCCATAAAGAAGATTGCTTCTGCAGTTTAGGCTTATAGAGTTGAGAGGGCAGGTTAGACCAGAAGCCTCCTTAGGACACGCCACACCCACCATGTCTCCACTGCCTTCTCTAGTAGGTCATTTCCACACAGATTCTGGGAGCTCAAACATGCCTCAATGTTTCAACATGTCTTTCTGGGCACTTGTTAGTGTATTGAAAGAGACAAATTCTTTGTAAGTAAGCAATACAGCAATCATTTGTCACTTACGACAACAGAAAACAGTGAAAAGTTCCCAACTTTCTTCCCAAGTTTTGCCTCATGACAAAGATTTATCCATACCATCAACTGCCAATGAGTAGTTTTGAGAATTATGCAATCAGTAGTAAAACATTAAAAAAAATAACCTCAAAAGAAGAGATAAGGAACTCTTTAAAATAAATTTACTATAAAACAATGTGTTCACTTAAAAAAAGGTCATCTTTTCAGGCTAATGAGGTAAGAGGACTAAAAAAACTGAAATTCTTAGATTCCCTATGTCAATTCTACTGAACACCTCGACTCTAAGTAAACCTGAAACCAAACCTCATAAACCAGTTCTACCATTTTACACTACACAGGTCTGCAGATGCCTTCTACTCAGCAGGAAAATTATTAGGTTCAATTATCTCCCTTGTCTATCCACAACAATTTTTCATACATAGAACTTACTTCATGTTAAGGCATCCCTGCAGCCCCTGGCCCCTCTAAATTGCACGGATACAGCCAGTTATCAGATGTCCAGTGCTGATTGTGCATGGCTCTCCTACTTTCCCATCCTCATCCCTGTATCCTCATCTTTGATGTTGGTCCACAGCTTAATTGTGCTTCAGCATTTCCAAGACTGCGTGGAAAGTGTAGAAAACCCAATAAACACATGAAAGTCATGTCTTCAACTTCTTTAAACATGCTTTTAAAAATGTAAGCTTGGGCAAGGACATTGTACAGTGAACTTTGAAGTCTCAATCAATTCTAGTTACTGAGGGTCTCCCTGACTGCCGACCATGTTCCTGGCTCACCAAAATAATCCATTGACATGAATTTGGTGCTGGCTGAGAAGCTGGATAAAAGGTCTCTGAAATAAAACAGTATTGCCTAAAAATCATGTCCTTGTAACCATTATTCCACACATGGAATGATGATGCACCCACCCATGTAAGCATGTCTTCTTTCTTTTCACAGTGATGCTCAGCAACACTGAACTACAGACATGGCACCAGAACCAGAGCTAGGTTTTGGCCATGTTAGCAAAAATCACTGTCCTCCCATCTCTGTGGTAATTCTTTGAGAGAAGTAACAGCCACAGGGATGTCAAGCCAGATGTCATGATTTCTCTGTGTTGTTATAAAATGTGGGGTTTGTTGGACTCTCAAACTTTGAAGCCTTGATCTAGCCTCAGAATCAGCTTATTTTTGCTATAACTAAGGTTATGTTTTCACATATTACTTAAAATATATCCAGGTAAAGATAGAAAAACTTTGGCAGTGAGCTTCTCTTCTCCAAATAAAGCACTTTTCCTTGGCAGGTGCAGTCAAACCACAGACAGAAAAGCTTCTCAAAGATGAGGCATCCTCTGGCTTGAGCCCAAGAGGTGCACTCAGATCCCTCCTTAGAAGTATGTTTGGAGCCATTTCTCATTGATTTGTAATTTACTAGTTTTGTCAGCTACAGAATACCAAAATCAGCTTAATGAAAAGCATCATTTTAGCAAATAGCCATGATAGTTAAAGTGGGTGACACAGAGTTTGACGTTTCCCATATTGATTTCATTCAGTAGTCTCACTTATAAGCTAATTTCCTTGCTCAGCAGATGGTTTTTAATGCAGAAACTCACAACTGGCCAAAGTGCAGAGACTAAGTGACCATGGAGTGGTCAACTACAAATGAGACATTTATACCACACCCTTCCTCTCTAAGGCTCAGGGACTATCATCAAAAAGGGAGTATAAAGCTTATAACGCAAAGTGGGAGGGGCAGAGTAAAAATGGTTATCTCCTACTAATGGAAGAGCCGCTGCGCATAGGAACTCATGGCAGCTGCAGGTGCCTGCACAAGACCCGCACAAGATCAAGCCAGTTGACATTTTAACGTGGAGAGCAGAGGGGCCAATGCACGTCAATCCCAAACTGGGGAGCTATTCCCAGTAGAAGGCTTCTGGAGGAGGTAGAATAAAATGTTTCACGTCCCCTGGTAGGATAGCTGTGCTCCAGAGGATGGCCCCACACCAGTGAGTATATGGAGAGCACAGACTGGACACTATAGGTGATGGAAAAATAAGCAAAGAAGAAATAATGTTGGCATGGGTGGAGAACCGGGTGTGCATCTGGGAGGAATGAGAAAGAGGAGGGCGGGGTGAATGTTATCCAAGTTCATTGTATGCATGTATAAAATCCCCAAAGAATCAATAAGAATATATTAAAAACAAATTAACATAGATTTTATGGCCTAAAGATATGGCTGATAACACTTGCTGTTTTTGTAGAGGACCTAGGTTCAGTTCCCATCACCCCCATGGTGACTTTCAACCATCTGTAATTCCAATTCAGAAAATTCAATGCCCTCGGAGGGCACTGGGCACACACGTGGTATGTGTTTGTTCAGGTCAAGGCCAGGAAATGACCTCTGTGTGATTCTGTAGGTAAAATCCACCTTGGTTATTATTATTATTATTATTATTATTATTATTATTGGTTTTTCGAGACAGGGTTTCTCTGTGTAGCTTTGCGGCTTTCCTGGAACTCACTCTGTAGTTATTATTATTTTTTTGGACAGTTCTCCTTATAGGTCAGGAAGCCGCCTAGTCGGTAGACTGGCTACCCAGCAAGGCCCAGGGATTCACCTGTCCTATCTCCCCAGTGCTGGACAATCAGTGCATGCTACCATGCCCAGCTTTTTATTTTACATGTGGTCTGGAGCTCTGACTCAGGTTTGTGTGCTTGTAAACCATAACCAGATGTCAAACCCTATTGCTGAATAAACTACACACTTGGTTACAGGACATACTATCTATGACACCTTGCTGTCTAGCTTTCATAGTGCTGGAAGGTGCTGAGCAGACTGCTGGGACAAAAAGACATCAGTGCTCTTATCCATTACTGTACTCTGCATGCTATAATACTGCCAGGTAAGAGATGTCCTTGCTATATCCATTCACTTCCACTTTGGAATGGGAATATTTATTCTGTCACTGTATGTTCAGAAGCAAGTAATTTATTTAAAATTTTATATATTTAAAAAAGTTTTGGTCTACCAACATACTACCCTGAATACACCTGATTTTGTCTGATCTCAGAAGCTATTCAAGGGTCAGGCCTTATTAGTACTTGGATGGGAGACAGCCTGTGAATACTTTTAATTTTATAGGAGCTCACAGTTAAGCAATTGCTTCAACAAATTAAGACTTCAGAGTTTTAAATTGTTGGAACTGTTAAAGACTGAGGACATTTGAAGTTGGATTATATTTTGAATTACGATATGAACAAGAGACTTTGGGTCAAAGGGTGAAAGATTTTGATTTGAAATGATGCATTTGGGTGTCACCTTGGCAAAAGGTAGGGTTGTGATAGTTAATCTAAATTATCTACGTAAGAGCTATGTAGCATGAATCTTAAAAGGTTTTATTAATAAAAACAAACCTGGAGCCAGGTATTGGGGTGAACGCTGAAAGACCAGAGAAACAGAACCAGCCACAGCTAATCTCATCTTGCCAATACCTCAGCTGATCTCGTTTTCTCAAACTGGAATCCTCTGTGTCCTCATCTAATGGATCTCAGCTGAACTACTGCTCAAAGCCTAAAAGCTTAACCAGACTCTAGTCCCCGGTCCTCATGCCTTATATTTCTTTCTGCTTCCTGCCATCACTTCCTGGGATTAAAGGTGTGTGGCACCATGCCTGGCTATTTCCAGTGTGGCTTTGAACTCACAGAGATCCGGATGGATCTCTGCCTCCAGAAGACTAGGATTGAAGGTGTGTGTGTGTCACCATTTTCTGGCCTCTATGTCTATCTAGCAGCTGTTCTGTTCTCTGACCCTCAGATAAGTTTATTGGGGGTATACAATATATTGACCACAGACCTGGAATTCTCTGGGAGATGTGCCTTTGGGCAAGCCTGTGGGGGGTGCTACCCTGATTGGGTTAATTGAGGTAGCAAAGGTGGCTCCCTGTGACTGGTGTCCTTTCCTGGACTAGGATCCTGGATTGTATAAAAAGGAGAAAGAAGGCTGAAAGCAGGTATTCCTTGTTACTTGCTTCTTGACTGTGGATATGATGTGATCAGGTGTTTCAGACTCTTGCTGCCTCAACTTCTCCACCATGGTGGGTTGGATCCTTAAACTATGAGCCAAAGTCAACTCTTTCTCCTTTATATTGTTTTGTCTGGGTGTTTTGTTTTTTTTTTAATCACAAGAACAGGAAAAGCAACTTAGACAACCAGCATTTATTTTATGCTTGTATTGAAATGAAGGGTTTCACAAGAAGAAAGAAACCCTAGCTGTGTGAGTCCAGGTCTTCAAAAAGGCAGACTTGGAGATAGGACCCAGCTTGCAAAGGTTTTATTAGGAGAAATACCTGTGTGAGGAAACATGAGGTGGAGAGGGAGCCAGGAAAAGGCTGGGAGAATATTCAGACTGTCAATCAAGTCTGAGCTTCATAAAGGAGAGATGGAGGAGAGACTGGGCGGGACCTCCTAAACTATGTTATGGTTTGTAGAGAGCGTCAACAGACCTGTGAGGGACACCTTAAGCTAAAGTCAGTCCTTAGAGAGGTGAGTGCTGCTGTGCAGTGGGCATGCCTTAGTCACCAAGATGCCCATGGTGATTGACCAGAAACAATGGAGGCAGGGCTTAATTAACAGAGCTGCTAAGGGATACCTTCAACTAAATCCCAAGCAGCTGAAGGTTCAAAGGCGCATCCTCATAGCTGTCACATCAGCTCATAGTCAGAATTCCTGGGCCACCCAATCAGAGCATCTGATAAGTACTGACCTGTAAACGCCATGCCTTATTATTGATAGTCTGAATGGTTCAAATCCAGGTTTCTTGGGCTTAATCTTTTAATAGCTGTCGTCAGGTGTCCATGCCATTTACTAATGACAGACAGCACTTTTCAGACTACTGAGTCATACTAGTTTTCTCTCTGTGCAACAAATTACCATAGTCTTCACTGCCTAAAGCAATGGCTATTATTATCTCACAGACATGCAGGCCATAAGCCCAGGTTTCCTCAACGGGGTCCTCTGTTTAGGACATAATGAGGCTGAAATCAGTTCTTTTAGGGGGCAAATTGGCCATCAGTTTGGAAGTTCATGGAAAGAATTCACTTCCAGAATCTTTCAACGTGTTAGTAAAACTTAGTCCCTTGGGGTTGTAGAACTAGTTCTTGTGGCTGCCAACCATGAGTCATTGATGGAATTTACAATCTGCTGATGTAAGAGGTCCTTCCACCTACAGCCTCACACCCCTTTCTTGTTTGTGTGTGTGTACTTTTTGTGTATGTACATGTGTGTCTATGCCTGTGTATGTGTGTATGAATGAAGAGGCCAGAGATATACATTGGGTTCCTTCTCTATCACTCTCTACCTTAATTTTTGAGACAGGGTCCTCACTGATCCTCCATCTTACTGATTGGCTATACTGGGTTCCAGAAAGTTCTGGAGCTCCTCCAGTTTCTGCAACGTCAGTTCTGGAATTACAGGTGTGTGCCCCCATGGCTCAGTTTTGACTTGGGTTCTGGGCATCTAAACCCAGGCCACTGTAACTTGCATATCAGGTAGTCCAGCTGGGCAGCCATCTTCCCAGCCCTCACTTTTTTCCAACTTTCAAATTTCTATGACTTTCTTTTTGCCCACTGGAAGGAACTAGCTCATGTTATTAGGGTGGCCTGATGATTAGCTGTTTCTATCTGCCAGAGTGCTTTCTGGTGCAATGTAACAGCCACTATTGTAGCAGGCTTGCTTTGACTGCCACCCCCCAAAGCAGGACATGGAGTAGTACTGCCTTGCCCTCCTATTTCTGGCTTTGAGTATAAAATTGGTCTCTTGTCTCTGCTCAAATACTTCCCTCTTCCATAGACACTTGGGGATCTGTCAGGCCTGATACTCAGAAGGAAATGGACATATGTGAGAGCCAAGTGATAGACACTTCGATGGAGAAGTCCTTCCCTTGCAATGTCCCCAAAGACTTCTCCAACCTCATTGATAACTCATGTTCTAGAAGCTGGCCAAGCATCAACAAACATGTCGGAATGCTTTAAAGCATGTACTACCATGTGACCCACATAGAGAAATGTGCAAATTGTTCTTTTCCTCATGCACATAGACATCCATTCTTCCAATCCCAGCATGTAAGTGCTTCGCCAGTTTTACTGGTCAGATGTGTAACTGCCTCTTTCACGTCTCACTTAGATGACTGAGGTCACAGTGTTAAGTTTTATAGATTCCTTCTTGTTTTGTTCTATATAAAGTGTCTGGCACTGAGTGGCAGAACTTAATGAATGGACCCTTAAAGAACCTGCTGGCAGTTGGAAGGACTGTTGCTGTAAACTTTCTACCCCACGGTCCCATACTGTTCATACTCCAGTCTGTTTAACTCACTGCTCTTTAAGCTGTGTGGAATGATCTTTTTAAAGTTAAACTGGTTTAGAAAAACTCAAATCTTGTCTTCCATGTATGGATTCTGTAAGTGCTGTCAACTCCAAATATCTGTGAGGCTAAGAAAACAATAATGAACTGTTTTTAAAGTCTCTGTCTGAAGCTCTTTGTCTCCTAGTCTCTGAAACTCCTGTGTTCTTTTAATCCCTCAAATAAACATGGAATTTTGATTCACTCAGAAGTGTCTTGGATATGCCAGGCAATTCTAGAAACACTCACTACAACAATTCCTGTGGGTTGACAAGCATTATCCATCACTAGCATTAAGGACCTGAATAACTGTCAATTTTAAGAAAACCTGGTTTGGTTAGGTGTAAATGTGAACCTATTTTCTTTGTCAGTGCTTTTAATGTGGTGCCTGGGTGGAATCTCTGGCAGGCACTTCTTTAAGAATTTCACAGTAAAGTAGAGTGATTTCTCTATAGAATCCATCTCTTAAGTAAGTCCAAGAAAGACAACCTGCAAATGGGTAAGCAGTTGCTGAACATGAGGCAGAAACCTTAGGATATAATGTTCCTTACTCTATGAATGGGAAAGAATCAGACAAAACATTTGTCATCACTCATATGGGACTAAAGAAGCAAATACCTGTCAAGTTAAGTTTTCTTGTTATATAGCAACCACTTTCAAGAACCACCAATCAATCTTTATACAGAAAAGTTACTCAACATGATAAAATGATATCTTCTATAACTGGTGTTTTCCAGAGTGAATTCTAAGAAAATTAATCGTTAAGAATAAAAATGAGGTTGGCAGTAGTCTTGCATGCCAGAACTTGAGCAGTGGATACAAGAAGATCAAGATTTCAAGATCAACCTTGGCTACATAGCAAGTTCAAGGCCAGCCCAGGCTATGTGAAACCACATTGTGTGTGTGTATATGTGTATGTGTGTGTGTGTCTTGTTGGAGGAAGTTTGTCACTGGGGTTGGGTTTTGAGGATTCAAAACTCCATTCAACACCAAGTATCTCTCCCTCTCTCTTCCTGCTGCCTGTGGATCAGGATGTTGCTATTTCCAACACCATGCCTGCTGCCATGCTTCTTGCCCGATGATAATGAACTAAACTTCTGAAAGTTTTGCATGAAAGCTCCTAAAAAAATGCTTCTTTTTAAAAGTGAGAGTTATCTTGGTCATGCTGTTTTTTCACAGCAATAGAACAATAGAATAGTTCCTTAATCACTATTAAGGAACATGTGTGCAGTAATACATAAGAAAACAAATAATAAACAGATAAATCATTGAATTTTTGTTAAAAATTGGTACTGTCAGAGAGATTATTTCATTTAAACCCCATGGATTTATTCAAGCAATCAGTGAACCAAAATTTCATTGATCAGCTACTGTATGTCAAAGCCTAGGATGTCTTCTGAGGACTTGGTATGCATGAGTGAAGGAAGTGAACACTTTTATGCTAAGGATCTTCCCTTCCACAGAAAGTTTAAAATAATGTAATGAACATATGTAGTAAATATGGAGAATATATATATATAGGTGAGAAGACTTTCATCTATCAATGTGGACTGTTTGGATGATTAATTACAGAGCTATGGGTGACTAAAGGACAGAGTTTATTGATAAAGCAAGCAGTTAGATCTTAGTATGTCATATTTGTGTTTATATTTGAAACTCGACATGTAACTACATTTTTTCACTACTTTATCCCTTTTCTTTTATTTTTAACTAAACCCTTTAGTAAGTAGCATTTTTACAGCAGTGTGTGTGTGTGTGTGTGTGTGTGTGTGTGTGTGTGTGTGTGTGTGTGTGTGTAATAGCAAGCTTAGATGATTTCCTTTTCAATGATTAATAGGGTGAAAAGCAAAGAAAAGCAATAATGATGAGAGTCTGATATTCTCTACTATGCCTATATTCTTTGTTATATGTGACATCACTCCTATTGACGGATATCTTTTCATCCTTTATCCCTGCTGTCTTCAGCCCCCTACTCTTGGCTTCTGTGAGAACAATGTTTGAGATTCCAGGCTTTCCAACAAGTCACTAATTTCCCTGACTTAAAAATCTTTGCATTCGATATGGCCTGTGCTTGGAGCATCTTGCTAGAGCAATCAACCTGATTAGTTCTCACATGATTTTTAACTCTGTAACTGGATATTACCTTCTCAATGGCCATTCTGTTTTATTATAAAATCTGCTCTGCATTCTAGCCACTAAAGACTCTTCATTTCTTTGTTCTGCAATGGTCAGACCCTTCTAACATATATATATATAGTTGTGGACTTTCATATATGGGGTCTAGCGAGAGAGAGAGAGAGAGAGAGAGAGAGAGAGAGAGAGAGAGAGAGAGAGAGAGAGAATGAATTAAATACTTGAGGATGTATTCTTGAGCGGGGGTAGGGGGTGGGGTGGAGGGGTGGGGTGGAGGGGTGGGGTGGGGTGGGTTGTAGAACTTTGGTGACCCCCTTATTTTCTCTTTAGCTCTCCAGTTGCACCAAGGCTGCCAGTTTTCTCCATCATATGTTCCCTTCCACAATCCCGAAGCCAATTGGGTCCAACAGTTATGGACTGACACTGTAATTGCAAATAAACCTGTTTATCACAGATTTTTTTTTTTGTCCCAGTGACAGGAAGCTAGCTCAATGACAAATCTAATGTGTTTGGCATGAGTTCTTATTGGTTCAGTGATTCTCCTAAGATAGGTCAGAATCAATTGTCTGGTTAGGGTGATACACTTCAGTCATCACAACTGGTTGGGAGAGAGTCCCTTTGGAAAAATACCCATGTTGTGGTTGATGGGCTCCATCCAACACTTGCCTAGCAGACTTCTCCATGAGGTTGTTGCATAATATAGAAGCTTGTTGACCCAAAGAGAGTAATCCATGAGTAAATAAAAGAGAGGATCCAAGATGGAAGTCTCATTGTCCACATCGTCCTCTTAGAAATGACCCTCTGTCTCCTATGCTATACTGTATTTATTAGAGTTAAGTCACTGGGTCCAGCTCAAGCTCCAGGAACAGGAGTTTAAAAGTATTTCAAAATCATAAATCCATATTCTGAAAGCCAATTCCCTGCCCCTAAGATGGGATATTTGGGCTCAGTGGTTCTTTAATTTGGTTTTGGTTGGTGTGATAAAACACTGACAAAAAATAAGTTGGGTGCAGAAAAAGATTTATTTGCCTTATAGGTTCAGGTCCATCACCCACAGAAGCAGAGGCAGGAACCTCTGAGACCACAGAGGAGTGCTGCTTACTGACTTGCTTCTCCTGGCTTGCTCAGCTACCTTTGCTAGATAGCTTAGGCTTCCTTGCGCAGGGATGACAACACCCATAGTGAGCTGTGTTCTCTGACGTCAATTAGTAATCAGGAAAAAAACACCCCTCAGACATACCCAGAGGCTATTCTGATGGAAGCAATTCCCCAACTGAGATTCTCTTTTCCAGGTATGTTGAAGTTTGTGTCCAGTTGACAAAACTAATGGGCACAGTTGTTAAATATGATAATGTGTATATATTACTTAGACATTCAAGCTTTTGGTGACTGGTGTTCTTTCATTAGAGACATCATCCAGGTGTATTGGAACTCTGTGGTTTTAGTTACACCATCCCCCTTCCAGGCAAGGATAATTGCCTCCTAGAATAAACATCTCAAATAGCAAAACACTGCTTCTAATCACTACCCTTGCTCTGTGCCTCAAGATCCTTCTGGGAGTTTCTACTGCTCAGGACAATAGGCAGAGTTTTAACATGGTTTACTCTCCCCTCCCTTGCACAATTTATTTATTTATTTTTCTGTTTTTTAAGTTAAAAATAGATTCTTTTCCTGTACAATACCTCCTGACCACAGTTTTCCCCTTTCCATTCCTTCCAGCTCCCCACCCCAGCTCTCCTCTTCCCCAGATCCATTTCCTCTATTTCCTCTTCAGAAAAGAGCAGGCCTCCAAGAGACAAGAGCCAAACAGGACAAAACAAGATGCCATAAAACACGGCAAAAGACCTCATGTCAAGGCTGGACTAGTCAGCCCAAAAGGAGGAAAGGAGTGCCAAAAGCAGTCCCAAAGAGTCAGAGATACACTTGCTCCCACTGTTAGGCATTTCTCAAAATACCAAGCTCACAGTAAGAACATACACGCAGAGGACCTGGTGTAGACACAAGCAGGCCCTGTGCTTGTGGCTTCGGTCTCTGTGTGCACATATGAACCCTGCTTAGTTGATTCTGTGGGCCTCCTGGTATTCTCCTGGTGTCCTCCAGCCCCTCTGACTCCTACAATCTTTCCTCCTCCTCCTCGTTCACAGGGTTCTCTGAGTTTCAAGAGGAGGGATATGATGGAGATCTCTAACTTAGACTTTCTCTGTATAATGTCTGCTTGTGGGTATCTGTACGTGCTCCTAACTGTTGTCAGAGGAAGCTTCTCTAATAACAAGGGGATAAGGCATTTATGACTATAGCAGAATATCATTAGGAATAATTTCATTGATTTTCTTTTCTCCAGTCATGTTTGGTTCTATCTTAAGACTCTGGGCTATTCAGTTTCTGGTTTTGGCCATCCAGGAAGTATGGGGCATGGACTTCCTTTCTTGACATGGGATCAAGTTAACCAAACATTGGTTGTCCACTCCCACAAGTTCTTTACCACCATTGCTCCAGCATGTCTTGCAGGCAGGACAGATTGCAGGTCAAGGATTTTGTGGCTCAGTTGGTGTCCAGGTTTCTCTTTCTGTAGCCTGCAGAGAACCTTCTCCTGCCAAAAAGACTAGAATGTAGAGGTCTGTCTATTCTTGAATGGCCTTTCTGTAGCCCACCTCCACAGGGAGTCTGTTCCCATCACCACACTGGCCTCTCTTATTCCAGGAATCACTAGGTATCTGAAGCTGTTACTCTCCCGAACTTGAATATTTTCTGTGTTAGTTCCCTGACCCCAGACACTTAACATTTTAAACTCTTTTTTCCATCTACAAGAGGAAAATGTTGCACTAAGCATCCCTGTCTATCTCAAGACCAAATTTTTATCACAACTCACTCTAAACAGTTGAAGTTATTGAAAGACTTGGACTTTGAATCTCTTTCGTACATCAAACTTTAACTAGATATAACCAAGCACCCTTTACAAACTAATAACTGAGACATTTTTATTTCTCACCATGAAAAGACCTTAGATTCATTCATTCTGTCTCAGCAAAGAACGTTTTAGTCATTTGCACATTATCAATATTATTCCTGTATAAGTAAAAGTATGTTTCACTTTTCCCTGTGAGTTAATGACAGAAGTATGTGTTCCTTTGCTTTTCATGTTAATAAAACTCAGCTGTGTTTTGAATTTTTCTGTTTTGAAGTTTCTAGTGGTCGGTCTTTTCATTCTCTAGCCCTTTCCTGTAGAGTCTTCTAATTATAGAAGTTTGGTTGAGATCTTCCTCTGTAAGTAGACTTCAAGTTCCGGGAGATAATAACTATGTCTGTGCTTGCTCTGGTGTATCCCAGCACTTAGCTGTACAAGTAAATGCATGGCCTTCTAGTGTACATTTTTTAAACAAATGGGTAAATAAATTTGCATGACCTCAGGTTCAAAACCAAAAAAGTACATGCACACATACTTCTTTAATTCTTGGTGCTTTGGGACTTTGAGTTTTAGGCAATGGTGGCTTTTTTTTTCTACTTAATAAAGATGGATCAGTCTTCACTGCTATATTCATTTGTGTTTATCCATTGCAAAAGCCATCTAATGGCCTGGAGAAACGCGATCTCAACACCCTTTCCTTCTGACATTGAGATAACATGCCTGAGCAGCTGTGCAGCATCATGGCTGCTACAGAAATCCCTCTCTGAAAAGCCGAGGCTATCATGTTACAGCCCAGAGCCTGGGATCTGATTACTCTTGCTATAGAAGCCTGGAAAGCTACAAATGTCATTAGTAGCCATTAAATGACTTGGCTTGGCTTTCAAAGACTATCTCTGATGTTTGCCTCTAGGATCTCCCATGGCTGTAAATTCTATAAATTGGGCATGCATTTTCACAGGGATGCATATTGCTCAATTATTTGAAGTGAAATCAGAGGCTGAAACTAAGAATTCGAATGGGGATCCAAGTCTTGGAATTAAGTGTGTGTGAGTATTGGCACACTCAGATTGTCTTCTACACCCCACCCACAACTCCCTTCAATTTAACTGTACTCAAGCACTTTCATTCTGCATCTAATTTTAATGTGCAAACCATCTCATTCCCTGCAATTGTAAAGCATGTGTTAGCACTTAAGCAGCTGGAGGGGGTTGCCTAAGGTAAGAGGATTGATAGCACAGACCAGGCATCTTAAAATGGCTTTGTGTGATTTGGCATTACTAGCTAAGGCTTTATGTTCAGGTTCCAAGCTGTCTGTTCGGGGCTTAGAGAAACTCAGGCAGTGAGCTCATGGGGATATTTTATTCCTGTTACTTGGTGTTGATATTTCAGGATATTTTTGCATGACAAGCATCTACTTAAGGAAGTCTGAAGGTATATTCACAATCTGCTTTCTTAAAGGGGCTGGAAAAAGGAATATATTTGTCTGAGCATGATAGAGAAGTGGTTGGAAAGTGTGATTAAGATCTATCAAAACTATTACGTCATGGAGAAAAGCAAAAGGATTTGTGAAAATGCAAATTTGATTGCTGTTTAACCAATGTCTCTTCTTACTACATCTTTGAGATTAAGAAAATTCAGCTTATGTCTACATTATCTTCACCTTAAGGAAGAGGGGGAGTCCAGAATTAAAGTCAGCACTTTGGATAAAAATGACCACAGGAATCCAAAATAATCTAAGAAAATTCTTTAAACACCTGTAAACTTTAAACCACTAAACTATTACAACCAGCACCTCAAACTTTGCGTATGTTTTACATGCATCACTTATCTGGGCTTAATTGTATTATGAGCAGTGAAACCCAGTAGTGACAGTCTGAAGGCATAATCTTTGCTTATTGATCCAGAGATGCATCCTATCTACATGTTAGCATCTCAGCAGTTGGCAGTGTCATAACTGATGATATTTAAAAGGTGTGAATCCTTCCTTCTTCCCCTTTCTTTTAATGATAGTTTTATCTTGGGAAAAACAGGTTCTTAGCTTTGAATACATAATGTTGTGGAATATTAGTTTAAGATGTGTTACATTCATTTATGCTGTGGAATGTTTGTTTAATAATGAAAAAGTGTGTTGCATTCTTTTTTTTTTTTTTTTTTTTTTCGAGACAGGGTTTCTTTGTGTAGCTTTGCGCCTCTCCTGGAACTCACTTGGTAGCCCAGGCTGGCCTCGAACTCACAGAGATCCGCCTGGCTCTGCCTCCCGAGTGCTGGGATTAAAGGCGTGCGCCACCACCGCCCGGCCGTGTGTTGCATTCTTTTGTTGCATTTGTTTAACTCTGTGAAGCTGTGTTACTTTGCCTTTCTAAAACACCTGATTGGTTTAATAAAGAGTTAAATGTCCAATAGCTAGGCAGGAGAGGGACAGGTGGGGCTGCCAAGCAGAGAGAATAAATAGGAGGAGAAATTTATGCTCAAAAGAAGAGGGAGTAATTAAAAAGGAAAAAGAGAGGAAGAAGCCAGGAGCCAGCCACCCAGCCACATAACCAGCCACAGAGTAGGAAGGGAAGAAAGGTATATAGAATTAAGAAATGTAAAAAGTCCAGGGGCAAAACAGAGAAGAAGAGAAATGGGTTAATTTAAGTTAGAAGAGCTGGATAGAAATAAGCCAAGTTAAGGCCGGGCATTCATAAGTAAGAATAAGTCTTCATATATTTATATTTGGGAGCTGGGTGGCAGGCCCCCAGAAAGTAAAAATAAATAAATAAACAAACAAATCAACTACAACATAGTGCAATTAGGGCCAACAAGATGTCTCAGCAGGCACACCAAGCCTGATGATCAGAATTTGACTCTCTGGACCCATATGGTGAAAATAGAGAACAGACTCCAGCAAGTTGTCCTCAGACCTTTGTATGTGTGTCATGGTAGGCATGGACAGAGGCACACATGTACAAACACACAAATAAATCTAATTTAAAAATGGAGTGGTTAAGTTCACATCTGATAAATACAAACATAAATATTAGCGACCAATACTTTAGAAATATGTTATTTAGAAATATATATATGTATATATATGTGTGTGTATATATATATGGTAGTCATATAGGTAGCTTTCTGAGACAACCACTCATTTTGACTCTCAGCCCATGGCTGAAAAGTATTGAGTTGTATGAGGTATTCACTGTAGATACTGCTTGCTGAGTAGACAGACTTCTGACTTACTTATTTAGCCAAACTTTATTGTGCATCTACTATATGGTCGATGTTTCCTTTGAGCCAGGTTTAGAGTAGAAAAAAAGTGAGGAAACACCACATAATGCCCTCTGACATGCAGATCATTTTAACTTATGAACAAGCAAAACCAAATATTTTAGTTTATTTTTATACTTTGTTAAATATTTAAGAATTTTGTACACTATATTTTGATCATATTAACTCCCAACTCCTCCTGTAACTGCCAGATTTATCCCCATCTCCATGCCTTCCTCAAATATGTGGCCTCTTTTAGTAAATTGCTTTAAGTTTAATAACCCATTGATTCCAATTTGTGATGTCCATATACTTTTGCTCCCAAAAGCCCATCCCTTGAAACATGGTTAATCTACAAGGAGTCACACTCTTAAAGAAAATCCAAATCCATTGCCTTGGAAAGAATCTTCTATTATTTCTTTTCTTAGAAACAGTCTTCTGAATCTCCACCCTCAGCACTGGAACATGAACTCTGCAGTATAGCTCTTCAGTCCTTAGCCTGCACTGTAACATTAGGTCCCTTAATGTCCTGTCCTATTTATAAAATTGTATCTTCTTTGTCAAATGCTTTTTTCAGAGTTAAAGGACAAGATGGACCTGTGTTTTCATGCATTTTTTTTTAAAAAAAGTAGTTTCGTTTAACTTTATTTCTGTAAGTTCATCAAATCTTAAGAGGATTGTGGCTTGAAGCAAAACACAGCAAAGCAAAAAAAAAAGGAGCAGACAGTTTCATGTGTCTGTATGCACATGTGCATGTATCTGTGTATGTGTGGAGATATGCCACATACATACATGTGTCCATGGAGGCTAGAAGAAGACATGGGATGCACTGGAATTGGAGTTGTAGGGTGTTGTGAGCTGCCTGATATGGGTGCTGGGCAAGGGTCCTCTGGAAGAACAGCAGTGCTCTTGACCACTGAGCCATCTGTCCAGCCCCAAGGAGAAAACTTTCGAAAAGAATTAAATTCTAGTCAACAAATCAAATAGAGTTCTTAACTAAATGATTGTCCTTAACTAGTGTCCATATGAATATCCTTAACTAATGATCATCCCTGAAAGAAAGCAACCAGTGAAAATGAGATGGTCTCTTTTCTTCTTAACTACCCAAAGAAGAGAATTATAAAACATAACCACACAGCACAAGAACTCCTTTGGATTTGGAGAAACATTTTTCTTTCCCTTCCTTATCACATCTTGGTGCTACTACTTGGCAATGACTGCCCAGTATCACCTAAGAGCCCATCTTAGGCCCACTGTATTAGCCACATGTGATCCTTGGACTCTGCAGGCTGGGACAAGAGAGCAACTACTAGACCTGTAGGGCTCACACAGGGAGATGCTGTTTCAACCCCACAGCCTTTAGAAGCAGCTCACTTGGGGATGTGAATTTTGTTTCTGCCTTTCACTCCAAAATCATTAAGATTCATGATTCATAAATTTTCAGAAAAATAATCATTAAATAATTTATGCAACAATAGTACATGTACATTATGAAAATAATGAAAGCCAAATGAATAATTAAAATGTTAATATTTTATTATGCTTTGAAGTCAAGTCTATGTAAATGAACAGTACAATGTTAAGATATTTTTTACAAATAAACTTTTATGTCATTTTACATTAAACACTCAGACTCCTTTAAAGAAACATAAATGATAATAAATAATGCACTTATAATTTCAAAATGCATACATGTAGAAAAGGTTTCACATCCCTGTCAGGGAAATACACATTGAAAATCATAATCAGCTAACACCTGACACCTGTTAGAATGGACATTATCAAAACATAAGTGGTAACAAGTGGCAACAGTGGAGAGGACAATGACAAGGATGTAGTGAACTAAAGAACCATTGTAAACTCTTGGAGGATGTAATTTAGTGCGACTATTTTCAGAAACAGGATGAAGGTTCTTCAGAAAGATGAAAATAGCATCCCTATATGTTCTAGCATTTCCTATATCCTGTGTGTGTGTGTGTGTGTGTGTGTGTATACTGAAATAGGTATATCAAAAAGGAGTCTACACTCTATCTAGTGTAGACTAGATATTTCAAAATTATTCATAGTAGCCAAGCTATGGAAACAAATAAAGGGTCCTTCAATCAATGAACAGATAAAGAAAACATGCTATATGCTTTCATATATGTGTAAACATATTTATGTAATGAAATACTATGGAGGCTTAGGGAATTTTGTTAATACACATATAACTGAATAACTATTATCAGTGGGATGAAAAGACAAGTGCTATATGATCTCACTTAAATGTGGAACTTAAAGTTAATGATTTTATTGAAACAGAACAGAAAGTTTATCACTTGGGGCTGAGTGGGGAACAGAGTCTTGGAAAAAGATAAGAAATTTTCATGATCTATTGCACTATGTGTTTAACATAATATCTAGACATTTCCAAACAATAAAGCATAGGTTTTAACATTATCACTATAGTAGCAATGGTGATAGGGTAATGGGTAAGTTTATTAGCTTGGTGCACTCTTTCTGTAATATATAAATGTATTAAGGACCATGCTGTACTTCACAAATATTCATAACTATTATTTAATAATCAAAATAATAATTGAGAATCACAGAAATTAAATCACTGATGTAAAATATTTTAAAATTATTGATTAATAATGCCAAATTGTTTCCATAAAGTTTATCTCACACCGGACCTTCTTGAACATTGTATTCTTCTGAAGGCCAAGAACAGAAGAGCTTACCTCACAAAAAAGTAGGGTTTTCTAGAGTAGAGTTTAGTGCAAGGCATCAAAGATCATACAGAATCTGCAACAAATATCAAGAAGCAGAGTCCAGATAGTTGGAAGAAGCCATTCTGGACCAGTCCCTGGCTTGAGGACTATGAAACATTTCATGCCTACTTCCTACTGTGGTTTTTTCCTTGGCTAACCATTTCTTATCCTGACTTGCTAACATGGATACCAAGATAGTTACTAAATGATGAGCTCTTTATATCTCACTTAAATGTAGAACTTAAAGATAATGATTTTATTGAAACAGAACAGAAAGTTTATCACTTGGGGCTGAGTGGGGAACAGAGTCTTGGGAAAAGATAAGAAATTTTCATGATCTATTGCACTATGTGTTTAACATAATATCTAGACATTTTCAGACAATTTCAGCTATGGTACAAATCTCTTATGAAGGATTTGGTAAATTTCAGTTCAAATTCCTAAGAAGGGGAATATGTAAATCACCTCTAAGCCCAGGGGTGGTTCTCCTGAGGACCAAGAGTGTTTCTTTGGCTAACACATCATAGCTGGGAGATGAAGGTCACATGTTCAAAAAGGAGGTGGAATGGAGGGACTAGGTGTGAGTTCAAAGAGAAACCAATGTAAAAATGCCAAACGCAGGATGGAAACACTCAGGCTGGCATCGCTCAGTGCTGCCTCTTGTTCCTCAGCCTGCTTTGCTAAAAGTCACCTGCATCTCATTATTTCATGTGTGAATTTTCATGGATGATGCAAAATTTCAAATCATCTCTGTATCACTCACCTTTAATACGTCATTACTCTATCCAGCCCATTGTTTGCCTTGCAAATGATTATTTTTCCTCAGAGCTTTCTATGTAAGGTTTTTATATACTCAGGTTCCTAGGGCTCTCTTATTTGTGGCCCACAGGTCCTCCTTTTGGAAGTTGCCTTCTCATGGAAGGTGACTCTGACATGTTCCAGTTCATGAAAGCAACGTCTTCCATCGTTTCTTCTCTCTTTTGCTTTGTGTGAATACTGAAGAAAATCCCTTGTCATTTTGAGTGAGTATATTTTCAATTGCATTTATTTTGGATTGTTTTAGAGAATTACATGTAATCCCTTAAGGGATAAAATAAATCTTGAGACTATGTGAGAAATTGTACATACTATTTCATTTTTGTTTCATTTAGTTAATATTCACACCTTTCTCACAAGCATAATTTATGTATTAAACATATCAGCACACGCTATTCTATCCAGGATATATCAGAAGGTTTTACAACATCATTCTATTTAAAAACTTCCTTCTTAAGGACCAGAGAGGTAGGTAGCTCAATAGTTAAGAGCATTTGTTGCACCTCCAGAGGACAGGGATTTAGTTCCTAGCACCCACATTGTGGTTTACAACCACCCACCCATTACTGCAGTTCCAGTGAATCTTCTCAATTTCATAGGCACCAGGCACACACATGATATACACACATACATGCAGACAGACATTCATATACATAAAGTAAAAATAAATAAATTTTTTAAATAACGTGGACAAAATATAAATAGATGGCTAGTAGAAGACATAGTGTTAATTGGAATATTGAAATATTCCATGTCAGAACAACACAGTTCTGGACCAAAGCAGGGTAACTCAACAGAAGAACAGAAATTTTAGTAGGATACCAAGTGGTGAGCATCTCCAGGCCTTTGTTATTGAATGCTCTGGAAATGTTAGGAAGCAAAATATAGGAACATGAAATGGCCTCAAGATCTAAGGTGTGGGTTACTAAGTTGATTGAAGGTGTGGTTCCCATAGGGAAAGATCAGAGGTAAATGTGGTTATGGTGAGATTTAGGCCTATGAGCAGAACAGAGATTGGCAAATTTGGGATAGACAACCTCGAGACAGAGACTTGGACATCAGCAACATGTAAGCAGATGTCCACACTATGCCTATGCTGGACATTCCTTCAGTTCATGAAGCATAAGAGAAGAAATCCAGAAATCCAAGTGTATTCCTTACTAAGATACTGGATTTCACCACAAAGATACCCCCACAACAGACTGCTGGCAATGGTCGAGATACAGCCCAAACTGACCTACTCTGGTGATGGGATGGCCAAACACCCTAATTGTCGTGCTAGAAACCTCATCCAACTACTGAGGGATTTGGATGCAGAGATCCATGGCTAGGCCCCGGGTGGATCTCTGGGAGTCCAATTAGTGAGAATGAGGAGGGTTTATATGAGCGAGAATTGTTGAGACCAAGGTTGGATAAAGCACAGGGACAAATAGCCAAATGAATGGAAACACATGAACTATGAACCAATGGCTGAGGGGTCACCAACTGGATCAGGCCCTCTGAATGGGTGAGACAGTTGATTGGCTTGATCTGTTTGGGAGGCATCCAGGCAGTGGGACCGGGTCCTGTGCTCATTGCATGAGTTGGCTGTTTGAAACCTGGGGCCTATGCAGGGTCGCTTGGCTCGGCCTGGGAGGAGGGGACTGGACCTACCTGGACTGAGTCTACCAGGCTGATCTCAGTCCGTGGGGGAGGCTTTGCCCTGGAGGAGGTGGGAATGGGGGATGGGCTGGGGGGAAGCTGAGGGGGGCGGGAGGGGGGAGAACAAGGGAATCCGAGGCTGATATGTAGAACTGAATTGTATTGCAAAATAAAAATTAAAATTAAAAAAAAAGATACTGGATTTTGGATTTTAAGCATCTTAAAAAGCAAATATAGAGGCTGGAGAGATGGCTCAGTGTATAAAGGGCTTGCCCAATAAGCATAAAGACCAGAGTTCCTGCCCTCAGAACCCTTGCACAAGCCAGTCAGGTGTGTCAGCCACTTATAATCCCAGCACTCTAGCCAACAAACTCCAGGCCTAGTGAAAGACCCTGCCTCAAAAAATAAAGTGAAGAGTGCTAGAGAAAGACACCTGATACTAAATGTGGGTCTCTGCATATCCACACATATGCATGTTCAACCCCACACACAAATATGCGTATACAAATTCTCAAAAAACCTATACAGAAAACAAAATAAACCAGAAAACAAACAAAGATAGAGAACCCCACAAACCAGGTTATCAACATGAGAGACAGGAACCTAAATGTGAAGAACAAGGTCAGGAAGGTTAACAAGCCTAGAATTTTGGAGGAAGAGGTCCAAAGTGCTTTATATATGGAGAGCAGATCCAGAAGGGCAGCTGGCAATTTCAAAAGTCTGATGTTTGCTTGGCAATTTGAATACCACAGGTAATTTGGTTCCACCAAGATCAACTTCCATTAAAGAAATCTACACAAGTGGGAGAGAGCAATGTTTAAAGGTATCAAATTATAGGTAGAAGAGTAATGAGAAATTTATAAATATAGACTGTACTAAATGCTATTTCCAAGCTCATAGCTTTTAAAGAGAGAGAGATAGAAAAAAAAAAAGAAGTGAGTTGTGTAGTGAATGAGGTAAGACCAGGGACTTTTTTTTTCTCTTGTATTTCTTGGGATTTGTTTGACAATAGAGAAACTGAGCTTTGTCACATGGTAAACAGAAAGAACCAGATGGTGGGAGGAAAGGGTTATGGTGGACCTAGAGATCTCCTAGGCAAGGGAGGAACTTGTGAACTAACTTCATAAGATACTGTAGGATTATTCTGAATATTAGAGCAGGGTCCTAGGAATGGATTTCTGCAATGAGAGTTGAATGTTAATAGATCAAGAGAGAGAAAGGACAATATGTTTGACAGATTTCCCAACAAATTAAAGCCTTCTAGGTACCCAAAGAACAGGCACTGTATGTAGAACATCTTGTTATAAATAGTAATCCAACCACTCTCCTTAACATAGATGATGATGAGCCTAAATAACAAAGGTTCTCTTTAGAAATATAGTGCCAAACTAGTCAGGAAGTACACACACAAATATTGCTGTTACTT
Source organism: Peromyscus californicus insignis (assembly GCF_007827085.1). Classification (NCBI taxonomy): domain Eukaryota; kingdom Metazoa; phylum Chordata; class Mammalia; order Rodentia; family Cricetidae; genus Peromyscus; species Peromyscus californicus. Next base: position 24,782,306 of record NW_026294436.1, on the reverse strand, counting down.
GAAAAGATAGGTCATAGAATTAAGTCTACCAATTCAGATTAGTTCTTGTAGGGAGAAAGACAAACAAAGAGGGTAAAAACCTCATCTTAAATGTGAGGTCTCTCTGGGAAAGTAAATCTACTGTATGGTTACCATAATCACTCAGATAACTGCCTAGCTATTTATGTACATTTCCCCCTCTTTATCAAATTCCATATAGAGCAGAAGCATTTCAGTGATTAAGCGGAATGAAAAACTTAGCTATTACTTCAAGGTTCGTCTGATCAGGACATCCAACGAAAGATGAGAAAACGATGATTTTGTGTGGTGTAAAGATATGGGTGACACTGGCATGGGACAAATGATGCTTCTTTGGCTCTTCCTTTTACCCCCACTGTGGAGCAGGAAGCTGTGCCAACTCAGAGCTCTGCTGTTGATTCTGGACATCAAACACTTCAGCGTTTTTAAGGAGTGCCTCATTTGTAACCTGCAGAAGCCTAGAAAAGTAGTATTCTTGTATAAACTAGTGACTTCCTTACAGACTTAGAATTGTATGATACAAATGATTACAAATCGATTAAGCATACCTGGAAATTCAGACAACAGGAGTTAACGTGAAGAGCAATAACACCTCCAGAACCTCTCTTAGGGATAGAACGTCTCTTGACGGTGACAGCAAAAAGCGGGGCCACAGTTGCATTCATTGTTCAGTGAGCTTTTCTACACAGTTCAACCCACCGACAGCAATGAATGTTGATTGTGACCTTTGTAAACAATCTCTGCACAGGCGAAGGTCATCCTGGTGGGTCGGTCCTGCTTTGGAATTCGGTCTTCAGCAAACACAGAGGGCCATGGAGTAGATGGTTAGCTATAGGGTACAATCAACGGTCGATGGTTTTTATTTGAAATCCAAACTCACCGACAGCGTTGAATGTTCACTGGAGCAACCTCTAAGCCAGAGTGGTGCTGACTTTACAGTCTCCGTAGGTGTCTGAAGCCGGAGGAAAGCGGAGGAAAGCCCAGCCCTTTAAGCACACATTTTAAAGCATTTTAAAAGAGTACGAAAGAAAAGAAATGGGATTCTTCCCGCCCAGAGTTTGGCAAGCCTCCACTTTGTGCTGTGTGAAAGAAAAGGATCTGATTTTTTTTTTTCAAAAAAAAAAAAAAGCCTTTTTTGGGGGCTTAGTTCCAGGCTGTTAAAGGCAGAGAGAATGTATCATTCAAAGTAATTTGAGCTATCAAATAAAAACAACATTTCAGTACTTCATGATTTAAAAAATAGTGGGCACATATTAAAGATAGCCAGGATGTATGTAGATTATGCAAAAATGAAGCAGAATCCACTTAGATTTTCTCAAATTATATCGCTAACAGTATTGGCCCTCTATTTTTACACTGTACATAGAATAAGGGTTTAGTATACAATAAGGTTTTTAAAATTAATATAATTTCCTTAAAATGTACTTACCCAGAAACGATGAACAAATTAAACCAATTCAACCCATTTTTCTTAGCCTATGACACAACATTTCAAACTAGGGTGAAAATGAACTCAACCTACACATACTACACAAGACTCATCTCCAGTCATTTTGGTTATTAAAGTCCTAACTGTTATTTTTTTCATGATTGAGTGGAGATGAGAGTCATTTCTATCCATTTTCTAAGTCTTCTCTGAGTAACATGTATTTGTAAATTAGTATGAACTCTGTTGAACATGTCTTTACAACTGCTTTCAATCATCAATTTAAACAAAAATCCCTGTGCATGCTTCAAAGCCAGGGTAGAAAGCCAGTATATTATACTTAAGTAGGATTTTATGTGGTATTAATTTGAAAACATAAAAAATTTGAATCTGACTTTGAAGCTGTTCCTAGTCTTATACAAATTACTGCAACCGTTAATAAAATATCAGTGATCCACATAAGTCCAAATTTTGAAACATTATGACATTTTGTTCACTTAGAATACTGTAGGCTAAACCTGTAATTGTTTAGTATCTTGTAGACAAAAAGATTACATGACAATTTTTGTCTAATTGGTATTTTGAGGTAAATGGGGGTAACGATCTGCTGGCAGTATGCATTGACACAGCAGATAGTCACAGGACATAAAATTGACTAATCTAAATTATCCTGTGCGTCTCCCTTTGAGATAAGCAGTTTTCCTGCAGAGGATTGCCTTTTGTGGCAGGAAAGCACGTTCTCCTGGGATCATCTGTTTGTGTTATCAGTCTCACCTGAATGCATGTCCCTGCCCTTCCCCTGTCTGCCCATTACACCACCCTTCTCAGGGCAGCATTCCATTGTTTTTATACATACCTACCAGCTCTTTCTATATCCCTGAGCATTTGGACAAGTATGCTGAAGTAAAAGATTTCGGCCCTTAGTGTTGCCTTAACTCAGAATACAAACTTTACCTATGATAAAGCAACTTTCATCTGAGTCACAATTAATAGCAAAGCACAAGTAACTGGGCGCGGGGTGTGTGTGTGTGTGTGTGTGTGTGTGTGTGTGTGTGTGTGTGTGTGTGTGTGCAGGCATTGTTCCAGAACTTTCTAAAAATTCTCTGTAGAAAACTTAAGCCCAAATTTCTCAAATTCTTAAAAAATATAAAGAATATAATACCTTAAAATTCTTAGAAGATTTAAAGTGATTTATGTCTAGTAAGAAATTAGATTAAACATTGCATCATTTACATATACAAGTAGCAATAGAGCAATGATTAACTCTTGTTTACCTGGAATAGCAGATGCACTTTTCACATGGCTATACTTTGTTGATGAAGGAAAAAAAAAAAAAACACCTCTTAACAGTTTAAATTCTCTCTCCACAGGGAAATGGCATCTCTGCTCTTGTGGCACCTGCCTTGCAGCGATAAGAGAGTACTTCAGGACTGTATTCTAAAGGGAAAAAATGTCTACTTGGCTGATTTAACTTACCTTCCCACTAGTTTAATGTGACGCTGATTCCAATCACTATTTCTACTAACCCACCTCTTCTGCATTGTTATTTTCCCAATTTAATCACTGGCTGAATATTAATGTTGGGCAGTATTGAATTTTTCACACTTTCTGTTAGAAGGTGTATGGTTTTATTTTATTTTATTGCTGTTAGAAGATTCTGTGACTCTAGGATTCTGAATTTGTGTTAACTGTATGCCTCCTTACATAGTTTTCCTTGAATTAAGAGCCACAAGAAATACGTCATTTTCGTACAAGCATCCACCTATGTCCCTTTCATGATTTTGGAAGGTCTTTTGCACAGGTTAAAACTGATTTGCACCGATGCCAAATTTACTTTAGCTTTTATTTCTCCCCGCGAGGCTTCAGGAGCATTAAGAAATTCAGTTTTGCTTAAGGTTACTGGGTCATAAATAAACCAAAGCAATTTCTTTGCTTTGAGCAAGAGGGTCAGAGAATACATGAAATACCACTTTTAAGCAAAGCAAACTTTAACATGAATTGACAGAGGAGCATGAAAAAGAAGCACAATGTGCCTCAGTAAAAGGCCACGGGGATTTGGAATGCTGGGGTTGTCTGTTTTAGAAATAGATTGTATATCTTGTTTGATGACCTGTGTTTAATTTAAGTGACTGCCTCTGCCAGTCCTTCCAGAGGGCAAGTGTGCGAAATAGAGCATCTCAATGTCAGTCTTCAGCCTTTCCTCCGCCTGATGCCTTGACCTGAATTGGGGATGTGGGCATTGATCTGACAAATAAGCATGAACGAGGTGGTGCTAGCACACGCATTTTATCCATACTTCTAGTCAGCTGGAAATTGTCTTGGAGAGAGAGGTACACACTCAGAAGCACAGCTATACATTAGTTTCCCTTTCTGTCATGAATATGACTCTTCAAAATGCAAGAAATAAAAAAGAAAAATTCACACTTGGAACATTACTGTCTCCTTTTCCAAAGCAAGCACATGCCACCTCTAAACACACCATGGCGGAGATTCCAGCATGAAACACACCATGGCGGAGATTCCAGCATGACTGGTAGTTGGTTGTCTCCAGACACCTTGGTCATGTCTGTGTCTGTTTCCTTCAAAGTGTCATTCTTCTGTTTGGGAAAGCTCATGAAATGTCTCAGCACTAGCAATTTTACCTTCCCAGTCAGACAGGTAAGTACCCAAGTTACAAGTGCTCACCCGCAGAAACTGTTATCATAACCACAGGGCCCTCCCTCTGCCTGCCTCAGTAGGAAAGGCAAAACACTGAAGAGGTCAAAATTGACTAAATACAGTGGAGAACAAGGGCATGGGTCTCCACTGTGCGAGAAGGGAAATCAGGGCAGTCAGGCCAAAGCTTGACTGAAAAACAGCTTCCCTTTAGAGATGCAGACTCAGAGGAATGATGGTCCTCTTCCGATAGCTTTGTAGTGATTGATAATCTACATTACTGATCCTATCAAATGTCTTATGATTTTGCTTTGGAGAAAGCAAAACTTCCTAGCAGTCTTTGTACTATTTGGTAAAATTACCAGTGATTGAAAAAACTTGATTGGTTTTTGATGTCCATACAGGGTACATTTACACATAAGAAACCCACTCAGTTCAGCATATGCACATCATGAATGTTTTATGCTGTTCATTTAAAAACTACACACAAGCTGAAATGTTTACAGTAATTAAAAAAAAAAAAACCTTAAAAATGAGCCAGTGTAACTCCAACATGAACTTCACGTTTATTTTCTGATATTTTAAATAGAAATACATCTTTTATTTCTTTTCTGTTACATTGATTGATTTATTTGTGGAGAGGGGCAGAGGCATGCTTGGGCTTGCACATAGAGGCCAGAGAACAACTTTCAGGAGTTGGTTCTCTCTTTCTGCTGTCCTGATGCTGAGGATCCCACTCAAGTCATCAGGCTTGGCAGCAAGAACCTTTGCCAGCTGTGCCATCCCACAGCTGTGCTTTTAAATTTCTTTACTCTTATAAGATGCAGTCACTCTGACCCCAAGTTCTTGATCCCCCTTCGAAGCCTCTCTGGTTCTGGGACTATTTATTATTGGTGTGTACCACCAAGTTTGAGAACCGGGCACTGCTTTCTCTAATACCCTACAAATATTTTGCTTGTATTTCTTGCCTTGAATAACTGTTATTAACATATACTAAATTAAAAAAAATTAGTAGTCAAAGTATACATACAACTTCCGAGTGTGACAATTTTCTGCACAGTACTTTAGAAGGATCACTTTTGAGGCAATATGATAAAATTAACCTGAGAAGAGTACTAGAAGCCGGTTAACAGCTTGGGGCTGGCCACACACTGGCTTGGTTATATAACCCCTGTGCCTGGATAAAATCTACATACTAAAAATGTTCTCATTTAGACCACTCTAGTTTCTGTAAATCTCCATGTAATAGATACTCTCTAAAGTATGGCATTCCAATCATTTAAAGGACAAATTAAATCCAGGTCTCCTCAGTGTCTAATGCCTTTTCCATTAAAAAAAGCTATATTTCAATTTTTAAAATTGAAGTACTCATATATAGACATGCATGCACATATATAATTTTCTTATAAGTAGCCTCAACATACTTTTTTTTAATTGCACATTTACATTCCTAGCAAACCAGAATGCTTTTCAGCATTCCCAGAAAGCTGGAATGCTCTGCAGCAGTGGTGTTCTTACCTGGCTTGTAGGTGGTAGTGACTGACAGGCAGGAAGAGTTCTTCCTAGACAGGTGCTTCTGAAGACGATTGATGTCTACGTAAAAGTTACAATTAATTTGAAGCTCTTCTAAAGTTAGGAGCCCTTGATTAACCTAATGTATTTCTGTCTTTATCATCAGCATTACTGCAGTGTGCGGATGGGAACATACTCAGGGTGACTATTCCTGATCATCTGTGAAAACGGTGGCTTGTCCTTCAGCTTAGGTCCTGAATTGCTTTAATTAAATCATTTTACCACAAAGAAGTGCACAAATGTTTAATTGTGCTTTAGAAATTTGTACAGTCATCATTACATCATTAAAAAATGTTATCCACTAGAAAATCCTCAGTTCTCTCTCTCTCTCTCTCTCTCTCTCTCTCTCTCTCTCTCTCTCTCTCTCTCTTCCCTCTCTCCCTGTCTAGTGTGTGTATATGTACTGTATCTATTTCCTGATGTTTATAATTCTTCCTAAAGCAAGAAAAGAAGAGAGAAAGAGGGAGAAGACAGATCCAGAACTTCATTTTCCTCAAGCTCAAGTGCTTCTGTTTCAGACAAATTAGATGGTGCTATCTAAAGTATTTTTTAATGTTTAAGTAATTATTTTTGAGATTATACTCTAATAATATCATTTACACCCTTCTCTTTTTTTTTTCTCTCTCCAAGCCCCCCTTGAGTACTGGATAACTAGGTGGTGTGCTCTTTTCTGGGGAAGACTATTCCTTCCTCTCTCAGCTTTCCTGAGCTGTCTACAGTTTTTGATTCTGTGCGGAATGAGTTAAATAACTCATTGACAAGAAAAATCAATTGGGTTGAATTATGTTTTTATAGAAATCACAGTGACTTGAAATCACAATAATGTGAAACTTGGAATAAACAATGTTTATTAAAACCATAGTTAAAGTGAGAATCCTGTTCCTGATGAACTTATCGGAGTCCTGTGATATCTACAAACCGTGGCACTCCCATAGCGAGCAGTGTTAATTTTTCATTAAAGAAATGCCTTGTCCTTAATCTTAGACTCTGCAATAACAGTTGACCCCTCCCTTGACTTGGAAAGGACAGATATGTTAACATATATTCAAAGCAATTGCAAAATCAGCTCAATGTAAACAGTACTATACTTGACCGAATATTAACAACATGAATTTATCTTTCAAAATTGAAAGTAACACATGTTGGAGAAAAATAAGTCTTTTTTTTGAAAAAAAAAAAAAAAAACGTGGTCTTTAAAAAGAAGCAGACCTCTTATTTATGCAAATTGTTAAAAATTTTCTGTGAAAGAGATCTAGTACACATAATCAAAAAGCAATATAAACACAAAATACCCTTCTAGGCTCTTAAGATTTCATTTCACTTGAAACAGTATGTTTCATTTTTCCATCTAGAATGTTATATTATAAGACTAGTTGAATTTTTTTATTTTAAGAATACAATTGGACATCTTTCAATTTTTCTGTGCTCCATTCAAAATTTACCCTCTAACTTAAGACTCCTAAGCTTTATTTTTATTTTTGAACTGCATTCTCCACTTACTATGTCATTAAAATACCTTACTGTTTTTATAAGATATTGTGGATGTGTTTCTGGTTCCATATATTGTCCAGACATCTGTTCTCTCAATCAACAGCGAACCAAATGGTTTGTACATTACCCTGTGTGAACAATGCATATAATACAATTTATCTCCCGTGGGATTTCAGTGAGCCTTGAGTTTGCTGGGTTTGAATGACTGAGATGGAGGGAGCAGGTTTAAATGCAGTAATAAATAAATACATTTCCAAGTTAAAACTGTGGGAATTTAAAAAGTATGGTGCTTAAATCATAGCAGCCATGATGCATCTCCAGGCAATTATTCTGCATAAAATGGCAGAACATGACATATTTGAAGTGCAGTCTACATCCCTATAAAATATTGATTATGGCATGAATCATATTAAATGATTGTGTTTGGAAAATATGAAAATTAGTGAATCTTTTGCATTGAGTTCTGGTATATTTCACACAAATTGGATGTTGTTTCACTGTCTTAATAAAAGTACTGTGTTAAGAACAAACAGTCTGGGTAGACTTGGGTGTGTACTGACTATTGAACCTTCCATAATAGAACCAGCAGGTCCGTTGTATTCTTGCCATACATCACTGGGATCTTAAAAGGATTTCAGCAAATATCAAGACTCCATCTCATCAGTATCATATTTTCTGAAAACTCCATGACATTGAAACACAGTACAAATTGTATATCAAATGTGTCACAATCACATGTTTGAATTACCCAAAGCATGGAGGCATTGATCTCAGACTCTGATGACTGGCCTCTTTCCAAAGATTCTATATTTTGATAGTTACGGTTTCTCATTTTCTTAGATAAAGAATGACTCTAGAGGACTTAATTTTATTTCCACCATTATATATTTTAAAATAGCACAGTAACAAAGATGGTCTTTAATAATGACTTATAGTACTTTCTGCTCTTAAATATATCAATAGGTCATCATAATCCTTAAACAATAGGATCTTGTGATAGGGTAGACTGTGATGGGTGGATTGGCATAAATTGGAGGGAAAGAAACTTCACCTAGATATTATTCTATTAAAGTGAACCTGTTCTTTTAAATGGTCTGTTATAATACAGACAGATTAACAATGTTAACATTCTTTGCAACATTTTACCTTTAAAAAATTACTTTAAAGTGGTGCCTTTAATCCCAGCACTCAGGAGCCAGAGGCAGGCAGATCTCTGTGAGTTCGAGGCCAGCCTGGTATACAGACAGGTTCCAAAGCTACAAAGAAACCCTGTCTCAAAAAACAAAAAAAAAAACCAAAAAAACAAACAAACAAAAAACAAAAAAAAGCTTTAAAATCGTAATATGTTGAAATATGCCTCCATAGACAGAGAGAAGTGAGACAGTTTCTCTACAATAAGAAATTTCTCAGTCTTCTCTGTTGGGCCACTTTCTTTTTAATTTACATATTTTTGGAAAATTGATGGGCTTATGTTTTCAAAAACTGTCTGCCATAAATGAGAGAGAGCCTATCAAGGGCAGGAGTGAACAACCTTCTATGCCGTTAGCACAGAGTGGGAAATTATGGTTTTACTTTATTGTGTACAACTTTAATGCAATGCCTTGTGACCATGATTAATCCAGCTGGGAAATATTTACTTGATGACAAAAACATGATGTCATTGTACTGTTCTGTTAAAAAGTATTTTGAACTTAATTTGTAAGCAATCTTTCTCCTATTTCACTCATAAATGGTTATTGAAGATCAATACAAAGAAAAACCTACACCACTGACCTGTTTGTATAGCTGCTTTCAACAATTCATTTACCATTAATAATATACAGGGTTTTTGCTTTCTTTCTTTTTTTCCAGATCAAAAAGTGTATTGACTTGATAATTTTGCTTCAAACTCAGTTTAGGCACTTAAAAAATATCCCCTCTGCAAATGCAAGCAAACACACTATTCTTCCCCGTTTCCTGTCTTAAAACTAGGTTTTAGTGTTGCCTGGAGGCTGCTAAGCAGCTGCAACATTCCAAATATGATGCAATGTTTGGGTCATGAGTGAAGCATGCAACTGCAGAGGCAGTTAAATTCCACCTGGAATGAAGGGCCGTGCATACATTGATTTTGAAAAAATAAGCTTACTTATAAAATTCAAACATGCACATTGTAAACACCTCCATAAGTGTCCAGTATTTCATATAGTATATGGTGGCTCCTATACTAACAACCAGAACAACACATCACACAATCAGAGAATGATGGCAAATATTTCTTCTTAAAAAAAAACCCCACTTATTATATAATCATATTGGTATTGAATCAAAAATGTTGAATAATTTTGAACAAGCTGAAAATAGTGATAAAATCTGGTGGCCACCGAGTGTTGAGTTCCTCCTTCCATCTATCATCTAATGCCCCCAAATTTATTTACTTCTATTCTTAACACTATTTTATTTGTAAATATTAACTAAAGATATTCTTCAAAATTAGACAAGAAATCCATGTAAATTATATGTGATATGTGTACCTTGAGACTTAAAGGTCTTTTGATATTTCCATTTGATATTTAAAATGAGGAAAGAATAGGTTCGTGTAGTAGGTTGAGGACATAAACATCAGAAGGATCTAGAATTCTAACCTCAGTGTTACATATTTACCTTTGAAGTGTTTTCCTAAAACTGAAAAGGATGTCTGGGAACCTTCTCCAAGTGTGTCCTTTTAGGCCTGCATCTCTCATGGAGTTGTAAAATTCTTGAGGTCAGAGACTATTCCTTTCCCAAGGGCCTTGAGGACCTAACAGAATTTCTAGAACACAGTAGGTGCTCAATATGTTAATTGGTGCTTTATCCTTGATTCTCTGGCATATGTCAATATCTGAAGTTTCATTCAGACACAGTCTGTTTGTTCTCTATCCTCCAGACTATAGGACTACATATGGAGACTGTTGAAGTAGTGAACTTCACTATTAGGCCTCACATATCCTGCATGGGCTGAACCGATGCACCCTTCAGGAACTGCACTGGTACATCCTGCAGGGACTGCCCCGATGTCTGAGTCTTGTTCATTCTCAGAAGCTTACACACAGAGAAATTGAAGCAAGAGCCACACTCAAGACAGAGTGTTCCATTAAAATCAGAATTTTACTCTCTTATGCAAATAGACCAGACATTTTCTTCAAACAATATGAACAGTTTATCACATTTAAAAAACTCTACATATTTTAATTGCTCTTACAGTACTTTTTGACTAATTTTATACTGACTTAAATAATACTTTCAGTTCCAAAATATTTCTATAATTTTTTTATTGAGCAATATGTAGATATGGAGAAAGGTATTATAATTTGTTGTGCATGAAAAATATCCAAGGATGGTTCAAAATTTTAATTTGGTTAAAGGTAAAATGGGGCAGAGCAGGGAGGTTGTACAGTGATCAGGCTGAAGAAAAGCCTGGCTACCTTTCAAATTGAGCCCTGAGTTCTCTGCTTCTGATTGTTGTTTGTGTGTTTCTTGTAGGGTCTCATACAGCCTGGTTTGGATCTCCTTTGTAGCCCAGCTGGCTGGAAGATGTGGTGCCCCTGCCCCTGCCCTGGGATTGCAGGAAAGCATATTTCAATTGCTTACTCAGATCTACCTGTGGTAGCCAGTTTCACCTTACCCTGCAGTTTAGTTACATGTTACTGTCTCACGGAGGTAAGCTTTGATACAGATTATCCTCTCTAGTCTACAGTTCTTCAGAATTTCATGTAGTCTGCTGCTCAGGGCAGATATGTAGCTAACTCTGCTCTGTTCCCAGTAAGGACTTTCAGCGGTATTTTCTCTTACACAGATAAAAATCCATGTAAACCAAGCTGACTGCTTGCTTTTTTTCACCAAATTGTACCACTGGTTACTAGTAGATCTCTCTCCCTAAGGCATTTAACTCTGAGGAGAGGACAACACTGTTCAGATCTATACCGAGGAACAGTTAAACCAAAAGGCAGTCATATTAACATAAACATTGATATTTATTAAAAATGGAAACTGTATTCCACAGACACATTAAAGTAACCCAAAGGCTTCCTTACTAATAGTTTAAGTTGCTGTGGATTTTATAGTTCTCAGAAAATGTTCAAACGATCTCAGTATTTTTTTAATTGAAGTATTTTAGTTGGAAATTATTTTCCCCGAAGGACACCAGTAGAAAGACTGTTTAAAGTAATATAAAATACCTTATCTCAGAATCTGAATTTCCATTCTTTTACTAAGTTCAGTTTCTATCAAGGGCTAAACAAATTGATGATCAGGTCTAAGGAGATGGCTCAGGGGGTGAGAATGTTTGCTGTGAAAGCAAATGAGCTGAGCTAAATCCCCACCACCTCTGTAAAAACTGAACGTGGTCATGTGCTCCTGTAACCAGAGTTGGAGCAAAGATAGGTAGATCCCAGGAGTGTGCTGACCAATCAGCCTAGCCAAAATGATATGCTTCAGGTTTGATGGGACACCCTGTCTCAAAAAATAGGTCATAAACTGATGAAAGATGACACTTGCCATCCTCTTCTGGCCTCTTCATGTGCATTTACATATGCATCACATACACGTACGCACGCGCGCGCACACACATGCACATATGCTTGCATGCACACATGCCTATATATAGCATACACACACACACACACACACACACACACACACACACACACACACACACACACAAGCATGTTACTGTCACCTAATCTCCTCTTTCATCTTTCCTTACTCATACCTTAACTTATGGTCTTCATATTTTTCTTGAAACTGCACTTCTTAATGTTATATTGAATTTCTGCTTATTGCTCAAAGGAAGAAATTTTGAGCAAAAAACCAAATTAGTCACCTAAAAAGATAAGACTCTCCAACATTGCTTCAAACACATTGACTGCTCTGTACAGTCCAATTCATTTCTCCCCACACCTCACATTTAACCAAAGGAAGCCATGAGGAAATTCAGACAGACATTATGCCCCTGGAGAGAGTTTGAAAAATATACTATGTATCAGCTTTTATTTTCTAGAAAAAAAAAAAACCCAAATGTGTCTGTTTTACTTTATAAAGTAACAACAAGTTGACTAAGAAGGAGTTTGCTAACCTAAATACTCATTTGTAAATAGTTTCAAACTATTAACTCTACATGGCATCTCATGAATTAAGACAAATGAACTATGAAATTAATGATTAAAAATTTTGGAAAATAATCCTGATTTTGGTGTCCCACAAAAGCACACAATGTCTGCTGCATTCCAAACGAACGAAATGAACTGTGGGATATCTTTTAAGTTATCCTAATTATCTCATGCTATCCTGGAAACATTTGGGGGCATTCCATTATCATTTTTTTGACATTAGATAATTAATATCAGAGTACTAAAAATGTTCCCTGGAGAGACAGGATATCAACAAATAAGTTCTCATTCCTGTGATGGGAAATAACTGGAGGCAAATGGCAAAAGGAATGGAAACGACCTCAGTTTTACTCAGCACTTAGACATTACTTTTACTTTAGTGAAAGCAGCATTATTTTGAAAACAGACATTTTCTAAGCCTTTATAGGTACTAAAGATAGCCTACTGGAATGGACAGCAAAAATTTTAAATTAGATGCACATTCATTTTTATAAATTTGGAGTACTTTGGGAGAAATAATAGAATTAAGACACACACAACATACTGGAAATTAAAAGCACATGTCCCCTAAAATTCAGTACGTTCACACACTTGTAAACAGTGTATGTTTCCAAACACGACTTTCTTCTTTAGTAAACTTGAGTGTGTCTACTGAACGGTGGGGGTGAGAGTGGAAAAATACATTTTATTCAAAGTTTCTCAGTGGATGAAACTACAAAAGCCTGAGTCTTTACAGTTAGTCCAAGTGTAACAGAATGCTTCTATTTAAATAAAAATATGACTGAATACAGAATAATGATGTTTCCCAGAACTTATTTTCATGTTTTTGTACATGTAATATAGAATATATTCTCAGACCTCACTCTTTTCTTTTTTTTATATTTTGAGGATAATATATATATATATATATATATATATATATATATATATATATATATAAAACTGTCCTGACAGAAATTTTCTGCAGAGGAGGTGGTAGAGTTACTTTCTGGCTTTATAATTTGCCTTGGGATGCCCCACATGGTATATGCAGAGAGTTGCCACAAAACCTTAAAAAGACACAGGAAGCCCCAGGAATAGGAAGATCAAAACAGGAACACTCCCTTTGTACTCAGAAGCAACCATGAAAATGCCTATTACTAATTTAATAACAGCCCAAGTACGTAAGTAAAATATTTGACACCCCACTTCAATATAGAGCTTCCTTTGCTTGAATACATTTTTTTTCTTTTTGTTTTGGCTTGGTTTGGTGTTTTGAGACAGGGTTTCTCTGTGCAGTTTTGGTGCCTGTCCTGGATCTCACTCTGTAGACCAGGCTGGCCTTGAACTCACAGAGGTCTGCCTGGCTCTGCCTCCTGAGTGCTGGGATTAAAGGCGTGCGCCACCACTGCCGGCATTGAATATATTTCTTAATGAATAAACAGAATGGGAAGAAAGGAGTGCATGGGGGAGGAAAGAAAAACAGAGAAAGAGGGAGAAATTGCATAGAAACTTTCCAAACTGGCAAGGTACCAGTGCAACAGATGGGGATGGCTCCTGGGGATCTGGAGAAGCTCAGGGAATCAAGGGGAACCATGTGTGGTGGGTTGCATGCCTATAACCCCAGCATCAGGGAGGCTGAGACAGAAGGATTAGGTGGTGTATTGGAGGCTAACCTGGACTACACAGTCAGAATCTGTCTCACAAATGTCCCCAGATTAAAATTAAGCAACACATTGATGGACGGAAGGACTGAAGGAAGAACAGACTTGTAGCCATCTGAACATGGGTCCTTCCTGCGACTCAGAGTTTCAGTTGAGAGGATGTCAGTTCCAATGTGCTTGCGCAATAGAATCTTCCTTTTTCTCTCTTGATCTCAATAGTGGTGCTCTAGAGATTTGGTGCCTAACTAAAATGAAGCTGAGCTTGCATTTTTCTACCTGTCTGGTCATTGAGTTGATGGGATTTTATATATTCACGTGTGTGAGCATGTGTGTTTACATATATGTACACATATAAATGTATACAGACACACACACACACACACACACACACACACACACACACACACACATATATATATATATATATATATATATATATATATATATATTACCAGTGAGTCATTGGTTATTAAACATATCTTATTCAATAGCAGCTCTATTTTAAGATTAACGGAAACCAAAATAACATCAGGCATTTTTTCCTCTGTGAGACTCAAAATTATACAAGGGTTTGATTTAATTTGAGAAGTTATGCACGAGGGGTAGATACTTAGCAAAGCCTTCTTCTTTAGATTGATAGGTGTCATTTTCAGTGTAGACTTTTAGCTAAATATGGGTAGAAATTTGGATTATTTACCTACCATTCACTAAAAATACAAACATACACATCCACACAGGAATACTTGAGTAACTACAAACAAATATTTATGAGCTAATGACAAATTATTGAATTCTAATGAGGAAACTCCAGTGAAGACTGAGTTTATCATCAAAATAAATTAGTATGTAGATTTCCATTTCTTTTGAATTTTACCATCAAATCTCGTTTAGTTTTGATTTTTTTTTGTCGAAGAAGAAATGAGAAAGGGAGATTTAGACAATGTAAGTGACTTTTCTAAAATTCCTCAAAATGTACTAGGAGTGAGGGGTGACTGCTTCATCAAGAACCAGGGCCCATGATGGTCTTGAACTCCTGTCCCCACAGGTGCTTGGTGAAGCTCGTGGGTCAGGCTGTGTGGTATTTTCCAGGTTCTATTCCACACTCACCATCTTGTTATGTGTTTATTCCTGTTAGTTCAGCTCAGAGTTAACACCTAGAATTCCGTGTTTTCCTCATGACAGTCCGTATTTCCTTCTCACTTCTAATTGCGTTTCTCTCCTTGTCTTCACAAATGCATTTAAAAATCTGAAACTTCCAAGTTGTTTTAGATCAATGTCATCACACTGGTGCCCCCACGGAATGCTAACATCTCTAGCCAGGTCTCTCTTGCCTCTCCCAGACAGCCACAGGCAAATACATTTGATCTCAAACTGTCATAAAACATCAATGTCCACTTTGTCTCTGTCATTTCTGAAGAGCAAGTTTACTTAGTGGAGTATCTCTAAGACAAGGAACTGTATGTTTATACTTAAAAATAAGAGTGTTTTCTAGTTCTCAAGTCCCTGAATATATTTCCTTCCTCTCCATTTCCTCCTTCCCCTCTCCTTCAATTGAGGCCATTACCTTACTTTCCAACATCTGCAATGTAGAAGGGTAAATCAAGAGTTGAATGCAGAAGTAAATTTTACCTGCAGAAATACACAGGGAGCCTTAAAATACTTTTAAAATTATATCTTTCCATTATTAAATTGATGACGACCTGAACTAGTGGAGAAATGTTCGAGCTCTACAGGACAATGGTCCCTAAGACATACCTCCAATGTCCATTTGGATTTAGGTATTATCTTGATTTTTACACTGGATTAAATTTTATTTTATGGCTCAGCCTCATGTCCAAGCCTCCACCCCAGCAGCACGCAGATCAGTGGATTCTCAAAAGACAAAACCTCCTCTAAGACTGTACAGAGAACAATAGGAATGAGAAGTGTGAAGCATGCATAAAGCCAATTTTCTGAGGCCGCATCTGGGCAGACTCCAAGCTCATTCCGGAGGTCTGACCTGATCTAGTCTGCATCTGATTGGGAATGGAGCCCCTGCATGCCACCTGCAGCTGAGGCATGCATTTCCAGAGGAACAGTGAAGACAGAGGGCTTGGTATTTATGTCTGACGGTCTGATAAGCTGATAAATGAATTTCCAGGCCATGAGTACATTCCCTTTGAAGTCAGGAGGGAACATTGTTAGTTTTTTCGGGTTTTTAACATACATTTCTTGGTAAATAATTTCTCTACATCACGATATGAATTAAGACGAAGAGATCAGACAGAAGGTATCTTTTCTTTTGAAATGAACACTAGAGCAAGTGAATTTCTTTCCGTTCCTTGGAAGCAGAGCAGTCAGTTTCCAGATAGTATATTGCAGAGGGACACTGCTGCCTGTCTGTTTTTCTCCTTTGGTCAGCTGACAGCCTAGCTGGGGTCGCCACCACCATGCTGCACTCAGAGCAGAGCTGGGGACACAGGGTGAGTAAGTGGAACCCCCGGAGGCTGAAGAAAGCTGGGCATGCTGCCTTGTAACCATTCTGGAGCCTCAGTGCCCTGGTGACAGCTTTCAGGCGACACACGGGAGGACCCTGGCACACAATCTGCCTGAAGCTGTGTTTTGTCTTGGCTGTGCATTCTTCTTCACAAGGACTGGCCCATAAATCAGAGGCCCAAGTCTGTCGAAGTCAGACTCTGGGAGGCCTGGACAATTGTCCGCCTTGGGCCTCTGCGCCAGGTGATTAGGAGCCTTCTAGGGAGGGGCTCAAAGTCTGAATTATATAACAGCCATTAATTAGGCAGCCAAAACTCGAAGTAGGGAAATAATGAATGGAATTAATTTATAATGTATAGCAGGCAGTCTGCCCAATCGCTTTGAACAAGGAACGTAATTAAAAGCCTACATATTCTCTACTAACTCCACGCAGATTTCTTTTCTATCAGTTTCTGTAACTCTTATTGAACCTAAGTGCTGTATATATTTTTCCTTTGACAAAATCTGCTGGGTACATTATGTTCACTGATACACAAGAATTGGAAGATGCACAGGCACAGCCTCTAGTTTAAAAACCCTTAAAAATTCACCTTTTGAGTGTTTTTATGAAGTGGTTTCTCTTTTCTCTGGAAGCCTTGTAGTAATACAGAAGGTACCTTGCAGGGTGATACTGTGTGAATTGAGATTTTTCTCTTCCAAAGTGTCATTATCTTTATTGAAAACAGAGAATGTGGTGAATGCAGAAAATAATATTTTTTATATATATAAAGACATTTATTCCTTGCCTTCTTGCTTAGGGTGGATATTAAAACATACACAACTTAGATCCAAGTGGTCAAGCAGTGTGGAGCATTTTCACCAAGCCAGCTCATTTTGCGGAGGGAGGAGATGACCAGGCTGCTAGTGTTTTGGTGTGTTTATAAACTCAAACAATAGGTTACAATATAATGTCCCTAGCAGGAAATCACTGTTATTGTCAATGACTGAGTATTTAATAAAATTCAAAGTGAATAAAGTTACACAACCTGGGATAGTGCAATGACCTTTCGGATGATGCGTGGATGGCTACCACGTACAATCCACCTTTTACACAACAAAATTGTAATTCACCTTTGTAATGTTCTGTATACACTCTCTTAGTAGAATTTTCCACAACCCCTTTCTATCCCGAATCGCTGTTTATGGGAAGTCCGTGTGTTTGCTGTGGTGGTTATTAATCAAACAGATAGGAAGAAAATGGCAAGCTCACTTCTCTCTTCACCACCATCACCTGCACCTTTTGGCAGTCAATTCATGTGATAAATCCCTTGCCTTGAATACCTGGAGAACCCTTCAGCTGCTCTCTCCCCTCAGTTTGGTAGGATATCTTCTCAAATCAAAGTCCATGGATGATGGGGATTGGCTGGTCTGTTTTATTTTACTTCTTGCCTCTCTGCCCTCACTCTACTTCATTTGCAGGATGTTCTTACATTAGTAGCATGCCAGGTAGAGGTCACCCTCGGTGCTGTGGCACATGCCATCTTTTATGTCTAGAATGCCGGACCATTAGCTAGATTAGCTTTTCACACTTCAGTCATGTCTCTGGCTCAAAGTGACCCTTGCTGGCTTGTCTCGCTGTTCCATGGGAAACCGCATCCTCGTTCTTTAGTCCATGTGTTGACTCTGCTCTACTCTGCTCAACTGCATATATCACCACAGGCCATTATACGAGATACTAAGGCAGTCAATCGTCAGTAAATTATGCACAGTTCCTTATATACGCACACATATATCAAGCATTTCCCCCCTATGATCTTGGCATATGACTAAACACAAACCATTAAGAAAGAAAGAGAGAAGTAAAACACACAGTCTGCCAGGCAACATCAGGGACTAAGGATTTCAAATAACAGTGCAGAGAAGGGACTATGAACTGAAACGAGGGAGCCGGTAATACCAAAGCAGGCGGGTTTTCAGTATGAACTTGACACATAGAAGGAGTTCACCCTGCCATCTATGGGAAGGAAATGTGAGGAGATAGGGTACACACTGAGCACTGGGGACTAGGGAAGGCTGGGGTCATCCCTCTGTCAGTTGACTGTCTGTGTGTCCTGTTGGAAGGGAGCCTCTATCATAACAGGGGCTTTACTTTTGTGATTGAATACTGAATGTCCAGTCTGTAACAGAAATTTCTGATCAAGCATGGTTGAGTAGATTAAATAAGCTAATTATTTTTAATTTACCAAGGAGGAAATAGACAAACAGCAGTTAAGTAACTAGCTGCAAATAACCAGGTCCTGAGAGGACGCTTAAAATAGAACCACCAGCAAGTCGACCTCTGCTGCCCATGGTCTAACCACTGCTGTCTGCTGTATTAGAAGCTCTAGGTCTCTCTGCAAGCAGGACCCTGTGGTATACAGACTAAAGAGGAGACAGAAACTAGTCTGGATGATATACTTTTTATTCTTGCCCTGCTCCCTTCGTTTGTGACTGTGTGGCGTTGGATAACATCTTTTCCCCCCGTGACTCAGTTTCCTTAGCTGACACATAGAAATATCTGATGAGGTACTCTAAGTATTTCCCTGTTTTCCTAAGGTTCACAGATTTTGCTGCTGTACTCCTGTAAATACTAACTCCTTGAAGAAAATGCTCAGAGGTGGGTTTCGTTTTTGAATGATGTGAGCGATTTCGAGCCACTAAAGAGACGAATAGAAATGATCTGCTGTGAAATTAGAAGCAAGCTAAGGAGAGGGAGCTGTTCAGAGAAGGACACAACCACATATTGTTAGGAAAACATGAGGCTGGACAGACAGTTCAGAGATGGGAGGTGATTTGGAACCGCTAAGCTTGGGCTCAAAATAGGCAATGTTTTCACAGCTAGGAAGGTAGTTGGGGCTCCAGTCTATGGGCAACAGAATGTACAGACAGTTTCAACCGTTACCAGTGCTGGGCATATTTTTTTACTTTCTACAGCTTATGGCAGGAATTAATCTGTTTTTTATTCTATGATGTTTCCTTTGACAAGAAGTTTTACAAGGCAAGGTGGACAAGGAACAGAGAATGCTTTGAAGAGTTACTGGAATAAATTTCAAAGATGTAAGAATAACATTGGGGGAACCTTCCTTCCTCTCCTCTCCTTTCTGTCCGGCACTGAAATACTATAGCCATCACAGCATGTGGCCCGTTTTTTCATTTAGCTGGCCACAGACAGAGGGGTGGATAAACTCAGCAATGTACTGTCAAAATGACAGGAGAGGAAAGACAATGTGGACGTTAAAGGACCGAGATCAGGTTTATAGAAAAGTATCCCTTTGTGAGGTTGTCAGTTATAGATGAGAACTGGAGGTGCTTCTAAGTCACTGATTCCCTGATCAAGCAAGACATTAAGGAATGATAAGGAGCACGTAGGGAAGCCTTCTCTGAACACAGAGGGAACTGCTTTTTCCTTTCCACTTTCTGCTCTCTCCTCCTCCTCCTCTTCCTCCTCATTCTTATTCATGCTTTGCAGCAGCCATCTGGGTGGAAATCCCACAAAGCTTCCTTTAGAGCACGTCTCTGTGGTCATCGTACAGCCTGGCACTCTTTGTTGATTCTCATGTGGGGTGACCCATGCATGCCCTTCACTGGGAGCGGAGGACAACAGTTCTCCATGGTATACACAGTTGGTAGCATGCTAGGGTATTTACAAGAGAACGTCATTAAAAACAGTAGAGTTGCCATTAATTACCTGTAAAATACCTTCCATTTCACTAGGGATATGATTCTTAATGTGTAAGGTTTTTTGTTTTGTTTTTTCAATATAAAAATATAGCACATTTCATATCCAGAGAAGAACAGCAATTTGGTCTCAGTTTTTCTCTTTTAAATAAAAGTGGGCCAAGTATTTCCATAGTGGCTTTTGGGGTTTGTATATTTGTTTTCCCAGAATTAGTGGTCTCTCAAACATTGATTTGCAAAAAGCCAGACACTGACCACCAACTTGATTATCTGTTTGGGTGAAGATACTCTTCTAAATTCCATTTGTTTTAAAGTTTGTGAAGCATATCTTCTTTATATTAATATGCTTCTTTAATGAGATTTCTGGATTTTGACATCTAGAAAGTTGTGGCTACTTCAAAATTTAACCTTTATAATAATGTATACTAAATTTATCAAGTTAGTGAGATATAAATATAAATAAATTGAGTCAAAATAACTAAGCATGGAGATGTATGACTGTAACCCCACATTTGGGAGGGTGGAGCTGAGGCAAGAGGATCATGACTTTGAGGTTAATCTGGGTTACAAAGTAAAACTCTGTACCCTAATACTAAAAAAAAAAAAAATGTCTAAGGCATACCAAGTTCCCACGACAGAGAAAAATTATAGAAAAAACTACACTGTCCATACAGTAAGTTCTGAAATTCAATTTATTTTAATATTACAGTAGTTATTTATAAAGAAAAGAATCAATATACTAATGCTTCAATTTAAAAAGTTATGTATGTTAAAATATGGCCAAAAAATCTACCTTATAGTAACACGTACATACTTAACAATGTGGCTTAAGTGGTTAGTTCTCTAGAAATGAGTTGGCATGTCAGTTACAAGCTTGACTTTTCTTCCCCTCAAGCTGTTATACTTTTTGAAAGATTACAGATACAGAATCCCCATTATCTCATTTTCTTAATCCTCCCTCCTCCTTTTTAATCAACGACATGCATTTCCTTTAATTGAAGCCTTCTATTACTCACCTGCCCTCATAATGTTATAGAATGATGCAACTTAAGTAACTTCAAATTGATTTTTTAATAAAAAATAATAACTTTGGTCTCACTTTGTGTATGTTTTTATAAAGCAATTATTTAAAAATGAAAGAAGCATATTAATATAAAAGAAGATATGCTTCACAAACTTTAAAACAAATGGAATTTAGAAGAGTATCTTCACCCAAACAAATGATCAAGTCGGTGGTCAGTGGCTGGCTTTTTTCAAATCAATGTTTGAGAGACCACTAATTCTGGGAAAACAAATACACAAACCCCAAAAGCCACCACGGAAATACTTGGCCCACCATTAGAAAACCTTTTTTAAATTTTATTTAAAAGAGAAAAACTGAGACCAAATTGCTGTTTTTCTCTGGAAATGAAATTGTGCTGTATTAATATTTCAAAATGTTTGTATGTTTGATAGCTATACCCAAACTATTTTTATCTGAAATATTTTAGCATTGTTACCATTTTTTAGCAAATAAAATAACCTTTCCTTTATCTTATCATGGGTTGTTATTATTATTATTACCACCATACATTTTAGCCTTCAGTTATCAATAAGTAGGATTCTCTCTTGTGCTAAAGAATTAAAATGTGGAGGAAGTGAAATCAATTGAAGAAGAGCATAGCCGACCTAGGACTCCTGGTCAGGCAGAGAACATGGTAGTCTCAGTGACTGCTTGTTACATTTCAGGATTCCTGAAGATTTCCTGGGTGGAACTCTCTGGGTGGAACCTGGCAGTTGTAGATGTAATAAGGACCTTTGTCACACAGGGCATGTAGCAAGAGTAAAGTGGTTGTAATATCTATTTTCTTAATAAACCCCTTGGAAGGTAGTGGTCTAGATTTTTTTAAGTACTTCATGAATATTTTATAAATTATTCATCACATAAGTTATTTGTTATTAATTAAATGATTTAATACTTTCATCATCTTTTCTCTCTTCTGTGTAGAGAAGACAATTACAACAGAAGAGGTAAAGAAGATACATTGATGGAATGACTAGGGTTGGGACATTTTTAGTGGCATAGAAGGGCACATTCACTATCATTGTGCCTGTTTATTTGCATATGAGAATGAAAAATGATAGTCCAGTTCTTTGACATGAAACTGGGTTAATCCAAAGGGTAATGAGTAGTTACCTTCTGGGGATTTGGCTCTGTAAGTTAAAACATGAATGGCATTTCTAGTCAGGGAAATTCAATAGCAGTTAAATGGAAAATGGTCCTGGTGACAATGATTGAACTTCTTCCTGGACAGGTAACTAGTACTTTGGAAGTATGCTGTAATCTTGAGTTTCAAAGATGAGCTTAGGTGCAAATGCTTGGAACCGAGTCTAAAGCATCTATGAAATTCCTACTGTATCAGGCCAAATAGTGAGATTTTTAGCTAGTAGAGGATGCTTTAATTCTACAGAAGGGTTTGTGATCTATATGCCCATACTTAAAGAAATGTCTTCCAACAGTTCTTCTTAAAGGCAGTACGATTAAGACTTAAATGTTTTGTTCTTAAGCCCAACAAATACAAAATGGGAGACTTACTCTCCTGGTAAGATTTGCAATGAGCTAGGAATGGTAGTGCATGCCTGTGATCCCAGCACTTGGGAGGTGGAGGCTGGAGAATCAGTTCCATAGTGAGTTGGAGGCCAGCTTGGGATACAAGAGCCCAAGTCTCAAAACAAACAAACAAACAAACAAACAAACAAGTTAATGGGTTGTGGTGAGGTGGTAGGTGTGGTGGTACATGCCTGTAGTATACAACAGGCTGTATATCAAATTTCTTTTGTTTTGAGACTGAATCAAGAGAATTGAGAGTTCAAGGTCAGCCTGAGCATCATAGTAAAACAAAACAAAAGAAGTTTGATATACAGCATGTTGTATATTTGACACATGCTGTTTAAGTTGCATTCTGTTTACATGGCTTTGACCTATCTTTTGAAAACATCATGCTATATTAACTTCAGTAAAATTAGTGTTAGCCATGCATTGCATGGATTATAGGGAAAAGTATAAAGAAAGAACCAACACTCCAAAGGAATACCACACCAATTATTTGCTGTGAGATCCCCAGATATGACTTCATCTCTCAGAGATCATCTCTCCTGGGAAGATGTGCAGCCAACTACACTGTGATCTACCACAGTGCTTTTGCAAGGATTCAATCACCTTGAAACACACCGTATTTGAAATGGCTTCGATACCAGGAAGCCATGAATTAGCACTCTGTCTTTGCCCCTGTATAATGGATGCATTTTATGACATCCTTTCAAAGTCTCACTTTCCTCTCCTCTAAGATGGGCAAGGAAGGGTCAAATGAGATTCCTTGATGGCTGGTTTATATATACATCTGTAGACTTACCTACCATAGTGCTTATTATCTCACAACTGCAGCAAATATCTTAAGAGTATAAAATACTTTCTAATTAGTATTTCATATAAATGAAGTCCATCATTTGAAGAAGAAATAAGAACTGCCTCTATAAAATGTACAAGACTGTGGTAGTAGAGAGAGAATTTTGTTTTATAAGATTGACGTTAAGAACAGCAAAATGGATATTACATCAACACTTAACTTTTAGTCGTTAGGAAAAAAGAAACATTCATATCAGAAAATGTTTTAAAATTTAAAAACTTAAAAACAATGATCTCCATCCCGCTTTCTGCCAATCTTAAGAAAGTATTGAAAAGAAAAAATAACATCCAAGATCACAGATGTCCATACTACTCATACTGATTTACACAAGTTTACAAAAAAAACTTCATACCCAAAAAGAACTGGGGGGAAAAAAAGGTTACACAACTATTTTGGTGGTTTGTTGTTGTTGTTTGTTCCTTAACAGTATTATTCATAACAGACTAAAAATGGCAGGACCTGCTGTTCTCTGCTCATAGATTAGTGACTTGGATTAACAAAGGGTGTGTAAATACAATGAAAAGTTATTCTGTCTAGAAAAGGAAGGATATTCTGCCCCCAAAATGAATGAAATATGAGGCCTTGTGATAATTGAAATGAGCCAGTCAAGACAACCAGAGCTACATAATTGTTCACATGATGTAACAGAGTAGTCAATTTCACAGATACAGAAAGTGCAGTGGCAGTTGATGTGATCACTGGGCATATGTTGTTACGGGTATGCAGGTTTATTTTGGAAGAGGGAGAAAATTCTGCAGCTGGATGGTAATTTGAACTGTTCTTTACATGAATGCTTTGTAGCATTCAAATATATTTTTCATATGAAATACAAATTCTACCAGTGTTGACCTCATATAATAAAAAGTGAAGTTGGATAAAGCAAGTAACTTAGTAAGGTAAGGCTTTATAAAATTACTCAACCAGCTACAAATATGTACTCACATGAACAAATATATTCCACATTCTTAGATTTGTAAAGAAAGCCTTGCTGAGTTTCATATTACACTATTCTAAATTGTTTTACTTGTCCCATATGCATCCCAATACTCCTAGTGTGATACCATATGACTTTAATCCCAGCACTGAGGAGGCAGAGGTAGGCGGTTCACTGTGAGTTCTGGGGTAGCATGGTTTACATAATGAGTTCTAGGCCAGGAGAGTTTCATGGTGAGATCATGTCTCAGAACAAAACAATATAAGACACCTAGCTAAGCCAACAAGAGACAAGTAGCATTATACAGTAAAGACTAAGCAGGTTGTATTTATATATTGAGGAATATATTTGCATATGTTTTGATATGTATATGTATATATGAGCAATTAAAGAAAAGAGATCAAAGGCCATGAATTTGAGAAAGAGAAGGATATAGGTATATGGGAGGGGTTTGGAGGGAGGAATGATAATAAGGAAAAAGATGAAATAAGTTTACCATGAAATATTTTAAATTTAAAGCATAAAAAGCAAAAATTAAGATTTAAAAATACACAAATACTATTAAAAGAACACTAGGACTTAAATGACCAAGCAAACAAAAAAGCTAGGTCCTGTAGGGGTTAAAACAAACAAACAAACTAACTAACTAACTAAGAAAAACAACAAGTACAAAAACCAAACCTAAAACAAAAATCATGTACAAGCTAATCCATCCAAAAACCTTAAGATTCAGAAATTATTAATTTACTACAGATTTTAGGGTATTTCTCACCACGAATGCCACCATACACAGAAGAATTGTGGCATAATGGTTCTTGTCACTGCATAAAGAAGATAATTCAAATATCAAGAGGAGAAGGAGAGCCTAAATTAGGCATGATTACATGGTGGAGTTCTATTCAGCAGTGAAGTTAATACGTGTGGGATCCTGACATAGGCAGTCATACAGAGGAGTCTCAGCAGTATGGTTTATAGGTTCATAAACTTGTTGTAAAGCTATTTATTTACAAAATATTGTGTTTTATAAAGTTTAAAAATAAAGCAAATGCATTACATCTCTGCAAAGAGACACTCGAAGAAGCTTAGAAAAATCAGTAGAGCCATGGGCAAAACTCACGTAGGTGGCATGCAGCCCACTCCATGAGGCCTCATTCTTGTCAGGCCTGGACTGGATGGTCGGCATTTCTTTGAAGTTGTCAAGTGCTCATTCTGCACTGGGAATGTGCAGCCTTGATGGGAGGAAGTTCTCAGCAGAAAGAGGGAGAGTTGGGAGAAGGAGGGAAGACATGTCATCCAATGAGACATGACTCTAGCGTCTATATAAATGGATTTATAGGTGTTCATCACACTGCATACACTCCTTTGTGTTTATCAAGCAATGGACTTCCAGAAATAATTCTAGCCTGCATCCTAGGGCTGCAAGGAGAGGAGATTAATGGTCTAAAGTTAACCGTTGTCCAGCTGTGCAGAATTTCCTTTCTTTGATTTAGCTTTTGAGTATGTCTATTCCATCTTTTCCATAACTTCCAACAGAAGAAAAATGCATTTTAATTAAAAATTACACTGTGTGGCTCTATTTAGCCAAAAAATACTGTAGTAAAATACTTGTCATGATTTCTTGTCAAATGTTAATGCAGTGTGAATATATTTAACCCAATTCAATGGAAAAAAATTGAATCATCCCTATTCTCAATAAATATCTCAGTCATTCCTTATCTGGTGTCATAGGGAGGTGAAATATGTTGTGAGATCTTAGGCATTTCCAGTTTGAGAACTATCTGCACAGTAATTCTTTTTTATTTCTATTTTTCATATAGGTTACAATGTGATTTTCTACACACACGCACACACACACACACACTAAAAGTTGCTCAGAACTTTCGGAAGTTTAGGAATCTGCTTATTTGTAGTGAATGGCTTTTTTCAAAACTAAGACAAACATTTTGGCATAAATATTCTCAGATAAAGCTTATTTAAAATAGTTTCAGATTAATTAAAAAACAAAACCTCCCATGAAAGTATTAAAGCCACTTATCTTCCACCTGAGTCTTCAAATGAGCAAGCATATTATGTAAAACCTCATTATTTTGTCATGTGATTTGAACCAACTCTTGAAAATCCATGAAGTCCATGCTACATTATGAAGAGTGAAAGCAAAGTTCTCCAATATACAGATGTACAGATATATGTATTATTATGTAAATAAATGGAAGAGGTGGAGGTAAAGAGCTTTTACAGAAAGTGTTGCATTTTGTTTGTGTATCTGTAAGAATACCGAGTGAAATGCTAATTTTCTGAAGAGTTTTATTGTGAAGTCACTGTAATAAACATTATGTTAAAGTACATATTCCAATTAAAACTTGTTTCTCGGGTGACATTTGAAACAGGCCATCTGTACAGAATGCTGTCCCAGAATACAGAGTGTGGTGCCTTTTCTTTATATATAATAGATATTCTAGTATAAGTCAGCTTTACATCCAATGTCTTGCCTTGAGCAAAAACAAAATCTCTGTAATTCTCTATTGAACATACATTTTTAATTTTCATGCATTGTGTGCAAATACAACATACATGTGATAGATATATGGGGATGCAAAAAACGCTAAAATAAAATTATGGGAGGAAAGGGAAAAAAATCTATAAACTAAGTTAAAATACTATAAACAAATCATGTCTTCAATCTATCTTGATCAGTTCAACTATAAATCTAGTTTAAAAGACAATTTTCTCGCTTCTGCTATCAAAAGAGAAAAACAAGGGCAAGTGTAGTATATGGATTTTAAAACTGCGACGTCTGACTGTCATGTGGTGTCCCATCAGATGACGTGGTGTTTTGACTGCGTGGCTGCAGAGGGCTATAATTTAAATGCCATTAAAGACAAGTAAACTCTAGCTAGTAGGGAGGCAGGAATGCCGTAAAATCTTTTGGTCTGTAGTCACATTGCAGATCAGATTGTTCCTCTGATCTCTCGGTATCGAAGTCTGCTGTCCAGAAGGAAAATGCCTCTGTGCTTCTGTCTTAAACCAAGACAGACTTCATTTGCTATCAGAATCACTTTGTTAACACCACATAAAAAGTAAAGCACATTGCATGGAGCAGGGCTTCGTGTTCTCCCATCCTTATTTTAGGCTGTGATACGACTGTGTAGTGCTAAAGACGATGTGCCCAGAATAGCTGCATCTGGTTTAAAGAGCCTAGACTCTAACTCCATATGCTGATAACGACCACTTACATGGTTTTCTGCTGGGAAGTCGGAGCTTCGTAATTTGCTGCTCTGCTCTGTAATTTTTCTTTTGGATCAATGGAGATTTATTTGCTCATGAGAGTAAATGGAGCATCAACACTGTTTTGGCCTCTGAAGAAACTCGAGAGCTAAGAATCTACAGTAAAATATTCACCACACTGTAGCAAAGCACATGTAGCCCAGGTCAGGGCTCCAAGTGGAGAGATACTTGTGAAATGTTAGGGTAATTTAATTTACCTTAAATTATAATTTTAAAAAAATGTATGCTAACTTCTCAAGGGAAAGGCATGATCTGGAAGATTTCCCTAGAAGAATCACTATGTTTCCATGGAAAATCTGACAAAGGAAAAGTCAGTTTGGTTTAGACATCTTCTAGTTATTATATGCAACACTGTGAGATATGTTACCAAATCATCTATTTCAGATGATGAGTTGGTGACAGTTTTCAAATCTTAGTATATTTTAGGTCTCACACATTTGTAAGCTGACCCTCCTTTTTATTAAAAAAAAGAGAGTAATGAATTCTTTAAAAGGTAAGGGTTCAGGAACATATATATATATATATATATATATATATATATATATATATTTTTTTACCAAGATTCATTATATATTATATATATCCTCATAGTCAAGAATCACTTTCAGTTTCTTTTGTAGGTGAGAACTTTGCAGTAACTAAAGGCACACTATTTCATAGTCAACAATACTATTTCCAGTATGGAAATGTGACTCAGCCATGTCATACTTGTCTGGTATGTGTGGGGCCTTGGGTTCAAACCCAAGAACTATAAAAAATAAAATCTATCATCAAAGTTTATCGTATGGGAAAATCTTGATAATGAACTTTGCCAAGGTTGGCTTAAATACTTTAATGGTTCAATGTCTTGTGCATAAATCATCTCTAATTTTTGCCTCGTTACATTTTATGTCATGACATAAAAGATTCTAACCATGAATTTTGAAACTGAGATGTCTTTGGAAAGTTAAAAGTGATTTCTGAGATGTGGGAAAAACCAAAAAGAATCAGGAAAAAAGCTTAAGCAGTATTTCTCACACAAATTGTATCCAACAGAAACAATTCAACATCAGTTCTGCAAAACACTCATCAACAAGCAGACAAAGAAAATCAAGTATGGAGCTGCTCACTGACATCTTCATTCATCTGGCCTTCTAAACAAGCGTGAGTGGTTTGTAATCTAGAGAAACAGGAGGCTGCTTTCTGTCTGCCCAGAACCAAGGTTACAGCAGCACTTCTGTTGAAAGATCTTTATAACCCAGCTGAATCTCCTAGGGGGGAGACTATAGTGCAATCTCCCTAAGAGCAGGTCTTTGCATTCCCCTTAGCACATTGACCCACTGATGGGACTTGGACTGCAGAATACAGTATTCCATGTGCTTCTGTTTAAGCAGCAATGAAAAGGAGCATTTTATCCAATGTGCTGCAAAGCACCAACGGTGCGTGAACAGACCATCATAAACACGATTCTGCTTTATTTGATTCTGAAAATCCTTCACCTGTGTCTGATTGCTCAAGAATTGCACAGACCAATCCAAAATTTGCTCTTACTCTCTGTGCAGTGATGAAAAATGAATTGTCACTGAGAGAACACATTGTAAAAGCATAAAGGCAAGAAAGCAATTGGACAAGATGTATATTTTGAATGTGAATTTAAAATGGGTTTTTAAAAATTCACATAAACATCTTTCTGGACTCTATAATTGCTGCTTACAGGAAGATGAGCCTCTGGTGAGGTTTTATAGAGTAGTGGAGGTAGAAAACCCAGGCACTATCCAAATAAAGATTCGTTTCAAAGTGAGTTAAACATTTCAGTATAGAATGTCATATTAAAATATTAGCATAATGTCCAATGACTTCTGGTTATTAGAGGATCAGTATTAAAGCTAACACAATGCTTAAGCATATATAAAATCAGTATCATATGAACATATTGTCAATATGCTATCAAAAATTTTAATCAAAATAGCATATTCAATATTGTAGTCACTACATAAATGATATAAGTCTGCTTTAATCATTTGAAATAAACTGTTGAATTATGAGAGACTACTTAATCACTATGAGCCCAAATTTAAAAAAAGTAATCAAGCAAAGGGAAATACTGAATTAAGTAGCAAATTAGGGCAAATAATATGCTATGGAGAATATTTTAATGTTTTGGAGTAAATGAAAGCAAAATGGATTAACAGAAATAAAAATACAATTAGTAAACTAAATAAAAAGTCATATACAATTATATTTTTGCCAAGTGGTGCTGTGAGTTAGAGCAATCCTTAATCTATTATGGAGCAAATCAGTTTAGTTTCTAGAAGATTGCTGGCAATCATTTTGATTAGCAAAATGATTATAGAGCATTAGAAAAACCCATCTCACTCTTAATTTTGTGAACAAAACCCACTAATGCCCTTAAAATCAGGATAATCATTATGGTGTTTTTGAAGATAAGTAAAACCATGTAGCACCCACTACTTTTGATGATTTTAAAAGAATAAAAGTGAGCCATGTAAACAGCCATAAATGTTCGTCATCTTTAAATTCCAAAATCATTCCACACATTTATTGATGCCAAAAGACAGTTGGATTTTCCCGACACTTAGTGATTCTGTATTTCATTTGGGAAACGAGATTTTATTTTAGTTGATTCCCAAGTATTTGAAAGTTTATTTGATTGTTATCTGAAGTACTATATGAACAAATGCAGAGTGCCACACGTCTCATAACACTTACTGTCTAATTTTATTCTTTCCCAACATTTTAAATAGGAGTGTATCTTGAGGCACACATCCTCCTAGCAAACCTTGATCATTTGAGAAAATGATGGCAGTAGAGTCTTCAAGTCAAAGATAAGATTCAAGATAGTCCACTGTATGTGGTGTGTGTGTGTGTGTGTGTGTGTGTGTGTGTGTGTGTGTGTGTGTGTGTTGCTAAGCCAAAAACAATCCTGCACAACCTGGAAATAAGAGGTTCATCTTGTGACATGTCATACACGAGTATATGATTCCATAATGTGTGTGGTACCAAGTAGTGTGTTCACCAATAGTCTTCGTTTTGAGCTCCCAGAAAAATAACGAAACAATGAGTATTCTTTGGAACATGTGCTCAACTTCCTGCAATGGGGCAGGAATGGCAGCTGTGACAGTAGCTGGGGGCTTCCAGATGTCAAGGCTGTAAGGATGCTGAGGTAATTGCAGGAAGAAAGGGATACAATTTTGTTATCACAGATTATCCTCCCCATTGGAAACCCCGGATCCTGCATCAATGCCAGGGCTTTGGATATGCACACGACGAGCTGGAGGTCTTTGTGTTAAAGAGATTTGTACTTTTGCTTCTGTGGAAAAGGAGGGTTACGTTTGTTAAATTAGAAAACAGACAGGGCAGAGGCTCAAACCTGTGTTATTATATTCACATCCACTTTCAGTTGTCCTAAAACAGGAGCCAACTTCTAATCCTAAATCTCAAATTTAGATAATGTTGGCAAGGTGTTGGAAAACGATGTTATAAAGCCAGGAAATAAAAAATGAAGGATAATCATTAGTGTTCTAATATAACTTATCCACTGCATTTGAGAATATAAAATATTGACTCGGGAATGAATCAGCACCTCTGTTCAAGGTTCTTCGAGTAGCAGTTACTGAATGGGGAGGGGGGATGGTGACTTTGTGATATTCAATCAGCAATTACTTTCCGTCTTCCCTTGCTGTGTAGTCAGAACAACTACACATTTTTCAGATCTCTGTAAATGCTCATTCCACAAATAGACCGAAGAGGCCATATTTCTATGAGAAATCTTAAAGCATACAGGCCTTAGTGTGGCATAATTTACTGTCAAACGTAACACATATTTATTGACAGCTTAGATATTAATTCAACTGTGTCTTGTTTTGAAATATTTGTGTTGCTTATTTGGCTAATTGAATCAATGTTTCTGCCAAATAAGCAGAAGTTGGTGCCCTGGTTTACTGTGAGAGTTAAAAGTCAATTTTAGATTCATTCGCCCAACCACAAAGAGAAGAACTTCGCATCATCTTCATTTCAGCTGCCTTCATCGTCTCTTAAAACATCAAGCATTCCATAGTTCCTGTGGAAAGTTGTACAATAAGAGCTGACCAGAGGGGGTGCAGGATAATCTTCATCTGAACAATCACACACCTCATGGGCCATTCTTAACATCACGCTTCATGACTGTGTCAAATTTGGGAGTGAGGGTTAAAAGTTGACTCCTGTCTTAGGATGAGTAGTCTATTACATCTGCCTCAGGGTCTTCTTAGATAGTTGGTTTACTCTGAATGCTTTCAAACAATGTACAAAGATAAGAAAACACTCAGCAACCCTGTATTCCATATGTATCGGCTCACAGTTCCCACGGTCTCATTCATATGATCAGCTGATCAGCTACACCAGTACTTCAGGTGTGTGGCCTCCACCACCACTGCCGGGAGCCCTAACTATCTGTCAAAATGTGCTTTGCAGTTCTGGCTAATATATGAAACAGATTATATTCATGGATTAATACTTACTTAAATTTAATTGAATCCTGATGAATTTTAAGTAATGGTATTGAGTTAGTAGAGACCTGCAGTGCACGTAAGTAATAAAAATATATATGAGGCTAAGAGATATTGGATATTAGGGTAAGGCTGAACACTGAGAGAACAGAGTCATTGAGAGCAGATGGAACAGAGATAGTTAAGGGAAAAGATGAATAAAATATTGATAACAGGTATTTTTAGTTTTGTCTTACTATATAGATGTATTTTTTAAATTAAGCTGATTGACATTTGTATTGAGGAAGAGATCACCTATTTTGTTTTTCTCTTAAAGTTTACTCTCTTTCAATAGCATGTAAAGGATCTCATTGAAAACAGACTCATTTATAATTCATCTATTCTGCTGTTAAAGCTAAGTCGGTCTGTTACAAATGAGTATTCCCAGTTCATGAATTTACTTATTAAACCTGTATAGTCCTTGCCATTTCTAACAAAGGGAAAGGTCTTAACTCAAACTACAAGGTGGTTCCTGGATGTCAGGAAGGCTGTCAATGACCATCTGACATCGCTGGGAACTGGCTATACATGCAGGCTGGCAGGCTTCACCCAAAGCACAAACTCTAGGCCCAAAGCTGAGCAGTCTATATTTTTACAAAGCCATTAGGAGTTCTGTACAATCACAGTTTGGGAAACTCTGGTCTAGAAAAGTCTGTGATAGAAGTGGCTTTAGGGACAAAGTTGCTGAAAACTGTTCCCCAGTCTATCATTTAAACCAAATCATGATTTCTTCTTAATGTGAACTCATTCACTTCACACGCAACATCTACTAGCAATAAGTTCTGAAGTATATTCATTCCTTTTATTTCGCATCATGTTATTTACTACTAGGGAAAGACTCCATTGTATTTTTTTAAAAAAAGTGGCACACACATGCAAATGATAACTGTTATAGACTCCTCATAAAGGAAAGCATGAGCTATCAGCATAATGCCACCTTATGATGTAGTTAACTACAAACTGGAGCTCTAACATTTCCTGGCTTTTATGTCTTAATTTTGACACTACACACATATGGCTGTAAGTTCGGTGATGTTACAATTAACTTCTGAGTGGATTTGAGCCCACATTAGCTAGCCTTAGGGTACAACTCAGGCCCACAAAGGAAAGCCGGTTATCTCACTCTACGTGGATTCAGATGACTTGTTAAAATCTCAAACTGCAAACACATAATGACATATAAACATGGTATGCTTAATTTTTACTGCCTCCACATCATCTGGTAGAGGTCATAAGGCGTAAAACCACAGAAACTTTAGAAAAATTGACAAAAACTGAAAAGAACAGGGGAAAAAATCAGTGCTGTCACAACAGGTGCACAATGGGGAGGCCATGTCATAACACATGTGTACCCATGTGTATGTGCAAACACATGTGCGCATTCACTCACTGGATGATTATAAACTTATTCAGGAAGTCAGTCTTCATCAGTTAACAGATCCAGATTTTTCATGTAGCATTGTTATTAATGTGAGCTCAAACTAAAATATACTGTCTTAGTAATGTTAACAACTTTGAAAAAAATTAAGGCTATAGAATATATTTCCCTGTCATTTCAAGCCTAAGATGCTGTACTTCACAGAGCACTTTCATGACCTGTCTTCTTAGTTTCTATGTGACTATTATATTTTTATGTTTTTCTTTCCAGTCAAAAATCACAACCAGCATACAAACATATACATGCACACACAAAAGCAAGGTGTATGTGGGGGGCCTACCCATTTGTCTGTGGGAGGCCCATTCCTACTTTTTCCCCAGGGTAGTCTTGAGGAGGGAGGAGGGAGAAATATTTAGAAGGATAGAGAGGAGAGAAACAAATAAAAACACAGGACAGACTCGGGAGGGCCTGGATCATTACCCACCAGCCTCTTCTGTCTTTTCTAAAGGGCCTTTTATAGGAATGCCAAAGGATGGAGCAAAGACCTCTTCTAGCACATCCAAGTGCAGACACTTTCCAATCCCCTGGTAACCACACATATGGTCAAGCAATCCTTTAATGCAGCCCTGCTGGGTAAAGCAAGCTCAGATCTCACTAGGAAACCTTTGTGGGCCTTCACAGGTGTATCAAGTTTGTAGTTTTTCTACCTCCTCCTTACTACTTAAAAAAGACCAAGATTAGCAACTCCTTTCTCTGATGGTCCTATATAATCTCTTCAAATTTCTGTCATTGTTCAATATTTTATGTGCCTTCTGAAGAACGCTGTTTAGTAATTAGAGAAATCCCAAACTGATGACAAAGTACATTTAGGACTCTTTTTGTGAGCTCAGTTTCACAAAGAATTATTCACATCACCTTCTTTTCTTTCCTGTTATCAAAGCTCTGTTCTGAAAATGTACTACTATATTTAATGATATCACACGAAAAAAGTGTTTCATATCCAAATGAGGGCAAACATTTTATATCAACATAGCTGGGCACTTTGAAGGGTTTTAAATAAAGCATTAAGTATTAGCTCACATTTGATGGCTCTTAAAATCCTTATGTTACCACACGAGTGACACCAGTTATGAATGCACAGCTGGAATTGCAGTTTAACATGCACAGATGAGATATTGTTCTGCAGGAGCATTTGTGTCAGAGCTGTTCGCTCTGTTCAGAAAACTGCTGCACACAAAATTTCTATTAAAGTGAGTTCGAAGATCTGATATAACTCATTTTATGTATAGATCAAAGAAGAAACCCAAAATATCTAAGCAGGTAGCTCTCAGTCAGGGAGATCTTGTCTCTGAAGGACCTGTGACTGTGTCTGAATAGGAAGAGCTAAGAGAGGGGGGGACTGTCACCCAGCAGGCAGAAGCCAAAGCTGCCAAATCTCCCCACGAAAAGAATTATCTGGATTAAATATATCAGCAGAGGTCAGGATGAGTGACCTTGACCTAGAGAAAAATAACACACTCTCCACTCAATGTAAATTGGCCACGGTTACTATGATTCCTGTGCCTACATGAGGAGTGAGAGCCTCCATCTCCGTGGTGTGGCCCCACGAGATGAGTGAAATTCCCCTCTCCTCTACTCAAAGCTCCACTCTAATTTCTGAGGCCTCCAAAGAGTTTTCACCTCAGAGCAGAAAATATAGCTAATTGGTTTGGATCAGCAGGAGGTCTGCACTGAAGGTTTCTTTTTGAGTTGAAATTCCGAGTTATATGTTTCATGCACCACATGAATGTTCACCTTCGTTAATCACCTTCTTGGGAAAAGCAGGCTGCTGGGTAAGATTGCTCATGCTCATTTCCATAGTAGTATAAACAGTGTTCTTGATAAAGCCATATTTTATCTGCAGTTTTTCTCAATTCAGAATTATATGCTAAAGTATACAGCCAAGTTTCTAAATGAAATGAATTATGACCAATGAATACCTCTCAGTTTGCCTTTAAAAATTCCTAATAACTCTAGAATATGTTCTTCGCATGTATATAATATGACCCTCCTATAAGTCTTCCTAGATATCCCCCCCCCGAAGATGCCTTTCAAAATACAGTATAATTTTACTATGCAAAGTTAACACTGGAGAAACGTGACTGACAAAATTCTAGTTTAATTGTTTTTTAAAAATATTATTATAGAATTTTTGTCTTACTTAGGTACACATTCAGTTTGTGAGATGTTCCTCCTGCATAAACAGCAAATGGCATTTGCTGGTAGAGACTGAGAACTACTCAAAGACTACTATTTTGTCAAGACATCCATGTTGCACTCGAGAGGCAGCCATCTTTAAAACATTTCAAACGAAACATCTGTAGAATGTGACTTCTTAACATCATTTTAGGAAAGTGCAGCATGTTTTTTGGAACTAAGCCATCCTACTTGCCTAATTTTTAAAACTACATATTTTTTTTAGATGATGATTCAATTACTAATGCAATATTTTTTTAAGAAATTGATTTTCCTATAAAAGCTAGAAAGTTGGTTTAGGGATATAATTAAAATTTTAAGTCAAGTGTGGTGACTAATGTCTATAATCTTAGCACTCTAAAGGCCAGAGGCAAGAGAATTACCATGAG
This sequence comes from Peromyscus californicus insignis, assembly GCF_007827085.1. NCBI lineage: Eukaryota > Metazoa > Chordata > Mammalia > Rodentia > Cricetidae > Peromyscus > Peromyscus californicus. The sequence continues at coordinate 24,746,014 of NW_026294436.1, read as the reverse complement.
TTTGAGGCCAGCCTGTGTTACAGAATAAGATCTTGTCTCAAAAATCAACAACAAAAATTTCACAACTTTAATGTACATAATATTTATTGGGATATTTAAATATCATGTTTTTAAACATTATTCCAGTTGTATCTTCCAGAATAAACTGTATTTTGTACAGAATTATGCCAATTCTTCTAATGAGAGGATGTATTGGTTCATCTGCCATGCTTCTCCTCCTTGATCCTACAGTTAACATTTCTATGGGGATATTCATAACTGAGAAAGTAGGCTTTCATCTCACCCAATTTTTTTTTTAAATGATACTGGAAACAAGGGACGAATTACCAAAGACCTACCACAGCTTATGCACTAACTTACCTTCTTTTCTTCTGGGCCTCTTCCCGAGCGGTCAAAACTACAGGAATGGGAGCAAAACACATTAGAATACAAAAGGTCAAATGGATGTTGCACATGTGTCCAAAAGAAAATACTGGATTATGAGCAGAATTTTGTCCACATGTATATAGATGTCAGAAGATATATGACTGAAGTCAGTTTGCTGTGTGAAGAACATCTTCAGGCAATTTAAAACACACTCTTGTCTATGTTGAATGGCAATTCCAGTTTGCTGAATGTGCGTATTTGGATAACTATATTTCTCCTTAAACATTTCTGCAACATCCACTCTGAGGCTGTGTTTCTTAGTGTACACATATGCAAACCTGTAATTAAACCAATGACACTTCCAGCTAGTCCTATGGCTTAGGAGATACCCTCAAGACCTCCCAGTTCTCACCTGACATGAGCCACATGTTGTACAATTCCTATGCTTCCTATCATTTTTATAATTCTGTTAAATCCAATGAAAATAGGATAAAGCTAAATTATGAACTGAAAAATCTCAAGTGCATGGTGAATACACAAGCTAGACAGACCTCTGGATTTTATCACTTTAAAACCTGTGTGTTCCTGAGAAGGGGCTGGCACGGACAATCTACAACCCCAGCACAGTCACTGCATGTACCTCTGGTCCACTGAGGATGCTTTTAGACGCAGTGTCTCTTTTGAAAACATGTTCTTTTGCGTTTTTTTTTTTTTCTCTCTCTAGGAGCTCTCAGCATGGGACAGAAGTCAGGGGCCTGGTGGCTGTTGTTTTTGTTTTGCTTTGCTTTAAATTAAGTATGGGGACCTGGGCACCAACTGGGGAAAGCACTCAGTGAGGACTTCCCGTCATGCCACAGAGCACATCTTGAGATGTGAGGTCCCACTTACCACAGACTGGGCAGTCTGCTCTTCCAGGCTTTAGACTCCAGTAGCTATGTTTTTAAGTCACCTGACTCCAGGAACTGATTTTGGTTACCACCACAGAAAAGAAATTATAGCCTTTTACCCTTCATTTTATATCCCTTATGTATAACCCTCTAGTTACAGTCTGTCTGCCCATTTAACCAAGGTTTTTTTTTTTTGGTGCAGGTGGGTAGTTTTATTAAAAACAAAGAAAACACAAACTACATTTTATACACAGAGAATTGTAGACAGTTCTGAAAATTTAGATGTGAGGGGGAGAAGAAAAGAAACACACCCTGCTGGGAACATAAAACAGCACAGAGAACACACACTAATGACCCCATAATTGAGATTGTCATGTGTCTTATTAAAAGCCCTTATTTACCTAGATGTCTTTCTTGATAAAGATGGTGAGATGCTTTACAGATTTTTGTACAAGGATGTTTTTCAAAGCCTTGCCGATCTATTTCCTTGTGTATGTTGCTTCGTGGGGTCCTTCAAAGGGCTTCAAGGGTTACTTTTATATTTAAAAAAGCCTGAAGATGAAAGCTCTCATTTGAGGGCAGCTTTGCATCCAGTGGCACCAAGTTGCTTATTAGAACTGCCCCGATGAGACAGTGTGAGCGGCTCCTGCATGCCGCTCTCCTCCCCTGTGGACTTAGATGCTCTGGCTGCTGGCTCGCCTAAGTTATGCAGCCTACATTTAATGAAAGGACAGTAAACAACATAAATTATAAAAGACATCTGCCAATGAGAGCAATAAAAGGAAGAAGAAATGGGAGGGATGGGAGAGAGAGAGAGAGAGAGAGAGAGAGAGAGAGAGAGAGAGAGAGAGAGAGAGAAGAAACTCTCTAACAGGAAGAGAACAAAGTGTTTCCAGTGAGCTCAAAGAAACGACATACCTTAATCAATCTTAATTTTAGGGTACAGAGAACCAACCTCTTTGTGTTCCTCAGAGATAGGCACATTGCTGTGGTTCCTACTGGGTTGCCATTGAACATGTAGATGGAGCTGGCTTCAGTCTCCTTCATGGATTTCTTGGTTCTTGTGTCCAGAGCCTATGCAAAACAAGAAAAGACTCTCTCTTGAACCCAGGCTACAGCAAGCAAATTATCCAAAGCTTCTTCTTATCCCTTTATGGAGATGGCTCCCCATCCAACAGCCCATAGGGTTTGCCTGCTTTTACCACCTTACATTTTGCCTCCTTCATGGCTAGTTTCAGTACCAGAGACTACTCAAGTTCTCAACTTCCATAAATACACCTTTTCCAGTAACAAAAGACTCTGCTAAAGCTAAGCTAATAATTTTAGATACCTTATAATGATTAGTCTTCTGTGGAATGTATTTCCCATATATAAAAGCATCTAAAATATTTTTAAATGCATCAATTATCAGTGAAATCTTCCTTTATTTTAAAATATCTTAAATGTATTAGTTTTGCTTCCATCACCTCATTTCTCTGAAGAGATGAGCTTACCTAGTGATATCATGCTATTTTTATATCATTCTTTCGGCCTGTGATCATTACTGAAGTTTTAAGTTCTCAGAAAAGAGATATTGTGATTCAGTAATGCGGTTTACTCTTTTAACTGGGCTAGAGGCAGACTAGTGAACACAGAAGTGTTTCCTTTCAATACTGAATAAGAGAATTCTAGCAAATTAGAAAACAAAGGAAAAATAATCCCTCCAAATTAAAAAAAAAATGCTGTTTCTTATTTCTGTTTGTTGATTTTCTTAGGTTGGTCATTATGCATTTTTTATTTAAACGTGTTTCTATTACTTTTATTTTCAAAACCTGTGGCTGGCTTTCTTCAATTATTATTATTATTATTTTTAATCTCACAGCCTGTCTTCTTCCCAGTATAGTCTGTTTTCACTGTCTCCTGGAGCTGAGCTCCAGGGACCTCTTAGAATGCAGCTAAAGAGGAGAGAATGACCCTGTTGACTGGCAGTGTGAGGAAGGGTACCAGCCACTCCACATGTCCTCCTGACAGAGGCTCTCTTGGGTGGGAGGGAGCTGAAGAGCCCTACTTTCTAGTGGGACGTTTCCTATCATGCCATTCTACCCCAGCCTGTGTCGGTCAGATTAGGGGGAAGAGAGAATCAATATGTATGAGTGGTGTCCACAATAAGAAAATTTAAAGCAGAGTATTACACTTCAAGTTACAGAGATGCTGAAATATCATGAAAAGCGCACACACCCCATCAGTACAGCCGTTTTCCCAATACAGAGCTCTGGACTGGTTTAAGTCAACGAATGCGTGAGGGAGGCAGAGCTGCTTAGCATGCTGTCCATGTGAGTTTTTAAAACAGCAAATACCTCACTCACATCCTTTCCTCTCACCACATAAATCTGCATTTAGAATGGAAAGTTTCCTCCAACGATTGATCTCCAAAAGTTATCTGCAACTTGCAAAATCCTTTATATTCTAAGCAGGGGAACTGAGAATGTCATCCAAGGCAGGCTGCTGCTGGGCTGAATCGAGAAGAAAAATTATGCTTCCAGCCAAACTGGTGTTGGTTTCTGACAAACATATTGACGTTTTCAGCCTGCTTAGGTGGAGTATTTGAATACCATACATGAAGTGTCAACTTTTCTCGATAGCATTTGAAATATCTTTTAAAATGCTAGTTCACCTCCCCCCAGATTGGACGTAAGAACTACAGTGTCCTGAAATATATATTTTTTGTGTGAATAAAGCATTTAAATAAAGCATTTTAACAGTCACAAGGTTTACTTAATAGTTTCATTATCCTCCATGATTTCTCTTTTTGGATTATGAAGTATTTTGTCATTGTTCTCCCTCTTACTCTGATGTTTCTACAGGCTAAAGAAATTTAAGAATTGCAGGATCTTGGGAAAGGTACAGAAAAAATACAAAATGCGTTTGTTTTAATTTGTTGTGCGACTTTTTAAAAAATTAAAACATCCTCAGTGCAATTTCTTGGTCTATCGCCCCCGACGAGCTACTATTCATTATATTTTAACCTGTTAAGGGTTCACTTTTTTAAGCTAAGTTTTCTGCAAACACTGAACTCATCTCCTGAGTAGCGTGGACAGGCATCCAGGCAGACTAGAAGACAAGCATAATCTTTCTCAGGAGATAGCCTTTCTTTGTCTCTCCCATACAGCCTTTGCACCTACACATTGCCTGGCATGACCAGGAGACCAGGCAGATGGCCTTCGCTGTGGAGGATAGGGCTCTGGGCCCACGAGACAAAACCTGCGTGCTTGGCAAGGCTGACACACCAAGGTTTCATCTCTAATAAAGTACTCGCTGCCTCTCCAGTAATGATATCCTGGGGCTGTTGGGAGGAGATTCTTTTCACAGAAAACATACTCATAAGAATTTAATACTATCTTGCTAAAGCCTTTGATTCAATAAGGTTTTAATTAAAAAAAAAAATCCCTTACTTTGTAGACCTGGTGATGTGAGCAGGTGTCGATTTCTCCTTACCCAACAGTCGTCTACGATCAATACCTCTTTACTAAGCTCAAAATTCTTTTAGCTTCTTAACCACGTGCTTAAACAAATAAAACATCTTACTGTTGGATGTCGTTTATACAGACTGAAATACTTGTAGGTTAAATAACATTTGTTAGGCTTTGATGCAATCAAGTGAAATTTCAATCTTCAGAGAGATTCAGCCCCGCCTCTTGGAGACTGCACATATGTGTCAGCTTTCCATTTTTCTCACCAGTGTTTTACACATGAAATCTATTTTCCTTGAGAAAATGGAATCTTTGTGTCTTTGTCTGGAAGGCGCGTTGTGCTCAGGCGTGTTCTGGCAGGGGCTGAGACTGCCAAGGCCCTGGGGGAGGGGCCTTGCCGTCATTTGTCAGCTGTCCTGCATCTGTAATTTCTGGCCACTCAGCACTATCAGAGGGACTCAGAAAGGGGGCGCGCAGGGTGGGGGAAAGAGCTTGTCATTGATGAAAGCCAAACCCCGAATAACTGCCTGATGTTGATGACCGAAGGAAAGAAGGGAGTATGAAAAACTTTTATTGTGCTTTTGGAAATGGCCAATTTATGAAATTGCACATGGTAACATTTTCAGACCTCAGTCTAGAAAGGCCCTGTCCATATTGTGTTACCGATTTCACTGCTTTTACCACGGTGAGGACTCAAGAAAGTATTTTAATTTTCCTCCAGGAGCTTCTGGTTATTTCTGCTCTTACTCCCTTGTACCAAAACTGACAGCACAATTAAACATCTGCATTTTAAAATTGTGTTTTCTCCCCTGACTGTTTTGCTTTGCTCCTAAAATTTCCAGATGTTTTGGGTTCTTTATGATTTTAATGTATGCAAATATATTTGCTCATATTTTAGGGGGGCAATAGGGGTAGCACCCACACCCATACACCAAGGGGTGGGGAAGCATATACAAAAACAGACTAGATGGGCTGACCAGATGTTTCTGTAAGAAAAGCTTTGTAACACATCAGGCATCAGGCAGTATTTTTCCTCTTTATAAATTTACATTAGAATACATTTTGTCTCTTAGCACTTTACTATTTTAGTTGAATTTTGCAACTCAATTAAGTGAGTGGAGTTCAGAATTCACACAGTGTATCTGTAAACAACCAAAGTATATAAATTTGTCACCTCAGTGTCTCATAACTGGGTAGAATCTGTTTCTACCTTTTCAGTCTTTTCATTTCCATAAGAGATCAGAAGTTGTAGGGCAGGAGAAAAAAAACAAAAGAATTTCAACTGAGCTTGCTGCTTTGTAGACATATTAAAGGACTGGTGGGTATCTGGTCTGGAGCGTCGGAACAAGAATTACAAGAGTGTTCCTAACATTTTAAGAAAACCTGTTTCCCATAATGAACAGGAAGCTGGTAAGCAGACTCTTGCCTACAAGTGAATCCCAAACAGTAACATGAAAAGAAACTGGGGACAAAGCCACTGCAGAGTGTGGCACCCAAGTGCTTCAGGACAGAAACACTTGGAGATGTGCACTCCCATATAATCCTTGGGAGTAAATGAGTATTCATTTTTCATTCCTGACTGTTCAAACAGATGCTTGGCATGTGCATCCATTTCTCCCACAGTATAGTATCTGCAAGTGATTTCAGGAGGCTGACATGGTTAATAGTTAGGCACAAAAATGGCAAGTAATTATGAAGGAAGACAATGTATTTTTAAAGTACTATTTTGAGATTTTTAAGGTCCGTTCTTACTGTATCTTTTTGGAAATGGTAATACATAGTAGGAGAATTTGTGTACATGCAAAGTGTTTGGGGAAGTAGATGAGTAGATTTATGAGTCTTGAACTAAATGCATCAATAATTAGACAGATAACAGGGCAGGGCGATTGACCCACTTCTGCTCAGAGCTCTGGGCTAAGCTCTCTGAGAATTGACAGGTCTTTATCTTCTAATTGTATCAAAAAATGGGGACTGTCTGATCCCAGTCGTGACCTTGAAAGCAGCAAACCGAAGTGATGTATTGTGTTCCTATTCTAAGGAAATATTGACTGCACTCTCAAAGTTCAAAGTTTCAAAAGCAGAATCAGCTACTTACATTATATTTAATTTTTATAGTGAATTGTTTCATCTCTTAAATAAAAAAAAATTAAACCCTATAATGGAAAGGTGATTGCTCTAAATATGTTAAATGTAAGACTCAGATCAATCAAAGGTATATTTCTGATTTTGTAAAATGAACAGGAGAATAAGATGTGCTATCAAAAGTAAGGGACAGTTTCATTTATTAGGTCATGTATTATATGTGAAAAAATGCATTTTGGCCATTCTGTCACAGCAAAAACACATCTCCATGGTGCCAAGGAGCTGCAGCCATGTGCTTTGCTGGCTGCTCTCAGTCCGGGTCTTAGCTCCAGAAAGATGAAACTACACAATGCTCTGCAAGGCAGGGCATGTGTAATGCACATGCACGTAGCTGACACTGGAATTAAAAAAAAAAGCCGTGTTATCATAGCTAAACCTCAGTAATTATATATTTAAGGCAAAGAAATGGTACTAAAAGTTAGCTAGGCCAAAGAATTTCCATGTGCAAGTGTATGTGTGTGGGGGTGGGGGTGTGCACGTGCACACATGCGCATGGATGAAAAGTGAATATGTCTTACTTTATCTCTCTAGCATCTACGTTAACTGTGTAAATTGTAAGCAATGAGATGAGTATTTAAAAAACAGTTAAATTGGAATAAATAAGAATATAGTTTTGTTAATTCAAAGATAAGATTAAAAATTTCCTAGGCTGCAAGATATTAGAGAGCCTAGAGGTAAGAAAAATATGCAGAAATTCAAGTGATTATAGTTAAGGTGTATTTTGTTAAGGACAAGACGGAAAACGTACTATACTATTGATTATTAAGACAATTCCAATAGAGTATTGTCCTCTCAGATCTCCATAGACAGATACATTAAAAACAAGATTCAGGCTACTTATAAGTTGATGTTTTAGAAAGCGCAAAATATGTCCCATTTGCTTTTAAAGTAAAGATCTTGGGAGCTTGTTAAGGATAAACTGTAAAGCTTATAATTGTTAGTTTAACTATTAAATATAATTTTACATGAAAGCAAATGAAGGCTGTAGACTTAGCCAGGCAGTAGACTGCTTTCTATGTCTGCATTTGAATACTCGGAGGTTGGTGAAGGCGAGGAAGGGAGGGAGGCAGAGAGTAGAGGAAGGGGAAGGGTTTTTAAATTATTTACTTTTGCAGGATAACTCATCCTACTACATGCTGTGATATTTAAAGATGTTCATTTGTGAAAATAATTTGTCCTAAGGCATATGTAGGTGCTGTGAGTTTGTGTTTAATGGAGCAGTCAGAGCCACTGAGACCCGGCTAGGCTGGTTTCTCAGGTTGTACCGAACCGTTGACAGCTGTGAAGACAAGCGGTTGCTTCCTTTCGTTGACTCCATCAAAGCATAATGGCTAGTCCCTAGAAGAGGCTAATGGGGAAAGTTTAGTATAGTTTAAAGAGAGAACAGTAAAGAGTTCTGTGTATAACTGTCACACAGTCACCAAGTCACCTTGCCTGTGTAGGAAAGTACTGTGATCCAAGCACTAGGATCTGAGGCAGAAGATCATCGGTTATAGAAACCAGCTGAGTCTCCAGGTGAGTTCCAGGCCAGCCTGAGCTACAGGGTGAGAATCTGTCTTAGAACACAAAACAACAAGCAAAATTTGTTTTACTACTTGAAAATGCTATGTAGAATAAAACAATACTAAAGAGATGTGAACTTCAATATTATAACTTCCCCTGGACTTGGACAAATATTTATATCAAAAGGAGCTGTGGGCACAGTGGTTCAGTGAGGGGGTGGTTGACTAGGATATGTAAGATCATTGACAGAAGAGCTAAGATCCAGGAAGCAAAGTCCCATGTCAGGTCAGGGGAAATGGTTTCTTAGCACAGTCTCAAACAATATGGACCCAAGAGTTTCACTCTTCTGTTTGCTCATCCCTCCAGTGTGTGACAGATGGTTTCTCTGTTTTGTTTTCTATTGTTCTTCTACTTTTCATTTCTTTTTTTGGAATCTGTCTCAAAAACACCCTTGAATCGGCTTCCTGAGTATTGCCTCTGCTATTTGGTCATGGAAGTTTTTCTTCACTAGGTATTTGAAAGAGATAAAAGATACATATATAAAGAAGCTGGAAAAATTAACTTTAGGAACAATGTAGTACATTTGGTACAGAATGGATGTGTAGTGCAAGCTGGAAGCTGTCTGTAGTTTGTCAGCAAGGAACTGAGAACTGGGCAACCCTCATTAACAGAAGTCATGGAAGAGCAACAACCCAGCTACAGCTTTGGTGTATTTCTTTCGGATAATTCAGCAGTTTGGACAGTCCTTTCCTGTTCCTTCTGAAGATTCCTTATCATCAAGCAGACATCTAAGACTACCTCACAGTTCCTCAAGTAGGGATGTTCTTTCAAATTCTGGAGATCTTTTTGTCTTGTTCTTTTGTGTACTTTAGTGACCACATCCCTATACATTTCCTGTCACTGTCATTTTCTAAACACTGTAATCTGTAATACAAACTGAGCCTCTGGGAAGAAAACATCTTATTTTCTTAATAATGTGCTAGCAGCAGAAATTATTAAGAGCGAGGAGCAATTTTTAACTTCTTTTCCATCATAAATCAGTGATGGTTGTAATGGGCCTATACTAAAGTAACAATTAAAATTTTATGGGCAGTATGATTACAGGTCAGGAATGGACACATATAGTGTCATTAAGTACCAGAATATCGCTGATTTTCCCATGATAAATAACAGGATCTACTCAAGATATATTTTAAAAAATTGTCCGCCTTATAATTGGAGTCAGACAGTGAATTATCATTGTTGTCAATCAATTTCTTCTTTCTGCTTCATCTTTCCCACCATTTACAAAGAGAATCAAATGCATTTTGCCACACACAGAAAATTATGCTTATAAATTCTAATTTTAGAAAGCAAAAAACATATCATTTGTCTCAGTGGCTTAACAAGTATCTATAACACCCCCTACCCTTAATATGTTAAAAATACTAACTGGACTCTTGTTTTGTTTCTTTTACAAAAGTCTGTAGACACTTCAGAAAGCAATTTTAACTACGAGTTGTTTTTTCTTTTTCATCTAAGTAAGAAACACGAATGCTGTTCGAGAAAAGTTCCCAACTTTAATAACCTCTAGATTCTCTGAACAGTGTGTAGACTCATGATTCATCTCAAATTCGACTTGCTGCCTAGTAAATGATTTATTGAGAACTTATTCTCACATGAGCATTCATTTCCCTCAGCAGAAAATTAGAGAATGTGTGAGCAGCTCATGAGTGGAATCGGTGTTGCACCATTGTGCGTGGGACGCAGCTGCTCTGAGTTTTCAGTTCCCCCTTGCAGGGTGGTAGTGGCATGCCTACTCCCACCTAGAAACTAGCAGGCAGAACAGCCCTGCTCACTCCTCATTCCCTGCCTAAGTACCAGTCACTCTTAAAGCAGGCTGTGTACCCATCTATTTACCCACGTCACTGGCTTTCACATTTCATAGGGTAAGGGCAGTCATGTTTAGTTAGTTATAGCTAAGAGGAAAGGTTTATTGGGAGGAAAAATGGGTCTCCTCTCTGGTTTATTGTAAACTTTTTCCTATATTTATTTGGCAAGACAGAGTGATAAAGCCAAAATCACTTTATAAGTGTGAGAATCCTATAGTTCTACAGTAAAAGTTACTTTTTAACAATGTTTAAAGTAAAACCATTCAATTTTTCTTTTCTTTCTTTCTCTCTTTCTCTCTTTCTTTATTTCTTTCTTTCCTTTCTTTCTTTATGAGACAGGGATTTTCTGTGTAGTTTTGGTGCTTGTCCTTGTCTGTAGACCAGGCTGGCCTTGAACTCACAGAGATCCACCTGCCTCTGCCTCCTGAGTGCTGGGATTAAAGGCGTGTGCCACCGCTGCCTGGCTATTTTTTCTTTTAGTCATTCATTATGTATCAATACATTTTAAAAGGTACTTTGTACTAACACTGTGGATTATAGCAGTGATAACAATACATTATGTTTACAAAAAATTTTTTAGTTTCATATTATGTTACTAGTTTCCCATCTGCAGTCTAAGAAGTGTTTATTCATGGCTTGATGTCCTGTGAGAAAATATCTTCTATGCTTGTTATAGACTGAGGAAACTTAAACTTAAATATTTAAAATATTTGTGGTTTTAAGAGATAGACTGTTTTAATGGACTTGGAACATGCTGAGCCCTAAGAATGTTACTACATTCTATTATCATCCTCCCTGTACTCACTGAAATCAGGACAGAAAAAATTCAACTCTTCTATAATCTCCTTAAATTACATAAAATTTGCAACTGTCCTTAAGTGTGCCTGATTTCATGAATATTATCTCCAAAAAGACAGAATTGAGCATCAATGGCTTTGACAGAGCAAGTTATTACAAACTACTTTTATGGCAAATTTGTATGTATCCACTGTCATGTCTTTACAGCAAGAAAAAGCACTCATTTCCCTTCAATTCAGTATGGGAACATTAAAGAGAAACTATGTTTTCACTGGGACAAAACTGACACATTTTGTAACCAATGACACTGTCCACAGAAAATACTTGGTATGGTCTTGATTCTCCTTGGTGAGGATGCATTCATTCCTCAAGTGATGAGGTTCCTTTTCTGTTCCAGGGCAGTCCTTCCCCATTCTACTAAACATAAATAACCCCAAGCAGAAGAAAATAAGAACTTCTGGCTCCTTGCGCTCGTCTGTCTCCCACACTTACACACTTCCTCTAATCAAGATTCAAATAATACTAAGGAGAGTGTGTTTTTTAAAAAACTAAGATTAGGAGGAAAGCATTCTAAAGGGAATAACAAAATGCTTCATTAATAGGGCACGGAAGGGGTTAAAATTATCTTTGAACACTTAAATGATGCTCACTTCATTTGCTTTAAGAATAAGCCATTGGTAGACATCATTAGATAATCAATTATTTAGCTTCCCGTAACTAATGGAAAGGGTTTTTGCCTGGTTAGAATGAACTTCACTGATTATTTAGAAAGCAAGGTTTGTCTCCAACTCTTTGTTATTATTCCTTCTTGGCCAAGCAAATGAAGGGTGTGAAGGGTGCACAGGGCATTGAGTTTCCAGGGGAGGAGGCTGGGAAAAAGAATGAGGATTTGACTCAGGAGGCAGAGTCTACGTAAGTCAGATACGAGCCTGGTGGAGTGTGTGAAACGAATATTGTGGAGGAAAAATGATTCACGTGTATGTAAGGGGAAGACTTTACTACTAGTATCCATAGTTCCTGGTTAAAACTGAGCAGTTATATCATGTTCTCACAGGCTAAACACCAAAGTGTCCAAGAATTATTAAACTTTTATTCAACGATAGTAAGAAAAGAATAGGCTGGTACTCTATAGTTCTGATAATATACATTCTGTAGTACAACATGGTCATTATAATGAAATTTATTAGTAAATTTATTAATGTGTTGAATACAGGCATGATTTGTTAAAGAGGTATTTTGAGACCAAAAAAATGTCCTTGGTTAATGTATAAGAATAAGCAAATACGTGAATGATCAAGACTAACAAGAAACTTACATTTTAACATTTAACTTTACATTTAACAACTGGTTAGGTGTATCTTTGAGCATCCTTTTATGACTATGTAAATTTAAAATGCACATATTTAAAACCCAAGTGATACAGAAAACACAGCATGACCCTGTACAGAATACTTGCTAAAATTTCTCAAACTGATTTGCTTAACACTGGTTTTCAGTCTACAGAATCCAAAACATAGCTGAAAATCATTATGTCCAGCTTCTCAAAACAAATTAATAGTTCTTTATAAAGCCAGTCACTTAAAATTCAACTTTTTAAAAAAAATTCTGCTAAAAAAATAAGTTATACATTAAATCAAATATTTTCTTGGATATGTAGAAACTTAAAAAATGTGAAATCTGGTGGACAGAACCTTGAGCTCTGGGATCTAGCTTGACTTATGACACAATGCATGTCACCCAGGCCGCTCAGAGAGCTGGGTTAATCCTGACATTGAGCTCTCTGGAGAGAAGTTGAAGAATAATTATCCTATGAATATAATACAATGGAATCCTCTCATAAAGACACTTTTTAAATCTACCCCAGGTTGAATCTTACCAAGTCTTAGGGAAAAATAAAAGCTTGCTGACAACTGAACTATATCCAGGCTTCAGCTGCTTCTCACCATCTCCACCGCTACTCACCCTGGGGAAGCACACTGTTTTAAGTGGGCTCCATGCCAGGCCCTTACGCAATCCCTCTGGACCTGCTCTTCAAGCAGCAGTAATGATGTCGATTGACACTGAAGATAAATCACACAGACCCCTGTTCACACTCTTTAGCAGCTTTAAAATAAACCTCCAAATCTTCAACATGTAAGCACCCTACATGATCTGCCACCCCAGCTTCTTCACTGTGTCTCTTCCCATCCTCCTTAGAGTCACTCTTTTTTGACTAGGGTGGCCACTTTAATTCTTCCTCATGGACCATAATGACATTTGTGTTTCAAGGAATTTACACTTTTGTGTCATTGGTCTAGAAAGAGCTCCTGGAGTTTATATTTTGCCCATATTCTTTCCTTTAAGACTTAGGTCAAACACCTCTTAGGTACGTATTTCTTGATACATAGGTACAGAACTTCACAGCTCACCTTCACCATTCTTTGACTTCTCTGCTTAGTATTTATGGCATATAAGGTTATATTCTCGTGTGTGTTTATGGTGAGATAGGAAGTTGCTAACCATTCATTTACCAGCATCAAGAAGAATGTGGACAGTTAAGTATGTGATCAATATTTGTTGGATGAGGAAGTATGACTAGCAACCAGATCTAGACTTATATGCACCCCAAGACCCCTAGCTTATTTAGTTCTTGAGCTCCTCCGCCATCTCTTCTCCTGGTCATATAATGGCACTTCTTTTTTGAAAAGCCAGCTTGTTTCCCATGGCTTATTTGATGAGCTCGTCATTTGTACTTTGTAATAATTGATACCATTGTCTTCAATCCTGGTCATTTGTTGAATACAGACTTATAAAGTCATGGAAATTAAGGAAAAATGCAATTTGTATAATACAAGTCAAACAACTCCTATCTGATTTTCAATTACAGAGGAAGTTTTTTTATTCAGATTGTTGAAATAAATAAGGCTGTTTGAATGCTATCATTCAGGCAGAGAGAACTTGATACTCTCAAAACTTCTAGAGATAGTTCAGTCATAGGCTTGCCTCTTTGATGTCTGCTGATTTTTTCACTTGATCTTTACCCATCAATTCAATATTTCAATAAATATTCAATTGGCATTCACTATATTAAGGACATACTGTTTAGTAAATGAGAACTCCACTTACAGAATGGTCTCCAAGAAATGAAGAGATACTACAGACTGAAAATGTGGTGAGTGCTCTAGACAGAAGAGAGGTCTAAAATTATTGGAGTTCAAAGAAGGGATTCCATTGGGCAAAGATGGATAGGGGTGATGCATCTAGAATGATTCCATCTCAGTTGTACATCATTTGAACCTTCAAAAAGCAGGAAGAAAAAAATTACAATAGGAGGAAATAGCGTAAGCAAACTTGAGAAGTATATGGAAGCACAACAATAGCTCCACATAATGATAGGAAACCTTGGGCTGTGGTTGCTTACACTCTCTATAGAAGAGGGTTTTAACTCTTTTATAAAAGCCAAATACACTTGGATGTACAGTGGAGATACATGCTCAACATAGAAAGATTTCTATTGTTATTCTCTGGTTTATAATTTAACCAAAAGAAATTCTCAGTGACCAAGGTCAATGAGAGAAGTCACTAAGTAATACATACAGTTTCAAACAGTGGCCTCATTTCCAGCTTCCAGCCCTTGTAGACAGAAATGACATCATCATTAAATTGTTCCTGCATTTGTTGTAATCAAGATAGGAGCCACATGCACCGTCACTTCTTAAACATGTTGAAGTTATCTGGGTTTGGCTTCTATAGAGAGATGTGTACCTGTGCATTAACAGTGCAGTACTTCTCCTGCTTTGCACAGCCAGTGAATACAATCCTGGAGAACTTGTTAAAGATCCTTGCAGAAAACTGCTCTTCGTTTTGGTATTTCTAGTGAAAACTCAACATTTTATTGTCTATGTGCAAATAATTGTAACTTCACTATAAGTTTCTTGATCTGTTCCAACATATATCATAAGAAAGGGGCACACTGTAAACTAGAACGGCAGCACTGTGTGCTATACACACAAAAGTACAATCCTTTCCTTGTTAGTTGCTTTTTAAATGTTGTTGTGGAAACTGGATCCTGAGCAAGGATCTACGTGAGTTGTTGGGAGTTCCAAGCATCATCAGCCTTTTAGGGTGCAGGTGCCCAAGAAGTCAAGAATGATTAGTGAGACTTCTTCCCATGTAGACTACAGGTGTGTTCTCTACTTACAGACAATAACATTATATTTAGACTGATTGATTTGACAGCAAGGACAAGGCTAAAGAGGGGAAATGGCTACTTGTTTTTAATTCTTTTAAGCAAGGCTACAATTCATACTCAAACCCTAGTATCACATTTCAGTAACTCATGTGAGTGAATTCCTGAATCAACTTTCTAAGAGGCAAACTTCACCCTTTCATACTTCGGGTTATAATCTTCAAATGACTGTCAACTGTCTACTATAAGTGCTTGGGAAACAGAGTTGTGCAAATGAGTCATATGCAGCAACAGAGTTAGAGGGGATTCCCAGAAGAAAATAATCTGCATGTTTGCTGAGTTTCATTTTGAGGGGAGGGGGTACTATGAAATTGCCTCTGTGAATACATGTGCTATGAGAAGTCAGCCAACAGGCTGGCCTTACACTCAAACTGCAGCTCTTCCTGATGCCCAGCCTGTCAGTGACCTACCCTACAGATTCTGGTCTTGACAGTACCTACAGTCATTTCAGCTATTTCCTTAGCCCAACCGGAACTAATATTCTGTCAATTTTGTTCCCTAAAAAAAAATAATTGAAGTGAGAATCTTCTATGTCTTGAAGATGGCTATCTAAATACTGACAAGCTTCTTTGGATGTTTAAAAACCTTAGTCTGTCCCAGACTCCTTCTTAAAATTATTTTAGAACTAAGCCAACAGAAGTCTGTTGAATGTATCATCTATATTCTTACACTAAAATTAGTCTGCCTTATAGTGCTTGTCTTCCTAGTGTTCAATACTACATCTCTTAAAAGTGCTCTGAGCGGTGCCCATGTTAAATTTTATTTCAGCTGTATGCTATGGCCAATCTACTGTCAGCAGCCCTGGATGGCAGAGGGGTTGATACTAGTGGAAGAGCAAAGAACAGAAAAGAATGGATGGAGGGCATGAAAGATTTCACAACCAAACCAAGATTCCCAAACAAAAGCTATTTCTACCCTCTGCAAACTAAGTAATATTATATAGTAAAATGACATGGCTGGAGAGGTTCTATTCCTAAGATTAGGGGATGAAAACACTTTCACCATTATTAAACAGTTTCATAGCGAATGAATCTCAAGGAGTAGATTTTTACATGACAAAATATTTTCCTAGATATTCCCCCACATTCTATTATTTTAAGCATCCATATTAGACAATTTTTGTGGGACCCTCTGTTGGTGTGTTGAATGGAAGAGTGTATTTAAAGGCTATGCTGAATCTGCTAATGAAATCAGGAAGTTGGTTTTTATAGAGTTGAAGAGTAGTCTGAGGAGCAATCCTACCGAAGCTGGTTTGGAGGAAGGATCAATTTGTTTTGTCTTTGCATTTCACTTTGCCTTTTCTTGGAAATGTAGGTGGTCTGGATCTCTATTATAAATTTTCAGTGGTTCTTTAATTATGATTAAATTTTTGGGAACCACTTCAACTCTTTTAAGTAGAAAAGCTACTCATCTGTGTGTGTGTGTGTGTGTGTGTGTGTGTGTGTGTGTGTGTGTGTGTGTGTGTACACATTGTTTGTTAGCTATCTTTACAATGTTAATAAAGAATTGAAGTTTGTATTTTTGTTTTTCACTTTAGAAACTGTGTTCTTATACTTTGTCTTTTAAATTTTATGAATATCTTTATGAAGAAATGTTTCTTACTCCTGACTCTTCATGAGTAATGAACTCCATCAACCGAACACTCTTAGCTCTTCCATCTATTCTGCTTCCACACTCTACTTATTTTGTAATAAAGAAATGTGGAAGGAAAAACTGGGCTCATGAACATGAATTTTTCCATATCGCCTTTTCTCTCTCTTTCTCTCTTTCTTCTAACCCTTGTCTCCGTGTCTCCCTCCATCCTCATTTTTTCTTTCCTATCCCAAAGGAACTGATCTGTCTCCTGGGTATGTAAGTTCTTGGATGGTCCTCCCCATAGTGCAGTTTTTCAGTCTACATGCTTGAAGAGAAGAGTCGCATTTGACAAAATACCTGGCGGTAGCAGGAACGACAATGGTAGTCTATTTCCACTCGTTCTACATTTTCACTCTGTTTCAGAGCTTGAGCAGGGAAGGAGGATCTGATTATTGCTTCAAGAAGGGTTTTTCAAACAATGCATAGCTTGAAATGTTTGATTCTA
This sequence comes from Peromyscus californicus insignis, assembly GCF_007827085.1. NCBI lineage: Eukaryota > Metazoa > Chordata > Mammalia > Rodentia > Cricetidae > Peromyscus > Peromyscus californicus. The sequence continues at coordinate 24,728,690 of NW_026294436.1, read as the reverse complement.
CACAGGAGCTCCTTTTTCCAGCATACAGCAACATATATATTTCATGTTGCTTACTGTGATGCCTCACTTTAAAAACATATTCCATATGTAAAGTAGTGTCTAATTTGGTAAATTATTTTTATTCTCTCTTTTAATAACCCTGATTAGTTCTCTTGATAATTAATTCTTCTAAGCAAAATGATAATATCTATGAAAATTATGGTGCTATGTCAGATAAATATATGTTAAGATTTACAAAGAAAACACATGTGTTATACCTTCCCCTGAACCATTAGGGAATTTAAACTTGACTATAAACAAATCAAATAGCTTTAACAATGTTCTTTTTCTTATACTTTACTAATTATTGTAAATGCTATTGTTACAGAATCTTTTAATTCTTTATTATATTAAAACACACCAGACATCAATGTAGAGAGGTTGATGATTCTTGACTTGGTCCTATACGATGATTTCTTCTTCCTAGAATGTTCTCATCAATTCAGAGATACCATTTGTCTCCAGTAAGACAAAAACATGAAAATCAAGAGAAGAAGAAAATTCTCCCTTCATGGGCACAGCTCAATTTGCACTTTCAAGGCTTTGGGTTCAAGACCCAGAATTAAAAATAAAAAAGCTTCTTTTTTACTACCTTCTCAGTAACAGAACCTCCACCCCATAATATCATTTGCTACTTATTCACATAAAGACTATAGCCAATTAGTCAAAATCTCTTGAAACTGATTGCATTAAGGCAAAGAAATACAGCAATGCTGTAAAGAACATAATCCAAGGACATAAAGACCTAACAGTAGTTCAGAGAGGGCTAATAAAGAGCTGCATTGACACCAAAAGGCTCATTAGGGAAAATCAGCTATGTTGTCAGGAAGGGAGAACACACTCCAGGGAACGCATCATTGTGACTCTTATGATCGCTATTGGGAAACCTACTGAAGTGTCATTTCCAAAGAAATGAGAGAAACGTGCAGAATGGCAGAGAATGCTTTTCATGGCACTTGAAATTGCTATAAGGCTAGCATTGTGCACCTGAATCTCTCTATTACCTACTAGCTATGTAGCTTTTGTTTCTGAATGCCCTAGGAGCTCTTTGCAGAGTGTCCCACATCTGGCCTCCATCTCATTTGTTTGCTGTCAACCTAAACTTTTATTTTCTTTATAAAAAAATTTCATGTATTTTAGCTAGGAAACTGATTTTTAGCTCAAAATCTTTGTAGTGATTCACACTGGGTGACTCAGAACTGCTTATAAACGCAGCTCCAGGGGATTCAATGTCTCTGGCCTTCACGGGTACCTGAACTCACATGGACATAACCCCTTCACACACACACACACACACACACACACACACACACACACACACACACACACACACACACCAAACAAACAAACATGTACACAAACACAACTAAAGACTAAACATCCCAGAAGAGTGAGGATAGAAAATAGTAATCCAAATTCATGACAAAAATAACCAGGATGATGGGCATGGTGCTCTTAACTTCTTGGCTGTGTGTCCTTAAAATTGTTGGTGCAGGGAAACATAAAGGACATATGAACTCATCTGGCTGCAAACATTAGCTGTGATAAAAGTTCTGCTGAAGAAAAAAGAAGGTGAGGTCCAGCTGTCTGTTTTAAAAAGAAGGACCAAACTTCCTGCAGAAGCACTCATCCCTTTTCTGTTGTTTACACATCTGTGCTCAGTCATCCTCTAAATGCACATTGAAGCAATCATATATATGATTTCATGTTTCATCCAGACTGTCTTCAGATAAATCCTATTATTATCCTCATTTGGAAATGAAGTGACTTTTACAAAGTGACTAAGTGATAATCCCCAAGCTGTGTAATACTTAAGGACTCAGACTAGAACCTGAAGCAATAAAGACTTATACCTGTGAATCCCCATGATTTGTTTTCTTCCATTTCTGTTTTAATCATTGAGAGGTTGGGGAGGCATCAAGGCAGTAAAGCATTTTCAAATGCAAGCTAGCATTCATTCTAAGAAGGATGCAGTGCTATCTCATGGTATTATGGGTAATCAATATTTGGATGTGGGGGTCAGATCTCTAATGAGTTCTATTACAGGGAAGACAGAAAAGAAACACATTTAAACATCACAGAAACGTCAATTTACTGTACTTGTTTATATTTCTGTATACTGATCTCTCTCAATACACACCATAATAAAGTATGACCCCTGTGGGTAATTTTCTGTTCTATTTTTATTATTAAGTTAGTTCTTTGACAGTTTAGTGTGTATGGAATTCATTCTGGCTGCTCTTCCCCTTCACCGCCCCTAAACTCCCTTCTGTTCCTGTCACCTCCTCTTTCCCTACCCGCTCTTTTCCCAGATTGACACCTTCTTGATTTGCCTGTGTGACTTATTTGTGTTAGTTAGCCAGGGCCATCTGTGTGACCGTTGGATTGGGACTACCAGTTGAAGCGTGGTGGTGTCACCAAGGGTACAAACGTAAAGGCAATGGTTGCTTCTTTCTCTGGTTCTAAATCTACAACTCATTTTTACAGCAGTTATATTTGTTTCAAGAAGACCATTTGATGTCAGTCATATTTCCTCACAGTTCATCAGTTTTCTGGATTTTAATCTCCTTTACCTACTCAATATGCAATCTTCTATTAGTCCATCAAAGTGAATAATGTGTCAAAAAAGTATATTAGAAATGTTTGCCATTTTACAAGTCTATCAAGCCTCTCTATAAGTCATTCACAGTAACCCAGAAGTCCATGCCATGGTGCCTTCTGTTCAAATGAAAGGAATCACTACAGTTCTTACAAAAGGGCCAAACTGAATCTAAGTGCTCAATCAATAATACTCATTGAGTCAGGCAGTGGGAATTTATATAATTCATGCTCTAATTATCGAAGAAAATATGTTGACAATATTCTCTTCAGTGGTTTCATGGGGTGAAAATATGTAACTAGAAGTATAGAATTTTCAAAACTCTTGATTTCTTTGATTTAATTCTATTCCCCACCAAATTTTGGTTTACTCAGAAATTTGGTGTGACCCGTAAGATCTCCCTCGTGACTTCCTAAGCTTTCAACTGAATGCTTCTAGATGTGAAACTGTGACTCAAATCAGCTCCTTTCTTGGAGAAGGCATAGAAGTCAATGCCTGAACATTTTCTTGTTGGTTCTCTCATCTTTCTAAAAAATCTTGATTCTGGGTTGGATAATGAAAACATCATAGAATTTTTAGTCATTCACATGTTATTATAGTCATGGGTTTCTTTGTCAAGATTTAAGAAATAAACCAATGTTCTCTGTTTATGTAACATTTTATTTGTAAAAGTCTTGAATTTGAAGGTAGTAAGCTCACATACCTATATAGTCCTAAACGAACAGAAATGTCTAGAAAAGACATTCTCACAATGCATCAGCATGTGCCAAATAATTGAAATTCTGAAGGATGACAAGGGGAATAAATATCCTGGAATTATAACCAAATCTAGAATTACACAATAAACACTGAATTATGTGGAGTGTGATTCTCATTGACCTGGGAAACTGTTCATCTGACTATCATCAACGTCTTGCTTTCTGTTGCTTTCAAACTTGCTATGGTTTTAGAGCCTTGCTTTTACTGTTGAACTCCTGTATTCTATCAACCTTATCAACACTGCCTCTCAACTTTTCTTTTGTATACTCTACTCATGAGGAGTGGTTTGTTTTGTCTTTTACTCATTTGCAATTCACCTCAATGATATTCGAGGCAGATGGGCAGATTCCTCCTGCTCCTTAGAAATTGCCCAAATTGCCGGGCGGTGGTGGTGCACGCCTTTAATTCCAGCACTCGGGAGGCAGAGCCAGGTGGATCTCTGTGAGTTCGAGGCCAGCCTGGGCTACCAAGTGAGTTCCAGGAAAGGCGCAAAGCTACACAGAGAAACCCTGTCTTGAAAAACCAAAAAAAAAAAAAAAAAAAAAAAAAAAAAAAAAAAAAAGGAAAAGAAAAGAAAAAATTGCCCAAATTGATATCAGAGATTCAGAGATGTTTCTGGGGAGGATCTTGGAAGTGTGAGGTGCTGAGAATGAAATTCTGGTCCTCCAGTATTTGCTCTTAACCACTGAGCCATCTCTCTGCCCCAGATCCATGTTGTTATTGTTTTTTGAGACAGGGTTTCTCTGTGTAGCCATGACTGTCCTGGAACTCATTCAGTAGACTAGACTGGCCTCAAACTCAGAGATCTACCTGCCTCTGCCTCCCAAGTGCTGGAATTAATGGTGTGCACCACTGCCACCCTGATCATATTTAATTTTTTAATCCTCTAGTAATCTCTTGGATGGATTTTTGATAGAAAATAATATTGCATCATTTCACTAACTAAATCTCTTGAACACTGAATTTTTACTTTAAATGACTGACCTTCAGTTAAAAAAAAACTCTTATTTTGATTAACAAAATGTTATTTTTAATGCACATTTTAGTAGGCACTGACAATTTCTAGTCCAATTCTGTTCTTTCTGTAGCTTAACAGCCCATTTAAAAATGCCTTGTAAGAGAATTAAGACCTATATACTCAAAAGTGACAGAAGTAATGGGATTCGGGTCCAAATGTAATCATTGACAATGTACTGTGTGCATTTGAGTTGTTACAAAAGCCATTCAATTTGCATCTACTGTATGTTTGTAGACTACTTCAGAAGCAGAGATAGTTTGGGCACACAAATAGATTTTAAAAATTTATTGCTGTCCGATTCATGGCATGTTGTGAATGGTTGTTTGATTACCATTTCTTAAATGAACAAATTAAGTCTTTTATATGTACCACACTAGAAAAATAATTTCAACATAGTTAAAACTTTTATATCTTGATGACTGCTGAAATGTATATTACATTCATTATTTAAATCGCTTGCTGCAATATTTTCCTCTGTGAGTTCCCATTGCTCATGCTGCAGTCCTGAATTTTGATATTATTTCTATGTCTGACATTTGAAACTCTAAGTTCAAATCTCTATGGTCATTCCCAGTGTGAGAAAGCATTTGTTAAACACAGTTGCAATCTGGGTTATACTGGAGCATAGTCTGAATTAGCAGAAGAATTTATAAGGAAGTTGTTCACAAATAAGAAATCTGAGCAAGTTTGCATTGCTAAAATTCGGAGTGAAAACATTGGCGAAGTTCTCAACATTCACTCAAGTATTAACTTCCTTGTAATAAATATGATGAGAATGTCAAATTAAAACTTAGTACATTTCATAATGCATTGAAATACCCATGATTTTATTCTTCCTATTAATATCTTGGTCAGCACCTGGGAAGCCCTGGGTCAAATCATGGCTTTCCAAGGGTGGTAGCAGTTGAACCCTACCCCCATTGCCATGCCAGTGAGTATGTCCAGTTGACCACAGAGTCTTGGAGAGTGATTCCCACTTAACAGAATCTTTACCAGTGAGTGGCAAGTTTCCCTCACTTCATGTGCTTTATCATTAACATATATTATCAGAATTATCTGACCTATTCAGCTATGAGATTTTCACAGATGACACACCTTCAGGAAAGCAGAGGGGTCGGGTGAAAGCTACTCCCCAGAAGAGACACACAGGAATAAAAAATTCAGGCCCAATGACATTTTAAAGAGGAAAATAAATAAAAAAAAAAGGATAATGCTGTATAAAAGTAAGTCTACATTTTGAAAGGATGGAACACTTGTATAACATTGAAAGTATTTTGAGAGCTCAAAACTCATCAGTAAATATAATCTAATTGTACTGGCATAGAGATAGATATGCAAGCATCTTGGAGATTTCCTAGCCCAACCTCTGTCAGTCACTGATAGGATACCAGAGGTCCTTAGAGAATCATTACCCTGTCTAGGTCCATAGAGAGTCATCACATTTCCAGAGAAGCATCCTTTTTGGTCCTTACCAAGGTGTTTCTTATTTGTTGAATAAGCATAATGAGAACCAGACATGAGGATTTTGAAAGACTGTTAATTAATTGACCAGGATGCTGGAAAAATAACAATAAAAAATGGTCAAGTGTGTGACACTATGTAATTACCTGCAGCAGCAGAATGTTGGTAGCTTAAAGGCTAGTGGACATAAATGGCTGAAGATAACCAAAGAAAGAAAAACCTCACTAAAATACTAGCACATACATCTGTAATTCTTGGGATAAAACCTTAAGATGAAAGTCTTTAGAGAGCCCTACTCTTTAATGTACTCTATAATGGAAATATGATGTCTGAATAGATGGTTTTGTTTACAAAATATATCTGAAAATAATCTAAAATTTACTGTGCAGCAGTAATATGATGTTTTAAGGAAACACTGCAGTTGAAATCATCTTACTAGTTACATCTAGAATAAAATGATCAGTGTTTATATTTAGGGAGGTTGTGATAAACTCTGAATAGAAGCTAGAAAAAGAAATAAAGCTTTTTATACTCCTCAGTCATCATCTTTGGGTCATGTTAGGTCAATGTCTTGAGTCAATATTTATTACTGGATTCTAATTACCCAATCTTGAGATAACACATAGTTTATAAACGGAAGCTAACTGTAGTTCACATGAATACCCACCTTTAAGTATCTAACCCCGGTACCTCAGTTAAGTCTCTTCCATTGAAGTGTTAGGATTTTTGGCTTAAGTTGTAAATTTCTGCAGATGTCTCTTATACTCTGTGCAAGTAATTTAATTACTAAGGAATCTATAAAAGAAAACCATTCATCTTACTCATGTGTATTAAAGTTTTCTTTCTTAGATTTTAAGATAACACATGAAGTGATGATGGAGATATATACTCTAATGCCCAGGCGCAGAAAGATCCCCGGCCATGCCTGCATCAGAATGCATCACCACGTGGTTTATGCACATCTTTAGGGACAACACACTCAAATAAGACACTTCTCCAGAAACGCATCCACTTCTTCTTTTTAAGGTGGACATTTGACTCCAAAAGAAGAAGCAAAAAAAAAAAAAAAAAAAAAAAAAAAAGACCCCAGTGTCAGTGTCTCTTTCTATAACTATGTAAGATACTCCTGAATTTCCTTCACAAAGCTGAGTGCAGTTCTAGGGGTTCCTCAGAATATTTTAAAATAAAGCATCCTTACAATCATCTAGGAGAGAAAAGTGAATGCATTGATGCATGAATATAACTCTAACACACAATCCTTTAAAAAGCAAGGGAATTTGGTAAGCAGGAATAATGCTAAGGCCTGATGTTGTAGCCTTGTTATCCATGCCTTATGCAACATGAAAACATAGTTTAAAAGGCTAAATTGTAAAGGCTCTGAATGAAGGGAAGCTAGATACAGGTTTTCTCAATAAACTGCCTTCCCCCCCCCAAAAAAAGAACTCTCTTAATGTCTTTATATTTAATTACCACAACAGCTACCAAATTATATAAGTAAATACATATCTAATGGTGGTCATTTTGCCCCCTCCCCTTCCTTGATTTTAAGATGAGTTTTAAGCCAGCTGATTAGGAATTTGGCTCTTGATGTCTCATTTGTAATAGTTTCTGACATGACCAACCAACTATAGGACAGGCCTCCATTCTATGACCAGAGGGAAATCAAGACATAGTAGTTTTGGCGTTTTTTAACTGTATTTCAATTGTTTTTTTTTTTAATTATTTGGAATAAATAAATTGTAGATCTTGATAGTAACAACATAGATCTAAATATTATTTTGCTTTTAATTTTCTGTGTAGTTTGAAATACTTTAAAGTTAATATGAAGTTTACTCTATATATTTTTAGCCACGAGAAACATTTGTATATGACCCCACCAGTGAAATTTCAAAATCATGTTTTTGGTCAAAATCAGAGATTCAATTTTTCTTGGAATTCAAAAATACATTTAAAATAATACACTTAAAATAAAGCAAAATCCCTAGTCTTTTTAAATGTGATTTAATGGCTTTCTAACGTTCTCTCTCACTTGTGCTCCATGGTTGTGTTTTGAGACATATTATGCTTCATGCATGCAATTTATCGTTATATTTTAAAGGCGTGAGTCTGGCTGCTTTAGTTAAACTGCCAACACTTCTAAAATACAGTATAAATACATAAATATAATATATAAGATCTCATTGTAAAAAGTTTTCCAAGGTTTTAGAAAGTGTTGTTATTTTTTGTCTTTTTCTCTCTCTTAGTTGCACCTTATAAAATAAAATTAATGTTTTAAGAATGCACAATGTAAGAGTATACTTACTTAGAATACACATAAGTACAATGATTCAAAAGAAATACCTATACAAAAACATCCATGCTCCCTAGAAAGAGACTCAGTTTGGGTAGAAGTAACTATTTTAGATATCCTCACAGAAATATTACAATACTAATATATTAATGTGTTTTAGATGCAAGTTGTACTTTAACAGCCTCAGGAATAGCTTAAAGAAGACCCGTATTTGTTGTTTATAAATTAGAAAGGAAATGGGTGTAAGTTTACAGAGACTGGAAAAATATGTCCATCATGACCACTCTGCAGTTTTTGAATGTTCAGCATAGTCTGTTCATTCAGGACTGGAAGTTTGCTCAGAGTGCCCAATAATGGTCAAGCACTTGCACAAATGTTGCACCTGGGACAGGGGGGAGTGAAGGGGGCAAAGGTCAAAACCAGGCCTTAATAAGCGTTGACTAAACAGACTTCAGAGTCAGTGAAAAGTCCAGACGCCCCCTGCAGCGTCATCTTACATCTGATTTTTCTCTTTTCAACATGGGGTATAATCCATAAATACAACCAAATCACTGGCAGCTTAGCCTTTGGTTTGGGTTTAGGTTTTATCTTCCAGAGACTCCCCGTCGCCCCCCTTCACAAAGATTTTAAAATTTAACCCTTTTGTACTCCCTTCTTAACCAAAGAATGTTGCTGTTAGCTTACATCCATAACTCTTTCCAGGATAAGAGGCGCTTTAAGTGTTTCCTAAGACAGAGTGAGTACCGGTTGAGGGTTTCCTTTTCTCCTAAAATGTTTTGAATAAAGTTCTGGTAAATGACGAATGGATCAAGACAATTAAACAACTCCACAATCAGCAAAACGTGTCTCTTTCGTGAATATTTCCACTGCGGTAGACTTAAATGAATACTTAAAACCTTAAAAGGAATTGTCTTTCTTTCACTTACTATCACATAGAAGTTAAATTTACATATGAGTTTCCATATGTGCTTGTGAGTGCTGAAAACGTCCAAATTTTGAGATTCTTCTGATTTCAGATTAGGTGACACAATTTGTCCTCTGATAATTTTATTGGCATAATCTTATGTTTCCACACTTGTCTTCTGGTTGTTCCCATTAACCTTTGTTTAAAAAAAATAAAACAGTGGTTTTCTGCTAGGAAATGTATGTTCTCAAGGGGAACACAAGAATCAACCGGGCCTCCACCTTGAGCTTATTGAATGAGAGAACTCTTCCACTTGGAGGCGAGCTCGTGGCAGAAGCTAGGAGTGAGAGCCACAAAGACAAATTCGGTGGCTTGTTATTTACGACACTCCAGATTTTCAGAATGCCAAAGACATCTGTGTGAGCCCCTATATTTATCCTCGCCTCTATCCAGATAGCCTTGCTTCCTTTACAGTTAAGAATATAAAATTAGAAAACAACACAAGAGCACACTAGCAAGTGCATGGCTCACAAACGTCCCAATGAAGGATGAGGCACAAGCTCACTGAGCACCAATGGCTGAGTGCACATCACACTGGATGGGAGGTGGTGACTGCTGTACAGGAAAGTTCAAGCTGCGGAACAGTCCTAAGAAAGGAAAGCTGCAAATTGTGTCCAGGGAGAGCTGAAGCGGGCCTGGATTTCCCATGGAGCTCTATGACAGAGTCATTCCCACGGTTTCACGGGACAGGAAAGGGACTATAGTGAGGGCAGACATTTTGCACAGCTGCAAAGATTCCACAATTGACTGTAATTTTTCCTGAATTTTTTTTTTTTACCTAAGTGAAAATTAGGATCCATGAAGCAAAATAGAGTAAGAAATTTCAACCATGAACCCACATAAATGAAAAACGCCAACATTCATTTTAATGAGATGTAAAGAGTTATTGTTGTATTAAATATTTGTGAACAGACTTGACCCCACAGAATCAAGACTTGCTTAGTAGCCAGTCATACAACAGAAAAGAAGGAAATCGAAGTAGCCTAGAGTCATTATCCTTATTTAAATCTATATTTTGATTATTTGGTAAGAACAAACAAAAAATTCAATACCAATTTAATTTAATAATTCTCATGATCCCATTACATATCATCTTCTATATTCCAGCTACGATTCATGACTAAATAAGCTCTATGGTCCTGAAGGTAAAGATGAGTTTTAACTGTTTATAAATTAACATCTTAGATGCCACCTTACTGTCATTGTTGTTGTCAGTTCATAATTTTGATCTCTTAGGACTTTAAACATAATCACCTAGGATAAAACAAGGTTCAGTTAAATCACAGCTATGAACTTACTTTTGTAATTGACTTTTCCAATTCTAAGTTGTTATAAAAAAAAATCACTTACTATGAGAATAGCAATAAAAGCAAATGCTTAAACATATGATGACAATTCTCACCCTAATGCATGGAAGGACAAATTGACTCAGGAAGATACATATAAGATCTCAGAACTTTAATTTTCCCAAGGTTTGTAAAGAATTGATTTCATGTATTAGTGGCTAGATAATGACTTTCAGAAATGTAGATTCCACGGGCAGTCTTCTTCAATTTTTGTATAACTTTCACACACACACACACACACACACACACACACACACACACACACACACACAATCCTAATGAGTGTTTCCATTCCCAAGATATATTTTCCAACATTTGCATGAGTGTGGCCTTTAATAAAGCATCTCTGTTTGGACAGTGGGTATATTAGTTTCAGACCAGATAACTCCCCTCAAAATAATGAGAATAATTATGAAACCATGGACTACACTGCTGTCAGCCCTCTTCAATTTTCAGTGACATTGATAATTGATCTTGATTTTCTTAATTTCTATCTGTTTTTGCGATGTGCACCTTGAGTTCAACTATTCTTGTAAGTTTGTATGTCAAAATAATGTTAGGATCTCACAGGTTTGCCATTCCAAAAATACACGTTTAGAACAGAGTATTTTTAACTGCAACAATAAACATAAAGATAATGATTTGAGTTAAGACTTTATCCAAAAGAGGGCCTGAGGTATAGCTCAGTGGTAGAATGGGTGATTAGCACATGTTGGACCTTGGGTTCAAGCCTCAATACTACCACGTCACTAAAAAGAACTTGACAACAACAAAAAAATGGAGATGTCCACTTTCAAAGCATATATAACTAACAGAACTGTGTATTATATTTATATATATAAAATACATAAACCACTGAACTACATATTATGTTATATACATATGCACATATATATCTAATCTTCTATTTCTAATACATTTGCTAGTAAAAGTATGAATAAACTTCCAGGAAAATATTTTTCTTTATTTTTCATATATAATAAACCAAAAATCTTGATAATTGATATTTCCATGGAAAACTGAAAATGCGTACATATATTCTAATAATGATTTATTTAAGTGATGAGGAAAATAAAATGGTATTCCATTCTTTCCTCTCAGTTCAACTGTCATGCTAACATTTTAATGTACTTTTTAACCCAGGAAAACCAAGCTGTGTAAGTGCATGCTAACTTTTTGAATTTTATGATGAAACAAGAGAATCAGATCCATCAAACGATTCTCACTGAAGAATAACATTACAGCTATGTTAATGGTAAATTTTTTAAATATTTTCAGTTAGTTTAGGTTGGCTGGTAGGGTGAAGCACAAAGACAGAACTGAGCCTCACAAAGCCTCCCCTGATTTCTGTCCCCGTCCTTCCTCTCCACATGGTCAATTAGAATTGAAAATCCTCTGCTGATTTCATTCGCTGGAATTTTTAAGCAGGTCAGGAAGAAAGATGTTATTGAAAGGAAGAATCTCATCTAAATAAGAAAGGAGTGTGCGGCCATCTGGCCCTAGCTATACGTATAAAAAGTTGTTTCAGCTGAACTAAGGGTTGGTGTTTTAAAAGATGTGCCAAAAAACAAACTCAAAATCCATCTACGGCACACACACACACACACACACACACACACACACACACACACACACACAAATTGCCCGAAATGTTTCTTTTTAAACCTCCAAATATGCATTGGGTTCATTTCCTATCAGTGATTCATGAGCCCGTCTGACCCCAGCGCCTCACTGAGCCTGAGTGGGCTGCAAGCAGAGGGTCAGTCAATCACTTTCCGAACTCTCTTCCTTCACAGGGCGTCTAACAAAACAGTGGCTCTTTTGTAAGTTACAAAAATAACTTGGATAGTCCTCACTCAGATTAATTTTGAGTGTAGCACGCATCCAGATTGGAGGAATAAAATGTGGAGCCTAAAGCAGCCAAACCAGCTTCCCTTCTTTGCTTATTGCAACCAGAGTTTCCTGAGTACTCTCTGAAGAGCGCTTGGGCATCTGTGCACAATAATGTCAGGCTTTCAACCTACAGGCTAAGCTTAAAAAAAAAAAAAAAAAAAAAAAAAAACAATCTCTCTCTTCATAAAGAGAGATTATGATTGCTGAGTCTACTTTTAGGACTCATCCAAGTGTTCAAAAACTGTCTGGTTTTGTAGTAATTTTTGTTCTGGCCATCAGATTAGGACTGCAGTTTGAGGGTTGATTAAAGTTTCTTTTTCCTCTGTGAAGTACCCATAATAATTATTTTGTCAATAAACTCATTTATTCAATACCTGAGCATGATTCTCACTTAGAAGAATCATTATCAGTTGGTGTTGTTACCCAAATTTCCTTGTATTAAAATACACCATACTGTACAAAATATATACGGTCACAGCCTCAGCTAATGCTGAGAAGCACAGCCAGTAAAATCTACAACGAAAAACTTGGAGTAAGAATATTCTCTGTAACCCAGGAGTCTTGATCCATCTCTGACATCAAATACCTCTGGTTGTTCTGTGTTTGGGTACACCCATCTACTGTTTGTTCTGCCATCTCCAATAAGTCATTACCAGTGTGAAAGGAGAATGAGCCATAGGAAATTGTTCTTTCTTCGTTATGTTCTGAAAAACCATTTGTTCTTGGATTGGTCTTACGTAGTCCAACTATTTCAATCAAGTCCATTATCTTCTTGTCTTTGAAAGATGCCTTTCTAGTAACCTGTATCCCCAGAGAATAAAAGCAGGCCTGGCTTTCAGAAAGTAGGTGGACTCTAAATAAAACTATTTCCTCACTTTCTCTCTTTGATAAAGAAATAAAATTATTTTTCATCAGGCCAGGACTCAGGATTCTAGTATGTGTTGGAAGGGATTGTTTACATAAAGCTAGAAAGTCATGCCTCAAAAAAAAATTATTTATTAGTTTACAGTGGAGCGCTACACCATAGAAATACCACTCAACTTGCCTAGATTGTTTTTCTAAGTACAAAATGTGTCAATTCTTCAACTATATACTTTTCTGAACAATAATCACGTGAAGCGATCTTTTTTTATTCGCTTGCTTTAAAACAATCACACAATACATTGGCAAATAAATCCATTGATGTGCCGATACGTTAGTGGAACTGTTCAGAGACATGTGCTTTGAAAAGCTTTTCTAAATTAGAAGCACAGAGAATGAATTCCAGAGCTTACAAAATTGTATACCAAATGCCAGGCATGTCTGAACTGGTACATACCCCATTATCCTATATTATTAATAAGTTACATATCAAAACTTGATAGCTAAGGTGTAGTATATATTTAGAATTTTCTCCATTTGTATCTCAAATCCAGTCATATAGTGTGGTAAAAGTAATTATCTCTTTTCCATTTGATGCAAGAAAAATAAAATAATATCATATGTACGTTAATAAAGATCTGAGTACTTGTTTGGGGAGTGACTCTTTAGGGCAAGACTCACAAAGCAGAAATGAAAAATAAAGAGCGGGAAGTCCTGCACAAAAACTGAATCCAAGTTTCATCTAATTCAGAGACATACTCACAAAGGCACAAGAATGGACATCACTTCAAAATCATTTGTATACATTAACCTTTCCTTGAGGAATTTTAATAGTAAAAATCATTTAAAAGTCACCAAAATTAATAGCAAATGACCAATACTGATTCATAATGATTGTTAGTGTTGTAAAATGTTGAGCTAAATGGTTTTTAAACGCTTTTCATTTCTACATCCATTCATATTGAAATTCAGCCACCTCTGACATGTTTAATCAGCATATTAATAAGGCGTTCTGGAAACGGAGAACTCTGCCTGACTACATATATCATGATAAGCACACCCATACTGCCCCGTAAACACATCTTCAAGAGAGAGATAGCTCCGAAGAAAAGACTGCTTTCCTGTGGGTGTCGGTTAACCCCACAAACACTTGAACTTCCTATGGGCACACACCCAGCAGACGCTGGCGTCTAGGTGATCGAAAATGTTGCCCACAAAGGCGAAATTTTATCTGTGATGACATCACCAGCTAACCTGGGTTCGCTGTGATGTATTTGTCTGGCTGGTGTGTACGTCTTAAGTGTGTGTGAGAGAATGAGAGAAAGACACCGAGATGAACAAAACGATGCTTACAGAACAGCACCCTCAGAAACCCTCTGCAACCCTCTGCAAAGCTTGCAAGAACCTTCCCACAGACCTCCGACTTTTGCTCCCTACCCACCCACCCGCGATCTTATAGAGCTTAAGTTTGTTCAAAAATGCTTTCCCCGCACAAGCGAATTCTGTTTCGTTTAGTTAACACACTGTGAATCCTCAAATATTCTGCCAGGATCCGTGGAGATGGGGTTTCCACACCAAATGAGGCGTGTGCTTCTATGTGAAATGGTGCAGGAGTTGCAGAGTCCCTGGAGACCTGCCTTCGAGTGCTTGAGACATCTTGGTTTTAAAGGCAACGAAAGGGTTAAACATTGAGTCTGTCTAGGGTAGGAGAAAGGGGATATTGTTGTCTTTAATCTTTCCGCAGTATGTGTACGACTTCCATCCCGGATCTGCACATAGCAGTGAAATAGGCTCGGCATGCATTGCGTGCAAGCTCCTTGATTGTGGAAGGGGGGGGGGGGGGGAGGAAAAAAAAAAAAACCTGGCTGGAGTCCAGACAGGCTGGAGCTCTGTTGATCATTATGTCTAGCCTTCAGGTGTCTCAGCACACAGTGGGCGGCGGTGGGGGAGGTGTAGATACCATGAGAGCAGACAAAGAAAAACTGGTGTATTTTTAAAAGATTATGTGAAAATTCGTGCTCAAGCCTCCTTTTAGAAAAAGCGATTCCTAGTGTCTTGGACTTTTATAATTACAGCACAGACTCAGCTCTGGCACCTCTCTAAGCCATAATTAGTTATGTCTGGAGCCTTTGAATAATTCCTTTCAATAATTGATGGAGTTAATATTCTCTTTTGAGAATGGGGAGGGCAGTGTGTTCTTATAAACTCTCTTTCTGTCCGGGGCTTTGTTCAAAATCCTCATCAGTCATAATCACACGGATTTGATTTGCAGTTTCATTTCTTACGAGACTAAACTTAGAACTTTTTAAGGGTTTGGATGATTCTAGAAGGAAAGACATAATACATTGCTGGATTGCTCTAGCTGAATATGAAAAGAAAGCAGTAACAGGAACATTTTTCTACCATTTGTTTCCAATTATTGTATAAATTAAAAAAAAAAAAACAGCTCTGAATGTCACTTCTGTTTAAAACTCCATCAAAAAAAAAAAAAAAAATCTTACCACAAATGTAACTTAGATGTGAGCTATAGCTTTACCCCCTGCGGCAGGAAGAAATCCTAAATTATTTTATTCTTTGAGGATTCTTCTATGAAGAAGCTTCGGCATGCTTCCTCCCCACCCCCACATCCTCACCCCACCCTATTAGGAATTAAAAAAAAAAAAAATCTTTCTATGGAGGCCTCGCTCCTAAGACAGAAAGCTGTCTTTTCCTTCTCCACAGTGTGACCACTTTCAGTTCCCAGCACTCCTCCTCGGACCTCATTTCACATTTTGTGGACAAAACCCAAAACCTAGTTCGGTCTCGGTCATTATTGTAAAATTTTAAACACTTCGAAAATGAATCAAAAGAAAGCCCTGGCTTGAAGCCATTGTTCAGATTTAAGAGCTATTTGCCTCCAAGTGGCTTCAGCAGTCTTTCATGGCTAATTATAATAACTGTCAGATGTCTGGAAAGTGTGGGGTGCCCCAGTCAGTGGAGTCAGCAAAGTTTGTCTTTTATTTTTCCTGGGGACAAATCAAAACCGATTAGACATAAAGAGAGAAAAGAAGAACTAAGTACATATGTGTGTGCCTTCATTTTTCCCTATGAACAAAGCAGCGTGCTGGAGCAATGTCCCAGTGCGGAGCCTCCTGCAGCTACTCTGCAGAAAACCTGACTTTTCTTTTTTAATTCTTTATCTTTCACACAAGAAAGCATGCAACAAATGCTCCTGGAATGCTTCCCTGCCCTTTGCCTACCTTTCAAACTACACATAAAAGAATACCCTGACAAATCTTCGAATATTTTATGCTTCTGACAGAAAACTATTTGAATCAGCACACTGGACGGAAAGAAATGTAT
Organism: Peromyscus californicus insignis; assembly: GCF_007827085.1. Taxonomy (NCBI): domain Eukaryota; kingdom Metazoa; phylum Chordata; class Mammalia; order Rodentia; family Cricetidae; genus Peromyscus; species Peromyscus californicus. The sequence continues at coordinate 24,712,118 of NW_026294436.1, read as the reverse complement.
ACTTACAATTTCTAAATGCTGCTTCTGGCTGTAGTCCCTCATGCCTGCAGAAAGAGCAGGGGCTTCTCCCCAGGCTGGGGTGCAGGTGCAGAGTCCTGTTTGCATGCCCAGGAAGCCGGAGAAGCATTTCCTAAAGTCCCTCGGAACTCAGCCACTTGTGCTCAGGCATCCCTGCTCCTGTGGAAACCGTACTATCTGCAGTTCTGAATTGAACTAAATTAGAGCCCATGCGAAAGGCAGGGGCAGGCAGTCATGTGAGAGACACACAGCCATCCTATTGGCCACAGAGCCATAGCTTAGGCATTCTGCCTTTTCTACTATTGGTGAAGAGTTAAAACTGAAAGCATCAAGATCCTCCTCTTCTGTCTATTTGTCCTTTATGTGTGGAAGAATGACTGTAGGATTTTACAGTGGCAGAATCGGTTAGGAGCCACTGAAGTCATCCCTTCCAGAAACTGTGGGAGGGGGTGGGAAGCTCAGCTTTTGCAAGATTTCTTTTTTCCTTTTCATCCCCTTGACCAGAAGTATTGTGTGTGATTTTTGCCTTTAAGAAAAAATGTTGTTGTTGCTGCTCTTCCCTCAGGTTCAGAGACGACAGACATAAATCATCATTGCTTTCCTTTGCAGAGTTCGTCATATTGAGGAGCATAGAATCAAGGTCTTCCAATGATGTTTCCTAATTTTATTTTGAAAATTAAGGAGGCTTTGGTGCAATTCTAAACCAACACACTAAATTATTCATTAGTGATGCCAGCAACAGAATTAAGTTTTTGAGTCTTTATTTCATTTTGGAGAAAACCAAAGGGAAAATAACTCTGGAAAATATCAAAAGGCAAAATGCCAAAGTAATTAAATCAGGGACTCAAACTAACTGGGTTAACGAGGAAATGCATTCTTCTCACTCAAAGTCCGTCTTTAATTACTTCTTTAAGTAACATAAAATGTCCATGAAACTTGGAAACTGTATTTTCCAGTTATTCTGGGAATATTTATGTGTTAGATTTCTTAAAACACCTGAGGTATTGGTTAAGACTTAAAGGTTGAGGTCCCTTAAAGATCATCAAGGTGATCTGGGTGTGCCAGGCAAATGATGGCTGCCTCATCACGCTAATGGAGAGTTACGTCAAATGAAAGCCATCTTGTGGAGCAGCAGCACCCTGCCCTTGCTGACAGTACCTCTAAAGAGCCAGTCACTCTTTCATTTATTCAGTCTTCAGGACAACCCATGGAGTCTGTTTTATTCCTTTCATTTCTCAATGAGAGACTCACAATTTTCCACAATGCTATCTTTCAGATCTTAACCCATTGTTCATGCCTCCACTTCCATGGCTCCCAGAATAATTATGGTTATTTCTGGATACTGTGCTTTATGCCAGGGATATATCAAGAATACGTCTTTATCTCATCCTCACAACTGTAAGTGAGTTAGCTGTTTGTTTGTTTTAGTATATTTTATTAATGTTTTGAGAAATGCTTAGAACATGATTTAATCATATTTACCCTCTGATCCCCTGCCTAACTCCCCTCAAATCTACCTCCATCTCCCCACCCCATTTTTACCCTCTTTTGTTTTTCTCTCCTTAAATAACCCATCTAGTCCAATTTACTCACTGGTGTGGGGCATCCACTGAAGCACAGGACAAGCAGCCACACCCTTAAAAATAACAGCTGACTTTTGGTTGCCCAGAAGCTGCCAGCTGTTGCTATTACCCGAATTTCAAAGATGAGGAAATGAATTTCAAAGGTCCAAGGTCCTGTAGTTGGTAGCTGGTGTCCTATGATACCTATTCATTGACATATACAGCTCTCTTTTTATGCAGACAACACAGGAATTCTCAGGAGGCCTTCACAAGCATCAAGTACTGCTGTGGGATGGTCTGTATGTCAAGTGTGTTGCTAATAGGTCAATAAATAAATCACTGATTGGCCAGTGGCCAGGCAGGAAGTATAGGTGGGACAAGTAGGAGAATAAAGCTGGGAAGTGGAAGGCTGAGTCAGAGAGACACTGCCAGCCGCCACGATGACAAACAGCATGTGAAGATGCCGGTAAGCCACGAGCCATGTGGCAAGGTATAGATTAATGGAAATGGATTAATTTAAGCTGTAAGAACAGTTAGCAAGAAGCCTGCCACGGCCATACAGTTTGAAACCAATATAAGTCTCTGTGTTTACTTGGTCGGGTCTGAGTGGCTGTGGGACTGGCGGGTGATAGAGATTTGTCCTGACTGTGGGCCAGGCAGGAAAACTCCATCTACAAAGTACCTCAATTATTCCCTTCCTGGTGCAACATATTCAAATATTTAAGCATAAGTATGAAATATTGACTATTGTCATCAATACATGCTAGGTTCAGACTCAGATTATATTGTAATACGGCCCATAAGGGACTGGGAACACAGTTAAGGCACAATTGTGGAATCGTATTTACATCAGAGCCCCACAACAGGTTTACACTGTAGCATATGGAATAAGAGCTTGAAGATTTTCTGGAGTGTAGTTGTGGGCATCAGAAGCACTAGTACTGGTCCAAATGCTGAAACTCATCAATTAGTAGGAGAACAAGTCCTAAAATCTTTCAAAATGAGGGTCAAAAGGTCCATCCCAACCTGGGAAATTCAAGGTCCTGCCCTTCCCCCCTTGTTGCCTTTTAAATAGGACAATTAAATGCCCCTGTGTCATCAAATCTTACCTATAACTATTAGTCTTTCAAATAAGCCAACTTGTCTGAACTATTTGTGAAGCTCACTGCTCCCTGTTTTTGGAAGTGTGCCTCCTTTTGGTCTTCTATTTTCCTAATATTCTTCCTACATTTCTAAGGCTTTTTCTTGCTCATTTCTTGTACTGTGCTTCCTCTGGTCTCTTTACAGACATGTATTTTGTAGTCTCCTTATGACTTTATTTTTTACTCCAGAGATTTTAGTATATGAACAGATTGTACTTGTGAATGCTGAACTAAAGCAGACAGAGGGCAAGAATACGATGAAGAGAGAAAGCTCTGCTTCCCATTCACCACACTGTTGCTAATTACAGCTTGATACTGAAGGTTGGTTTCTGCTTGCCCTGCCCTCCCCACCTCCCAGGCTGAAAGCCAAAATTGTAGATCTTGTAGACTGCACAACATTCTTTCCTTTGGATGTCTCAATCCTAAGAACACAACACTTTCAACATCAAAGTCACTGTTTCTTCCTCAGATTGGGCAATAACTCAATGAAAGTTTCACTGTCTACCAGAGACCAAAGGTGATATAGGAGAAAGATCAAATCATCTTCAGAGACCTTAATACCTCGATAATTAGCATACCCCACACATCCCTTCATTTACTCTGTCACATTCCAGGTGAGTGTTCTAAACGAAGATAAGCCAGTGCATCCTAGTTAGGATTAGATCTTCTCTCTTATTCAAAGCTTTGTGGGACTCCACTCCCTTTTCTCCTGGTAGCAATGAAAATAGAATTAATACCAAAAATTCATTTAATGATGATGTATTTTTCTCAAACTTTCAAATTTGCATGGATGTGCTTTTTAAATGTACTCAGATAGTAGCCGGGTGGTGGTGGTGCATGCCTTTAATCCCAGCACTCGGGAGGCAGAGTCAGGTGGATCTTTGTGAGTTCGAGGCCAGCCTGGTATACAGAGAGAGATCCAGGGATCCAGGAAAGGCGCAAAGCTACACAGAGAAACCCTGTCTCAAAAAACCAAAAAATAAAAAAAAAAATAAATGTACTCAGATAAACTTTTCAAAAAGTCTTAGTCCCATAAAAATATTTGGATTAAAATGAATAATTTTGGCTTTCAACATTCAGAAAGAAATGTATTGGAAAATGAAAGTTATTGATGGCAGAATTCGACAAAAGCTACATGCTATTAGATAAGCCCAGATACAGAACATGCTATGAATCCAAAAATACTTCCAAGAAAATATACTTTTCAATAGCAATCCATTATATTTATAGAGGAGTCACTACATCTTCAGGCTCTTTAACTTTCATTTCATATTTATCAATGACACCACAATATAAGACAATCAAGAAATAGGTATAAGTATTACCCTATTAATACAAGAAAACTGAAACCTGGAAAATGCTATGATGTCTAGAAATCATAAAATGGAAGCAGCTCTATGTCTCCACATCCTCAACATTTAATGCTACAGTGAGGACACAATGATGTGTGTCTTGCACATGCAAACAAATTACTAGATTAAGAATTGAATCATGGCCTCAAACTTTCATTCAAAAGTAAAAGAGTAACAGAAGTTTCTGCTTTCACACTTTTGTGCTCAAATTGTTTTCATTACAAAATTAGCTCTTGGTGGTTTTTTGTTTATTTGCCATGGGTGGTCTGAGCCTTGGGTGGGAAAATTGAGATCAGATGAAAATGAGCTATCTGGACAGGAAGTTTCTCAGCCATCCTGAATTTACAATAAGCACACATTGGGAAGTGTGGCCAGATCACAGAGAGATGAGCCAAGCACACCAAAGCAAACCCTCTTAGTTTTTGTTAAATGCCAAAAGACAAAATTTAATCTTTTGGGGAAATTAGATTTTTTTTACCTTGAAATGGCTAAAATGCTTTTAATTTTTCTTGACTTATTATTTTCTCTAGAGTGTGAAGACTACATTTCTTACAAGTAATCAAAAGTTAAATAATTTAGACAATGAAAATTAGCCAAATATACACATGGTTTATGCAGGGCACAGCCAATAACTCAATATTTTGATTTTTCATTTTCATGCGGCTGTTTGGCATCAGGTAGAAATGAGAAAATAAGCAATCTGACCAACTGGTATGTTAATCTTTCAATTCCAAACCCTCAGCTGACTTAGAGGCAAAGTTTATTTCCTGTTTTCCTTTCATTGTAGAACAGCAGTTACATAGGCAGATCCTATATATTTAGAATTAAGTTGACCAACACAAAGTGACATTGTTGCCTAGTCAGATTAATATAGCACACTTACATTTAGACAAAAGAACAAAGATTTTATGAGAGTTTGATTTTCACTTCTCAATATATCATGCTTTGACATTCACATCCAAACAGAAATGCTTAAAGTCATTGTGCACATGAAGGACTTAGGCCTTGTTAAAACACAGGCTGTGTTTATGATGAGATGAAGTATGGTCTTAGACTATTCAGAGTAAAAGCCCCGAGTACTGCTGATGCCTCTGGTCAACTGACTTCTCTTGTGTACAAAGACTTGACTCTTAGACTAGGACATAATATTACAAACCAGCACCTTGCTGGAGGTGTGATAGTCACTCCAAGGAAAGAACCTCTCTCAGCCTTCTTGTTTGTTTCTGTTCCCCTCTTTCCCATCTGTTGCTGTTTCTCCTCGCTTTGTGCCACAACTTACTCTCAAAGAAAGGCATATTCGCTCATTGAACTTCAAGGGAACAGGTCCCAGAGAGCTTCACCCATTCATTCTTCACATAGCAGCAAACTGAGTCTATAAAATTCAGCTCCCCTGCTTCACATACACCCCTGATTTTGGTTAGCTACTCCATCTGTCTACTCCTGGTCATCCTGGTGATTTTGATTTACAACTCCAACTGTGGTCACAATTATTGACATCTTGAGTTATATGTTTCTTCTTTCTCAATACCCGATACTTTGAGATTTCTTTATTTGTGTGTACTTATAATTTTTGGTGTGATACTGTTGTTCTTGCCAAAACTAGATTTGAAATTAAACTGTTGCTTTTTTTTTTTTTTGAAATATTTGTGTGGTGCTGTGCTGGTCTTGGTGGGTTAAAGAGCAATCCCTAGGAGTGTTGTCTTCCTAAACAGTATCCTCTCAGGTAGGTACAATCAGATCAATCATTTATTCATTTGTGCAGCCAGTGGGAAAATTGTAGGCAATGTGACACTTGGAGAGAAAAAAATTTTGATCAGAGTAAAATTATTTTGTAATCCTCAAGTTAACACCATGAAATAGCTCCTTACTTCTTTCTGCTTTGGGCATGTGTATTTCTTCTGACACCACAGGACTGTGATGATCCTGAGTTTCAGTGTCCACGAACGCCCATGTGCTTGTGACACAATGACATGGCAAGGCTGAAATACTTGCACCACTACTCAGGAGCTGGGAACACTTACAGAAAGGTCGACCAGATAGTTTTAGACTTTTAGGGTCTTTATTTGACAAAGGGTTTTTTTTTTTTTTTTGTATTTCTTATTTGTCTTAGGAAATACTTTTGAGGCCATGATAATCATGGACTTAATTTTTTTTTATGGTAGCCAGTATCTAACAGTCTACTAAATTTAAGAAATTAGTTACTGGCACTGACAAAAGAAAGGAAGAAAGAAAGAAAGAAAGAAAGAAAGAAAGAAAGAAAGAAAGAAAGAAAGAAAGAAAGAAAGAAAGAAAGAAAGAAAGGAAGGTAGCAGAAGACATAAGGGACAATGTTTTATTGTGTGACTCTAACTTCTTAACCTGGATAAATCCATGCCATCATGGACACGATAGGTATTTATCAAAGTTTCGATTATGAAAAGTATTCAGATTAGCAGACAGCACTAGACTTCTGAGATTCAACTATATAGTCAACTCCAAGTTCATTTCCAGCTCTTGGGTGGTCTAATGTTGCGATAATTAATTAAACCCGGAGAAAGCATCTGCTATTCACATTTTGTCTTGGATGAGAGAAATGATTTTATCCATTACTTAAGGAAAGCTAATACCCAAAGGCTGCACGTTAGCACTGTCTTGAATTAGGACTTGCCAGATCTGAAAACCAGCTATTCACATGGAATCTACTTTAATAACTTATGAAAATTTAAATTAAATTGGATTAATAATTTAAGTAGAAAGTTCCACCAGTGAAGCTTAAAATTTTAAAGCTTTAGTATAAGCAGTGCAAACAGTAGACAGAAAAATGTGGTGCTGGATGTAGTATTTTAACATTGGTCTTAAAAGCAGAGGAGACATTTCCTGTTAGGATTTATCAGAATAATACATAAAGAGGGGAAATAAAACCTTGACTCAAAGGTTTAAAAAAGTAGAATCATTCCCTTTACCCACCATATACACAAACCCAAACTTTGTTCCACTATATCTTAGTCAAAAGTAATGGAGGTGGGGGAAATGAAAACGCTACCATTTATTGACTGCTTTAGGAGATGACTGTTGTGTTGAAAATATCTTGTTTAACCATTGGCATTACAGAAGGGTCCAGATAGTGAAAAGCTATGAAAAGAACCTCAGAGGACACAAACAGGGGTGAAGGGTGATGGAACCTGAGGTTCAGGTCTGCATGGGAGGAGAATAAAAACAGACATGGGTTGATCTAAACTTGAGTGCTGAAGGCATAGGACTAGCCTTTAGGTTAAAATGTATGTGCGCAAATAAAGCTCTACCATTCAGGCTCATGAAGGGCATCAGGAAAGTTGTGGTCACTACAGGAAGGAACAGCACTTCAATCATCATCTCCTCTGGGCCACTACTTGTGTGATCAGCTCAACACTAATAGACACTGTTGCCCTCCATACTGGATTCTTATAGATCTGTCTTTTAGGAAATCCCATTGCAGCACTTCTCATGCGCCAGTCCTCCATGATCTAGGTTTGGGCCTTGTCTAGAAATTAAATCAGTTAATCCAATGCCGTTTTTTTTTTCTTTTTTTGAAATGGAGAATTATAACTAAGAGGCTTGGGTTCAGAGCACAGACTGAAAAGGAAGGAAAGTTTGCATTATGCTCAGTAGGAATAGAGTAAATGTTACGTTGGTCTTCAGCAATAAGGAATGGACGTAGAGTGCACAGATGTGCAAATGATAACTCTCGAGTTTTCTGTAGTGATATCTTCAGATTTTGGTTCAATGACAAATTGTGTTTTGAAGCATGTATGTTCTGACAGCTGTCATTCAAGCCCTAAAGACATTAGTCCTAAGGATTGAGAACTGACACCTGCTGGATACAGAAACAGACATCCAGACTGTATTTCTAACCATTCCTTCATACTATAAGTAAAGAGGCCCCAGTGTCTCCCTGGAGTGGTTAACAAGTAGAATTTTAATAAAGGCAATCTTTCTTCAGTGTCAGCCAAGCTTCTTGAAAGAACTGTTACATGTTGCATAATTTTTGCCAAAGGTACCATATGAGTTCTAAATAAATTTGTATTTGTAATATGCATAGTAAGACTGAACAAATCATTTTTGATAATGTAATATTTACCAATATCACAAATGGGGAAAGCAAATTAAGAATAATGTTCCTTTCTGATGTTATAAGAAGAAATGATATGATGTAACTAAACACACCGAAACAATGACAAATGACAAAAGCATTAATTCCTAGGCTTTACTATATTATATGTATGTGTGTATATATATATATGCATATATGTAATTACTCTGCTTAATAGACTGTGCATATGCGGCTATAATAAAGGAAACAACCTCCTCATATTTATGAGACTCAAATCTCGTCAACCCTAATACCCCAGCTGTCTAGAATATTGGTCTGAGTATATTTCTTATGCCTGTGTCCCTTTGATGTTTTATGTTCCCTAGTGCCTGTGAATTGTCTGATGTTCATTATGGTCCTTAGATCAGCTTTTCAATCAGTGTTTTTACTCTGTCTATGTCATTTATCATTTCACATCCAGATTGTCTCTTTGATTTAAAGTCATAACAACTCCCTAAGAGGAGAGGGCAGCTCAAGTTTGTTATTGTTCTTCAATTGATTCTGACTTCCACCTAAAAAAAGGTCTTTGCACAAGTACCCAGAGCTTTGCAAAGAAAGAGAGGCCACTCTTCTTATCTGCTAACATCCATGAAGGAAACAGTGAGATCAAACATCGCATCCCCGATGGAAAAAATCTCAATTGCAAAGACTGTTCCCCGTCCATCCCAATGCCCCACTGCTGTAGCCTTTGCAGCCCTTAGCCTTTCCAGATCACTGTAAACCTTGGTATGCTCAGATCACCATTAGGAAGTTCATCTAACTTGCTCTCGAGTGCCTCTCAGCTTTCACACACAGTCACTCCTGGGCCTCTTGTGTTTTGTAGCATTAAAGGATTAGAAATCTGCCCAGACTCTGTAGCCAAGTTGAAGGAGATTGCTACACGTGCTGCAAGAGCACACACTCTTTAGCTAGAATGCCACCAAAACTCAGAATTGCCACACATATCAAAGCAGCCTTTTCATGACATTTTCCTGAATATTAGGGCATCTAATTAAATTATGCATGCTGTTGTGCCCAAATAAGGCATTTGCTTCATTTTAATAGGGAGTGACATATATTTCTCTATCAGAGAAGATTTCTACACAGCTTTCCATGCAATGAAGTCTAATTTTACACCTAATATATGGATATATTCACACCATTTTCTCTTTAAAGTATTTTCACTCTGTTTAAAGAGGTAAAATTTCCTTGCCCATATCTTGAAATTAACAATTTTTTTGATAGCTACCTTCAACTTTTCATCTTGTTTTTATGGCATATATTCTTGTCCTGTGCCCAGACTGAACTGAACATAGCATTTGAGTACACAATTTAGAATCCACATAATTATTTTGAATGGGTTCTTTCAATGTTTCAGATGACTATTGAAATTTATACAATGGGGTCAAATTGCAATTTACAAACTTTTGTGCATATTGAAGTGATTTCTTTGGCAGTGATAAATTCTCAACAAACGATGATGATGGCAGTTATCTACTGCTGGTCTGAGTTTAATTTTAGTCATTCTTATTCATGATATTCCAAGCCATGTGTGGTAAAGAAGGAGTAACTTCTGAAAGTGCCACATTCCTTTGAGATGCAGTTTATCACACTGCTCAAGTCTATACATCAAAAACAAACAGTTCATGCAGAAAAGTGTGTCTGTTCTTTGGAGGGAGGTAAATAGATAAGCTGTCCAAGGTACAAAGAACTAGAGCATGCATAATGCACATTTGAGATATTCTGTTGCTTAAGTGACGCATTCAATCAATATCCTTCAAAGCCCTTTTCTTGTTATGTTATTTGTTTGGGTACTGTCACAATTTCCCATTAAATTGTCTATTTCAGAGGCTATATTTTTCTCAGTTTCCAATTTCATTTGATTAGTACTTTTTAAATCCTTTTGCTATGTATGCAAATTATCATCTATCACCATCATGTCATTCTTCTGCTCAAAGAACTTCAGTGGTTTCCTATCTCTTGTCATATTGAATTTAACCATTTTAGCTGATTTTTTAATGCCTATAGTTCTGTGTCCCTCCTCTAATGACATACCATTATTTTCTAGTTTTATATAACGTTCTGTAATGTAACCAGGACTGCCGTTCACAGTTATACAAACACGTCATGTTAGTCTCACTCACTGTGTCTTTGTCCTGTTCTTCCTCCTGTCCATTCTTGTCCACACATGTTGTGCATGTACTCATATGTGCATGCATGTGTGTATGAGTATCTCCCTGTGTCTGTATGTGCCCATGCATGTTGTCCATGTATAAATGTGTGTGTATGTGGATGCATGTGTGTATGCATGTCTCTATAGGTGTTTGTGTGTTGGCTTCTCTACTCATTTCTTTTGTTTCTTCATTTGCTAAAGGCTGAAGGCTTGCCTTTCTAACATCTTTCCTGAGTGCCTCCAAAATAGCCTTTGTTATCTTTAAAAATGTCTTGCCACACGGGAGTCCTTGCCCTGGAGGAGATGGGAATGGGGGATGGGCTGGGGGGAGGGCGGGAGGAGGGAGGACAGGGAATCCGTGGCTGATATGTAAAAATAAATCAAATTGTAAAATAAAAAAAATGTCTTGCACAAAGGCACACATAGCCTCTAGCCACATAGCTTAGACTTTCTTCTTATTTTCCTGCTTCAGCCGTCTGTATTAATGGTAGCTTTTACATACTTAGAGGCTTACTTTATCTAGGCACAGTACACAGCAATGCAGAAAGCATATGACCTGTTTGCTTACACATATGACAGAGTCATGAAAGCAACCAGTGGCTGCAGGGTCCAAGGCCCCAGGTTCATTCACTCTAGGAAACACCATGTTCATAGGGGTAATTTCTCCCTTGAATGTTAAACTTCATGTATGAAATGAAATGCAGGCAGGATAAAATAATGTGAACCACATGAACGTATGCTTTGCTTTAAGCATGCTGTGCTGAGACCCTGTGTCTGTTCAAACTACATCACTTTCCTGTTTCCTTAAGACTCTATAATTTCTTGACAATGGTTTATGCTTTTTTATTTTTCAAAGAATATGGTAAAACACTAAGGACATACTTAGCATTCTATAAAACGTTTTCGCCGGGATGTGCTAATTCAAGTCATAGCCATAAGGAATTTGGGTAAATCAATTTGATTCATTTTTACTGGAAGTTATGAAAATGTATGTAATCAGGAACACCTGTTATAAAATATTCAGGTGAAATTTTAAAAGTGCTTAACTCACAGTGGACAGTGAAAAAAAAATGTTCCATGAATGAATAGTCCAGCTCTTAGAAAAAAAAAAAAGATTATTGTACCATAGTTTTGAAAAGAGTAGGCATTTTGTATGCACCAAACTTTAAAATGACAGAAACATGAAGCGTAATTCAAAAATAAGCAAAGTTAGCCATAAATATTAAAAAGACAGCTGCTTGGAACTTCCCAGTGGCTGTTTCTGAGTGTTACTGAGCAGTATGGGGTGTCTGAGCTCCTCTCATGAAAGCTGACTGAAATACCTAGGCTTCCTTACGGTAGATTCTACAAATATTTAGGCTTTTGTTAAGGGTGATACCTGATGTATTATACTGATGTTGAGTAATAGAACCTGGATGCCATGAACGTAATGTTACGTGGTAAAAGATGCAGATGTGATGCAGGATTTTGGATTGAGAAGACAATCCTGATCATCCAAGTGAGTCCAAAGGTAATCATGTGTCCTTAGCAAGGAGGATGACAGGGCTATTTGAAACCCACGGAAGAAAATACACACAAAGGTGAGGCAACAGGCAGGCAGAGTAGGCACTGAAGTGATGTGGTCTCAAGGATTACCATCAGTTGCCCAAGAACAAGCAGCAGGCAGCCTCTTGAAGACCCTAAAGCAGCTGGCCCTTGGCCCAGTGGTAACCATTTTGAAATTCTAGTCTGAATTCCTGGTGAGTAAATGTATATTAAGCCATACGTTTCATCAACTATAGAACTTATGCGTGCTAGGAAATGGTATGACTTCATATATTTTTAAAAACCCGTAAAAATCTATCAAAAAATGATGAAAATCAGTGAAGTTAGTAAAGTTAGAGGTTCCATAATCACCACTGAAAAGCAAGCTAAGAAAATATCCTACAATTTGGGAAAACTCTGTTGTAGTAGTGTTTTTATAGAAGCACTTAGAAATGCATTTACGCTGCAAGGTAAAAGATCCGTGAGATGAAAATAACAAAACGCTTGTGGAAGAAATCGATAACCTAAACAGTGGGTGAGCCCCTGAACTGCATATCTAGGACCAGTATTGTCAACTCCTGGACTACAGTGAGCTACAGTCAAGGAAGTACCCATCAAAACTCCACTGACAGTTTTGCATTAATGATAAAAATCAATTATAAAATAAACAAAGAACACATATACACCAGAAATACTTAAGAGCCCAGATAATTTTAGAAAGGATGTTTCTGAAGGAATCACACACTGTATCTTAAATTATGCTACAATGTAGTGGGTAGCTGTTCGAGCTTTGACCTGGAAGTACTATCCCCAGTGAGGCTACCGGTAACTGTCATGCCTACCTATGACCTGCCCCTGAGGTGGGAGCCCTAAAGACCTGAGATCCAGATGTGCCTGCACTCTTGGTTCCTGGTAATCCTGGATGTTGGATGGTAGACCAAGTGGAGTTCTCCAGAGAACCCAGATGGACTGCACCTCACCTCTCCTGGATCCTGTAACCAACCCCTTTACTAGCTGTAAGTTACCCCCCAAATAAACCTCCTTTTTTAACTGCATGGAGTTGCCTTAGTAAATCCCCCATTACTACAAAGCTATTATAATCAAAACACTGTGATTTTTAGCTTAAAAACTGACATACAGACCAATGGAACAAAGCAGAAAGTTCAGAAATAAACTCAAATATACTGGAACCAGTCCTTGACAAGAGCCCCAAGATGACTGTGAGGTAAAGGACTGTCCTTTGGTGTACAGTGATGGGAAAATTGGATCACACACGTTTCCACTGGACTCCTATCTTACAGCACAGGCAGAAACAGCCCAGAGGATGGAAGACTCAAATATAAGACTTAAAACTGGAAAAGTCCTAGAAGAAATAGGAGGAACCTCTTTGCACTGATCTTGGCGAAGCTATCTTGGATATAACAAACACGAGTGACAAATGGAACTAGACGAGCTTAAAACTTTCCAGCAGGCCAGCAGGTAAATCCACTTTCAGTGCAAGCTGGGTGACCCGAACTGGATCCCTGGAAATAACCCAAAGGTGCAATGAGAGGACTGACTCCACAGAGTTGTCCTCTGGCCTTCACATGTTTGTCATGGCATGCATTCACGCATACACACCAAAAGCATACACACCAAAAGCATACACACAGAACAATAAAACATTAACTTTTTAAGTTTCCAAACAGCAAAGTGAAAACACAGTTTATGGAAGGGGGATGGGAAAGGTATTTGCAAAGCATTTATTTAATAAGTGGTTGGCATTGAAAAGACATAGTTAACTTATAAAACTCAATAGCAAAAGACAGATAGCTTCATTTAAAACTTGCCCAAGGACCTGGACACCCATTCCTCCAAAGACATTCACTGCCACTGACTGTTGGAGAAATGCAAATCACCACCACAATGAGATATCAAGTCACTACTAGTAGCATGACTATTACAGCATGTGCTATTAAAAGATAGTACCCACTGAGGGGGTGTAACAAGGGAGCCCTTGTGTTTCATTGAAGGGAATGCCAACTGACAGTGCTGTTGTAGAAAGCAATATGGTAGTTCCCTTAAAATTAAAAACACAGCAACAAGCTGTCTTCTGGATCTATATATCTAAGTATCTATAATGAAATTAGTATTTTTGATATATTTACCTTCATGTTCATTAAACCACTGTTCACAGCAGCATATTCACAAAATATATTATTCTGACATTTGCAAGGATATTGTGCTGGCTGGTTTTATGCCAACAAGCTGGAGTCATTTGCGAAGAGGGAACCTCAATTGGGAAAAAAAAAAAATGCCCCCACTAGATTGGCCTATGGGCCAGCCTGTGGTGCTTTTTCCTCAATTGACATCTGAGTGTTCTCACTATGGGTGGTATCACCCTCATTCTGGTAATACTGAGGTGCTATAAGAGAGCATGCTGAGCAAGCCACAGGGAGCAAGTCAGTAAGAAGCACTCCTCCATGGCCTCTGCTTCAGCTCCTGCCTCTGAGTTTCCTGCCCTGGCTTCCTTCAATGATGGATCGTGATGTAGAACTGTAAGTTTGAAGTAAACCCTTTCCTTCCCAAGTGGTGCTTTGTCACAGCAGTAGAAACCCTAACACAGACATGGATGCAACCAGAAAGAATTATGTCAAGTAAGGTAGACATTGGAAGATGAATCCTGCTTAGCATCACTTATGTATGGAATCCAAACACTTGAAGTTATAGAAACAAAATGCAATAGTAATTATAAGGAGTTGTGGGTGGAGAAATGAGAAGAATTTCGGGTATAGATGAGTAAGTTCCACCAATCATTTATTTAATAACAATCTATTATATAATTAAACTTTGCAAAGAAAGTCTTTAATATTGTGACCATATGTACACACATGGCCCCAGTCAGACACTTACAGATGGAAGTTATAGGTACGTCAATTGGCTTGATTTTATTGATTATTTCATAGTATCCACTTACATCAAATATCATGTTTATATTTTAAGTATGTATAATTTTGTCATTTTTACCTGAATAAAGCTGGGGGAGAGGGACAACCATGCTGTAATATTCTCCAGTTATGCATTTAATTTTAGCCCAAATGAAGGCAATCTGGATATAGATCATAGGGCTGATTTGGCTGACAATGAATGGCTAAGCAAATGTTGTCTTTCTTTCTCACTGTTCCCTGATTTATTTCAGCTAATCAATCAGAACTGGATCTCTTTTTCTGTGGGACAGATGCTATCCTTGATTTTGGGTGCATTTAGCTGAATACTAGATGCATAATAAAGGACAAAACAACCTTGTTTTCATTTGTAAGCACATGTGTTGGCCTTTCTTACTACTGGTAGATGAGCCCATGTTCATCTACACATTTAGTAGAGCCATGTTTAGCTTTGTGTTTCCTCACTGGGAGGGGAGGGTTCCATTTGCCAATTCTATCCACGTGAAAAGTATTCTGCTTTCTTGTTGCTTACTGGATCCAGCTCTGGCTCTGAATCTTTGCTTATCACATTATGTATTTGCAAGAGATTTGGAAATGTGATGAAATACTTCACTGTGAAAAAAAGACTAACAAGTGAAATAATTTGGAGGTAAGATTTGTGATATTTGGTATTATTTATGATACTCTGATTTATAACAAAATCAGTACTTAAATAAATTTCTGTATGAATTCCCTGGTATATCTACTTACAACTGTTTTATTCGTCCAAGTATGAAATTCTGGAGGGGAAAAAAATCCCTTTGAAACATTAAAGATAACAAAGGGACTCCAGTAGTATTGTACAAACTTAAGATTTCCTGAGAGTTGTATAGAGTCCCATTTAATGTCAAAAGTTTATACGTGAAATGATTATGTTGTATATATAATTAAACAATGACCAGATTCTGTTCCCCAAAGTGAACCCCTGTTGGCATCAGTATATTGGGGCACATCCCTTAATACTCTTGTGCTTTGAATGTGAATCGTCTGGGGTCCTGTATTGGAAAACTTAGTTGGCAGCTGGTGGTGGCGTTTTGAAAGCTGATGAACCTTTAGGAGGCAAACCTTTCTGGAGGAAGGTGGCAGAGATCTTGGGTCTGGTATTCTGGCCATACTTGCAGTTGCTCAGCTTTGTGTCAGCAAATGCGACCGAGCCAGTTCCCTCACAAACCCACTCCCATGCCTTTCCCCTCATGAGGGATTGTCATCCCCCAACCTCCTCTTCCTTTAAGTTATTTTTTTTTGTCAAGTGTTTGGTCATGTAGATGAGGAATGTCAGTAATGCTCAGAGAGTGAGCACTTCCTAGAAGGATGCATGTTTTTTATATTTAAAGGCTATGAATTCAGGTTGTTGAACAATTAATGTGAGAACACAGCCTTATCATTTTAGTAATACTAACTGAAAGTGAAAACATATTTTAGACATAAGAGAAAAGCCAAAAGCATTCTTTATTTTCAAGTAAATAATTCAGTTCTACATTTCACACTTGCATACTTCTATAGTAATTTAAGTGAGGACATAGTAGCAAATATCCATTAGGAAATGGTTTTTTGAATGGCAAGAAGTGTTTCTTTTTTCTACAAAGTCTAGTCGCTTTGTATTTATATCTAACAAGTAGATACTCATTACTCATTTACTGAAATATACATATATTAAATTATTTTGAAAAAAGTGAACATTCAGGCTTCTTAATGTTTAGTCATGTGATCACTTCTGTGCAGCTGTGAGATTGCCCAGGAGTACTGCTCTGGTTTTTCCCATAATTGGATCTCATCCAGTTAATGTACGACCCCTTTTAGCCCTTATAATATCTGCTCCATAATGAGCAGAAGAAGGAAAAAAAAGCTGTTGAAACTCTATCATGTAGTAACTGTAGCAAGAAGATGAGGTGGTTAAATTTAATATGTAGCTTTACTAACCAGTGAAAGGAAACATTCACCCCCAGCCTGCCCTGCTGAGGCGCCACATCCCTCACCTCTTGCAAGCATGTAGGGAAATAAATCTCAGGTTTTCATTGTGTGGGGGATGGGAAAGAATCACACATTACTGATTAATGTATATCCCACAGCTCCCTCCCTCTGTTAATGCTGTGTACTTGAAAATCTGGTTATGCATCCTATAAAATCAGATGTTTGTGGCTTTTGAAAAGTTCAAAAATATACTATAATATTTATGAACTTAACTTAGAGTAGTATAGTATTGCTGCATAATTTTCATGAAGAAAAACTTAGCAGAGCTTCTTAGAAAATAGTAGGTATTTTTGGCTATATTAAATTTCAACTGCTCGAAAGCACTTGGAGGGGGAGTTTGATGAAAGTCTGTGTTCGTTTTGGATTTTCTTTTGATGCTCATCACTTTCAGTCTATCTTCAGTCCGGAAAAGGCTGATGGCTTCATTAAAAGGGAATTGCAGTTTGAAATGTATTATGACAAAGCAGAAAGGAATGATCCCGGCTTTAACCAAATGCAAATTTGTAGGATCAAAAGAATTATCCATAAACATACCAAAATAGCTCTGTGAGCATGGCACCACAGACTTGGGGAGAATTTCGGGAGGGCAGCAATGTTTCCAAACAAAGGAAGAAACATAATCGTGTAGCTTTTTATGAAGGGCAAGGAATGAAAAGGGTTCTAGAAACTACAGACTGGAAACTTTGATGTGAATTCAAAATCATAGCTGAGAACGATTTTTAGAGAAGGCTGGACAGTGATGAAGAGTTACACACAGAGGAAAGTACCTCACGATCTATGGGGATGGAGAGGCTTGTCCTGTGGGCATGGAATGAGAGCTGTCCTTCCTCCTTGTGATAGCTGAGTTCCAATTGGGAATCAGGTTACAAAGTGGGACTTTGGAGGTAGACTGTGGGCCAAATCACTGGTCTAAAATACATTTTCAAACAGTTTGGGATACTTGCAATCTTCTAATAGTTCTGAATGCTTGTAAAACTAACAAGTACCCAGTCAGCTGGTGTTGGCAAATTAGATGCTACTGTATACAGTTTAACAAAACAAAAAGTCTTATGTCTTCCATTACACAAAACTTTCTGCACTGAGGAAGATAACTTTGAAAGTTACATCAGTTTATCTCCATAAATCATATCCTTGGGTTGGAAAGATGGCTCAGGGATTAAGATGACTGGGCACTCTTCCAGAGCACCTGGGTTCAATTCCTAGCATCCACATAGTAGGACACAACTATTTGCAACTTCAGTTCCAAAGGACCTGACGCCCCCTATGGCCTCTATGGGCATTGCACATATGTTGCACATAGATATACATGCAGGTGAAACACTCATGCATGTAAAAATTTTTTAAAAGACTCATATCCTTTTATACCATATTTTGATTAAACGATTTGTCCTTTAAGTTGATATTTATTGCAATTTAGTTGTGGTGAAGATTTTAAATGTATTGGATCCAGATTATGGTTTAGCAGCAAAAGAATATACATTTGAGTTTTCTAATTGTACAAGTAATGCCCCCATTCCTTGTTTTTTCTTTCTTGTTGCCTGCCAGTTTTATAGATACAGACTAGCAGAGTAAAAACTTACGAAATGGGGAAATAGAGATACAAGACTTCTCCCAAAACACACTGTTGTTTCCAGAATGCAAACAATGACATGGATGAATTATAAACTATTTTTGCTTCGTAGACCAGACTGGTCTTGAACTCACAGAGATTTGCCTTCCAAGTGCTGGGATTAAAGGAGTAAACCACCACCACCACCCGACTGAGTTATAAACTTTATAAATGCTTTTCTTTCAAAGCTTTTTGAGACAGTGTTGCAAGCTCTCAGTAAAACAATGCACAAATAGAAAGAAAGAAAGGAAGGAAGGAAGGAAGGAAGGAAGGAAGGAAGGAAGGAAGAAAGAAAGAAAGAAAGAAAGAAAGAAAGAAAGAAAGAAAGAAAGAAAGAAAGAAAGAAAGAAAGAAAGAAAGAAAGACAAACCCAGGAGAGTAGAAATGTTTACGTGTTTCCAGGACCACAGGATGCCTGTTTTCTCAGTTGAAATTTCAACCTTGTGATGCCTTCCTCTTTGAATTAATTGTGCAATTGAATAAATTTTGAATCAGCTAAAGAGAAGTACTGCATGTGAGTAGAAACCCTGCTGTGTTTGATTGCTTGTGCCTCTGGAGACAAGGCACCATGGTATGCTCTCTTCTTTCTGGGAAGTGGAGGGAAGCAATGCTGTAATCAGGTGAATCAATTAGTGAGTTACTGTAGTAGTAAAGGAAGAAGCAGGCAGGATTATGAGGAAAGTAGTGGAGGAGACACATGGAGACTTTCTGGGTCATGTCTGACGAGGTACTGTGGGAAGAATGTCCTAGTGTTCCTTATTTAGAGAATGTCTTGTCTGTTTCCGGTGACAATAACTGAGCATATGAACCAGAGAAAATAATTCAAGTTAAGATGCTCTTTAAAAGATGTGCCCTGGGTCGTCCCAGATCCAGAGGCCTTGTCTGTTGAGGTTCTCTTGCTGCCTTAGAATGGTGTGGAACTCAGAAAGGCAAAAAAGCCACACAGGAGGAAGAAAAGGGGACCTCAGCCACTCAACAGTCAACCCATTCCTATGAGAAAGGCATCCACCCCTTCCATGAGGGTTTTGCCTCCCGAATGTTTCCTCCTAGGCTCATCTGGGATGCTCCACCACTGAAGAATTAAGATTCTCACACACACACACACACACACACACACACACACACACACACACACACACACACGTGAAAGGTAGCCGATGGTCTTCCAGCAGAGGAGCTGCACGTAGCCCTGGCACAGAGCATTGTATGCTGGTGTCGTTTTACTGAGACAGGCAATTCGGAGAAGTCAAGTTGAGGGCTGGAGCGGAAGCAAGATCAAACATGAACATGCAAAATTTTAGATGCTTATGAGGTGTTTATGAAGATTTGTCAAAGTAAGATACATTAGCCTGGCACTCAGA
Organism: Peromyscus californicus insignis; assembly: GCF_007827085.1. Lineage (NCBI taxonomy): Eukaryota > Metazoa > Chordata > Mammalia > Rodentia > Cricetidae > Peromyscus > Peromyscus californicus. The sequence goes on along the minus strand of NW_026294436.1, from coordinate 24,692,356 downwards.
AGAATTACCTTGGCTAGAATTAAAAGATAGAAATTTTTATGTGGAATTTAAAGCTATACAAAAGAATAAGAAAAATTGAAGTGTATTCAGGGACATCTATGGAAATGGAGACTGACCTATGGAAAGGCACACAAGGATAAGGCACCTTTTGGTTGTGACAGAATTTGATCTGTGAGAAGGAAAGAAAATTTGCTCTAAGTTCAGAACTGGGCCCTGAACTTTATGCATAGTCATTTGGGAACAAATCTGTCTTCAAGAGAATTCTGATGATAAAGGTGTAAGACTAAACAGTTTGAAGAGGTAATAGGGAAAAATGGAATGAAATAAAACCCATGGGGTAGGCTTGGCAGTAGGAGACACTCATCCAGCTTCAAAATGTGAAAAGCTTGGTCTGTCCTCCCATATGAAGAACAGGACAAAAGGCGGGAGAGATGGCTCAACAGTTAATAACAATTGCTGCTCTTACAGAGGACCCAGGCATAGTTCCCAGTACTCACATCAAGCTACAACTCCAGTTCCAGGAGACCTGGCACCCTCTTCTGATCTCCCTGAGAACTTTCATGCCCGTGAAGCACATGCAGCGGTTCAGATACACACACATACACATAAAATAAAAATAACTTAAGCAGAACAAATATTATGGTTTGGGATACCAAAGTTGATAATGGACTGTAACTGATGGAGCAGAGCAAGAAATGCTAAACTTGATGATCCATGAACAACTATGGATATGTAGATGATGCTAACACTCAATTATCTCTTTCTTCTAACCAGAAAGTAATCAGTATCTGGAAAATTTGCAAGTGCCAGGGTCACCAACAACACTTTAGTTTTTAATTCAGTTGCTCGATGTCATTATCACCCTTCCCACTGAACTCTCACTAGTCTTAAACTTAGCCTTATCTACAGTGAGTCTCTCTACTCTGTCACCCAATATCTTCTTTCTTCACTGTGGACATGCTTATGATGTTCCTTGTTCCTCCCCATAAGCCTTCTAAGTTAGTAATCTAAGTGTGAATCAATTCATAGTTCCCTCCTTATAGCTCCCCTTGACAAGTTCCCATCTGCACATAAAATAAAATCTGTGACTGTCAAGGCTCTAATGGTCAAGTCTATGACCCAATTTCTCTCTTCATATTATGCTACTCTCCTACTTAGAGCTGTCTGCCCAGCCAAATGGCCCTAGTCTTAAAGGAACTCAAATTTCAATTTGGTGATTTCATTTATTCAGATATCCTTTACAGAATGCCCTTTACACCACTGTTAAGGCTGCTTCTGCCATTCCTTCAGATTACAGCATAGTCATCTCCTCAGTGGGGTATTTCTGTATCTCTTGTTTAAAATAGTTCCCTTATTTTGTTACCATACTTTTCTCTTGCCTTTTTTTTTCACATAAGTTATTGACTCAGCAATACAGGAACCCAGCTCCTTTCTACACTATGCAAGATGACAAAGAGTTATAATCAGTTGACTCCATGTCTTCGTTAGGATTTCTACTGCTGTGAAGAGACACATGACCATGACAATTCTTATAAAGGAAAATATTTAATTGGGGGGGTTGCTGTGAGATGGTCTGTATGTCAAATGTGTTGCTGATTGGTCAATAAATAAAACACTGATTGGCCATTGGCTAGGCAGGAAGTATAGGTGGGACAAGGAGGAGAATAAAGCTGGGAAGTGGAAGGCTGAGTCAGAGAGACACTGCCAGCCGCCACAATGAGAAACAGCATGTGAAGATGCCGGTAAGCCACGAGGCATGTGGCAAGGTATAGATTAATGTAAATGGATTAATTTAAGCTGTAAGGACAGTTAGCAAGAAGCCTGCCACAGCCATACAGTTTGTAACCAATATAAATCTCTGTGTTTACTTGGTCGGGTTTGAGCGGCTGTGGGACTGGCGGGTGAGAGAGATTTGTCCTGACTGTGGGCCAGGCAGGAAAACTCTAGCTACAGGGGGGTGGCTTAGAGTTTCAGAGGTTTAGTCCATTATTGTCATGGTGGAAAGCATGGTATCGTGCAGGCCGACATGCTGCTAGAGAAGGAGCTGAGAGTTCTACATCTTGATCCACAGGCAGCAGAAGGAGACTGCGTGCACACTGGGCCTAGCTTGAGCATATGAGATTTCAAAGCCAGCCCCCACAATGACACACCTGCTCCTATAAGGCCACACTTCCTAATAGTGCCACTTCCTATGGGATACACATTCAAACACATGAGTCGAAGGGGGCCATGTTTATTCAAACAACCACACTCAAGTTGAGTGAAATCATATGACTACATCTGTCCTTTAATTTGGATACTTTGGTTTTTATATTTTGATGTGTCTTGGGATACTGTTCTAGATTTGAAACTCAATTGGTAAGCATATATATTTATGCTTAAATTGATCTAGACAGTGAAAATTATTTTTATATATTTAATGTCCAACCAACATAGAATAATTGATTTATTCATTTCACATGAAAAGTGACTTCACTTTTTATCTCTTTCTCTCTCTCTCTCTCACACACACACAATTAAAAAAATGCCTTGCTATGTAACATTCCTAGAGAAAGATCAAAGATAGAGACAGGAGAGTTAGTCTCCAGAAGCTCACAGGTCATACAACCTGGTGTATGCCTTTTGACCTAGATCAGTGGTTCTCAACCTTCCTAATGCTGCAACCACTTAATACAGGTCCTCATGTTGTGGGGCCCCTAATCATAATCATTAAATTATTTTCGATTCTATTTCATAACTGCAATTTTGCTACTGTCATGAATCATAATATAAATATCTATGTTTTCAGATGGTATTAGGCAACGCCAAAGGGGTCACACCCCACAGGTTGAGAACCAGTGACCTAGATGCTTGAGGACAGGATACTGTATTACCAACGTCCAGTGACTTCCACTGTGGTTGGAAGGGACAAGACAATGGAAGTGGCAGACCTGGCAGATACACCCACCCCCAGAAACATGGCAGGAAAGAGCCAGGTCTCTCTCTTCCTTCCACTCCAGTCTTCTATGAGCTGCCGCAGCTCCTCTAAAAGTGAAATCCTCCAAGGATAAGGATCAGGGAGTTCCTAATATAAGCCACCAGCACTACTTTCTTGAAGCACTGAGCAGAGCAGAGAGAAGAGGAGTCTGGCTCTAGAAACAAGGGGCCAGGCAGAATCCTCAGCTTAATGAGGTCTTGTGGCATCCGTGTGCCACACTGAATTATGCTTCAGAAGCCAGAAGTAAGAATATCTCAGGATCTGTAGGTGAGCAGAACCCTAGCAAGTTCTACTTGACTGCACATAAAAATAACTATTTTATTATGCTGGCATTGGTTATGAGGTGTCTGAACATGAGCTCATTAGAGGTGAACAGGTTCTACCTCCCCCCCAGAAGGAAATGATTGGCATTATATGTGCTAGTGTGGTAGACATTGTTATCTCCAAAGACTTAAGTGTTGAAAGTTTGGCCCTTGGTTTAAGATGTTGGGGAAATGGTCTTGACTTAGGGGATGCAGCCTATTTTGAGATCCAAGGGTCCCCTCACAGCGTTTTGCCAGAACCTGGTCTCTGTCTCTCTTTCTTTGCTTTCTACCCATGGAGTAAGCAAGTTTTCTCTGTCGCCTATTCCCATAGTTACGTGCTGCCTTGTGTGGAATTGGAAGAAATGAAGCCAATCAGTCAAGGCCTGGCCCTCCCTAACCATGAGCCCAGTTGAATATTTTCTAAGCTAATTACCTCAGGTATTTGCTATGGCAATGTAAAGCTGGGTAGCATGACAGGCAAAGGGAAAGAAATAGAAGACAATGGTGTTTTTCAGGAACAATGCACGATTCTGTCAGAGGGTCCACACGGTGTGTGATACAGGTTTGAGAAAGCGCCACATTGGAGCACTGCAACCCACATGTGGTTTGGAGCAGGCTCAGATTGTTTACGCTGCACTAATAAAGGAAGGCATACTAGGGAGTAGGGGAAGGGCCTTCCATACAGTGAACGTTCGCTCTCCTCCTCAAATGAACTTTGCCATCTGAGCAAGAAAATGTTGGAGCGATCTCAATCCAGATTAAATCTTTTTTACTGCAGGGAAAAAAATAAAGACATGAAAAACTGATAAATGGCGATTATGTTATTTACATAATGAAAAATAATAGCTCTTAAAACGTGCAGCAACGTCAAGGTCAAATATTCAATTAATAACTGTGAATGTGAAGCCGTAAATGTTGCACCAAACACATGTTTGGCAGTGATTCTGATTTGGTGCCTTGGCTATTCAGACCAAGCCCATAAAATAGTGTGAGAAAAACAAGTTTCCATTTATAGCTACATATTTGTGTAAATCTGCAGATTTTTGACACGTTGTGACTTTAAGACAGAAGGGAGAATGTGGAGTTGCTCAGCCCAACAGGCAATGTCAGGACTTTAGGAAGGAAATGGAAGGTTTTGCTGATCTATACAGGCAAATCTCTGGGGGATGCGAGCAAGAATTAGTTGTGAGGTAAGGGAGGGGAAGGCAAGAGTAATTTTAAGTCAGACTATCATTTGATGTGCTTGCCAGGAATCCAGCCACGCAGCTGTGAGGGGGTTGAATTATTTGCTACTTTTGTTACATTCCAAAGGAGATCACACTATGGGTTCTGGAGATATCAGGCAATTATTGCTGTAATGTACAAAAGGAACCAAAAGCTTTAGTGGTTTCATCCTCTTAAAAAATCTCCCCCTCCGCCCCCCCAAAAAACAAAATTCCTCAGCTCTATCCCCTATGAAAGTCTTCAGAGAGAAGAGGTGAAGTCACTAATTGCTTTCATTGAACAACTATTTCCAGATTAAACATCCTTTGCTGAATTCTGTAAAGGACTCCCACAGGAACATGAGATGCCCACAGGGTGGCTTGGTGATGGAAAGATGTTCACTGAAGATGAGCTTGAGGAGACAATAGCAGCACGGATCCACCCAGCAGATTGGTCAGAATGGCTCACAACAGATGAGTAGAAAGTCTCCAGGGCTTAAAGAGGTGGAGGACATATTAAAATCTGCCTTGACTCGCTGAGGAAGAAGGCATGTGCTAAAAGGCCCGAGAAGGGAGCTAAAGTAGGGAGCTGTGTGTAGTCCCTTCATACCATCAGTACACAGCCAGCTCACAAAATGGTACTTAAAATCAAGTACCTTGACGAGAAGTAACAATATTAAAAGTGAATAATCCACCAAACATACTCAGGACTGGTTTATCTGGAAATGCTACACTGAGAACAAAGATCATGCCTAGAGTTACAAGAAATTAGTGGGGCATGGATCTGAGGTCCTGTTCACTCCTGAGGATCAAGAATGCGTGCCTGCCCTCAGCTACAGAGTTGTGCTTCTGGGGATCATTTGGAGTCTGGACTCAAGCTCTTAAGCTCATATCATGGCAAATGCATTCTAAGGTTCCATTCTCTATTCATAAGCTCGGAGTTGAAATATTTTCAGCAATTAGTAGAATTTTCATGTTGCTTTTCAGAACTGACAGATTAAGGGCATATACATGCACACACATCTTTGTGTGTGTGTGTGTGTGTGTGTGTGTGTGTGTGTGTGTGTGTGTGTGTGTGTGTGTGTGCATGCTTAGAATGCTGTATTGTTCACCAAAATATCAAACCAAGCACAATTCTATGTGTGTAGGATGTCTCACAGAAATTAATGCCTCCACAGACAAAAAGGTACAGACAAGAACTCCTGGTTCAACACAGGAGAGTTCTCCATTCAAAGAGCTCAAGACACATGAGTCTTAAGGTATGCAAATGAATTGTGAACACTATGTTTTAAGTTTAATCTGATGGTGACTGTTGTTTACTTTGCTATTCTAGAGCATAAACTTAAATGTATTGAAAAGGAGTTAGGAACACATTATGAACTGAGCTATAGGTGAGGATCTAGGGAACAAGAAACAAAAGGGAGGCAGAGAAAGTGAAAATCTCCTTTGTGGGGTGCTAATACTTCTGACCCATATAATCAGAGAGCATTCTATAGGGAGGAAAAGGTATGCACAAGCCGGAAGGAAAGCACAGAGAAGAGAAGTCAGGAAGTGATTTCAATGTAACTTATCCCTAGCTTGCAATGCTTCAGATATCCTCAAATCCCCATTTCTACACACACACACACACACACACACACACACACACACACACACACACACACACACGTATGTGGGAATGTGATGTATACCATGTGCAAGACTACTTTTTATTCTGCAGATTACTAAATACCTAATATTTCTCATTCTTTCTGGATTTCACATTGAGTGATTCCTACTGTGCTACACAAAGACTGATGTTTTCTTTTTCAATGCCAAGCTTCTGTTAAACACCCTGACTTTTTTTTTCTGTCATCATACTTCCTAGTTCTAGAATTTTTACTTGGTTTACTTTTATGATTTCCATAGCTCCCATCTTCAAATCCCTCATCTTGTTTCTAGTACATTCATCCTCTTCTTTTCATGTATTTTTAATGTAGTTTTTATCTTATATTTTAATGTAGTTTAATGAACCTCTTAGGAGTTCAAAAATTGTTGTTGTTGTTTTGTTTTGTTTTTGTTTTTGAAACAGGGTTTCTCTGTGTAGCTTTGGAGCCTGTCCTGGAACTCTCTTTGTAGACCAGGCTGGCCTCGAACTCACAGAGATCCACCTGCCTCTGCCTCCTGAGTGCTGAGATTAAAGGCATGTGCCACCACCTCCTGGCTAGTTCAAAATTTTATAACATCATTTCCAATGTTGTCTTTCTGATGTTTGGGGTTTATTTCTGGGAGTCCATTATGACCCTTTCTGTGTTTGGTTGCCAGGAGAGGCAATGAAGGCAGATAGGTCGAATTGCATTTTAGCAGACAGCTACTGGGTTGCCAAGTGGCCTGAGTCCTCTGACAGTTTCTGCACTGTTTTCTTTATAGAAGGTTTCCAGTTAAAAACTAATACAGAAATTTTTAGAATGAAACCGTATGCGAAACCATATGCAAACCCAGCATCAAAGTCACACAGGCCTTCTACCAGCTCTGGCTTTCTGTAGACTATACATCCCCCAAGACAATGAAATGTCAGAATATGGTCAGTTCCTGGCTGTCTTTGTGGCTGTCTATGGCACATTCTCCAGGGCAGCAATTCTCAACCTGTGGGCCACAACCCCTTCAGGGTTGAAAGACCCTTACAAAGGGGTCCCCTAAGACCATTGGAAAACACAAATATTTACATTATGATTCATAACAGTAGTAAAATTACAGTTATGAAGTAGCAATGAAAATAATTTTATGGTTGGGGGTCACCACAACATGAGAAACTGTATTAAAGGGTTGCAAAATCAGGAAGGTTGAGAACCACTATTCTAGGGCCCCTCCCTATTCACACACAGTTAATGTCTGAACCAAAATATGTAAAGCCTATCATTGTATTTCTAGCTCACTTTCTTTGAACAGCTTTATTCTCTTTAGCAGTCTGTCTTAAAATTTCCATCTGCTTTGACGGTATATTATTTTTCTTATTCTGTTGACATATTAGCTAAATATTCTACAACATATAGACAGAGTTATAAAGGTGATCATTACCAATATGACACTACATTTTGAGGAAGAAAATAAAGAAAAGAATGGAAATTCATGAAAATATTCAAATATAGATGACACAGATAAGGCAACATGGGTAGATTCTGTGATTTATAGTCTGCAGTTTGTACAGTACAAAGCAGTGGCAAAGCAAAGGAATTGGGATTATATTATGAATTTTTAGTCTTGCCAGGTAAAAGAATTCGATTATCTGCGGGAATGACTTTTATATCTTTTAAGCATCAGGACTACAGGTAACTATAGTAACTATTCAATGCATTAATTTTTGTCAATAAAGCATGAAAACAAGAATCCAGATGTATTCTTATATATTTATAGTACTTTGAAATACTGACCATGTTAGCATACTAGATAAGCTGGTGGGACCAACTTAAAAATAACAGTAAATATTGATTTCACACTCACGATCTCAAGCTTAAAATGTATGAAGTCTATATTTGATGTTAACACTGACAAAAATGTCTCACTGAGATATAGGTGCCACTTGTTTGGTTTAAACATCTCAAGAGTCTCAACAATTTTGCTTGCAGTTGCTTATGTGTGTAAAATATTTCAATGGAAGTAGAATAATCAATTTCAACGGGAAGCTTAAAACATGTAGGTGAGATCAATTAAGCATAAATATTAAAATAACATTGATTATGCTCTATTTAAGGTCACAAAAATTGGCTAGATTTATGAATAAAATCAAACTGAAAAATGAAATTAAAAAGCATAAGGAATAATGATTAGCAAATTAAATCCTAAAAATAGCATCAAATTAATTTTTTTTTGTCGGCACAGAACTTGCCATCAAGGTTACTTAAACCTTCTCCACGGTATTTCTACAGTTTTGTGTCCACTTCTGCCTGTAATTACAGATTTGCAATTATACATTTGTTTGATTAATTTATTTCCCTTCCATTGCCTATCAACTTTATTAAGGCACTTTACTTTCCTAAGAGGAGTGACCAAAGTAACTTGTCAAAATAGTATAAGTACACATTCTTGTACCTCAGCTGCTTGGGAAGGAGACAAAAGAGAATACTAAGTTTAAGGTTAGCCTGAACTAAATTTTGCTGTATGCTGTGAATATGTGTTGCTCAGACGGGTTGATAAATAAAACTGTCTTGGCCTATGGCAAGGTAGCATAGAGACAGGTATGCTACAAGCCATGTGGCAAATAACAGACTTATAGAAATGGGTTCATTTAAGATGTAAGAGCTAGCTAGTGAAAAGCCTGAGCCATTAGGTCACACAGTTTGTAAGAAATATGCGCCTCCATATGTTTATTTGGGTTTGAGTGGCTGCAGACTAGGCAGGACACAGGAAAACTTCTGGCTACAAATGCTTCCCACACATGGTGGCAAGAGTTTCCACCTGAATCCTGAGAGAGATTAAAAAGAGAATATAAAGATGACTAAGAGCACCTTCCTAGTTCATGTCACTCATGGTGGGCCTAGGTACAATGATGTGTCCCCTGGCTTTGGCGGGTTTGTGGCATGCATGCTGGAGCTACAGCATGGTGGATTCCTGCCAAGTTACACAGAGGTTTCTGCAAGCTGCCCAACATGGTGCTTGGTGGACATAGCATTTGCTAGTACCAAAAAAAAAAAAAAAAAAACAAAAAACAAAAAACAAACAAACACAAAACAAAACAACAGCAACAAAAAAAAAAAACCAAGCAGGTTTCTGGGGTACACGCTGTTTTAATGGAGGCATAGACCCACTGCTTCTGAGGGTTGATGGTACACATGGCCCAGAGTTGGAGGTGAATTACCTCTGCCATGTTGAAAAGCTGAAAAGGGGTGAAGTTAGCAGCCAAGGCTGCCTCTTTTTATCCTGGCCATGCAGTTTAGCAATTTAAAGTCTCCCTTGGCCATAAAAGGCTTATAGATTCACAATAAGACAGATTCAGACAAAATAAAACTCTAAACTGTTTACAATGTGTGTAAAAATGTACATAGGCTTGGAAGAGAAAATAAAATGAATATAGACAGTTATATAAAGAAATAGTTTTAAAAAATAAAGTCTTTAAAGAGACAGTAAAGGTAATATAAAAAATAAGCTGCGTAAAGATGGATATCACACAGAGAGTCTGGATTATATTGTTTTGGGATTTTTAACTGCAGAGAGACATTTGATTGTAAAAGCTGCTGAGTTAAATCAATATGTATATTATAAAGATATCTTGATTTCAAAATTTATTTCTAAGGATATATTGCTTTGGAAAAGAGGTTCTGCTTTTGTTTCCATAGGAGATGAGAACCTGTGGATTGCTTCCAGGCTAATATAGTTTGATCAAGTGAGACTCCAAGGGAGGCCCAGATGATCCAACATCCAAAGACAACTTTAAAGCAACTGGCTCAGAGAATACAGCATCACAGACTACTTCATTCAGGACTCGACCATAATTCTTAATTTTCTCAGGATTCCCATTAGATTGCGAGTACCCTTATCCAGCAGGAAGTAGTATGAGAAGCTAGACCCAAATTCCCAAAATATTCTTTATGAATGTCTATTTTTATTTAAAGCAGGTTGATTATAAATGCAATATCTTTCTAAAGAAGAAAAGGGGATAGTATAGATATAATAGGATGAAGGGGTAGATTAACGAACCTACTTTTAAAGAGCAACAACTTGTTTAAAACTGTTTTACACTGTTATGGATTTTAGTTTATTGATACAAATTTAGAGTTGATTTTGTTATCATATATATATATATATATATATATATATATATATATATATTTCTACTCTTTTTTAAGGTATTATGTTCATGTAACTCATTTAAACTGTAATGGATAATTAAGAAATACAGATTAATAATTAGTCTTCTCTGACAGTCAAACTTAGAGTCATATTAAGTTTTCTAGGTATATATAGATATAATTCAGTTAGGTAGGTAATATTCAAACACTTCAAAGCCTACATATTTAAATATGGCATTTAAAATGTTTTAGAAACTTAGACTTTTCTGGATAATGAGACACATCTGCTCCTGGCAGCACCAATTACTTCAAGGAGAATGATGGACATTGAACAAAATCATTATATAGTTTGCTTTCCTTATGTCAAAAGTTAGCCACTGGTCAAAAAAAAATGCCCTTGTGTCGACTGATTGACAATACATTGTATAAAGTGGACATGCAGGACCCATAGGAAGGTGACCACTGAACTTTGAAAGGTGAAGATGGTCCTTCAGGTTCCTGCTTCACAGAAGAAACTGCCAGGAATTCTATAGGACACAGAGAAGTGACTGAGAGACTCTAGGCCTGTAGGCTAAAGAATAGATGCCCCAACGTTGCAGAAGAACTTTGGGTAACTGTCCAGGTAGCCAGCTGTCTCTGTCATTCTAGAATTTTGGAAGTTGCTTACAATGCATTTCCTGTTTACTTAGGTAATATTATATCTTTCTGAGGTCTTTGATGAAGTTGGAGACTAGATAGTTATAATTATAATTTTCCTTATGGTTATGATAAAAATAAGTTATATATGAAAACTTAGACTCACAAATATAGGATAAATAGAATATTTTCTTTGCATTTGGCAAATATAAATAGACTAGATATTGTCACTGTAATTATTGCTTGATAACTGTTTTGTTATATGTAACTTTACTATGTAAAAGCTAAAACCTTCCTTTTTGATTAGACAGAAATGGAGAAGTACTGTGGGATGTCTTTCAATATGCTGTGAATATGTGTTGTTCCGATTGTTTGATAAATAAAGCTGCATTGGCCTATGGCAAGGCAGCTTAGAGGCAGGCAGGAAATATAAGCAGATAGACAGGAAGAAGAAAGGGAGAAGTGTTGAAGAGACACTGCTAGCTGCTGCTTGAGAAGCAAGATGTAAAATACCAGTAAGCCACAAGCCATGTGGCAAAGAATAGATTTATAGAAATGGGTTAATTTAAGATGTAAGAGATAGCTAGTGAGAAGCCTGAGCCATTAGGCTATATAGTTTGTAATTAATATAAGCCTCTGTATGTTTATTTGGGTTTGAGTGACTGTGAACTGGGCAGGATACAGGAAAACTTCTGACTACAAAATTTCAAGACTCTGTGGGAAAAAAAAAAAGAATGAAGATGTAGCTTAGTAACTTAGTGGTAGAGTTCTATCTCACTGTGCACAAGATCCTGAGTCCAAACCCTGGACTGAAAACATATATCCTAATGTCAATATCACTTTACATCCAATAATCCAGGCATCAACTATCTTTATACATAAGTGTCTTAGTTAAGGTTTCTGTTACTGTAAAGAGACACCATGATCACAGCCACTCTTATAAAGAAAACATTTAATTGGGGGTAGCTTACATTTTTAAAGGTTTAGTCCATTATTATCATGAAGGAAGCATGGTGGTATACATGCAGACATGGTGCTGGAGAAGGAGCTGAGAATTCTACATCTTGATCTGCAGGCAACAGAAGGAGACTGTATACCATGCTGAGCATAGCTTGAGCATATAACCTCAAAGCCTTCCCCTACAGTGACACCCTTCCTCTAACAAAGCCACACCTACTCCACCAAGGTTTTACCTAATGGTGCTACTTCCTATGGGCTAAGCATTAAAACACATCAGTCTATGGGGGCCATAACTATTTAAACCACCACATTCCACTCCCTGGCCCTCATAGGCCTGTAGCCATAACATAATGCAAAATCTATTTAGACCAACTTCAAAACTCCCCATATCTATCATAGTCTCAACAACGTTTGAAAATTCAAAGTCTCTTCTGAGATTAACGCAGTATCTTAAATGTAATCCTCTATAAAATCAAAATTTAAAAAAACAGATCATATACTTCCAAGATATAATGGCACAGAATATACATTACCATTCTGAATTGGAGGAAAGGGAGGATAGTGAGGAAATACTGGACCAAATCAAGACCAAAAACATGGGCAAACTCTAACCTCTGCATCTCCATATCTGATATCAAAGCACTCTTTAGATCTCCAACTTCTTTTAGCTTTGTTGACTAAAACACATTTCTTTCTCTTGGGCTGGTTCCATTTCCTATTAGCAGCTTTCCTTGACAGTTATCCCATGACTCTGGGATTTCCAACATCTTGAAGTCTCCAAGGCAATCCAGGCTTCAACTTCACAGCTTTCCACAATGGCTTCCCTAGACCTCCATTCAGGGACACCTCTGACACATGCCTGACCTCAGTAGCTTTCCTTAGCTGTGGAAGTAGATCCCATAACCCCTTTCTTCTATCCTTAACTCTAATGCCAGAAATACCTGGCTAAAGTTGCCAAGTTCTGCTGCTGGATGAGGCTGGAACATGGCCTCATTGTCCAACTATATCATCACCAACTTTCTGTTTTGGATGGTTTCCTTCACTACCTAAACTTGGCTGTCCCAGAACTCAATCTGTAGACCAGGCTGGCCTTAAACTTAGAGATCCACCAACCTCTGCCTTCTGAATGCTGGGATTAAGGGTGTGCATCATAACACCTGGCTCTGAACTTTTCTTTAGTTCCTTTTCTTAAATTGGAAGCTTAGCTGGGAAGGTGTTTGCCCTGCAGTCACCACTCCATTTATTCCATTTTACATCATTTACATTTTCTTTAATCTGTTTATCTCCTTGAACATAGGAGTTAGTTGCATTCTACTTCCTGGTTGCCCTTTTCTCCTCAATCTGTACATTTTGCATTTTTACTTGTTCAGCTTGCTCCTTTTCATTATGAATCTTCATAAGAGTTAACACCAGTAACCATACAACAGAGTCAATACTAGGCTGTTTTGAGATTTCCTCTGTCAATGGAACAAATCAAAAACTGTTCACTTTAGCTGCACGGTGACTTTTTGGATAAGGGCAAAAAGCAGCCATGTTCTTCACCAAAATATCACATGACTGTTCTCTAGGCAACATACTAACATTCCTCTCCTCTGAAACCTCTTGAGCCAGGTTTCCATAGTTCAAATCACCCTGAGCACCATTGTCTTCCATGCTCTGACTAGTATGGCCCATTAAGCAGTGCTTAAAGAATTCCACTGCTTCCATAACCCAGAGTCCCAAAAACATGATCAGGCCTATCATAGCACAACCCCAGTCCCTGGTGTCAACTTCTGTCTTAGTTAGGGTTTCTATGGCTGTGAAGAGACACCATGATTATGGCAATTCTTATAAAGAAAAACATTTAATTGGGGGTGGCTTACAGTTCCAGAGGTGTAGTCCATTATCATCATAATAGAGGCATGGTGCTAGAGAAGGAGCTGAGAATTCTACATCTTAAGCCTCAGGCAGCAGAAAGAGACTGTGTACTATACTGGGCACAGCTTGAGCATGTAAGGCATCAAAGCCCACCCCCAGAGTGACACACTTCTTCCAACAAGGCCACAACTACTCCAGCAAGGCCACACCTCCTAAAGTGCCACTCCCTCTGGGCCAAGCATTCAAATACATGAGTCTAAGGGAGTCATTCCTATTCAAACCACCACAATAAATAAATTATGTATGACATTTGACTTATTTCTCAGGTAAAATAAAGCATAATAATGTTTGGATTCTCAGCAAAAAAAAATATTTCATTTTCTCTCTTCTAACACCAGAGCACCCAAACACTCACTCTGGAAACCATGAAGGTCAGATTGTTGGAGGAGGAGGAAAATCCTTTGTATTCATTCACTGAACCCATATACATTGAGAGAGGCTGGACAGGGAGATATTGTTGGGTTGGTAGACCTATTCCAGACTAAAGGATAATGGCTGGTAACCAAGGACTGGCTACAATAGTACATCTTAAGATGTTGGAGCTTTTATTGCATTTGCATTGTTGTAGATAAAAAGAATGCCCCACATGCAGGTGAAAGCTGACTCTGCCTTCTCGGTATAAAGTGCCTAGAATGATGTGAATACCAGTGAGGCTAACTTAGGGTTTGGCAAGAAAGAAAGTGAGAGAGATGGAAGTTGTTCAGGTTAGTCTTGGCTATCAATTTGACTGGATTTGGACTCAACTAAGAGATTGGCTACTGAGCACACCAGTGAGGTGTTATTGTTATTGGTATTTTACTCTTTTCCTCTTTTGGGGGGGGGGCTGCCACCTAGCTCCCAAATAAATTGACACATGGAGGCTTATTATTACTTATGAATGCCTGGCCCAAATTGACTTAGTTTCTAGGCAGCTTATCTTATTCCACCTAGCTTTTTGTCTCTGGGCTTTTCCAGTAATCTTACTTCTGTAAATCTTACTCTTACTATGCGGCTTGCTGTGTAGCTGGGTGGCTGGCGCCTGGAGTCCTCTTCCATCTCTGGTTGCTTCCTGCTCGATCTCTTCTCTTCAGTTTTCTCCTTTTATGGATCCTCTCTGCCTGCCAGCCCCATCTATCCTTTCTCCTGCCTTGCTATTGGCCAGTTCTTTATTAGACCACCAGGTATTTTGCACAGGCACTGTAATACAGCTTCACAGAGTTAAACAAATGCAACATAAACAAAAATAACATACCTTAGAATAATATTTTAATACAGTGAGAGATTATTCAAGTTGTTTGAAGTAGGAAGACCCACCCTAAATGTAGGTGACACCTTCTCGGATGATAACCAAATAAAAGAAGCTACAAGGAAAAAGCTTTGGTTTTTGCCTCATTATCTTCATATTTCATTGGCAAGTTCATCTGTGCTGAGGTTGCTGCTGCTACTGTCACTGCTGCGACTGCTGCTGCATTCCTTTGCTGTTATCGGAATCTAGCTTCTTCAGTTTCCAACACAGACTGAAGACTAGTGGCTTTCCAGGGACGTAGCCTTGTATGCAGCCTTATGGACTGAGCAGCTAATGGATTCTAAAACTCTCCAGGGTGAAGAGAGCCATTACTGGACTATTCACACTATATTATGTAAGCCAATCTAATGAATGCTCCTTTAAGATGCCTTATAAACATATAAACATATCACTCATATCAGTTCTGTTCCGCTAAAGAACCCTGGCTAAGGCTGGAATAGACTAGATACATGCAGATGCCATAGAGGATGTTTGGGTAGTACAATTTAAGGCTATCCTATTGACAATTCCTTTTCCCCAAATCTGCCTAACCCAGGTTCTAATGTTTCAATATAATACTGTGATTGCATTCTTCAGAACTTCAGATAGTGATTTTCTTTCATCTTTACTCCAGTTTTTATTTACTAGAGGTAATTCTGTTATTTTTTTTAAGTGGCAGAATAAGTTAATGACCATCAGAACAAAGTATGGCTGTGGATAATTATGTGGATAATTATCTATCCATCCATCTAGCTAGCTATTACTCTGGGGAAATTTTGCCACAGTATGGACACATTGAAACACACTGAATGATAGCATGTTGGTGTTTATTTTGGATGTCAGTGTCTTCTCAGATATCTACCTTATATTGGTACTGATAGACTAGTTACTCCATTCCTGAGACATCAAACAGTGGTGTGGCAGTTTTTCAATCCAGACAAAAAGACAGAAGCGGTATAAGTAAAAAGTATGAAACTGAGAATAGAGTAAAAGGAAATGCATTCCAAGCACAGAGTAGATGTGCGATACAGAGATCAAGAGAAATAACTCAGACACACAAGGACAACGTCTGTTTTACCTATGTTCTTTTGCAGTAACCCCTAAGTACTTTTCACAAGTGATCCATTCAATTTAAAGATTAAAGGATCGACTAAAGGATTGCACAATGGA
Organism: Peromyscus californicus insignis; assembly: GCF_007827085.1. Classification (NCBI taxonomy): domain Eukaryota; kingdom Metazoa; phylum Chordata; class Mammalia; order Rodentia; family Cricetidae; genus Peromyscus; species Peromyscus californicus. The sequence continues at coordinate 24,676,160 of NW_026294436.1, read as the reverse complement.
ACCAGTGACCCCGGTCACCTTAGTGACAAGGCAATGATTAGCACCTGAGTTTTCACTTTGCTTTCAACATTGATTATGCCTGCCACTCCCAGCCCACTAATATATTTTTCAACAAACCACACCAACATCTGACTCCTTTATTGGTCATTAATCTTTCATTTACCTGTAAAGATCTAAAAATAAATTTAATCACCTGTTAGTGGAAAGATCAACCCTTTAGGGATTCACACAGAAGAGGATATCAGGAAGAAAATCTGTAAATTCAGAAAACAGTTGTTCGTGGGTTCCATGATACAATTCTCTCCCCATTACTGTATATCCTGCTCTTGTCCTAGCATATCTTTCAAATGGTTACATGGAGTGCAGCCTTCCTTGTTCTTTCCATTTGCAAACAGACTTACATTAACATAAATTCCTGAGGACATTTCAGATTTTGAGAAAAGTAATACAATTGTGTATTTTTAAAAAGGCAATGTTTTCACGTTATGTAGGCTCAATAAAAGCAGTATTGACATGTCTTAGCTCCTGTGTATAGGGCAGCTACAAACATGGATGAGAAGAACCTATGTAGTAGGAAATGGAATTCGTGAGGTATATATGCCCTGGAGTGGTATAGTTAGCCATATGGTGTATTCATTTCTAGTTTTTTGAGGAACCACCACACTGATTTCCAGAGTGGCTGAACCAATTGTACTTTCTTCAATGGTCCAGTAAGGGTTCCTGATCACCACATCCTTGCCAATATTTGTTGTCTTTTGTTTTCTTTATCTTTGCCATTTACTGACTGAGGAAATCTCTAAGTAGTTTTAATTTGCATTTCCATGATGGCTAAGGACAATGATGAACAGATAATGAAAATGCAGGACACAATGAAATTTTGTTACAGCTATAAAGAAAAATGAAATCATGAAAGTTGTAAGTAAATGGATGGGACCTGAAAACTTTATACTGAGTGAGGTAACCCAGACCCAGAAAGATAAATAACACGTGTTTCTACTTGCATATGGATCTTAACTTCAGATCTTTACATTTGTGTGTCTAACTTGGAATATCTGTAGAACTAGGACTAGAAAGGGGCTGTAGGTGGGAGGGTAAAGAAAGTTTATATTACAAGAGGGGGACAGTAGAACACAGGTGATAGGAAAGGGAACAATAGGGAGGGATGTTTAAGTGAGGAAAGGGATGAGAGGGTGGAACCAAAGAGGGGGTTAGGGGAAGGGCTAGATAATGCTAAAGGTGTTTGAAAAAGTCATGAAAACACTATTTTATGAGTTTCATTCATATGTGCACACACACACACACACACACACACACACACACACACACACACACATACAAACACACACACCATACATACACATACCATACACACACATGCATAATCCTACATGGGGGTTTCTAGAGTTTCTGCTCCCAGAAACTGTAGGCTACCAAATCAAAAGTCCAATACCACATGAAGGGTACCTCCTCTTGAGTTCTTAGTCAGGAGTGTCATGGAGACCACAAAAACAAAACAAGCTGCTGCAGTTGCTCTTGGTTACCCACCAGAATATAATGGTAACACAGACCCTGCTGCTGAGAACACCACAACTTTGGTCACAGGAAATGGAGAAATCAAGTTGTCACTGACTGGGAAGTGCTGTGGGATGTCGGGCTATGTGCTGTGAATGTGTGTTGCTCTGATTGGTTGATAAATAAAATGCTGATGGGCCAGTAGCCAGGCAGGAAGTATAGGCGGGATAAGCAGACAAGGAGAATTCTGGGAAGAGGAAGGCTGAGTCAGGAGTGGCCAGCCAGACACAGAGGAAGCAAGATGTGAAGGCAGAACTGAAAAAAGGTACCAAACCAAGTGGCTAAACATAGATAAGAATTATGGGTTAATTTAAGCGTAAGAGCTAGTCGGTAATAAGCCTGAGGTAAGGGCCAAGCAGTTATAATTAATATAAGCTTCTGAGTGATTATTTTTATAAGCTGCTGCAGGACCACAGGTGAGAGAGATTTGTCTGGACCATGCCGGCCAGGCAGGACCAGAGAGAAAACTTTCAGCTACAGGGAAGCTTCCTCTTGCTTTGTGGTCTACCATTGCAAATTCTCACAAGTGATCAAAGCACAGAGATTAAGTGTCAATGGAGTACTCAGCCACAAATGACACTACCACATCACCAAGGCTCAAGGAGGAGGGGGGCAGAAAGATTGTAAGAGTCAGAGGTCAAGGAGGACCAGAGTGAAAGTTGTCTTCTAGACATAACAGGACCATTACACTTAGGAGTGCACAGAAGCTGTGGTTACCTTCACAAGACCTTCATAAGATAAAGCCAGTCAATACTCTACCATGGAAGGAACAAGACTCCCTAGTGCCCAACTCTAACTGAGGAGCTATTAAGAGTTGATGGCTTCTGGAGGAGGGTGAGTCCCATTTTTAAGGGTGTGACCCTGATACATTAACTATACTCTAGTGTGTGGCCTGATACCCATGAGCACATGGGCAGCACAGATTGGACTCAATGACTTAAAGAAGGAAAAAGAGACACCAAGTTTAGACAGGTGGGACTGGATGTAGGAGGAGTTGTGAGCAGTGGGGGATGAATATGATCGAAATGTGTCTTATGAAATTCTCAAGAATTAATAAAAATACCACACTAAAAAGAGAAAGCAATGAGTGTTCCTGTCTTATCCGGTTTTGTCCTCATCATGCTACTGGACTCAAGATAAAGAGGAAATAAGTCGCAGACAAATGGATGAATGAACTCCTTTCATAAAATACAGTGGACCTCATACACAATCATAGGTGTTAATAACAAAAGGAAATGCAAAAGTGAACATCCCACCTGCTTTATTCTGTACTAGAAGAAATGTTTTCGCAGTGATGGGAAACACGGAGGCAGCTTGTGTTCATCAAGGCACTTCAAACCTGAAGCTCTGCTCCCTGGTGTGGCAAGCTCAGTCAGTCTCACTTGCTGCTTGGGCATATAAATGGCAGGATGTCACCATTCCCAAATACTCATGGGGGAATAAATAATGTTACCCCTCCTTTCCTTTCAAAAGGATTCTATACCCCTTTCTCACTGGTGACCTGTCTTGGCAGTGGAATCTGAGTTAGTGGGACATACATACACATCATAAATGGATACAGCAGCAGAAACATGGAAAAGCACATGTTTCAGCCACCACCCTGGCTTCTGTTCTATTCACTGTGTTCAAGGTGAAGGCTATCCTCACCACCTTGTTCTCAAAAAAGCCAGGGGAGGCTGACCTAAGTCTGATTCAGCTAGAGGCAAAGACCACAGCCAACCTGTAGCTGCTGGTGTCTGTGAAAAAAAAAATTATTGATGTGACTAATAAATGCGTGTTGTAAACCATGGTGGATTTTTTAAAACTGGTTTGTAAATGCAGTACAACCTCTTGGAATCTGACTAATGCAGGCCTGTAAATGTCTGTAAAAACTTGTGATGTCACATTCTCTTCTAAGAATGTTGTCTCTCCTTCTGAAATTTTTTGAGACCAATATCTTATATGAATGGATGTTCTGCCTGTATACAGGTCTGAGCATCATGTGCACACCTGATACCTTCTATGGCCAGAAGAGGGCATTAAATCCCCTGGAATTGGAGTTACGTGGGTGCTGGTAATCGAACCTATGTCCTTTGGAAGGACAGTTCTTAACCTGTACATATGGAACATCCCAGCACCTGTGTCGCAACCTCACAAAAACTGTATTGTATACAACAGGGCTTTGGCTTTAGTTTTCCTGCAGTTTTGGGTAAACTCTTGAATCATTTTATAAAACTTCAGAATGTAAACCTAACTATTTCATAATGCAAAACACAAAGTTACTTCATTTCTAAATGTATGTGTACTGAGAAAACATAATTTGTATACACTTACAACTTTGCAGGGTTGGTATGTGTGAATACTTATATATGTATTGTACTAATACATGCATGATTAAAAGTAAACATTCTAATTATAGCTCATTTTTTAGGGTTTGTCATCATGCTATCTCAGAAAGAAAATATTTTAACATTCTTTTGGTAGAAATAAACTATTTCAAGTTTAATCAACAAACCAGCTAGAGGCATGCCTGGGGCTTATAGTCAGCAGGCTGTGTTAAATCTTGGTTCGGCTTTGCTGTTTATTTAATTGTTTTTTTAGCATTTGAATATGCACCATTTCCTTTCATAAGCTTAGTTTCTTCACCTGTAGCCTGAACTAACTAAGGACATCCCATAGGTCTAATGGAAGTTTAACAGTTCACATAAGTCACCTAGCACAATTTTGTGTGTGTGTGTGTGTGTGTGTGTGTGTGTGTGTGTGTGTGTGTTTGATATATTATATATTATGCACCCTAATAAACTTATCTGGGGGTCAGAGAACAGAACAGCCACTATATTAAACATAGAGGTTAGGCAGTGGTAGCACATGCCTTTAATGCTAGCATTCAAGAGGCAGAGATCCATCTGGATCTCTGTGAGTTCAAGGCCACACTAGAAAGAGCCAGGCATGGTGACACACACCTTTAATTCCAGCACTTGAGATCTCATGTCTTGCTTGGGAAAGACACATACCTTTAATCCCAGGAAGTGATAGCAGGAAGCAGAAAGGTATATAAGGCATGAGGACCAGAAACTTTGGCTTTTTAACCTTTTAGGTTTTTGAGCAGCAGTTCAGCTGAGATCCACTTGGGTGAGGACTCAAAGGCTTCCAGTTTGAGGAAATAAGATCAGCTGAGAAGTTGACAAGGTGAAGTTGAATGTGGCTTGTTCTGTTTCTCTGATCTTTCAGCGTTCACCCCAATACCTAGCTCCAGATTTTTTTTTATTAATAAGACCTTTTAAAATTCATGCTCTGTGTGTGTGTGTGTGTGTGTGTGTGTGTGTGTGTGTGTGTGTGTGTGTGTGTGTAACAAGAACACAATGAGTTCTGCTTTTCCGTCCTGCTCTTAACAGGCACAAGCATCCTTTGTGGTTCTTAGATTCACATATACATGCTCTCACAGACACTTCCTCATGTTGTCATCACAATAACTTGTGTAAGAAATACTATGCTGTTTTAGAGATGAAAAGAAAAAGAGATACAGAAGGCTAAAAAGGTAGATCTAGCTTCAAAGGAAATATGAGAGGACCTAGAATCTAAGGCATTTGATGGGCAAAATGTCTGTCATTTCATGAATTGGTTTGTGACCCACACTTATTCCACATGCTGTGTTGAGAACAGTGAAAAGCTACACTTCAGAGGAAGATTGGCATTTGGCACCTGCCAATGAGCTCAAGTTTCTCTAGTACTGGAAGCCTTGGTTTCTTCATGAGGTAAGTGTTAAACTTAAGTGGGAAAATGTTTGTGCTGCTTACAGCAGCTAGGGAACTCCAGTCTTATAAATTTTCATAGTCAATATGTATTTTTATCATTTGGAATTTTTTACTTGTTTTTTTGAGAAACCCACTAGGTGTTCATGAACATTAACCATTTGAGCCAATTTGACCATATTAACCAATCTGAAGTCATCTCAGCTGTGTAAACTGTATATAAAGCACCTGTAAGTTGAGAAGTTGAGTAGAAATCACACTACTGCAAGATTACAGATGACTTTAGTTTATTTTACATATGATCAATAGTGTACAATATATGGTAACTAATTTATTATTAAAATAAAATACATACCATAGTAAATTTTCAACAAGAGCTTACAGAACTTACAGAATAATGATGCTGGGCTCGAAGATTAGAAATACAAGAACATATTAAAATGCTCCCATAATTTCAACACATCACAAGGAAAACAAGATATATTTTAAAGAGTGGCCTTATAATTTTAAATATCTGCCTGTCCTAATTTAATAACATTAAATTCCTTTAATGTCACCTATTAAAATGACTGATGAGAACGGTTAGGTGGGAGTGGGCTAGCAATGCCTTTTTCTTGTTGCTTGTTTTGCTTCTGTTTTTCTGTTGTCTTCAGTGCATATTGACGACTAAAGTATGCTTTTGTTGCTTGTTCACTTTTGAGCACTTGTGTGTTTTTAATTTGAAATCTGTGCAACCACACGTGCACTCAAATCATGTTACAGCCTGCTTAAAAGAGTGTGTATGTGAGAATATTGTTGTGATCATTTTACATTGTGAAAGGCTCATGGAAATTGCCTAAAAATATATCATTGACCAGAAGGCATGTAGCCATCTAATGGCAAATGATAAGCCATGTCAACATTAATATTAATAATGCTTAATTGATTTATATCTTAAAACGTTGGTATTATGCAAAGTTTATGTCTACATGGTACAACATTTTTTATTAATAGAACTCAGTAGAACACATTTATATTTTCAGATGTGAGGATTTCACTTGGAAATACTCCATTAAGGAAGCAGCAGGTTTAATGAGGAATTTAATTTAGACTCACAGACAACCTGGTGTTAAAGTGTTTTGAAAGATTGGGTGGAGAAATAAGAATGATGATAGAGGCTTTGAGTTGAAAAAAAAAGGAGGATACACTGTAAGGAAGCTTCTAGATCCAATGTCACTGAGTTATGATGAAAGAGAGGACACGTGGAAGGAGAAAGGATAAGAGAACTAGGCATAGAAGCATTGAAAGATGCTTTGTAAGTCGCTGAATGAATTTTGAATTGTGTATTCACATAGACACCAATTTTTACGTTGGCTCCATGTGCAATGGGTTACATGAGTGAAACAGAGGTGCTGTATGGAGTTTGGAGTCTGTGTCTGCAGAGCGGGGCAGGAGTGATTGGAGATGGACAAGAGTAAGTTAATTTGTCATGTGTTCTGAGAAGATACCATTCAGGATGCAGAATGGATGAGATGAGTAACATAGGAAAGACGAGGAAATAGTCTAACTTCAACGCTTTTAGCCTGGACCATCAAATAGGTGGCCAAGACAGATATGCTCATTGGGCTGAGGAAACTTTGGTGAGAAGTATGCTTGGGAGAAACTCAAGAGTATACTATAGCCCATTTAGGATATTGTGTTGGAGGTGAATTTAATGTAGTGTTCAAAATAGAAATTTAGGGTTCTGGAATAAAATAATTGTTTAACTATGTAAAGATGTGTTGCATTTATTTGTGATGCATTCTTTAGCTACGTAAAGATGTGTTGTTTTTGTTTATGCTGCATTTGTTTAGCTGCATTTGTTTAACTATGTAAAGATGTGTTGCTGTTTCACCTTGCCTGCCTACGGTACCTGATTAATCTAATAAAAATCTAAATGGCCAATAGCTAGGCAAATGAGGAATAGGTGGGCCTGACAGGTTGAGACTAAAGGGGAGTCAGCCAACCAGCCAGGGCCCCAGCCAGCTGAGGACCCAGCCAACTAGACATGGAGAAAGCAGGAAAGCAGGATGGACAGTACATAGATGAGGTAAATGAGCCTCAGGGAAGCACATAAATTAATAGAAATGGGCTAATTTAAGTTTTAAAAGCTAGCTAGAAATAAGCCTAAGCTAAGGCTGAGCATTCATAATTAATAATATATCTCTGTGTCATGATTTGGGAGAGTGGCAGTTCAAGAAAGCCTGCTACAATTTAGAAATTTATATTCTTCAGTTGGATGGATGATGATATGATTTAATGGAATGAGTAATAAGAAACACTGAGTTCTGACCTGATGTTGGTGGAATCATGAGTTCTCTCTTTGTAAATCACGCAATGAGACATTTATGAAAAGGTGCTAAATACGAATTTGGGCTTGCAAATTTGGTATGTAAATGAGAAATCTGGTCTGAAAAAAAATATTCATTTTTCTTTTACTAAAAAGATATCACAGACTTGAAAGCAAGAGGATGAAAGGAGTAAGCCAAGGAAAGAAAGTAGAGAGAGGACCAAAAGTGCTCACAGACAACAGCAAATTTTAAATGCCAATAAGGCTTTCATTCGTTTCACAATCCATATTTTGTAGAAAAAAAAATCTTTCAATGGACTGTAAGGGTCTTACTTAAACTGTAGCTTGTTAGGATAACTTAGCAATGTAGGAAAGTGTGCAGTCTTCAAGTCAAACACACTGTTGAAAGCTACAGGTTTCCCTTGACAGTCTGGGTCTCTGAATTTCACAGCTACTTTGAGACAAATAGTTCTCTCTTTCTCATCCGATACGTTTTATTGAACAACGATTATTAAAATCTTATTTCATTCACTCCTTTCCGGGATCTCTGGCAATTTTTTCTCCCATGTGTGCATCTCTTTTACATCCTGTATAACGTTTAAAGCTGTTCCTGGGCGTGAGAGACGGCTCTCTGAGTCAGGTACCTCCTCTGCACTGACATGGTCCTGCGCTCAGATGCCAGCTCCAGTGTGAGAGCAAGGTGTTGTGTTGTGGGGTGCTGCTGTCCCTCCAGTGCAGAGTAAGTGGGGGCGGGGTAGTGGTTGCCTGAGGAAAAACAGGAGGTTGGGGGAATGGGCATTAGCCAGTCTAGCTGGCTGAAACAGTGCTAGGCCCTGTGAGGGACAGTGCTTTGACCCTGACTAATGGCAGCAGGGAATGAAGAAAGGACAGACACACACATAAAAGGAAAAGCTGGGGTCCTTTGGGCTGTGTGTGCTCTGATGGAACTGTACCTATTACCACAACAATCCAGAACCTCAGCGAGTTTGTGATGTACAGCACAGGGGGAGGAATTACCTGGTCTCAGACAGAGGTCTCTGTAGGTAAGCAGTCTGGGGCTGTGAACATCTAGGGAGAGGAGCTGAAGTTGCCGTTTTATGCACACACTGATCTATGATCTATAAACATTCATACTTGGACCATAGGAAGAGTGCTTTGCCAATTTCAAGCATGACCTGTATGAAGAAAGAAAGGCTTGGCCAGTTTGCAAGGGATCTTTGTCATAGCTGTGCCCTTATCAATAATAGGCATTCACTCAGGATTTCGCTCACTCTGGGCTTCCTCTGTTCCCTACAAATGAGCAAGGTCCAGGTTCAGTGAGAGATCTTGTCTCAAAAAACAAGGCGGGGAGCGGGGAGCAATAGAGGAAGATTTACAGCTTCCACACATAGCTGAGCACACCCACAAACACATACACTGCGCTCAAAAGGGAAGGTAGAACGTAGAAAAAAAAAAAACTATATTCCACAATTTCCCCTGCAACCAAGATTAGCAATGCAAATTTGGTCCTTCCAGTTAGATGCCTCACCACAGGGCTGAAGTGAACTCCCTGTTTTATTCAGTACCTTTGTGGGAGTTAACAGCTTGTGGTGGGGTCTAAAATGTCTTGACAGGTCAGAGGCTAGTCTCCACTGTTTTGGATGTTGATGAAAATTTTAACTCTGGAAGCTGCTTCTTTCGTGGGACGCAGTCAGTTGTGTATAGTAGAAGCCTTAATTCTAGCTCTCTGGTCCCTGAATCACAGCCAAATCCATCGAGCTGAAATTGAATAGTAGAGGCATCAGCTGACAATGCTCTACACTCTTGGTCAATCAATCCTGCTATTTTTATTCTAGAAAGGTCACAGTAGAGGTCATTGCTCCAGTATTAGTCTTGGATTTGTGAGAACTTTTGCATGAACTACCAGTTTGCTGAATCTTTAGATATACAAAAATATCTAGAGGTATTTCTAGCTCCTTCACTGGAAAACTGTTCTAAGTGAGTTCTGAGGGAGAGCAGAGAATTAAACAGCGTGAAAACTGTTGGTAAAGGAAAGCCTTGGAGTCATCACTATCAATCATTTAATTTAGTATAACATATCGATTTATTATGAATTTACAGTGAAAAATATTTCCAAACTTGGTGGCCAGGGCCCAATTTCAAAATTTATGAGATAATTTCTGGGTAAAAATAAGTGACTTGCCATCATGATTCACAGTACTAACTTAGCGTCCTCATCCATTACCCACAAATTGAAGTAATTCATTTCTAAAAGCACTTTATTAGCAGAAGAAAAATGGAAGATTCACTTCTATAACAAAAATCATAATAAAATTGTCAACTCATTCTATTAGAAGAAATAACATCCCTTCATAAATATACAGATGCATTCATTTTTATGGCTAAAGTATTTGATACAACTGTGATTTATGGCATGCCCTGTGTACAATCTAAGGGTACAGAATGTGTTCTTTTCGGACTGTATGATAGACAGTCAGAGTTCTCAGCTTGCATGCATTATCTTCAGAGAACAGTGAAAGAACAGGAATCCATGGTCTGCACATTTAAGTTCTGAAGAGCTAAATTCAGATACAAAAGCATCATAAGTGTAGATCCAAGGAGGTGCTTAGCCTCACCAGGGAAAGAAATGAGTGGCACAAGACAGTGTAAGCAAGATAAAATGATTGACACAAAACTCATCATGGATGAGGTGAGTTCCAAGTTTAAACACAGGTGTAGCTAAGCAAGTAGTATGATGAAGAGGATGAAGCATGTGCTATGGCACCAGCTGACCTGTCTTAGGTTCTCGAGGATGCCCTGTTTTTGATGCATTATATTTGCAAATCATGGGAAAAAAAACCTCCAATCTTGCATTTCCTTGCCTATAAATTAGAGAAAACAAAGGTTCACTGGCATAGTAGGTCAAAGCATAGCACTACTGCTGTTTAACGAAAAGTTTATTGCATTTGTTGATTGCCTATTATAGTTTGGGCAGAAAGTATTCAAACACAGAAAATTTAGCTATCATGTTTTGCTTCTTGAGGAACAAGGCAAAGTGCTTCCAGGAGGCATGCAGAGACCCTGAGATGAAGTGTGCTCCGCATGCCTTCCCCTCTGCTCACAAGGCACTGTCTCTGCTGCTTCCCTTCTGAAAGAAGATTCCTTTCTGAGAATCCTTTCTACATCCTGCTTCTCCAGCATGAGAGTTCTTCCCCTTGCTGATGGAAAATGAAACACTAATACAAAATGAAACATTTCAATTGCAATGCAATTTTACAAAGTGTTTTCATCACATATGTGCTATGCCTATGAAGATGATGCTATAAATGTCTTTATATATATTCATGTGAAGATAAACACCAAATGGGTTAATGTGCAGATAATATTGTTTATATGTCATTCATAAAAGCTGGTGAACTATCAAGCACAAGGTAGGTGCATCTAGGTTTTCCTCAAGGATAAGAGAAAGGCCCTAGTGAGTTAAGCATAAGGTGATCTCTGAGTAAATAAGTGGGCTTTTAAATGGACTATCTAAAGGCTATTACAACACAGACTCCTGGTATACAAGCAAACTGTAAACTAAAAGTGAATTCAGCAACTATGTTGATACTTTGTGCTGCTGTGCTTTTATTGACTATAAAGAGCTTTGTTGCTCTGTAAATATATGATAACATTTGGAATGATGGACTCACTAGGCAATCAGTGAATAATTAGCAACGTTAAGGGAGACATGGAGTCATATTTTGCTAAAGGCCTGAAGAAAGCAGAAGCAATGCAAAGATTCATCCAACCTTCATAAACAGATACAAGTAGTCCCATGCGGCATGTTAAACAGGAAAAAAAAAAGTTGAGATGGGGTATGAGTATTCTGTGAAAACTCAATTAAAAGCAAAGAATAGATGAGAATGAAAAAAAATTTTCAGTCTAAACCTCAAGGACAATGTGTGACCTTAGTCAACAGCAGTGAGATGCTCCTTTTAAGGTTAGTGGTACCTCAGCATAACTGTGAGTTTCATCTGGTCAACAGGAACTGCTGTTCTATGACATGTGCACTCTCCGGGTTGACACAAGACTATACATGATATATCCAGTTACGTATAGGACATGCTTAACCTAAGTGAGATGGTCCTTTCATTGTGATACTTTCAATTATCAGATAAGACAAATGTAACAGGAAAAGTGTCTTATCCCTTCACTTCATGGGGACAGGAGAGGATATTCAATCAACATACTAGCATTTTCATTGTTATAAGTCTTTTTTTTCTTTTCTTTATTTTATTTTATTTTTTGGTTTTTTGAGACAGGGTTTCTCTGTGTAGCTTTGCGCCTTTCCTGGAACTCACTTGGTAGTCCAGCCTGGCCTCGAACTCACGGAGATCCGCCTGGCTCTGCCTCCCGAGTGCTGGGATTAAAGGCATGCGCCATCACTGTCTGGCTGCTATAAGTCTTAGAAGTTAATCGTTCATTCATTTAAAACATGTCTGCTCTTTTCTTTCAGGGACAAGCATGTCAGATCTGCAAGGTTAATTATAAAGCATAGGTATCTACAGAATAAAGACCCATTAATGACATTGGAGAACAGGAATGGTTTTATTTTTAGGATTTTCACTGTCTATCCTTTGTCTGTATTTCTGTTTTAGTCAAATTAAAGTAATGTGTAAAACTCAGAGAGAACTTACCAGTATGTTTCTTTAAATGTATAAGAATGCCTAAATTGTGGATATAATATAAGTAGTTTAAATAAGTGAAAGGTTTGGATGTTGAGGTGGTTTGAATAAGACATGTTACTTGTAGGCTTGTGTATTTGAACAATTGATCACTTGGTTCCCATTTGGTGGAGCTATTTTTGGAGGTGCAAGTGGTGCAGCTCTTCTGTAGGAAGTGTATCACTGGGGGGTGAGCTTTGGGATTAAAAAGCTCACACCACTTCAAGTTCTGTCTCGATGTGTCACACTTACCTTTGAGGATGTGAACTCTCAGGTCCCTGCTCCAGCTGACATTCCTTCCTCTCTCTGCCATGCATGCTTCTAGCCATGATGGACTCTTATCCCACTGGTACTATAAGATACAATATATTATCTCTTCTTTAAGTTGCCTTGGATCATGTTTTAACTGATATCAATACTAATAATAACATCTGCTAAATATGAAGCTTATCAAACTCAGATTTTCTTTCACTGGGAAATCAAGAGAAAAAAAGTTGTCTGCCAGTTAAGAAAGATAATTTTATTTGAAGCTCAACTTTTTTTTCTTATGAATAAAACGTGTATGAAGAATGATGTGTTTACAATGCTAGTGATTGTATTTCAAACTACAATGGAATACTTTTTTTTTTAAATGGCCAGCATTTAACAGTTCATTTTCTTTTATTACTCTGGTATAATGTCTCACAGATGGTAACTTTGTGTGTAGGTTTTGTAATAATATTATTCTTTATACTGTTAAAAACTTTGGCCCTTGGAAATCTTGGCCTTGAAGTTCCCCAAGGACTGGCAAGTTGCTGAATAGAGGTGCCCACAGTCACCTGAGCCTTCATGAAGGAGGAGCTGAACAACAAGTAAATAGCCATGGTTCTAAGTCAGGAGCACTATAATGTAGTAAGGAAGGGGAGGGGACTTTCATTCATGTAGACCTGGGATAGCAGGAAAGAGAGAAAAACAGACAACTCTATACTTGATTATTGCAGGGAAAAGCATGAACAGGTTAGTCCCAGCAGAGTTCACTGCTGTGTATATCAACAACCCTAATGATAAGAGACATCCACAATCTTCATAGGCTTGTAGTTCATGAGAGGACCTGCCTGGATTCCACATCTTTCATTTGTTTTGGAGAAAGAGCATGCATTTTCTTGCCATATCCCAGTCTTCAGAGCACAGACTGCTATAGCATGTGGATCTATGGGCAAAGACAACCTGCTGTCCTAACTTGAACAACACACTGGCACACATTTTAAACGTCACAACATTTCATTGCCTTTGTGTAATCAACCTTACTCAACCAAACACATATGGGTCATACCCTTGTTCACCAGTCCTGCTGAAGAACTATCCACATTGTCCCATGTGTCTGGTGTCACGAGTGCTGTCACTACATGACCACATAATAAGTTTGTCACCATTTAATGTACCACATTCTGTGGCCCATTATATCCCTTTTCTCACTTGGCTCTGGAGGCAGAGGGCTTTCTGACCATGTTTCCCCATGTTACAGACCACAAAGCCATCAATGACAGCTGAACATGTTCCACTAACACACATTGAAATGCCTATTGCCCATTGAACCTGGAATGTACCTCATGGTCTCATGTCTTGACTGGTTGTCTATCTGTTGGAAATAATTTGGTAGAGCGTAGAACCTTTTGGAAATGGGGCTTGGATGACAAATGCAAGTTATGAGGGTTGGGCCTTTGAAGGTTTAAATTCCTGTCCCTACTTCCTGCTCCGTACTCTGCTTCTGGCTCTAGGATGATGTAGCTTGCTGACTCTGTCACACATTCTGTCATCAATGACTGAGTTGATACATCTTGCCTTCCCTACCATATTGGACTAAAATCTCCTAAATCCTTGAACCAAAATACTTTACTTCTCCCTTTTTTTCTCTTAGGTGTTTTGAACCCAATGGCATGGATGTGACTATTGAAGTAGACAACTGGAATCAAAGAAAATTCAATGTAGTTTACCAAATCAAAACACTAAAGTCATCTTTAGAAGACAGAGTCTTTCTACAAAATGTAGGCGTATTTACTTTTATTTTATGAGTATAGGTGAATGCCTACATAGATGTAAGTATATTACATGTCTGCATCAAGCCTGCAGAGGTTGTAAGATTGTTTCTCATTCCCTGGAGCAGGCAGTACAAGTGGTTTTGAGCTGTCATGTGGGTTCTAAGAACCAAATCTGTGTCTTCTGTAAGGGCAGCAAGTGCTCTTAATCACTGAGCAATCTCTCCAGCTCCCCAAAATGAACCTTAAAGATTTAATAAAGACAAATGGCCCACCAGATATACAAATCATAAAGTTGGGACACAAAGAGTATGGAAAAAGAAGACAGTATAACAATCCCCAAATAACACATACACACTGCAGTAACAGTATTGGTGTTATGCCTGATAAGGACTTTAAAAGTGATTACACGATAACTCAGTGAGATTCAAGAAAATTCAGAAGGCCAACTCAACAAAATCCAGGAAGCAGTTCATGATATTAGTGAGAAATTTAGCAAAGAGAGAGCTATTATGAAAACATCATATAAATCTTTGAGGTTAAGAACTCAGTTAAATAATGTAACTGGAAACTTTAACAAGAGATTGGAGCAAGCAGAAGAAAAAATACAGGAAACTGAATACAAAAATTTTAAAAGTATCTCAGACTGAAAGAAAGAATGAAAGAAAGAAAGAGAGAGAGAAAGAAAGGAAGAAAGAAAAAAGAAAGGAACAGTTATTTATGGGATATCCATAAATGAATAAATATTATAATTTAGGAGTGACAAAGGTAAAGAGAAGGCAATAAACATAGAAAATTTATGCAATAAAATAATAACTGAAAATTTCTCCAATCTTGGAAGAAATACAAATATAAGTCCAGGAAGCACACAGGTCCCCTAAGTAGACATGACCACAAAAGATTCTCATGATTGTACATTGAAATAAAACTGCCAAAAATATAAGACAAAGAAAGAATCCTGAAAACAGCATGATTAAAGTTCCAAGTCTTATTTAAGAGGAAATCCATACATCCAGCAATAAATTTCTCAGCAAAAACTGGAGACCAGAAGACAATGGCATTAAATATTCCAAATTTGGAATAAAGAATCCAGCTGACAATCAAGACTGCTATACCCTGTAAGGTTTTTCTTCATAAATAAATGGAACTTCCCAAAATAAACAAAACAGGAAGAAATTCATTACAAGATCTACTCTGCAAAAGGAGGAAGTGCTATGGCAAAAGTTAAAAAAACGAGTCTTGTCTTGAATGGTTAAAAACCATTGTCTTGAAAGCATGAGGCATTATAATCCCACTAGAAGAAAAGACACAAGAGGAGACAGAAAAGGAGTAACCCTCATCAATACATTAAACTATCAAGCTTCAAAGATGTACAACATGAGGAGAAAAGAAGTAAGTGTATTCAAATCAAATAGAAGAAAATTACACGAGCAAGTCTTGACTTATCAATAATAATTCTGAATGTCAAAGAAAAGGTACAGATTAAGTGAGCTGATATTTAAAAAGAAGATTCAACTACTTAATTCCTTTAAGAAACTCTTTTCCCCACTAGCTACACATAAAGACTAAAGATGAAAACATGGGAACAGATATTCTGTGCAAATAGAAATCAAAATTGAGCAAGACTAACTATACTTCAGCAGAGAAAATTTACTTCAAGAGAAGCTCTAAAGACATACAAGAAGGGTAAGCATGTGATCTTCCAGGAATCCATTCATCAAGAAGATAGAATGATTGTATGTCTGTGTGCACTTACTACTAGAGTACATGATATTATGAAATGATGAGAAGGAACCTGCAACGCAGTAATGTATAGAACTTTCTACTCTCATCAATATATAGATAATTTAGACGAAAAAAACTGACAAAGATTTATAAAATCAACATGAGAGTTAAGCTACTCAAGAGGGGATATGACTCAGTGGTTAAGAGCACTGGCTTTTTTTTAGAATATCTGGGTTCAGTTCCGAGCACCCATGGAGTGGCTCACAACTGTCTTGTGGTGGTTTGCAAAAGAATACCCTCCATAGGTTCATATATTTTAATGCTTAGGCACCAGGAAGGAATTGTTTGAAAGGATTAGGAGGATTTGGAGTGATAGCCTTGTTGGAGTGGGTATGGTCTTGTTGGAGGAAGTGTGTCTTTAAGTTTTCAAAAGCCTAAGGCAGGCCCAGGCACTCTCTCTCTCTCTCTCTCTCTCTCTCTCTCTCTCTCTCTCTCTCTCTCTCTCTCTCTCTCTCTCTCTCTCTCCTGCCTTCAGGCTGGGATGTAGAAATTCCAGCTACTCTCCAGCACTACACCTGCCTGCCACCACGGCCCCTGCCACAGTGGTAATGAACTAAGCCTCTGAAACTGCAAGCAAGCCCCACTTAAATGCTTTCTTTATAAGAGTTGCTGTGGTCATGGAGTCTCTTCACAGAATTAGAACACTGACTAAGACAGTCTGTAATTCTAGGAGACCTGATTTCCTCTTCTGCCAACTCAGGCACTCCACACACATAGTACATAGATATACACATAGGCTAAACATCCATATACAAAAAATTAAATTAAGTTTAAAAGTTTTAAGGAGAAGAAATTGATCTAACTAGTATTTTTACAGGACATTTCACCTAACAGAACGTTATGAACAAAGAAAATGAGGCAGACCACACAGTCACTCATCTGAACATGGAGTATTCTAAAAACTAGGCTACAAGTTTCAATATGCTCAGGAATAAAAATGACATCCTATATCTTTCCTCATCATAATGGAATAAAACTAGAAATTAATAACAACAATAACAAAAATGAAACTCTGGAAATTATACAAATACATGCAAACTTAATCCCATACACTTGTATTGAAGAAATACAGATACAAATTGAGATGGCTCTTACAACATTTGAATACAGAAAAATAATATGCTGTATTTCATGGAATACATAAAATCAAGAGGGAAATTTAACCAATAAATGCCAATAAGCAAAGATTGGTTTTAGATAAAGGACCTAATAATTAAGCATAAGGTGTTAGTGACAAACCACACCAGAAATTAGTAGCGAGAAATCAAATGACCCCCATAGAAACAAACAACAAAAATCCCACCACAAAATAGGTATTATAATTCTGATTTCAAGATTCATTATACAGCTGTAGTTATGAAAACAGAATGGCACTTGTGTAAAAAAAAATGATGCTTACTAGCACAGAGTAGAGATTCAAAAACTCCATATATCTTTCCTGATATACCCACACATCCCAGCAAAGGCAGGTTTTTCAGGAATAGGCACAGAACGGGGCAATAAGTAGAAGGGAAATGCTGGTTCAGAAAAGTAAATTTGAATTTGAGCTTTCAAGGCAGACAAACATAACTAAAAGTGGATCTAAGACCTAGACACAAGCTCTGAAACTAGATTAAAGATTGGACAAACCTTTGAGGACATTGCTATAGATAATGATATTTTTGATAATATCCCCAAAGCACACACCAAGTATGAAATGTAAAATTAGGCAAAAGGGATTACATCATTAAGAAGCTTCTGCACTGTAAATATAATAGTCAAAAGAGTTAAGAATGGAAGAGGGAATTTCAATACTGTTCACTTGACAAAAGATTAATATGATGGTAAATCTTAACAGTCATCTTAGAATCAGCTAGGAGACACGCCTCCTGGAAGATGGGTAAAGACATTTTCAGGAGGGGTTAACTGACAGGGGAAGATCCTTCCCCACATATGTGGGACATTCTGCCCCCACCCCCATATAAGGTGCTCTGAGGGGAAAAAAAAGCAACGATGCTTGTCTGCCTTCACTTCTTGCTAGTCAGTATGTCTACTCCATTATTGTAGCTGCTGTCATCCTTTGGACAGATTTTCCTTGGCCTTCCCATATGGACAGGAGGCCTGATTCTCTAAGAATCCTCCAGGTCTTTGGAACCAGATTAGGATTATTTGGGCATCCTCTATTTTGGACTGAGCCAGCTGCTGGGTTCTCAGCCTTACCAGTAGCCTGAGGGCCATTGTTGGTAAACCCAGATGAAGTCCTCTAAGGCAGTCTAATAAATATACTTGGAAACACACATTCATTCTGCCAGTTCTGATCCTTTATCCAATCCCAACGAATAGAATCAATGTCTAGACTCTGCTGGTAACTTTAGAAACTAACAACAATAAATACAAAAGTGGGAAAATGGTATCAATAGGCATTTCTCAAAACAAGAAATACAAGCAACCAAATATATGGAACATGTTCAGTATCAATAGCTACCAAGTAAACGAAAACCTAAACGTCTATACAGTATTGTCTCACCCTTTAGAATAACCACCATCAAAAAGACCAAAAAAAAAATGTTAGCAAGTATGTGAAGGGAAAGGAAGCTCTAAGGCACTGTTGATGGAAATGGAAGGTAGCACATCCTCTATGCGGAACAATATGGCAGTTCTCCAAACAGTTAAAAATAGATCTACCTGGTGCATGGATTTGTCAGTTTGACACAATCTAGAATCACATTGGATGAGAGTCTCAATGAAGACTTTCTAGATCTGCATGGCCTGTGGGGGATGGTCTTGATTACATTGATTGTTGTGGGAAGACACAGACCACTGTGGGCAACACTGTTCCCCAGGTTTCGGTTTTAGACTATATTAGAGAAAATGAGCTAAGTAATAGGCATGCTTGCATCCATTTGCTTCTGCTCTTGACTGTGTATGTGATGTAACTAGCTGTTTTAAATTCCTGCACCTCCACTTCCCCGCTGTGATGTACTGTAACCTAGAACCATGACCTAAAATAAACCCCTATCCTCTAAGGTGCTTTCTGTCTAGACATTTTATAACAGTAACAAAAATTAAACTAGCACAAGATGTGATATAAACCAGCATCTGTCTATCACTCTTCAGGGAATATATCGAAAGGAAATACTTGTCAAGGCATTATTCATAATGTCTTGCATACTGAATCAACCAAAGTATCTATAAACAGATGAATGTTAAAGAAAATATTGTATATATATACATTATGGAACATTGGTCAAACATAAAGAAGAATGCTATCCTGTCCTTTGCAAGAAAAGAGTCGTAACAAGAGGACATTATGGTAAGTGAAATAGACCAAACTCAAAAGTACAAGTATCATCTATTCTTCCTCATATGTTGAAACTGCAAACACTGTCAATATGAATGTTGTAGTGATTGAGAGAGAGAGTTGTAAAGACTGGAGAGGAAAAATGGAGAAAAGTTGATGACAGGTCCCAAAACTCAGATAGAAGGGCTGTAGTGTTCCATGTTGCCGTGGAGTGACTACGGCTCACAAATGATAATTTATGAAGAACCAGAGGAAAGGAGCTCAAATGACCAAACATAAAGACATTACAGCGAAATAGAAATGCTCATTGCTGTAACTTGTTTGGTTTACACTGTGTACATGAGATGAAATATTACATTTCCATAATTATAAATCATCAAACTTGTCTCAAAATTCATTATGGAAAATCTTATAAACTTCCTTATTTCATCTATCGATCTATCTATCTATCTATCTATCTATCTATCTATCTATCTATCTCATAGATAAATATCTTTACTTATTTATTTTATGTGTATAGATGTTTTGTCTGCATGTATGTCTGTGTATCATATGCATTCTTGGCCAGAAGAGGATATAAGATCCTCTGGGTTTGGAGTTGTTCCAGTACCTCATGGGTACTGGAAATCTAAGCCGGGTCCTCTGAATGAGCAGCCAGTGCTTTTAACGACTGTCTCAGCTCTCCATCCCTACCTTAATTATATTTATTTATAACTTTATCAATGCTGTTAAAACAGTGTTAATATTAATACATTTGTATCCTGGAGTAGAATTTTGTAAATATAGAGAATGTATATTTATAAATTAGCACGTGTAATAAGTAACATGAATAGGCATGCTAATATCCACACTCTGTGCATATCTTTTGTGAGAAAGCACTAACTCAGTGTTGTCTTGTCAGTTTTTGACATTCATTCAGTTGATTACACAGTGTTATGACACACAGTGCGTATGGGGGTGGGGTGGGGTGAGGAAAGCAGGCTGGATAAACAAATGTAAGAATGGCTTCATGACAGTTTTCCTTTCTGCTTGCCCACTACTGAGCCAAAGGTAAAACCCTGGGGAAAGTAAACTGTCGTCCTCTAATCCCTTATCCCACTAACAGTGAGCTTTTATATGCTTAGAAGGATGTAAGTCCTGTAAAATGTCGATTGTCTGTGCATTGCTTTGTTTGGCTCTAAAGAATTTACATTATGACCGTTTATTAAGAGCTCTGAAGTGGGTCATTTGGAGTTCAAGTGCAAAGGAAAACCTGCATTTGCATTTGAATTGCCCATATCAAACAACCAATCAAAAAGTGTCTCCATTTGAAGGGCAGGTGGGTGGGAAGGAAGATTAGTAAATGTAATTTATACTCTCACAAAATGTATCAGATCATCCTGTGCAAAGTGATTTTTGAACTGGGTCTTTAGCATTCTTTTCAAAAATTGAGGAACTGATGGTTGTTATTCTTGCCCTTGCATTTGGAAGAAGACAAGGAAACAGCCGTGCCAGTCATCTTTCGTACTCCATTTCCTCCAAGAGAAAGGTCAGTTAATATGGTCATTTTCAAAGATGTATGGTCATTTTGCAGGAAGTTTTACTGATTTTTGTCACTGTACACCACCACAATATCTGTATTACACATATAAAACTGTATCTTGTGCTTCTTATTTAATATAAAGAAAAATAAGAAAATAACAGTAAATATTTTCCTAGTGACTCTTTAATATTTCTTTAATATTTCAAATATTGATAGTAAGGGTAATATTTAATCATAATATGCAAAAATTAAAGATAAATAATAGATACCTCATTACATTTGCTTTCAGATTGAATGATGAAATGTTAAGTGCTTTTAAATTTGATGATTGATAAAAAAAGATTGAGTTCAATGGAAAATAAAAGAAAAATAGTAAAATGGGACAATTTGGTCTTACAAATCACATTTCATTATGCACTGAAGTACTATTAGTATGTGTTATATAATTTATATGCTTTAAAAGATACCATTTGACACTGAAACTATATTAGCATTTCATTAACAAAATAATAGTTGTCTTCATATTAGTTATAATGAAGAGAGAATAAGGTTGATGTTGATCACTGGCTTCTTTAAACAGGACTAGAAGATGGCTTAATCAGTAAAGTGCTTGTCTCACCATGAAGACGACATGAGTTCAATCCCCAGAATCCATGTTTAAAAGTTGGACATGGTGGTATGCTTATAACACTGGAGAGGCAGAGACTGGATCCCCAAGGCTTGTAGTCAGTAAACCCAGGCTAATCAATGAGCTCCAGGCCAGTGAGAGGCTGTCACACACAGAGAAATACGCAAATGTGAAAACAAAGAACAAAACTTATGAGGAATAACACCAACGTAGTCCTCTGGCCTCCAGATGTACCTGCACAGATGTGAACTTGTACACACATGAACCTGCACAAACATGATCATACACATATTATATGAGTAGAGTACATATGTGCAGGTGGTATATAGCATAGTCATAGCTTTAGCCAGAATGACCCCCAAATGATTCTATTCATGCTGTTATGCAGGTTCATAAGTGGACAGTCACTAATTGCCGTTGATCATCATGTGACAATTTTAGTTACTTTACATGTCCAAAATATTCTGAAGAAAAACAACCCCAGTATCTTTTTTAAAATATGCATTTATTTATTTAATATGTTTGAGTGTTTTGCCTACATATATGTGTGTATGCCACATGCCTGCCTGGTGCCCATGAAAGCCAGAAAAGGTAGTCAAAGTTCTGTAACTAGAGTTACAGATGCCTATAGGCAGTCACATGGGTGGTGGGAATCGAACCCAGATCTTCTTAAGCCAGAGGTCTTAGCCACTGAGCCTTCTCTTCAGTATCTTTTCTTTTTCTTTTAAAACCTTAAGTATAAATTTGGTTGATAATGTAACTAGTTGGATCCTACCCTTTACATATTCAGATTTTCAAGAAGCCTACTTTTTATAAAAAAAAATTATCAAATCTAAATTATTTGAAGGTTTAGCTCATGAGCAGAATAAGGCAATGTTTCATATTGTGGGACATATTTGTTGTCTGGCTATTCTAGGATTAAGGCACATGCCAGTGAAAGCAGATGCCAAGAGTAGATAGTGGATTACAAGTAAATTCTTCTGTAAACGAGTGTGGACATCCCATCAAAAGAACCACAAGACTGTAGAGGGTCTTGTGCATGAAGCATACCTAGTCATCTAATGTGGAACCACCTTTGCCTTGCTAAGTCCTTTAATCATGATCAGGTAAATAAGCATCGAAAGCTGTGTTGGTGAGCTGCTGAGAATTACCCTCAAATCGTTCATGAGCAGTGCACATACATGGCATTCTGGCTGCTTATAGATTTCTGGCCATCTGTCACAATGGCAAAGGGCCCAATTAAAAGATGCTAGATCCTAGCAAGTAGTTTTCAGATGGCTATGGGTTTCCAAGAGTATTCCAAATAATGAACAGCATTTGTCATTTAAGAATGGCTGCCATGCCAATAAAATGATTTAGTATTATATTATACAGCTTATGTCAAACTAAATAGTACAGAGGTCATGATAATTTTTTCATAGGAGTTGAAGTAAATAATTGGAAATAACTTGAAGCATTATCTATTTGGTTTTGCTGGAATCATTGCCTCCTCTAAATAGAAATTTAAGTATTGCATCTTCAGTAGTGGGCTTATATTATTGAGCTAAATTGGATTTATATTAACCAATCTGGACTGTGCACAGGCTGAGGACTAGGTGCCAAGCCATTGACATGAGAATGGGGTGCCTTAGTCTTATTCATTTGGCCATTTATTTTGTTGGCTTCTAGCAAATTACTTAATAGCTCCAAATCTCATTTTCTTTATGTTTAAATGAAGAATTCTAACTAAAATTGCTAGTCTTTTATGATTCTATAGCACATAGAAGACTCTTCATTCCTCAATGCCCAGACCAATGACTCTCTATCTTGCCCAGTCAGCAAATGTGTTTCTACAGCACGTTGAATATAAACACATTACAGTACTCATTAAGTTCTAGTGTAAATGTATGCATGCTTGAGATCTGTCTCTGCTAAACATATCCTGAGCTTCCCAAGAGCAGACACTAACATTTGGTATATCTACTAATGAACATGGTGTTCAGTATGTGCATCTACCTACCCTAAGCTACTTATTATGTTACATAGAAATAGGCACAGCATCTAAAACAGTGAAACCATAGTAACTTTAGAGAAATAAGTAAACTATATATCACCACATTGTGTCTTGTTTTTGTTTGTTTGTTTCTTTTGTTTTCTTTTGCTGTTTTCAAAATTCTAATAGTTGTGGATAGCCATGCTTACCTTACTATCCAGGAACATACTTTTATAAATTACATATTATTTATGTATCTGTAATGGCTTATGAAATGTGTTCTCATTAACATTCCATTAAATTAGATGAAGTCCATGTATTTACAGTTTTCATTTGTTCTAGAAGCTACATCTGAGCATCCTCTATTCAGGGTGTGTCATGTTCATAGCAATGCTTAACTAACTTCTCTTCTAGCTCCAGGTAAAACTTAACTACTCACTTAGTTCCTGCCCCCAACTCTCTCAGCCACAGTGAGAATCATACCTCTGTTTATGCATGGACCTGAACCAGATAGCTCTTATGCTTCATCCATATAATTCTATCACAATGACTGGCCTTATCTTCTCTCACAGAGGCAATTATAGATTTAACATTGGTTTCGAGGTTTTTTTTATCTTTTTAAAAAGGATTTAGTGTGTGTGTGTGTGTGTGTGTGTGTGTGTGTGTGTGTGTGTGTAGGAGACCAAAAGGCAGTGTTGTATCCTTTGGAGCTGGAGATATGGCATTTTTGAGGTGCCCTATGTAGTTGCTAGGAGCTGAACTTTAGTTCTAATGATTGAGCAGCAAGTGCTGTTAACTACTAAGCCCTCTCTCTAGCCACTAGGCTTCAAAACCAATTTTATCTAGTATAGGATTTTTAGATAATAATTGATAATACTTTATGGTATGGGTAGGCATAAAACGTGGGAGAGCTGACATTTTCTCACTTTTCTCATTTAATATCTGGCAAAAATGGATCTCAAAGTCAGAAGCAAGACTCTGGTGTCTTCTGTTCTTCACAGATCACATGAGAGTGAACTAGATGAGGTAGTAGCATCCAGCACATCCTATCATCCACAGGATGTAGTCTAAATCTGAGATCAAAAGACAGCAGGGCTGAAGGAACTCGGTGACAATGGCTAGCTAAGTACTTCCAGGTGATCAACTCAAAGAATGGAATTAACAAATGGATCCAGGCTTTCATTTCAAAATAAATATTTCATAAGACAGCCACTAAAACCTTTCTTTGC
Organism: Peromyscus californicus insignis; assembly: GCF_007827085.1. Taxonomy (NCBI): domain Eukaryota; kingdom Metazoa; phylum Chordata; class Mammalia; order Rodentia; family Cricetidae; genus Peromyscus; species Peromyscus californicus. The sequence continues at coordinate 24,651,433 of NW_026294436.1, read as the reverse complement.
ATTGTGTGTTGTAAAGGTGGGTCAAATGGTGACTATTCAGTGAAAATGGGCTCCTTCATGTTAAATGGCAATTATACTGGAAGCCATGTTTTCTTTGGAGTTCTTCAGTTCACTCATCTCCTTACTCGCTGTACTATGTTTTACTCTTACTTCACATTTTAAAATGGCAATAGAGAGAATTGTGTACAGCTAAATCATGAGTATCATATTATATAGCATATCTCTTAAGTCTGTCTAATTTTCTCAGAATGTACACGACCTACAACCATAAAGTTTGTGGGTGGATTGTTTTTCAGAAAAGATCAGAAAGTGTCCAACCAAATTAAGGTTGACATGACATCTGAAACAAAATGTGGGAAGATCCTAACTATGCAACTTAAGCTAGAACCTAAACTTTTGCTGACAATTTTGGGAGTTTCTGAAAAGGAAATACCAAAATTACAAGTTAGTTGTGGGGATGGCTGGAGAGATGGTTCAGGAGTTAAGGGCTCTGGCTGCTCTTCCAGAAGACCAAGTTGGGTTTCCAGCATTCATGTCAGTGGATCCCAACTGCCTACAATTTTATTTCCAGGACACCCTACACCCTCTTCTGTATTCCATGAGTAATTTTAAACACAAACCCAGCCCCCCCACATAGTAATAATATTCAAAATAAAATTAAAAATTACAGGTAAACAGATGTAATCTCACCTTTGCAACTTTGACTGAAGATTTTATTTATAAATTTGAAGATTGAAATAATAATAATAATAATTAAAATACAACAATGTCAAGTACCTTTCCAGAGACTGTCCTGGAAGGAAAGCAACCAGTCTTATTTATCCATCCAGCTGGCTAATTGCACAACACTGCAGAACTATTACTTAAGAAAAGAATTTATCTAGTGGCTTGTGCCATATTATTTTCCAGAAAACAGGATATGGGCTAATAGAAAATTGATGAATGTATTTCCTAAAATAGTAGCCAGTTAAAATCTGCGAACTAAACTTGATATGAGTGACAAACAATGACTGTATTTTGAGTAATTTAGCCCAGAAACTTCTTTGATTCTTATAGCATAAATCATATTGAGAATATTAAGTGCTTCATACACGTGCTATTTGAAGTTGGCACATTCACACCTAGAACTGACCTTTATTTGAATATTAATATTTTTGTTAAATAAATAAGAGTAGAATGGCAGTGGAGTTATTTCTTTTAATAAGATCATGTGATAGGATATTCTGTATAAATGCACTTGGAAATACCTTAAAGTGAAAGTCAACTGTGGAGCTTAACAATGTACTTATTTAAACAAGCCCAGGGTATTATACTGCTTGTAGAATGATGCTTAAGATGTGACTCAAAGCTAGTTTCTACAAAGCCCTTGCTCAGCCTTGCCAGTTATCCCTTTAGTGTATTTTCAAAGATATTTAATCAACATGAGTCCTATTAATTTACTTTCTCTCATCAGAATGCAATTTTGCAGGAGCTGGATATTTGGAAGCCATTTATCTGTTCCGAATCTCTATTGATGGAGCAATAATTTTTCCTAAAAGCAAATGGACATCCAATAACCAACAAGCGTATGTTGTTTGGGTAGAAGATTTAGTGCGTTCTAAAGTTATAATATACAGTTTGGGTCTGAAATTCACTCCTACTACTGAATTCAAAGACAATCAGTAGTGGGAGATCCCACCTGCCAGGGAATGAAAATGCCAAAGAGAAAGGAGGCCAGAGAGAGGGCAAGCATGGAAAGACGTTCCCAGATTGCTTGAGTACACACAGGCACAGAGTCAGCCATTGTCTTTCCACTCTACATTTCAGAGAATGACCCTAGAGCCACCCTGGTACTTAAGGGATTCCCTACTGCTATATGATCGTCCTGAGCTCTGTGAGGGTTGATTTGGAGCCATTACATTTATTATTTATTTATTTATTTATTTTTTGCTTTTCACTGTTTATTTGGAGTACATCTGATCTAAGTTTGTTGGGTGAATGTTTCTCAGATTCTCCCTCACACCCTTATGTTTTGCCTTCCAGTCTTTCTGTAACTTTATCCTTTAAAGATAGGTGGGACTTCTTTAGTATTGTTTCAGTCACAGGAAGTTTTTTCTAACCTTCTCTCCTCTAAAACACAATATGTATTTTAACAACCTCCCCCGTGGGGCACAGTGCTTCTCGTACAGGAACTAAGGCTTGCAAGCAAACAAAAAAGGGTGTAAGATGTGGGAGTACAAACTTTATTCATTTTCTTACTGTTGGGGGAGGGCATAGGAAAGGGGAGGTTTACCTAACTCATGTTTTGTTGCCTGAAGCTCTCCTGTTGAACTGCCTTGGCAAACTCATCCAGGAGTGGAAGAGGGATTCGACACACTGAAATAATTGTCGTCCCACTATTTCTGTAACACTGGAAAAAGCAAAGCATTCATAATTTAACTATAATCATTTCATAAAGGGAAAAAAATTAAAAAGGATAATGACCTGGGAGAGCTAACTTTATGACCTCAATGTATGGGAGTAATACAGAAGTATGTTGTACTCTTTTCTGCCACAGGACACATGCTTTATAAAGTTTATTCTCAAAGGAATTCAAATTTGCTTTTTCTGTTTTAGATTTTACATTAACTTAGGGTACATTTTCTCTTTCTTTGCTAGGATTTTCCATACAGTGGGGAAAAAATGCTAAAGTTTTCCCATCAGGAATGGTGCAGCTGAATCCATTTTTTCCACAATTTTCTCCTGACATTTGTAACCGGATCACACCAAACCAGATTACACTCCACCACACATCCAAGAGACCAGGGTGCACAGTGACAGTGTGGGCTGGCCCGTGTCATTTATGACTTCCTTTGCCTTAGTGTTCGGTTGGACTTTTCCCACTCCCCCTCTTTGGCAAACAGATCAATTGGAGGTGTCTGCTTTCCTTCGCACTAGCAGATGTAAGCATCTATTTATGGTGTTCCTCTTAATGCACTCCATGTTAGGAAAGGCCCAAAGTACAAAATTACTTAAAAAATTCACATTTCTCGAGAAACAAGGAGGCGGTGAGGGGGGAGGGAGTGTTAACCTGGCAGATCTTGTTTAAAATATTTTGCAAAAAAAGGCTCCCCAAGGGGCCGTTAAACTCCCCATTTTGCGATGAGAAGTGAATGTTTTCTCTGACTCTGAATTTGTGTGTTTCTTAAATGTTCCCACAGGTTGAAAGAAAAAAGAAATAAGGGTTTGAATGTATATTGACTAGCCATGACTGAATTGTCTCTGTTAATTACAAAGAAAATGTAGGGTTATTTTGCTTGAGTTTAAGACTCTGCCTTTTTCCCTTTAGAAATTATAATGCCTGGGTAGGTTTTATCACTATTCTTTTAAGAATATCAGAAAAGGAACCTTAGATTTATGCCACAGTTTTTTTCCCTTTCTCTCTTGTCTGCATTTGCCTGATTTTTTTGGAGTGCTATTCACAATAGCAGAAAAGTGGTTGCGTCTTTGAAAAGCACAAAATAAATTCCATTCACCCGAGTGAATAATTGCTCAAGGTCATCCATTCGTTGTCTTTATCTTGATTGGTTGAATTAGTAGCTAATAATGGTGTTGAAATGTGAATGAATTATTAGCAATGGGGCATATTTGGGGGAGTGTCAGGAAATATTCCAGGGCAATTAAGGTTACCCAATAGCAAGGCCGTGTTCCCAGCAGCTGCCTCATAATCACTATGTTTAAAGAACAGGAGGCTTACACTAAGATTATAGCTTTTATATTGTCTGCCTTTAGAAGTCATATTTGGAATTTATTCAGTTTATTCTCTTGCCCTTTCCCTTTTGTTCTGATTCTGTCACTTACACATTGATTTAAACATACTTTTTATGAATTAAAATAGGCATCAGCAGATAGTATACAACATAGATACTTACGGTCACAGAAATATTTAAAATGACTACTGATAAATAATTTGCATGGGTATTATGTATTTGTTTCTTATTGCTTAATTTATGCAATCCAAATGCTATTAAATCACAAATAGTTCACAATCTGGTCCTCATGAAGTGCTGTTCCAATTGTTCATACTTAGCAGCGTGATGGAAAGCATTCAGGAAATGCTGAGTTGCATGCACACTGGAAGCTCCTATTCTTTTACACTCATCACACATTTAATTTCTCCTTTCAACACTGGCCTGTCAGAGCTGGCTTTGCTTCCTTCAGTTTTTAGATTTTTTTTAAATGAATGCAAGACAAATCCTCCCTTACCCTGCCATAAGCATTTTTGATTTGCAGACAGAGGCCTAGGAAATAGCAGCATTGAATGAATTAGCCGTGTCTATTCTGAGCACAAGGGACATGGTGAGTGCTGGGTAATCCTGTTGAGAAACACTCTTACTTATTGATGCTGGTGGCTGGAGAAGGCCAAGTGAGCTTTCCCAATGACTCACAGGTAAATGTGAAGATGGCCTCATTTAATCCAAAGATGAGTTGTGGAGGACAATGAGAATGAATGGAGGAGACAACTCTTGCTCCTATGCTGTATAGAGAGTTAAGAGAGGTAGAGTGAGAATAATGAAGAGCATTCAAGATTTTTGTGTACTTTGTGTACTTTACAGGAACCAATAGATTATCTTGCTAATAGAAGAGAGACTATCTACATTCCTGGATTTTGGGTGGGCAGGTGGGGTCATAAGCATGTGTTTATGTATTTGTGGTTATGCTTCTCTGTGTGCGGGTACCAGAGGTTAATGTTGCGTGTCTTTTGTGATTGCTTTTCAACTTAGTTTTAGAGACAGGATCTCTCACTGAATCTGGAGTTCACTCATGTAACAAGACTGGCTGGCCTGTGAGCTCCAAGGATCCGCCTGTCTCCATCTCCATAAAATCCCTCAGTGATGTGATTACCGGCATGCATTGCCATGCTCAGAGTTTTCTATGGGTGCTGGGGATAAAAATTCAGGTCTGAGGGTTTGCTTGGTAAGCACTCTGCTGACTGAAGCTGTGCCTGCAATCCCAAGTCTTGGATATCAATTCTGTATTTAATTTTTCATTCTAATATGCCAAATCCTTGTACTACCCCAGGCATTGACCTGATTGGAGAATTGAAGAAGTGAAGACCAGACATAAAGAAGACCTGGAACGGGGTAGAATGGGCTCTCTGATGGAGAAAGTGTGGCACTGGGAAGCTAAGCCTGTTGATTACATATAGCTGAACAAGAAGGAAGGGCTATCATATACAACTAATCAAGGAGCCAAGGTTATAGACAGCTGAATCAAGGAAACAGGTTAAGCTAATCTTAGTAGGAGTGATCTTTGCAGGGAAGCAGTCTTCAGGCCGTAAACATCCTGGAGGAGAAAGCAACTAGGGTGGACATTTTCTTCCCACACTATCAACGTTCACACTGAGACCAGGAGGGAAGACTGTCATTTCCCTGAGCCTAGCCTGAGGAAGGCGTTGCCACACCCATAGGGCTGAAGCATTGTGGTCTTGGACACAGCCATGGCCGTGTCAATATACATCCACTCAGGACTTCGCATGCTCCTTACACTAACATATCTAGGAAATTATAATGTTTGATTTCCTAATTGTTTTGATTTTTTTCAATTTGGAATAATATTAGAAGTAGTCTGAAACCTTAAGTAAATGATTACTGGTTCTTGAAATACTTCTATAGTCTTAGAACATTGTGGCCACTATCATCGACAGACTCATCATGAATCACACTTGGACCAGCATGTGAACTTTTCAGTCACATTCAAAAATTTTCACTTAAAAATCAATGAGCAGTGCTTGCATATGTCCTCTGCACAGGCACTAGGAGAAATGGTTACAGGTGCACAGGTGTGAACTAAGACAGAACACTGCTCAGTGGGAACACAGAAGGAAGGTAACAATACACCCACGTGACTGCAGTAGCCAATCCAGCCTAGAGGTGTTTTAGACAGGGCAAGTGGGTACGCTGAAGAGAGCGCAAGGAAAGCTCGTTAGTCCCAGATAATCACATGGGAATGGATGGCCCTGGGAAAAGATCATCTGTTTAAAGATGAGGAAACAATCTCCTGTAGTTAGGATAGAGATTTATGATGATGGTTAAGAAGAAATAACCCTGAGTAGTTGGGCTAGTTAAGTAAGGCCTTCATTGTCACACAGCCAGGTAAAGACAGTCAATCAAGAACTGTCTGGGACTTGGTAATAAGGTACAATGGACAGAGTGGAGTGTAATCATTATTTTTTACTTAACTTTTGGACAGGGAAATGAAAACCAGATGTGTGATTAGGAAGAGATAATTTTGGAAGCATTGTGAAAGATGGGATTAAAGGGAAATGTTGGTGATAGAGAAATCAACAGCAACTTTATTGCAATAATTCAGTGGAATGAATGAGGACAGAGCCCTGGAAGTAGTCCTCGCACTTCAGTACTGCTTTTGTTTGCTCATGGCTCCTTTGCACAAAGAACCCTCTTGTGCCCTGGTGGGCTGACTCTCTCTCTCTCTCTCTCTCTCTCTCTCTCTCTCTCTCTCTCTCTCTCTCTCTCTCTCTCTCTCACACACACACACACACACACACACACACACACACACACCATCAATCAACTTCCTTAATTCTTACAAATATTTCTATTAAGTACTCTTTAAAATTAACTATTAAATTGTAACGAAACAGTGGGTATTAGAAGCCGAAAAGAGAAATACGTAATCTAAATATAAATTGCAACATAACTATTGACAAAAGCTCAAAAAATAAAGAGGACATTTGCTATTTTCCCTTTGATGACAGTGTTTCTTTTATTTTTATTTAGCAGGATCTTTCAGGTAACTTTACTACATGTGTTATTGACTATAGCAGAGCAAAGAAAGACTATAAAAAATCTTTTTATTTTATTGTGATAAGAATTCTTCCTTGCTCTTTTTTTTTTTTTTTAACTTGAACACTGAATAGCGCGTTACCAATATCAATGACTTCCTGTTATGGTTTACTAAGGTGAGCTCCTCTAGACCATGATTTCAAATGCTCAACATATCTATTCTCCTTCCTCTCAACAAAATCATGGCAATATTTATTTAAATCACATTTCATTTTGCCCCTCCTTTTGTGAAAAATATTATGTATAGCTCACATCTGAAATAAGTTGTTTGTTAAGATCCATATCCCTGCATAAGTAACTTTTGTTTATCTTGGACATGTATTTATAACTTTTTTTCTTGAAATGCTACATTATGAACATTAAAGCAGGTATAATAATTCTTGATCCATATCATCAGGGAATTATCATTGTTGTCTCATTTTCTCTGCTTCATGGAGATACTTAACTTCTTAGGCTTCATACTTTGTCATATCCTTGGACTTTCTAGACCTGCCACCAGCAGTCGGTCTGAGGAATTCCTTTCACCGTTATTCCAGAAAGTTTTTTAGTTCTTTCTTATGTTGGAACCATTTTCCCTCAACACCAGGGATTTTTGTTGTTGTTGTTCACTTCCTTTGAGAAAGATTTTACTGTTATTTATGGATGTGTGATTTATGTACAGCTGTATGCTGGTGCTCTAGGAGACCAGAGAGGGCCTTGGGTCCCCTGGACTGCAATCATAGGTAGTTGTGGACAACCCAGTGTGAGTTGCACCCTCTGGGGGAGCAGTGAGTGTTTGTAACTGCCGAACCATCTCTCCAGACACTTCATTATTTTGGCAGAAAATAACTTCTCATGGAAAAGTATATTACCAGTATAGATTTTTTTGTTGTTGTTGTTTGTTGAGATAAGATCTCACTATATTCTATAGAATGGCCTTGACTTCATAGTAATCCCCCTGCCTCTCAGTCTGCCTCATGCTGGGATTTCCCTATTCACTGTCCCATCCAGTGTACAAATACAAATTTTGAGGAGTTATGTGTACTAAATGGACTTCAAGTTTTCTTCTCTGATATCGTAAATGGAGAACTTAGAATTCTAAGCTGGAATTCCATTTCAGAATTCTGAATGTTCCATTCTAGCTTCCATACGACACCCATTTACGTGTCTAGAGATTTTGGGTTTTTTTTCCTACCAAATGTTCACAACCAATGTCCTCAAATTTCAGGATGACAGATGTTGGATGTCATTTTTGTTTGCTTTCTCTTTCCTATGATAAAACACCATGACCAAAGCAAGTCGGGGAGGAAAGTGTTTATTTCACCTCACAGTTTATAAGTCCATCAATGAGTCAAGCTAGGGCACGGACCTAGAGGCAGCAGCTGAAGCAGAGATCATGGAGGAAAACTGCTTACTGACTTGCTCAGTCTGCGTTCTCGTACAGCCTAGGACCATGAGCCCAGGTGTGCACTGCCCCCAATGGGCCTAACCACATCAATCATTAAACAAAAGTATGCCTTCCAGACTTGCTTACAGATAATCTGATGGAGGCATTTCCTCTTCCAGGATAACTGTGGTTGTTCTAAGTGGGCTAACCCAACCAAGAGAGATGTATTTTTCTTTTCTTTCCTTCCTTTTTTCCTCCATTATTTTGTTGGCTCTTCAGTGTTCATTTTTATTTATTTATGCAACAGATATTATTGGATGCTATCAACATACTAAGTGCTATCTGAAACTTAGGAGCATAATTAGTAACATTGATTGGATGAATAAAATCAAATTGTAAGCATTTATAAAACTGTACACCCAAAATTCTACTAATGTCAGTTGTCTCAGGACATAGTGCCATTAGGCATCCTATCTGAACTTCTAAAAATCATTGCAATATAAACATATTATCCTTGAGATAGGAAAGATGTCAACAGGCTTTTCTTAAACTTAAAACAAAAATGAACACACCTGCAGACAAGAAGAATGACCTGCAGTTATTTCCAATCACTCAGCAATTACACAAATGCAATGTAGTAAACTTGGACCTAAATAAGCAGCAGGCAGAACAAAGATGTAACGCTGCTAGCCTGCAAAGCCATGATCTAAAAGTCATTCAGTGGTGCATTAATATTCATGGAAACTTATGACCAATTACTTCAGAAGGAAAGCAGTTACACAATAGAAATGGCAGAATTTTAGGCTGTCTGTCACATGAGAGCTAAGCTTGTTGGTTTAAACCTTTATTGGTTTCTACACACAATATTTATTTAGGATGTTTGGGGGAGGAGTAACATTTTTTAAAACCTAAACTTTAGCAAAAATTTTATAAAAATCTGAAATTGTACTGATTGTTGATTCTATGATTCATGAAAGAACTATAACTCTAAAAGTATTCTGTTGCTGCTGTCTGTTTCTGTGCATCCAATTGCAGAGATCAGAAGTGAAAACTCTTCCTTCGATACTATTTTAGGATGGTTGGGCTGTGGCACTGAATGATGGTCCAAGGGCTGGGGACCACACAGGGAAACTGAAATAGTCCTCACAGTTTCTGAAGACTTTTAAGTGGTTTTAGAAATGTGAGTTTTCTTTCTCTCAGGAAGTGTGTTCCTTCCCTCTGAAATAACTTGCCCAGATCCCTTATATATTAATAAAATCACCCACTACTGTCAATATTAGAGCCTTTGGAGTTATACCCTTCAGAAACATAAAGTCTGTATTTTTCCAATGTGATCAAGTTGAAGATTATATGCATCTGTGTGTGCTGTGGGATGGTCTGTATGTCAAATGTGTTGCTGATTGGTTAATGAATAAATCACTGATTGGCAGTGGCCAGGCAGGAAGTATAGGCGGGACTAACAGAGAGGAGAATTGAGAGAACAGGAAGCTGGGTGGGGGAGACACTGCCAGCCACCATCAGGATAAGGAAGATGTAAAGTACCGGTAAGCCACAAGCCACGTGGCAAGGTATAGATTAATAGAAATGTATTAATTTAAGCTGTAAGAACAGTTAGCAAGAAGCCTGCCACAGCCATACAGTTTGTAACCAATATAAGTCTCTGTGTTTATTTGATCGGGTTTAAGCGGCTTGGGACTGGCGGGTGAGAGAGATTTGTCCTGACTGTGGGCCAGGCAGGAAAACTCTAACAACATGTGTGTCATTATTTTTGTATGTATTTTCTATTGTATCATAATATTTTTAATGTAACTAGAATATTAGTAATGAATCTGATTTTTCCTGAAATTTTGTCCTAGAACAAAAAAGAGTAAGGTTTTACCAGTGCGTGTAATGACACCGACAATGCTGTCTCTCTAGCCAAAGCACACACACCCCTTTATTTTGTGAATTGAGAATTTCAGGGCTGGCGAGATGACTCAGAGGGTAAAGACAGCACAAGAAGTTTGGTGGCCTGAGTTCCATCCCTGGAACTCTTGGAAAGGTGAAAGAAGAGAATAGATTCAGTATAGTTGTCCTCTGACCTACATGTGCAACGCGCATGGACACACACACATTATGGCACTAGAAGCCCCACCCCCCCAACAGCAGGTGTGCACGTGCCATACTCATATAGCCATACAATAATAATTAAAACAGAAAATTTCAGGCAATTAAAATAAGTCAATAATTAAAATAATTATTAAATAATTAAAATAATCTGAAATTGGCAAATATCACCATCAATTTTGACATTGTCATTGTGAACTATTATATATGAAATAGATTTGGTGATAGGAGGCAGGCTAATTATTTAGTTCTGTGATATGAATTGCTCCAAACACCAGCTCACCTTTGCCCACATTACAATGCACAGTAGAGTCTCTACCATGGAGATTGTGTCCTCAATAGGAATTTTCATTTTTCTCCACATTTTCATTTATAGTTTTGATATCTTATATTTCACATATTTTCAGAAAAAATATTGCAAAATATTCATGAGGACAATTTTTTTTTCTTTCTGGGACACCAACACATTTCTTTTAGACTTCACTCTTAATTCATATGTCTTCAGTTGTTGGTTAGAAGTTTTCTAAATTTAGGAAAATAACATCTCATTTGATCTGTTGTGATAATAGAAAAGATCATTTGATATATGGTTTTGGTTAGCTCCCGGTTCTCTCTGTCAAATTTAGAACCACTTGAACATTGTGGTTTCTAAATTTAGTCACCCCTTGGAGCGTCAAGTTCCGCTTGGCGCTGGCTGAGCACGAAGCGATGCTTTGAAGAACACTCCCTTGGCAGAGTCAGAGTCTAGATGTGTGCACAGCAAAGCCCGCCTCCTAGTTAGGAGAAACAGTTCACTTCTATTTGAAAGTTGGGGGCTCCAAGGTGATAAATAGTAAAATATAAAACTTTAAAGAAATGGGTCATATTTTAAACTGGTTCCCAGACAGAATTGGGTCTTTTCTTTGGGGGAGTAGTGATCTAGAATAAAAAAAAGAAAGAAGAAAAGAAAAAGGTAATTCATAATATACATTTTTTAACTTAGACCAGCAAATTAATGCAAGATCTAGCCACTATTTTGTCAGTAGTTTAGTGTTACTAGAAAGAGCTTGTTGAACACATTTTTAAGAATGAATTCGTCTCCATGAAGTGAGAGAGCATCAGGGGATTTTTGTAAAGTCAGATAGCTGAAGCTGAATCTTTCTCTTTCCATAGACTAGCTATACAGTTCATGTGAAAGTATTGCTTTCAGATATCAGGACCTGCCTTCCCTCTACAGATTTACTTAGCATCCACCCTTGAAAATAGCTGTGTTCACGACCTCCAGTTAACAGGTAAGGAGACTGAAGTTCCAAGTGGTCACCTAACTCCAAGTTCCACACCAATGGGAGAACTAGGCTCAAGGCCAGATCTGTCTGTCACCAGAATTTTCCCTGGTTACACTTCCTGTGGGGTGTCTTAGAGGCTGCCTTATTTTTAAAATGCACAGTATGGATCCAACTTTCCTCCAGTCTGCACACATCAAGCAAGTTTGCTGTGTTTATGTAGCAAAGACTGTTTTCCCAACTTGAGCATGCTTTCTTTGATGCATTCTTCAGGCACCTCTGCTGGAAATGTAGGTAAATCCCACACACCTAACGTTCCAGTGCTGAGGGAATATGGTGTTGTATTTCTTCTCATGGAGGCTTTCCAATGTATCCTGCTCTTCTGTGAAACTTCAGACTGTTTAGATTCTCAGAACTCTTTCCTGAGAACCTTGAGAATACACAGGCACACACACACACACACACACACACACACACACACACACACACACACACTCATACACATGCATGCTCACACATGCACACACAAATGCAGACACGTGCACAAATCTGCACATAAACACACATAGACTCTTTAATTTCCTGTCTGAACATCCTTCCTGAACTTCAGGTCTTGGAACTGTTTGGGAAATTCCTAATTCCGGTATTCATTCCCATGACTCCCACCTCCTTATAGCCTCTGTAAACTTGTTATCGATATAGGTTGTGTGCATAGCTAGCTTTGATATGTAAGAGTTTAAAATAAATGTACAAATAGGTAAAGGACAGCTGGAACAGCTGTTTTCCATTACATTTTGCTCTTGAAACACAAACAGGAGTGAAAGAAAATTTATACGTGTACTTGTGAAAACAAATTAACTCTTTCTTTTGCTTGAGAATAACCAAAATGATGGGGGAGAGGGCAAAGAGCCACCTTCTCTGTGTGCCTTCTGCTCCCTGTGAGTAAGACTGAGTTGTCTCCTGAGAAGTAGGAGAACCTGATGTCATGCCAGCGGGACCCTTCTGAAGACACTCTGGGAAGCATTTGCAGCATTCAGGGGCCTTTCCACCGGCAGTAACTAAAACAGAACATTCTAGTATTTTTGATGCTTCACTATAGACCTTATTTCCGATGCTTCAGCCTCAGGTTTTACTGTTTTGTTCCTTTCATGAGGATTATGGGGAGCTGAGAGTTTCGTGAGCCCTATAAAGAGACACTGCTTGAGGTACAGCAGCTCTGCTTTGAAAAGACATGGTTACTTATCACCACTGTTGTCTGTGTGTATGCATTTGTGTACATGTTCATATATATGTGGCTGTGTAGGTACATGCAGGCATGTGCAAGCCAGAGGACAATGTGATTCACCAAGAGCCTTGTTTTTTTGAGACAGAGTCTTGCATTGGCCCGGGGCTCAGTGATTTGGCTAGACTGGCTGTCCAACAAGCCCCAGGGATGATCCTGTCTTTGCCTGCCCAGTACTAGAAGGGTGGGAGCATGCCACCATGCTTATACCATTTTAAAACCTAAAGTTATGGGACTCCTCATACTTGCGAGGCAAGTGGTTTACTGACTGAGGTATCCCTGAGACCACTCCCAATATTTTCATAGTTACTGCCTCTCTTAATACTTCCAGACCCTCTTGTACTATAAATGTAGTAGTGTGTACTCCAGTAAGTATCTTGTTGATTAATATTTCCTTTATGCCTTTGTGTGGTGGTTTGAAAGTGACGTCACCCACAGGCTCATATACACAAACACTTGGTCCACAGTTGTTTGCCCATTTTGGGAGATTGAAGTGCTTTGGTCCTGCTGGAGGAAGTATGTCACTGGGGTTAAGATTTAAGAGTTTAGAGAGTCAAGACATGGGCCCCTTCTACTTGTCTCCATCTCTTGGCTTCCTGTGTCCCATTCAAGGTATGAGCTCTTGCCTTGCTTTTAACACCATCCCCGTAGTTTGCTACCATGCTTCCCCACAGGATGGTCTCTTACATCTCTGGAGCAGTAAGTTCAAATTAACTCTCTTTTGTGAGTTGCCCTGGTCATGGTGTTTGTTGTATCACAGCAACAGAAAAGTAACTAACGTGTCCTGGAACACTGTTCTTATCATAACAGAAATTCATAGATGTGCCCCCATTTTATGTTGGCTAATATGTGGTATTTGGGGAAAGTGAAAAGTGTACAAAGCTGCAGGGTAAAAGTTTGAACACTAGAGGTAGAAATGTCAACATAGTGCTACACTCTGAGCTGATGTCCTACTTCACTTTAAAGAAGGGGGCTCAGCTCTGTCTTTACGACATTCTCTCTCCCAAATGATAACACCTAATGCTATAGACACATCTCATATTCCTCTGCACTAGCATAAGACAAATCAGCGAAAGAAACATTCCTGGCATAGGTTCCTGCAGGCAGGAGTTTAAAAGGCAAAACTTTGAATAAGAATAAAGTGTTCTAGGGCTTTAATGATGAAAACACAAATGTGTTTGCCTGATGCTATGATCCCAGATCTGACATGCATTTTATTCTCATGTATCCCAAGGTGTGTGTGTGTGTGTATATATATACATATATATATATGCATTTCTCCCCACACAAATAGCTGGTGCTTGTGTCCCATGATTCCTATACGATAACAAGAGAAAGCAAGAAATCTGCCAGCCGCCCTCCAAACCAGCTGAAACCATCCCTTCTCTTTTCCTTGCCCCTTTCGGAGTTTTAATGCCCTTTTCTAAAACATAGAACACTTTATTCTTGCAAAGATATATATTACTAGCTATTATCTACATGCTCCTGAAAAAATAGGTTTTTGTGGAAATTTGCTTTGGTGCGTAAGCCAGTATTTAGAATGCATAGGCTAAAAGAAGTCAATCTTCACTTCCTTAAAAAAAAATGAGTTCGAGGCCAGCCTGGACTACAGAGTGAGTTCCAGGAAAGGTTCCAAAGCTACACAGAGAAATTCTGTCTCAAAAAACCAAAATAGTAATAATAATAATAATAATAATAATAATAATAATAATAATAACAATAATAATAATGAATGTGTTTTACTTCATGTAAATACACCTATTCAATTATAGGGCTCTGAATAAAAATATTAGGGAGATATTATAATGAGAAAAATATTGAAAATATGCTATATCCCCCTACCCTTTCTCTTTGTGGGAAGCAGACTTCTCGTCTAAAACTTCAGAATTCATTCCTGAACATAGCACAGAGTGTATTCCCATCACTGCTTACCAGAAGGAAAAACGATGGGCTGCAGTGCAGCTCAGTCACAGGGAACTGGCCTAACAAGCATATGCCCCTGTGTCTGATCCCCAGCACTTCCAAAAAGGAAAAAAAATGAAACACTAAAAATGAATGAAAAACTACCCCTAATTACTAAAGCTGGAAAGAAATTGGTAGAATATACACAAAGCTACCAGTCTTTACCTGGTAGAGGAGTGTTATGAGGGAGTCAGCGGGGGAACTTGAGTTTCTTTCACTACATTTAAATTTTACAGAGCAATGTCTATTTTTCCTGTGACTACAGAGCCTGGTATGTGGAACATGCTCAGGAAATACTTAATAATTTAATATTTTACCTTTCTTTCATATAGGTTTTTCCAAAGAGTAAATATTATTTTTCTCATCAGAAAATGTTTAACGAAATAGAGAAATACAGCATATGGCACATTGTAGGACCTCCATAAATATTTGTTGAGTGACTGAACTCAAGCAAAGAACATAAAATCAGTCATGCAAACTGTGAAGCCCAAGCCGCTGTTTCTCAGCAGCAGGCAAACCACACTTTTTTCATTAAGGTAAAATTGAAACCCTGATGGGAGCATGCACAGGCAGCCTCTCCTCTCTCCTTCCCAGGATTGGCACCCTTGTGCTGCTCCTGAAGAGGCTGGTAACGTTGGAGTGGCTGCCCACCCATCTACCTCTCCTCAGCCTTAGACGGATCCTTATCACAGAAACATGTCTCCTCTTTCCCAAGAAACTTCAGGAAGCAGCAGCAACTCCAGTCTCTGAAGCTAACCGTGCCTAAGACATGAGTTGACCATCTCTATTCCAGTGGGGGCTCCACTGGAGCAAGCATCTTTTGGTATCCATGAGATGATTCCTTGTGGCTGCTGCCCCTCAGCTCACCTGGTGCAGGATTCGATTCACGACTTCTACAAACGTAAACACAACTTCCCAGCACCCAATCAGCAGATAGAGCCTCTGGCCATTAACTCACTTCACCTCACTTCCAGTGCTAAATTGTATGAATAACATGTGATACACGTTGGGTGTCTGGAAAGGTGCAGTGGATGGCAATTCAGAAGCCATCTAAGAGCCAACAAGAAGATATGGCCTGGGGATTTAGCTAGTGGTAGAGCACTTGCCTATCAAGCTCAAGGCCCTGGATTCGGTCCTCAGCTCCGAAAGAAAGAAAAACAAGAAGAAAAAAAAGAAGATATGGCCCAACTTCTCCCTTGGAGACTGCTTCAGATCCCTTATCCAAGTTTCTGATTCACAATGACAAAAGGTGAGTTCCCTTCAGGCTCTTGGGAGTGTCTAACAAAGACACTCAGAACTTAGCCTTGCCATCCCTTGCTATGAGTAACCAGCCATAACCTTCCTGGTGTAGTCCTTGGCACTTCTTGGGGGCGGTTTCCTTTCCAAAGTCGAACACGGCTGGCTAAAACCAGACTTCCGACCCCACTGCTTCCTTAGATCATATGCTTTGGTGTCTTGCTCTGCCACTTAAAAGTTACCCATAACCTCTCATTTTCAGAAGTGATGGTTTTCCTCCATTTCATCTTACTTCCTTCTGAATTTGCTGTGATAAATTAGAGATAATGAACAACGTCTGAGAGCTGGACTGGAGCCGCACTGCTCTTTGTATTTTCTATTAACGACCATCCTTTCAGGCGGATTTGGCCACACTCGTCAATATTCTGGTCCTGAAGTAGCCTGAACCATCATCACAGGCGTACCTCTGTCTTCGGAGGGAGAAAGCAGCACCCCTTTACCTTCTTGTGCATAGTTTCCTCTTTGTATGCAATGTCAGCTTAAGGATCATCTCCTCACAACAGTCTTTGTGGGCCACCAACTCACAGGTAGCTGCCATATCAACCCATGATATCATCGTGTTGAGTTTCCGCCTAAGCTCATACCATTTGTGCATTAGCAACATATGGTTTTGCCAGCCAGGCATCCTCACAAATAAGCAGCATGGTCAGGCTCTTGGCAGGAAGAGTGAGTGGTAACCGAGACAAGAAAGGGCTGCTGCATGTGGCTCAAAATTAAACTTTTGAACTCTGGCTTTCTCCTTAGCTTATTGTGTACATTTATAAGATTACTCAACCACATAGGAGGGCATGTCAGAGATAGGGAGGATCTTAGCCCAAGCCAACACATCTCTTCTTAAGCTAATATTTTATATCATTTTATGAATATGTTATATATCAATTTATGAGTAAGGGAACTTTAAAATAATATGATAAAACTAAAAAACTACATTTAGCTTTTCAAATAATTTGACAATGTATTTCTCTAGTAAGTTTTCTCCTTAACTCATTGTATTCCAAGTATTTTAAAAATCAGTGAATACATTAAACGTCTGAAGGAAGGTCTCAAAAGTACCCCACGGTGTTGTCATCCTTTTTTATGACTGTTGGCTGGATCTCACATCTTCCATGTTTTTTGGTAAAACACACAATTCAAACACTCACTTGTTTTCACTACTCAATGAATTATCAAAATTTAGTGCATTTTAAAAATACATGGTAGACAGCAAATGTTATTAACGAAACATAGACGTTTATACATGGTTAAAATATGACTCACGTGTACATACTTAGATTATTATAGATTTGTTTTTTCAGAAAAAACAGATCACCTCCCATTTGTAAATTCTACAGGAGCCTTCTGTTTTGAAATATTAAAGAAATAATATTCTTTTCAAATCTCCACTTTAAAAATAATTTATTTTTTTGCTGTGAATCATAAAACCTAAGGGATTTAGCAAAGAAACTCTGAGGAAGTCAAGAAAGGAAGATCTACCGAAATGAATGAATTTATTTCATTCTGATGCAAGCAGTGATGGGTTCAGACCATGCCTGTCTGTTTTGATCACTGTGAATTGAAGTCTGACCTACAAGAAAGATATGGTCAGAAAGCAACCCCTCTGTACTAAAGGCAAATGAAAGGCTGTACTTTTAGGAGAAGATGGATGTGGCTCAGGAATATTTTAAAAAATCAAAGTCATGCAACTTTTAATATAACATACTCAGCTTTCTTCAGTCTAGCTGGTGGGCTCCTAAGTCAACATTTATACACACAGCTGCTATAAAAAGAACTGCTCCCTGCCAATTAACCGACCTTTTTTATGCCACTCACACAAACTTCTTAGTTACTCTTGTTATTTTAGAAAAGTACATGTTAGGCTGAAAAGGGAACCCATGTGGCTTCTGGTTTGGACTTTTCCCCCTCAAATGAAACATGAAAGGTTTTAATGAGAAATAGATCAAATGACAACCAAACCGAATTTGTTGAAATTTGTGTTAATAACCTAGTAATTCTCTTTCTCCTCACAAGCTTAAAGAACACTGTCAATTCAGCTCCTAGCATTTGGGTTACAACTAGAAGTTTAAAAAACATCAACTAGATGATTCTGGTACACAACAGAGTTCTAAAGTGTAGAGTCTTTGGATTAAAATCCACCTTCCATCCATGCAGTCAAAATACCAATTTATAGGAAAAATATATAAGGTACTGACCATACCACACACAGGTTACTTTTCTAGGTACTAGGACACAAAGCTTAGGAGGCTAATCTCTGCTGTAGACAGTTTTAAATGAAACCCTCTTGTCATAGGCATGTAAGGAAGCTTACCACCAGAACTTTGTCTTGAACTTAGTAGCAACTATCTGTGTGACTGAAAGGAACTCCTTTAAAGATAAATTTACCCATCCTCCACCCTGCCTTGCTTCCATTGTGCTCTGGGATCGGGAGGAGGCTTCCTGCTGTCATCAGGTCAACTCTGTGAGCTCTTGGTGGCTTCGGCTTTCCATGTCTACAAAGTGGGTTGGGGTCTATCATGATATCTACTTCCAAGGTTACTATGAGGAACAAATTGATACATATATGATCCCTGGCATACAACTTCTATCACCCTCAGCAAATTCTTGCTGTTACCATTGCTTAGGTCTTGGTAATAATTAGTGTCTCAGTTTGCTTTCTATTGCTGTGATGAAACCCTGTGACCAAAGGCAACTTAAGAGGGAAAGGTTTCATTTCCCTTTATAGCTTCGAGTTCATCATCAGGGAAATCCAAGACAGGAGCTCAAGGCCAGAACCTGGAGGCAACAGCTGGAGCAGAGACCATGGAGGAAGAGTGCTTCCTGGATTACTCCCTAACACTTGCTCAGCCTGCTTTCTTATAAACCCCGAGGCCACCTCCCCAGTGATGGCATCTCTTGCTGTGGCCTGAGCCTTTCCACAGCAGTCAGCAATCCATCCAGAACATTCCCCCACCGGCCTGCCTACAGGCCAGTCTGCTGGGCTCATTTTCTCCGCCCAGGTTCCCTCTTCTCAGATGCCCCCAGCTTGTATCCAACTGACAAAAACCAACAAACAGAGTCAACCATCACAACTAGACAGCCCCATTTTCCCATAGGCATCCCACTTGAGATGTGCCTAGAAAAATTACTGGTTTTGTTTATGTTGTGGTTTTATTGAGTTAGGAAAGAAAGAAAAACACGAATGAAAGAATTTGCATTTCCGACATCCCTGAGTGATGTTAGATGTTAGAAGAGAGAGGGATCACGTGACTCCTGGCATTTGTGCATTTTTTTTTTCAACAAATGAAACCAAAGTACTTTGTCAGAATTTGACCTTCTAAAGAGACAGAAACTGTTAAGTGTAGAACTTGAGTAATTCCTCTCTATTCTACAAACCTACTCTTCAGATAATGCCTCAGGGGTGGGGATACTGCATTTGGGGAATGTCCTTGTCAATGTACAGCACCCCTATAACAGTCATTAGAGGAGGAAATTTTTGTCAATGATAGAGTGATTGAAAATGGTTGTTACTGTACTTTGGAAAGAAATCTCAGTAGCAAGTAGAAATGTTTAGGGAGTCTTTCCTTGACACAACAAGCCATTGTTCTGTTCTGGATACCACCAAAAGTAAACGAGTGCCACATGGGCCAAGCTGGAGTGATAGCACCAATAATTAAAGGCAGCCACAATGTCTCTACTTAGCTACAGCATTGTGACCATAATTATTTCAGGATTAAAAAAAAGTATGGTTTTCTGTGGTGCCACCCTATCATTTAACAGTTAAAGAGACTAAGACCCAGTTAGATGAACTTGCTTACATGGCTGCTTGTCAAGCCGGCAGCAGAGGGGAATAGAGTCGACATCCTCGACCCCTTGCCATGGCTCTTTGCCCTCTCAAGGTACTGAAAATGGCATGCCGTTGGCATATCATATTGCTGTTTACTTTTGTTTTCTCTAGAAATATAGCTACCAGGAGGTATGGGGAAAGCCCAGGTAATATAATCTGTGTAAGCTTTCTGCTTGTGTTTCATGTCCGTTCTGATGTCTGGAAGAATACCTGCCCCTTTGCATTACTCTCCTCCCTTTCTCCTGACTCTCTATTGTCATATCGCTCATGAATATGGATGAGTTCACACCCTTCCTTCTTGGGATTCTAGGAAATCTTTGGGGGCATTATTTCTTAGTTAATATAAATTGAATGCATTTTCTTTAAATAAACACACTCACAGGTAAGCCATAACAAGAAGGAAACCTCTTTATTTCTCTCTCTCTCTCTCTCTCTCTCTCTCTCTCTCTCTCTCTCTCTCTCACACACACACACACACACACACACACACACACACACACACACACACACACACGCACATATCTCGTCTCATCGTTATCTTTATCATTATATCAGCTAAATATTTCACACTAATTAACTTGGTTTTCTTCCCCATGATAAGATTTCTTACAGATAAAAGTCACTAAGTGGCTTTGCATGTCACACACAGGGGAAGAGCCCGAATGGATGAAGAGGGTTCTTAGCCATGCTAACTCTTACCCTGAAACAAATCAGTTCTGCCCTTGAGTTTGAGGAGCTTAGCATTACATGTGGATCAACAGGCAATGGCAGTTACATTGTGAGATGATTTGTAATGATTATGTTAGTACTATAAACTCTAACTCAGTTAGTGCTGTAAACTATGATTCCCACCAATGTTGCTAGTAAGTGGGATACCAAAAAGGTCTCTTTCAGAACAGCTTTAGGGATGTTCTTTGAGAAGGTCATAAATGCATACATAATGAGATATGTGTAGAGATTCCAGGACACTTTTGTCTAAGCCTGTACCCTAATAAGAGTGAGTGAATGGTTTTCCTTCTTTGGATTTTATGACCCATTTTCTTTGGGTATGTTTCAACCAGACATAGATAAATACAATTTTTTTCTAACATGTTTTCATTCCATGGTTGTATGCAGCCACTGAGCACACCAGTTAAAATAACTTACTCTGCTGCCTTCAATATTTCATTAAGTCAACTGAGAATTGCATTCCCCAATACAGGGATTTTGCTCTGCCTGTGCCCAAGAAATACTCTGTAGTTCTTCGGCACGATTTCAGCTGCTCTGTTCATGCCATTGGGGGCAGGCTTTAGTGTCCATTATTTAATTACTATCCATTTGTTCAGTGTATCTCATGCATTTCTCCTTCACTTCATTCTAACTGTATTTGAACAGATTTGCTTCCTTTTGTTTTTGCTTCAATCACAGCTTTCTATTTGGTTAATGTTTATCTCCTTTGTTGCTCTTCTGGTCAAATGCATCAACTCTAGCCTTCTTTCAGGAAGACTAACAATTAGATGGTGCACTCTCTGACCATGACAACATTCAATTTGCTAAAACATCTCTATCTTTCATAAGAATAACAAACAACAAAGATGAAAACTTTGAAAGAATTTTATTAGGTCTTTACACGCCTTGCATTGTGATATCTCAACTATAAGAGTTTAAAGTCTAGCATTAAATAATCCAGTCAGAAACCTATTCATAAAGATAGACTAAGATTGATGAAGAGATCATAAGCTCAATGGATGAAGGATCAAGATAAGTTGATACCTTCATTTTTCCTCTTCATCATAATGTCTGGGTTCTCCTTTACTTGTTTAGGGTTTTTTTTTTTTTTCAAAATATTTTCCACACATTTTCCAGGTATTCAGGTGGCAAGTTTTCATCATTCTTACATATTTCAAAATAAGTTACGTCTTAGCTGACTAGAAAATTCTTAAGCTGTGTGTAATTAAAGTATATATAATAAAATTTAGTAAAAGCTGTGTCTTAATCATGGTTCTGTTGCTGTGAAGAAACACCATGACCAAAGCAATTCTTATAAAATAAAGTATTTAATTGGAGGCTTGCTTGCAGTTTCAGAGGCTTAGTGTGTTATCATTATGGTGGGGAACGTGATTGCATGCAGGCATGAGAGCTACATGCTGATCTGTAGGTAGCAGAGTGAGACTGGCCTGACATGGACTTTTGAAACCTCAAAGCCTACTTCTAGTGACGCACTTTCTCCAGCAAGGCCATACCTCCTAATCCTTCTAATCCTTTCAAGCAGTTCCACTCCCTGGTGCCTAGGCATTCAAATATATGAGCCTATGGGAGTCATTCTTATATAAACGACCACATTGTGTAAGAATGATGCAAGAATATACCCCTTTTGTGAGTAATAATGATACAGACATATTCCCTTCTCTTTGAAACATATATTTGTGCTCAGTGTCCAACAAATACTGTTAAACCCTTTCATTTTAGGAATTTTCGGGGTATATTATAAGTATTTCTTTATTCACCAATCTACTTTAGAGGTCTGGAATCCTTCCATTCTACAAACTTGACCCATCTTCATGTCAGGAGAATTTGCTAAGATGATTTATTCTATTATTTCCCTTCTTTTTGTTTATTTTTTCTCCTGGAAACTGTCATTTCTGTTATACCTCTGGAATGAGATCCTTGCCCCTGTATCATCTACCTCATGACTGCCATCTTAGTATCCATCTGCTTTGCTATATGGAGTGCTGCTTATGCTTGGTCTCCTAGGTCACTTTTTGTGATTCTAGTGGCCATCCTTTCTGTCAGTTCAGCTAATATATTGCTTACTGTGCAACAGTCCCAATCTCAATATTATTCCGTTTCAGATTTCATCTATCCCCATAGAAGTTCTGATGCACTGCAAATGTACTTTGATTATTCTGCCAGGTCCTCTTATCTCTGACTGGGAGAACATCTAGATCAGTTGATATTTTTCCCTTACTGTCTCAAACTGCTCATGTACAGACATTGTAGTGATCTGAATGATCAAGTTCTAATTGTTAAGAAAAGAAACATGTCAGTACTCATAAAGGGAGAGTATTGGCTGCCCATTCTATAGGCACCTGGAGGAATCATCTTTATCTGATTCCCATAGCCTACCACCAATCTCAATAGATAGAGGGGAGACAGTCATCTTTGTACTCATCTTCCAGGGGACAAGAACCTTGTATACTCATCATGATGTTGACCTTCTTCTGACCTCCAAAGATACGTACCTATGTTAATGGTAAGAAATATAATAAAGGAAATATGCAATTGGTATGGACCATAGAAAAATGGCAACCTTCTTGCCATGGGGTTCACAAGTCTCCCAAATCTAAAGTCATCCTCAATCTGCTTCTTTAATATTCTTTACCCAAGTAAAAATCTTTTTCTCCAAGGGCTTACTACGACACAATACTTCCTGTTGAGAATCTAAGTGATACCAGAACACCAGGATACACTTAGTACTTTCTTTCAGGTCTAAAGTCTTTTGTGACAACATAAACAAACAATATAAAAGAGAAGTCAGTTTTTAAAAAAGAACAGTTATCTTTACTGTCAAACTTTCTGTTTGTGACCCTTGTTTTCTGTAGCAAATGAGATAGTAAAGACTATGCTGACTGTCTCAGGAAACATTTTTCTACCTATCAGATACCAGAAAAATGATGTCACTGACTCTGCCTTGATACTCTCTGGTAGCATAGGGAAGATAGATGCCTCACTCTGCCTTTCTTTCATTTTAGAAGTGGTCCTTTTGTGCATGATGAATAGTAGAATACCAAGAAGTTGGATATCAAGAAGATGTATTCCTTCAAGGAAGGCTCTGATTATATTTATATATTGAGAGCACATTTAGAATTAAGTCCAGAAAAATAAAAATAGGATTCAATAGTTCAATGACTCACAAAGAGAACATGGTTTATGCTGATGGGGAAGGTTTATCTAACGCTTCACCCAAATCATCATTAATATTTGCATTCAACTTTATACAATGTTTAATACATTGTTCACTGAGATTTTATGATGACAAATAGAATGTTCAAATTTTTCTTGAGATTTATACATTCTTTCAAAGTATAAGATCATGATATGGAATATATTTAAAAGTTATTTTGTGATATTGACTGAATTTAGATATGTGCTACTGTTTGGAGAGTGCTCCATCTCCAAACTGTATTCCCAGCCAATTTTTCATTTTTATTTTGAGACAAAGGCTTACTAAGTTGCCCAGGCTGGAGCTGAACACACACAGACTTCAATTTGAAATGCTCCTGCCTCAGCCTCTGAAATTACAGACCTGTGTCTAGAATTCTATTCCTAACTTTCATCTATCACAATTAATTAAGAAACAATGGACTTTAAATTAAAATATTTAATTTATTAGTATCCCACTTCAATTAATAAGTAAAGAATTGTCCTAATCAAATTTATGGTCATTGGTTTCCTGAATTAAACATTCTTAAACACTGTGGTTTCCCATTACTACACAATTGCAGAGGGCAATCTCACATAGAATGATGCACGGCTTTATTTCGTCCCTCTGTTTATTCATAATTTTCATAATTTTCACAAATGACTTGGCAACTCAAAGTTCATACGGCTTTGAAACAAAACCTTTGTGCAGTGGGAAGTGCTGGTGGAAAGTAATTTAAAGACAGAGATTCCAAACAAATCATCAAAGTCATTGGCTGCGAAGTGAACAAGACAACTAAGTACTCTAGCTCATTGTTAGGCTGCAAGGATGAAGAAAACACTTATTTGGTGTGGATGACATGTTTAAAGAGGCGTATCTATAAACTTTTTACTACAATGAAAGGAGACTCACATCCAAACAGATGGGAAATACTTGGAAGACATGCCATGCCTGGGCTGGGGGTGTCTATCAAATGGAAGGAAGACCCAATTTCCTCAGATTATCCCCAAGACAGAAGCAGCAAACCATATTTTAGATACAAAAGGCAATTATCTTTAATTATCTATATATAATTAACGTTCTGGAGACTTCCAGAATAGATAGAACATGCCTCAGAATAATAAAGCTTATGTACAGGAAATCTATACCCAAATTATAGCAAATGGAGACAGGCAGAGAATTTCTTCTAGAATCAGAAATAAGACAAGATACTAACTCTCATTTCTTATTCCATAAGGTGCTGGAAGCCTTAGCTGTAGTAATTAGACAAGAGAGCACCATACAAGGGGTACCAATAAGAAGGGAAGAAGTCACACTATCCTTATTTTCCTATGCCATGATTCTTTACTTAAAACACCCTCTCAAGTCCACTAAGAAACTTATGAACCTAGTAAGTTCTATAGTAAATTTTCAGAATACAGAATCAGTGTTTTAAAAGTAGCCTTTATTTACACAAACAGTTTACTCTCTGAGAAAAATTAGGAAAAAATATTCCATTTCAAAATACCCCCAAATTAAATATTTAGAAATATGCCTAACCAAAAAAGTGAAAGACCATAACAACAATAATTTCAAATATTAAAAAGAAAAAACACTGAAGATATTCCAGGGTCACACATAGGCAGAATTAATAATGTGGAAATGTCTATACTACCAAAATTATATACAGAATCAATACAATACCTATCAAAATTCCCATTGCCAGAATTTATATGAAGCCACAATATACCACAGAAAGCTAAAGCAATCTTAAGGAACATGAACATGTAACAAGGAAGTGTTCCAGTATCCAACCTCAAATTGCACTATGTTGCTGTAGTGATAAAGAAGCCTGATATTGACATAAAAATTGACAGGCAGACCAATGTTACAGAACAGAGGACCCAGAAACAAAACAACAAAGTTTCTGACAAAGGAGACATCAGCATACATGGAAAGAAGATAGCCTATTCAACAAATTGTGCTGGCAAATTTGGATTTTTACTCACAGAATAAAATTACATTCTAATCTTTCACTGTATACAAAATTCAGTTCAAAATGGAGCAAGGACCTTAATTTAAAGCGAGAAACAGAAACTTTAGAAGAAAACTCAGGGGATTCCCTTGAAGATATCGGGGTAGGTGTGAACCTTTGGAATAGACCAGCAACTATTCCAGCAGGAAGCAACCTGAAGCATCAAGATGTGGGACTACACGAAAATGTTTCTGTCCTGCGAAAGGAACAGTAAGCAGAACACACAGAAAGCTCACCGGACAGGAAACAGTCTGAGCCAGCTACCCTTCAGACAAGGTGCAAAGAATTATAGAAATTAAGTACTCAGGAAATAAAACTGCTAGTCAACAAAAGGGCAAATTAATGAACCCAGAGTTTTCAAAAAAAAAATAAACACAAATGTCTAAGAACTATTGAAAAAGTGTTCAATATCTCTAGCCATCAGGGAAATACAAATGAAACCTACTTTGATGTACCACCTCACCCAAGTCATGATTGCTGTCATCAACAAATCTGACAGCACATGTGGGAGGTCATGTGAGTGAAACAAACCCTTGTTTGCTGTTGGTGAGCAGTACAGATGAAGAATCATTGTGAAAAATCAGTGTGGAGATTTCTCAAAAACTAAAAATGTAACTACCGTACAACCCATCTATTGTACTCCTGAACATATACCCAAAGAATTTTATATCCTATTGTAGAGATATTTGTACCACTACATTATTGATACTTTACTCAGTATAACAAAGAATTGGCAGCAACCTAGTTGCTGTCTGTCAACCGATGAATGGATAATGAAAATGTGGTATGGATATAAAAGGAAATACTGCACAATACTAAACAATAAAGTAAAAAAAAATGCAGGAATTGGTTTGACCTAGGATGTAAAACATTAAGTAGGGTCACACAGTCTTGGGAAGAAAGAAAAAAACACATGTTCATGTGCAGAAGTTAGACAATAATATATGCACATATGTGAGCAAGAGTTCTTGTGCCTTCAGTATAACATGAACAAAAGAGAACAAGAAACGCAAAATATAAGGGGATGAAGAAGGACTGAATGCAGGTAATGAGCATGAATTATAAAAGATGATAAAAAGCTAATTGTTTTTCTTGCTCTAATTCTGTTGTAGATTTTTTTGTTTGGATGGTGCATAAGTGCATACAGTATATCCAATACTGAAAATGTAAATTTAACACTAAACTGCACAGCTTCTGCCCCACATCTTTACTTTAACTCTATAGAAATTCATTGAGCTATAGACTTTGTGTATGATTAATTTTGATATGTGATATTTTGTTTATTTACATTTTTAATAATAAAGTTTACAAAATAAAACTATTTGCTTTCCTTTTATACAATAAGCTCTCTAAAAATTAACTCAGATAGTCTCAGAAATTAGTGCACTTCCTGTCACTTATTAGACTATTCTATCAGTGTTAGAATGGTGACATTTGTGACACCCCAATGATTTGAATTTCTGATTAGAAAAGGGTTGTAACATACCAGACACATTGTTAAGTCACATCTGCCCCAGGAGAGGGCCAGGATAAGAAGGGAAGAAATGCTAGTTTGACTCAGAAGTCCAGAAACTAGTGGCAGCCTCCAACTGCTGTTCGGCTTTGAAGCTCTCCTTCTGATTTCTGCTCAGCTTGGTCCACTCTCGACTCTGGAAGCTGCACTTTCTGCTCTTGCTTCCCTGCTTGCTCTACCTGAGGCCTCTAATGGACTCCCCCTTGAGAGCAAAGACTGCTGCTCTTAATGGCATCAGAGTGAATATGGAAGGGGATATTTCCTTACCCACGATACTCTTCATACGCATCATGCATTTTAAATTTTTAGTTGTCTTAATCTTATGCATTTTTTTATATTTGTCTACATTCATCCAACTAATCATTGTATATGTATTCAACCTAATATAATTTCAAAGTCAACAAACACACTGATAAAACTAATTTTGTGGTGGCTGCTGTGTCACACGGGATTCTGCAGTCAAAGTTTCTGGCTCATTATCAAGAAGACAATTCCATTCTCTCTCTGCCATTCCTTCTTCAGGCCACATGTCCCTTTTTGTTGACTCCTTGATGTGCTGGCATCCAGCACACTCTGGAATTTCACACTGAAGTTGTCACAGATAATATTTAATGAAGAGAGGGTTCAATGCACAGACCATTTTTCCTTTACTTCAGTGTTATTTATCTACTACTTTAGTTTAACAAATTTACTAAATGTATTTTGGAAAGAAAAATAAGAACTCACTTTTCTTTCCAAAATTACTTTGTAAAATTGGAAATTATTACTGCTTTAGCTGCAACAAAGCACATGCATTTTAGAGTAGAATGTGTCACTAAGAAATGATCATTTCAAAGTTCACATTCCAAAAACAGTGTTGTCCAGAAGGAAGCTAGTAGAGTAATGAAATTAATGCTACCATTATCACTCCACCCAGGTGTCTCAGAGCCACGTTTCTGAAAGTGTTTACTTGAGATTAGAAAGTTAATGGTATATATAAACTACATAGAAATCTTGAGATTTTAGAATCCAACATTTGCCTTAGGGATTTTCAAAAATATTTAAAAATAATTAGCCATTTTAGGACAATATTTCTGTGTTTTAGAGCTCAAGAATAAATTCCATTTAAATATGTTATTGCATAATGCATACTCTACCAAAGGTGAAACAGAGTGAAAACACTATCAGTAGTGGATAAGTGTGGTGATATATTGTGTACCCTAATAAAATTTGCCTGAAGATCAGAGAACAGAACAAGCCACTAGATTAAACACAGAGGCCAGGCAGTGGTGGCACCTTTAATCCTAGCACTCAGGAGACAGAGATCCATTGGAGCTCTGTGAGTTCAAAGTCACCCTGGACAAGGTGAGATTGATTCAGTCTAGGAGAGAAACAGAGCCAAGCAGTGGTGGCACACATCTTGAATCCCAATACTTGGGAGTCACACGCCTTTAATCCCAGTGCTTGAGATCTCATGCCTTTATTTAGGAAGCACACATACCATTACTCCTAGCACTAGGAAGGAAGTGAAATGGCTGGACAGATAAAAGCATATAAGGCACAAGGAGACAGGAACAAGAGCCTCTTTCTGCTGAAGACTCAGAGACATTCGGTCAGAGGATTTGTGGAGTTGGCTTGTTCCTTTGTCTTCCTGATCTTTCAGCATTTACCCCAATATCTGGATGTGGGATTTTTATTATAAGATAATTTAGGAATTCATGCAGCAGATAAGAATTCTTAGCTATTTGTAATGATTCATTTGGATTATCAGCTATACTGGATTAGATATACCTAGCAAAATACTGAGACATACCTCTTGGTATATCAGGAAGACAATTATGTCATGAGGGCTCTGCTGTAATAATGAACTGATCTTGTGATGGATTCACACTATGATGGTATTACTGAGGAGTGGCAGGTGGTAGGTGGACCCTAGTGAAGGATATAGGTCATCGGAAGCATGTCCCAGGGCTTTGGCTCACCCTAGCTCCTTTCCTGAATTTTCTGTTCTTTGCCCCTTGTCCATCACAATAATGAGGAATAGCTTCTGCCACACACTCTTGCCACCATGACATTCTGCCTAAGCTTAAGCAGCCACTAAGTGAGCCCTATGAAACAATGTGCCCAAATCAATCCTCCCTTATACTAGCTTATGTCACTGTGACAGTAGAAGTAAATAATTTGTATAGCTTTAAATGGCAAATGTGGAATAATATGGATTTTGAGTGTATTGAGATGAGAGAATAAAGTTAGTAACTTTATTCAAGTTCAGTTCAACAAATAGCAGCTGATTATAGGTAAGATTTGTGTTAAGTTACTGTATCTTTGTCATCAAGGGTCTTCAAATCTGCAGATGAACTTGAAAGAAGCACTGAATAAAATGAATGTAAAAATTATTGGAGATGCCCATCATTTGTCTAGTCTCCAGGCTGCAGTGTGTTTGTGGTGATTTTTTTGCAGCTCCCACCACATTGGAGGCTTCTGGCAGGGCAACACCTTAGAGGATTAGTGAATCTGAGGGCATGCACCCACTGACAGACCTCTTTTCTGTAGTTTTATGTGATCTCTTGTTTGATAGGTCAAACTATCTGTCAATCCTTAGATAGTGGTGCCGACTGCTGTCCTGTGATCAGGAAAGGCAGCTCAAGTTAAGGTTATGTACCAATTCTAGTCAAGATTATGTCCTATCCCTTGGGGATCAGAGAAAAAATAATGCATCTACTTGTTACCAAGGAACTGATGAATGGTTTTTTTGAGGAGTGATGCTTCATCAGGGCTTGTCATCGGTTCTTTTGCTTCTAGGATAAAAATGGAATGAAAACAATTACTCATCATTGTTATAGAGGATCCCATACTACTGAGCTGACGTCATGCCTTTATTACTACAGACTCAGCTACTCACTCAACAGCCTCATGTATAGCATCAAAGCAGTTAATGACGGCTAGTGGATAAAGTCAAGTTATTGAGCTTTCTGTTTTTTACAGCACTTCCAGTCCAGTTCTATATTCTGTGGGGCATCAGTGTAGGATGTACCAAAATGTATGTTTGGCAGAACACAATTCATGGTGAACATCCTGTACCATGTGGCCATTTGAACCCCCATGTTGATGTGGATACCTAAGACACAGCTTTGCACTATAACCACTGGAATATATATTGTGATTTTTTTCACTAGGAGTCTGCCATGAAACTCTCTACAGTATCTTTTATATCAGTTTCTTCTAAAATAGTAAGTTCTACCTCCTCCACTGTCTCTAGGAGCAAAGCCTTTTACAATAGAGACACAACTTATTATATTTGTACTCCTCTAAGCCACACTCAGACTGTAGGAATACTTAGAGACCTATAAGTTTCATAGTACTTCCAGGCATGGATGATGCTTCCTTCTTAGAGATAGGTTGGAAGATACTCAATGTAGTAATTTTCCTCTGTTTTGGAAGGAGTATTTTGATATTCTTCAGACTACTGGGATCTTAAGAACTTGACTAACATGGAAATTTTGTGGGTTTTATTTCCCACCTTTTGAATACCATGTTTCCTGAAAATCCCTCTATGTATTTACTTCTCAATATGCATCAACTTTACCATGTAGTCAAGTTGACATGATACTAGTAATGTGGTGGGCTACTGTGAATATATGAAGATTATCTGGAGGACATATTCTCCTTTGGATTAAACTAAGACATTGAAGCATAAAAATTAGCACAGTGTAAATGATAGTTTTTGTTGTCAGGAGAATGCAGAGTGTAGGAGTGAGATATAATGCATTTGTCAGATCAACAACCACATATTCCTTGGATGTATGGTTACAAATTTGCCCCAGCAATGATATCACAGTGTTTATGACTGGCACATGCATCTGCTTAAGGCTCTGTAGCTCACTTTCAAGCTGAAAGTTCCATAAGACTTTTATAGGCTGCTATGTGGATGAACAGATCATATGGATAACCTCTTACGTTTTTTAGTTCCTAAGTAATAGCACCAGTGGTGGCTAATTTCCAGGATGAGGTATTGTTTGGATTTGTTGTCTTGACTAGCAAGTATAGCAACCATTTTATAGGTATTGTGCATTTGGTTATTTTTCCCTGTAATAATTCCTATTTTAAAAGGCCAAAGACCATATGGGATTGTTTTTCCCAGACATGTAGCATGACAGTGGAAATGGCTGTTCTGATCCTCGTAGTTCACTGTGAACTGGATCTGTGCCAGACTCTATATTTAGTGCCCAGCCTTCATTTGCCTTGACTCTAACATGGGGCCATGCCGTTGCTTCCAGCCCTTGTTTATCTGTCATATCCCAGACCCAACTGACCTTGAATGTTTTTGTATTGCCATATCTGAGCAATCAATTACATCAATAGATAGATGTCCACAGGCTGTTTGTGGTAGAACAGAGTATTGTACTCTATAAACTTGTCATGGTAGTACAGAGGTCTTCCTCAGAGGACCTGGCCCCTCCTCCAAGCAGATTCCCAATTCAGTTAGAATCAGACAAGAAGTTGTAACTCTTTCTTACATAGGCAGTTGTGCTGTGTCTCTCGGTAGCCTTCTCTTCTTTCTGCAGCTTGTACAGACAAAGCTAAGCTATGTATCAGGTGACTGTCACAGTCATGAGTAACACATGTGGAACTTGAGATCACATGCTGAGTGATAAAGAATTTGCCCACCTGGAAATAACATTTGCGAGCAGCTGTGATATGCTGGGGACCATAGTTTCTTCTGATCTTGAGAGAGATTTCATCTGGCATTGCCATACAGAGCATCTCCACTTCTAATGTACATACCAATGTGGTGGTAGTCTACTTTGCTAGGGCCAGGTGAGTTACAGCTCCTGAATATAACACATCAGTTATTTCATGTTTCATGACTCTATTAGATCACTAATGGGAGTATTTCCTCCATCTCAATATCAATCATAAGCAAAATGTGTGTGTGCACATACAAGCACATAAACACAGGTATGTACTTTGATAAAGTTATCTCTTTGGTCTGTCATCAGTTCCCTATATGGGTTAAGTAAACATGTGTCATTTCTTCCCAGGAAGAGTCAACCTCCTCATACTAGTATGATGTAAAGCAGAAGAAAAAGGATTTCCATTGGAACACAACACACAGGCAAACGTGTGGAAACCACACATTATTTTTGCAACGATAACTCTCTAAAACACGATTTGACTTCCCAAGATACTAATTCAACCTTGGCCTAAACTACTAGACACAAAGCTAATCATGAAACTGACGTTTTCTTGTACTTTTGTTTATACTCATATTGACACCCCCACCCTCACACATGTGTATGCACCCACATGCACGACCTCAGGCAACACTGGCCAGCACCTGCAAACAAACTCAGGACCCTTCATCACAGGGCCCTTCCAGGGAAAATCTGGACATGGTGACAGAAACCAAATATTTGTTAAAACTCACATCGAATTTTCTTTATGTGCTTGTCTATGCATGTTCTGGATTCAGCAAGCTGTTTCTAAATCACCATGAAGTGAAAGGGTGCTTTGGTTTTTGTCATATTTGTTATATCTGAAGTCTCCTTAGCGAGGAAATTCCGACAAAGCTGAACTTTCCCCCTGATTAAAAACACCATTAATCCCCGTCACTTTTATTAATTTAAAGTGATCCAGTGCCCTCTCAACCCCATCACAAAATATTGCGTTTCTTTGTTTAGTACCTGAATATGTTACCCACTGTGCCGAACAGTACAAGCCCCAGAAGCATTTGTATGCCTTTGGCTGTTAAGCCACATGTATTTGAATGCTCTCAGGGAGCCCTGCCTGGATGTCTGTAGATTTATGAGATATCCCTTTATTGTCATCGGCTTGTTTTAAATCTGTGAAAGAATTTAATTCCAAAGCACAATTTATTTTATTAGCAAGTCATGTATTATTTCTATATGATGTTCATGAGTAGCTCAAAAAAGAAACTGGAAACATCATGAATTTTTATTTTTATTCTGTTGATGTCTTTTCCACAATGAGAATCAGATTAGATCTGTAAAAAAAAAAAAAAAAAAAAAAAAAACAGAGTTGAAAATACTTTATTACTGAAAACAGTCAAAGGCTATATGTATGGATAAAAAGTCATTATCCACATTTCTCTAAGGAGGAAATTGAAAATATTGTTATGAAGGATACAGGAAGCTCATACCTCTAACTGTTCTTTATTGACACAAGAAATAATAATTCATACTGATCTTTGTCAGTGATATAACAGATGGTAGTCAAGAGTTCATTTGGAAAGCAACACAAAAAAACCCTCACATTTCTGAACACCTTTTCTCACCATCTACCTAACTTTACTGACGATAATAGATGTGGAGACTATGCCAAGTGGATTATACTCAAAATAAACCTAATAAAATGATGAAGTGTAAAACGTGAATTTCTTCATTTGTATGTAGGTCAATCAAACATCTGCTTGGGGATCTTATTTAATTCATATCAAAAGTTGTGGCAACTGCCCACATTGAGCAGACTTGATAATGAACACTGAAAGGCAGCCATTTCAGATCCTCCTAATGCTCCCAACACACATTTTATTTAGAAAAATAAGTTCCTAAGCACAGAGGGAGGCTCCTGAGAGAGGAGAAGCAGAGCACAGTGTTCTCAGTCGCCACAGCTGTTGGCGTCCTGAGGATAGATGTGCTCTTTCCTGATCTTCCACATCAGCTGGCCCTCCTGTGCCCACTGAGTGCAGGCCAAGCTGCTCTGAGATACACGTTTTTTGTTCTCTCTCTAAATTCTTTCTCCATACATTTCTTCTGCTACTGAGCAGCAGTGGGGTTTGGGGTGCTTTCCAGCAGTGTGCTGTGCAATGGGAGACCAAGGGATGAGACTAGCTCTGTCTCTGGGCTAGCATGCTGCTATGTCATGTTATTTGCTATGGGTTTTGATTTCCCAGGACCTCTCTTACATAGCTAGTCACACTAGGGGATGACAGGCTCTTTTCTAATAATTATTTATCTCTTCCTGATACCAGCCATTCTTTCCCTAGGGATGGAGCCTCTGTTCTTTCAAGAGATCCTCACGAGTCTGATTTTTGTTTGTTTGTTTGTTTGTTTTATGTCCCATTCTCTTTTCTCCACACCTTGAGATGTTTTATGTTTGTTTGTACACTTGTTTTTTTTGTGGTTTCTCCCTTTTATTTTTAATCTCATTTTTCTTCAGAGCAACAATGTTTTGTGCTTTTTCAGTCCTTTGTCTCCGAAGCCTATGCCATTAATTATTTCATAGATCCAAAAATGTATTTATCAGATTCTCTGGCTTTGGTATGACACTCCTCTCTTGGAGGAAAAAGAGTTGGAGGAAGGTCTGGGTTGAAAGAAATGTGTGAGAGTAAAAAGGGTCAGAATGAAACGTCTGGCTAATGCTTCACCATGTGGGTTTGCTATACAGGCTTTATAGTTCTCATTGACATGTTAGAGAAAACCAGGTGCCTATATGAAGGCAAAAACAGGTGTCGGTCACTAGGACACAGCTCCACGGGAAGGGCTCACTTTGTTTACTTGTAAAACCCTCGAGCGGGGCACAACGCAACAGGTGTGCAACAGATGAGCTCTGGTTTCGTGACTGAAGGAAAGTGCCTCATCTCTTATTCAGGTTGAAAATTGTCCTTGTTTCAGAGTGGGCCTGAAAGGAAAGTAAATGAATGAAAACTCTAGCTCAAAACAGAGTTGAAGCTTCGGCAAAGATAATGAATACCTCATTTTGAAAAGGCAACCTTGAAGTGTTGGATACCTCAAGAGGGTTATCATCATATGACTGAGTTCTCTGACAAATATCTAAAATGTGGCAGGTGTTGAAAAATGGAGATTAATGTCCTACAGGTCACAGTCCTTACTGGTTCATTGTGCATGGGTCCATGTGTGACATGTGTTATCTCCTCAGCAGTGTTGGGGGGCAGGACTTGAACACCCATCTCCACTTGAAAAGTGTACCTATTCTTTGCTTCCATTCAAACATATGCAGCAGATAGAGCTGTGTCTAATGAGACATCTGGCTTATAATCAAGTTATTTATTCTACTTGAGTCCTCTTTTCTCTAATTTTAAATAGCCAAGCATGTAATTTATGCATGGAACACATATATTGACAGACACATAGGTGCCAGCCAGTTATAAAGTAGTAAATACATATCAGTACGTCAGTTTCTCAAAAGCCGTTGTATAGAATCTAAAAAGAGAGAGACTGTATGCTGTTATGTGAAGATGAGTATTTGACTTGATCATCTTTTAACCCATTCCATCTAATAAAATAGCTATAGCAAGGAAGTTAGAAGTTAAAAAAAGTAAGTTCCAGGGAAATGTGTTTTATAATATTTATTTGTCTTTAAACTGTTCTATGTCCTCTAAGTTTATCAATGTCCTGAACAACAAACTATTAGCAAGAAGTTAATAATGATGTTTTTAAAAAAATATTTTGATGGTTGGAAGACACTATGTATAAGATAAGATGTTATACTAAGAGCTGTAATTTCAGTTTCTACTTTGGAAAATGGAATAAAAATGCTAGGACTTTGTTTTGAGAGATTATATCTAAAGAATTAATTAAGGAAACAATTAGTATGAAAAGAAGTATTCAATGATAGTATCTAAACAATGTTGGTATCTAGGAGTTGCATTCATCCTTAAGCAAATGACTAGGTACCTTAGGATTTTTTAAATAGTCAAATTACAATGAACAAACTCCATGATATAAAATATTTTTCACAGGATCTATGTAGAATAGTCAAATAAGTACTCTGCGGATGTGCATGCTCAAAATGTTTCTTGAAAAATCCTACCAGTAGCTACAACTTTTAATATCGTGCTTCCCTTGGTGCCTGAATGAAATAATATTTGTTGAGGTTCATTTTTATCTTTTACCCTCAACTTAGTTGTCTTTTTGAATTAGTGGGTTTTTTTTATTATTTAGAACAATATGCTACATGAGTTTTACATTAACTTATTTTATCCTATTCCCTTTCACTCTGTTTATCTTAAAAAGCACACT
The DNA here is from genome assembly GCF_007827085.1 of Peromyscus californicus insignis. Classification (NCBI taxonomy): domain Eukaryota; kingdom Metazoa; phylum Chordata; class Mammalia; order Rodentia; family Cricetidae; genus Peromyscus; species Peromyscus californicus. Next base: position 24,615,106 of record NW_026294436.1, on the reverse strand, counting down.
TGTTAGATGACATATTTGACTCTAAATGCCACCTTCTACAATCTGTTAAGGCCACAACAAGCAGAGAGGCAATGTGTCTTCATGTTTTGGTCAGATGATACAAATGCAATTTTAGCTCTCATAGACTTTACTCAGAAGTCCACCTTAGCCACATTCTTTCCATGAGGCAACAATTTGACAAGTAGTGATGTTTTTAAAAAAAGATTAGATTTCTTCAAAACTATTTATCTAAATAGTAGCTATAGAAAGGGTTAGCAATAAAATGAGCTAGTTCACTAGTTGAATGAAATCAATTATTCTTTGATTTTTTTTCTGCGGGCTGCCATTTACCATTATTGAATTCTGATCAGGAATTTGACAAGCTATTTTCTTCTTTGATTGAAACTTCTCTCTGCAGTGGAAAAGCTCAAAGGAAGTCATATTCTAATCTAAATTTACTGTACCAGGGCCACTGACAAGCCTGGTATCCATAAGGAGTGAAAACATCAAGTTAGAGAATGACTCTGTAGAGTTTACAAGGTTCTAAGTTTGATCGAATCTCCTTAACTAATCCACATAAACTTTGGCAGGATAACAGATTAGCAAATCTGTTTATCTGTATCTATCTATCTACCTATCACCATTCCTATCATGTATCCGTATGTGCTGTATATAAACTGACCTTCTACCGGCCAATGGCATCAAGGTAATACACAAGATCAGAAATGATCTAGTTTAACTAGATGTAACTTGTAGCCCTGAGCTAGATTCCGTATCATTAACACACTTTTATTATTATGTTATTTAGAATTAAGAATGAGAAATAATCCTTTGAAATAGGTATGTTAATTTCATTGAAATCAAATTCCTGTGACCCTCAAGTAAAGTCTGGCAGGAAGGATTAAAAATGGGCTCTTTTTTTTTTTTATCATTGAAATGGGGAATTTTAGTTGAGGGGAACCTGGATCTCCAGGAAGTTCCTCAGAATAACTTGTGGACATTCCCAGGTATGTCTATGTTTCTATTCATCTTTTTAACCAAATATGAATTGTGTTGAAGATTTAGACTACAGCATAAAATATTACATGTTAGCCTTGCTAATTTGCATGTGTGGATCCCTTTTCTCCTCTTCTAATGAACAAATGACCTGGAGGAAAGGTAGCTCCCATTTCTGGTATGGCTTTTGGTTTGAATCTGCATAATGGTCACAGAGACCTAGATATGATATACTAAGTGTTCTCACAGGGCTGGCTTTTAGGATGAAGGCACCTAATGGAACTAGCTTGTTTGACCATTGAAAGACCATTCTAAGCAGTAAAAAATAAGGAGCTGAACATGTACTCTTTTTGAACAAAGAATTATTTATTCTATTTTCCATTAAGTTAATTAAAAGCAGGTATGAGACTGGGGAGATGACTCAGTGGATTAAGAACTTGCTGAGTGTACATGAGAGTCTGTGTTCAGGTCCCCAGAACCCACATAGAAGCTGGGCATGTCCGTGCATCTGTTATCCCAGATCTTCTCTCAAAAGAAGGTGGAGACAAGAAGGATCACCAGTTGCTTGCTAGCCAGCTACCCTGTTTTACACAGTAACAAACCACAAGAGACCGTCTTAAACAAGGGTGTCCTCTGACTTCCATATACACACTGAGGAGGGCTTGCACTTGCATTCATGCACAAGAAAAAGCACACACATGCACGCGCGTGCGCACACACACACACATGCACATGCACAAAGTATGCAGACACATAAAATATTTTAAAAATATAAGCACTAAAATTTGGTATATTTAATTAGAAGATAAAAACCCTATTTTTTTACTAAAAATAATATCTATCTTATAATTCTTCTCTGAGATAAGTAATTCTTTATGTGTTTATATCATGACCACTGATGGTTTCATCATAGGTACAACTATTCAAACAGATGAACACATGGGCACCTATTTTCCATGCAGTTAACTATTGCCTAAAACTAATCTAGGAGCTTCCTAGCAGAACCCCCATAATATCCCTCACACTAAAACATCCCCATAATATCCCTCACACTAAAACATTTTTCACTTTATTTACGAGCCAAGGCACCTGGACACTAATACAATATGTACTTCAAAATATTTGTGAAGATCCTGTGTGGACTTTTGCGCGAGAGGGTCATTTTGTCCTGTTAAAAAGATCTAAGTACTTCAGTCCAGAGACAGGACTCCATTTAGATTAGAACCAAAGAGTATACTGGACTTTAAAAGGAACAAATTGGTATAGTATACTCCAGACAGAAGGGATAATACTATCCAAGGTCAGAATGGGCTACGAAATGGCATCATGAAAAAGAGTTAGGATTGCATTATAGATGCCCCCTGCATATGATTACACTATAAAACCTTTTACTGCTGGTAAGTAGCAATGCCAAACACTCAGAGAAATTATGTCTTTGCCGGGGCAGAACTGGAAAGAATATCATGAGTTTTACAGAACAGAACAGGAAGAGAAACTAGAAGTGGTCAGCGTGGTCAAGGCATCTTTGAGAGGCGTGGTGAATACTGAGAAACAGAGTGTTCAGTGGTTAGATCACTCCATACAAGCAATCCTACCTGGCCCTTAATTATAGATTCACTTTATGTAGTAATGGAGCCTAACGCTGTTCATAGCATCTGAAGTGCTTCAAGGGGTTGGTACTGGATACCACCCTGGGGGAGTTCACAGTACTATCAAACCCAAGTGTAAGAAAAGACTTGGGATGAAGAAATCTGTTTGACTGCATCAGAACAAGCCCCCAAATGCGGGAGGAAACAGCAGCTGACATATTGGCAGCTGTGTAAGAAGACTCTATTGATGAGAAAAACTAGTATTCTATGGCATATACATGCGCTGTTGATTATGGCAGTAATAAACACCAACTCATGCTTCCACCTGTTGCCATGACAGCCGTACATCAACATTTTCTTGCTGCGCCCATCACTGTCAGTGTGTAGAGATTTGGGAGAGACGATCATTTTCTTCATAGCAGACTTTCAAACCAGGATATATTTTGACCTAGAAACATTTCTATTCTAACCTGATTGAGTTGAAACTATGTGGAAACACACTAAAAATAGATACTATAAAGGCAATATATATATGTATGTATCAAGAACATTAATGCCAGAAGCAAGATATGGTATATAAATTGACATTAAACTTTAGTAATTATTTGATTTTGTGCAAAATAATTCAAGTTAATTTAGTGTTTTAAAATAAGTAGTTAAAACAATGATTTCTAAAGATTGTATTAAATCTTTTTTTTAAGGAACCTGAGTATAATAATAATAATTTGTTTCTTGGGTAGTAATTAATATGGAACATTTTTATTTTAAGTAAAAAAATTTCAACATGTGAATAATGGTTTCATATTTTTTATTTTCCTAGAATAAATAAAAATCAGATTTCTCCCAATTCTTATAATAAACTCTAAATTTATATCTTCATATTTTTCAGACTAATTTGATTTTCTCTTTGGGGGGGCTGTAGTTCCTATTAAAATAATACATTTACCAATAAAATGTATAATTTACATTCTGGTGTTAAAACTTGATGTAGGTTAAGAAACTAGATAAGTAACAAAGCATTTTCACTTTGATTTTTAGAAAAATGCAAAGAATTCCGTTTTCTAGAGCAGCAGCCCCAGTAACTACCTTAAGAGGGAACTTGAAACAGAAAAGGGTTTGTTTTCATTTGGGGTATTATCTGCAAGCGTTTGACAGTTGTGCTTTTAGGATCCGATGAAAATTGTTCATTCAAGGTCAAGTCCTGTGAGACGTTATCAGTCTGCACAGCCCAGTGAACAAATGTTTGTGAGGCTCGTCCTGAATGCAGCTTCTGTGGAGAGGTGGAAGTGGTCAGAAACCGTTGAAACAGTGGTTGAGAAGGTAGCTTTGTGGGCACTGATGGGAAACAGTCGTTAGAGGAAAGCTTCTTCACCACACAGGAAACAAAAACTCTTGAAAGTGTCCAGCTGTGGAAGAAGAATTTAGATAGATAACATTTTAAAACCAGAGCATGCACTAAACTGGTCGTGACCAAGAACGGGCGAAATGGGGGGCTGCAGGTTGACTTGTGAAGAGTAGGTTTTAGCATGTAGGATCTTCTCAGTACTGCACTTTGAGGATCAGGCGCTTCCACGTCTCTCCAGTGAAAAATGCTTTAAAAAGAGACATTTCTTCGTATATAAAATCGGGTGGATCTCAACAGAAGCTCAAAGAAGCGTTTTAACCAAAATCATGTTTTATACATTGAATGTAACTTTTACTAGAAGCCTTAGAATGGAAATGTTTATGTTGACGTTAACAATACACCAGCACTGAACAGAAATTGAGAGAATAGAATGTTACAAGACTAACAGTGGGAGAAAAACCACACTTTCATTTGCCGGGAACTGACACACTTCTGTGATTGCAAATTGTTGGGAGACATCTATGATCTCGGGAATTCTGTTCACAGGGTTCAGGTTTGGAACCAGTTTTTGTGATTTTTAACTTACTTCTTTTTTGTCTGTTTCTTTAGTTCTCATTTCTGCTTTTTGTGTGTGTGTGTCTTATTTTGGTCTGAGCCTAGACTCTAAAGGCTGAGATATCGAGGCAGTACCCTGCCACCCCATCCCCGTCCCATTTCTGTTTTTGTTTCCTTCTTCTGGTGTTTCATAGACATCCTCCACATATCTTAGTCTATGGAAATACCCTCTCCCATAGGTCTGGTTTTGTTCATAACTATGTTTCTGCTGTTATTGTTATTAATGTCATCTTACAGTGTTTTGACATTGCCTTAGAGTCAGTTTATGTTGAACACTGAAACTAGATATACTCCAGCAATAAAATTGTGACTGCAAATCAAAATTTTACCCACATGTAAAATCATTTTTTTTGCTTTGGAATGTATATGAGAAAGAAAACAGTGAAGTAGAAAAATGGATAAAATTTTAAAGCAAAATCTTTAAGAACATGATATATTTGTCCATCATTAGTTTCTATGCATCTAATGCATTTATGTTTAGTGTGTTGGTAACTTCTTTAAGCCATTCAGGTGTTACTATTGGGGTAAATCTCACACATTTGGATCTGCCATTTCCTAATTTGAGAGCTTGAGCACATACAACAGCTGCTGCCAGATGTGTTCTTTTCCCTCTTGACTGCTTCTTGAGGACCATTTTCTCGTGCTACAGTCTAGCAAAAACTTAGCCAAGCTGGCATTTCAGCTTGAATCAAAAAATGTAAGTGAAACTTTCCACACTCTTTTCTCCTTCTCACTGGTCTAAGTTCTTCAGGAACATGAGCGTCCATCTGTACACCTGCCTGGTCCATCTTTTCATTTTTCACGTTCACAAAGCCTGGCTCCCTTCACCTCTGGGTTCTCTTTCAGGTACTATCACTGTCCCAATTATTTATTGAACATAAGAAAATCAGCCTTTTTATCCTTCTTATATGTACTTGAAAAGCTTCCCAGACTACAAGGAAGAAAGAATTTTTTTGTATGTATGAAAGGACTCTGATTGCTTATAATTTAACCTATTTTTTAGTATACTGTGATAACAAATAAAACAGTTCACATCCCTCCATTTTGGATCAGTAGTTATTTCTATTCTTCAAGTCCAAAAGGAATAAATACAACCATCTCTAAATAAATAACAACTAAAATAAAACGGACAATGAAAGAAACATTGAATTTTTACAACTGTTTAAACAATTTACCAAAAAAGTAAAAACTGTAAAAATTAAAATAAAAAGCATAAACTAAACTAAAGTAACCCCAAAAGAAACCATAAACTTTGCTGTATCTATTTTCATATTTATTTAATTTTAAAAAATCCTCATCCAGTCTTGATATGAAGGTTTGTGCCTAGTGCTATTGCATCTTGTTATGCTGGGTTTGGTTGACATCCCTGGGTGGCCTGCTCTGGAAAACGGAGGCGAAGACGATCTGGGGGAGAGAGGAGGTGGGAGGGGATGGGAGGAGTGGAGGGTGGGGAGGCTGCGATGTGGATGTATTGTATGAGAGAAGAATAATTTTTTAAAAAAACTTTCCATTTTGAAAACTTTGAGTCAATAATACCTTTCATAGTTGGAAGCTTCATGTGAAAAATGTTGGTATCTACTGACATTGGAAACCCAGAGTTTAAGCCTCCTGCCTACAACTTCACCATCTTACCTTAAGGTATAATGAGGAGCAGTATGAAGTATGCAAACATTTATTAGCAAATAGGCAAATAAAGCCTCCCCCAGCAAATGTAAAGTAATCTCAACTTTTTGGCCTTTCAAGGCTGAGACTTGACTAAGAAAGAGTGACTTAGAAATGGCTTCAGAGACATAGAACTGATTCTCCTGTAAATACTTAGGGTGTCTCTAACATTTTCTGCCAGCCCATATCCATATTGTTCACAACTCCTTTGGTACTATTCTAGAGGCTAATGCTGTATTAGAATTTCAGAGTTAATGCTGGTTCCTTGCCCAATAAGCCACCATGATGGCCATAAATATTCTTATTTTGCAGAAAAGAGTGTGTTGGTATCAGTGGAGTTGGGTAAGTTTTGGTTGCAAGATTTAGATGCCCACATGACCACCACATAGGCCAGTTTCAGACTATGAAGGTTTGTGATTTTAAGGATATTTGGACATGGCTCTAATCTTTTAATCAGTTGTATCCTCACAGTATTTTTTTTTTTTTTGGTGACCTACACAAAAATCATGAAAACTGTATGCTGAGCAATTCCTTTTGTCGGAAATATTTCTCATGCTATATTTTAAAAGCGGTTCTTCTATGCATCCCTCTTTGGTCCCTTTTGTTATCTAGCCTCTCTGGGACTATGGATTGTAGGTTGGTTATCCTGTACTTTACTCCTAATATCCACTTATGAGTGAGTATGTACTATATTTGCCTTTCCAGGTCTAGGTTATCTCACTCAGAATTATTTTTGTAGTTCCATCCATTTACCTGCAAATTTCATGATGCCGTTGTTTTTTAGTGCTGAATAGTACTCCACTGTGTATATGTACCACATTTTGCTTATCCATTCTTCGGTTGAGGGGCATCTAGGTTGTTTCCAGGTTCTGGCTATTATGACCAACAGATAGGGAGTCTGCATGGGACTGACTTAGGCCCTGTGCATGTGTGTGACAGTTGTGTAGCTTGGTGTCTTTGTAAGGCTATTAACAGTGAGATCAGGATCTGTTCCTGGCCCTAAGCTGGGTTTTGGGAACCTGTTCCCTATGCTGGATTACCATGTCCTGACTTGATGCAAGTGGGGGGAACCCTGCCTTAACTCCATGTGCCAAAACCCATGGGAGGCCAGCCCCTTTCTGAATGGAGATGGAGGAGGAGTGGGTGGATGGGGAGGGAAGTAGATGAGACGGAATGGGAGGAGAGGAGGGAGGGGAAACTGTGGTTGGTATGTAAAATAAAGGGAAAGATGTTAATAAAAAATAAAAGCTGCTTATAGGCAAGGGGAAAAATAAAAGTGGTTCTTTTTAGGATAGCTATAGAAGAGCTAGAAAAGAGCCTGTGTATTTCAAATTCTTTTTTTCAACATGCCTCCCCCACCCCTAGAGTTTAAGTTCTGTCAACTGAAGCCCTTGTTTCAAACAGGTAATGGTTCATGATGTTGGTGGCCTGCCCTCCATGTGCTCTGTAGTTTTCTGAGTGCCTTTCATTAAAACACTCACAAGCAGGATGGGCTGAGCTGTCCGTAAAACAAGTTAGTTTAGCCATTTATATTTCCATGTTCTCTCTCTCTCTCTCTCTCTCTCTCTCTCTCTCTCTCTCTCTCTCTCTCTCTCTCTCTCTCTCTCTCTCTCTCTCCATCCCTGTGCCATCCATAGCTGATCTTTGGAGATTGTTTTACTTACCACTTACCTGGGAGCAGATAACAACTCTTCTCATCTATGATTATTTGTTTCTTATTAAAATAATATAATCATAACACAAGCACAAAAATATGATCACAGGTGGATTTCATTCTGAATTTACTAATATACAAAAATAAAACAATTTGCATTAGACATTTATTTTTGTGGTGTTAAGTATCAAACCCACAGCCTCACACATGCTAGGCAGGTCCTCTGCCACTTGTCCACATGCCCAATCCTGTACTATACATTCTAACAGTACATCCTTAGAGCCCACTTGTGGTTTAGATATGTGTTTTGAATTTTTATTGCTTATTAGCTTTTTACACTTTGTGATTGAGACCAAGGACACCATAGAGCTTTAAATATGATAGAAATGGGAAATTTTTGAAGGCAGAATAGGCCAGAATAGTAGAGGACAGAGAATTTTATTTGGTTTTATAAAAATGAAGATTTGGAATTTGAGTATGTTAGAAAATGGAAGAATAAACTGGAAAACAACTAAAAGTGGGGTAAAGGAAATGCAGACTTAAAGATATACAAATCTGTCAACCCAAACACAGAATGGAAAAGGTAAGTTAAGCAGATTGACTCTTGCTAGCATGAATTAAAATATATGTGTATAGATAATCACATGTATAAGAAAGAGAGAGAAAGAGACCACAAGAAAGAATGAACTGTCAATGTATGAAAAAAAAGGAATCAAACTGTTCACTGTTCATGTAATTTCCTATAAACTAAATCCAGTACTTTTGCATGAATCGAAGTCATTAACAATCAATTCTATATCTTTTTTTAATTTATTTTAATTTATTTTGCAATACAATTCAGTTCTACATATCAGTCACAGATTCCCTTGTTCTCCCCCCTCCCGTCCCCCTCACCTTCCCCCCAGCCCCCCCCCATTCCCATCTCTAGACCTACCTGGACTGAGTCTACCAGGTTGACCTCAGTCTGTGGGGAAGGCTTTGCCCTGGAGGAGATGGGAATTCTATATCTTTTTTTAGTATTCCTTCTAACAATTTGTATTGGGTTGCAGCTCAGTCCATTCATTGCATATGTTGCTTTGTAGTGCAATCATGCTAATATTTAGACACATCCTTTCGCGGTCAGGACTGCATTGCTGTGTAATGACTGATAGGCTTAAATACACACTGCGACTGAAGAACTGGTCAGACTATATATTAACAGTGATATCTCTAATTGCATTAAATATCACAATTTGTGGCATTCTATGCAGCATACTCTCTTTAAAAAGGAAAGTATTTTAAGTATTTAGTATTGATGTGAAAATTACAGAAATTCTTTGACAATCCAGTTGCTTGCCTCCTCACAATCTAAATGGGAAACAGAGTCCAGGAGGAGACATTTGAAAACAAAGATTAAAAAAATTACCTAGGACCCACTAGGTCTTGCTACTGCCCCACTGATATAAAAAAAAATGAGACATGTCGTGGTTGGATTTTGATTTTTAAATCTTACTTATTATGATACAATTTAAAATAACATTTCACAGATGCATGGAGTCTCTTACCTATAAATAACTCGATCAGATTTGACCACATTAAAAGAAAATCTTGGTCTATGCTCTTCACAAACTTTGGCTACTTTGAAAGTCTTTAAGAGAAAAGTTGAGCCTCAAATGTGATAAACAAATACTGCTATATGAAACTTTTATTATTTTAATTGGTTGATATTACCCATCTAAAGACTACAGCAAGAATCCAAATTCAGCCATGTATCTCTCCATATATAGAGAAGTTTATGAACAAGAACATTTCTGAAAGGGAAGGTATGATAACCCAGCTTGAGGGTTTGTGCCTGATCTTATTACATTTTGTTGTGCCTTCTTTGGTTGATGACACTGGGAGGCCTCCTCTTTTCTGGAGGGAAATGGAGCAGTGAATCTGGGTAAGAGGGAAGGTATGGGGGGAAAACTGGGAGGAATGGAGGGAGGGAAGGCTGCAGTCGGGATGTGTTGTATGAGACAATAATAAATAAAAATATAAAAAGGAAACCAAATAATAAATAACAAAATATTTGAAAATTCAATAAAATTATAGATATGAGAAACATAAGAAATCCTAAAAAATCATAATCATTATCATGTATGTATATATACATCTCTAATACATATACTTATTAAATTCATTACAAAATTAAATGCATTACAAAATTTTGTTAAAATTATCTGTGATGGTTAGCTTCAAATGCCAACTTTTTAGACAATATAGGGTTACCTAGGGAGGGAATCGCTATGAAGGACTGCCTATATTGGGTTGGCCTGTGGGCATATTTATGGGGTGTCTTAGCTAGGGTTTCTATTGCTGCAATGAAACACCATGACAAAAAAATGTAAGTTGGGGAGGAGAGGATTTTTTTGTCTTACACTTCCACATCACTGTTTGATATTGAAAGAAGTCAAGACAGGAACTCAAAAACAGGCCAGAAATCAGGAGGCAGAAGCTGATGGAGAGTTTAATGGAAGGGTGCTGCTTACGAGCTTGCTCAACCTACTTTCTTATAGAACCCACGACCACCTGCCCAAGGATGGCACCACCCACAACTGGCGGTCCTCCCCTAAGCAATCACTAATTGAGAAAATGCCTTACAGCTGGATCTGATGGAGGCACATTCTCAATTGAGATTCTCTCATTTGAGATAACTCTAGCTCAGTGGTTCTCAAACTTTCTGATGCTGTGACTCTTTAATACAGTTCCTCATGTTGTGGTGACCCCCAACCAACCATACAATTATTTTCATTGCTACTTCATAACTGTAATTTTGCTACTGTTATGAATCATAACATAAATATCTATATTCTCTGATGGTCGTAGGTGACCCATGTGAAAGGGACATTCAACCCCATGAGACTCAAAGGTTGAGAACCACTGCTAGCATGTGCCAAGTTGCATTAATAAGTTAATAGATATGAGTAGATGCAGTCCGCTGTGGGTAGTACTCTTCCCTAGGCAAAGCATCCTGAACTGTGTAAATGGAGAAATCCAGCTAAGCCCAAACAAAGAGACAGGCATGCGTTCTTTTATCTGTGATCTTGACTGTGGATGTGATGAGACCAGCTGTTTAAAGTTCTTGCAAAGCTTGATTAACAACAACAATGGATTGCAACCTGGGATTGCAATCCAAAATAAACCCATTTCCACCCCAAGTTCCCTTTTTCAGGATATTTTTATCACTATCTAGAATAGAAATTGGTACAGAGGCTGTGATAGACCTGACCATGTGGCTTTTATGCCTTGGACTGTTTTTTTGTGAGAAGAACATGGAAGCATTGGATACTTTAGTCTGGATAAGCCACTGAATGCCAGAAGTAAAGCCTAATGGAATGTTTTAGTAAGAATTTGGGGGATAGAAATGATGAGAGAAGTGTGGACAGTTGAGGCTCAGTTCATGTGGGTTTTAGAGAGGAACAAAGACCAAGAAGAAAGGGGTTTCTGTTCATGGGATATGTTGGCTAAGAATCTGTGATCAGGCTGAGGCTGAAAAGCATCTCTTATTGTTTGGGAGATAAAAACCACTGAACTGAGGCCTTCTGCGCTTCATTGGGATGATAGGTTAGGACACAGAAACTGATACAGCTGTGGTCCAAGGTGTCCAGGCAGCAGAATCTGGCAGTGCAAATCATCTATGTACTACTGCTTTTGAAGGTATGAGTATTAGAGTGATGAAGAGCAGCCGAGGCTTGGCACAGGGTGATGTTTGGAATCACCATAGAAATGCTATGAGAAGCCATGGTGAGGATCTATGAAGGTGAAGCCTCAGTTGCAATGGAGACCCTAGGAAAGTGGAGCTGTCTCGACCACAGGACTTCTGCTAATGCACTGCAGGTGTACAGTGGAACCTAAATCCAAGAGAGAAGATGTGTGTGCTAAAGTTGACGGACCTAGAGAAGTAGGTCTACATAAGCCCTTTAGAGCCCAGAAGAAGAGTCCCCAGGTGAGGGACATTGGTCTAGAGGGATTTGACATTTGGTCTGCTGGGTTTGATTTTGTCTTGTTCTGATTGTTGGTATTAAGACTGTTTTTTTTTTTTCTTTCATTTTTCTTTATTAAGAAATTTTCTATTCATTCCTAGTGTTTAATCTATGACAGCACATGTTGGGTGTAGATATATATTTTTAATTTTATAGGAGCCCATAGTTGACAAACTTTGGACTTTCAAAAAGTCTTTGGACTTCTAAAATTGAACTGTGTTTTTTTTTAGTATTATAAATATTAAAGATGAAACTTCTGGAACACAGAGTTTAAAATCATGGATATAAATAAAATGATATATTTATATATCAAGTTGTCAAAGGATGGAGTGTGATGCTTAACTTTAGTTATCAGCTTGTCATAATTTAAAATCATGTGGGAAGACAGTCTCAATGAGGGTTTGTCTACACTGGGTTGGTTGATGGGCATGTCTGGGGGGACAATCTTAATTAAGTTCATTGATCTGGGAAGGAGGCATCATTCCCTAGGCAAGGGTGACTGAAGTGTGTAAGTAAGAACTGGAGAATCAAGCCAAGCACAAGCAAGCAAGTGAACGTGCATGCATTCATCTCTCTGTTCTTGACTCTGACCAGATGTGTACGATTCTTGCCTTGGAATTCCCCACAATCATAGATTATAACCTGGAATATAAGGTGGAAAAAAACAAAAAAAAAGAAACAACATAAACACACAAACAAAAACTCATTTCTCCTCTAAGTTTTCCCCAGGGATATTTAACCACACCAACAAGAATGGAACTAAAACAGTCTTTTTAAAAAAAGAAAAAAAAGTTGTTTTAAAGCCCCAAATCTGTTCTTTTTATATTTAATTAGAATGTTCATACTACTCCATAAGTGGGGTTAGGCTTAGAATGATGCCAAGTATTCATATAGTTAGAAATAATAATTTCATAAAATTTTAATATTTGTAAGCATGTGCTATGAACACAGTGTTTTAAAAGAGATGCATTTTCTATTTTAAAGGTTGGACTGCATTTGTTTCCACTGACTATGGAACATCTTTCAGTTTCCACTGAGATGAAAAATGGATCTTTTGCCTATCACTAGAGGAGACAGGAAACACGAAGGTTCTTTCTAGAGGAAATGAACCTTAGGTCTCAAGATCATAGAAACTGATTTGTAATGCATTATATGCCAGGTTATGTAATGGAACACACGTGAATAGATCCCTATCAAGTTACTAGCAGACACAGTCCATTATGAAATGCATGTCACCTATGCATTTTCGTGTAGACTGAGGTTGTAATGTCACTGCTGCTGCTCACGGTAGCAATGGTACTTCGGGTGCTATGTCCAATATTCCAGCTGGTTAAAATACATGGCCAAGAAGCACCTAATGAAATAACTGCAAAGACATATCCATGCTGAACTCAATTTTAATTTATTAGTCAAAAATTTTCAATATTAGTTTTTAATAACACAAGATGAGAGTATGGAGCGGGGAGGAATTCCTAATCTAGAGGCCCCTAATAAAGATTCCCACTGAATATGCATCTCTATAAAACAGTCATTTGGAACCATCGGCATCGCTGAGGAGCGTGCTGACAACGTCCTGTGAGGAGAGTGAAGTGCAGAAATTCTATATCTGAGACAAATTATGCATTTTTAGTTCGGAATGTCTTTTAAAAATTGATGAAATAGAAGAATTGAAGTTTTTCTTGTCAAAGTTCTTAAAGATAAATCACACAAATAAATTAAAATAAATTAAAGATAAATCACACAAATATTAAAATTGTTTTTAGAATACCAAATTATTTCCTGAACACTGATGTTAACTTGACAGTAATTAAATAGTTTGTATCATACGGGAGATACAATTGCGACTCACCAGAGGAGTGTATGAAAGATGGGTCTGCCCTGGTTCCTCACGTGGCTTGCTGCTGATTCATTAAGCACGTCTCCAGATGGCCCTGGATTCTGGTGAGGGTGCCTTGAGCTAGCAAATCAGGCACAGACAAGACAGTAAACAAGAGGCACGGAGTCTTTCATGATGCCAACATTGTGAAAATTATTTGCCCTTTTCAGATAATAGACATGGAAATGACTGGAGCAACACTCATCTTTAGTCACTCGTTATTTTTTAATGACATTTTAATCAATGCGCCATGAGAACTGCAGTAGAAAGGGAGACTGGGCTTGCTACACTTAATTCCTCAGCTCTGTGTCTGATGAATTGTCCATCTTTTCCAGCCAGATTTCTGATAGAGTTTCTCCAGAGAGCCCACACACATCTAAAAACTTCCTGACGATGACTTTTCATTTCCCACTATCAATGGCACTACTTTTGGCAAAAATCTTCCTAAGGATACAACCTAAAGTCATTCAGAAGCACACAAAGGCTCCTATGGCAGTAACTTGTAAACAGGCCAGAGCATGAATGTACCTGGGGCATGGTGAGACAATGTCGAAAATTGGCTTCTCTGTACTTTTACTTAAGTAAGAATTTATAATGGCTTTTCCTAACCATAGATAAAAAGTTAAGACATACTATGTATGATTAGTATGAAGTATGGATTATGCCTAATTATTTTGCTAGTAGAGAAAAAAATAAAATTATGAGCTAGACTTAGTATTATTCTATGTTCAAAGCTCATACAGTGCCTTTTTTGTAATATCTTCAGTAAATATTAATGAATATCAATGAACCAATGGTAAGTGTTGACAAATTCCTGTATTTCTTAGCGGGAGATTCCTCCAGACTTTTTACAAATTCTGATGTTACATGATGCAAAATATTTACACAAATAATTATTCAATTTTTTTCAAGAGTTAAAGTAGGGAATCAAATTTTCCTTTTAAAAAAAAAGTACCTTGTTACTTGTGCATTTTGATTGGAATAAATTCTCTGTTCTTGTCACCAGCTTCCTCTTTGTCATTCAAATGCAATCAATTATTGTTTACATATCTCTTCATTAAAAACAAAAACACTGAAAGCAAAGTTTAATCACCTATGCGTTGTAGTAAAATATTTTATAATAAAATTGGAGATTGGAGTCTACCATATTTATCAATTCCAGCTGTTCTGTAAATATTTTTTAAAGGTAGAATAAGCAAAACAGAGAAGTTGGCTGTGCTGTTACTATCAGGATGCAGAATGTTTGAGAACCTGAATAATTGCTTTGCAGTTAATCATGTATGTGATTAAATGTGCACATGGGCACATGAATGTCAAGTAACCATGAATGGTAATCAGGGACAGAAGACAAGGCCAACTGTGTACTGCTTGCTAGATTGTTTACTTTCAAGGCCACTCAATCTCACAAAAAAATGTCTTATACCAGGGAAAGTACGCATAAATTGGAACAGATTAAACATGCTCAGAGCACTGGCTATGGGAGCCTTTCCTGCATTTGTTCTTCCAGGATGAGGTTTCTGTGTCTAGAGCAGTAGTTCTCAACCTTCCTAATGTTCTGACCCAGTAATACAGTCCCTGATGTTGTGGTAACCCCCAACCATAAAATCATTTCATTGGTAATTTATACCTGTAATTTTGCTAAAGTTAGGAATCGTAGTGTAAACATCTGATATGGAGGATATCTAATATGCAACCCCTGTGAAAGGGTCATTTGACCCCTCCAATGGGGTTGAGAACCACTGGTCGAGAGCAATGGTGAGCACTTCCCTGTTCTTCTCTTTACATAGTCCATCTCCTTACTTATCTCTGTCACACCACTATGTTATTTGTGGCATCCCTACTGTTTGTGGAATGCCATATGTTGGAGGTCTGTATCTCACTGCATTTTCTACCACTTACTAGGATATTCAGGCAGAGAATAAGACACAAAATGTATTTGAAATATAATAAACAAATACATGAAGACAAAGAAAATTACCAGAAAGTGATATGGTCTTTCAATTAATTATCTAATTAGGTGTCCCAGTTTCTGTATTTGGGAAGCCATACTGTACCATGCCTTGAAATAAATGACTAGGATGTAGAAGACCTCAAGCAGAGCTGTGCAAATCTCTCACCGTCAATATCTGAATGGTGTAGGGAGAAAGGCTGTACTATATGTACGAGTCTTGGCTTTTATTTTCCTGAATTTTCTTTCCCTAGACTACAGCAGGAGCTCAAACTTCAGGGACCTTGGCAAGCATTGGTGCTTGCTGAAGTACTGTACCAGTTAAGGACATTGGCCTAACACAGAAGCCATTCATTTCTTGCTCTTCTCAGAGTTCACCACAGGTCAATATGGTAGTATATCTTCAAAGACCCAGATTTCCCAATCTCTTTCCTCCATCGCCTTAATGGAATCCTAAGCACCTGGTTAGTAATGTGATAGGAAAATGCTCAACAGGACATACAGGTGTTGAGAGTTCAGGTCTGGAAATAGGTACACAGAATTTTTCACACTCCATAGGCCCACAAGTTTATGTGCTCAGGATAAAGACTCTGGGAATGAATCTGTCAGTGTGCCTAGGAAAGGGAAAAGAATATTAGTGGTGAGCACAGTAATTCTCATTCACAACTGGTAATATCTCCAGATAAAACGATGCTTGCAGTAAGACTATCCAAACCTCACACTGTTTAGGAGTTTTGTTAACACTTATGTGTCACTTCCAAGTTTAGAAAAGAAAGGAAAATGGGAGAATAAAGAGAAGAAATGTACAATCTGACTAGTGGCAGATAGTAGCTGTTGTTCTGATGCATAAGAAAATAAACTTTAGTTCTAAGTCCTTAAGGAAAAGGTGGAGTAAAGATCCTGGAAGCAAGTTCCTCACAGGTTGATGGCTATGGAAAGATGTAAAGTATTTTATAAATAAGTGTGTTTATAACTAATTATGTATATGAGCAACTGTGTGAGTATATGTATCTTCTCAGAGGTTGCATACATCTTATCTTCAGAAAAGCATGGCAGTGTTCTCCAGATGAGAAACCAGCACTGGAATGAACTTCAACTCCCACTCAGAAACAGCTCTTTATTCCCTTCCAGTCTGGCGCCCCCGAGTCTAATATTTCTCCTTGAGTTCTTTATTCTTCTTTGTCTGTGGAAGAAAAACTGTGTCCCCTGAAGGCATTCTCACAGGGTTAAAACAACAGCTAGAGGTCCTCAACAGGACTCATGGGTGGTTGGACTCTCAAAGGCAAGCAGAGGCAATAAAGATGTTTTGTGGTTTAGGGTTCATGTCTCGTCTTTGCTTTACCCAGGCTATGGTGACAGTCGGGGCTTCAAAAAGAGCTGGTTGCATTGAAAGTTTCCCAGACATCTGGACAGCTAGATAGAGTTAGGGAGAATGTCATCTGTTAGTAAATCAACTCAACAGCCATCTGCTGTACGCACCTTCCTCTGCTGAGTGACCTAATGAATGCAGTAGTTTCTTCTAACGTGGGATAATTCACTTTCCCAAAGTCTGCCATCTAACTCACTGTTTCATATTTATAACTTTCCTATAAGATTTCTCAAACTTACACGTATTATAAATTGGCCTGTAAAAATGATAAGGTATTTTAACACCCTATATAGCTTAGTTAAACCTTTTAATTGACATGTATTTGTTCTGTGTTTTCCTTCATATACCAAATTTAAGGGTGTAATTTAAGCATGACTCAAAGCAAGAGAAAAGAACTCTACAAGTAAGTATTCATTTGTGCAAGTGTTTTCATACAGAGGAAGTCAAGAGAAGTTATCAATGCCAGACAGGCCACTAAATTCAGCCATCTCTCTTAGATCAATACTATTACATTGTCACCCTGATGATCTAAAATTATATGGCTATAAATTTAGTGCACTATATGAACATTAAGCATATTGTAAATAACAACATAGAAAATAATATTCAATGTACATATTCCACAATCTAATGAAAATTAACTTACATTTCATTTACTTTAAAATACTTGTAGGTTAGTTATTAAATTTTCCTATACAAACCCCTTTGTCACTTTGTATTTCTTGTTGACTGAATCACTCTGATATTTCTATAACATTAAACTTAACTATTAAAGGCTATTAAGAATGTATCACAATAAGTAACAAATCCTTATTGATAGGTTATGTTTCAAATATTACAATTATAATTTAGAAAACTGCATGCTGATAATTATAATGCAGCACAGGTCATTTTATTTTATTTTTTTATTATTTTTAATTTATTTTTGGCAACTTCCTACATCTATCTAATATATTTTGGTACACACACACACACACACACACACACACACACACACACACACACACCACCTCTCTTACCCCTCTTATTCACTCTGGATCTCTTCCTCTTTTCAACAAATCCCCTTCCTAGTTTTATGCCTTTTAAAAAATTACTGAGTTTAGCCGGGCGGTGGTGGTGCACGCCTTTAATCCCAGCACTCGGGAGGCAGAGGCAGGCGGATCTCTGTGAGTTCGAGGCCAGCCTGGGCTACCAAGTGAGTCCCAGGAAAGGCACAAAGCTACACAGAGAAACCCTGTCTTGGAAAAAAAAATACTGAGTTTAATTAGGGTTGTTTTCATGATCATGGATATAAGATTATTCACCAGTGGCTACACCACCCAAAAAAAAATGACTTTTTCACCCCCCAACATCCATTAACTGCTAATAACTTCTCAGCCAGGGGTGAGGACTCATGAATGCATACTGTATCCATGTGGGAAGGTTCAGGGGCTTGATCTTGTCCCGGTTTAGCTGAGGGTAAAGCAAAGTTTCTGTGAGTTAATGAGTCCAACAGCCATGACATATCCAGAAGACACTACATAGCAGACCTCCTCTGCATCAGCGTGCTCAGAGAATCTCTACACACAACATAGCATCCCATAACAACCAAGAAAAATCTCCTGACTAATAATTCAAAAACAAAAATCGGTGTTTCTTTCTCTGATTTTTTTTTTTTTTTTTTTTGGTTTTTGGAGACAGAGTTTTTCTGTGTAGTTTTGTGCCTTTCCTGGAACTCACTCTGTAGACCAGGCTGGCCTTGAACTCACAGAGATCCACCTGCCTCTGCCTCCCGAGTGCTGGGATTAAAGGCATGTGCCACCACGGCCCGGCATCTTCTTTCTCTGATTCTTTATGACAATGTTCCTGTGACAACCCCCAAACTTGTAGAACCTGTCATGTAAATAATGCCCTGATTTGATATTGTTATTTCGACTCTGTTCTCATTTGTCTACTGAATAGATTTGGTGCACTTGAGAAAAGAGAAGGCCAAATGACAGCACCGTTAGGAGCTCAATTTAAGTTAATTGCAGAGATAATTTTCTAATGGGTCCAACATGGTATCATAAAAATGTTTCATTAAGTGAAAAAAGAGGCGATAGTTCTTTCAGGTGTTTCCATCAAGCTTGAAATTATGCAGCTCCAATCTGTGTCTTTTTGTACACACTAGCCATGACATTAGGTGAGTTACTTAACCAGGAGTTATTCCTCGATTGAAAAGTTTGTTACATTTGATAATTGTAGCTAGAGTTTTCCTGCCTGGCCCACAGTCAGGACAAATCTCTCTCACCTTCCAGTCCCAAGCCGCTCAAACCCGATCAAGTAAACACAGAGATTTATATTGGTTACAAACTGTATGGCCGTGGCAGGCTTCTTGCTAACTGTTCTTACAGCTTAAATTAATCCATTTCCATTAATCTATACCTTGCCACATGGCTCATGGCTTACTGGCATCTTTACATGCGGCTTGTCATCATGGCGGCTGGCAGTGTCTCTCTGACTCAGCCTTCCACTTCCCAGCTTTATTCTCCTCCTTGTCCCACCTACACTTCCTGCCTAGCCAATGGCCAATCAGTGTTTTATTTATTGACTAATTAGCAACACATTTGCCATATAGAACATCCCACAGCAGATAATGGTGAGGATGATAATTGTACTTTAATGTTTATTGCTCCTGCTATTTTTAAAGTTATGTTATAGTTAAAGCAGAGCACTTGGAGCCGGAGAGATGGCTCAGCTCTTAAGAGCACTGCTGCTCTTCCAGGGGACTCTACTTTGATTCCTAACACACTACATCATGTCTCACAATCATGTAGAACTCAAGTTTCAGTGATCTGATGCCCTCCACAGGCAGTGAACACACATGGTACACAGACAGACAGACAGATAGGACACTCATACACGAAAAAATATACATAAACTATTTTTCCTTTCATTGAAAATAGATTGTCTTCTCATACAATATATCCTGATTATAGTTTGCCCTTCATCTACTTTTCCCAATTCCTTCCCAATTCCTTAAAATACTTTTAAAAGTTAAAAATAGTACTATTTCCTAAAGTTTTCATGGAGAGGGATAAGCCTCAGAATAGAGGACTGCTCATATTTACTTTAGTACTTATTATAAAGACATTTGCAGTAAAAGGGAGCAAATAGATCAATAGTCTACAGAGTCCAGAATAGAAAGACAGGTCAAAGAATGAGGAAATATTGCAAAAAGAAAATAAAGTCTAAGAGATATTTTAGCACTTTATTCCTGATAAAGAACTGTTATTCAAATATTCATGGTCTCAAAACGCAACAGGAAAATGAATAACAAAGTTAAAAAGACTTAGCAAACACAAGACAAAGGAGATAGCTACTCTAAAAATTAGTAAAAGAGTTGGACCACTGTCTTCTCCAGGACTGCTCCACTTTCCAGCTCCTGCAGGGGAGTGTGTGGTCCTGATGCTTCACATCCTCATCAGCTTCTGCTGCTGTCCATGTATGAGATTTCACCTTCCCATCCTAATGGGGTACACAGTGTACAGCATCTTATTAACATTTCTATTTGCAATTTCCTGAGTATGTATGAGGCTGAATGTTTTCCCCTTTCCTCTTCTGAATATTCCTTTAGTATTTTCTAATTCTTTTTTATTTTTACTTTATTAATTTATTCTATGTGTGTAGTGTGTGAGTACACGTGTATTCATACATGTGCAGGTCAGTGGTCAATGTACTGGAGTCAGTTTTCTCCTTCTACCATATGTGTTCTAGGGATTAAACAGAGGTCCTTGGGCTTCAAGAAAAGTGTCTTCTCCTGCTGAGCATCTCCTCTCTCCTTCACCTCATGTCACATGTGGCATTAATTTAGAGGACTCTTGTGATATAGTTCAAGTAGGAAAAGATACTGGATTTCATGAAGAAACACTTCTGACTTTCTTTCTACATTTCAAGATGTTATTTGAAAACTCTGCATGTTAATTTAAATAATGAATTTGTCTCTTGTACAACTACAATCCTTGTTAAGAAAAAGGAAATTATTGTATTAGCAAGAGACAGTGTAAGAGCATGACCCCTAGCTTGTGTCTGACATGATTTCAGTCTGGTCTATGTGTTACTCAAAGATCATAATGTCAACTTAATTATCATTTTTACCCTTCTTCTTCTCCTTAACGGCAGAAAATGCATACAAGATGGCTCTCCATCATTATGTTAATTAGGATAAGTGAATAATGGTTTAATCTAATGTTTTAATTGTACAAATGTAAAGGGTGATGTATTTCAGTGAATTTAGAATACTTCTTAATACAGAATGAGTTTTAAGTTTTCTTTTAATTCAACAAATTTTTCCTGGTCCTCTACACTGAACTAATAGCTGGAGATGTGGTGGAGAGCAAGACAAAGAGACTCTACCTTTTTGACACAAGCATTCTAGAATGAGAGCAAATAACACTAAGCAAGAAACCCAAATTTGAACAAGACAACAATAGGAAAAGCATTCAGAAAATAAATTAAATCATAGATTGATTTATCCTCCATGGGTATGATTAGGGAAGGCCTGACAGAAGAAGCAACATTTGAAAGGAGACCTACATACTAAAAAATGAACACAGAAAGAAAGCTGCGGGAAAGGACATTCTTCGAAAATGAGATAATAGCATCCTCATACAGAAAACGTTTGCATGAAAATCAAGTAAACATAATGCCAGAAAGTGATTGAGCAAGGGATGAATTATTGTGAAGGTTGAGCACATAGGAGGCAGCCAGGTCTTCCTTAGCTGTGCAAACCACTGGGAACTTGAGATTTAATCAGAGTACAGGGAATTCATCGAAGGATCTGAAGCACAGGGGAGGAATGGAATGATTCATACCTCTAAAGGTTCTTCCTGGCAGTTGTGAATAAAATGATGGCAAGGTTAGATACTAGAAAACAATCAGGAACAATCACCTGGGTGGAGAGGAAAACTAATCAAAGCTTGAACTAGAGTGTTGAGAATAAAAATAGCAATTGAAAATACCTTAAATGTTTCCTGGAAGTGAAGTAAATATGCTTTGTCACAGAATAGTTGCATGGGATTAGGGAAAGAGGTACCAATAGGAGCACACAGGCATTGGTCCAGTGAGAGTCTGGTTCAGAAACAAGATGGTCATCATACTGATCTGTGGTTCATAGCCAACAGCGGATTGCCATCCAAAAGTCTTGGAAATATTGCCTAAGCTTGAGTTGGATCACACAGTGATTGTACAATGCCACTGACCTTGTACTGTCAGTGGCTGGGAGAGCTGCATGCCCTGCATGGTACATGACAGATTGGAAAAATAAATTAACATCTCAAGACCCGCTCAACTTTTCAGTGTTTCCTTCAGTTTAACACTCTATAAAGAAGTTTGGTAGTTTCATATTTTCATGAAATTATGTAAAAAGGCAAATAATTAATGAAAAGTAATTAGAGAGAAAGAGACAGTCAAATACCTTAAAATCAGGGAATAAGTTTGTGTATTCATTTGTGAACTCAATGTGTTCTTGTATTATTGATCCTATATTTTCATAGTAAAGCATCCTTGCTGTGGTACAGCGCATAAGATGTAATCAAGTGATCAAAAGCCTTGAAAACCATTGGAAATAGGAGATTTAATCATTATGGGATTTTTAAGTAGTTCAGCTATTTATTCATTCACACAAGAGTAGAATATACGTCCATGTAACTTTTTCAAAAAGGAATCTCCCCTCAGGCTCAGGTGGGAAAGTGCTTGTCATGCAAGCATGGGGGCCTGAGTGTGGATTCCCAGAACCCACGTTAACAAGTCAGTCATGGCAATAGTTGTGTCTATAACCCTAGTGCAGGGGAAGTTGATGCAAGTGGATCCCTGAAGCTTGCTGGCCAGCCAACTGACTAGAATCAGTGAGCTCCAGGTACAGTGAGAGCCTTGTCCTAAAAATTAAGGTGGATAGTCATTAAGGAAGACACTCAACATTGACCTCCTGCATTTACATGCACATACGTATACACAAAAATGTGAATCCATAGATGAAACCAAATACATGCATGCACAGTAAATAAATAAATAAAATGGTTTTGTTTTCATAGAATATATTTTCTCGTGAGAAATTCAATGGTCAGAAAATTACAAGTTATTTCTTACAGTTTTATATTTGTGGATAGTTAACATGAGAGCCAGTGAGATGCATTAGGAACTTGTACATCTACAAAAGAAACTTCACTATTCCTGAAATGGTTGTTTTCCAAATTCAAAGCTCACCAGGTTTTTCTTCTTAGAACTGAAATCCAAGTTATGAAATGACAGCATTTGCTAATTTCAAAGATGCCCTAGGACAGCATTTCTCAACCTGTGGGTCACATCCCTTTGGCAAACCTCTATCTCCAAAAAAAAATCTACAATACAATTCATAACAGTAGCAAAATTACAGTTATGAAGTAGCAATGAAAATAATTTATAGCTAGGGTCACCACAACGTGAGGAATTTTTATTACAGGGCTGCAACATTAGGAAGGTTGAGGACCACTGGCTTAGGAAATGTGGTCCCTGTAACTAGATGTAACAGAAAAGAAAGGGAAGTTTTCAAAATTCAACACTATGTTTTGTGAAGTCTTTGCAGATGAATCAATAGTCTTTCATTCTTTCCATTATTCCCAGGAGAAATATAGAAATCTGTGCATGTATTGGTGGTACCAAAATTGAAATCTCCTTAAAAGATTAATACTTTAAAATGCAAAGTATCATATATAACATGTAGCTTGCTGTGAGTCTTTTGAGCTGGGAGACAGCACCATTAACTCACCAGAATGCAGAACCAGGATTCACAATGTCTTGGATACTTCTCAAACCTTTTAATCCACAACTAGATACTAAAATAACCATGTGCATAGGTAAAGAAATTTGCCATCCAATGGAGTCATTGAGTTTTCCCACTTCATTGTGAGCTGTTTGAAATCAAAGAACAGAGACAAAGAAGCTTGCAATCAATTCTTAAGGTATTAAGTCCAAACATTCAGCCTCCTCTGCCCTGCAACAGCTGTGCAAATGCCTCTATCATGAATGCTGGGATAACACAGCACAGCAAGGGACTGGTGAGGAGCCCTCCTGCAAAGCGTGCTTCTCAACATAGTGAGGATTGACTTACCCAAGGCCAATGGTGCCATCCATTCAAACCGAGGAGCCACATCAGCAGCCTGAAATAAGTCAAAGGGTAAAGCCCTGACAATCTGCTCTCTATAAGGAGTGATGCAGCCTAGCATCTAACATGGCTGCTGGATGTCACAATGTTGGAGCTGCACAGTCTTGATGAGCTACTGAGTCATGAGCAGGTTGGGTACAGAGTTCAACTTCCCAACTCTCCAGTGACACAGTGTCCAGAGGACTAGGTAGCTTCTGAGGGCACCTGTCCTGCAGTGTTTAAAAAAATAATAATGAGACCCAATCACATGATTGTATCCATATGAGATGGAGAATTTCATGCAATGGACTCAAAGCTAAGTAAGGAATTTCATTAATAAAACTTCACAAAAGATACATCATTGCCAAGATAAGAAATCTACCCTGATGAAAACTGATGTAGAAACATGTGGTAGTAGAATGTCTGTTGTTTCCCAGCATTGTCTCATTCTGCCCCCAACAGTCTAACACCCCAGCTTCCTACATTGTCCTAAATGACTGCTTCTTTCAAACCTATACTCTAGCCCCTGTTGCCTACTGAACTGGAGAAAACAGTAGTTTTAAGTGCTAGTGCCTACATGTCTCTATTTGTGGTTGAACTTAAAGGCAGGAAATGCATTTAAGATTCTGAGATACTTTATCACTCCCTCACACAAAGCAACAGCATAGATTTTGATTCTATACTTAGAAAAAAGCCTCCATCCCTTTATAGAGGAGCATTCTGATTGTTTCTACTACGACCATCTCAAGGCTTTCTTGGCCAGTTTCCACTCTGGTTATTTCCCTTTTTCTTGTCATGTACAAATGAGTTGTTTTTGTTAAACATTCACACTCCGAATTTCCATTTCTGTATTGATATCTACCTTTCTGATTTTTATTTCTCTTTGCTTCTTATATGAAATAGCTTCTGATTCTTTTAACCAGGCTTAAATCCAAAAAGTGTTTATGATAAATAGGAGCATGTAATAACTTCATAATTTTTATATTCAAAACATTCCTAAGCCCTTCTATGTCAAATTATATTATTTAATATTTCTTTTAATTAATTAATTAATTTCTTTTCTTTTTCTTCTCTTGGAGTTATGTTACTGTTTTGACATTTCCTCCATCATGTCTGCACACAAGGGATTGAGGCTGCTGCAGAGCTTTGGACACATAGACTAAGGGGAAAGAGACCAACAAATGAGGAGGAGCACGGGAAGCAAGAAGAAACAGAACGGGCTGATTCTCAGAACCCAAAGGAAAGGAGGTCTCCTAGAGGAGATGGCTTCTCCGTGGCCAAGCCTGTTCTGAGAAGTTGATGATGGAGAGTCGCATGTGTATATTAGGCAAAATGCTGGTTGTTGGTGACTATTGCAAGTGAAAACGGAGGAAATTTTAAGTAGTTCTGAGACTTAAATGGAGGGAAAACTTAAGAAAAGTGCTCTTCTTCCACTTCCAAAGGAAATAAAGATTTGTATGCAGAGAGAAGTTCAGAACAGGGGGAGAAAGGACGCACTGGCAAGAAAATTGATCAAACGTCAAAGGACCAATTTCTGATACTTTCGGTAACACACAACGTTTTAAAGAAGAGTCATCTGTTATAAGGAAATAGCTAAAAACTGACAAAATAGTCATAAATATTAACATAGCTAATCAGAATTTGAAATTAAAGTAAGAAAAAGATGAATCCTTGGCATATTTTAGATGAATAAATACATTATTTGCAAAGATCGATGTATTTACAGTACTTTGGAAAGGGCTATAAATAAAATGTCTAGCCTGCATTAGACATCCCACGCTCTCTATTGAGATGGTATTTAACTTTTCTTCAAAGAACAAGTAGGTGCTTGAGAGATATTTGATTTGCAATCTATGTAAATATCATAGCGCCAATGTTAAAACACTGCACAGGAAGTCCCTTGTCTATTTAAAAGCTGAAAGTGGGGAAATGGCCCATGATGACATTTCTTTTGTTCTGAAGAACTCACTAACATTTTTGTGCAAAATAGTCTGAGTTCTTGTCCTAACATATAAAATATATGATTCCAGAGGCATTTTGCCCAATGTAATTTTCTCTTCAGAAAGAAAAAACTCAAAACACAATGGTAAATTGTCCTTTCTGGCACAGTACTTTCTCTCGATCATCATGGTGCTGCCTCGGGGAAAACAACTTTAAAGATACGTGTGTGCTTGCAACGTGTGTTCACGTACAGTCGGGTGTGCTTGGGAAATGGAGCCAGGCAGGAAAGTGACTAGAGGTGGGGGCTTCTCTAAAGGTTTTTTTTTAATGTTAGAAAAAAAAATAATTCAAAATTATCACAGAGCAGAACTCTCTAACACAGAGAGTTTGTAAAATCCAGATAATGAGGAGGTTTCTCTATTGGATGGTAACTGAGTCACTTTTCCCTGAGCCAGATTCAGTAGTCCATCTATAAAAGTCTGTAGCATTGTTTTACTACTCGGGGCTGCAGGTTGATGGGAGTTGGGATTTGTGGGTGTGAGCTAAAGAGGAGTTGGATGCACAATGCCACTGTGGACAGATGTCTTATCATAAGAATGTCTTCAACACGTTTCACTCTGTGCATCTTCCAGTCAGTATCATGATGCCTTGAGTACTCCACATGAAAAAAATCAAATTATTTCTAAGAGAAATGTGGCATGGACTAGTTTTGTTCTAGGCCAATAAACCTGTTAATGTTTTGATGATTTTTGTGTTGTTGGTGATAAACTCAAAGATGGGGAAGAAACTCCCTCAATGGCTGATTTGAAACACTGCAACAAAATGCGATAAATGCTTCAGTACAGTGACAGTCATCCTCACCCTGGTGTCTATAGATCCTGTGATGAGAACTCCTTCCTATTTTTTGCTACATTTCTGTTCTGAAGAGTGTCTCTTAAGCATATTTCTAGAATTATAGTGCCACATGTCTCTTTCTGAACCCTAACATCCCAGACACAGCATGTTCATGGTATAGTTCTCCATTCCTCTCTCCTTCTCCTGGTTTCTAACCTACAATCATGAGTACTGCTTTATAATGCACTGAACTTTACTGTTTCATAAATGGTACTATGCTGTTCCATTTAATGTATGATGTCTTGAAGAGTTCTTAATCTCACAGTCTCACATAATTTAACATGAATTAGTTCCTTGCACTAGCAAATTTAAGGTAAAATATTACACAATTGATGTTCATGAGTTATGTAATAGTTGTAGAAACTATCAAGAACTTAATCCATTCTATTCTGAATGCTAAATTATTTATAAAACTAAAGAGGTAATTGATTTTTTTTTCTGTGAATAATGAATTATTCTGTTAAACAAAGTCTGTTGTACTAGTCCGTGCTTCTGTTTGTAGTTTGTGTTTATATTTTCAAATTAGCCTTCAGGGGTGATTTTTATTTCCCGTTTTGTTTCTCCTTTTTGAAAAGGTGATGTTATTTTTCTTTTTCTTTTGAAGTTTCCTCCAGTTCACTCTTCTGAATGGTTCTGGCTTGCTCTAATGTCCTTGTTAAACTGAAATTTGATCAGCATTCAGCTTTTAGTCTTCCCTAGCAACATCTACTATTTTACAAAGTGTTCTGTATACACTGGGAATCTTGGTCTATGCTATAATTGGAAAGAGGCACGAGTCATCTGTTACGGGAAAACTGGGATTCTGAAAGGCAAATGACTGCTCGGATTGGCGCTGAGTCTATCAGAGCACACCTGGGATCTTAACCCTGGGGTGTCCAAATGATGAAAATTGTCAGATAACTTTATGAGTAACTGGAAAAGTATAATGTAATAATTTCACTGGGTAAAAGAATAAATGCAATAATATAACATACTACACTACAGATGATTTTTTAACAGTATACAGTTTGAAAGACAAAAGGGAAATTATAATATTGGTCTATTGATGATCTACAAGCAAGAGAAATTATATTTACTTTAACTTTTATCTGTGTAAAGCTACATCACGGAAATGCCACACTTAATATTTCACTCAGTGGAGACATTACTTCCCACCCAACTCTTCCAGAGTATAGCACATCAGTGTGACAGTTTGGTTTATGGTATTTCTCTGATTTTTTTATTTATATATAGTTATAGTTATACAACATAGCTATGATTGTTTTAATTACAGAGTTATGCTATATATACTATAAAGTACATCTAAAACCATTAAATACACAAGCAAAATCTCTTTAGCTAGATACATAGATTACACTCTACCTCTCTTATCTTTAGTAAAATGACTTTTAAATAGAGGCCTTAACATGTTCTGCCATGTTTCTTGAATTTCATTTTGATATTTATTTGAAGCAGAAACTCAGCCCCTTTTTAGAAACAACTTTGATAAAGAAGATCAAATTAAATGATAGTCTTTAAAAAAAGAATCAGATGCATGTTTTCTCATCTTGGCTTTGTTTATCTATAACACATTTTCTTTATAGACCATTGCTGGAAGTGACTACCAATGAACATGAGTCTCTGTTGTTCGCAATATGATAGAACTGAGTGTGAAATACAATTATATTATCCTGTCTTTATTTTCAGAAATACATGTTAACAATTTAACAATTGGTCTTGTGCAACTAGAACTATAAAAATTTAACCTTAAATCGGTACTTGTGTTTCATAATTGTGATAGGCCTTTCTATATACCCAATATAAAGTACCGTGACTTTCCAATATTGAATTTTAAAGTTATATGAAAAAAATAAAATATTTATAATTATCAATGGTAACTATAAGGGAACAGGAATGTGACAAACAATGTACCTATCTGAAGTATAGTCACCTCTAAAGAGTTTTGAATCCCTAATGGCAATTGTCGTTTATCAAGAGAAGTATAAGAAGAAAGATGAAAACTTGGTAGGGATGGATATGTGGAAGAGTTCAAGTCTTGTTCATTTTCTTTCGAAGTGATATGTTTTGAACTCAGGAAGTTGCATGTGAGAACCATGCACTCTGCCTCTGCACTACATCTCTAGCCCTGGAAGAACTAGTGTTGCTTTATCATAAACAACATGTATAGAAGCCACAATAACAACAATTGATTAATCCAAATATTCTTACCGGAAAGTTGACAAGTGAGAAAGCTGAGGTCGATGTGGCTGTTTTTTATAAAGAGTACAAACCATCTTTTGTCAGATTCCTGTGTCTGTGGAGTATTACTCTGCCTGTAGTTGAATATTCTTTTTTTGGTAAGTGGACTTTTCATTAATATTTCTATTGTATGATGGAAAAAACATGATTCTTGAATTAAACCTCTGCTTGGCAAGACGCTCATAAATAATGTGACATCAAATGACTCTAAGATAATGTTTGTTTGTAATCCTCCATTTCATTCCTGCTGAGAGCTGCTTGGAAAACATGAAATAGCAAACAAAGTTATCCAGATCACTTAAGGTTCATTTCTATGTCTCATTAAAATTGAAGTAAAATATCAGTAAATAGATGTAAGCATGTTTCCCATCAAATATGGCTTCCTGAGCTGTTACTGTACAATATACAGAATTTTTGAAGCAAAATTAAAATGCACATCAATCCTTCTAGTTTGCTTAGGTAGTTAACTGATAATTTTTTCCTAGTTTTCTTTCTTACTACTTTTTGATATCTCTGGAAAAGAGCTTATACTAATTCATTATTTCTTCTCAGCTGCCTTTTCAAACAATCATTCTAATATAATAATAATGTGTAAAAGGGACACCACTTATAGCCACACACATACAGGAAACACTAAATGGATTCGGTGAATATTAAGGCAAAAAATAAAGAAAGTACATGAACTTAGGATGGAAAATTGTGGAGGAGGAATCAGAGGGAAGGAAATGGAGGGTGGAATTGATAGAAATGCATGAAGTACATGCATCAATACTGAATAAGACACTTTTTTCAATTTGTAATATATTACATGTGTATATCATGGAGAAAAGCATATACCTTTCTGAGTCTACATTTTCACAAATTATTCTTATTTCTCTTACTGTTAGCATAATATACCTTAATTAATTGTTTAAACCTCTATCTTGTCTGTGCTCTGATAGTGACTTTATATGTTAAACATAGTACTTAACAGAGGAGTAATAATGATGAAGTAAATATGATTCTTTACTTACATTGCCTTCAAAACTCTTGCTGAGATGAAAAGAATAAAGTTTTACATATAGAAACTTATTAAAACAAAGTAGGAAAATGTAGAGATAACAATGACTCTATCATGGAAGATGGAAAGCATATGGATAGATAATGTCTAATTTAGCAATCTGGGATGTTAAATCCTTTATCTTTAAGAGCAAAATCATGACACAAGTTAATGGCTCCCAGGGAACATACCTTCAAAATTGGGGATGTGCAGTACCATTTTTCTCACTGTTTTCTAGAAATGAAGGGAAGTATCGGTTGAAAACTTTGAGCAACAATTAAAACTGCACATGGGTTAGAGTGACTAAAATTGCAAATATACATGGCAATAAGTGGTGAAGAGAATGGGGAATGTCCTATAAAATGAAACAATCGCTTTAATGGGCTGGTAGTTTCTTAGAAATGAAAGCATACATCAAGGCGTTTGTAGAAGAGATATTTGAAGTACATGCCCACACTTGAGTGTGCATGACTTGTACAGGAAAGTTCACAAAAACTTTATTCATATGCCTCTAAACTGCAAAAAGCTGTGTTTATGAGTAAATGGATATAATGTTAAAGGCACATTGATGAAATGTAATAACACTTAGGCATGAAAGAAAAAAAACACTGAAATTGCAAAAATATAAATGAATCTTAAAATCATTATGCTGAAAGGAACAAGACAAAAGACTACATGGGAGGTGTGTGTGACCTTCTGAAAAGAGAGATGACTGAAAAGATACAGGGGGATCTAGTGACAGATACAGTGTGTATCTTTACAGTGAAAATACCGTCATGGGTAATTATGATTATCAAAATGCATTGACTTGTACAGTTCATGCTATTTGCTACACATCTGTTGTTTCTAATAAAGCTGACAAGTTAAAAAGTGACTTAAACAGTAACAAACGATTCAAGCCTCAGAACATATTCATCATGACATATTTCCAAGCAATTACTTTATATTATACCAGTAAAAAACTGAAGGTAAGGAGGTCTCTACACTCAGAGACATTTGAGGGCGGGTGTTCTTTTAAACCTAAGATTTGATGAATGAATACACCACACAAGTGTAATATCTTAGCTCCTCTCCATTAGTCTCCTGTGAAAAGAGGACATGAAAAAAAAACTTATATGGAGAAATCTGCTCATCAAACAGAGGAAAAACAACATAAAATATTTCTAAATTTGGTAAGAAATTACATCATCACTGGTAGTGAAAATCAGAGTTACAAGCTGCTTAATCATCAAGTCAGCGTTAAAGGTCCTATGTTGATGCATCAGAGACAACCTGCGATGACTTGTCATCTGCAAGCAGCCTCCATGTTAAAGGATAGAGCTCAAAACAAGAGAGCAAACGCCATAGATTTTTGGAAAGAAAGCTGGGTATAAAAAGTACATTTATTTTACAAGCACTTATAAATTCATATAAGTTATCTTTGATAAATGAAATATTTTTATGAATATGAAAAGAACAAGACACTACTAAAGGATTTAGTAAAATGTCCTCCAGTGGAAGGCCACACATCTAACGGTGTGTGGGCAGCACAAGCTGATCTTGATGAGCTCATAAAAGAGAAAAAAGAAAGGGGGCACAAAGTTTGGTGGGTAGGAAGTAGGGTGGATTTGGAGGACTTGGGGAAGGGGTGAATATGATCAAAATACTTTGTCTCAAATACTCATTACTCATTGAAAATGTAGACATTTTCAAAGACAAAGCTAAGAAAAGGTTCTGAAAGGAGATAAATGTGAAATAAGAAAACCAAAAGTAGATGACAAATTAAGAAGAAAAACCATAACAAAATGAATATTTTAAGAGGTATGATAGTCAAAAAACTAAGGAAAACCCAAAGGAAGTATTATTTAATCCACCCATTTTTTTCCTCATGATTGGAGGACATGGGCCACCAAAAAAGGCAAAGCCCTCCTGTGTGCTCAGAAAACTATATTTTAAAACAGATCCATTTCAAAGTACATCAACATGAAAATTTAGAACACTGAAATCAAAGATGAAATTTTATGAGCTACAGAGAAGGGAGAAATCTCGAGCTAGGAAGGCTCGAGGCTGCTTAAGATCAGAGTGGAGAAGGAAGACAATGGAACATTGTTCATAAGGTTGCAGAGGATATTATTTCAAACATAGAGCTTGATATCCAGACAAACCATAAATCAAGAATAATGGTAGAGACATTCAATGTCTTCTAAATATGCTATTATATACTCTTTACAAGAAACTGTTCTAAAGAGAGCTTCATTAAAACAAAGGCATGTACCAACACAGATTGCTATGACATGCAGAAAATAGAGAGGAAGTAAGGGTTCCTGGAGAAGTGGAAATTCCAGGCAGTATGCCAGGCCCAAAGGAAAATTAGTCCAGAATGGAGTAGCTCAGAAGTTTTCAAAAAAGATATATTTAAAAATCACTTTTGTCCATGAAATATTATACATTACAGGAAAATTTGACAACTGGTGAAGATATTTGAATTAGCATTAAGTATATGGAAAAAATAGGCACCCCAAAACTGGATAATTCTTAACTCCAGAGAGTAAAAAATTTTGTTGAAAAGGAAAAATACTCTTTATATGCAAGGTAGGTTAAAATAACATCTACATACCCATAATTACTCAAACATTGACGTAAAAATTGTGCTATAGGTATAATTGAGAGGATGGGTGAGAGTCTGTGTTTGTGGAATTTTTCTTTTTTTTGTACAAACTCTGGAGTTATTTGGTTCATCAAGATTTACATGTGCATGCTCATATGAACATATATATGTACATATTGCCTAGTGATTGAAACAAACACAATTTAAATATTTAAAAATCAAAGTTATCTTTTAGTTTTAATAGTCCATATTCATATAGGTTTTAATGTTCTTCATTCCAGCTATATGCTGGCCGTGCTTCATCATATAATTACATTTTATCAACACAATCAACCTGCATCATCAAATAGGAAGAAATGCATTCTCAATTCTTGATCTTTGATGTTAATTCAAGTTCAACCTTCTGGGTTTTCTCCTAAAACATAGACTTAATATCTTATTATCCTTAAGACTCTTGGTACTTCCATGGTTTTAGTTTTCCTATTTCTTGTCCAGGGGAGCTTGTCTTTCTTTCCTTGAGTTGCCCATCACCCTAAACTATGCACTAAGCTATTCAGTTATTTCTCTAGTAACAAAAGGTCACTTATCCACCTGACTTTTCATTATTGTTGAGTTGTAATTTGCTCACAGCTTTGCTCATTTAATTTTCCAACTGATCTGCAGAAAATTCTGAATTCTACTAAGTTATTTTGATTGCTTATTCTAGTCCATCATCCTTAAAAATGTCGATTTTACTCTATTATTTCCTATATTTGGCTGGTAATTTTCATGTATTTTAATTTCTTACTTCCTCTCCTTGTGCAATGTGAATTTCTTTTTTTTTTTTCTTTTTTTAAAGAATTTTTTAAATTTATTTACATATCAACCACAGATCCCGGTCTCATCCCTCCTCCCGCTTCCCACCAGCCTCCCTCTACCAATCTGCCCCATCACCCATATGCCTTTCTGCCTCTGCTACCATGCTCTCTGCAATGATGGCCATGAACTCATCCTCTAAAACTGCAACTCTCCAAATAAGTTCTTTCTTCTATAAGTCGCTCTGGTCATGATGTCTTATCATAAAAATAAAAAAGTAAGGAAGACACTATTCCTGTCTTCCAATGTCCATTTTCTCTGGTTCAAGTCCTTTTGTACTAGGCAGTAGGCAGAATTCTAACAGCATCCCCTAACTCCCAGGGCTTCTAGTCCTGTGGAAAAGAAAGTTTCCCTCATTTTAAGAAACAACATTCTCAGTTATTTTTCCTGCTGCTTTGGGAATATGTATTTCAACCCCATGGCTCTACATAGATTCTTTCATCTTCTTCCCTACAATTAACAATATTATTTGTTGAAGACAAACTAATGAAACCAATATAATCAGTTTAACTTCTGATATATATTATTTTATTAATTTTACTCTAACACTCTTGTGATGAACATATATATTTTTTCACAAAATGTATACATACATTTGCATATATACATATCCATATAAATAGATATATATGTCTTCTTTTAATCTGAAAATAACAAAGGCAGAGTCCTAAGAAGCATAAAGGATATTGGAATTGATAAGTCCTATTCTCTTTGCTCAATGCTTCTGTTTTTCTACCAAGTGATTTATTTGTTGTCCTGTCTAAACATCTTGTCCTACATGATCCTTCATTTGTGCCAACCCAGAATTTTAATTCTAGTAAAATGCTTGTAGAACTAAAGACCCAAAAGACATTTTCATGTATGATCATATTCTAACTGATTTCATTTCTAATAGATTAATAAATAGAATCATGTGAAAAGAAGGAATATAGATTTGTACAAGGGAATAAGGAGCACTCACATATATAAAATGCAGATAAGTATAAAAGTGATTTCTTCCCATTATTTCTAGTAACCTCATGTAATAACTGACATACTAAGTAACTGGAATTAATAGTATTGTATGGAGGAAGAACTGACATATTAAGGAAGTGAAATTAGTAGCACTGTACTGAGGAGTTGATAATATGTAAAGGATTAAAGCACACAGTAACACAGTAAAAGAAGGAAGAAAGAGAAGGAATGGAATGCCACCATCCCAAGATTCCTAGCCATGAACTGAAATGATAATATCAACATGTAGCCTGTATGAGTTAAAGCTAAACAGTATAGATCCCAGAGAAATGCACTGATAATACAAATTAAATTGTCAACCAAGTGTAGTGCACAGCTGTAATCCTATCACTTGCAATGGGAGGCAGGAAGATTTAGAGTCCAAGGTTATGCCATCCTTGGCTATACAGTGAGTTCCAGGCCAGCCTGGGCCACAGGAGACCCGTTGTTAAAACAAACTGACAAAGACAGCTTACTCTAGTAGAATTTTAAAAAGACTAAATATAACAATTTTAAATATAATATTATGGATACAAAACATAATACTAATCTACAGAAAGATGTAATCCCTCTTTTAATATCTATGAAAGTAAATTTCAGAGCAAAATACACTACTAGTGACAAACAGGAATATTACACATTAATTAAAAAACCTTATTCTGTTGAGTTGGACCAAACCCCTCCTCCTGCATCAACTGAATGTGCTAGGCTTTGCTGACTCTCCATGGTAGGCCTTACCTTTTGGGAGGAGGGAATGGGGGATGGGTTGGAGGGGAAGACTGCGGGGAGCGGGAGGAGGGAAGAGAGGGGGGTCTGTGATTGGTATGTAAAATGAATTAAAAAAATTTCTTAGTTAAAAGAAGAGAAAAATAATCGTGGGAGAATTATTTTAGAGCAAACAGGTTATATAATAATATATTTATTTCATTTAATTTTGGTGTTAGTTAATTAAAAAATTTTCTGACTATCAAAAAAAACCTTATTCTTCAGAGCAATATGTATACAAGCACAAAACGAAGAGAGAATAAAAGGTAAAATTGAAAGGAAATAATAACAATTCCACAATTTCCACCATCCTATTTTCTGAGTGTTAAATGCAAGTATCAGAAAAGGCAGGAATTCAGAGAAGCCACACCCCTAGCCACACCCACATCCAATTGGCATTAGAATACTCAACAAAAGGACAACATGCCTTCTTGCAACTGCAAGTTAGAAAACAGCAATAAAGTTAGAAAACAGTCTGAGCCATCAAGCAAATACAAATGACTTAATTTTTTTTTTTTGGAAATAACACAAAATAGAGTCTTTGGCTGCAGTATTTGGATATTAAACACTAAATTAATGAATAAATTATTTGCCAAAAATAAATGACAAGGGGATTTGGGACACATTTGATCTGTTAAATACAAAAATACTACATATCAAAACAAGGAGAACAAAGGTAAATTAGGGAATACATAGCCTAAAATGCCAAACATCACCAAAAATAACAAAAAAAAAAAAAAGGTAAATGCTACCAAGAATATAGTGCACGGCAATTTGGAACCATTCTGGTAATTGCTTATAAACTAAAATATTTATATTCTTAGCTTTTTCTGCTGCTATATATCCATCAAAGGGGAATAAAAATTGAAGTGTCAACAAAACTGTGTGTGTAACTTTCCAAAGCCCTTTCCTGAAACTAGAAGGCATACCAATTCTATTCCTTGTACTGGTGAAAACTATTCTGAGCATTTGCCACAAGCTAGTGTGGATACCGTGCCTTGATAACAATCTATGAGCAATCTTCACAGCATTGCCATAATATCTTCAGATTGGAAACAGCTCTGCCCTTCAACCGGTGAGCGGACAGGTTCCAAAGCATCCATACAAACTGTGAGTAATAATTTCCCACAATATTGAAATAGCCCATCCTGCAGGAAATTCCTTAAACAGGAAGTTAAACAACTCCAAATAGCTTCAGGAAGTTCATGAAACTGACCAGCTTCATTGGGCCCCTCCCAACCAGAGTAAGCAATAAAAGCTGAAAGTCCCTCTCAGATAAGAGGAGTTGAGCTGCAAAGATGTCTTGCAGACAAGCAAAGGGGCCAAAACGACTCTGAGACCAGACCAGCTATGCTGTCTGAAAGAGGTTTAGACTAACTGAGGCTCCTGCAGAGGACAATCTTCATCTTGTTGAGCTGTCTGCAGGCTGTGAGGTCCACCCCAGGTTTCCAGCTTTTGTGAACTATCACCATACTGAGGTGAGCTTTGGTGATGCAGCTGTCTATGGGTCATTTCTGCTCCTGGAAGTAACCTATCACCCACATTGCTGTACATAACTCCAAAAAACTCATTGGTTCACCAAGGTGGACTTTGGTGGTATTCATGCTTTGGTCTGTCATGAACATCCTGTCTGGGTGAGTAGATGTGTATGTAGAGTCTCTCCAGGAAAAGTTTTGTTACACAACAACAATGCAATATGACTCAGTAAAATATTAAATGAATATGTTGTGTGTGTAGATCCAGACAGCTTTAAGCTAGGTGAAATAAAATGTAAGTAAGACATAAAGACCACAGACAGTGTGAGTGCATTTTTTAATTTTTTGACCTTCCGAAAACTTTCCATGGTAGGAAACCTGCAGACAGAACAGATTAGTCATCAGTAGCTTTGGTAAGAGAACAGGGTACTACTACCTGGCTGTAAGTGACCCTGAAATATTTATCACATAGAAGTGTTCTGTTTCTTGGATGTAGTAAACGTTTGTCAAAGCTCAATGAACTGTATTCTCTCTAATTCTCTTATTTATGACCTGTGTACACACGTGTGTGATAAGTGTGTATATGCATGCCTGTGTAATAGTGTATTATGCGTGTTTGTGTGTGTGTGTGTGTGTATGTATGTGTGCAAATGTCTTAGTGTGGACATGGGAGTGCCACAGCATGCATGTGGAGGTCGGAGGAGAGCAGTAAGGAGTAGGTAATTTCCTTCTACCATGCTGGACACTTCTCTCTTGTTTCTGCTGCATACCTGGGGCTAGCTCACTACAAGATTCCAATTGATTCTTCTGTCTCTCTCCCCCATCTTTTTGTGGTATTCCTAGGATTGCAGATGAGCACCACCTCATAAGGTGTTTTTAATGTGGGTTATATGGAGCTGAGCTTGGGTTATCAGGTTTCACAGCAAGTGAAACTCCTACCCACATGGCCATCTCCCCAGCCCTAGAACTGTACGCTTTTCTAAAGATAAATTTTATTATAAATAAATTGCTATTGAATAATCTTTTTCTTTTTAAAATAGGTTTTTTCATGCAGTGTGTTCTGATTATAGGTCCTTCTCCCCCACCTCCTCCCAGATCCTTCCCACTCACCCAAATTCATATCCTTTCTTGCTCTATTAGTAAACAAGCAGGCATCTAAAAAAAAGAATAAAAAATAAAAAGAAAATAATAATAATAAAATAAGATAAAAACAAACAAACCTGAGTAGGACACAATAAACAAACAAAAAAGAGCCATAGAAAATGCACAAGAAACACACAAAAACACAGAGACACATACACATGAGCATGAACGGAAATCCTCAAAAAATCACAAATTTAAAAAGCATACTATGTAAGAAAAGTCCTGTAGGTCAAGAAAAAAAATACCTAAGCAAAACATTATGAGACAAAAGAAAAAAAAAACTCCAAAATATACTGTTGAGTTCATTTTGTGTTGGCCATCTACTGCTGGGCATGAGTTTTAAGAATGGTTTGTATATCTAGTGAGACTCGGTTAGATAAAACTAATTTTTCATTTGGGAGTGCTTATCAATTGGAGATAGCATCTGTGTTAGAGATGTGGACTTTTGTACACTTGGGTTCTCAACACTGGGGCTCCATCAGGCACAGAATGTTCAGGCCCTGTGTCTGCAGCCACAGTCTCTGTGAGCTCGTATGTGCCTCGGCCCTGCAGTGTTTAGAAGGCCATGTTTCCTTGGTGACCTCCATCCATTCTGGCTCTTTTACTCTTTGGCTTCTTTCCTAAGGGTTCTCTGAGCCATGATGGGTCGAAATTGATGGAGACATCCCATTTAAGACACGTGTCCCAAGGTCCCTTACTCTCTGCACATTGTCCAACTGTGCACATATTTGCTTGGAATATCTTTTTCATCCTTTTACCCTGAAGAGTTGCCTATCCTTGATGTTAAGGTGTGGTTCTGAGGTGCAGCAGAAGGATGGATCCCATTTTTGCATGCATTCTGTTAGTCTGTGTCTTTTTATCAGGGAAAGGAGACCATTGATGTTCAGTATTATCATTGAGTACTGATTGTTAGGTCCCATTATTTTCTTGTTGTGGTGTGGGCCCCCGCCCCTTTTGATTTTTTTTTGGTCTGAGATTATTTATTCCTTTTGTTTTCTTGCAAGTGGTTAACCTCTTCAGGTTGAAGTTTTCCTTCTGGAGACTTCTGTAGAGCTGGAATTGTGGCTAGATACTGCTTAATTTTTTTTGTCATGGATTTTCTTTCCTTCTCCATGTATTGTGATTGGAAGTTTTGCTGAATATAGTAGTCTGGGCTGGCATCTGTGGTCTCTTAGAGTTTAGAAGACCTGTCCATGCTCTTCTGGCAGTTAGAGCCCTCATTAAAACATAAGTTGTTATTCTAATAGATCTGCCTTTATATGTCACTTGGTATTTTTCCCCTGTAAGTTTGGTCATTATTTGCTGAGGGGATTTTATTTTCTAGTCCAATCTATTTGGTGTTCTGTATTCTTCCTGTACCTTTCTTTAAGTTAGAAATTTTTTTTCTATAATTTTTAAAAAAATATTTTCTGTGCCTTTGACCTGGATTTTTTTTCTCCTTCTTCTATTCCTTTATTTATAGATTTAGTATTTTCATCATGTCCCAGATTTCCTAGATATGTTGTATCTGGATTTTTATAGATTGAACATTTTCTTTGACTGTGGCATCCATTTCTTCTATCTTGTCTTCAGTGCCTGAGATGATCTCTTTCATCTCTTGTATTCTGTTAGTGAGGTTTGCCTCTGAAGTTCCTGATCAAGTTCTTAATTTATTTTTTTTATTTCCAGATTATACTCAGTTTGAGTTTGTTGGTTTTATTTCCCCTTTCATGTCTTGAACAGTTTTCTTCATTTAATTCCACTGTTTGGTTGTGCTTTCATAGATTGCATTAATGGCCTTATTCATATAATTTTAAGGTGTGTAGACTAGTCTAAGCTAGCTTCTATGGTCTCTTGCAGTTTATAGAACATCCCTCTATCCCCCTCTGGCAGTTAGAGTTTCCACCAAAAAGTCAATGATTATTCTAATAGGGCTTCCTTTATATATTACTTGGTCTTTTTCCCCTGCAGCTTTTAATATCCTTTCTTTGTTCTGTACATTCAATGTTTTGATTATTATGTGTTGTGATGAGTTTATTTTATGGTTTCATTCTTATCCTTGAGCATATTCATAATAGGTATTTTGAAGTCCTTGTCTGGTACTTCATCTATATTACATTTCTCAGGATCGACTATGGTAGAGTTTGCTCTAGTGGAGACATAGTGCCCTGGGTGTTATTGATTCTATCTTGACACTGGCATCTGGTATCTGTTTTCAGGATGATTGTAATTCTAGGTTTTGATATCTAGTCTTGTCTTCGTTGAGTGTGTTTTCCATTCCTTTGTTTCTATTGCCCTCTCTTGATTAGAAGTATGTGGTTGCTGTGGGTTCATTGAGGATGGGCTTCTAAGTCTTTGCCAGGTGTAACCACTGGGGGTCCCCGGCATAACTTGTTTCTAGGTATTTGTGGTCGATAAGGAGGAATGAGGATGGACTACAAGGGTCAGAGAATTGAGAGGGTCCACCATGGGGCAGGGGGAGGAAAGGGATTTGCCAAAAGGATGTGTGGAGTCCACAGGGAATGGAGGAAGAAAGGGTAGACCGGCCCCTGAAGATGGTCTGATACAAGGCTGGGGATGAGCCTGGGGAATTGGAACTGGAAGACAGAAAGGACAGTGAGGGTTACCCACCTGGTTCTCTGGCTGGCATGACTAGTGGGTTTCCAGGGAGAGAGTGGCTTGAGTGTGGATGACTAAATCAGGGGCATGGGATGAGGGAGGAAAGTTGTGGGAGAAGATCTACTTAGTCTCCTGGGAATGGGGCAGAGAGGATGGAAAGTCACATCAGGTGGTCTGCTGTGAAACTGGAGATAAGATTGGGGAATGAGAATTGAAGGACGGGAAGGATAGAAATTTCCTACCTGTTTTCCTTGCCTTTAAAAATTACTTAATGTATTCAGGAAGTTTATACTTGCTACTTTATAGATCACGGCTGTTATCAGGCTACATGATAGATATAATACTGTTACTAAAATTAGAAATACTGAATCTTTAAATGAAAATTGCTCTGAGCATAATTTCTTCTAGATTTTTATTTAATAGGCTCAATGTCAAAGGTCTCCGACACCAACTCTCTTGTCTATATAGGACAAGGGAGGTCGTGCACAACTATGCTTTTCTGTTTAAGCTTCTGCTCTGCAAAGGATGTTTTCAGGATATCAACCATCTGTCAAGTGTGTTAGCATCTTATTTTTCAGTGTGATGTTGACAACCTGTGACATTTCATTTCAGCTTCCTAATTTGGAAGAATGTAACTGCATCTTATTGCAACTAAAACAGAGAATGAATAGAAAATAGAGTTGGGCTTGGGAGATGTGCTCTGTTCTTGGAGTGTTGGAGCTGAAAATCAATTTCCTCAATGAAAAGTACAAACCGATGGGGATACAGTAATAAAGATTATCATTCTTCTCCCCAACTGCAATCCAAAAAAGTACATCAGCACTCTGTTCCTTGCTGTCTTAAGGTTGCAGGAGGAATCTACTTTTTCTGAAAGATTATCTAACTTATCACCTATAAACACATCTAGGGATGCTGGGTTTGTGGTGTCAGCAATGTTTGTGAGAAAATAAAATAGCCTTAAATATTCAAGATTAATAACACTTAAATTTCAGCTTAAGCAACGTTTTGATGATCCCAATTCATAAAAAGTTTCTAACACTTTTAAATACCTCTTAGTTGTTTACAAAACTCAGTCTGATGTATATTTGTGTTTTGCCTGTGTGTGTTTCTGTACACCACATGCATGTAGTGCCCACAGAGGCCAGGATAGGGCATTGGATGTCCTGGGAAAGGAGTTATAAAGCAGTGTGAATACCAGGCGGATGCTAGGAATTGAATACAGGTCCTCTGAAAAACAGCCAGCACTCTTAACCACAGAGACATCTTTTCAGAAGCACCTCATACTCATTCTTATCCAAGTTTCTACTCATTTTCTGTTTTACTTTGAATATATGTCTTAGTTACTGTAGTAGCAGGCTTTCTTTTGGACCACCAGATCCCAAATCATGACATGAGACTTGTTAATATTTATGAATGCTTAGCCTTATCTTAACTCTTGTTTTAATCTGTTTCTCTTTTTGTATGTTTTGTCTTGGTTTTTTTTTAACCTTTCTTTCATTCTGTATATCTTACTTTCCTGTTTCCTCCATGTCTGGCTAGCTGGTGGCTGCCTGACTTCTGGCCCTGGGCATGTCCCTCTTTCTCCCTTATTCTTTCTTCTTCTTCTTCTTCTTCTTCTTCTTCTTCTTCTTCTTCTTCTTCTTCTTCTTCTTCTTCTTCTTCTTCTTCTCTCCTCCTGCTTAATCACTCTGCCTGCCAGTCCCACCCATCTGCCTATTGCCTAGCTATTGACCATTCAGCTTTTTATTATTATTTTTAGACCGATCAGGTGCCTTAAGCAGGCAATTTGAAACAGCAACTCATTTTACATAATAAACAAATACAGCATAAGCAAATGTAACACATCTTTACAACATTAAACAAATGCAGAGTATGAAACATGGACTTCCATATGGTTTCTGGAGACAGCATAGACCACAGACATCCACATGGTCTCCAGCATCAGCATATGCCAGGGACCTCAGCATGGTCTCTGGTGGCAATACAAATCAAAGACATCAACATGGTTCTTATGCAATCTAGGACAATCTGCCCAAGGGTAGAAGTGTCCACAGTGGACCAGACCCTCACACATCAAGAAAATGTCACTATAGATAAGCCTACAGTCCAATCATATGGAGACAATTCTTCAGCTGAGGTTACTTTTTCT
Organism: Peromyscus californicus insignis; assembly: GCF_007827085.1. NCBI lineage: Eukaryota > Metazoa > Chordata > Mammalia > Rodentia > Cricetidae > Peromyscus > Peromyscus californicus. The sequence goes on along the minus strand of NW_026294436.1, from coordinate 24,572,254 downwards.
AGATGACTCTGGTAGTATCAAGTTGATGTGAACTACCAAACACATCTGTTTCTTTGTCATTTTTTTCTATTCAAGAAGATTTACTATTTTTGAAATTTAGGTTAAATTTTGTTTTAAATTGATGTATATAAAACAAATACTCCAATTTCCATTTCTTAGCAATTAATAGTGTGCAAAAGACAGGGAAGAGATCGCTTGGAAATGCATATAGTATGGGATTGCTGAGGCTAGATTATTTAAGATTATTTAAGAAAACTCTATCTCATCTCCATAATGGCTACATTGATTTGGACTCCCATTGGCTTTCTTGCACAATAATCCCTTCTTACATTTTCACAAGACTGTGCTATCTTTTGTCTTGACAGTAACCATTCTGACTAGACTGAGGTCCTATGTCCCAGTGGCTTTGATTTGTATTTCTCTTACTATTAGTGATGCTGGAAAAGTCTCTTGAACTTGTTTCAGTCATTTCAACATCCAAAATCCTCATTAGTCTGACCTTAAACAAGTGTCACACATTTTATCTATTATACTGTATTTTGAAAGAATAACTGTATGTCACTTTTCAGATAATTTGCCTCCATGTTTTGAATATTCAGTTTGTGAATTTTGACATCTCATGCAAATCACCTTTGCATCTCTATCTTTAAAATGCTCAGTTACTGACTGTCACATCACTTTCCGTCACTTTCTACTACAGAGGAATTCTGCACATGCACCCTTCCAGCATTAGCCACTCAACATCATCGGGAATATCATGTGAACCTCAATCTGCAATATGGGAAAGAGAGCACTAATTGAATAGATGGTTTCTGACATGTCACCCCTTTGCACACTGGCAGAAAACAAGGTGTTACTACTGCATCTACAAAATATTCCTTCGTCATGCTCCTCTAGAGCGTTTTGCTTTGAACCCTCCACTGAGAATAAGGGTACATGGATGGTAAAAGTTATCTGACTCTTGCCAATACAGTTCACATTGGGGTCTTCTTGCTTCTAAGCATCAGAACTGCCCAGATCATCAGAATGCTGTAGATAACCTGAGTCTGCTTCATTGTGAATGAAGTCCAATTTCCCATCTACCCTTCTGTCACTGTCACTGCGTCTGTGTGCATGACATTCTCCAAACTCACCTTGATTGCCTCTTTCATGCAGCAGTCTGAGTCTTTGAATTTCTTTTCTTCTTTCTTGATCGGAAACTGTTAATATTTAATATGCTTAGTGAAGATAAAGCCAACGGATCCAAAAGAATGGATGAGTTTTGTTTTCTTCCAAATGCTAGCATTGAAATTCTTTATAAAAGTTTTTTTTTTAGATCTATTTACTTTATTTTATGTGTATGGATGCCTTACCTGCATGTATGTCTGTGCACCATTTGCATGCCTGGTACCTGGAGAAACTGGAAGAGGGTACCAGATTCCCTATAACTAGAGTTATGAATAGTTGTGAGCCACTAGGAGGGTGGTGGGAATCTGGGAATCAAACCCTGGGTGCTCCTCTGCAAGAGCAACAGCTACTCTTTACCACTTAGGTACTTACCTTTCCACATTAAGTGGCTGTTTTGGCTGGGTTTAGTTTCTATTTTTTCTTCCTTTTCAATTGCTACTCAGGACTTGTTCTTAGCAAGTATTTTGCTAGGACATCTCCTAAAATAACTCATTTTTCCCATCATTTTAGGCATGTATAGATTCACAAGTCATAGCACTCTTTAAAATGGAGCTATGAATTTGCTGTGACTTTTAAAACTTTATGAATTTCACATTTTATTTCACAGTCTTTAAGTTTTACAATCTGACTTTTGAAACAAGTTCAATTCTAATTTATTTTATACATTATGTTGAAATAGATCATAACATTCCCTTCTAAATAGAAGGAATAAAACATCCTTACCCTGTCGATTAAGTTTGGGGTTCTTTCAGTCGCACATATATAGTATATATTTAGTACACATAGCACAAAACTCATTTAAACTTTCTGAAAGCTTAATGTTGTTTCGGCTGGAGAAAAAGAACTAACTTAATTGCAAGGCATGGTAGAAATTAAGGGGCTGAATAAAATAATGTTCTGAGGTGTATTATGCAGAAATGGGGAGCAGTGTGAAATCAGGCAGCATCTTAGCACTTTCTACTTTATTTTTCTTTATTCTTAATTCAGATACCTTCCTTTACGAAACATCACTTATAAATATGATTGTTCATTGATCTGGAATACCTGTAGGAGTCGGGAACCCCGAGAAACACGTGTGTTTGAATGGGTTCAATGGCAGCCAGGAGTGCTCAATTGCTCCAGCTGGGACTCTGTAGCTGGAGTATGTATTTAGACATAACACTTATGTTAAATGCACTGTGCAGCCTACAGAGAAATTAAATATTATCAAACTTCTCAGAAAATACAGTGTCCATAAAGATAATATATCATCAGAGTTTAATGTATTGTGTGCAGATGAGAGACTGTCATAATTATGCCCCTTTTATTGCAGTAAATTGTATTTATATGGAGATAGATAGATAGATAGATAGATAGATAGATAGATAGATAGACACACAGATAGAAAGCATGCTGGTCATGAGAAATATTGTTGTGGTAAGAGAATGGGCATGTGATAGTAACTCCCATTTATAGTCTGAGATTTCCCATGTCTACCTTCTAAAATGGAAAATGTAGACACAACTCACCAGCCACATTTCTATAATAGAAGCCTTTGACAATTAGCAGCATCAAATTAGTAGGAGGAATAACCAGAAGGAGTCAGCCTGGCACACCCAACAATTTCAAATCCATGCCCAAACTATTTTTAAAACGTCTAAAAGTAATTAGGCTACTCATTTTACCACATTTTATTTGACCAAACTCGGGATAGAATATTCTATTTTCCATTACAAACAAAAATCACAGATAACATAACAGTTTTGTTAACATTCTCTAAAGGTCCTGGGGGTGGGGGTTAACTGCTAGATAACCAACTTGTTTGGAATTCATCTCCATCGGGATACCACAGGGGGCCTCCTTAGCACTGGGTACCAGGTGGGTGGGGCTTCCCTGAAGGTTCCTCCAGGAGTTAAATGTTCTGGAAAGTCTTGGTTTGTGTGTACTGGTGCTGTACTCAGACATCTTTTCTTTTTTCCTTAACATTGTGCCTATCTTTCATCAATTTTAAATCCACCCTTTGTAAGCTGGCATCATCACCTTCCTCAGATCATCTTTCTTCACAAGTTGTAATGTCATATCTTTTCCTACAACAGACCCCTAGCTTGCACCTTGTTTTTTTAAATTTAATTTATTGTTATTATCATTATTTGTGTGTGTGTCAGAGAGAGAGAGAGAGAGAGAGAGAGAGAGAGAGAGAGAGAGAGAGAGAGAGAGAGAGAGAGAGCACGTGCATGTGTGTCACAGTGAGTGTGCAGAGATGAAAGGGAAGTTTTCTGGAGCTGGTTCTCTCTTTCCACCATAGGTTCTGAGGATCTGAAGTAATCAGCGTTCGACCACAAGCACAGCCAGCTGCCGAGCCGTCTTCAGACCCAGCTTGCACACAAAGAGGTCCTGCTCCTTGTTTCTCCAATTTGTTAGTGTGTCTGCTGCTCTCAGAAACTCATTTCAACTTTCTGAAAGCTTCATGTTGTTTTGGCTGGAAAAAAGAACTAACTTAATTGCAGGGCATGGTAGGAATTAAGGGGTTGAATAAAATAACGTTCTGGGGTGTACTATGCAGAAATGGGGAGCAGTGTGAAATCAGGCAGTATCTCGGCACTTTCTACTTTATTTTTCCTTATTCTTAATTCAGATACCTTCCTTTACTAAACATCACTTATAAATATGATTGTTCATTGATCGGGAATACCTGTAGGAGTCGGGAACCCCGAGAAACACGTGTGTTTGAATAGGTTCAATGGCAGCCAGGACTGCTCTGTTGCTCCAGCTGGGACTCCATGTTCCCTGAAGACCGTCGGTATAGCTGGACATTTCGGGGCCACCTCCCCTCTTTTCTGGGATAGGGAGGGATGGGTATCCAGTAGATAGGTGGCATCATGGTCAAAGGCGTTTTCAGTTTCCAGGGTTCACACCTGGCTTGGCTTACTCATCGCACACAGTAATGTTTGGTCCCGATAAAATGAACCCCCTCAAACAACCTCTAGTCTCAGCCACTAGAGCTGGAAAGCCTCTCAGTCGAACCGCTTGGGATGAAAACCTTTTTATTCTATAACAGATTAAAAGATTTTTTCCGGCTATGCTGAGATGGGCAGTTGCCCTGGCTTTTACTGTGAGGAAAAACAAAAACAAAAACAAACAAACAAAAAACAGACGGGGTGCAGTATTCATGTGTCTGGTCCAGTTTCTAAAGATGTCTTTCAGGTAGAATAAAGTTCAAGTGCTTTTTTCAGCCTCTAAAGCAATGCTATCTTAACCCATTTGCTAAAGAACACTTGTTTCACACAGTTGAATCTAAAAATACGGACACTTGTAAAACATGAAACCTATGAATCTCGGCCGAACTCTGGGACACCACAGAAACTGGAGCGGGGCTGGGTCCTGTTTTCGCTGGATGCTTGTGTTATTTACTTTATTTTCTGTGCAGCTTCTGAAGAGGTTGAACAGTAGCAGATTGTGCTGTGGCAGTCCCTCTTTCCAACAATACTAAGAATTAGTCTTTTGTCCCTAGACAGGGCGTGCAAGGCCGTCTCTGTCCTGACACACACGGAGGCTGTTGCCTATTTTCAGCTGCACTGATGACCACATTCTAGACTGAGGCAAACCAAGCCCGCTGTTACGGGACAAACCATGGGTTTTTAAAAATAACCCACCGAATTTGTAATTTTCAAGACAGTTTTGATTTGGGCTTCTGAGGGATTTCACACATCTGGAATGTATCTTCTTACCTTGCTTCTGTTTCCAGTATTATCTTTGTAGTGTATCCACTTTTAGTTTTGCTAAATAAGCTTGTATTAAATTATTTTTAGTAGTTACATTACGAAGTCCAAGTACTTTGAAAATGATTCAGGATATGTTTTACTAGATACTCACTTTATTTAAAGGATATTGGATCTATGTAACTATAGTATATTAATTTGCTAAGGCTTATAACACATTTAACGCAATATTTTATTTCTAACTGCTTTCCTTGTACTTCAGGTGCAAACACTTTCTGGTTGAAGTACAGCTGAAGACATTTTGTGGCCTGGTATTATTTCAAACTTTGGATCTTAAGAAGTATGACTGGATATTTAAAAGGTGGAAATATACCTACCCTACACTTGGGTACTGTAACAACTTGAAAATAGGATTTCTAGCCTTGCTCTCTCTGGGGTCATAGCAGAAGGATGACATGGCAGTCTCCATGGGGTTTTTCTGGGGAAGCAGGGAGGCAGCTGATGCAACTGGAGGCTTTGCCATCTGTCCCTGTGACCACAGGCTGCTCAGAGATGCCCCTACTGGGTCATCCATTTGGAGTCTGTGGTCAAGGATTGAGACTACATAATTAGAGTTGCTAAGGAGAAAAAGGCAAGGCTAGACAGCCATAGCCTACCCACCCCCCTTCAAGCACTCATAAAAAAAAAAAGTGTTTTCCTGTCCTTGTTTGCCTGATGTTGATCTAGAACTTTGAAAGCCATCAATTTAATGTAGTGGATGCTCATCATGACATTAACGAGGTAGGCTGAACTACAAACAAAATAAACATAGAATTTAGATTTGATCAGAGCTTGTAATGAAGAAAATACTGTATTCTTACTTAAGAAAATATAATATTTTCTCCGGAGAAGTCTTCAGCAATTCTGTGATTCTCTTCCTTTGATAACTTTTCCTTCAGTCAGTCAGCAGTAGCATGTGTAATGAACTTGCACTGTTCAAACATTTGTTATGTATAAGAGTGTTGTTACATTTGTGTATTTATGTGTGTGTGTGTGTGTGTGTGTGTGTGTGTGTTTGTGCATGTGTATATTTAGGGTGGGGTGCATGTGTGCTCAGAGTGTATATGGAGGTCAGAGAACAACCTCTGTGAGTTGGTTCTCTTCCACCATGAGGGTCCAGAGAATCACATCCAGGTCACCAGGCTTGGCTGGCGGTGAGTGACTTTCTGCACTAAGCCGTCTTGTCAGCTCATACACTTCCATTGTATGTATCGGATGGAAACAATAATGGGTGATTTAGTTCATCTGTGATCCCCCCTCCCCCAAATTTTGTGGTAAGAAATAACAAATCTTGGATGGGAAATGTAACCCTCAGTCAGAGTTTATGTCATCCTTAAATCAGAAAGATACTGATTAGAGAATCCAAGAGGAGTAAACAAAGAATGAAAGGGAGGAGGCAAAGAGTCACACAATGTAGGGGGTTCAGGTGCTGCTGCTCTGTAGAGATCCACTCGTCACCACCAATGACAAGAATAAACTGGAGTTGACTGCCCAGAGGACAACATGCAAGGTAGGATTTGCTGTTTCACCAACCTGGCAAGAGAAAGCCACGTCCTGCGCTTAGCATGGTGAATGTTTTCCACGTTATCATCAATGGATACTTGCTCATGTTAGGACTAAAAACACAATTAAATTCCTGGGAACCAGTCAAACCCACAGACTCTATGGAGCAAATGTTGGAGAGCCAGTCAGGCACCTTGACATTTCTGCTGTCCAGAGAACAAAAGAGAAGAGCAAGCATCCTCTGAAGTCACACTCTTGCAAATGCTCCCACAGGTAAACACTGCTCTACTATTTATCTTTAAACTACTGGAAATTTTAGAAGAACTCAGACCCTTGAAACAAGCTCACATACATATTTGCAATACTTCCCCCACCCCCCAACACTGGTGTGGGCAGCACGGGAGAAATCAAGATAAAAGGATGTGGTTTTGCCGGGCGGTGGTGGCGCACGCCTTTAATCCCAGCACTCGGGAGGCAGAGGCAGGCGGATCTCTGTGAGTTCGAGGCCAGCCTGGTCTCCAAAGCGAGTTCCAGGAAAGGCGCAAAGCTACACAGAGAAACCCTGTCTCGAAAAAACCAAAAAAAAAAAAAAAAAGGATGTGGTTTTTCAACCAAACAGAATCTTTGCTTTGCTTTTCTCTTCTTCTTCTTCTTCCTCCTCCTCCTCTTCTTCTTCCTCCTCTTCTTGTCCCTGTCCTCTTTCTCTTCCTCTTGTTTTATTTTAGATAGGGTCTTATTATATAGACCAGACTGTCCTCAAACTCACAGAGATATGCCTGCCTCTGCTGCCTCAGTTCTGGGAGGAAGGCATATGCCACAATGCCTTGCATGAATCTTTGACCTAAAGATAAGGAAGGATGAAAGGAGGAAGGGAGGGAGGGAAGAGGGAGGGAGAGAGGAAGGGAGGGAGGGAGGGAGGAAGGGAGGGAGAGAGGGAGGGAGGGAGGGAGGAAAAGACAGAGAGCAGTTGTCATCAGAGAAGCTTCCTCCTGCAGCTGATAGGAGCAGATGCAGTGACCCACACCCAAACATTAGGCAGAGCTCGGGGAACACCAGAGAAGATGAGGAAGAAGGATTGTAGGAACCAGAGGGTTGAGGACACCAGGAGAACATGGCCCACAAAATCAACTAAGCAGGGTTCATCAGGGCACACAGAGACTGCAGTAGCAATCACAGAGCCCGCATGGGTCTGCACTAGGCTCTCTGCACACATGCAGTGGCTGTTTAGCTTGGGGTTTTTGTTGGACCCCTAACAGCGGGAGTGAGGGGGTCTCTGACTCTTTCGCCTGCTCCTGTGACCTCTTTGCTCCTACTGGGTCGTCTTGTCCAGCCTTGATATGAGGGTACATGCCCAGTTTTAACTGCTGCATCTTGTTATGCTATGTTCGGTTATTATCACTGCGAGGTCTTCTCTTTTCTGAAGGAAACAGAGGAGCAGTGGGTCTGGGGGAGGGGAGGAGCATGGAGGGAGGGGAGGCTGCAGGGGGGGATGTATTGTATGAGAGAAGAATAAAAAAGAAAAGAGGAAGGGAAGGAAAAGGGAAATGTGGGGAGGGAGGATGGAGAAGGGATAATAAGACAGACAGAAATGGAAAGGAAAGAGGAATTGTAAAATAAAATAAACAAAATCACCGAAGACATCTCTCTCTTCTGTTGGATGTAACCAGGGGAGAAAAGAAATTGAACCATCTCAAATGTTCATTAAATCGAGACTTCTTCATGGGAAAGGACTCTGTGCAAGAATTATACTTAGTGATTTTTTAAATTAATTTAATTGCATAATGCAGCATGCTGATTATTTTGATGCAGAGGAAGTGGCCTCTGATTTGCTCTTTGTAGAAACAATGGGAAAAGCTGAAATGCCACCTTGTGTGATCAAAGCCCCCATCAGCGCTGTGCCATGAACATCAATGAGTTGGATCTAAGACACCCGGTGTAATGTACCCTCTCTTAGAGACGTAACACAATGGAAGAGAATGCAGATTTATGACTAATACAGATGTCACAGAGGTAGCAAGAGGAGTGAGTTACAGGTGTTCCGTGTCCCAGACTCTGCATCCATCTTAAGGAATACACTGGTAACAATAACAAAATCAGGGAGATGAGTGTGGGTACAACAAGCGAGTACTGTGTGAAGAGTTGTGATAAGATTAAGAGAGCTGTAACCTGAAACTATGGGAACTGAGAGAGGAGAAAAGACGGCTGAGCATGAAAAAGAAAAAAAGAGGTTTTCGGAGAAACATTTGGTTTCAAATAAGAGAGTCAACAACAAGGTTCTGAGCAAAACATTACTGGAAGAGATGAGACAATCCTAATCAGCACAAGATCTAAAATGTCTAACCTTTTTACTAACAACGCTACAAAATGATCAGAGATTGTAGATCATTTCATCTGGTCTTAATAATGACCCTTTGTGGAAGACTGTGTAATTAGCAAATTCATTAACTTGCACATAAAAACGTGGTCCCATTTCTCAAGTAAATCAAGATGAGAAACTACAAAAAATATAACAAGCAATGGCAGTGAATGAATGGCAAGTGCTTTGCATGTTCGTAACAAATGACATGTAAAGAAGCTGAGGATACTGTGGGTTAAATTGCCAAACACGGGGGTTGGGGGGACGTTATTTCCTCCACAGCAAAGAACCAACTAATGCACCATGCCATGTGTTCATGCTGAAGATCCCTGGCCATGAATATCCCTGGTCATGAATCTCACTAAGTACATGATTTTAAACAAAAATTCTTATAATATCAAACTAACTGTTGTTTTCCTGTCTAAATAACAATAATTTTTAAATTATTTGTTCAACAGATTCAAATAGCAAACTTGAAACTGCATAATACCATCTGAGATGAATCAAGTTTCTTCAGCAATTATTAACAAAAAACACACACCTACCCAAAGAGATGGGGAGAAAACTGTTTAGAAGAGACCAAGGAAGTATTTCAACCCCTTATCATACATGAATTTTAAGTTCTTACTCAAACAGAACGCTTTAAAAGTATGACAGAAATTGTATACGAAAAAGCACATTTAACACTAATATACTGTTAATATTTAATATTAATATTGTCGCATTTTGATACTAATGGATAAGATATATTATTCAGGGATGCTTGACGGAAATATGCGCCGATATATAAAAATGGCTTGTAATGGTAGATATTTTTGAAATTAGTGATAATACAGATTTATTAGCCTCTTTGCTTTAATGTGGAGTGCAGTGGTATATTGACTAAAATTGCTTTAAACAGCATTTGCACGTATAGACACATGCATAGGTATAAATATATAAGTACCAAACTAGTTTATCATAAAAGCAACACTGCAGTGCAGGAGAAAACATATAGATATCCTAATAAATGGTGCTGTCTTGATTGAGTGTCAATTTATGAAAAATGCTATCAAATTCTCCACTCACCCATGTCATAAAAATCACTTCAAATGAACTGTGGCCAAAGCATGCAATATAAAATCATGGCAATGTTACATGAGAACAGCTCCCCAGCTGCAGAACTTCAGAGTGGCTCAGGTTTTTTAACTCAGAAAGACCTAAACTAAAACAAAAAAATAAACTGACCCATGTCCTTAGTTAGATTAATATAACAAAGTTTTAAAAAGCGAAATAAAAAGCTACTTACAAAACAGGCCATAAAAAAAAATCTGTTATGGAAAAGACACCTATAAACCAAATAAGAAAGAGATAGAAAAACAGACAAATGAACAAAACATTTAAACAAGAAACTCATGCCAAAGTACATGAAAGTGATCAAAGGATATAGGAAAAATACTCATTTGTTATCCACTGGTAAAATGCAAATAAAAACCCAAGTCTGATTTCTTTACCACATCTCCAGAATTGATAATATAAAAAGACCTAACCACTAACCAGGCTGGTGAGGATGTCCCTCCATTGGGAGCTTGCTCCATTGGTGGCTACTTATTAGCATCCTCTGCAGCTGCTTATCTACATACGGCAGGATCCACTATTCAGATCCCAGGGCTGTGCTCTCTAGAAATGCACGCGCATTTGTCCAAACTCCTGCATGAGGATGCTAAGAATTCTAGTGACCTCTTTCAGTCATAACCCCGTAGCCCCTAAGTATGGTGTTGGTCAGGAAGCCACACCCCGCAAAGTTAAGTACAGTAAAACTTTTTTATTTTAGTAAAATGCAAACATGGGTATCATCAACCTATGGTTTTCCAAGTCAGTGAGTATTGATCATAAGGAAGGCAGAAAAGAAGTGGCATATGTAGGCATTGCTGAGTGCTGACATCATCGCCCCAGGTTAGATGACAGTTCTCATATGTGGGTTTCAGAAGAGTGATTGAGTGATGTATCAGAGACATATGCAAGTTTTTATGACCCCATTAAAGAGCCTCTAATATGCTGCCAATTCTACTTTTTTGTTAGATTCTAGGGGGAATCGACTGTCCTCACAAGCAGTACAGTTAGGCAGTTTTTAGCATGTCCTGTGATCCACTCACCATGCAACGCAAAGACAGAATAAATGTGACCTTAAAATAGAAAAACTAACTCATGATAAAAAGTCAAATATTGTCATAGACTGATGGCGGATATTGGATTTGATAAAATATCAGAGGAACCAGAATGAAAATTATTATTATATTCTCACAATTTTAAAAGTAATATTTCAAAATGAACCATGATGTGCAAAGATGGAATTTGATTAAGCAATGTAATTTCCTATTTGATTTGAAAAACTTAAGTTTTTTTTTTCTTAACAAGAACTGCTAAAACAAAGCAGAAAAAAAATACTGAAATGGAAGTATTTCCTAAAATGTCGTTATTTACAAACTGTGAATTACTCTTTCTGGAGGAGATATGCTCTGATATTTATCAGTTGCTTTTCAGTAATATATTAATATTGGCATGTGTCATCCTGGTATAATACCAAAAAGAACATTAAAGTATGCTATTAAGGATTAATTTCTCCCTAGAAAATTACTCTCATAATACCATGATGGGAGGCATCATTTTTATCAATATGAGAAAAACAATTATATTGAAGTCTTATCATTTTGATTTAATTCCCAGCTCCATCTGTTTTGTCTCTTTTCATCCTTAAAATAATTGAGACTGGTTGATTCTGTTGTCACAGCTAACAAATGGAATACAATAAGGGGTTGGTATTTTAATCCAAGTCTGGGGGCTGAGGAGTTGGGTAGGTGGTAACGTGCTTGCTGTGTAAGCATAAAGACCTGAGCTTGAATCTCCAGGCCCCACGTGAAAGCCAGGAATGGTGGTACACTTCTAGAATCCCAGTAAAAGAGAATCCTAGGAAGTCTGTGGACCAGATGGCCTGGTGCAGGCAATAGGGTGCAATGAGAGAGAGACACTGAATGTAAACAATGTGGAAGCGGAGAACTGACATGGGAAGTTGTACTCTGACAAGTGTGCCATTGCAGCACACACTCCTGATCACACCCATCAATGCACATGTATGGTAATGCACATATACCCAAACACGAACAGATGAAACAAAATAAATCCAGTCTGAATCAATCATGTGGACCAGGATGACTAAGGAAACTTTTATGGATATTGATGGTGACTTCCATTTCAGAGCACAGATATTCATCAGCACAGTTGCAGACAGTATTAGGAGTTAGGAAATTTTATATGAGCTTGTATTTGAGATTCACGGCAGGAAAACAGTAGTACTCAAAGATATCAAGTCCCTGAAATTGTACTTGTTGCCTTTATGGAAAAAGCATGTTTTCGAAAGTGAATGTCTGAGATCTTGACATTGGACATTTTCCTGGATGATCTAAACAAATCGAAGTGAGATCTGAGGCAACTGTACACAAAAGATGTCACGTGACTGAATACCAAGGAGGAAGAGATGGGGGTATGGTGGTCAGAGACCAAGAAAAGGAGCCATAGAACTTACCTGGTAACGACTGTGCTTCCAGAAGCACTGGTTTCAGTTCACAAAAACAACTTTGGATTTCTAGACTCCAGAATATAGAGAATAAATTTGTGTTGTTCTAGCCATCCCAAGAGCTATCTCTGATGTTTTGTTTTAAATGATGTACATCACTCTCATTTGAATGTGAGTTTAAGGGGAGACATGATGCTGAAGGAGCTTTTGTAGATGACATCATCAAGAAACCCATCTACTTTTTAAAAGTCCCACCCCTACCCAAAAAGGTACTTGCAATCGATACATGTTGGGAAAGGGAAAATAATTTTTCTCCAATACTGTCACTGGCTATATCAACTGTACTACCGAGCAGACCCCAAGAGTAGTTGGTGAACACAAAATACTTGGTGTCTTATTTCGACTTCTAATTTTTTGTTTTAATAATTAGAAATCCACAAAGATACCTCCACTGTAGACTACTGGCAATGGTCAAAAGAGTGCCTGAGCTGACCTGCTCTGGTGATCTGATGCCCGAACACACTAGCTGTCATGATAGAACTCTCATCCAGTGACTGGTGGAAGCAGATGCAGAGATCCACGGCCAAGCCCCAAGTGGAGCTCCTGGAGTTCAATCTGTGAGAGAGAGAAGGGATTGTATGAGAGAGAGAGAGATATTGACACCATGATTGGAAAAAGCACAGGGACAAATAGCCAAACTAGTGGAAGCGCATGAACTGTGAACCAATGGCTGAGGAGCCCCCATGGAACTGGACCAGGCCCTCTGGATAAGTGAGACAGTTGATTAGCTTGAAATGTTTGGGAGGCCCCCAGGCAGTAGAGCCAGGACCTCTTCTTGGTGCAGGGGCTGACATTTTGGAGCCTGGGGCCTATGCTGAGACACTTCGTTCAGCCTTGATGAAGGGAGGAGGGGACTGGACCTGCCTTGGCTGAGACTGTCAGGCTGGGCTGACTCCCCAGGGGATACCTTGCCTTGGAGGAGGTGGGAGTGGGGGGTGGGTTGGAGGGTAGGGCTGGGGGGTGGGAGGAGGGAGGACGGGGGAATTCATGGCTGATATGTGAAATTAAGTTAATTATAAAATAAAAATACTATTAATAATAATAATAATAATTTTGGTTTGTTTTGTTTTTACTTTTTGTTTTTGCTTTTTAAAAAGAGAAAATATGAAGTTGGGTGGGTAGAGTGGATCTGGGAGGAATTGAGAGAAGAGAAAGAATACAATCAAAGACCTGCCTTTGAGAAGAGCTGTCCCTAACCCAAAAGCTGTTTTTCTCTAATGGAGTCTGATTATTACAAATTATGCTTGAGGGCAGGTGCCGAGCCCAGCAGTAGATGGCCAACACAAAATAAACTCAGTGGTATTTTCGGAGGATTTTGTCTCCAAAAATTTTGGGCTTTCCCCTGCCCCCTTTTACCTTACAAATCCTTTTGCTAATATATTATGGTTTCTGAATTTGGTTTTATTGGTTTTCTGTGTGTATGGTTGTGTGTTTTGGTGTCTGAATATGTTTCTTGTGCTTTTTCTTTGGATTACTTTTTTCTGTTTGTTTTTTTATCCTATTCTGGTTTATTTTTATTCTATCCTGTTTTATCTTATTACGTTTTTAGGTGCCTGTTTATATTCTAAGGAGAGAAAGAGAGTGTGGATTTAGATGAGTGGGGAAGTAGGAAGGATATGGGAGAGTTTAGAGAAGAAGAAATTATAACTGGAATATATTTTATGAGAAAAAGGCTATTTTCAATTAAAAACAGACATACTTGTGCAACAGCGACACAAATACTGTGGGCGTAAACACATCAGACACTTTTCAAAACTGCATTCGAGGCTGACTCCATGACACAGAACTCAGATGTGACACTGCTAGGTTGACCGAGAACCTGAGACTCGATCGGTCATGGGACATAGGGGAAAGATTTCTATTATTATTCTGCTAAAGGAACATATCACTAAAATGATTCCTAATTACCTATTCCTACGTTCATCATTCAACTATCGTCAGAGAAGCTTCTTCTTATAGTAGATGCTAATTACACAGATAATCACAGCTGAACAATGTGCAGAGGGGTGAGGGGCTTGGGAAAATTCAAGGGATCTATGCGTCCAGGAGGCAGAAAAACTGTAAGAGGCCAAGGTGGCAGACGACTCCGAAGAAACCTCACCTTCCCATAACAGGAATGATTCATCTATGAACTCACAGAGACTGTGACATCAGGCCAAAGACCTGCACACGTTCAAACCAGACAAAACCCCAGCACTGAGAATAGGAAGTGGACATCAAGCCCTACACCTTACCAAGAAGGTCCTCACAATTGATACCTGCTTTGGGAAAGAAAAAAACAATTTTCTCCAGTGGAGTGTTATTAGCTTTGTCAACAACACTTACTTTACACCTGAAGGTCTGTGAATGTGCGTGTGATCTGCTAGGGATTTCCAATTGGATTGTAATGAAACTTTGACATGTCTTACAATGGAATAAATGTTTTACAAAGTTTATCTAAAAGACTATAACGAGACATACTAATGTTTACATATACATAATATATGTAAGTATATGTGTATGTATGTTCAGTTTAACCAGCTGTAAAAAAATATTATTCTTGTAGTCTAATTTGACTTTTTTAAAAGACTGAATTTAAAAGTTAGCATACTCTCCAGGTTAAAGGGATCACTTTAATATCATGTAAGAAAAAGAAAACTATCACATCTTTTTTTAAGCAGGGTACTAAATTCATTATACATGGTATCTCATTGAATCCTCACCCCTAAAGGGAGGCAGTAGATTTGCTGTCTTAAGGAAATTAAGGACATTAAGCAACTATGATTATAACAGAATATGGACTTAGCCTCTTTTTAATTTAATCCCAAAGAACACATACCTCCTGCTTTGAAGTGTGTAAAAATCTTAAGCAAATTTCAGCTCTCAGCAGAACATTGATGTACTTGTTGAGGAATAAGCTTGAGTGGATTTATAAAAGGAAAATATTGGCACTTGTGAATGCCAATAGTGAGGTAGTACTGACTAAGAGCCGCCTTCCATAGCAGCGGCACACGTATTTTCTCATTACATACAGAATACTTAGGGGTAGACTATTGGTGAAATTATTAAGGCCACTCCACGTAGTTAAAAGGAGATTTATTTAATGGCGTAACTTACAAATTAAGAGATAGGTAGGTCGCGGGGTCTGGGGAAGGTGTATCACAGTCCAGCGGTGTTCTCTGGAGCTCTGCTCGGTTCACCTCCACTATCCAGAGTCCCGCAACAGAGAGAGCGCCTGCCGATCCAGCTCTCGGGTCCCCCGGCGCCTCCCTTGGCCCCGCCTTGTAGGCGTGACAGTTGCCGAAGTCTCAATGGGGGTTGGAATTTCCAGATCAAAGCTGGAATGGCTACCCACTACATCTCCCCCTTTTTGTCTAAATAAGAAAGTTCTAACCTAATACAAGACTATATACAAAGGAATGGTTATCAAATATTGTCCAGGAATAATGAGGGATAATGACCTAGATAAGATGGAAGTACAACCAATGCAAACAATATCAAGCAAGAAACACATACTAAAGTCCAGAGAAGTATAGAGCATAGGTAAATGGCATGTTACAAAGATCATTCCAAAAGGTGTCCTATCCTAAAGAACCTGAATCTAATACTTAATATGTTCTATCTACTAAGTTGTAACTATAACTGCTAGTCTTCAATCCCATCAAAGACCTGAGAAGGAATATAATGGTACCTGAGAAATGGTAGATGGATGCAAGCAACTTTCGGGAATCTTGCAAGAGTAGACGGAGACAGCTGGCAGCCTGGACAGTCACCTAATGTTTCTCAGCATTGTTGGTGCATTCAAATTGGCTACAGGCCTAAAGTATCTGACAGACCATTTTCAGAAGCAGGAATTCTGAAAGACCATCTTACCCTGTCTTGGCAGAGTACAGTGGTCGCTTTCCTTGTGTCCCGCTTGTCCAGAAAGGATAGCATTGCATTAGTACTGTCAGCCGTCGAGGCAAGGGCAGTTCTTTGCCCAGTAGGCCATTTTGTGCCAAGAAGACAAACTTCCAAATGGAAATGTCTTAGAAGCCCAACATTCTCTCGGGATCAAATTGGTGCAGCCAGGAGCAATTATGTCTCACATCAACAGAATTCTAAGTTATTTAAATGCCATATTCTCTAGGTCTATGAAGTGTTTGAAGATTACCTGTCCATCTGACCTATGTATCTGTAAATCTGGATAACCTAACTAATGTAACTATAGAGATGACAAGCATAGGTGACTATAAATCTATAAGTCTTATCTACCGAAATAACCTAAGGACTAAGGCTTCACATAAACAAGGTAAACAGTCTATAAGCAAGTGTATGGTAAAGAACGATGACTTCAAAATTGTGACAATACACAAGATGTTATAACAGAGGTAGGAGTATATAGTGCGATATGCAATATGACAATAATCTTAAATATATATCAATATACCGAATATCCTAAACAGAAGTAGAACCTACATAAAGTATGACAGATATAAATTTACATTTGTATCAATATACAAGTATTTCAAATAAGAGTAGAAATATATGTACATTATAACAAATATAGTTCCGTATTTGTATCAATATACAAATTATCTTAAACAGGAATATAAAAATAGTTTACATTTGTATCAACATATAAGAACCCATAACAGTGCAAATTACAGTGAAAATTATTTAAGGCTACTATTTTACTAAATTTGTTTACTAGTATACATAATAATCTACCATAATATCTTATACCTATCCATTCCATTTCTTTTTTTTGTTTTTTTTTTTTGTTTGTTTTTTTTTGGAATACTGAGTTTAATATTTCCTTCCACCCCCAACCCTATAACCATCATCCATAACCCTGAGAATTATGAAACCTAAGGGAGAAGGGTTCGTGCCCCACGTTGGGCGCCAGATATTGGTGAAATTATTAAGGCCACTCCACGTAGTTAAAAGGAGATTTATTTAATGGCGTAACTTACAAATTAAGGAATAGGTAGGTCGCGGAGTCTGGGGAAGGTGTATCACAGTCCAGCGGTGTTCTCTGGAGCTCTGCTCGGTTCACCTCCACTATCCAGGGTCCCGCAACAGAGAGAGCGCCTGCCAATCCAGCTCTCGGGTCCCCCGGCGCCTCCCTTGGCCCTGCCTTGTAGGTGTGACAGTTGCTGAAGTCTCAATGGGGGTTGGAACTTCCAGATCAAAGCTGGAATGGCTACCCACTACAGTAGACAGGGGAGCGACTGTCGCCATAGAGAACTCCTGCAGGTGGAGGAAAGTGCTGTAGCTGCACGAGGATGGAGAGTCATCCATCTTCGTGAAGCAGCAAGTGTGTGTGGTAGATTTACCAGAAGTGAGTGACGACAAACTGAGGACACTTGGCTATCTTCCTTCGGACACTTTGTAGCCAGCTGATTCCGACCAGTCAATTTCTACCTTCTGGTTTCAATCTAATTTGAATCCTAATGAGACAACACTACATGTTTCCATAACCATGAAAATTCTTCAAATGTTACACAGAATTTTTTTCTTCCATGGTTTGATTGATGTTGTAACTTTTAGCTGGGGGATTCTACTTCTTTCTGTAGATTGTAGGGTTAGTAATTCTGAGACAGGAGAAGGACAATGTACATAGAATAGGGCTAAAGGAAAGGGAATGCATGCATGAAAGGGGAATTCTTCCTAGGCCAAGACCAGTAATTTTGACTGGTAATTTTTGCTTTTTGGTAGTGTCTTTTTCTGGCTTTGGTTTTAAGGACACCTGTTCTCTTATAATGTAGATGTAATTATTCCCAACTCTCAACATTTTAGAAATTTTAAAAGATTGGTAATAATTCCTCTTAGAAAATTCTGTTAGAATTTAGCTGTGGAGAATTTTAGGTGCTGAGTTCTTTAAGTTTTCATCATTTTTTAAAAAATCTCCCTTTTAGTTTTACTATTTAGAGTCTCCTATTTATTCATGAGTCAATCTTAGCAGGTTAACTTCTAAGAATTGTTTGATTTCTTCTGTTTGTTGGCGTCTTGTTACGTAGAAGAGTGTCTTAGGGTCCATTTTATTTTATATCATGCTGCCTCCTTTTCCTTTTCCAATTTTGTTTACAGTCCAGTGTTCTGGGATGTGTATAGATGGTTGACTTTTCACCCTGTGAAAACACAAGAAAATGTGTCACATAAACTAGATGACATAACCCACTGAAAAGCTGGCTAAATGGTGTACCCTATTATCTCTGTGTTCAAAACCTGTACAGTATGTTTTTGTACTGAGAAGTCTCAATTACTACAAAACAATGACAAATAATTGTGCAATGAAACATATCTAAGCAAATTGAAAAGGTACAGTAAGAAGTAATGTGTAAGACAGTTAACATTGATTGTTAACAGGAAAGGATCAAGATTCACCAAATGCAAGCATGTTGTCATGCCTGTGAGGGACTCTCTTGGTTTACTTAATTAAAAGAGGACCAATGCTAACCGTTCCCTGGCCTTGGATTCTTGGACTCAGGAGAGACCTAGCTAAGCAGCAGCATCCATCACTCTTTGCTTCTTGCCTGCAGATGCAATGTGACCAGCTGCTTCACTTTCCTAGTGCTATGACCTCCCAATGTGATAAACTGAAGCCTCACACTATAAAGCCAAAATCAATGCTTCCTGCCCTAGGCTGCTTTGGTCAGTGTGTTTTTAGCACAGCAGCAGGAAAAAGTACTAACACAGGATGAAAACAAAAATGCAATGTGTCTACCTGAAACACACAGAAGGATTGGAAATATATGACGAAGTTGCTATGGGAGAGGCAGGAGCAAATGTGATAGCTGAGGACCCGGCTCCTCTAGAATCCATACAAATACTTTGCTAAAGCTTCGTGAAATTTGTTAGAAATGTCTTTATTCAAAGATAAATTACCCAGCTGGGCGGTGGTGGTACACGTTTTTAATCCCAGCACTTGAAAAGCAGAGGCCAGTGGATCTCTGTGAGTTCAAGGCCAGCCTGGTCTATAAAGCGAGTTTCTAGATGACTAAGGCTACACGAAGAAACCCTGTCTCAACAAACAAATAATAATAATAAATAATAGTAAACAAATAAGTAAATTACCCTCCACTCATGGTAACTTCCTAATTTATAAACTTTAAAGCTTTAGAACTTCTATTCTCTTGTAACAAAACCTACCTTAAATCACAAACACATTGTATAACTGCCCAAAATAATTTTTCTATATTATTACTCTGTAATGGGCACCAGATGTAAAGTAAATTATTAAACAGTTTTATAATTTAAAAAAAAAAACGGAGCCAGGTATTGGGGTGAAAACTGAGAGATCAGAGGTATAGAACATGCCACAACCACAAGTTCTTACCACTAGAAAATCCTCAGCCAAAGAGAGAGCTACTGTATAATCATACCTGTATAATTTTCTGTGCCCTGCCATCTTACTTCCTCTCTCTGCCCAGCTACGTTACTTTCCTCTTTCTGCTCAGCTCTATCACTTCCTGTTTGTCTGTACAAACCCTCAGACCTCTATGGTTAACTAGCACTAAGATTAAAGGCATGTGCCACCATGCCTGGCTCTGTTCCCAGTGTAGCTTTGAACTGACAGAGATCCATCTGCATTCAGATGGATCTCTGCCTCCTGAATGCTAGGCTTAAAGGTGTGTACTACCACTGCCTGACCTCTATATTTAATATAGTGGCTGGCTTTTCTCCTCTGATCCCCAGATAGGCTTTATTGGGGTGCACAAATAAAACACCACCACATTTTTTATATTTAGAAAATGTTTTGCTTTGACTTTTCAAGCTAACAAGTTAAAAGGTAAGATCCAAAAACATCATAATTCAGGCTTATCTCAGTCAGGGTCATGGTAGTCACTGTTGACCACTCCTATGTCTTGTCACATGGGACAGGTTTTGGGACAGTAGCTTAGATGGGATGTGGCCCATGATTTTTGTTTTTAAAGGCCTTTTTTTTTTCCTGAAATGTTTCATGAGGGACTTTCCTTGGGCTGTCTTTGAGAACATTGTTTTTCTTAGTAACTAGAAAGAGTACATTCCAAAAATAATTGTTAAAAATATAGTATATTAAGTAAATTAATCAGTAACAAAATTGTTTATCATTGCTAACTATTATGCACTATGTGTAGTTACAAGCACTAAGATCATATGGGACTGTCAATACAACAGATGTGGTAATTCCAGAATTACCACAGATGTGTGTAGGGAATTCATCAGGGCTGCAACAGCTGCATAGCTGAGGTCTTGTTAGCAGTGATTACAATTCTGCCACTGTGCTGTCCAGCACTGTGGGACCACTGTCATATGTACATCATGGAAGCATCGCATGCCATGTGGCTGCTTGAGGTTCTTTTTTAAAGATTACCTGAAGACTTGTTGATTCTTTATCTTCTTTTAAGTCCAACAGTTAATTTCATTGACTTTTTTCTATTTTCTATTAAATTATCCATTTGTTCACGCTGCTATTTCCTTCCTTTTTGGGGTGATGAGTTTATTTGCTATTAAATCTTAAAGCATAAAGTCAAAGCATTCACTTGAGCTCTTACCCTTCTAGTGAGATGTTTACTGTCTATACCCTGTAGCTCTGCTTCGGTGTCTCTCTGAGTGTGATGTATTTTCCCCTTGGTTTGTATCAAATTTCTAATTTGTCTTTTTCCTTTGTTTTCTATGACCCATTTTGAGAGCAAGATCTTGCTGCTTGGTTCCTATGTATTTGTACAACTTTCACTTTCCTCTCAACTACTGGAGTATAGCTTCATTCCAGTAATTTCATGGGGGAAAGATACTTAGAATAATTTCACTAGTTTGAAACTCGCTAAGACTTGTTTCATAAGCCGGTGAGATAGTTCCTGGAGAGTGTTCCCACTGTGCATGGAAAGAGCATATGGTATTTCTTTCCTGAATGCAGTGTATTGTAGTTGTTTGTCTGGTGGGACAGTTTGGACTCGTATGCTGTCAAATCTGCTCCCTTTGTTCTTTTCTATGGGTGATCTATCTTATTATTAGAAGTGGATTATTGAAGTTCCCTGCCATGATTGCATTCCTGTCTGTTTTTCCTCCAGTTGACAGCCCTCTCTGTCAATGTTCACCTTAGTTATTTTGGGTGATTTGATATTAGGTGTATATTTACTTGAGATTATTACATCTTATTATTTCATCACACATCTTCCATTTTCTCACTTTCTTGTAGACAACGTATAGTCAGAACTTGAAGCTAATGTTTCATCTATTCAGCCACTCAATGACTTTATATATGAGTGTTCATTCATTCTTTTAGTGGTCTCTCTCTCTCTCATTCTCTCACTCTCTCTATTTCTCTGTCTCTCTGTCTCTGTTCTTTTGTTGTTGGTATTGTTATTGTTGAGAAGGTCTTACTGTGTTATATATTGCCCCATCCCCCAACCAGCAAGCTCCTGTCAGCTGCCACACTGCTTTCCACTGTGCTACACTGCCCCCAGGCCTTCAGACAGGCGGTTCTCAGTACTCCATAAAAAAGAGACTGAAACTGTCCATTAGTGAATTCTTGGAAGAGCTGGAACATTGGAGGCTCACTGGCTTCCTCCCCTGCCTCCTCAAGGAGAAGTCTGGGGCTGGGTGCCTTCACCTAATCATGCCAAGCTTGTGGCCACATGAGCTGCCAACCACGTTACGCAATTCTCCACTGTCCCATCTCTTCCAAACTATGTTGATCTCTGAGCATTAGCTGAGGAATTAAATAAGACAGAAAGGAGTCCCTCATCCAGGACTCCACAAAGTTGAAAACTTGCACGCATGTCTGCACTCTTTCCCCCAGCGGGGAGGACCAAGATGGGCCATAAGCTGTGATATTAGGGGAGGAGTTGACGTTAGTAAACTGAATTGTTCCCCTCTGTTTCTAATACACCCTTCTCAGTGGTGTGATCTCCTGAGGTCCTGAAATTTCTTCAGTGGTTTCTGGAAACCTCAGAAAGGTAAATTTGTGTCTTTGCATCACTGTTAAATTGGTGTTTCTCTGGATAAATTAGAGCATGCTTTTCTGTCTTGCTGATGTCACTCTCAATAGTACTTTTAAACAGCAATTACAACACACATTAGCATACATTTCCTCCCAATGTCATCACGTCAACACTCGCATTACAGCTAGAGCAGGGTCTCTCTAGGGCTATTTACACTGCGATGCTCTCCCTTGTTCCTGGGAAGAGTTTAATGCTGTGTGAGACATTCTGAAGTGTGCAACCATGTGTCATGTCATTGTCTCTAAGATGACTAGGAAAAGCAAAGTAATCCATGAAGACTACAAGAGTGCAAGCCTCAGTATCATAGCAACCAATATTTAAATTATTCTTCTTAGGTTCCTAGGCCATAGGTTAAATGTGTCATTTCTCTAACTTCATTTTCTCATTAAAAAGGGGGAAATGGTATTACTTGACTGCTACTGTTAATAAGAAAGGGTAAATAAAAGAATTAGTTAACTTGGGTATGAAAATGTTTAGATGAAATTTGTTACATGTGGCAGTCTGGATAATAATTAGTAACACTAATGAAAAATAGTTATAATTTAGTTACTTATATTTATCTGTTCAATGGATAACATTTTTTAATCCTATCAAAAATATCAGTGATATTTCTGAAAAAACAACTACTGTATGAAGTGATAAATTTGTTGAAAACACTTTATAGCTAAGAATCTATTTAGCTTATATAATTTTCTAATAAATTATTGTATGGTTATATAAGAAGCAATATATGTATATAGTCCTAATATATAATCATGTATTATTGTAACTATATTATTATATTGCATATGACAGATATTCACGATTCATTCTTCTAACCCATATTTTGTGAATGTCTTGATAGCACTCTATCATTCAAACACTCATAGTAACACAAAACTAACACCTTAGAGCAGTGGTTCTCAACCTTCCTAGTGCTGTGACCCTTTAATATAGTTCCTCATGTGGTGGTGACCCCCAACCACACAATTATTTCAGTGCTACTTCATAACTGTAATTTTGTTACTATTAGGGTTCACAATGTAAATGTCTGATGTGCAGGATATCTGATATGCGACCCCCAGAAGCGTCACAGCCCACAGGTTGAGAACCGCTGCTGTAGAGGAACACTGCTACTGACTCGCTCTCCATGGCTTGATCAGCCTGCTTTCTTATACAGTTCAGACTGGCCTGCACAGGGTGGCACTTCCCTTAGTGAGCCGGGTCCTCCCACATCAGTCCTTAATCAAGGAAATGCCCTGCAGACTTGCACACAGGCCAATCAGATGAAAACAATTCCTCAGTTGAGGTTCCTTCTTCCCAGGCTACTAGTTTTGTCCGGTTGGCAAAAGTTAATCAGCACAAAGCATCTGAATACCATTTTTGTACAAAAGTAATTTAGAAGCAACATGGCCGAGAGCCTCCAGGATCTGCCTGCAAGTTAGAAGCAGAGCTAAAGCTGTAATCACTTCTAATTAACGATGTCTTTATTTTTTAATGAGTTGTTCAGAACATAGTTATGAATAAAGGTTAACTAATTAAAGTGGTATTTCTGACATACCCATTTGACTAAAGGTCTGTATTAATGACAAAGAGGGTCTCTAACAAGTAGCTTTTGTCACCTGAGTCTACTTGTTAGCAAATAAGGAACCATTGAAGATTCCTTGTCAAACACACACACACACACACACACACACACACACACACACACACACACACACACTATACCTTCTTACAGGTTTGTTTTCTGAAATATTAATATTAAGGAATTATGTATTTGAATTGTAGGATAAAGTTCTCCAAGATCTATTAAGATACTTGATGAATTAAGATACTTAATGAATTAATATAATTGATGAAAATAGGGGCTATAGAAATGGATCAGTGGGTAAGAGTGCTTACTGTACAAGTGTAAGGACCCGTGTTCTAGTCCTTGCACCATGACAAATGGCAGATATGGATGATCGTGCCTATTACCCCAACATTAGGGAGCAGAGACATGCGGATTCTGAGAGCTTATTGACCATGTAGACTTGACTAAATGATGAGCTTCCAGTGAGAGACACTGTCTCAAGGCAATAAGGTGGAGAGTTATAGAATAAGACATCCCAAATTTCTGTGGCCACCCTGTGCACCTTCACAGGTACATGTACCCATTTACTCACACGTATTTACTGCACACCAACAAACACAAATATATATATACACATACAACACGTTCACACAGCTGGTGAATATGTGGATGAAAAACCCTATGTTCAATGCGTATCTGACATTTGTTTGAGAAAGAATGAACATTGGACCATCAACTACAAAGTCACTTCCATCATGCTTGTCTTTCTTTACCACCAGGTAAATAGGTGATTTGGAAGTAACTGTGTGAATTCATCACTATACCATTAAATCTCTCATGTCCGACACCAAGCAACAGATGGCTGGATGAATATATAACTAACTATTTACTAAAGAACTAGATTGCAGTTCAGAGTGCTCAGCCTTTTCCAGTGTGTCATCATCCTCCAAACTTAACAGTACTTCAAAGACTAATACCCCACCCCCGCTCTGTTATCAATAAGAAACAAAATACAGATGTGATGGATGCTTTGCCCAAGGCTTCACAGTCAGCAAATATAAGAGCTGTCACTTTAATCTTTCTCTCCAGAAACATTTCTTTCTTTATACCAGGAAAAGCCACAAAGTCCAGGGAATCTTGGAGAACCTGAGCTAGGAGACATCATCCAACATATTTTGATATTTGAAACTAGTATGATTTAAGATTAGAACTATTTTCCTTTACTTTTTGGATTCTTATTTATTCTCATTGCAGTGAGAATAAATCGACAAAAATGGATGCTTTTCTCACTGTCAGTTGAAAGCATTTTCACTGAATTAATGCTTAATGACTACTGCTAAGTGCTCAGCATTTATATGCAGTCTGTACGTATGAGGAGGACAGTGATTCATTCCATCAACTCTGCAAACTTATGAGCTGAATTATTATCCTCATTTTACACACAGGTGGAAACTAAAGCTTTAATATATTAAGAGATGGTTCTAAATTCATGCACATGTGACAAGGATTTTGCCTCACCCTCCAGTCCCAGCAAAAGCCTGGCTTTTGTCACCAGATCATGAAATGTTATATGTAAACCCTTGGACTTTGCATACTGAAATTATATGCCAGTAGACTGCCCTTGTGTTGTGCCTCAGTGAGTTTGGGTTATTATAAAAGATTCCATAAACTGGGTGTCTAAAACATTTATTCCTCATAGTGTTGAAGGCTGACAAGACCAGGGTCAACACACCCGCAGATTTGGAGGCAGGTGAGAGCCCATGTTCTGACTTGCGGATAGCTGTCTTCTTCTTGGAGCTTCACATGGTCGAGAGCAGAGAGAGAAGCAAAGCTCTCTTGTATTTCCTTATAATACATTGATCCCTTTCTTGAGAGCTCTATCTTCTTGCTCTGAACATTCCCAAAGTTCTCACCTCCAAATAGTATCACATTAGAGATAGGATTTAAATATATTAATTTAGGAAAGACTTTATTTCTTTAGCGCATATAACCCACTGACTATGTTGTATTTTCAAAATGGCCCAGCGGGGACCTTGGCGGGTGGAGCCAAGGGGCATTCACACCATGCAGATAGAGTTCATGTAAAGAATTTTATAGTGGTGGGGGAGGGAGAGAGGTAAGAGAGAGAGACGACAGAGCCGCCCCCTGGAAGAGAGAAAGAGAGGGAAAGAGAGAAAGAGAAAAATGACTGGAAGGAGTCACACCATACAACAGAGCCCATGTGGGAGGTTTATTGAGGGGAGGGGAGAGAAGGGGCAGAGAAGGGGGCAGAGACTGGTCCCTGGGGAGGAGAGCAAAGGAAGAGAAAGAGACAGAGCCAAGCAGAGCCTGCCTTTTATAAGGGATCAGAGCAAATGCACATAGAGGGCGGCTGTTAGTGGCTGTAACTGAGGATGTATTCTGTTAGGACCCCAAGGACAGGCCAGTACAGATGCCTGAATGCTAGCAGACGGGTTGTACCAAATGGCAAGGGTTACCTGGGGAGGCACTACCCCCAGATGGCAAGCACTTAAACTGCCGCTGTGATTGCTAGCTGCTGAATCTGCCAGGAGCCTGATCTGAAACTTCAGTTAGAAGAATCCACCCCGCAAGATCCAGTCTAAATGGAGTGGATTGTCTACACGCTGCATGATGCCCCCAGAGGAAACTCTTTATTTAATAAAGTGCTCAGCTCATTCTAGTCTCCTCAAAAAGAACCTGGTGTTATTTTCCTGGAGGAGTCATAGAACGAGCCCCGTCTGTCAACCAGGCGGTGCTGACAAGGGTGACTGATGTGTTGCTATTTCCTATGTAAATTTCAGCCTGTACCTTTAAGTAGAGAGAACATGCTCTTCAGAGGTCCTTACATGTTGCTATTCACAGGTAGAGACTTGTCAACACACCGTCTCAGGAACTATGGCCTCCTTGGATAGAAACTTTTATGGTATTGCTTGCCTTGCTGAAGTCACAATTCAGCTCTTGACCAGTGTGGTATAATGGTTATTAGAAGAGGAGAAGAAGAAGGAACATTTTAGTTTTTACCCTACTTAAGACTCTTGAAAAGCTCTTCCACATGAGAACCGCTGGGCCAGCTGCTCCTCAGCACGCTGAGGGTCTTGTGCCTTGTGCTCAACACTCAGAGCCTCAAAAGGACTAAGGTCACTGTCACTTCACTGTTAAGTGAAGACCTCTCAGATATCAGACCCCCATACTATCAAACATTACAACCTAGAGAAGGAGGACATCACCTCCGGATGGGGCCATCAGGTTGATGAATAATCAAAGGCTCAGAAAAAATATTGAAAACAAACAAACAAACAAACAAGAAAACAAAGTCACTCACAAATGTAGCACCCACCACCCTGTTGGCTGTTGCTCTTACTAGCACTGGTCTGAGTGCTCCTGTTGGCTGTCAATCCATGGGCTCAAACAATTCAAGTCAGCCATTACTTCAACGAAACATTTCAGGTGCTGAAGTCAGCATGCCATTGGGATGTGTCCGGTAAGCGGGCTTTTCAAACGCCACCCTAATAGTCCACATCCCAGTTTCATCCAGCTTTGTCACTGGGCTCTCAGATTTTGTTCTGTGGACCCACTGTCCATGATCACTCCAAAGCAGGTTGTCAAACAACTTGTGGGTAATCTCTATGCCCCAGAGTCCCTAGATATTCTTCAAAAGGCTTCATCTGGACTCTACTTGCACTCAATAGCCAATCCTTCTAATAGAAACTACAGTAAAGTCTCTTTTCCTGTGTCCTCTCCCCACCCCCGCCTCATGGCAAGCCCCCTAGCTCCCCGACTTCCCTTCACCTCATTATGTGGTGTGCTGTGGTGCATTTTACTACTCCCGCCTCTTGTGAACTGTAGCAATTCACTTGATTTCTTTCTTTCATCCATTCTTTTTTTTTTTCAAACAGGCTATTGCTATGTAGCTCAGGCTGGCTTTATTTATCAATCCTTCTGCTTCAGCTCAGAGTTCTGGCATTACTAGTATGTGCCACCGTACCTGACACACTGGCATTCAATGGCAGTTAAACTTTTATCTGCTGCCTTTACATACCCAAATAATAATCAAATCAGGAAGCTCAGTGCTCATAAAATGAAGCTAGCTTCTTGTCCAGAAATACTCAATGGGTCAAACCTCCAAAATATAAAAATTTCTACTTTAAAACCCACAATTTCTCATCCTAAATTCAATAATATCCTGTGGTAATCACTCCCATTTTTCTCTTCTTAAAACACGCTTTCTATTAGCATAGATTAATTATACATGATAATGGATTTCATTATGACATTTCCATGCATGTACTTAATACATTTAGATCATAGTCCCCTCTCTTCTGCCCCTCTCACTCCCACTAATCATCTTCCTCTTTGCATCTAATCTCTCTCTTTCTCTCTCTCTTTTTCTCACTCTATTTGTGTATGTCTCTCTCTCTCTCTCTCTCTCTCTCTCTCTCTCTCTCTCTCTCTCTCTCTGTGTGTGTGTGTGTGTGTGTGTGTGTGTGTGTGTGTGTGCAGTGAGTTTCCTTAGGGCTGTTTATAAAAGTCTACAAGAGAATTTGTTTAGAAGACAATGATCACCTAACCAATGGCTATACCACTAAAGAAAATCTCTCCCTTCCCCACTGGCCATTAATAATGCTCCAATCCTCAGGAAAGAGTGGGGTCCTATTAAGTCATTCCTAATGCCATGGCAGGGTGTTCCCTTCCCATGTGCCACTAACCACAGCTGCTGTGAATTCAAGAATGCAGCAGCTATGTCCTGCTTAGAAGTCAGAGGAGCACAGCACTCACTCCCTTTCCTCCGGCTCTTACATTCCCCCCACCTCTCCTTCTGTGGTGTTTCCTGAGCTTCGGAGGGGGTGGGATAGTTGTCCCATCATACCTTGGCATTCAGCAGTCACTTCTTAGAGTCCTGAACAATGATGAGCATCTCCAGACACTGCTGAACACAAGCATCCCTGACAAAGCTGGCAGAGGCACCAATCTGTCAGCATCGGGATAGCTATTTAGAAGGAGATCTCATTGGCACAGCATGTCCATTTATCAAAATAACAGCAAAAATGTCCCCACCAGAGTCTACAGTCTCCCCAGGCATGGTCTGTTATTTTAATTTTATTTTACACGTATGGATGTTTTGCCTACATGACTCTGCACCATGTGAGTACATACATGCTCATGGAGGCCAGAAGAAGACTTCAGATCACCTAGAGCTGGAGTTACAACCATATGTGAGCTGTCATGTGGGTGCTGGGAATCAAATCTGTGTTATCTAGAAGAGCAGCCATTGTTCTTAATCCCTGAATCATCTCTCCAGCCCCGATAAGCATGGTCTTTTGACTGGATTGACAGTACCAGATGTGTCTTCTTTACTGCAAAGAAGGCCTCAAATCCAATCAGAAAGTAGTTATTTACTTTCATAATACACTTGCAACAACTATACTAATGAGCTCATATTGCCTGGCTCATAGGCATTATCAGACACAGTCACAGCTAGGTCAATTCATCCCTTAAAGCCTGCATAACAACTTCTTGCACTATCAGGAAGAGCTAACAGAGTGGAAGCATGCAGCCTAGATAACATGTCATTCTTCTATGTCTTTTGAGGACGGTATGCGATGTCTTCAGCAATGGGACCTTACTACCTAGTTCTGGTGAGCTAATAACAGTGTCAATTGTCTGTGTTGTTTGGGGCAACCAGGGACTTTACCAACCAACTATACTTCGGACATAGGGATTTTTTTTTAAACAACCTATGCTTCTGAGAACAGCTTTATCCAATTCCATGTAAGGAATCACTATTTTAAATCTGTGCTTATTTTATTTTATATTTTGATTAGCTTATCAAGTGTCAAATCATCTAATGATTCTTTTAGATTTTGCTGGTTTCCATTATTATTATATCAGCCTCACAGCCAGAGTCCAACATGGTAAACCTTTATTTGGTGCTCTGTATAGTAAGAAGATTGTCACAAACCCCAAACTAAAGTTTTAGCAAAGCCAGTGTAGATAGGATTATGAGTAGCCTCACACTTTGTGGATGACATAAATACAGTCATGTGAGTTGATGACATAGCTCAGTAACAGAGCTGAGGCCTAGTATTCATGAAGCCCTGGGTTTCAACATCTAGTTTTACACACACACACACACACACACACACACACACACACACACACACACATACAGAGAGAGAGAGAGAGACAGACAGACAGACAGACAGACAGAGACAGGGACAGAGTCAGAGAGAGAGATAGAGAGAGAGAGAGAGAGAGAGAGAGAGAGAGAGAGAGAGAGAGAGAGAGAGCAGTATATCAGGTTAAACACAATATGGGAATGTAACATCTGAATTAGGAGGAATGAACATGCACTGGGTGCCAAACCCAGATCTGCAATAAGCTACAAAGTGACGGGAAAGTAAATGTAGAGAAAGACCCAATACTGATGGTCTAGTATGGCCTGCAAAAGAATTTATCTTTTTGTATCAATTTCTATAGGAATGTCTATATTCATAGGAAAGGACACCCCCTGTAGAATTTGACATGTTATAGAAATGTGACAGGTTTAGTAACAGCTAGTTGTACCTTGGATCCTAATTATAGAGGAGACAAAAATCCACGAGCTAGTTACTGGTTCTTATAGAAAAAATTGTAGGTTGTGACGTAACTGGAGGTAAGAATAGAGAAATTATTATGACACAACTCATGGCAGCCATGGAACCAGCTTAGAAGCCCATCAATGGATAAACAGATAAGGAAAAATGTAATATTTATAAAATATTACATAATATAAAATATTATTCAGCTGTTTAAAAATGAAATTTTGTCAATTGTAAGAAAATGGGTTAACTGGAGAGTATGTTAAATGAAATAAACCACACTCAGGAATATATATATATATATATATATATATATATATATATATATATATGTTTCATGTCTGTAATATACCACTTTCTTTACTAAACACATACATGTACCCATCTGCTCACAAAAGCTGGGGTTTTGTAGGGGTGGATTGGGGGTTGGAGCAAAGTTGAACAATGATATTGTTCTTGAATGAGTTAAAAGCATTCATTACGAATGACATCTCAAAACTAAGGTTTATAGAAACAAAAACAGCACCATCATTGAGCTTTTGATTTTGTGTTCTTTTAATTATAAGATGAACAGCAAAAGTGGCCATAGGCAAAGAGCCCAGAAACAGCACTCAAAGATGAATAGACTGCAGCAGACACCAGGTCTGTGATGTTCTCTACAGAATTGGCTCTGTTGTTCCAAACTTGGGTTGTCACCTTGCTGTCCTATATTTGGCCCTATAAAAGTAATCTTTTTTACCACCCTGTAGCTTGTCATCAGATTGTTGCTATGTCAGTAAGCAAATTATATAAAAAAAATTCAGAACTTGAGATGAGCTCTCAGAAGGATGTGACTCTCTCTGTGTTGTACAGTACTTCTAGAGTAGGCATCTCAGAGTCCCGACAGTCGGAGGTTTTGGTCCATGCTTGCAAATGTCTAGAAGATGCTACTCGGGCATTGACGGTGCTCATCTCCCTAATTGCTTATGTCTATGACAACCCCAAGGGTAATTTAAGTTGTTTAGTCCTAAAAGCCCAAGTGACTAAAACCCCCTTTGAGTACTGAATGGTTACCAGATAAAGCACTGATTTTTCTAAGTGTTCGTATTCATTTCAGAAAGGTTATTTCATAAATCATAAGACAGCAGGACACAGAGACCCATAATCAATTCAGTTACCCTTATTTTTATTATAATATTGGGATATTACAATAAACAATTGTTAATGATTTTCACAATTACCAAACTGAGGGTAATACTGATTATTTCTCTTTCTTTCAAGATGGTAATAAAGCTCCATTTGATCAGTCCATTCTGTATATTTGTCAAATATTGAGATATACATATGGCAATAGGAGATGAGTTCATCAGACAAGGTAGGTAAGGACAGAGGCAGAGTACAAATTGAGCCTGACTGTAAAAGACATTTCCTCACTCCCTTGCATCCATGAATAAGATGTTTGAAAGAGTCTCACGCACAGTGAGGGTAAAATAAATGTCATATTTCTGTATTCTTTGGAAAACTATGACAGATGTGTGAACTCAAAGTTCATGTTGTTGCATCTTTGTCCTGACACTTCCTGGCCTAAGTGCCAAATGCTTCCCATCCAGCCATGTGTCTTTACTGTAAGCTACCAAATTAAGCTTTCAGAAGAACCCTCTGCCAGTCTAGATATGTTTATACAAATGTCTGCCAAGAGGTAGAAGTTAATTCTTCTCTCAACACACCTGAAAAAAAATGTCTATAGATGTGATGGGAAATTTTACTTTGGTTTACTTGTGAACGAAACAAAGGGTATAATTTCTTTGCTTTGTTTAAATAAACCATCAACTGTTATTTCAGTAGAGGTTGAAAGCCAATCAACTGATGTTGAAATGGATGGAGTCATGGGTTAAGCAGAGGAAATTAAAGGAAGAGTCAGGTTTTATGGGATACTTGGCTCCTAGATTCTGTGGACCTGTGTCTTTAATGGCAATACTGCTAAAATTTTGGAAATGGGAAATACTGAAATGAAACTGTTATTTCCTTCTCTAATTGTCTACTCTGAGTCTCTGTACACAAGCTAGTAAAAGCTGGGCATCTCCTGGCAGGATAGCTACACTGGTTTTTTTTTTTTTTTTTTTTGTCTTCTTTTCCTGTTTTGCTTTTGGTTTAGAGCTACTCAATAGCAGAGCAGTAAAAAAAACAAGCATTTTCTGAGCCGGGCGGTGGTGGCGCACGCCTTTAATCCCAGCACTCGGGAGGCAGAGCCAGGCGGATCTCTGTGAGTTCGAGGCCAGCCTGGTCTCCAAAGCGAGTTCCAGGAAAGGCGCAAAGCTATACAGAGAAACCCTGTCTCGAAAAAAAAACAAAAAAAACCAAGCATTTTAATAAATATTCATGTAGTGTAAATGTTAATTTTAAAACTTTTTCATGGTTTGAATCTATCAGGTAGTCTGAAAGCAAAAACTATATGAAACTTCATTTGAAGGCCATTCTTCTTCTGCAAAATTCCAGTTTTCTAAGCTGCCACAATTTAAGAATTAGTAGAATAAGAAATAGTTCTTAGATTAAACCCAGATAATTAAATCATATAATAATATCTGAAAGCAATATCAATAGATCATTTATTCAATAATTATAATATTCAAGTTCAAAAATATTATTTCTAGGGGCTAAAGAGATGATTGAGCAGTTAAGAGTACATGTGTTCTTGCAGGGGACCTGGGTTCAGTTCCTAGCACCCAAACTGGGTGGCTCACAACAACTTGTAACTCCAATTCCAAGGGTTCTGACACTCTTTTATGGCCTCCAAGGGAATGTGTATTCCTGTACCACTACTGCATGCACATATACACAGACACATAAATAATAATAATAATAATAATAATAAATTTTCAAAAATGTTATTTCTAGATTGGTGATATGGCTTAAGAGTTAAGAGTACTGGGTGCTCTTATGGAGGAGCAGGGTTTAATTCTCAGCATCCACATGGTGGACACAACCCTCTGTAACTCCAGTTCCAGGGGATGCATTGCCCTCTTCTACAGGCACTAGGCAAACAGGTTGTACACAGACAAACTTACAGACAAAAACATCCTTTCTGAAATTTTAAAAGGTATTCTTTCTACATATCCTCACACATGTTTTTAAAGTGCCAACTAATCAGATGAGTCACAAAAGGTAACTTGTTCAAAAATGTTTCTAAGCCAGTGTAAAGACACATTCAAGCATTGTTGCAAAGTGATACTTGCCTTTAATTCAGAGCAGCTTTAATCAAACATCTGGCTCAGTGGAGCATCATGTTCTGATCAATTTCCTGTTATAATCTTGTTTGTATGGTATTTGGTCTATAGCTGGAGATTATTGTGAATGGAGATAGGCACAATTCTCAAGGAGCTCATCAGCTACCTGGGTCCTAATTTGCTCTTCACATACTTCATTCTTAAAAAACAGTTGCTTAGAAATTTAGGCACTGCCCTGAAAAACCTGACAGGAATGAGGGTTGATAACAAAGGGGCATGTTTGTCTCTGGGAAGACAAGAATTGCAAAAGTCCAAAAGAGGCATGATCATGTTTTTCTTAAGTTGGGTGTCAGGTTGGAGCTATTTACATCCCATTTGAAATTTGGCAGGTAAAGTATTTACGCTGGCTAAAAATGGGGTCACAGATATTCCAAAATATATTGCTTGTTTCCTTAAAACTCTTAAAATCAGTTATCGAGATTTTTTGTATCAAATTGAAAGTCAAGGCTGCATAGTTTTCACTGTACACAGTGTATGTTTAGCCAGCATGTCAAAATGCATAACATTGGTTTTGCTCTTTTAAGCTCAGTAATTTCAGTGTCTTTTGGAGTCATGTTCTGAGTTGGAGCATTGTATTGATAAGTTGTTTGACACCTTGAAGACACAGGTATAGCTCATTTGCATGAGCAGTTAACTCCTCTACAAGTACTGAATCTGTAAACTAGTTGTCATTGTCAAGTTTTGCCACAAATGCTGTGTTTGTACCACAATCAACTTGACAACATGTGGTAGAATGTAAAATCTTCTTGACATTCAGCCTCGGCTTAGCCATCTTACTTCCACAAAGTATGTAATGGCACCATTGTCAGCCTCAGCACTCTTTTTTCTAAAATTTTTTAATTTAATTTTTTTTCATTTTACATACCAACCACTGTTCCCCCTCCCTCTTCTTCTCCTGCCTCCCCACTAACCCCATTCTACCCCACATTCACTCCTCATAGCAGGTAAGGCCTCCCCTGGGTATTTAACACTGGCTGGCATACCAAGGTGAAGAGAGGGAGAAGGAATTATAGGAACAAAGGGGGTCAAGACATTGATGGGAAGAAACACAGAGACAGCTGACCCAAGCTAGTGGGAGCTCACAAACTCTGGACTGACAGCTGGGGAGCCTGCATGAGACCAAAGTAGGCCATCTGAAAGTGGGTGACAGCCACAGCACTCGTAAGGAATACCTTGGTTTAGTTATAACTTAATACCTTGTCCCTGATGAAATTCACGGAACAGTTGTTGAGGATTTGGATGATGGTATACATTTCAACGCTTATGTACATAAATTTTCTTGATGTACTATGCAATGATACCTTGTTAAATGTGAACTTGGGCCAGAAAGTTTATCATCTTCTATGAATTTTATAGGTCTATCTCTTATTCTTATTGAAGCAATATCAATTACTACACAATCTGTGTCAACAATGAACAACAACAACAACAAAAGATTTTAACATTAATCATTTGATTTAATTGTACCTTTTAATGTGTGTGTGTGTGTGTGTGTGTGTGTGTGTGTGTGTGTGTGTGTGTGTAGGTGCTTGTGCAAAAGCGCACATGTGGTGGTTAAGCACAACTTTGTGGAGTCAGTTCTCTCCTTCCATCTTGTCTGGGATTTCTGCTATCCAACTCTAATCAGCAGGCTTGTTGGCAAGTGCCTTTACCAGCTGATCTGAGTCATCTTGCTTGCTCCAAAGCACAGAATTTTAAATTAGTAGCTCTACTCACCAAACACTGTTGATAGGTTTTCCAGCTGCTTCAACTTTTCTGACTGTAGTTTGATGAGGAAACTGATTTTAGGAACACACACACACACACACACACACACACACACACACACACACACACGCCTGCATGTGGGTGCACACACAAGCATGTGCCCCCTTTGTCAGGGCATATTAGACCTGCCATTTTTTGTACCTTGCTTAATGCTTTATCCATCAGTGGCTTTGATTATTTTGCTGTGTAGTATAATACCACCAAACTACTTCTTACAGTAGAATCTGAGTTGTGACTTTGAAAACATTTATTGAGACAGCATTTCATCCTTGGTACACAGAATTCAGCAGCATGTTTTACATACAGTAACTTTTCAAATTATACCCCTTGAAAACTTGTATGAACTCCCTACAAATCAAACAGCAGCCTTCCTATTTGCCTCTCAAAATGAGTAGTCATG
The DNA here is from genome assembly GCF_007827085.1 of Peromyscus californicus insignis. Taxonomy (NCBI): domain Eukaryota; kingdom Metazoa; phylum Chordata; class Mammalia; order Rodentia; family Cricetidae; genus Peromyscus; species Peromyscus californicus. The sequence goes on along the minus strand of NW_026294436.1, from coordinate 24,536,371 downwards.
TGTCCACTCTTCATTGAAGAATTGTTTTTAGTTCTTAATTTTTCTTTGTGGGTATTATGTTATTTTTGAGACATTATAGAAGTCACACTGGAATTAAAAATAATAATGATTGATAAAAGCATTATTTATGTTGTTATGAAGATAGCAGGAAAACAAGGTTTGGGCCCTCCCACGTCTCATCTGATGATACTGAGGGGTGTAGAGCTGAGCACAATTATAAATCTGTGGGTGATTGTATTAGTCAGGGTTCTCTACAGTCACAGAATTTATGAGATGAATCTCTCTCTCCTCTCTCTCTCTCTCTCTCTCTCTCTCTCTCTCTCTCTCTCTCCACACACACACACACACACACACACACACACACACACACACACACACACACACAAAGGGAATTTATTAGAATGACTTACAGGCTGCAGTCCAGCAATGATTGTTAATGGAAAGTCCAAGAGTCTAAGAATCTAGTAGTTGCTTAGTTCACAAGGCTGGGTGTCTCAGCTGGTCTTCTGTATGTGCTAGAATCCCAAAGAGGAAGGCTCCAGTGCCAATGAAGGAATGGATACGTTGACAAGGTGAGAGTAAGCCAGCAAAGAACGAAAAAACCCTTTCTTCTTCCATTGTCCTTATATAGGCTTCCAACAGAAGGTTTGGCCCACATTAAAGGTGTGGCTTTCCATCGATAGATCTGGATTAAAGGCATCTGTCATTCTGCCTCAAGATTCAGATCAAAGGCATGTTGTCTTCCTGCCTCAAGACATGGATCACAACTGTGCCCTCCACTTCTGAATTATAGTTCATTTCAGATATAGTCAAGTTGACAACCAACAACAGCCATCCCAGTGATGTCTGTAGCACTGTGAGCTGTGGAAGCACCCTTAATAATCAAATAGGAATGTTGTCTTCTAAGTAACACTGAATGTCTTTGGTTTTCATTGTTATGTCAAAACATTGCCAACCGATGCATTTCACTGAGCTTGCACCATGAGCACATGAAATAATCTGATGGTGCTAATCCAACTGTAACACTGGAAGCCACACGGTGTAAAACTGAATCCATACACCATATATACATGGGGGAGGCACACATTCAATTACTTTGCATGCAATTGTCATGCTGCCTTTTCAGCTACACTGTTCACACAGTTGCTAATATTGTTCCTATCTAAAACCTCCTGATCCCAGCTTCCGTAGTCCACATGGCTCCCAGGTCTAGTGTCTTTCAGGATCCTATGAGGATAGCCCATTAAGCTGTGCTTATACCTTTCAACTGCTTTTCTAGTCCAAAGTCTCAAAAATTTTCAAATCCCTTCAAAAACAGCGTGGTCAGCCTATCTGTCATAGCAATTGACCACTCTCTGGTTCCAAGTTCTCTCTTAGTTACTTTTCTGTTGCTGTGATAAAAGACCATGACCAAAGCAACTTATAAAAGAAAGCATTTAATCAAGTTTATGGTTCGTGAGGGTTAGAGTCCATGATGGTGGGGCAAAAGCATGGTAGCAGGAACAGCTGAAAGCTAATATCTAAGTTCATAGGCATGAGTGAAATAGAGCACACTATGAATTACAAGAGTCTTTTGAAACCTCAAAGCTGACTCCCAGTGATATACCTTCTCCAAGAAGACCATACCTCCTAATCCTTCCCAAACAGTCCTACCAACTAGGGATCAGGCATTCAAATATATGAACATATAGAGGCCATTCTCCTTAAACCACTACAATCAACTTATACACATTTTCTATTATATCAAAACAACTATTATGTAAAGGAAAGAAATAGATCAAAGACTGCTGGGATTGTAAGGGATTCTCCATTTTCTATTATCTCTATCTTAGTCAGTGCTTGAGTTACTCAACAGCACTGTCTCCAACACATTCTTACAGCCCATTCTTGTAGAATCAAGTTTTCCAGACGAAGAATTGTTCCAATTAGAGGTAAGATCCAGGAAAAGACCCATTGCTATAGAGTTTGTGACCCAGCTCTTCCTTAACTGAACAATTCTACAAAGCAACAAGTAAATTATCTGCCAAAACAATGGCTATTTGAACATGTCACATTTTTCTTTTTTTTTCCATTTAGAGTTTTTTTTCGAATTTATATAAGTAATAGATTATCATCTTTTATTTTATTCTCAAAATATTTTATGTCTGTAGAGTTCAAAATGGGGTGATTTTGCTTAAAATACCTCATTGTGAACCGTCTAAACAGAAATATTATTGTACAAATGAGTTCAACAAAATACCTAAATCTAATGAAGGAAAGATAGATAGATAGATAGATAGATAGATAGATAGATAGATAGATAGATAGATAGATGGATGGATGGATGGATGGATGGATGGATGGATGGATGGATGGACGGACGGACGGACGGGTGGGTGGGTGGATGGATGGATGGATGGGTGGATGGATGGATGATAGCCAGAGATACATACATACATACATACATACATACATACAGAGTAGATTGATAGATAACTAAACAATTGATTGCTAGATGCTAAATAGATGAATAAATATTTATTCATATGTATATGTGCCTGTGAGGGGGAGCACAAAGAGAGATCACAATCTCATAATTTTTGCAGCATATAAATGTAAGCGAGCATGTTACATCTAAGGATAAGGACTTTCTTGGTATGGTCAGGATGGAGAAAGAGAGGAAATGATGGGTTATTTGACTGCAAAGGAAAGATTTCAGAGAAATTTTAAACATCAAAAATAGTGAGAAGAATAAGTCCTGGCACTTGGACAACTCTCCTTTGTATACCTGACCCCAGAATAGAGGATGGAATGTGCATGAGGTGAAATAATATTCAGGGTTTAACAAGGCACATAAAATCCAACTTTCCCACACAAATTTCGAATATGGCTTATGCAAGTGAAGTTGTTTTTTGTTTTCGGCGTTTCTGTTCCTGCAGTTGTACGGATGAGCTTGGGACCAGGAGGAAAGTTTGCACTGAAGTTGGAATCATTCATACATGGGAAGATTATGATCTTCTCAAGACTATGCAAGATTATGCCAACTGGTATGTGAATGCCAAGAAGACTGAGAATACAGCCCTGGGACTCCTGTTTCCATCTGTTTCCTCTGCCACCTTTTACAATAACTCTTTTTTAAAATTTTAACTCCAAAGAATACCACATTGTTATCCATTTGGAGGTAGAAGTGCAAGCAGTCCCCACCCCCACCTCTGCTCCCTTCCTTCCTCTCTCTCTCCTCTCATCATCTCTCCTCCTCTCCATTCATTTCTCCTTCCTCTCCTCCTCTCCATTCATTTCTCCTTCCTCTCCTCCTCTCCATTCATTTCTCCTTCCTCTTTTTTTTTTGCACTGAGTCATCAAAGTACATGATTTCCATGAACCACATAATTTAGGAAAACAGTACTTTTTTATTTTATCTTTGCTATGGGATCATAGTAAAAGTTCTAGAGATTTAAGATTTTATTTTGCCTTAAAGATAAGTAAGTGTTCTATATACATTAATTTTAATTGTATCATTTAAAAAAATAATAATGAGGCAAACTTTTTCTTTCATATCCTGAGGAGTTGTCATATCTCCCTTCTTGAACATGGAGGCCAAAGGTTGCCTCCTTATGGGAAGTCAGGATGTGCAGTCAAAAAGCAGCACTCTGTGGTCTCTAGAAGCAACTGAACCATATCAATCTGGATCCTACCCTATGCTGTTATATGCAAAACTATTTCCCACCATTATTTGGGGATCCTTTATGGGGTACCTCCATTTGCTGGGATCACCTGGCTTTCACAGTGGAGTCAGAGTTAGTGGGTGTAGTGCTGACCCAGCAAATAGACACTCTTCCCCATTATCCAGCAAGGAATACCCTTTCCCTGGCCTTGACACAGAATGGTGACAGCATACATTAAATAAAGAAATGAGTATACCCCAAGCCACTGAACATTTGTTTTCCTTTTAAAATAGCAAAACGGTCATTCACCAAGGCAATAATCTTTCCCAGCAAATGTAATTGTTTTGGTGATGAGGACTCAGTTGCACATTTGGTGGCCCAGATTAAGCAGAAAGCAAATAAATCCTAGTCATTACAGTAAGTGCTCATTCATGATCAGAAAGGATCTAGAAAACGTGTATTTGTGTTTCTTCATATGCAGATGTTCCAGAGGCTGACCACAAGGAATCCATTGACCTTTGTTTACAAATAAATATTCTTTTAGGCAGTATCTATTTGTCACATGGATTTGATCAATTTTTACTCAAAGAGCAATTTTGAACGATGCCACTGCTGAGTAACGTCGTCATCAATACAGGGCTGAATAGCTCATCTGACAGTTTTTGCCTTAATGACTAAAGTGTCTCTTTGACAAATTCAGTTTGACTGTTTATAAGGTAATTGACTGTTTTGGTTATTGATTTCTAAATGCCATATCAGTAAATCCCCAGGCTCTTCAGAATATAACTCCATCACACACTTAGATCACTCAGCCTATATTTGGTTCACATGAATATATTTACAAAACCAATTTTTAGTCCATTAAATGTCAAGATTGAAATTATAAGCTACTGTCCCAAAACCTGTCCCATGTGGCAAGACATAGGAGTGGTCAACAGTGACTACCATGACCCTGACTGAGATAAGCCTGCATTATGATGTTTTTGGATCTTACTTTTTAGCTAATTAGTTTGAAAAGTCAAAGCAAAACATTTTCTAAGTATAAAAATGTGGTTTTCTCTAGACATGACAAGAAAGCTATATCCATGAAGTCTCAACAATAGGACTACCAAAGTAAAACATTAACAGTGACTGTAGTCATTTACATCCAATGTTGAAAGGAGAAAAATCTCACAAGTCCCCACCTCTAGATGAAGAACTACAAGTAATCAATCAACAGTTGCTATGATAGAATTGGTCTTTGTTAGATATGATGCCCCTAAGTGATTTTCCAATCTCAAGTAGTCATCCCTAAACACACATATATAGGGTCAATACTAAATGGACTCAGTAAGATATAAATATGAAAAGGCCATGAATCTAAGATGGAGTTGGTGGCACAGGAGGAGCTGGAGTGGTGCAAATGGTGTGAATATTGTTCTCATGTATGAATGCTTAAAAAAAAGGAATTTAAATTTAAAAATTGCATTTACATCAGTTTATAGCAAATTAGATGTTCAATTATAAATTCTAAGTGTCTTCTTAAAAAAGCTTTTCCATACTGTAGAGAAGAAGGAAGAGAGCTTTGGATACACTAAGATACTTTTTATTTATTTATTATTTATTTATTTAGGGTCTCATGTAGCCTAGGCTGTACTCAAACTTAGTATGTAGCGATGAAATACTAATCCCCCTGCCCCTATCTTCCAAGATTTAGGACTGCATAATGATACTCATTTTGTTCAGTGCTGGAGACTGAGTACAAGGCCTCTTGCCTGGTAGACAAGCACTCTACAAACTAAGCTATGTCTCCAGCAAGCTAAAAGCTTTTAAACCTAAAAGACTACTTCTGTGGCAAGGTAAGGCTATGACAAAGCTTTACACTACTTCGGTGTTTTTTTTCTTTGCACTAGACACACATTGATATATAAAGTCACCTATACAGAGCAAGAGTCTGTCTCAAACAAAACAAGCAAATCAAAATGAAATTCACATGGTCATAACATCGATTCTTTTTAAAATTGATGTGTTCCCTTGTGATTTCTCCAGGAAAAATGAGGTATCACTAATCTCTGTTAGTTTGTCTGACAGCCGTATCAGTGATTGGCTCAAAACAGCCCTATGAGTCAGAAGTGGAATCAGTCTATCACTGATGTTTTCAGGCTGCTTCTCTCCAAACACTGATGTGAAAATTATAAAATCATCCCTGTATCAACAAGTTCTATTGCTTTGGCATCATCAATCCTGTTTTGGCTATTTGTGGTAATTTTTACTAATTAAGGGACTAGAGAGATGGCTCAGTGGTGAAGATCCTGGACTGCTCTCTCAGAGGACCCAGGTTCAATTCTCAGCACCTACAGGACTGCTCACAACTGTCTGAAACTCCAGTCCCAGCGACAACTTAGAGAGATTGCTGAGAAATCATTAAATTCTAGACACATAAATTCCACTCAGCTGAATCTTCTGAGGGCATGGCTTGATGGACTCCTAGTCTCCGCTTCTGTTTATAGTTTCTTCAGATGTTTGCAATGTTAATGCCAAGCATTTTACTTAAAATATTGTCCAAAAAGTATGACATGCTCTGAGATATTAGTGTTTTCTTAGTGTATAAGAAAGCTTCTGTCTCATTTTCAAGCATAAAAAGCACACATCTTACTTTGCTTTGTTTGTTTATTTATTTCCTTTATGTGTATGGATGTTTTGCCTGCATGTACCCCTATGTACCACAGGGTTGCAGAACCTACAGAGGCCAAAAAAAAAAAAGACATCAGATCCTCTGGGACTAGAGTTCAACTGGTTGTGAGCTGCCATGTGGGTGCTAGAAATTGAACTTAGGTCCTCTGGAAGAACAGCCAGCACTCTTAACCACTCTCCAGCCCCATGATTAGTATTTTAGAAAACAATTTATTTCTACTTTATCTACAAAAGCATGAATGGTGAAATCTAGTAACTCCAGCTCCCTGTGTGTTATCAGTTTTAAGACTCTAATTCCATTAATTAGCAAAACCTCACAGTCCATTGTCAGGGTTGTTGACTTAACTGTTCTTTAATGTATTATCTTCCAGACTTAAACCTTCACAAAATAAATATTGATAAAGGCTTTAGTTTGAACTGAGATCACATTTTAACTGCTTCCATCATTGGGCTTATTGATACAATACCCTCTATGGCCAGCAGCTCATGGGGTTTGCAGAGGTGATTGGACTGTCAGTCTAACCATACTTTTCAGTTTGAGTTTTACTGGTGAAAAGAGAACATGTGTTTGATTATCCCCTCTTAGAGACCCAGTACCTATAGTCATTTATGATTGCCTTAATGTAAAGTGATGAGATAGATCTTAAAATTTTTCCCATGAGGAAACTGTTCAAGAAGCTACTTAACATGACCCAAGTCTTGTTTGTCAGTAGTGTGACTGGCATGTGAGATGAGTTCATTTGTTTTTGAGGCTGGTGGCAATTTTAATACATCAATGTATCTCAAAAAGGAGGGATCCACACTATGTATCTAAGGTTCTTTAGGAAATCTTGCTATATTGCAAATTTTAACACATTTGCCAAAAATGACTGAATGTAGCTGATGTTTTCCTGGTCCTGCCTGGCCCACAGTCAGGACAAATCTCTCTCACCCGCCAGTCCTGCAGCCAAGTAAACACACAGAGAGCCTTATATTATTTAAACTGTTTGGCCTAATGGCTCAGGCTTCTTGCTGTCTAGTTCTCATATCTTAAATTAACCCATTTCTATATATCTATACCTTGCCACGTGGCTCGTGGCTTACCAGTATTTTAAATCCTTCTTCTCATGGCGGCGGCTGGCAGCGTCTCCCCGACTCCACCTTCCTGTTCCCCCAAGTCTCTTCTCTGCTAGTCCCACCTATATTTCCTGCCTGGCTACTGGCCAGTCAGCATTTTATTTATCAATCAATCATAGCAATGCATTCACAGCATAGAGAACATCCCACAGCAACTGACTCAGTTTCTACGTGTGGGAGATCTTAGAAAATTCCATTGAAACTATGAACCCATTGATGCTGCTGCTTGCTCAGCACTGACCCTTGTGACTAATCTCAGCACCAGTCTCTCTATCACCCATAAGAAGAACATGATCAAATGTTCTTCCTTTTTTCTTTTTTACTTTTCTTGTCTTTTGTGGTGATATTTTGAACAAATAAAATTTGCCTGAAGATCAGAGGAAAGAACAAGCCACTAGATTAAACATAGAGGCCAGACAGTGGCGGCACACACCTTTAATCCTAGTACTCGGGAGGCAGAGGCAAAGATCTGTCTGGATGCCTGTGGGTTCAAAGCCTCACTGGGCTACACAAGATTAATTTATCTAAAAGAGAAACAGAGCCAGGCAGTGGTGGCACACACCTTTAATTCCAGCACTTAGGATCACACACCTTTAATCTCAGCTCTCAGAAGGTTGAGACAGAAAGTGATATGGCTGGACAGAGAAAGGAATATAAGGTGGGAGGAGACAGGAACTTGCTCTCTTAATGGCTGAGGAGTTGATGAGGTAAGAGGTGGTGGCTGTGCTTCTCTGATCTTTCAGCCTTCACCCTGATATCTGGCTCTGAGTTTTCATTATAAAAAAAAAAAAAAACCATTTAGGATTCATGCAACAGTCTTTGCTCTTTTAAAAACTTGTTTCTAGTGATAGAGATCAGGAACTTTCTGAGAATATGAATATTATATCAACAGTGGGTGAAAATATAGATAGCACACTAAAAATCTGCTTGTTAACTGTAAGGTGGAAAAGGAACTCAAAATGTGAAACATGAGTTGGTTATAAAATCAAATCATTTTGGCCCATCTAGATGGCTCAGCAGATAAAATCTCTTGTTGCTGAATTTGACAACCTGAGTTCCATCCCCATGACTCAGATGGTGGAAATTGTCCTTTGGCCTACACACTCACACATACAAACACACACACACACACACACACACACACACACACACACACACACACACACAGGAATGAGAAAGTCTATACAAACATATTCCCTTACCACAGATAAATAAGTGTAATTAAAGAATATAATGGCCGGGCAGTGGTGACACACGCCTGTAATCCCAGCACTTGGGAAGCAGAGCCAGGCGGATCTTTGTGAGTTTGAGGCCAGCCTGGTCTACAGAGAGAGATCCAGGAAAGGCACAAAGCTATACAGAGAAACCCTGTCTCGAAAAAATCCAAAAACAAAAAAAAGAATATAATTATCTTTCAAGAAGACAACAGAGATGTAAGTCAATCACTAGAAAATACAGAAGGAAGACAGGGGCTGAGTGTAAAGCTGTATGGGAAAGACAGATGTTATAATGACATCAATGGTATTAATCAGCTGGGCACCCTATGAACTACAATAATAACCTGCCAGGCAAGATGTAACACTGGTCAGACAGTGTTGTGAATATTATGGATAAACAACTGGTATCTGGTTTGATTTGAGGTCTTCACTGCATGTGAGAATTTAGGCATGGTACTACAAACCCGGTTAAAAATCCATGGGTAAGGAAGTCTTAGGCACAAAGGGTAACTCACTACAGCTCTGAGGCTAAATCGGTATAGTAGCAAATTGCCTTCTAAATACACATGTGTATACTCCAAGAAAAATGCTACTCTCAGCCTTAATCAGTGAAGCTTCTCTTTGCAATGTGCAGTGGTGAATACAAAGATGCAGGGCTGGCCAAGATGCTGAGAATAAGCCCTAAATATATCGTTTGTATTATCTCTTCAAAAATTTAGGAAACACTGTGGAAGAGGAGATGGAATGTAAGCCAGAATATAGGGAGAAGTTCTAAAATGCAATTTTCTGACATGAAACCACCATCACAATCACGGTCTCCAAGCATCTACAGCTAGCTGAAGTGGACCTATACAACATTGGGCCTGCTAAGAGTCAACCATAGATCTGGTAGGGCTCATGGTATCCTATGTCTTTCCAGTGAACTATTGGCTACTGTCGGATTCTGAAGACAGTCTTTGTCTTGGTTGTATATCCACAGATGAACCTACCAGGCCCCCAGGGATAGTTCCAAATCTATGGTCGCACAGACAGTCCTGAATAAACTCAGTATATCACCAAACAAAATAAAAAAGTTTGAGTGTGGAAAAGGGATTTGTACAGAGAAGTGGGTATATTGGCACAGTAGGAAGAAAATAAGAGAGTAAGGAGGCCAAAGTAAAGAGGATGAAGTGTGTGTGTGTGTGTGTGTGTGTGTGTGTGTGTGTGTGTGTGTGTGTGTGTATGTGTGTGTGAAATTATCAAAGAACAAATGTAATAAAAGTTATTGTTAAAATGATCTATAGTGCACATACTACCACCATTGCTCCCTCATCAACCTAGAAAACAAAACCTTCAAAAATTAATGAAATAAAAATATGAATATGATGCAATTATATACTTTATTGAGTATCTTTCACAAAATAAGAAAATGAGTCTCTTTCCCTTTCATTCTGGGCAAGTTGAAGTTTAGTAGAGGAATCTATTATTGCATCTGAATAACGACATTGACAGACTTATTGTATTTCAAGGATATTGCTGAAAAAAATAGGGACATACTGCTACATCATGTGGGGAATAGACTAAGACAAAGGGAGTGTTTAGCCTGAGGGAAAGAAGTCAGAATATATGATAGTTATCTTTTTCAATCTGACAAGCTGTCTTGTGTAAAATGGATAGACTTATTCAAGGTAGCTACAAGGTTTGAGCTGAGAACAAGGAGAAGGATCTTTCAAGATTTCCATTCATTCAAAGTGTATTATCTGAGAATTGGAGAAAGTATCAGGTACTAGAAATAGCATCAATCAACACCAATCTGCTTGTGCAGAGGACTGGAGATGGAGCTCTGCACTGTGTCTGACCTCTGCTGTCTCAACATGACCTGATCTTGCCTGTCTTCATTTTCATTTTATTCTTAACATCTAGAACTTGGCCATTACTTAATAAATATTCTTCAATGAGCCAATGTATAACGCTTTACCATGTGAACATCAAACACTGATTCCATGTCTACTTACCTGCCAGAAAATATAACATTTCTTTTTCTACTGTCCCTGTTCCCTGTGTCTCATGCTCAACTCACAGCTACTTCACACTATCTAGAGAAAATATACCTCTGGCTAATTGTGATCTATAACTGAGGATTTCTTTATTGATAGCAATGCATAGCAGAGAACTCTTAAGTTTGATGTCTTTACAAAAAAAAAATTACTCTTGAATAGTGCAAGTAAGGTCAGCACTAGACTAAACATCCATCAGTTACTGATAAGAGCACATGTCAGAGAAAGTCAAACTTCAAAAGGAGGAAAATGGTGAGATTACAAATAACTCCTGGCTGTGATAAGATAACCATACCCAGGATGCATACCTTGACATCGGTGAGGAACTTTAAAGTGATTTTCCAAGTCTGTCAAGAAGCTGTGCATACAGATAAACACACAAGCTTCACAGCCCAATGATATATAAAATGCCAACAACTCTACCATTAGTATTTTATTCAATTTATTATTTGTATTGCTTATGTTAGTATCTTGAATCAAGAAAGATGACTCATGTTTTCAACTTCTATAAAATATTGACTTTTTTTTCATACAGAATACACCATCGCTTTAGTGGGTGCTGAACAATAAATAGGAGTTTCAGTCAGCAGTGTGTCAAAATATTCTGTAACATCTCCCAACAGACACATCTGACTTCTTCCAATAGGTAACAGATTTGGAAAATTCAATACTGCTTCACATGTTAACTTCGTTTGTTTTCTTTTTGGCAGTGATATGGTATAAATCCTACTCAGCATTTGCATGCAATGTGTTAGACTTTTGATGCAAGCCACACACTCCTCCAGTTCAATGGTAAACACTTCATCTTGAAACAAATTGACATGGTTGTTATTCTTTGCCACTCAAATCCTTATAGGTGTTTTATGTCACGAATTTATCAGTCTCCACTATTTATAAGCACTATTAATTGTTCCCATGGACAGGGCTGTACCAGCACACACAAAATCCCCTGACTGATTTAATAGAGTCATTTGTTTTCTGTAACATCCTGTGCTTGGAGGATACCAAGGATAACTAAATAGAAATTGTAAATTCTCTATAAATATACATACACCTTAAATCGCTTGACATTCCTGAGCCCAACATATATTGAAAACAGGTAAATTATCGTTTATCTACTTAATAATTGGATCACTCATCTGTTATATTGGTGGAAATCTCTGAATTCTGGGTATTAGTTCTCTGTCAAATGACCATGTGGCAAGAACATCTCCCATTCTGTTCCATCGCTCTGCCTACTACTGGTACTGCTGTGCAGGGCAGGGGGGTTGTTTTGAAAGAATTCTTTATGGCAATGCTTGTTTTTCTTTCTAGAGCTACTGGAGCCTTGGGAAATTATCTGTTTTAATATCAGCTGACTTTTAACAGGGTGGGAGATAAAGATCTGGTTTCAGTCTTTTCCATGTAGATAACCAGGTTTACGCAGGTAATTTATTGGAAGGTTTGTTTTTTCTTCTATATCTATGTCAGTAATCAGGTTTCTGCAGGTGTGTGGGCTCATTGCTGGTTTGTTTCTATGTCTCCTATATGTTCTATTTCACTGGTCTATGCATCTTTTTTTTACACTGACATCATGCTTTCCCCCTTACGGCTCTGGAACAAGAAACCTGGCATTATGGATCCTCTAGCATTTCTGTTTTTACCCAAGATTTCTTAACTAATTATTGTCCTTCTGTTTCTGTATTCATTTCCTGATTGTTTTCTCTACCTCTGCCAAGACAATCATTGATATTTTGATGGAGATTGCATTAAATCTATAAAGCACTTTCACTATCATAGCAATTTTAGCAATATTGATTCCTCCTCTACATGGACATGAGACTTCTTTTCATATTCTGGGGTCTTCTTCAATTTCTCTATTTAGTGTTTTATGTATTCATTGTAATGGTCTCTTACCTCTAGTTAAGTTTATTCCTAAGCTTTATGATGTTTTCATTATTGTTACATAGAAAAGCTTCTGGGTTTCATAAGTCAATTTTGTACACTGATACTTTGCAGAATGCATTAATCAGATATAAGAATCCTGATGGTGCTTCTTCGGTTTTCCAGGTACAGACTCACCATCTTCAAGCCTGTCACTCACAGAGAAAATACGATGGCCTCTTTTTGTTTGCATCCATTTCATTCACTTGCCTGGCTACTCTGGCTAAATCGCCAAGAGCTATTTTGAGAGATGAGATCAGATGCTATTGTCTTGTTTCTTGTTCTTAATTGTAGAAGAAATACTTTCAGTTCCTGCCTTCAGTATGGTATTGGACATGAGTTTGTTGAATGTGGCTCTTATTACATTGAGATAAGATGCTTTTAAAACTGTTCTTTCCATGAAAGAATGTTGAATTTTAATAAAGATGTCTTCTGCATCTACTGAGATGATCATATGATTTAAAATTTTTATTCAACTTAGGTCCTGAGCTACATATTTATTAATTGGTATATTTTGAAGCATCCTTGAATTCCTGTGATCTATAGTGTAGTTTAACAATGATGCTTCTTTGTTAATTTTTAGCCGCATGATCCATTGATTGCTGAGAATCAAGTCCTGAGGTCAAACTTTTCTATTTGGGGCAGGGGAGGGCTAGCTTCTTTTCACATACTAAAGTGCTTGCTCTACAAAAGTGGATCCCTTAATGATCACAATATAAATATTTAGGACCATTATATATTTTGTTGGATTTTTCTATCCTTTATCAGTATGTAACAATTTTCTCTGCCTCTTATGATCAATTCTGTCTTAAAGTTGGTTTTGTCATATATGGGTATAACTGTTTGGTTCAGATTAAATTTTCTTGAAACATTGTTTTCCATCTTTTAATTTTCAGTCTGTGAATACCTGAGTTTCTTGCTGGCAGTAAATTGCTGAGTTTTGTGTTTTAGTTGGGTTACCCATTCTGCATATTTTAATAAGGTAATTCAAATTATTTACATTCTGTGTTGTTATTGAATGGTATATACCATTTCCTGTCATTTGTTGTTCTGATGTTTATTAATAATATATTTATACTTGTTCCTCCTTTATTCATTTTAGAAGTCTGATGGTTTATAAAAAATAATTATGGTTGATTTTTACTTTCTAATTCTCATTTTCTTGTCTGATCTAGTGTGGCTTTACCATGCTCCTACAATTGTATTTGCTTCAATTTCTTTTTTAAAGGTGGGACTCGTCTAAGCATATTCTATAATGACTATTCACTGGCTCCTTTTTCTTTACTTTGTATTTGCCTTGGGAATCCTCATTTTTTCTTTAGTTCTATGGCTAACTGCTGACCATAGAACTGCTAGAGTAACAATTATTTTCTTTCAGGGTTTGAAGCATGTTATTCCACTCCATCCTACCTCCAGCTGGTGTAACTTCTGCTGAGGAATATGTTGTTATTCTTACTGGTTTGCCTTTCTAAGGAGCATGAGGTTTCTCTTTTTCGGACTTTAGTATTCTTTGTTTTTTTAATGTTAGGTAATATATTTCTTATGGAGGGTCTTTTGGCACGTATCTATTTAGGACTGCTAACTGTGGCCTGATATCTATATCTTTTCTGAGATTTGGGAAGTTTTCTGCTATTGTTTCGCTGAATACTTTTTCACTGTCCATAGTCTACACATCTCGATTGTCTATACCGATTATTTATAATTATAGTCTGTCTCTAGTTATAGAGTGGTTTTTCATCTCTGTCCCATAAGTCTTATATCTACTGTTCATAATTTCTTATGTTTCCTTGATTCTGATCTGGATATGATAACTTGTCACCCTTGGCCTCAACACCAACTATTGTTTCTTCTAGTTTACCAGTGGGACTTTTGTTGGGGATTGTTATTTTTTTTAATTACTCAGGTTTCCATTCTTTAAGATTTCAATTTAGGGTTTTTTTTCAGAATCTCACTTTATTGAGATGTCCTAATTACATCAGCTGTTTATTTATATTCAGTTTGAATTCATAGATCATATTTTTAATTTAATTTTCTACGTTTTTGAGAATTTCATACAGAAATGAACGTATTTTAAATACAAAAAATAAATACTGTATTTATATCATTTTTACTTCTCTCTCCATTTTCTCCCATAGTGTCTCTCAACTTTCAAGTTCATGACCTCATGCCTTCTTATTCTAAAATTATTGTTATATACATATATATTCTCTCTCTCTCTCTCTCTCTCTCTTCACCACCCATCTCTTGAGCCCATTTAGTGTTGATTTTACATGTATATGTTTAGGAGTGTAATGATAGCTCCCTCTCCCAATAGTGACTGATTGGCTGTAGTGCCTCATCTAGGTCATTGATCATATTTTTAAAAATATTTCTAATTCTCTGCCTACCATTCCATCCTCTTCACTGTCTTCTCATTCAGTTTCTGAGGAGTTACAGACTTTTGGAGGCGTCAATTTTGTCTTCTTTTTTTCAAATATAATATTAATTATTTCATTATTAATATTTAGACACATTTTAGGTAAGTGTCTCTTCTGCTCTTCTATGAGAACCTTCTCAGTAAACAACCATGAGGCTTCATTCCTAGTATCACTCAGAGAAATGAACATAAACCACAGTAACAACAACAACAACCAATCCATAAGAAGAAAAGACATGGAAATAGCGCCTGCCTTAGTTTCCTTTGTTGCTGTTTTAAAATGTTGAACAAAGGCAGCTTAAGGGACATAAGGTTCATTTAGCTCACTGTTTCAGGTTATAGTATACCACTGCAGGGAAGTTAGATGGCAGGAACTTGAAGCAACTCATTATATCACGTTTACATTAAGAGCTGAAAGCAATGAATTAATGCATGCATACTAATGCTTAGAAAGCAATGAATTAATGCATGCATACTAATGCTCAGTTGGCTTCTCCAATCTTATGCAATCCAGAACTAGGAATGGTGCCACCCAGAATGAAGGGGTCTTCCCACCGCAATTAACACAATCAAGATAATCTCCCAGAGATGTGTCTACAAACCAACTTAATCTAGATAATCTCTGTCTGAGACTCCTTTCACATTCTGTTCTATATACTGTCATATTGACAGTTAAAGCTAAACACCACAGAGCCTAAACCAGTTAAAAATAAAAATACATGTCAACAATTAACAAAAGGGGAGGTTAATATGTAATAAACTAAAAAGTTAAAAATTAATAAAGATAAAAATTAACAGTAAAATAACAAAAAAAAGACGAGGAAAAATAGAGAAGCAAGAATAAAAGAGCAGGAAAAAATAAAAACATGAAAAAAGGAGAAAAGAAAGTGACAAAATCCTGCATAAAATCGAACAGAAAATAGGAAATTAAAATTGTCCAAATGAAAAAAATAAACATCAAGGAAACAAAAAGAAGCTTCTCATAGCCTAAGCTCTTTGACTGAAGCTTTCTGGTAGGTCCTGTAATACAAGAAATCATCCAAGTATGAGGTGGGCAGTGAGTCACAGTGAAGGCTTGTGGTAGTTTCTTTAGCTTCCACATAACAGGTTGGTGCCGTATGTAGGTCAATCCCTTCTCTGTGCTTCTCACAGCACAGATTAAGGATGTATTCTCTGTATTCACTCAAAGGCTTTAAAAAATATGTTCCTGGAGCTTCAGAAATGTGTTGACCTGCTAGACGACATTGGATTCAAAATCCCTCAGTCTGTATACCAAGAGTTATTTCTAAGCCACAATCTATCCTCCAGTGCTTCAGAGAATGAGAGAAGGAAGCACATCACTGAGTCCTATGCAGGAGGAAGCTCTAGAAACTGAGGGATCTGCCTTGGTCTCAGCATTCTCAGACCTCACCATGACAGTCAACCACTCAGGATAGGCATTCCCCTTAGATGCAGAGGGTAAAGCCACTGGATACTTTGTCTCTCACAACCCATCTCCCTTTAACTTCTCAGAGGATTTGTGACTTGCCCTCTCTGTCTCTGTGTCTGGTATCTTCTACCCAGCTACCATAGCAGGGAACTCCAGGGACTTTAAATTGTGTGTATTCTCTTTCTGATCTGCGGAGTAGTTTATTCCCTAACCGTGGGCCCTTTTTCTAGATAGACCCTGGATAGAATGCTGAGAAATGGTGAATGGCTGGATGGAGTTCTCCCGACGCTAGTGTCCCCAGTAGAAAGAGTCACTGTCAGACCAAATGCCCACACACTTAACACTTGCAAGAACTGTGGGCATCTCCTGTGAGTAGGACAGCTGGTTGCACTGTAGATTCCTGTGGTTGATATATTGTGCACCCCAATAACCTTATCTGGGGGTCAGAGAACAGAACAGCCACTATATTAAACATTGAGGTTAGGCAGTGGTAGCACATGCCCACATGCCTTTAATCCTAGCATTCAGGAGGCAGAGATCCATCCAGATCTCTGTGAGTTCAAGGTCACACTAGAAACAGCCAGGCATGGCGACACACACCTTGAATCCCCGCACTTGAGATCTTACGTCTTGCTTGGGAAAGACACTCACCTTTAATCCCAGGAAGTGATGACAGGATATAAGGTGTGAAGACCAGGAACTTTAGCTTTTTAAGCTTTTAGGCTTTTAGCAGCAGTTCAGCTGCGATCCATTCAGAAGAAGATTCAGAGGCTTCCAGTCTGAGGAAACAAGATCAGCTGAGAAGTTGGCAAGGTGAGGTTGGATGTGGTTTGTTCTGTTTCTCTGATCTTTCAGAGTTCACCCCAATACCTGGTTCTGGGTTATTTAATGAAACCATTTAGCAATTCGTGTTTCAGCTGCCTGCACTCCTGGGCTTGGCACGAACTTGTTAGCTTCTTTCCCTCCCTGCTTCCTGCTTCCTTCCAAGGGTCGAAACTCGAGTTTCAAAGTACCTTGTACATATTTCTGAGTTGACTCACTTCTTCTCCATGTTCTCTAGCTTCTTTCAACTGTTTTTTAGATCCAACACCCCTCCCTCTCCTTTCTCCAATTGTTGTTTCTCCTTTCTCTCCCTGACTCTTCTCCTTCATGACCCTTGCAAAGGAAGCTTTTATTCTGCATGCTATCCTGGAGATTCTGCTTTTTTTTTAACTTAATCATCTCTGAGAGACAGGTGGGACTTTCTGCTTAGGACCTAGAAAGTCCTGGATGTTTCATAGTCATAGTCACGAGCTATACCTTTAATGTATCTTTTCTCTCCCACAATTTACTGTAAACATAAAGAAGCTAGGTAGCAGTGTTAACACTCAGCCACACTCTACATGTCTAAACATGCACTTCATAGGGTTATTAACATTTTTAGATACTATCACTTTTTACTTTCCTTAGGGACAGTCTAGCTGAAGTTTCCACACTGTATGCAGAACAAAGATCATTTTACTTCTGTCCAACAATGCTTTCCTTTCTTGCTGAGGAGCTCTAACTAGCAGCATCTTTGTTGACCACAAAGCTTTAAGATTTTGTGTGCCTTTAAATCTTTCTAACACTTTCTTCAAGACTCTTCCAGTTCCCCTTATTCCACCTCCTTTTCTCAAAGATTTTGTTGCGGAAGTATTTCTCTCCTCATAAAAGAAAATCTCTTCCAGTTACTGTGCCTGCATAACAACTTATTGCTAACTTAGTGGGAGAAAACAGAATTACAATAGTGGCATACGTTCCCTGTTGGGACTCAGATGAGGTGAAGTAGAAAGGCTCATGTCTCCTTCCCAGGGCTGAAATTCTGGGGCAGCTCAACCATGCATCTATCACAGAGAGACTTAAATAGCTAAGGAATGGGATAGCTGAGCAGTTTCCTTTAACTTTAACCTCTGTTTCTTGTGAACTGTCTAGCATGTTGGCATATAGGTTGCCAGACTGCTCAGACATAAGCTCATGGATCCTAAAGTATATATCCCAAGACCCAATAAAACTGCACATCTTCTGAAACCTACAATAAGAGGTCTCATGGAATTATTTCTATAATTCAAATCATTACAAGTGAGTCACTGAGGCCAAGCAACATTCTGAGGAAAGAGAGTTAAACTCCACATCTTGTAGCAGAAATGCTAAGACATATTTAAAGCTATCGCATAAGTATATAATGCAGAAGAGAGAGAGAGACAGAGAGAGAGAGAGACAGACAGAGAGAGAGAGAGAGAGAGAGAGAGAGAGAGAGAGAGAGAGAATGTGAATAGAACAGTTATGGAACACAGCTTAGAAAACGTTTACAATATTGATTGATTATGCAATGGCTGCATTTGTCATGAGAAGAAAATTAGTGGCTGACCCCATAGTAAGAAAAGTTAGTGGTGTTAGACAATGCCACTCATTCCTTAGCTCTCCTTCTGCTCTCAAGCCTAGCCTGTTTTCCCTCCTCTTGTGGTCTCAGCTTCCATCTTCATAGATCAAGCCTGATCTTTAACAGGAGGTATTTCAGCCTTGTGATTGTACCCTCTAACTCTTTCACTGTTTAATTCTTCAGTTATGAACTGATGAGCTGGATTCTCTGAACTCTACCTTGAATTTCTATTCTTTTTTTTTTTTTACTAAGAATTTTTTTTATTCATTTTATATACCTATCACAGATCCCTCTCTTCCCTCCTCCTGTCCCTTCCCAACCTGCTGTGGATATCGGTCTGTATAAATAAAACACTGATTGGCCAGTGGCCAGGCAGGAAGTATAGGCAGGACAAGGAGAGAGGAGAATTCTGGGAAGTGGAAGGCAGAGAGAGAGAGACACTGCCAGCTGCCGCCATGACAAGCAGCATGTGAAGATGCCGGTAAGCCATGAGCCACGTGGCAAGGTATAGATTTATAGAAATGGATTAATTTAAGATATAAGAACAGTTAGCAAGAAGCCTGCCACGGCCATACAGTTTGTAAGCAATATAAGTCTCTGTCTTTACTTGGTTGGGTCTGAGCGGCTGTGGGACTGGCGGGTGACAGAGATTTGTCCTGACTGTGGGCCAGGCTGGAAAACTCTAGCTACACCAACCCATTCCCCCATTCCCTCCTACAAGAAGGTGAGGCTTCCCATAGGGAGGTACATTTATTAGAGACAGGTCTAAGCCCCCTCCCCTTGTCCCCACCTCAAGGCTGTGCAAGGTGTCCCATCATAGGTAGTGGGCTCCAAAATGTTTGCTCATGCACCAGAGAGGGATCCTGATCCTACTTCCAGGGGGCCCCTTAAGAATATCAAGCTACACAACTGTCTCACTATGCAGAAGGCCTACTCTAGACCCATACAGTCTCTATAGCTATTGGTCTAAATTTTATAAGTTCCCACTAGTTTGGTTTGGTTGTTTCTGTAGGCTTCCCCATCATGATCTTAATGCCCTTGCTTATAGAATCCCTCTTCTCTCTCTTTGACTGGACTCCTGGAGCTTAGCCTGGTGTTTGGGTGTGGATCTCTGCATCTGCTTCCATCAGTAACTAGAGAAAGGCTCTATGATGACAGTTAGGGTATTCACTGATCTGATTACTGGGGTAAGCCAGTTCAGGCACCCTCACCACTATTGCTAGTAGTCTAAGTTGGGATCATCCTTGTAGATTCCTGGGACCTTCCCTAGCACTTAGTTTCTTCCTACCCCCATGACTTCTCCCTCTATCATGGTGCCTTTCATTGCTCTCCCACTCCATCCCTGTTCCAGCTCAACCATCCCCTTCCCTTATGTTCTCATCCCCCATCCCCTACCTTCCATTTCCCACCCCTCATTATCAGTTTACTCATGAATATCTCATCTATTTTCCCATCCCAGGGCAAACCCTGCATCTCCCTTTGGGTCCTCCTTGTTAGCTAGCTTCTCTGGAGCTGTGAGTTATAGTCTCGTTATCATTTGCTTTACATCTAGTATCCACTTATGAGTGAGTACATACCATGTTTGTCCTTCTGAGTCTGGGTTAACTCACTCAGGATGATATTTTCCACTTCCATTCATTTTGCCTGCAAATCTCATGATGTCATTGTTTTTCACTGCTGAGTAGTACTCCATTGTGTATATGTACCACATTTTCTCAATCCATTCTTGATTGTTTCCAAGTTCTGGCTATTATGAATAATGCTACTGTGAACATAGCTGAGCTATGTCAGTGTCTTTGTGGTATGATTGAGTTTCCTTGGGTATATGTCCAAGAGTGATACAGCTGGGTCTTGAGGAAGACTTATTTCCAATTTTCTTAGAAACTGACATACTGATTTCCAAAGTGGCTGTATAAGTTTGAACTCCCATCAACAGTGAAGGAGTGTTCCCCTTGCTCCACATCCTTTCCAACTTAAGGTGTCTTCAGTGTTTTTGATCTTAGCCATTCTGACAGGTGCAAGATGGTATCTCAGAGTCATTTTGATTTGCATTTCCCTGATGCCTAAGGATGTTGAGCAATTCCTTAAATGTTTTTCATCCATTTGAGGTTCTTCTGTTGAGAATTCTCTGTTTAGCTCTGTAGCCCATTTTTAATTGGATTTTTCCGTATTTTGATGTCTAGTTTCTTGAATTCTTTATATATTTTGGAAATCAGCCCTCTGTCAGATGTGGGGTTGGTGAAGATTTTTTCACATTCTGTAGGCTGCCATTTTGTCTTATTGACTGTGTCCTTTGCCTTACAGAAGCTTCTTAGTTTCAGGAGGTTCCATTTATTAATTGTTGCTGTCAGTGTCTGTGCTATTGGTTTTATATTTAGGAAGTAGTCTCCTGTGCCAATGCATTCAAGACTATTTCCTACTTTCTCTTCTACCAGGTTCAGTGTAATTGGCTTTATATTGAGGTCTTTGATCCACTTGGATGAGTTTTATGCATGGCAATAGATATGGATCTATTTGCATTCTTCTATATGTTGACATCCAGTTATGCCATCACCATTTGTTGAAGATGCTTTCTTTTTTTTCATTGTACCAATTTGGCTCCTTTGTCAAAAATCAGGTGTTTATAAGCCAGGTATTGGGGTGAATGCTGGAAGACCAGAGAAGCCGAACAAGCCACAGCCACCTTACCTCTCCAATTCCTCAGCTGATCCTGTCTCCTCAGACTGGAAGCCTCTGATTCCTCATCCAGATGGATCTCAGCTGAACTGCTGCTAAAAGCCTAAAAGCTGAACCAGCTCTAGTTCCTGGTCCTCATGACTCATATACCTTTCTTCCTCCTGCCATCACTTCCTGGGATTAAAGATGTGTGTCACCATGCCTGGTTGTTTCCAGTGTGGCTTTGAACTCACATAGATCCAGATGGATCTCTGCCTCTGGAATGCTAGGATTAAAGGTGTGTGTGCTAACATTGCCTAACCTCTATGTTTAATATTGTGGCTATTCTGTTCTCTGACCCTCAGATAAGTTTATTAGGGTACACTATATATTGGGGAACACAATATAACCACAAGGGATGTGATGCCTCCAGAGGTGGCTTTATTGTGCAGGATTATTTCAGCTATCCTGGGTTTTTTGTTTTTCCATATGAAGTTGAGTATTGTTCTTTCAAGGTCTGTGAAAAATTGTGTTGGGATTTTGATGGGGATTGCATTGAATCTGTAGATTGCTTTTGGTAAGATTTCCATTTTTACTATGTTAATCATACCTATCCATGAACATGGGAAATCTTTCCATTTTCTGATATCTTCTTCAATTTCTTCCTTCAGACACTTAAAGTTCTTATCATATAGGTCCTTCACTTGCTTAGTTAGAGTTAGCCCAAGGTATTTTATATTATTTGTGGCTATTGTAAAGGGTGATGTTTCTCTGATTTCTTTCTCAATCCATTTTTCATTTGTATATAGAAGGGCTACTGATTTTTTTGAGTTAATCTTGTATCAGGTGATATTACTGAAGGTGTTTACCAGCTGTAGGAGTTCCCTTTTGGGTTATGTATACTATCATATCATCTGCAAATAGGGAAAGTTTGAATTCTTCCTTTCTAATTTGTATCCCCTTGATCTCCTTTTGTTGTCTTATTGCTCTAGCTAGAACTTCAAGTACTATATTGAATAAATATGGGAAGAATGGACAGCCTTCTCTTGTTTATGATTTTAGTGGAGTTGCTTTGAGTTTCTCTCCATTTACTTTGATTTGGCTGTTGGCATGTTATAAATTCCCTTTATTATGTTTAATATATTATATTATATGTTCCTTTTATTCCTGATCTCTCCAAGACCTTTATCATGAGGGGGTGTTGGATTTTGTCAAAGGCTTTTTCAGCATCTAACGAGATGATAATGTGTCTTTTTTTTTTCAGTTTTTTTTATAAAAGCCTACTTGGTCATGGTGGATAATTTTTTTGATGTGTTCTTGGATTCGATTTGGCTTGCCAATATTTTATTGAGTATTTTCGCATCAATATTCATGAGGAAGATTGGTCTATAATTCTCTTTCTTTGTTGCATTTTTGTGTTGTTTGGGTATCAGAGTAACTGTAGCCTCATAAAAGGAGTTTGGTAATGTTTCTTCTGTTTCTACTGTGTAGAACAGTTTGAAGAGTATTAGAAGTAGCTCTTCTTTGAAAATCTGGTAGAATTCTGCACTGAAACCATCTGGTCCTGAGCTTTTTTTTGGGTTGGAAGACTTTTAATGACTGTTTCTATTTCCTTAGGGGTTAATGATCTATTTAAATTATTAATCTGGTTTTGATTTAACTTTGGTATGTGGTACCTATCCAGAAAATTGTCCATTTCTTTTAGATTTTCCAATTTTATGGACGACAGGTTTTTGAAATATGACCTGATGATTCTCTGAATTTCCTCATTATCTGTTGTTATGTCTCCCTTTTCATTTCTGATTTTGTTAATTTGGATGTGCTCTCTCTACCTTTTGGTTAGTTTGGATAAGGGCTTGTCTATCTTGTTGATTTTCTTAAAGAACCAACTCTTTGTTTCATTGATTCTTTATATTATTCTCTTTGTTTCTATTTTATTGATTTCAGCTTTCAATTTGATTTTCCTGCCATCTATTCCTCCTGGGTGAGTTTGCTTCTATTTGTTCTAGAGCATTTACGTGTGCTCTTAAGTCACTAGTGTGAGATTTCTCCAACTTCTTTATGTGAGCATTTAGAGCTATGAATTTTCCTCTTAGCACTGCTTTCATAGTGTCCCATAAGTTTGGGTATGTAGTACATTCATTTTCATTGAATTTGAATTCTAGGAAGTCTTTAATTTCTTTCTTTATTTCTTCTGTGACCCACTGGTGATTCATTTGAGCTTTATTCAGTTTCCACGCCATTGTAGATTTTTATGATATTTGTTGTTGTTGAAATCTAAATTTAAGCCATGGTGGTCCAATAAAATACAGGAGGTTATTTCAATTTTTTATATCTGTTGATATTTGCTTTGTGACTAAGTATGTGGCCACATGAAGAGAATGTTCCATGGAGTGCTGAGAAGAAGGTATATTCTTTTTTCTTAGGGTGGAATGTTCTGTAGATATCAATTAAGTCCATTTGAGTCATAACATCTGTTAGGTCCTTTATTTCTCTGTTAAGTTTCAGTCTAGCAGATCTGTCTATTGGTGAGAGCAGGGTGTTGAAGTCTCCCACTATTAATGTGTGGGATCTGATGTGTCATTTAAGCTTTAGTAATGTTTCTTTTACATGTGTGGGTGCCCTTTTATTTGGGGCATAAATGTTTAGAATTGAGACTTCTTCTCAGTGGATCTTTCCTATTATGTCATGTCCTTCCCAATCTCTTTTGATTGATTTCAATTTGAAGTCTATTTTTTTAGATATTAGAATAGCTACATCAGCTTGGTTCTTAAGCCCATATGATTGGAAAGTCTTTTCTCAGCCTTTTGCTCTGAGGTAGTATCTGTCTTTGAAGTTAAGGTGTGTTTCTTGTATGCAGCAGAAGGATGGGCGCTGATTTCATATCCATTCTGTTAGCCTGTGTCTTTTTATAGGCAAATTGAGTCCATTGATATTAAGGGATATTAATTTCCAGTGATCGTTAATTCCTGTTATCTTTTGGTTGTAGTGTGTGTGTTTCCCTTCTTTGGGATTTACTGCTGTGATGTTATCTGTTCCCTGTGTTTTCATGAGTGTATCTGACTTCCTTGGGAGTTTTCCTTCTAGTGATTTCTGTAGGGCTGGATTTGTGGATAGGTATTGTTTAAATCTGACTTTGTCTTGGAATGTCTTGTTCACAACACTCCACTTACGGTGATTGAAAGTTTTGCTGGGTATATTAGTCTAGGCTGGCATCCATGGTCTCTTAGTGTCTGCATTATATCTGTCCAGGACCTTCTGGCTTTCCAGAATCTCCATTGAGAAGTCAGGTGTTATTCTGATTGGTCCCTTTAGAAGTCACTTGGACTTTTCCTTTGCTGCTCTTAATAGTCTTTCTTTATTCTCTATGTTTAGTGGTTTAATTATTATGTGGCTAGAGGACTTTTAGGTGGTCTAGTCTATTTGGTGTTCTATAAGTTTCTTGTATCTTCATAGGTATTGCCTTCTTTAAGTTGGGAAGTCTTCTTCCATGATTATGTTGAATATATTTTCTGTGCCTTTGAGTTGGTATTCTTCTCCTTCTTCTATCCTTATTATTCTTAGGCTTGGCCTTTTCATGGTGTCCCAGATTTCCTGGACATTTTGTGTTATGACTTTTTTGGCTGTGGTGTTTTCTTTGACTGATGAATCTATTTCCTCTATTGAATCCTATATGCCAGAGATACCCTCTTCCATCTCTTGTATTCTGTTGGTTATGCTTGCATGTGTAGTTCCTGCTCATTTACTCAGATTTTCTATTTCTAGCATTCCCTGGGTTTGTGTTTTCTTCATTGTTTTCTATTTAAATTTTCAGGTCTTGAACTGTTTCCTTCACATGTTTAGTTGCTTTTTCATGGTTTTCTTGGCTTTCTTTAAGAGATTTATTGATTCCTTCCAATTTTTTGTTTGTCTTTTCCTCAATTTCTTTAAGGGAATTTTTCATTTTCCCTTTAAAGACCTCTATCATCTTCATAAAGTTATTTTTATGGTTGCTTTCTTCTGTTTCATCTACTTTCTGATGTTCAGGCCTTGTTGTTGTAGAAGGGCTAGGTTCTGGTGATGCCATATTGCTCTTTATGTTGTTGTATGTATTTTTTCACTGGTGTCTTCCCATCTCTTCCTCTAATAGGTGCAAGAGGTGTCTGTGTCTGAGCAAGCTGCTCTTGATCTAGTCTGTGCTTGCTGTGTCTGTGTCTCAGGGAACTGCTCTTGGTCCAATCCAAGCTGGCTGATTTTGTGTCTCAGGGAGCCACTCTGGGTCTTATCAGGGCTCTTGGTCCAATCAGAGCTGGCAGATTCTGTGTCTTAGGAAACCTCTCTTAGTCCAATGACAACTCTTGGTTCAATGAGAGCTGGTGGATTCTATGTCTCAGTGAACCACTGGGGTCACAGGAAGATGGATATGTTTGGGGTAGGACAAGGGTCTTGTAGATTGCAGGGTCTGATGGTGGCGGTTGGTGGGGGAGCCTGCCCACAGGAGTCTTCCTTGCTGGCTGGAAACTGGAGCAGAAATGGCTAGGGGTTTCTGGGGACTGGCTGTGTCCCAGGGCATAAGTCCTACAGGCAGGACTTCAGGTGGCAGAAGAGTCACTCACCTCTTTGTCCAATGAGAGCTGGCAGTTTCTGTGCCTCAAGAAGCCACTGGGGTCACAAGGAGGTGGGTAGGTTTGGAGTAGGGCACAGGTCTTATAGATTGCAGGTTCCCATGGGGAGTTTGGTGGGGAATCCTGCCCACAGGAGTGTAGCTAGAGTTTTCCTGCCTGGCCCACAGTCAGGACAAATCTCTGTCACCCGCCAGTCCCACAGCCACTCAGACCCAACCAAGTAAACACAGAGACTTATATTGCTTACAAACTGTATGGCCGTGGCAGGCTTCTTGTTAACTGTTCTTATAGCTTAAATTAATCCATTTCTATAAATCTATACCTTGCCACATGGCTCGTGGCTTACCGGCATCTTCACATGCTGCTTGTCATCTTGGTGGCTGGCAGTGTCTCTCTGACTCAGCCTTCCACTTCCCAGCTTTATTCTCCTCCTTGTCCTGCCTACTCTTCCTGCCTGGCCACTGGCCAATCAGTGATTTATTTATTGACCAATCAGCAACACACTTGACATACAGACCATCCCACAACACAGGAGTCTTCCCTGCTGGTCGGCAACTGAAGCAGAGATAGGTGGGGGCTCCCAGGGACAGGTTGTGTCCCAGGGCCTAGGTCCTACAGGCAGAAATCTCTGGGTGGGGGAAAAGTCACTCACCTCTTGGTCCAATGAGAGCTGGTGGATTCTGTATCTCACAATGCCACTGGAATCGCAGAGGGATGGGTATGTTTGGGGTAGGGCATGGGTCTTGTAGATTGCAGCGTCTGATGGGGAGTCTGGGTGGAGGAGTCTGTTCGCAGGAGTCTTTCCTACTGGCTGGTAACTGGGGCAAAGGTGGATGGGGGTTTCCAGGGACTGCTTGTGTCCCAGGGCCTAGGTCCCAGAGGCCGAATTCCCATTCTTAAACATGGATTCCTCAATTTATTTCTATTTTCCTCCTAGATATCTTATCTGCCAGTTTGATGAACCATCAAATTAAACTTGTCAAAAGGTAACAACTCTAATGAAGTGCAAGGGAGAAAAAAAAATTACTGCTTATTGAGTCTGATTTCTAAAGCAGACATTTTCATTGGCAAGAAGCATAATAAATTCCTCGGTCTAAGAAACACAGAAGTGACTCTTCCATCTTGGATGAGCTTGTACAAAGTTGGAATTCTGAAAATGTGCACTAGAACAGGAAGAAAGATTGTAGACCATGAAGAAAGATGAGATAAAACTGGTAGAGATGTAGACCAGAGCTATGCATGTGCTATTTCAAATAGAGCCATAGTTAGCTAAATGTTGAACTTCACAATCATTTCTAGATTCAGTCATATCCCTAGTGCCTACATCATCCTGGCTTTCAACACTTGTTTATTAAACTAGAAAAAGCCTGAATTATTGGGCACTTAAGTGCTGGTATAGAGGAAGAGAGCAGGAGAACTAGAGTAAATCTAAAGCTAACTCCAGATCTAACTGACCCTTCTAAGTTCTTAGGATTGTTTACTCAGATTCAGAAAGTCAACAGGAGCATGGCTTTAGTACTTTCTGTGTGAAACTAGGCAGAGACTGTTCTTAGCAGACAACAGCCCTTCTCTTTTGCTTCTCGTTTTCCTCAAAAGATTAACTTCATCTGGGAAACTCAGATCTGCTTCTTATGGGTGCAGCAACATGTTGTGGAGCCAGGCTCGCCCATCACCGTCTGAAACCTCTCGTGCCATAACACAGGGTGAAGTTAAAGTCATTTCCCCTGCCATTTGCATTTCATTCTCTATTCCACTGGTGACCACTGACAGTTTACTAACATCAAAAATTGCAATGATTCTTAGGCAAACAGAGAGTCCTGATCTCTTTTCACAGCTTAAGCAAATTTTAAAAATTATGAAATTTGTGATATGTTTTCCTTCTCTACAACACCCAGATAGACTCAGCCTCCCTTGCAGTTGGGTACATTAGTGTGACTACGTCACACCAATAGTGCTAGGTCAATCCAATAGTACAGGAAAGGTGACTTACAATAAAACCTTTTCCGCTTAATATTATCTCATGCACTGATCTTGGAACCAGGGTTTGAAGATGGCAGATGACAATGGAATGTGACTGAGCTACCACTGTATTATTACCTGGGTTACAGATGTTTAAATGATCACAGTTCCTATTTACATATCTATGATACATAAAGTGACATGGTGTGGAGCTTCTGAGACTTTCAGGTGTATCTTCTTCAAATCCCATAACCTTAATGAATAAGGAAGGTGTTCTCATAAAAGAAAGGCAAGGAGATGAAAGAACTATACAGAGAAAGTAACAAAGGGGTATATATAGAAATACTCTGAAAAAATACAACTGAACAATATTCACTCAAAATAAGATCTTAGCATCTCTTCATCTATAAAAAAGAAACACTCATTTTCAAAACTTCCCCACATAAACCAAGTCTAGGCCTACATGATTTTGTTGGTAAATTATATCAATATTTAAAAGAGAAATAGCAGATTTACCCAGTTCTTGTTAAAAATACAGAACAATATTTTCAAAGTAATTTTTGAGAAGTAGTATACTGATAACAAAAAAAATGAGAAAAGTCATATAATAAAAGAAAATTTAAGATAAAACTATCTAAACAAAGTTCTTGCCAATATCCTCAAGCAAGCATTAGTAAAATAAATACAGCAACATAAAAATCACTAAATGGACTCAGTTTAGAAATATCAACTTGATTCAACATTTAAAAAATCGATAAAATTCATCATAGCAATAAGATAATGGGAAAAATAATAAAGATTAATGAATAAAGTAATATTGATCAGTAAAATTCATAAGTAAAATGACAGGCATACTGTCAATTGATTTTTAACAAAAGTTCCAAGGTATTTAACACTAAAATCTGATCATTTTCAACAATGCTGGATAAATGAATATTCATACAGGAAAAAATGAACTTTAGCATCAACTTTATAACATATGAAGGTTATTATAAGTTAACTATAAAGTTGAAAGCCATACTATTTCTTAAATAGTCAGAATATCTTTGATAGTAGAGAAATGTGAAAGGAAAAAAGAAGAAAAAGATGATGGAAAAGAGGGAGGTCAGAAGAGAAGGAGAGAGAAGGGGAGGGAGGAGAGAGAACAAAGAGGAAAAGAGAGAGGGGATTAGAAGGAAGGAAGGATGAGAGGGAGGGAGGGAAGGAGGAAGAAAGGAAGGATGAGAGGGAGGGATGGAGGATAAAAGAGAAAGAAGAAAGCAGCACTAGCCATCAAGTAGATGAAAAGCAGGGTTATGATAACAAAAGCTCCTGAAATTAGAGACTGTGGTTGTTTGAGGGAAAATGACCCCCATACACTCATGTATTTGAAGCTTTGTTCCTAATTGGTGGCACTGTTTGGGAAAAGTTGAGAGGTGTAGCCTTGTTAGAGTAGGTGAGGCACTGGGGGACGAATTTGAGGTTTCCAAAGTCCACGCCATTCCCTGTTAGTTCTCTGCCTCATGCTTGTCAATCAGCTATAAATTCTTAGCTAACGATCCCATGTCATACCTGCCTGCCTGCTGCTATGATCTGAACCATGATGGTCATAGACTCACATTCTAGAACTGCAAGTTCCAATAAACCCTTTCTCTGATAAGTTACCATGGCCATGCTGTCTCCTCACAGCAATATAAAGGGAACTAAGACATGAGCCCATTTGTTTGTAGAGAACGGGAAAATAATAACTGGCTGAATTTATTATGTTTTAACCATAATAGTTGCATGATTCTAACAGGTAAATGGTAAAGGACACCTTTTGTTAGGGCTTCATCACTGAAACTAAATATCTGAGCAAATCAAGTTAAGGGGGAAAGACATGTCAGCTCCTAGTGCCAGAAGCTTCAGCCCATCGTGGTGGAAAAGAAAGGACACGGACAGATCTCACATCATGGCAGCCAGGGCATCATAGTAAGCCTGAGATACCAGGCTTTCTCTTTACTTTCCTCTCGCTCTAAGCAGGCTGACGGGTGGGTCCTCCCTTCCTTGCTAGTCCTCCAGACATGCCTTTGTTGACACATCCTCAAATGGGTTTGGAGAGGCACTTCTCCAACCCTATAAAGTTGACAATCAAGATTAATCATCTCAAGTACATCCCTTGTCAACTTAATACACAAATACATCTTAAAGGAAAATATTCCACACTTCAGCCCCAAGAGGCTCATGCTTACTTGATAATGCAGAGCACATCTCCAAGAGTCCTCAATCCCCTTCAAAGTTCTAATATTTTCAAAGAGGGGGTTTCCTTCAGGACTCAAAACAAATGTCTAGCTGTGAAAGTATATAAAAACCAGACAAAAAAATTATAGAGTTAACAGTTCCATTACAAAATAATAAAAAATGGAATAGTAATTGTATTAGGAAAGGATAGGCCCAAAGCAAGACTGAAATCCTGGCCCTGCAAATACCCAAAGGATGCTCTGTCATACCACAAGGACATTTGCTCAACTGTGTTCATAGCAGCTTTATTTGTATTAGCCAGAAACTGGAAACAACCCAGATGCCCATCAACTGAAGAATGGATAAAGAAAATGTGGTACATTTACACAATGGGGTATTACTCAGCTGTTAAAAACAATAACATCATGAAATTTGCCAGCAAATGAATGGAACTAGAAAAGATCATCCCAAGTGAAGTAGCCCAGACCCAGAAAGACAAATATGGTATGTACTCACTTATAGATGAATGTTAGCCATAAAGTAAAGAGTAACCATGCTACAATCCATAGACCCAAATAAGCTAAATAACAAGGAAGGCTCAAGGAGAACACATGAGTCTCACTGTGAAGGGGAAATAGAATGGACATTATATGTGGACTGGGAGGGGGGTCTGGATGGAGGGTGCTTTGCAACAGGAGGGATCTGGTGGGGAAAGGGTGGAGAGAGAGTACTGGGAAAGACAATTGGAATCAGGGGAATCTCTGAAATGAGCTAGAAACCTAGTGCAATGGAAACTCCCAAGAATCTAGGAGGGTGACCCTAGCTAAGACTCCTAGCAATGAGGGATACAGAGCCTGAACTGGCCATCTCCTGTAACCAGGCAAGACTTCCAGTGGAGGGATTCAAACCCAATGCAGTCAAATAACCTCTTACCTATAATTTGCCCTGCCTACAAGATATGCTGGGGTATAAAGGTGGCACAGAAATTATGGGAATGGCCAAGTAATGATTGATCCGGTTTGAGACCTATACTTGACAATTCCTGGAGGACCAGGACATGGAGACTGGACAGCCCAGAGACCTGGGATAGAACCAAACATGACTGGCAAAAAATGTCAATGAAATGATTCTTAATGATACTCTACTATACTCATAGACCATTGGCTAGCCCAGTTGTCATCAGAGAGGCTTCACCCAGCGACTGATAGAAATGCAGACACACAGCTAAACTAATGTTCCGACAGACCTCCGAGAATCCTGTGGAAGATGGAGAAGGATTGTTTGAGCCAGAGGGGCCAAGGATACCGTAAGAAAACCCACAGTATCAACTAACCTGGGCTCATAGGGGTTCACAGAGACTGAAGAACCAACCAGGGAGTTTGCATAGGACTGACCTAGGTCCTCTGTATATACGTTACAGATGGGTAGCTTTTTCTTCTTGTGGGAACTCCTAATAGTGGAAGGTGCTGTCTCTGACTCTGTTACCTGCTTTTGGAACCCTTTCCTCCTACTGGGTCAGTAGGCAAGGAGGTGTCTAGTCTTACTGCAACTTGATATACCATGGCTGGCTCATATACATGGGGGGGCTGTCATTTTCTAAAGAAAAAGGAGAATGGATGGAGGAGAGAAGAGAGGAGGTTGGGAGAGGGAATTGGGGGGAGAGGGGAGGACTGTAATCAAGCTGGATTCATTAATTAATTAAAAAAGCAATCCTGGCCCTGAAGGGCAGACATTAAACCCTGTCTATGTGTAGTGATATACATTGTGCTTCAACAGACTTGGGGACCCCCATACCTATGAACTTGTCACCTGCAGGGCCTCTCTCCCTAATTCCTCAGCAAATGCACCATGTTTCTGATATGTCTGAGGTTTCCACCGTAACCTCCACTTGACCCTCACAGTCGTACCTATCACCCTTTCCAGAAGTGTCTGTTGGGTTCCTAACACAACCCATGACCCTTGGTCTAGGCCTTCTTTTGGAGTCTGAGTAAATGCCCTCAATACTCTATGACTCCGAACAACCAGAATCATGTAAATGTAAATGATATCAAAGTCTGCTGCCAGCTCAATCAACTCAGAATTCAGGCTTTCTGGGACCATGGATGCAGTTGCCTCTCAGTGTCCAGATATGCGATTATTAGTAGCACTCCCCCTAGTGTCTATACAAGCAGGAACAGTGGAAGTTTTCCCAGTTCTCTAGCTATTATCTAACATACTCAGGGTCTGCTCTACATGCTCATTTCAGGAGTGAACTGTTTTACTTCAGAGATAAGCAAATTGGTAGTGAGCTCAGGTGGCTGCCATCATCTCTTTGGTAGTGCAATTGCCATATCTACATAGGGGCTTTGAAACAAAGAATGGTAGGTAGGAAAGTGACTGTAATACCAGGAAATACCCCAAGTCAGTTCAGCCCTCTCATTCCATGAACATTTGGAATTGCATTGCTATGGAACAATCTTTTTGTACACTGTAAATATGTGTTACGCTCATTGGTTAAGAAAGCGCTGACTGGCCAAGAGCTGGGCAAGTAGAGGTTAGGTGGGACTTACAGACAGAAAAAGAATGCAGGGAAGAAGGAAGGCAGAGTCACAGGAATTGTCAGGAGATGTGGAGAAAAGCAAGATAAACATGCCATGATGAAAAAAGGTACCACATGTGGCAGAACATGGATAAGAAATATGGGTTAAGTTGTAAGAGCTAGCTAGCAACAAGTCTAAGCTATCAGCCAAGAATTTATAATTAATAGTAAGTCTTTGTAGTTATTTGGGAGTTGATGGTCCCAACAAAAGCTCCACCTACACTGTGAGGGCAATTTAAAACTGGGTTGTCAAGTGCCGTAATTTTCCTTTTAAGTGGAAATGCTAATTTAGAAGGATTTCTGAATTTGAACATCTCAAAATTAAAATTTTCTCTAGTTTTTTTTAATTAAAGGAAATGATGAATCAGAAAAATTGATCATAGCTTTATATTATAACCAATGCTATGATGAATGGCTACGTGTACGGACATCTAGACACCTCAGCTATTGAATCAACCCAGAATGGAGAGGAGGCAAATATCTCACGTGTCAGCACTTAGAACAGGACCTGCCAAGTCTCTCCTGTCTTTGACAGGCAGGTCCTGGATATCTTCTGCACAGGTCCTCAGATGTCTCCAGGGAAGCTAACCTCCAATTATGACATGCTATGATAATGGACAAGTTGAACAAGCACCTTGGACAATATGCTACCATTGATCTTTACCATTCTCATTTCTCCAAATAAATAACCTGAGTATCAGTTTTTGACTCATACTTCACTTATGAGAGACTAAAGCATTTAACATATGTGTGTGTTGTATATTGCTTTGTTTTAAAGGCCTTGAATCCAGCTGTGGATGTGCTTCTGCAACATCGTTTTTGCTTTGTTTGATGCACTGTTTTCTTTGCCTCCCTTTCCAGTCACACATTAGTTTGACTTCAGTGTTTGCCTGTGCATATAGTCTCACGCTTATCATGAAAACAAATTGCACATAATTATCTTATAATTAACGATTATCTTCTGGTCCCATTTACCTGTCCAAATCTATTGGACATTGTCTCCCAATAAAGGAAGTTATTTAATTTTTTTTAAATCTTCTTTCTCATCTCCTTGAAATCTAAAACTCATTATGCTTCAAAATAGTGCCACTTCCATGCCCTTTCTGATTGTATGCTACCTGTTTTTCAAGTGTGCCCCACTGTTTAGTATTTAGTACATAGCATAGTGTATTTTTCCACAATAAATAAATGGCTTCACAAACAGGTAACAGGTTTTCTGAGAGGCAAAGAATGAAGTATGTGACGGCAAAACTAATCTATGCAGCGGGATCTGTTTATGCAGGGTACAGAGACAAGGAGAAGACAGACATGTTCAGAGAATTTCTATTCTGTTGATGTCGTTAAAACCTGAGAGAGGTTAGGAAAGTAATTTTTAAAATCTACTGCCACCCATGCAAAGAAATTTATTGAGTGCTACAATCTTTACTGGTAAATTTTTATTCAGCCTCACACAGTGTTGAAGAGGAATGGGAAAACTAGAGATAATGGAGGAAATCAGCTACTAGCAAGCTTGCACTAGGCCAGAATGTTAACCTGAACTAGAAACTTTCTGTTTCGACTAGGCTGACTGTCTAGGGACCTTCTGAAGGCACACACAGCCACCCTGGCTTTTTATGTGGGTGCTGGATATTCAAAGTTGGATCTGTATGCTTTCACAGCATGCTCTCTTACCCAGTGACTCATCTCCCTAGCCACAGTGTACAAATATTTTAGGAACTGGTGAGGTGGCTCAGTGGTTAAATGTGCTTTCTGCTCTTCAAGAGGACCCGAGTTTGGATACCAGAGCCCACATTTGTTGGCTTACAACCACTTTAACTTCAGCTCCAAGGGATTCTAGCCCCCATTCTGGCCTTCATGAGCATCACACCCACATGTATACACACACACACACACACACACACACACACACACACACACACACACACACACACAAATCAAAAGAATAGTAGTAACAAATTAAAACATTCAAAATACCTATAATTTTGGTGCTGGTAGGATGAAATTCCAGATAAGAGCCTGCTGCCAAGCCTGATGACCCTGAGTTCAGTCTCTGGGACCCACACTGCAGAAGAAAAGAGTGAACCCCAGAAAGCCGCTCTCTGACCTCCACACATCATAGCATGTGCCCCTACCAATGCACCAAATACATACCCAATTAATTAATCAAAATATAATTAAAAATGAAAAGGCTGTTTCATGCATGCAACAACAATTAGATTATGGAATTTCACTGAATAGTCCAAGGATTACTGTGTATTTATTTTTCTTCGCTCCACAGGAGCCTGTCCCTCACTCTTCTGCATTGTTCCATGAAATAATGTCCCTTCCCATTTTTGTCTTCCAAACTCAATTTGTGTTTGGGTGTGAAGTTTCTACTTGTCACATATAAAGAGAGTTTGAGAGTAAATATAATGCAAGTTAATTTCTTTGCAATTAAACACCACTTATTTCTAAGGAAAACTGCAGTTTAACCTAAAAACTTTAATTTTTATTTGGATATTCAAAACAACTGAATCCAAAGTGCAACTCAGGACAAGCTAATGTACTCAATTTTGTGATTACCATGTTCCCTACACAAATTTGAGGGAGACCTATGAGTTAATACATTGCACAAAAGCTTTGTGATGGTGATTACTTGGATGTGAACCTTACAGAGGCAGATGTAAAAGCAGTCACTCCTGGGAAAAATAATCCAGGAACATTGTCAGTCAACACTGATTCAATATCATCATCCATGGATTAATTTGTTACAGAAATTAATAAGCAATGAGTTCTACCACTTTGGGCCCATTTTTGTTCCTTGTAGCATTTCTCTGATTCACTATTTCCTTGACTATGTAACTGTATTTATGCTAGTGATTGTTGCCAGCGATACTGCAAAACAAATAAGAATATTTTAAAATGATGAACAGAGCCCAAGTAGCAATCAACAATTGGCTGGAAAATAAATGTTAAATTTTCATCATGTGAGACCAATTTTAGTTGAGAATATTTAAAACGTTTAGATTCTTGATTCAGTATTTCATGAGAACTTATTATGTTACTAAAACTTAATTTTATGGGGTTTGTACGTGATGTTTAAATTGGCATAGTAATTGCACAAAGCAAGATATTTCTGCATATATGTAATGATTTTGCACACTTTGATGATATTCACCTGTCTAGTTCTCATTTCTACCTGATCCCCTCCTCATGGTTCCCCTCCATATCACTAAAAGCCCCCATTTACTCTTATGTTCTTCTCACCCTGAAAAATACATCTATGAGAGAGAAAATGTGATTTCCGTCTTTGTGATGTCCCCTTATGTCAATAACATAATGACCTCCAGTCCCATCTGTCTTCCTCTAAGCAATGTAATTCCGTTCTTCCTTATGACTAACTAACATTCCTCTATATCTCATCTTCATTCCTCTACTGATGGGCACCGAGGCTGATTCTATAACTTGACTGCTGTGAATTGTGACATTAAACATGTGATCCCCGGGTGGTGGTGCTATTTGGGGATGCTGTAGGGAACCTTCAGGAGATGGCATAGCGGGCAGGTGGGTCACTAGAGGCAGACCTTGTTCTAGCTCAGCCCCTGGTTGTAGCCCTGCCTTCTGCTTCCTGGTCCTCTGTGATGCAAAGAGCCTCTGCCACATGTTCCCGACACCGTGAACCCTTTGAAATCTTCCCTGTCATGATGGAGTGAGACACTTTCATCGTTTTGCCACCATGATGCACATGTAACTAACACAAATCCTTTGTATATGCAGAAGTAACTTAATTGATCTTCTGCAAGTTCTACTTTTAATTTTTTTAAAAGAACTTCTTTATTGATTTCCTTAGTGTTCAGATAGATCATGTCCCTCCCAGCAGTGCACAGGGGACACTTACTCTTACATCTTGACCAGCATCCACTGTTACCTGTTTCTGACTGGATCAATATGAAATTTCAACCTAATTTTGATGTTTCAGTTCCATGAATAGCTAAAGACAGGTATAATTTTAAATGGTTAACTTTCAGTTATCTATTTCCAAAGATGTAGATTTTAAGAGCAATCTAGCTGTGGAACCTTCAGTTGTCAAATGCCTTCCCAGCTGAATATTAAGAAAATCCTTGCTTTATAATTAATTTAACCTCACAATAATTAGAATGATGAGGGGGAAAAAACAATAAACAATGGGATAACATCTCTAACTTTAGAGCCAAGACATAGAAATAAGGAAATGTCCGGGCAGTGGTGGTGCATGCCTTTAATCCCAGCACTTGGGAGGCAGAGGCAAGTGGATCTCTGTGAGTTCTAGGCCAGCCTGGTCTACAGAGCGAGATCCAGGAAAGGCTCCAAAGCTACACAGAGAAACCCTGTCTCGAAAAACCAAAAAAAAAAAAAAAAAAAGAAAGAAAGAAAGAAAAGAAAGAAAGAAAGAAAGAAAGAAAGAAAGAAAGAAAGAAAAGAAAGAAAAAGAAAAGAAAAGAAAAGAAAAGAAAAGAAAAGAAAAGAAAAGAAAAGAAAAAGAAATAAGGAAATGTATGAAAGAGAGAAAATTTATTCCAAAAATACTGGAAAAAAAAAACCCCTAGTGAAATACCAAATGATGCTTCTTTACAAAACTAAGAACCATGAGATGATGGGTGACTCCCTGGGTCAGCTCCTAACATATCAACAGCCACACGAGTGATACTAACACAGAAGACTGGAGAAACTCCAAGGCGCAAGAGTCAACCTGGAGAGAGGACCCAAAATCTAGACCTCTGCAAATCCTGCAAACTCCCTGACTGCCAGCCCACGAATCTACAAGCACAACAAAGCACATGTGGTTCTGAGGTGTTTTATTCCCAGCAATTTCGTTTATAAAATGAATCTATAGTTAGAACCTTCCAGGTTTTTGAAATATTTTTTTTTTAAAAAGAAGAAATCAAAATGAATAAAAGGTAAAAATCCAAGGGGGGGAGTGTGAAAGAACAACAGTATATAGGAAGCTGGAGCAATTGGATCTGAGAATATGGGTTGCAACTTAGAATTACTGTTGTACGGTGAATGTGTGTGTGTGCGTGTGTGTGTGTGTGTGTGTATGTGTAATACATACACACACACACACACACACACACACATATATATATATATGTGTGTGTGTGTATGTATAAAACTTCAAATCACTTCTAGCATTATTTTTATGTTCTCTATTGCACCTGTCCTCATTTTCTGTACTACACAAACAGTGCCCATACACACATCCCTTTATGTACCTTCCTGAAGAGCACCTTCAGAGTGATGAGAGAGGCATCCAGTTTAGATTAAGCAGGCATGTGTATAACTCCTGATGGAGGTTTTGGACAAAATCTGGTCTGTTTTAAGATATAAGAAAATCGATGCCCATGAACAATTAAACAGACATTTTTGTATCATACGAAGGAATCATAACGACAAGTCTACAGAATAATAACAGTGCACTCAAACCTGAATTTTTATTTATTTTTATTTTTAAAAAAATGTATTTTTTTTATTTAATTTGTATTGGTGCTTGCCTTTATGTATGTCTGAGTTCCACATGAGTATTGTCTTTGGAGAGCAGAAGAAGGCATCAGGTACTTTGGAACTGGCATTACAGACCATTGTGAGCTGCTGTGTGGGTTCCGTGAATCAAATCCGGGTCCTCTGGATGATTTGCCAGTTCTCTTAACCACTGAGCCATTTCTCCAGCCCCCACAATAAAATGTCTGAATGTAAGGTGTTTTTTGTTGTTGTTGTTGTTGTTTTTTGTTGGTTTTTTTTTTTTTTTTTTTTGGTTTTTCGAGACAGAGTTACTCTGTGTAGCTTTGCGCCTTTCCTGGATCTCGCTTTGTAGACTAGGCTGGCCTTAAACTCACAAAGATCCGCCTGCCTCTGCCTCCCGAGTGCTGGGATTAAAGGCGTGCGCCACCACCGCCCGGCAGGTGGTTTTCATTTGCATTTGACAGATTGAAACAGATATAAACTCCTCATTCTTTCGAAGTTAAAGCACTTTATGGCCATAGAGAGCAGGAAATGGTGGCAGTTATTTTTCAGACATCTATTACTGGCTGAAGGATGCTTAGCTTGTTTGCCATTAGCAGTAGAAATGTCCCATCCTTGAATATTAACAATAGGAGAAAAATAGGGATTGCTAGATATCACAATGATAAGAACAAAGTTTGGTTTATTAAACAGATAAATAATGGTTTTTGTATTGCATTACTTTCTTCACAAAAAGACATTCTCTGGTATGGCCATAACATACAAGATTCCATGATAATAACAGGTTAAAAGACTTAGCTTTGTGTTCCAGAAATTAAGGACCATTGCTTTGGTTATTTTCAAAGTTGGCTTATCTAAGACTTTCTTTCACCATAAGAAAATTGTTATAAAACTTTGCTTTTTAAAGTTTGGTAAGCTGAGCCCAGAAGCACTAATTTGTATTAACTAAATTTAGATAAATATTTCCTGATGAATCAATAATACTCAGTCAGTTTGCGATACCTAGCAATTGCTATAGTTTTCTCCTTAAAAGGGCAATTTTTATAGTAGCCCCTTATTGTGGCTGTATCAGTTATTTATAGGGGGCTTTCTGATGGGAAGTTTAAAATAAAAGGACCTCCAAACGCCATCAGTTAGGAGACTTCATCACTTATTCGTACTGTGAGTCTAAACATTCATCTCCCTCTGCGATGGTGCCAAGTCATTTTAAGGTCGTAGATCATCTTGTGATCATATCTCATATATTTTCATCCCAAAAATATATGCTTCCTCTTCACAGTCATTGCTCAGATTAGCTCTTCCCTTTGAATCTTATTATAATAGACACATTGGGGTTGGCGACTGCTCGCTCTATCTTTTCTTGTTAGGAGCTCTGTCATCCTGGCCCAACAGCTTTGTGTATGATTCCAATGTTGCTTTTCACAGAGGCAACTTTTAACCTACAATGCAAACATCCTCATTATGAGAGGGATGAGCACACATGACAGCATGATACGGCTGTCTTCTGAACTGTGCACTTATTGACCTACTTACCAATTATAGCTTTCCCATTTTAACATTGCACATCATGGATATTCATAACGGACAGTAGGCAACTCTTATGAGAGTACTTGTTAGCAAAAAATGGAGGTAATACCATTTTCTATAAAATTTATTAAAAGGATTGAGGACCTAGAAATACATGCATGAGATTGAAGGTCTGATGAGTCCATAACCATTTCAATAGTGCTGTAGGAAATTTGAAACAATATGTACAAATAGGATTATTAATATTATATAATTAAGTCACTATTATCAAATGTACATGCTGGACCTGGGTTTGATGGTACATATCTATAATTCCAGCACTCAGAACACTAAGGTAGAAGAACTGCAAGCTTGGGGTCAGCCTGGATTGCATTGCTGTCCTGGATAAGAAGGCCTCCATAGCAACACAACATCTCAAAAATAAATAAATAAGTAAGTCAAACAGCAATAATATAGTATGCAGGTGATTTCATTTTTTTTTTATTTTTCTCAATTGTTGACTAAGACTCCAAAATATCAGAACCTTGGAAGATTACAGTTTAACATCATGAGTGGGACGGAAATTGCCCCATAGTGTAATATCTTTACCATTTCAAATGTAAGAAGTACAAATACATACATGAGTAACAAGATGGGTTAAATACACTTTCTATAATTAAGTTCAAAGAAGTCAGACAGATTACACACACCCAACCACTTGCACACACACACACACACACACAAAAGAATTAAAGGCCAAACTATATGGCTTTTAAAATTTAAAACTCTAGCTATAAGAACCAATTTTATTATCTTTGCTTAGAAATTACCCACAATATATTAAATTAGGCCAGAGTTTATCAATACATTGAAGATATTTTGTTAATATATTTATTTTCATTCTTATAGTAATATGTGGCCATCAAATGCCACATGTATTAGAGAACCAATGTGTATAAATAAATAAATTTGCATAATTCATTGTTTCAAATATGAATTTATAAAATTTTCAAAGAAATAAAAGTTTACTTTATAAACCTACTGACTAAATTATTAATAGTCTCAGGCAGGAGAAATTACCAACAGCAGGAAAAATAAACCTTTTATCTTTGCCTGCAAAATGCAGTAGTCATTGAAAAAGTGGGTCACTGAAGCAGCCAGATCAGTGTAAATAATCTGAACTGACAGGGGGATACCAGAAGTCCATACACTGTGGATTTGGGGTTTGAATGTTTTTGTAAATCTGACATTTTTTGAAAGACAGATGAGAATTCATAAGATTATGCTAATTAATAGCATAAATTAAAATATTTTATAGAATTTGTAGTACAGAAGACTTTTGCTGGGTAATATTAAATAGCTAAGTAAAATCTAGACATTCTAATTTTATATTTATCTCATTCATTTTTAAATCAGAAATCTTCCCAAACAATTTTATATTGATGCAGTTATTTTTGCAATCAAATATAACTGGGGCGAATGTTTCAGAACAATGACCACCAAAATGATGATGCAATTTTAAATACTATGATACGGTTCAAATCACACAGAGTCATCTTGGTGATCTAAACTGCAAATACCCAGTCCTGAGAGTGTGCCTCGTGCAAAATATAATATTATATATTAATTTAAAGAGAAAAACAGTATAGACCCCCCAGCGAGCACAGTGTCTTGATTTTTAAAAATTTCTGCTTAGACTGAATCCCTCCTTGTCAGTGCCTTTACAAGATTAACACATTAATGCAAGGCTAGAATTGCAGAGAAGAGAATGGATTTTCAGATGAGGGCCCAGTCTTTAAATCTTATATTAACTGAAATGGCTTCTAATCCAACTCACTGCATCCTTAAACGAAACACTCTCCAGGTTTCAAGTTGATGGTAAATGTCTTTGCCCCCAACTGAAGATTCTGTGTCAAAAAAAAAAATGCTGTTTGGATGAAAGTACATGGCTCTAAAGTGTATTTTAAATCTATTAATAAAGGTGCTTTTCACCCTGGTGTCCTGCACAGAACACAGTGAGGCAGAGAATCATGAGATGCCCTCCGGCTAGATGCTAATAAGGCCACCGGGAAATTTTTTTTCAAATGTATCTGCATAACACCCTTGTCTCCTCTAAAATAGACTCAGAAGCCACTGCTGTTCATACTGCACATGCTTAGAGTCCTTTCAGAGAAAGCATCCTTATTGCTTCTCGGGAGGAATTTAGTCCATGTTGTTTTCTCCTCATCTATTTTTAGGAACCAAAGCAGCAGGGTATGTCAGGAGGGCTGCTGCATGAATTATGTATTTGTCCTTTCCCAGTGGACGACATTCTCTTTACTTTATGAAGCTTTGAAATCCTAAAATGGTAAGTTTGGGGTTGAACTTTTCAAAATCTTCCCTCCAACATGCTTCTTCTCCCAGTTGCATGTTTCAACTTGTGCTTTGCTCCCAAGAAGCCATTTTTGGATCTGTTCTTCAGAAAGTGTTCTAAATATTTTCATATTGAAATGAAATTTGTGGGCCACTTCAATTGCTTCTGTTAGCAGTACAAAATTATTAATTACTATCTCATTTTTCACTTTCCTAAAGGTTGTAAAGTTTCAAAGTACTTTGTTTTTTCAGAATTAGATTATTCTGAATGGTTCATATTTTATTCTTGGTTCCTTGCTTTACCCAAAACTGGTACCAAACTTTGAAATTAAATAAAAATAAAAAGCAAATGAAGTGGACATATCCTAGAACTTTCATCAGTTAACTCTTGTACCTATGAAAGCATAAATCCTACATGTGCAAACTTTCCACACAAAGCTTTGTTTAGGTAACAAGAATATGTCTGTTAATGTCTATGATTAATACTTCTGAAATAAGTGAGGCTTTTTGACTGGACCTGAGCTGAATAGTCAACGTAAAAGGGATTCCCTCCTCCTTCTCACAAAAATGCTGACCTTAGGCATGAGTACAAGCATTTCTTCTTGCACTCTTGCTCTGACTCTCTGCAGGCTTTGTCTTTATCTAATTCCACCATCTCGGACACCAAAGTCTCCCTTTCACAATGGCTGCCGCGGCTCATCATGCATGACCTTCCGTACTTTGCCTGCTCTTTTCATTGCCCATGGAAAAGCTGAAAAGGAGGAGGGGAAATTCCAATTTAAGCCAGCTAATGTGTGGTGCCTCATAGGAGGAGGTCAGAAAGGTGAAATGACTTGTGCACAGAATCCTCTTTAGCATTAGATGTTCTCACTGGACTTAGGTAATGTACTCATTACTTTAATTTTTTTTTTAATTTTTATTTTTATTTATTTTTTTTTTATTTTGCAATACAATTCAGTTCTACATATCAGCCACGGATTCCCTTGTTCTCCCCCCTCCCGCCTCCCTCGCCTTCCCCCCAGCCCACCCCCCATTCCCACCTCCTCCAGGGCAAAGCCTCCCCGCAGACTGAGTTCAACCTGGTAGACTCAGTCCAGGCAGGTCCAGTCCCCTCCTCCCAGGCCGAGCCAAGGGACCCTGCATAGGCCTCAGGTTTCAAACAGCCAACTCATGCAATGAGCACAGGACCTGGTCCCACTGCCTGGATGCCTCCCAAACAGATCAAGCCAATCAACTGTCTCACCCATTCAGAGGGCCTGATCCAGTTGGGGACCCCTCAGCCATTGGTTCATAGTTCATGTGTTTCCATAGAGAGGCCCACAGAAATCCACAAAGATACCCCCACAACAGACTGCTGGCAATGGTCGAGAGACAGCCCGAACTGACCTACTCTGGTGATGGAATGGCCAAACACCCTAATTGTTGTGCTAGAAACCCCATCCAACGACTGAGGGATCTGGATGCAGAGATCCATGGCTAGGCCGTGGAGCTCTGGGAGTCCAATTAGCGAGAAAGAGGAGGGTTTATATGAGCGAGAATTGTTGAGACCAAGTTTGGATAAAGCACAGGGACAAATAGTCATTACTTTAATTTTTTAACCATGATTCCACCACCTCAAAATTATAGAAAGCCAGCTTAGCTATGTGACAAAAAGTAAACAAAAGCTATTCTTTCTAGATTAAAAAAATGCATGTTCTATTTTACTTTATTTCTTATCCCGTGTGTCTATGTGATGTGTGTCTATGATTGTGTGTGGCACTATGTGCGCCATGGCATGCATGTGGAGGTCATAGAACAACTTGGATTGTTGGTTCTCTTACACCTTGTTTGAGGGAGGATCTCTTTGTGTTCACAGCTGCATGTGGCTGACT
This sequence comes from Peromyscus californicus insignis, assembly GCF_007827085.1. Lineage (NCBI taxonomy): Eukaryota > Metazoa > Chordata > Mammalia > Rodentia > Cricetidae > Peromyscus > Peromyscus californicus. Next base: position 24,492,317 of record NW_026294436.1, on the reverse strand, counting down.
TGTTGGCCCTGAGTTTCCAGGACTTCCTTCCTTGAGAAGCATAGAAGGTTACAGATCCAAGTGACTTTTTACGTGGAATCTGGGGTTCAAACTAAGGTCCTCACACTTACACAGCAAGTGCTTTATACACTGAGCCATCCCCAATTCTACATGCTTTATTTTACATGTAGAATCAAAATAGAGAAAGTGACAGGAAAGTAGATGATGGGAGAGGAAGGGAACGAGGGTAGGATGAGTGGGCAATGAGGGGCGAATACATTCATAATATGAATGTGTGAAAATATAATGAAGCATCAATTTGTATAGTAAACTTTCAAATATTAGAATTTTATAATTTCAAGTGTTATTAAAATGTAACAAAATATTTATTCAGCATGAGCAAAAAGGAATAATCTGAAAGGACCAAAGAATTTAAAGAGAATTTATGAAGTTAATTATAGCATTTCTACACATTCATAATTTAAAAATTACCTATAATGGTAATAAGGTTTTCATTTGCATATATTTAATGTAACTATTTTAGAAATTATCCAATGGATGTAGAGAGATGACTCAGTAATTAAGAGCACTTACTGCTCTTGCAAAGAACCCAGATTTAGTTCCCAACACCCATATCAGATGACTCACTGCCACCTGTCACTCCAGTCCCAGGGGATTCAACGCCTTCTGGCCTCCGTGGGTACATGCACACACATGGTGCACATACACTCATGTAGGCACATACATATACACAAAAAATTAAAGTAATAAATTAACCTTTAAAATAGAGAAAGCATTCATGCTATCTCTCCATTGTGTGTGTTTACATATATGTTTGGAGCTTTAAAATTACTATAACTAAATTAACTATAGACAATAATGGTTTCCTTGTGACATTTTCATGTGTGCATATAACTAATTTTGACCATATTCTCCCCCATCCCTTCTCTCATCTCCTTCCCATTCTTGATGATGTCTTTACTCTTCCCAGCTAGTCTCCCCTCTACTTCCATGGTTTATATTTATTTATTTATTTGGTCACTCAGTGAGTTCAATTACTTACAGGAACATGGGTAATATGCAAAATGTTTGGTTAGTGGTATGTACCTCCTTTTCCATTCTTACTCTTTACATTTACTAAATAAAAATAAATCTAAACAAGGAAAGCAGGTGCATAATTACAGAAAAGTTTCATTTTTTTTAAAAAAAAAAAAAGGCAAAGAAGCCAAATAGAAGCATTTTGGGTTAGGAAATTTGATTCTGTGGTGTTCAGATTATTGCTAAGGCTGAGGTCACAGAGTTCATTTCACCTTCCACATTAAAATGATAACTTATTTTATTACTTTTATTTCTTGTTTTTGCTTTTAGTAGCAATGGAATTCTTCATTATTAACCATCACTTATAAAACAGGATTCTTTTCATGTGCTGTTTTCAAATTGTTCTCCATTTACCTGCATTTTTTTATAATTCGTACATTGAGCATTGCACGATGCCTGCTGTTGGAGAAAAGCAGAGACAACGGATATCACTGTGCCCAAGCAGTCGTGGTTTAGGGACGATGTAGATTGTTGTTGGAAACCGTTTGTCAAGTCATTCATCAAGGTGACAGAAAAGAGATGTTGATCAGGGAGTGAAGACTGCCCCCTCTGCTTATTGCTATTGCTCTCAGGAAGAGCAAATTCTGTGTCTGTCACTACAAACCTACAAACAAAAGCCCAGAACCAAAACTAACAGTGGAGCTTAAATGTCAAATTTGGTTCTAAGTTGTTGAAGAAAGTGTACAAAGCAGTTAGAGAAGAAAGCCGAAATCAGCAACTGGGGAAAGAATATGGCTGTTTTAGTTGACCATGTGCTTGACCATTTTTGTAATGATTAAATTTGTATATCAATTCGCCTGGTCCATAAGGTGCCCAGATATTTGCCTAAAGCCTTCTGTCTATTAAGGTGAACTGGTAGACTGAGACAGGCCATCACTAATGTGACAGCCCCATATACTATGCTGAAGGACTGATCGGAACAAAAAGGCTGATTATGAGCGAATTCATTTTTCTGCTTCATGATCATCAAAAGGTAGCATCCTGCCTTACAACTGGGCTAGAATACTTGAGGATGCACACACACACACACACACACACACACACACACACACACACACACACACGTGATTTGAACAAAGGATGGCTGATTAATCCAAATGTTTTCTTCACATACTTTACAGATCTACAATCAAACAAAGAATAAATTTGGTCTTCCACAACAATAATTCAATTATCGAAAAGAGTTTTTGGTTCTGAAATTACTACTTTACCGAGTGAATTTATGGATTCTACAATAGCTGATCTATTAATTTTGTAATGCTGCTTTATCTAAGGACACTAACTTAATGGCCACATGGAAAACAATTCCACATGACACAGTGAGCTCACCCGCTTTGTCCCTGTGCCAAAGGCTCATGGTGCTTCTGAGAGGAAGGAAACAGTCCCCCTCAATTATGTCTTGCTCCACTGTGTCATTTATACCATTAACCTGTGTTTAGTCAAACTGCTCTCACGTAGCCTGTCATCTTCCCAAGCAAATGCGGCTCCTTTCACAACCTCTTGTAGGCACACACATACACATACCCAAAAAAAAGTTAAAGTAATAAATTAACCTTTAAAATAAAGGGTCCATGCTATCTCTCCATTGTGTGTTTACATATATGTTTGGGGCTTATTGTAGATTATTTTCAGATTGTTAACACTGAGAGTTTAAACACACATTAGGCTCTACTGCTACGTAATAAGAACAAAAATGTCTGAAATGATAACTCACAGACCCAGTAGGACCTGTTCTTAAAAGTGTCTACATGGAACATGCATCTGAGAGCACCTATGCACGCACATTTCTAAACACCATTTACTCTAGCTAACTCCTGGCTTCTCATGGCGTCAATAGCATATTCAGAGCACTTGGAGGAGACTTGTTAAGATACTGTGTTTGATTTTATTTGGGGAGTGTGGAGCATGCATGATGATGATATGTCGATGCAGGCTCATTGATTTTAACAAACACACTAGTGCTCTATGTGGGATAACAACAATGTAGACAGCTAGCTCCACATGCTAAAATCAGGGACTATATGATGAATCTTTCTGCACAGTTCTGCCAGGAGTCTGGGACTGCTCCAAAAGTAAATTTGATTAAACAAACAACTTGCAGCCATAGTCAATAATCCATCCCAGAAATCTTCAGGGTTAATTACTGCGCATGGCTGTAAAGTAGCCTTTCCAAATAAAGGTTAGTCTAAGTCTATTGATAGGATCATGGGTACTTCTGGTGCTTGCACTGAGAGCTACGCACAGGACTATTTGACAGAGTTGGCATAGCAAGGCGGCATCTAGACCTCCTTCCCCTCAGGTCTAGTATGAATGATGGCTAAAGAATGACAGAGATGGAACTGGACTTACCTTCCAGAAACTTTCTGACAAAGATCCTTTCAAAATATCACCTTTCATTTCTGTGAACACGTCTTTATATATTCCTCTCAAATACTGAAAAGGGGAAGTAAGACTCCAGCCCCAGCAAGTGCAAAGGGTAAGAAAGTGTGAATGACGATATATGGGTGATACATGTGGTTGGAACCCAGGGTGCTATGTTGTTCAGTTCATAACTGTGTCCCCTCATAATAGCCCTCCTGGCACTTCCTATTTCTAGGCTCATTTGATGTATGTTGAAAATGACCCCAATATACTTCTTTACCTGCATTTCAGATTATTTTTCATTCTTTGGTCACTTAAGCAAAGCTCTGTGGGTCCAGCCTGACTAACCTGTGAAAGGTGAGGTCTCTTGGTTAAATTTGAATAACTCCTCTAGAATGAGAGGACCGTTTACCTTTGGTTAGCACAGCAGATGGACTGTCACATGGTTCATTCAAGGCTCAGTGCCCAGACCTATGAGGACAGTTGCTTAATTCACAGGGTAGCTTCAGATACAAGCCTGAACCATCTTTTAAGAGTACTCAACTACTTGGGGAAGCTATGAATTGGTTATTAAAAGGTCGGTACAGAACTCTATAGCAGATTCAAGAAGAGGTTTCAATGCGAACATATGCTTGGTTCAGTCCTAAGACAGAAATGGTGTAATAGAGGTCTGCAGCAAAACAGAACTTGTCAGTCATGACAGGGCCTTTCACACATAAACTCACAGCAGCTATGACTGCGTGAACAGGAGCTGGGCAAGATCAAGCTAGCCAAAATTCCATCACAGAAGAGAGAAGGACTCAGGAAGTCCCACCCCTAGTTGAGGAACTACTGGCAATTGATGGCTTCAGGCAGAGTGAAAGTCAGTTTCATCGGGGATGTGATGAACTAGGAGAGGCCATATGCTCCCGTAATGGTCCTGCATCCATACATACAGCATTAAACAGACTCAGCTTAAAAACAAAGCACATGTTAGGGAAATGGGATAGGGGAGTGGGGAGAAATTGGAGAGAAGGGATTAGGGGAGTGGATTTGGTTCAAATACATTACATGCATGGATACAATTCTCAAACAATAAAATTAATTTCTTTTTAAAAAGAAATAAATGCTTGGTCAACATAAATGAAAAGAAAGAATTCCTTATTGAGACGCTTATTTCTTGTGCTTTTATTTTAATTACATCTGAAAATTGGTTGTAAAATCCATATGTTTGCCACATAATTTAATAGTTGATAGAAAACACAAAATTTGTTTCCCATACCACAAAGCCTGCTGGGTAACTGGGGCGTTGCCTGTACTGGGTCATTGTTTCCTGGCATGGCACATACCAGGTTCTTCACACTGAACTGTGCTTATTTCTCACGGCCATTCTATCATCTGCTTCTCCTTTGGAAAAGTGAAAAAATTGGAAACTGTGACATGAGAAAAGCCTGTCCAAATGTATCCAGTAAAGAATAAAATTGGAATATGATATCATTTGCTGTTTCACATTACCATACTATCAACCAAAAAAAATGTGAAATTTGAAACAATGTCCTGAGCTTGCATGTTCTTTGACAACGGATCCTATGAGCCCTCGAGAATTTTCTTGAGTGAGAATAAGAGTGTTAAGAGATGACAGAGTGCCCCGAGTCATTCACAGATGCCAATGCTAGGGAAGGACATGGAAAGTCACGGCACCACACAGCAACCTAAGAGAAATGCACATAGGGCAAACTTCTTAACTGCTTAGACCTTCATTTTAACATCTATAATCCACTTACATCTAATTTTAGAAAGTAATAACACAAAACCTATAGCATAGATTTAGTAATATGAAGAGGTGTATAAAATAAAAAGAATCTTAGTAAGATAACGCTTTCTGTAACCATATGTGTAGTGCCCCTACTACAGACATTTCTCTGAATGTGAAGAATACCAGAACCTACAGTCCGGGGGTGGGGTGGGGCGTAGGGGTGGGTGATGCTGCAGAGTTGTCTTCCATGAGCCATCCTGATAGTGCTGAGCTGAACCTGCCAGTTGGGACAATTGACCCTTCTCTTTCTCCAGGACCGCAGAGAAACATTGTAGTCTGAGTGTTTTCTGTTAAAACTTCAGGTATTTGAGTCTGGTGGCATAGCCTGTGATACCCGCACTCAAAAGGCTAAGATCAGGAGATTGCCGCAGACTGAGGTCAGCATGGGCAACATGGTATGGTCCAGACCAGCCAGTGTAACAGAGCAAAACCCTGTCTCAAAGCAAAGCAGTAAAATAAAGGCCAAAGAGAGAGGTTAGTGGTAGAAAGCTTGTATGCATGTGCAAAGTCCTGAGTTCAGTCCATAGAAACACACACGCACACACGCTCACACGCACACACGCACGCACACATATTCACATGCAATTTTTCAAATGTAAAATGGAAGGTACCAGGGGAAAAATAACATTAGAATGATAAATTAATGTCATGAGAGGAAATCACCAAATTTTCTTCATCCCTGAACCTCTACTTCTTGAACATAGTAACTAAACTGTCATTAACACGGAGAACAAGCCTCCAAGCTTATGACAGCCAAGTTCCACCCAACAGAGAGACAGCAAGAGAATACAGACAGGTGATGGAGAATCAGACAAGCAAGGAGCCACTGAGGCCAGGGTAGCACATTGTATCTCCCCAGTCTGCAGGGAGAACATGGTGGGGTTTGAAACCATATGTTTCAAACTCGAAAGTTATCGCTGTTAATTAGCTTGCTTCATTTGACTTTAGTGTCAACTCATGTACTTGAGAAGACTTTGTCAAGTCCTTTGTCAAGACCTTTCCCCCACTGTGTGGCTCCTCCTCTGGCAAAATAAACAGGGAAGGAGGAAGGAGGGAAGGAGGGAGGGGAGGGAAGGGGGAGAGAAAAGAGACAGGGAGGGAGGGAGGTAAAACTACCCTAAAATTATCAAGCCATTGGAAACCTGAGGTCTAGGAGAACTATATGGTCGGTCAAAGACAAAGGCTGTTGTTCTGCATAGTGCTCCGAGTACTGAGAAATGCACAGCTGTCCGGGGGACTCTTTTTTACACCCTCCCTAATGTCCTCATTCCATCGTCGATGTCACTTGAGTCAACCTCTGACTTAATACAAAACACCTTCAGATAAATAAATACCTCAAAGTATCTTGAATTTTATTAGATGACAGTTTGAAATACTACTTAATAGTATCTGAATATTTTAATTAAGCTTTCTTCTACTCCAAAGTCTTTCATTTCCTTTCTCTTTCTCCCAATGTGGAGTGTAGATAGTTCTGTGCTCAGTACCTGTGGGGTATTTGTGGCAGAGAGAAGCAAACAAAAGTAGCAACCTTGGCTTTTTTAGTTTTTAATTAGTCGCCCCAAAAGGGAGAGATTTTCCCTCTGAAACATGACAGAAAGGTCACGTCAGCTTATGACTCAGCCTTGCATTCACCCAGCCAATAAACAAACATTTCTGCATGTGTTCCAAACATGCATGGGTCAGAGTGTTATGAATGTTGGGTGCTAAAAATAGACTATGTTGAGGAGACAAATTCCCCTTTCATGCCGTAATCGGAATTGCTTCATTCTTGTGTTTTCTGTGCCACAAATATAAACCCCATGGATGGTGAGATGGTTTGGATCTGAAGTCTTCCCCCAGAAGCTTGATGTCTCATACAGCAGAGTTCAGAGGTGGCTGAGACATGACTAGATCATGAAAGTTCTGGTCTCGTCAAAGCATTAATCCATTGATAGACCCAGAAATGAATACTCTGTTTAAAAGTGCTGGGCACTACGGGAGGCACAACTTAGAGGAAGTGGGACACAGTGGAGTATGTCCTGGAAACTTTACCTTGTCCCCGGCTTCTCCTTCTCTCTTCCTCTCCCTCTCCCTCTCCCTCTCCCTCTCCCTCTCCCTCTCCCTCCCTCTCTCCCTCTCCCTCTCCTCTCCCTCTCCCCTCTCCCTCTCCCTCTCCCTCTCCCTCTCCCTCTCCCTCTCCCTCTCCCTCTCCCTCTCCCTCTCCCTCTCCCTCTCCCTCTCCCTCTCCCTCTCCCTCTCCCTCTCCCTCTCCCTCTCCTCTCCCTCTCCCTCTCCCTCTCCCTCTCCCTCTCCCTCTCCCTCTCCCTCTCCTCTCTCTCTCTCTCTCTCTCTCTCTCTCTCTCTCTCTCTCTCTCTCTCTCTCCTTCTCCTTCTTCCTCACATCCCCAGTGCTTCCCAGATCCATGACATGAGCAAGTCCACAGTGCCCATGTCTGCCCCTTGTGATGCTCCACCTCAGTGCGGGCCCAGAAACAATGGAACCAGTCAACAGTGAAGTGAAACCGTGCAGACATAAGCCTTCATGCTTTACATTGTTTCTCTCAGGTATTCGTCACCGAGCTCAAAAGCTGCTTACCAGAGAAGAAAAGGTGAAAGATTAATACACAGAGGTGGAGACTTTGTAAAAGTGTTTTCCTCAGAGAATGGCCTCCCCCCCTGTAGGAAAAGAGAGCACAGCAGAGGGCCATGCTTTCCTTGACAGCATAAGGCTCCCAGTGAACTCCATTTCCTGGGAAAGTCCAGGCTTAGCGTCCTTCAATCAGTACAATATCCATCGCACTGTCTTTCAGAGCCGCATCTCACAGTGGGACTTCCCTGTGTTCTTAGTTGCTCTCTGCCATAGCTCAAGACATTTCTGAGGGCTCTCCATGGACATGGCCTTCTGTCCCCCATTCTCCTCCAGTCTCACCATCAAAAGTCCCAGATTTTTCATTCCTAGTTTCAGCTCTGTCGCTCATGCCATTCCCTCTGCTTGGAGTCCATTCGCTTCACACTTACTTTGCCTGGTGAATTTTTATCATTCATCTTAGGCATCCTTTCCACCGAGAAAGCATCTGATCTGTCTAGCCTACCTCCTGCAATGCAGCTACAGTTTTATAATAATTGCACAAGCTGCATTTTATGCATTGTAAAGATATCTTCCCATAGACTGGGAGCTCTCTGAGGACAGGAACCACAGTCAGCTCTGTAAGTCACTGTAACTTCAAACATTACCTGGCCATAACAGGCATCCAAGCCATGCTTGTTGAGCTGCATGAAATTGCCTACACAGAAATCTGGCAACCCGTCAGAAATCTTTCATCAAGAATCTAATTTTAGAGAATCCAGATGTTTCTAGGCAAGCAAATGAATGTGCCAGTAACTCTTCAGGGCCCATCAGTCTATACCTTGTCTGACGAGTTTAAGGATGTATCAGATGCAGCTTCACAGACACAAACTTCAAGAACTGCTCCTCAGGAAAGACTTTTTAATTAAGCAGATGTACCATTAAGAGTTGAGCTCACTTCCAGTGTTATGATTGCTGTGGTTTTCATGATCTTAATAATGCAAGGCTTCCTTGAATGTATCTAGAATCTGAGTGTGCCAGACAATGTCTTATGCATAGTGACTCTGGATGATAAAAAAAAGGTGGATATTATGGCTGTCACTTTATAAATGTGATAGCTTATACTCTGAGAGACTGCGAGACCTCAAACACATTCAATTACAAAGCCAGATGTGAAGCCATTTGTTAAACTTTCATCCATGTTGCCTGTGAAAATACCAGTAAGAAATCGCATTTTTCCAGAGGAGTTAGGATTGCCAAATCCTAATTCACATCTAGTAAGCATATCATCAAAACTAGATGCAGGATGTGCCCATAAAACAATGGAAAATAACGATATTTCTGCCGGCCACCACTGCTTTTGCATTCCATAAGTAAATCAACTGCATTAAGCAGGCTTTAGTCAATGAGTAACATGGTGATTGCCATTGGTCATCAGAGGTCAGTGTTGTAGAGAGTTAATTGTTTTCACACCATTCATATAATTGACAGAGTAGAATTGAAAGAAACAAAGTATAGTCTTTCAGGAACATATTGATCTTGGTGTTCTGTGGAAGGTGGCACGTGTGCATGTGTGTGTGTCTAGTAAGTGTGTGTGTGTGTGTGTGTGTGTGTGTGTGTGTGTGTGTGTGTGTGTGTGTGTGTTGGGGGCTTTAGGTACATTTGCCTGTGCCTACACTAATCTACCACTCTACATATAAACCAAAGGAAACTAATCTGTCTAAATACATCTTCCCCTGTTTTATTTCTGTTCTAATTGTCAACACATAAGTGTGGCATTAATAATTTAGTTTTATCAAGTCCTCCAACAAGCATGATTTGAATATTAAGTAAACTATATGCCCAAATCCTACATATTATATTGTAAGAACTAGCCAGTCTTGGCTCTTCTGTGAATCACGCAATCCAACAGAGGAAGACAGGGAGGAGTGAGGAAGTATCCCATGGTTACGGAAGCTTGCAATATCGATCACAATGATAGACCAAGATAGATCGAAGGCTGAAGCTCCTTAGCCTAGACAGGACCAATAGGACACCAGAGAGAAATCATATGAACCTAAGGTCCAGTTTAGTCATCTTATCAGTCACCCGCAACATATTAAGTGGTCAATAAATACCTGCTGGTTGATCAATGACAAATTCAATCCAACTGTTTTGAAACTCTGCTAAAGTCAAATTATAATTATATAGTCATTATGTTCCTTCTAGAGGTATGAATTTGGTAATCTCATCTGAAGTTACAGAATTAGAAGCTTCATTCTCGATTCATTATAGAAATTCCCAACATCTGCAAAAGTCAGGGTGTTACCCTGAGCAGGGCACACTTCCCTTCAGCTCTGTTTGGCAGTCCTCTCCCGGATTGTGCAGGGCAGTCCACCTTTTATCACAGATGCTTCACTCTGGAGGGATGAGTGGCTTTACATATCATCAGGGGACAGAGTACTCCTATGTTCCTTGTCAGCTTCAGACTCTTTGTTCTGTATCGTACCCATTTCTAACCCAAATGAGCCAACTTGAAACAACAAAAACATGATCTTGACTTGACAGACTCTGGGATTTCTTAGAGTTTAGCTAAAATTCAGCATGATTTCTTTAGGTAAAGGCCAATCAACCAAAATGACTGGCATCGGTTCCACAGTTCCTCCTTGGCAAATACTCTGCACACCTGCTTTGAAACGAATCTTTTCAATTAGGAAAATAAAATCGATTCCAAAATTTAAAATTTTTGGGTTTCCAAAATGGTATAAAAACCTTTTGACAACATACCTTTCTGGTCCTGGGAAATTCTAATTAAAATAGTTTCTAAGGACTTCAATAAATACCCAAAGGTGCTGTGGTCTTCTGGAGCAAATGGGAAATGCTTCCTGCTCTTCGGGTAGATTTTTCTGTTCCATTCCAGTTTAAGAATTTCCTAGCGGCATGGACTGTAGGGCTGTGCATTGACTGCCTAACATAAATAAGCTGGCAAACCCCACTTATGAGCAAACACTATGCTGGACGCCTAAATGCTTAAATTAAATAAACCCCTTATTCACAATTTCCCTTCATCTCCCCTCCCTTCTCTTTCCACCCCTTCCCTAGTTCCACAGCCTGGATGGTGAGATCAAAAAGTGGAAATATTCGTGATATTTTGGAAAGAAGACTAGACAGAATCCAGATGGATGGAAATTTGTATCTGATTCTTACCAACTTGACCATATTTAAACACTAGTTTAACTTCTGTCTGTGTCATCCCAACTTCTTTGGTTTGGTAACTTGCACTGAAATTTATCTTCGAAACTAGTTAAAAAAAAAAAAAGGATTATCGCGGAGCAATTAATATTGTCCTCTCCAAAAATCCCATGTGAAAATCCAAACTATTAACTTGTTCATTATTGTCAGTGAAGTAAACAGTATCATGTCAAACTGTGGCCTTGGTTGGGGGAGATGGAAGTGATCTGCTCAAAATAAAACTGGAGTCTAGTGGCATCCTAGGACTCTCATTTACTTTGTTGGTTGTGAACAAAAACTCTCTTGCTATTGGATCATGAAAGAGAGTTCAGAAACAACCCCACTACGTTTTTATCATGTAAACAAGCACCCTCAGTTGTTACATATTGATTTTCAATAAACTCTGTGTGTGTATTTAATGATTTAGAAGACCAGTTGTCAAAAGATAGCACATAATAATGTAGAATTAATATTACGTAGCAAATGAACAGGATCAATATTTTAGTCCTATATCTGCTACAGTTTAGCTCATTGCCTAAAATACATTACTATATCTCCATTTAAGAAAATAGAAATAAAATCCATGAACATAGTTAATAACTTTTCTGAAAAACTTTATTAGATTCTCATCTGATGCTAGCTAGATTCATCTAGAAAGCTTAGACACCTATATACAAATGCATGTGAATTATTTACATATGCCTCATAAATATAGACACTCTATAGATAATACATGGTAAGTCTAAATTTATTTCTAATACGTAAGTCTTGCAGCATGAAAATGGGACACATTATGCAGAAATAATGCCTGAGACTTACTGAACTATGATGCACTGAGTATAAAGACCCTTCCATCTGTTACTCTTATATTCTAGAAGACACCCCCTAAATTTCAGATGAGCAAACTGATGTTATCTATTGCTTTTTTACTCTTTTTTTTTGCTGGCAGAATTTCAGTATTTGGCATAGTGACAGAGTTTTAGTCATTAGCACCCAAGTCTTCCTACCAAACCCCTAGCTAAGTAAGCTGATATGTCAGAAAATGCAACACTGAATCCTACTGCAAATTACCTTGATCTCTCTCTCTCTCTCTCTCTCTCTCTCTCTCTCTCTCTCTCTCTCTCTATCTATCTATCTATCTATCTTCTGATGTTTCCTTTCTCACCCCCCTCTGATTTTACTGTTTCTATAAACTGTTGTGCCATTGTTGAAAGAGATTGTTTTAGTGAATAAATACACTCAGGCATATTAGCTAAGAGATTTTCAACTCCTTGGAACTAAAAGTTAACACTAATATATAATTGTTATGACATCCAAGAATGCTTTTTCCTAATTTAGGAAACAAGAAACTCTCTCTCTCTCTCTCTCTCTCTCTCTCTCTCTCTTTCTCTCTCTGTCTGTCTGTCTCTGTCTCTCTCTCTCTCTCTCTCTGTGTGTGTGTGTGTGTGTGTGTGTGTGTGTGTATAAACAACAATCAAAATTAATGGATAACTTACATCATCAGATACATTTTTATTTGTCTAAGCATGGACAAAACACTTACAATGAAACCATAAGATTCTATTGGCTTTGTTAGTGCATTATCATGCATGCCATCAAAATTAGAATTTAAAAGTATCTCTCTGTAGATATTTTAAGAACCGTAATTTTCAATATTTAAAGGAGTTTTAAAATAAATATGTTATAATGTTTAGTATCTATGATTGGAATAGGGAAAGAGTAGTTAGACTACTCACAGCTTTGGAAGTGAATTAACTTATTGTACATGAATGAAGGCTTCAGTTTCTACTCAGATGTCTGAGTTCCAAGGAGATGACACATGAGTTGAACACATAAGATGGGACTGGACTAGGCCCTCTGCACAAGTGAGACAGTTGTGTAGCTTGGTCTGCTTAAGGGGCTCCCTGGCAGTAGGATCGGGATCAATCCCTGGTGCATGAGCTAGCTTTTAGGAGTCCATTACTTATGGTAGGACACCTTGCACAGCCTTGATGCAAGGGGAGGGGCTTGGAGCTGCCTCAACTGAATGTAACAGGCTTTGTTGACTCCCCACAGGAGGCCTTACCTTTTTGGAGTAGGGAATGAGGGGTGGGCTGGGAGGGGAGGCTGAAGGGGGAACAGGAGGAGAGAAAAGAGGGGGATCTGTGACTGGTATATAAAATTAATAAAAAATATTCTTAATAAAAAAGATTGAATGAATAAATTCCACCCTGTTATATGCCATTAAATTCTCACAGAGATGAAATATATTCAAGGTAGACAAATTAAAAATATGTTTAAGACTATATCAACAGCTACAGCAGCTGCTTGTTGGGAATCTTACAAAAAAGAAGTTTGTAGACTTGTGAAATTGAAACAGAATGGGTAAATATAGATGTAACAATAAACTTCATGTTTACAATTAGCATAATGTGTGAGCCCTGAAGACAGTGGCCAAAGTAGAATATAAAGGCAAGATTTCAAGCTGGATTGAAAGGTTATGTCATGATTTAACAGAGTCTCTAGCAGAAACGTATAATCTGTAATATTTCCCAATTAGAACTCGTGTATTCTATAAACATTCAGGAATCTACTATGTGTTGGGCTACATGTGACGCAGAGTGGGAAGTGGGCCATCTAGCAAAGACCGGTACTTCAGAATAGGTTTATTCAACTGCTTCAGCAAATCTCTATTCTGAGAAAATAATGTGAAGTGTATTTCTTTCACCTTAACTACTTCAGTCCACAGACATGTGGACAACCGTATGAGGTGTAGGGATGCAGAGGTAACAAAAATGAAGGCATTCACAACATAGTTCAGTGACTTTGTATTTACAACATGGAAACCCATGTGTTTCTTTCTAATTAAAATAACTCATGGATTCTCATGTCTTAACCTTTCCAACCCAAGGTTTTAGTCAGTCCTTCACCATTTGTCACACTGCCTGGAAAGACTATCCTGCAGGTAGAGAGAACTGGTGGGCAGTCTGATTCTGTTCGCACAAAACAGACCAGCAGAGATGGGCCAGACAGCTGCTCCAACAGGAGAGAAGAGAAGTCCCTGATGTTTGAGTTTGGAATAATGCATGAGTGTTTCCCAAGAATAAAACCTATTCTTCCAGGGATACAACTGATCAGGAACTATTTTGCTGTCTGGATACTGGGTTGAATGCAGAGGAAATTCCTGAAAAAGAAGGTCTGAATAGATCATTGGGAAAGTAACCAATGGTTAGTAGAAGAGAGCCTTACCTGGGCCTGGGGAGGTTCATAGAGTGGTTTCAAGTCAACAGAGAGCCCTTCTGAAAAATCTGCATAACTACATTCAAAAGGGGTAAGGCCATCTTTAGACTCCAGCCAGGTACAGCTGGGCCAAAATCAGCCTATGTCAATACCTCTATGGGGATGTGAAGGTGGCCCCAGCAGGAGTCAGAAATCACTATTGGCCCAGCAAGAAAAAAATACATAAGGTATTTTCACATCTCCAGCCCTAGTTCCTGTCGTCAAACCTAGAAAACTAAAAGAAAAAAATTACACTGGAGTGAGTTTTGAAATTCTAAGTATTAAAGGGAAAGACACATAATATACAGAATATATAGGAAGCTCAAAAAAAAAACATCAAAATAACAAAATAAATGACCGTGAAAGTGGGCATCTGTCATGCCCTGTATTGGAAAGGGCTCAATATAATTAATCAGGAAAGAAAAGAGTATAAGTACCTCTGACTAGACTGGGTATTATCAAAAGCATATTAGATAGTAAATAATGTTGATGATGGAGAAAGAGGAGCTGTGCACCTCTTTGGTGGGACTGTAAGTTAGTGGAACTGTTAAAAAAATAAAACTGTATCTTAAGCACCAGGACAACTCAAATCAGAATCACCACAGGAATACTAACCACATTATTTGCTGCTCATAAAGAATTGTGTTTAAGCCGGGCGGTGGTGGCGCACACCTTTAATCCCAGCACTCGGGAGGCAGAGCCAGGCGGATCTCTGTGAGTTCGAGGCCAGCCTGGGCTACCAAGTGAGTTCCAGGAAAAGGTGCAAAGCTACACAGAGAAACCCTGTCTCGAAAAACCAAAAAAAAAAAAAAAAAGAATTGTGTTTAATTGTGTGTTTAATAGATGTCTATACACTCAGGTTCATTGCAACACTATCCTTTCACAAAAGCCAAAAACTTCAATCAAGCCAAGAGTCTCTGAACTGATGAGTTGAGAAAATGTGGTACATATGTGCTGTTGAACACTATGTGGCAAGGAATAAAGAACAAAATCCTGTCATTTGTCACAACTTGGGTTGAACTGGAGATCATTATGTTAAGTAAAATAAATAGGGCTCACAAGATAAGTGCCATTCAGTGTCACTCATGTAGATCCAATACAACTCATCTCTTGGCTGTTAAGAGTAAATGACAATTGCCAGAGACTGGAAGAATATAAGAGAAGAAGGAAAAGGAGAAAGTTTGGTGACAATGTGTACTACATTGAATAGGGATAAGAATTGCTATTATGCTATTATTATCTTTATAATAATTATGTGAGGGCTGGAGAGATAGCTCAGAGGTTAAGAGCCCTGACTGCTCTTCCAGAGATCCTGAGTTCAATTCCCAGCAACCACATTGTGGCTCAAAACCATCTGTAATGATGCCCTCTTCTGGCCTGTAGGGACACATATAGGCAGACTATTATATACATATAAATAAATAAAAAATAATAACTTTAAAATATTAATAATAATTATTATTATGTTAATCGTCCATGCTCTTGGATAGGTAGGATCAACATATTGAAAATGGCAATCTTACCAAAAGCAATCTACATATGCATTGTAATCCCCATCAAAATCCCAATTCAGTTCTTCACAGACCTGGAAAGAATAATACTCAACTTCATATGGAAAAACAGAAGGTTCAGGATAGCCAACACAATCCTGTACAACAAAGGAACTTCTAGCATCATCATCCCTGACTTCAAGCTCTACTATAGAGCTATAGTAATACAAACAGCTTTGTATTGGCATAAACACTGACACGTGCACCAATAGAATTGAATCGAAGACCCTGACGTTAATCCACACACCTATGAACACCTGATTCTTGACAAAGAAGCCAAAATTGTACAATGGAAAAAAAGAAAGCATCTTTAACAAATGGTGATGGCATAACTGGATGTCAACATGTAGAAGAATGCAAATAGATCTGTATCTATCACCATGTACAAAACTCAAGCCCAGATGGATCAAAGACCTCAACATAAATCCAGTTGCACTGAACCTGATAAAACAGAAAGTGGGAAGTAGCCTTGAATGCATTGGCACAGGAGACCACTTCCTAAATATAACACCCATAGCACAGACAGTGAGAGCAACAATTAATAAATGGGACCTCCTGAAACTGAAAAGCTTACATAAGGCAAAGAACATGGTCCACAAGACAAAACAGCAGCCTACAGAATGGGAAAAGATTTTTATCAACCCCACATTTGACAGAGGGCTGTTCTCCAAAATATATTAAGAACTCAAGACACTGGACATCAAAGTATTAAATAATCCAATTAAAAATGGGGTGCAGATATAAATAGAGAATTCTCAACAGAAGAATCTCAAATGGCTGAAAGATATTTAAGGAAGTGTCCAACATCCTTAGCCATAAGGGAAATGTAAATCAAAATGATTCTGAGATACCATCTTATGCCTGTCAGAATGGCTAAGATCAAAAACACTGAAGACAGCTTATGTTGGAGAGGATGTGGAGCAAGGGGAACACTCCTCCATTGCTGATGGGAGTACAATCTTGTATAGCTACTCTGGAAATCAGTATGGCGGTATCTCAGAAAACTTGGAATCAACCTACCTCAAGACCCAGCAATATCAGTCTTGGGCATATACCCAGAAGATACTCAACCACACCACAAGGACATTTGTTCAACTATGTTCAAAGCAACACTATTCTTAATAGCCAGAACCTAGAAACAACCTAGATGCCCCTCAACTGAAGAATGGATAAAGAAAATGTAGTACATTTACACAATGGAGTATTACACAGGGGTAAAAAAAAAATGACATCATGAAATTTGTAGGAAAATAGATGGAACTAGAAAAAGTCATCCTGAGTGAGGTGACCCAGACCCAGAAAGACAAACACAGTATGTACTCATTCATAAATGTATATTAGATGCAAAGCAAAGGATAAAGCTACAACCCACAACCCCAGAGAAGCTAGGTAAAAAAGAGGACCCTGAGAGGGACATGCATGGATTGCCCCAGGGAGGGGAAAAGGTTAAGATCTCCCGGGTAAGATGAGAGGGGGGAGTATAGGAGAAGAAATGGGGGTTAGGAACACAAGGGCTTGAGATGGACAAGTTCAGGGAGGGACAGATAGGGAGAATAATGAAAGAGATATCTTGACAGAATGAGCCATTATGGGGTTAGGGAAAAATCTGGTGCTAGGGAAATACCCAGGAATCCACAAGGATGTCTCCAGTTAAGACTCATAGCAAGTGGAGAGGGTGCTTGAACTACCCTTCCCCTGTACTCAGATCAGTGACTCCCCTAATTGTCATCATAGAACCTACATCCAGCAATTGAGGGAAGCAGATGCAGAGACCCACAGCCAAGCACCTGTCCAAGATCCTAGAGTTCAGTTGAAGAGAGGGAGGAGAGACTATAACAACAAGGGGGAACAAGACCATGATGGGAAAAACCACAGAGACAGCTGACCCAAGCTAGGGGGAGCCCATGGACTCTGGACTGACAGCTGGGCAGCCTGCATGGGATGTGGCACTAGGTACCTTGAATGAGGGTGACAGATGTGTGGCTAGATCTTTTTGGAGTCCCCTAGCAATCAGACCAGGACTCATCCAGAGTATATGAACTGATTTTTTTAGAGCCCATTCCCTATGGTGTCATGCCTTGCTCAGCCTTGATGCAGAGGGGATAGGCTTGGGCCTGCCCCAACTTGGTATGCCAGCCTATGTTGACTACCCAAGGGAGGACTTAGCCCCTATGAGGAGTATGTGGGGGTGGGATGGGGAGAGGCGGGGGGAGCAGGAGAATGGGAGGGAGGGGAAACAGTGGGTGGTATGTAAATGAAAAAAAACTTTAAATAAAAAAGTGAACCTTAAAAAAAAGAAAAAGAAAAACTGACAAGAAACAAGCCAAGCTATGGCTGGACATTTATAAGTTTAAAAAATTATTTTATAGTTTTAAAAGGACTCTGTGTATTTTTAATCATAAAGAAATTATAAAAGTTTGAGATGAGCTTACCCTATTTTAAATGTGTACATGTGTGTATGTGTGTGTGTCTCATACCTTAAAGTATACATATACATTTTTATGTGTCAATGAAATGAATTTTTAACAGTTGTATTGCAAAATGCAGTCCAGTTTGGAAAACTAATAGGAAAACTTCCAGAGCATTCTAGAATAGTCCTACAAAACTATCTTTCTGTTCTTCCTTCTTTTCTTTATCAATGTGCTTTTCCTCCATCTCCCTGAGTATAGGGCTCCTGTATGATCTAACTTTGGCTTTATATTTCTTGCCAAATCTGCTTCTACAGATTCTAGTGATGCTGTGCTGGCTGTCACTGCCAAATGTGGATTGGCATCTTGACCTCACGCCCTGACTCACAGGTCTGATTTCGGGTGCCTGGATGCTTTTCCAGTAATTTATTCTTTGCACATACACACAGAATTCCAGTCTCCTGGTGCTCCAGGTGTGACACTTATTAATGGCAAGATGCTCTGATCTTCCAGTTACTGATGTGGGACACTACACCATCTCAAATCTACCAGCTACCCAGGTGCTGTTAGCCTGGCCTCAGCTATTGCCTTCTCAGCCTGGACCCAGTTTTTGCTATTGTTGGTTTTTTTTTCCAGTAACTTAGTTCACCTCTGACTAAATCTGTTTCTTCTCAAGGAGAAGACTCAATAAGTATTTCCTCATTCTGAGATGGCCTTTTTGTGGCTGTGGTTTTGTTGTTTTTGCTTATCATCTACTTCCTGTAATAATTTTATCAAATAAGAAAATGTTTCATGGAGATGGAATAGGAGTGGACATTCAAACAACACTATAGTGGGTACTTCCTTGAGACCCACAGAGCATCAGTGTGAAGGCTTCAGACCAGGTTTCTCTATTCAAAAATTTAGAAATGATTGTAATACTTCAAAAGCATTTTCTCTAAATTTGAAAGGGGTCAGGTTCCCAAAGGCAGTGGGTGGGGCCCAGGAGGTGGAGGAAAATATCTGGTCTAGCCTTTTATGAGGTGTAACATTGCAATACAGAAAAGAACTGGAGAATTTGACTTAATGAGGTGACAAGATTGGAAAAAAAAAAGAAGTTTTCTTTCTTTTTAAAAAAATTATAATAACTTCTGGAATGTTTATTGATTGAATATTTGAATGACTGGAACAAATAACCATGTGACAGAGATAAAAATATCTTCAGAGAACAAAATGAATGCCAGTCTTGCCAAGCTCCCTGGAAGTTAGCTCTGGTCCACACAGCTGGCAGAGCTGAAGCAGCTGACAGGAAACAACATGCATCCCTCCAAGGCTGAATCCACCAATCCCTTCCCCACTGTCCCCATCACTTTAAATGGTTACATCACTGTGATTATTTTTTTTTTATAATACAGAGTTGGCAGATCCTCAAGGTGCCCCAAACATTAGCCATCTATTGCTAACATTGTGGAAATCAATCCCCCAAATAATTATTCTGGCAATTTCTATGGTTTGAGTCAGATACAGGTCAAAGCTCCCACAATAAATCACTGCTAAGCTGTTTTCAGGGGCTGTAATCTCTGAAGGCTTGAGCACTCTCTGATGGAGGAGGCTCTGTATTCAAGCTTAGTTATGGTTGTTGCCATACCTTGGTCCCTTGCCATGAGCACCTGGTCTCTAGGGTTCCCTTGTAACAGGCCAGCTGGCTTCCCTCTGGGTAAGTGATGCAAGAGACAGTGAGAAAAAATTCCCTGGATGAACACTACTATCTATTTATAACCTAATGTTGTATGTGACAACCTATTATATCCGTGATATTTTATTCATTAAAATCGAGTCATTAAAATCCAGTCCATCCTCAAGCAGAAGAGATAACGCAAGGGACTCTGGAGGGAATGGCTACATAAAGGTAGGATTATGGGGGCTCCAAAGGTATCAGATTAGGAGGAAAAACATCTACTGACATGCAACTTCCCAGGAGTAATAGCTTGACTCAGTTGAGCTTCATCTACGCTCTCATTTCAGTGTAACCCCATCTATCATGGCTAATAAAAGACTGAGTGGGAGATAAAACTGAACTGAACCATTCAAAAGCAATCATGAAAGCAGATGAAGAAAGTGGCACGTTATAATACATCAACACACTACTCAGATACGCTCACAAGAGACCGTGATAATTTGGTATATTCTTCTCAACATGACTATGTATCTTTTATTTGGGCTTTAGTCTCATATGGTATCAAATGCCATTAATAGTCCTAAATGATGTCAGTGTGATAGAATCTTTCTCCACGGCAATTATCTAAGGCTGCCTATATGATGAATGTTCAAACATGCCTAGGAACTTTACAGACAGATGGTTATTCGGATCCTCCTACAGACTGTCGGCATGAGAGGGAAACTCACAGCTTCCTGTGATCTCCCTTGCCTCTACTTCTCCCCCACAACCCTCCACCCCCGCTTAGCATCGAAGTTCATTTTAATTGTTTTTCTCACACCTCAGGTTTGATCATCAAAAGTAGGTCACTGGCATCTAAAACACTCACAGTAGCTCTGTTCCCACAGTGTGAAATCAGACAGTTTAAAAGCACTCTAAGTGAAAGCCTACGTTGAGACCAGAAACATCCAGTTGGATGTGCTTAAGGAGAACCCAGGGAAACAGGTCTCACCACTCCCTCACTGACCTAGAATAAGACAATGGTGTTCCATGGTATCTTCTCCACACAGCTGGAATGAAGGCTGTGTTTGCCCATTACACCATGTCTTAGTCCAGCCCCACTTCCCACCCCCAGCAGTCAGCTGCTCTAATCTATCTGCCATATTTCAGTGTTAGGACTTGTGCTCAAACTTCAAACCAAAGAAATATATTGAATCAGATGGTGTCCCTCTATAATTCCCATGGAACTGGAAGCTGGAAAACTGGCCTAGTTCAGAAACCGACTCCTTACAGAAGTAACCAAATTAAGAAGAAATGATGGTGGGTTAGTTAGACTGCATCCTAAATCCAGTACAAATGATATCTTTGGGTGAAGCAGAGAATTTGGACACAGAGACCCAGCGCAGAGAAGTGACAGGGTGTGAAGGCAGAAGCTGGCTGGAGTTTTGTGTACATCATCCAAGAGTGTCAGTAACTACTCAATGGCCCCTCCGAGCCTTCCAAAACATAACAACACTCTACCAGAAGCACCAAAGTCTAGGACCGTGTCTCTGTTCTGCAAGCCCTGTGAAGCTCAAGAGAGAAGAAGTAAAGACATCATGAGTCTGGCTGCCTTCTTCACTCACTCACCCTGCTCATCCCAACCTCTAATCTCTCCAGTTGCAGTCTCTCACATTCAGCCCCAGCCCAGGCACATCCCTGTCTCTCACTCTAGCTCCAGGCCTGCATCTGCCTCCTTCTCAGTCCCACAGGCCAATGGGATGAGTAATGCCCCTCTAGGTCAGATGGCAGGCAGGAAGAGCTTCCCGCCTTGTCCCTCCTCTCTAGTGCTTCCAGAGGCTTTAAAAGCAAGGGTTACTGTGGTTTCAAGCAAAACCCCTTCTGGTACAGAGCCTAAAAATAGTCTGATGAAAACAATATGCTTTCAAAAAATCTATAGGATTATCCATTCTTTCTCTTCCCTATTTGTTTCCTTTATTTACTTGTTTCTTTTCATTTCCTTTTAAACAAATCCTCCTTTATTTTATCTCTTATTTAAGGGAAAACCAAAAAGCTTCAATTGTTAGAAGGAAACATTGGATTTTTCTGGCTGTAGGCTAAGCAATAGTTCCTTAAACATGTCAGCAAACAAGCAAGAGACAAATAATAAGTAACCTGGACTTCATCAAAACCTCTCTCCCTCTCTCTCTCTCTCTCTCTCTCTCTCTCTCTCTCTCTCTCTCTCTCTCACACACACACACACACACACACACACACACACACACACACACACGTATATAAAGTCTTCATTATGAATGAGATATCAATCCACAGAATGAAAGAAAATATCTGCAAATCACATCGTTAGAAGGAATTTTTAGACAGAACATAGAAAGAATTTAATTCTTACAAATTAAAAAAGAAATCCTTGATGGGTAATGAAGACTACACTTATCTGTGGACACAAGGACAAATGTTTATAAATTGATGTTAGGGATTATGCCAGTTTGTAAGTTATGGGTTGAAGATTCTCCTTCAATAATCATGAGTTCACTGGCACTGAATACTTAGCTAGGTTTCCAATTCCAGGATTGATTTTCTTTTGGTTGAGTGAGTCTTAGGTCCAATTAGAGAGTTGTTGGTTACTGCCAAGGTATGTGTGCCATTACTACACCCTTAGAATTATTGTGCCATGCTGGTCATTGATGTGGTTCATAGGTGTCATAGCTGGGTTGGACTGTGGTTTACCTCCCTCCTGTGGAAGCTTTCATGGCACATTTTAGAATCATGAAAGTTAGTCTTCAGAGAGGGGACATTTAGATCAGCTCTAGCTCAGAGGTTCCCTTTGCCACAGACAGAGACCACTACAGAAAACCACAACAATCAAAATACAGCATCTGGAGCCCAGTCCCAACTTATACGTCTACAAAACGTTTCCACACCTAACAATCTGGGAATACTGTAGAAGGGTGGGCAGAAAGATTGTAAGACCCAGAGGACCGGGGTGTTTGCTATGAGATTGTGTCTCCTGATACCATCAGATGCTATACCCACAAAGTCTCACCAACATGACTGCTGAAATGTGAGCTGAAACAGAAGATGATACCAATGGACATGACAATGGGGGAAAGTCCAGGAAGCCCCAACTCTACACAAAGAACTACAGGCAACTGAATCAAGCTGTGAGCTGGAGAGGTGGTGTTCTCCGAGGAAGAACACAAAAATTTGTTGTCTAGTGTCTAATGGTCAGTCCTAAAAACATACATATGAGCAGCACTATACAAACAGAAAAAGTTATTTTTAGGAATATATATATATACATATATATATATGTTAATGATGTGACTTGCAGATAATTTCCTCCATTCTGTGGATTGTTTTCTCATTTTCTTGATGGTCCATACACACACACACACACACATTTATATATATAATATGATTTTGATGAAGTCCAAGTTACTTATTCTTTTGTTTGTCTCATGTTTGTTTGCTGTCATGTTTAAGAAACTATTATACATGCACACACACATACATATTAAACATATATATATATATGTGTGTGTGTGTGCAATAACAATTGATATAAAAAGGTCATGAATTTGAAGGGTAGTGGGGAGAGGTATATGAGAGCATTCAGAGAGAGGAAAAGGAAGTAGAAATGCTGTAATTAAGTTATAATCTCAAAAAATTTCTCAGGTAGAAATTGAGCAATGAATTTGATACAGATTTCCTCAAAGATCCTAATAAACTCAAAAAAGGTTGATGGAATTTATATTTATATATTGAAAATATAATTTGAAATCTAAGATACCATTTAATATCCAATGGGAAAGCTATAGTTTAGAAAAATGGACAATAACAATGTGGGGAAGAAGGAATCAGAACCCTCTACAGAGTTAGTGGGAGTTTAAAATGGTGCAGCCATTTGAGAAAACCATATGTAAAAGTGTTATGCATGGCATTGCCATATGGTGGAACAACTTCCCAAGTCACATACATAAGAGAAACAGGAAATACATCTACACGAAACATATACATAAATATTTATGTCATGGTTATAGAGAACAGCCACGGAAGCTACCTAGATGTCTTATCAATTGAAAACTGTGTGTATATAATGAATGTGTCTACCCATAAAGTTGAAACATATGGGACATTGAAAAGTACTTAAAGGTACTGATGCGTTTCACAGTAGGAAACTTGACAATATTTTATCATGTGAAACCAACAGCCAGAAGAGACCACAGACTGGCTGATTTATATGAAATGCCCAGAACAGGAAAATATTTACAGTCTAGAAATAGGCTAGAAGATGCTTAAGACTTCTGGGAGGGGTGCAGAGAATGAGCACAGGATTTCTTTCAGGGATTATGCACATTTTCTGAAATTAAGTGGTATACTGTGTATGTGTGTGTGTGTAGTTCTATGAACATGGTACACCAAAAGAGTGTAGTTGAAGACCATTGTTATTTAAAGTCACATATTGGAGAGCACAGTGAACTGTGAGTACATTGCCTTAACATTTTTGTAGTTGTTGATGTGACAAAAAAATCAGAGGGAAGATTTTAAGGAAGGACAGGCTTATTCTGCTTCACAATTCAAAGGTATAGTCTGTCATGGTATACAACATGTCATGACTTGGTATAGTCGAGGCAGCAGGGGCCTGGTTCAGCTGGTTACATTGCATACAGAGTCAGGAAACAGAAAGATGAATACAGAAGACCAGCTCACTTTCTTCCTTTCATTCAGTCCAAGACCACAGCTCATGGAAATAGCTGCCTACATTAAGAGAAGACCTTCCTAACACACTTAACCTATTTACTCTCTCAGGATTTCCTAGATACTGTCAAGTTGACGATATTAACCATCACAATGAGTCATTCAAAATAATTTTTGTGTAATTCACTGTATTTTAAACATGTATGTAAAAAACAAATTATCTAGAGAAATTAAGCCTTTCGAATGTTGGTAGTGAAAAGATGTATCTTAGTAAGCAACCAATAAAGGCAAGCATTTTTCAAGTGAAAAAGAAAATTTATAAAAATCACTTTCATTTAGTTCAAATTTTGGAATAAAACTTTTCTTGGCACCCATCTCATGGTTATGACCTAGCTACCAGGTCCTAAACCAGCGGGTGTCTGCATATGAGGTTTTTATAGCTCTGTGTAGCAGCTCACCCATGCCTAGCTTTTTTTTTTCATGCCCTTCCTACATCACTTTAGACTTAAGACAATGAGTGTGAAACAAAGAAAAGATGATTTGCTTGTCCTTGCTAACAATGTTTGGAAAACAGCAGTTCTGTGAGCTGGAATTAGGGATGATTCCAACAGAGTGATGTCATACTTTAACAGAGACTTCTGGGGTTTCATGCTTGAAACAGGAATCTGGAAACCAGGGTGTCCGCTATTTCCACTTTAAAAAAAAAAGGTTGTGATGCAGAATGATGCAAAAATAAAAATAATTTTATTTTTGGTATATTAGTTTGTTTGACTTACCTAAACTAAAGCATTTCTACTTTCTTGAGTTTAGAATTAGGTCCCTACAATCTGAAATTTTCTTTCAGTTAGTGGAATGTAAATATGAATCAAAAAGACAATCCTTTGCCATGTATGAATTTCAATGTGTACAATTTCATGATACGCACAGGGAACAAGATCTATAATGTTCTTGTGTTTGAATACTAAAGATTCCACATACTAGATACTGCCCCATGGTGAAGGGAGGCTGGGGACATTTCCATGGGGGGAAAAACACAAAGAAACAAAATATGGGGCTTGGTGGGCAAAAATGATCTCATGGAGATAAAGAAAGAGGCTGAGTTTGTTGTAAGCATAATGAACTCCTAAATTCCATAAAAGCATAGAAACATTCAATTTTCCTCTTCCAGAGAACATGGGAAACACTTCCTCCCCAGGTCTCTCAAGCACTGTTGTGGAATTTTCCTTTTGAAGCTTTTAAAGGCCCAAATTTTCCAGCAGGAAGATCCCTTTGAAGTCAAGCTCTGAGCAGTGTCAAAACATACGGGAAACAACCAAAACCATGTAAAAGACTCTTAAAGTGTAGAAAACGCTTTTCTAAAATAATGGCTGGAGCGACCATGGGGTTATGACGGAGCAGTATGACAGATGTTGGTGGTGTTGGCTGTTTGTTTTGATTTGGAGGAGAGAGAGAGAGACCTCGAAAATCTGAGTTACTTTTCTTCTTAACAAGAACCAAATTAGTGATTTCACTTGCTCCAGTTTAGACATAAGCATTTTCAGATTTCTTCTCTCTGTTACTTAAAATAACCTTCCACTCTGAAGACAGAATTTCTGGAAGTGTTTAAATTTTTATCCACTTATATAGTTTCCAGATTTGATTTTATATATTATTTTATGCACAATTCCCCCAGGTACTCCAGAAAATTAAAATAGCACAGAAAATTAATAGCTATTAAAATTAGTTAGAGCTTGAGCAGGGTCAACTGGCATGTATGATTGGTGGCTGAAAAAGATGTGTTCCCGAATTTAGAAGGCCCATAAGATCTGATTTCATTAAAATGTTTATAAAAATCCATTTGTACTTCTTCCTATTAAATCCATTAATTGCTTGGGATAGACCTATCCAGTAGTTCTGGATTGGAGATAAATGAATAAAAACTTCAGAAGGCTGTAGAAAAATACATGCATAATAGGTTTTCAACTCTTGTTGACTGTTTTTGCTTATCCATCCTACTGACATCTGAAATCCAAAGTATACCAAAAGTAATGTAGTCTATTTATCTACATCTTATTCCTAGTTCCCAGCCTTTCCTCTCTGGTCTTTATCTCTGTATATGCTGCAATTTTCTCCACAAATCAGCAAGTGTGGAGACTTGTGATCATGTGTCTTCTCTTGCATACTCTACTTTCCTGTTGGTCACTTGGGATACATTGGACTTCTGTTTATGTTTCCTATGCAAATATAGCTGTACTTCAGCATCAGAATTACATATTTCTCAGAAGATTTTAAGTTCTCTTTTGTAATCAGATGTTTCCTCTCCCAACTGCCTGATTCAAAAAACATGCAAGCTGCTTCCCAAATAATTGACTCAGAGGCTTAATATTGCTTCTAAATGCTTGATCTATAGCTCAGTCTTATTACTAGCTAACTTTTACATTTCAAATTAACCCACATCCCTTATTATGCTCTGCCATGTGGCAGTGCCTTTATTGGCATGGCACATTAATCTCCTGCTCCCTCTGCTTCTGGCTAGCGACTCCTGACTCCACCCTTATCCTTCCCATCATTCTTAGTTTGGTCACCCCATCTATACTTCTTGCCTGGTTACTAACCAATCAGCATTTCATTAAACCAGTTCTAGTGACAAATCTTTACAGTGTACAAGAGGATTATCCCACACCACTCTTTAGTTAGTTCATTGTTGATATATGTATTTCCTTCCAAATACACATCATCAGGTTCTGGAAAAGAAGAAGAAGAAGAAGAAGAAGAAGAAGAAGAAGAAGAAGAAGAAGAAGAAGAAGAAGAAGAAGAAGAAGAAGAAGAAGAAGAAGAAGAAGAAGAAGAAGAAGAAGAAGAAAATTCTGAAGTCAATTGACCACTCACACTTGTAACCTCAACACTTGAGAGGCTGAAGCAGCATTGCAATGAGATTGTAGGCAGCCTGGGTGATATATAAGTACAAGGCCATTCTGGTCTGCAGTGTGAGGCTCCATATTGTAAAACAAAATAGCAACAGCATAAACTTGGAACACATTGTTTAATTTGAAAACACTTTTTATCGTCTAGACTAAGCCAACTTTCAATGCTACCTCCTTTTTATATTCAAACCCGAAAATTCAATCCACTTTGAGCCAGTCTTTCATTTTTACATCTGTTTATGTTTGACCATGGTCATCTCTGAGCTTATTTGTCTATCAGAATGCCAGCACACTTTAAAACAGATATTCGGTGATGTTTTTAACAAGTTCAAGTAACAAAATGACCACCAACTGCAGCTTTTATACTGAGCACAATTATTCTCACAGATGCCAAGGAACTAGAACAAAAGTAAGTGTTGAGTTGGTTGATTCTGCAGTTCAGGGACTGACATGTTAAATTAACTTCCCTGAACCCTAGCAGGCTTTCCTCCGTGATGGAAAAATGGCTGTAGTTCTTACCATCATAGCTTCGCATGACCATGGCTTAAGGCAAGAAATGACACCTTTCCCCAGCGTTCCCTGGAAGCTCACTGACTGCCTGCATCACACAGTCTGCCTAAGAGAAAGGAATAACCATAGCCAGCTTCAACAAGCAGGAATGTAATCATCCCTAAGGGGGTCATAACTGATAATGAAGACATAAAAATGTTCTCTTCTTGAGGTGCAAGGAGTAGCTATGAGTACATAAATAGATGTTGATCGTATCTGAGGGATTAAAAATGTATGTGGGGAGAGAGTTAACAAAATGATGTCCTGAAAGGCTTTGAAGGGAGAGATAAGGAGATCGAGGTGTCTGAGAATTTACCCCTTGGCGAGAAAGTGGGGCACATGAGTCACTTGACCTTGCATTGAAAACAACAGGAATCTCATTAGTGACGAGAGCATGATGCCTGTTGGTATTGTCTTCCGGAATGCCCAACAGAAATGGTACGAGCCTTTGGAGAGCATGTTTTGTCCCCTTCACCAGGCACTGACTACATCCTACTACTGTGACCCATATTATTACTATCTACTCTGTGCTGCTTTTTGTTCTAACTACATCTTACTCCTGTGAAGACTTATAATCTACTCCTGATACAACCAGGCAGTGTAGTCATTCTTCTGGATCCCTTTATGATCCTTGAGATAAGAGAGCCTTAAATGGTTGTAGTATAAAGTTAAAATGCATACATACATATTTGCTGTGTTAATCAGACCTTTTCCTCACTGTGAAAATACTTTCTCTCAGCATAAGAAAGAAAAATTTTGCTTCGGCTCATGGTTTCAGACGTTTTGTTTCATGGTCTATTTGCTCCACTCTGTGAGCCTGTGGTGAGGGAAAAAATATGAGGGCAAGTGTGCAAACATGCTCAGTTTGTGGTGGCCAGGAAGCAGAGAGGGACAGGAAGGGCCTAGGAACAACACAAAGACCCTAAAAAAACTCTTTCAGTGATGTACTTCTTCTAGCTAGGCACCATTTCCTAAAGTTTCCATAGCTCCTAAAATAATGCGACCATCTGAGGACCAAACTCTCAACATGAGCCTAGGGGTGACATCCTTAGTCAAACTGCAAGGCATGTACAATATCTGTTATGGATTGACTATGTACCCACATGAAGCCTTCTTGCAAAACTCCCCCAGATGGTATCTGGAGATGGTGCTCTCAGGAGTTAAACTTTGGTTAGGTCCTGAAGGCCATGTGACAGTACTAATGCTCTTTCCTTTGCCATCTCCCCTTCTGAACTCTGTTCACATTCTTCACAGTCATTGTAGAGAGGACATGTGAGGGGGCAGAGTCTACCAATCAGGAGGGAACTATCACCTGGAACCTAAATGGCTAGCACCTTGGTCTTGGGTTTCTCAGGCTTACCAATAAAGAGCATGCTGTTACAGATCATCATAAGACCTAGCATCATTATTCAAAAATGTTTAGTGACTGAAGTATCCATTTTGAAAAAAAATCAGATCTCCTTTAAAAAAAAAAAAAAAAAAACACCCTGGCTGTCATGATAGAACTCTCATCCAGTGTCTGATATAAGCAGATGCAGAGATCCACGGCTGAGCCCCGTGGATCCGGGAGTCCAATCGGTGGGAGAGAGGAGGGATTGTATGAGCGAGAAATGTTGAGACCATGGTTGGAGGAAGCACAGGGACAACTACCCAAACTAGCAGAAACACATGAACTGTGAACCAATGGCTGAGGATCCTCCATGGAACTGGACCAGGCCCTCTGGATAAGTGAGGACAGTTGATTAGCTTGAACTGTTTAGGAGGCCCCCAGGCAGTGGAGCCAGGCTCTGTCCTTGGTGCAGGGGCTGGCTTTTTGGAGCCTGGGGCCCATCTGAGACACTTTGCTCAGCCTTGGTTTAGGGAGGAGGGGACTGGACCTGCCTTGGCTGAGTCTGCCAGGCTGGACTGACTCCACAGGGGAGACCATGCCTTGGAGGAAGTGGGAATGGGATGGTAGATTGTGGGGGTAGGGCCAGGGGGTGGGAGGAGGGAGGACGGGGGAATCCATGGCTGAAATGTGAAATTAAGCTAATTATAAAATTTTAAAAAATCATTTACTCAATTTAAGCTTCTCCTAGCTGGTTGTCACAGATCA
Organism: Peromyscus californicus insignis; assembly: GCF_007827085.1. Lineage (NCBI taxonomy): Eukaryota > Metazoa > Chordata > Mammalia > Rodentia > Cricetidae > Peromyscus > Peromyscus californicus. The sequence goes on along the minus strand of NW_026294436.1, from coordinate 24,462,232 downwards.
GGCAGTCTCAAAGTCAGGTAGTCGTGAATCTGCGTAGACCACGGCACTGGAAGATTGTGCCCCCACAGACCTATCAGTTAACGGTGTTTGACTGGCTTCGTTTTGTGTTGCTGTGCTGAAGCATTGAACTCGGGACCTTGATCAGGCCCTCTTAACATCAAGCTTTATCTTCAGTCCTTTTTTGTTTGTTTGTTTTGTTTCATTTTGTTTCTTTCTGAGATAGGATTTCACTATACATCCCAGGATGGCCTTGAACTCACGACTCTCTGCTTTATTCTCTCAGTGCTGGGATTACAGGTGTGAACCACCACGAATGGTAACCAGGGTAACTTTTCTGATAATTATGAAATATAATAACAGGCACTTATTTTATCTCCTTCTGCCTCACCAAGTCCCTTCTGGGTGTATAGAAACTTTTTCACCCTTTGGAAGAAATGTGAAGCATTTTTTAAAGACTTTTCTTGTGGTAACTGGGATTGACAGTGCTCATCCCAGCTGAAAATAAAACCCCAGCCTCCACTAAAGAAACAGACTCTCCCTTTTCCCAGCTGGCCTTAAGCCTGGCTACTTGTGAAGGAATGGGTGAAGTAGGAAACTCTCTCAGTGCTTCCACAGCAACCTCCCCAACTCAGGGAGGTAAAGAGTAGCTTTTCTGTGGTTGGGTAGCTAAAGGATGAGGGACAGACCAGTGTTGTGCAGCTGATATTGATGCCCTCTGGAATGGGAATGACTGACCATCTCCATAGAAGAAATGTAGTCACTGAGGGTCCAGTGCATATCATCTCTTCATGAGAGGGAGGTAACTACTCTGGCTGACATTTTGAGGGTTTTGACAATATGTCCGTAAACCTTTTGTTGCAGAAATCCAGGAGAATGACCTGAGAAAGTATTCTTTGATTCATTATTATTATTATTATTATTATTATTATTATTATTATTATTATTATTTTGGTTTTTTGAGACAAGGTTTCTCTGTGTAGCTTTGGTGCCTGTCCTGGATCTCGCTCTATAGATCAGGCTGGCCTCGAACTCATAGAGATCCACCTGGTTCTGCCTCCTGAGTGCTGGGATTAAAGATGTGTGCCACCACTGCTCTGCTTTATTATTCTTATAATGAGAGAACATTATCATAATGCTAAAAATCAAATGAAGGTGGTCATATCTACTCTATAACTCTAGAAGAGCACACATGCACATACACACACACAAACATATACCACACCCTTCACACACACACACACACACACACACACACACACACTTCATAATACTATAAAAAGGTAATAGATTTGCAAGCATATAAGTAAGGTAGATCTAATTAGGATAAAACTTTTTGTAAAAAAGTTTTCCATTATAAGCTTGTTAAAAGCAAATCCTATTTATCTTACACCTTCAAGGATTGGTCCATAGATTTTAGCCACAGTTAAGATTTTACTGCATGGATTTTTGAAATAACTTATACTTTTAAAGGTTAAAGGGCATACTTATGATTGACATACTACTCTTTCAACTTGGCTTTCATTATTTCCTAGCAGGGGATGATTAAAAGAAACAGTAAAATAATACAGTCATTCCAAAAATTATCCTTATGAAATGAGAGAAGTTCTCAATTCCTCTGAGAAACCAAAAGAATTCACAAGACTTTTATTGACATAATCTTATATATTTCTCCTGCTTATTGGGTTGTTTAAAGTGCGGCATTTTGAAGAATATAATATTTACACTTAAAATCATAGACAAAAGCAGCTCCTGTATTTAGTCAGAGAAAGTCCCTCCTTACAGTGAATAATAGTGAGTGCAGAAGCTCATCCTTACCCAGGATCCATAAAATGAGTAGTGGGTGTGAATCCAGCCTGAGTTAAGTCAATTATATGAACTCTTTAAGGTTCAGGGTACATTGTGGAGAATATAGTGGGAAGTATGTAAGAGCTAAAAGGTAGAATGAAGGTCCAAAAAGTACCACTTCTAGGCTCAATACAATGACTTTAATCATTAATTAACATCAGCTATAGTTAGCTGCACTTGGCCTACACAATTCAGTCCTATCAATAGTCAGTCAAAGAAGGGGAAGGGGCTAACAGGCACTTCCCTTTACCCTTGCACTAAAGACTATGGATAGATTCTGGAAGAGGAGGAATTACTGTCTTTAGTTGTATACCCTCTACTGAGACCAATAGGCTCTAATGAAGAGGTCAAGTCCATGATTGCATATGTATGCAAAATTGTAATATATGTATACATACACACACACACACACACACACACACACACACACACACATATATATATATATTATATATATCAATAAAGTATACACATACACACAAAAAAAATCTAAACAGTACTCATAAAACATAAGCCTGAGACACAGAAAGGAAGTGGGATGTAGTGATGGGCATGCTTTCATGAGGTCTGTAGCCTGACTACTGGGATCCAAATACCATTTAAAAAAAAAAGAAAGAGAGAGAGAGAGAGAGAGAGAGGAAAGAAAAGTGGACCAGTGAAATGGCTCAGACAGTAAAGAAGCTTGCACCAAAACTAATGATCTGAATTTGATCCCAAGACCCACATGTTGAAAGGAAAGAGCCAACTTCTGCAAGTTGTCCACTAACCTTTCACACACAAGTAGTGGCGTGTCCATGCCCCTCCACCAAATAAATAAATAAATAAATTAATTAATTAATTAATAATGATTTTCTAAAAGTTGTAGGTATAAAATGGAAAACAAAGCCACTTTCTGAGGCAGTATTGGAATCAGCACACCAGTTTAAATACAAAGCATTTCAATAGGGCCCCAAAGTCAAAATGCTTTTCTCAGCTGGGGGATTGCTTATTTAAGAAACCCACATGCAGCCCATCAGCTGTGAACTGGAGACTAAGGAAACAAAGGAAACAGAGTAGAGAGTGCCCCATTAGACCATTAAGCTCTAGCACTGGTCTGCGGGTTGTGTTCGGATTATTTAACAGATTTATTATTCAGTGTGTTACCTAATACTTTTGATTTGTTTTCTTCTAGACTGCATTATTTAACAAGAATTTTTCACAATTCCTAAATAGGTGCCCAACTCCATTCCATTTGTCCCCACTACACTGTTGGAACATTAGCACTTTCAACATAGCATGGTATAGAAACAAGTCCATTATTCATTGGTAATTCCCATTGGTAGGAATGCAACCTACTAATTATTCTACATCTTCATCACCTAACCATATGCAAATTTTTAATAATCCCTAGCTTTGTAAAGAGTTCTTTAATTTTTAATGTTTCATTATAAAAAAATAAAATCATGCAGCAAGGTAGAAAGAAAGCTTTTAAAAATGCCACCCATATGTCACCATCTACATGCAACATTGAATAACAATTTGTGACATATTTTTATTATTTGCATGTATATTTAAAGAACTACTTAAGATAAATTATTGATATTTTCACAGCAGATATTCCTGGGTAAGTCACAGAAAGGTGAAATTAATGCTTTTAGAGTCAGAAGGGAAGAGTTTTATTTCCTTCACTTTCTCAACACCCCTTGACATTCCCTGTCTCCCTACATAATATAACTTCAACAAATACAAATGTTTGTATATGTAGTGTTTCTCTCCCTGTCATTTTACACATTTCAAGGGACAAGGGACTAAGAGTAGACTGAGTCTCGAATCTCATGTTTGAACTCCCACGTAAAGGACATCCTCCTCTCTAAGGTCAACATAATTTCCAGATTTAACAAAATTAAAAATGCTTCTTAGTGCTTTTTCAATATGAAATTTATATTGAAATACACTAGCTATCTCAAGACATACTTTATGGATGGTTGTTCAAGCCAATGTGTAATTGCCAGTTGTAAATTACATTGGCTTAGATTTCCCAAGGTGTAAAATTTATGAGCATTCTCCATCTGTCAAAAATAATAACACTTTATAACATATTCAATACAAAAAAATCCTGTTAGCCTTCTAGAATCGGTTATTAGTATTTCTGTTTTATGTTGTGCCATGGTTACCATCACCAATCACATTAAGCCCACATTTCTACTCTACAGGAATAAGCAAGAACTTACTGATGTATTTGCAAAATGAATTCAACAAATCTGGGGCTTTGCAAGAAGGTAATGTTATTGTTCATCTGTTATTCCATCAGGTTCAAACCTGCTGTTCTAGAACACACATGAAGCCATCTGAATTTACTAGGTTTGAGTGAACCTCAGTTTTATAAAAAGCATAATCAACATGTGTCTTTGGAAACAGAAGAGCTGAATTAAATTTATTAAAAAAGTGAGGTAAAACTATAAAATGTAAAATAAATCATATTTTAATGCTCAAAACCAAAATATCCCAACTATAGCTTAAATGATTAATCTTATGGTATGGGTTTATCTTATGCTTTTAGCATGACAAAGTTTTATATGATTTGATAATAAATTATGTTCAACTTATTGAGCCTTATAGTCTATCTGCAAAGTAATGGATATTTGAATATTGGTAAAAACTGAAATAGTTTCAGTAAGTATAAATCAATCTTCAGTGACAAAGAAAACATTGAGCTTTGCAATTTTAAGTCAAAGGAAGTGGAGACTGTTCCTCTGTATCATTTCCAGGTAAATTTGTGCTGTGAACTTTGCAAGTAGATTTACAGAGTGGTGTATGAAAGCAAGTCACCAGAAAGCAAACTCCCTTTGTTCTCTCTTGGCCTCTCTGTCTACTACCTGCTAAAGAACTGTTTGAACAAAGTCAAGATGAAGTATGAGGTTTGGATGTTTTCTCTCTCTCTCTCTCTCTCTCTCTCTCTCTCTCTCTCTCTCTCTCTCTCTCTCTCTCTCTCTCTCTCTAAGTCAAGATGAAGTATGAGGTTTGGATGTTCTCTCGCTCTCCCTCGCTCTCCCTCGCTCTCTCTCTGACTCGCTCGCTCTCGCTCTCCTTCGTTCTATGCTTCCTTCTTTCTTTTCACTTTAGCACCGCAGATACTCAAGTAAGAAAAGCTCTATGAAAGGATCCACTAAATTAATTCCTGATCAGGCATTTTTTGTGAATGAAATTTCACTGGCGGTCACCACTTGTCAGCCACTCAGCAGCTTGCACTGTAGAACATTCTTATTGATTTGATCTAACTACCTAACAAAGGAAACTCGAACCTGCAAGGGAAACAAGAAAAGAGCATTGTTGATCTCTCTAAAAAAGTGCGTGTATTCATATTCAAATGACATGACAGATTAAACAGATGTCACTGAATCACGGATTGTGTAGCGTGTAGGTCTATTTTGGTGGAAATGAGATCAGAGCCTCAGAATAGATTCAGCATTTCGTGAGTATAATAATGTCTCAGGTTTTAGTGCCTGCCTGAGATAAACTTTCAGCTTGGCTCTTCGGTATCGTTATAGACCTCATCAGGATGATTTAGTTTCAAAATTAAGTACAAAAATTACTGCCCAAATATCCTCTTAAAAAAAAAAAAAAAAAAAAAAAAAAACACGGCTTATTGTGAATCGAAGCAGGGCCTGAGCAGAATGCCTGGGATCCTAAGATGGATTCTGACTCCTTTGTTATCTCGGAATGAGCAAGCCATTTGTTGTCCACTCACACCTAGCGTTGTTTCTGAATTAGGGACGAATGAGTGAATTAAGCAAACTGACATTAAGTATAGATGCTTTCCACAGCTAGATCAACACTATTCAGTGATTCATTTTATCTCCTTACCGTGTGCTAAAATACACACAAAGTTGAGTTCACTGTGATACATACTTTAAATATTTCAAAGGCTTTAGTCATCACTTCTGCAAGCAAACTATGCATCTGGCAGATATAAATTTGTAAATTCTGTAAAGAGATGGTATAGTGACACAAAGTATTTGGCTAATTACAATAAAAATAAAAATGTGAACTGTTTTATTTGAAACTTTCTTCTGTTTAGGGGAAGAAAATTACTTATGTTTCTTGATATTTTTAGAAAGAGAATCCATAGACATAGCCGTAACCAGGAAATAATTATTTTTTAAAAACACTCTCATAAATATGATTATTTTCATATTTTGTATTCTAATTCATTACATGTCTCTTAATGAGCAGTTTCTAAAATATGGCCTCATACATTTAAAGCTTTTTAATGGTTTAAGCTATTCCTTAGTAAATATACGGTTAATGGAATTCTTCACAGGAGTAAAGTGTCTCAGTTACATCCAAAGATTCATTCTCTAGAATGAATCCACATAAATAAAGAGCTTCTCCCTTTTGTGTGAGCAGGATCTCCCATCACTCAAATATGACACCAGAGAGTTCAAAGCCATGTGTGTGAGAACAGGCTCCACCCTGGACCCCATCAGCATGAGCTCTAGTACAAAGAGTTCAACAGTATGAGCACTTTTAACTTCTCGGATTTCAGGGCACTGCTCTTCTGCATGGAGAAAGCAATCATTTTACTGCAGTCATCTTCGTAAGACTGAGGAACGCCCATTCTGTGCTGAGCACAGTGCTGAGCAAAGAATGATCAGTAAGCGTTATTTTTATTACAGTTAAAAGCTATGAGAAGCTATGGGGCTTCTGTAGCTGAGCAATTTGTTAACTCCTCTTGTTCCTACTTTTTACCTTTGTAAACTAGACTTGATGAAAGAATGAAATGTGATTGTCCTAGTTAGGATTTCCATTGTTGTGATGAAGAACCATGACCAAAAGAAGGTATGGAAACATAAGCCAAACATTACTTGGCTTATGTTTCCATATCACAGTCTATCTTTGAAGGGAAGGAAGTCAGGGCCCAAACTCAAGCAGAGCAGGAACCTGGAGGCAGGAGCTGATGCAGAGGCCATAGAGGAGTGCTGCTTACTGGCTTGCTCCTCATGACTTGCTCAACTTGCTTTCTTATAGAACCCAGAACCACCAACCCAGGGGTGGCACCACCCACAGTGGTCTGGACCCTCCCCCATCAATCAGTAAGAAAATGTCCTACAGGCTTGCCTACAGCTTGATCTTTTGGAAGCATTTTCTCAATTGAGGCTGTCTTCTTTCTGATAACTCTAGCTTGTGTCAAGTTGACATAAAACTACTCAGCACGGTGATGATAAGCAAAATTAATTTTTAAAAAATTAAATGATATGAAAGTGCTAACTAGTATCTCATTGAATGCCCACCAAACGAAAATTTAGGTTACCTTCAATAGCACTGAAGGAAGAGAAATTAATAAAACAGAGAGTAAGTCTTCACAAAGCAATGTAAGTAAGCCTCCAGACGTTTTTGAATTAGAGTATTTTCCTCAAAAGAATTTTTATTAAAAAAAATATTTCTGTTCATTTTACATACCAATCACAGATCCCCCTCTTCCCTCCTCCTGCCCCTCCAGCCTCCTCCCCAACCCACCCACCCCCATTCCCTCCTCCAACAAGGTAAGGCCTCCCAAGGGGAGTTAGCAGAACATGGTACATTCAGTAGAGGCAGGTCCAAGCCCCTTCCCCTGCCTCAAGGTTGTGCAAGGTGTCCCATCATAGGTAGTGTGATAAGATAAAAAGGGAGATTATGGAATCTACTTTTAAAAAGGAACTACTTGTTTTAAATAAGATAAGTAATGAAAATTTTTTGTCTGAATTTGTCAAATGTTACTGGACTGGACATTGTTATATATTAATGGAGTTTTTTGTCTGAATCTGTCAAATGTTAATGGACTAGACATCGTTAATGTAATCTCGACTGTGTATATTGTATATACTTATTGGACATAATTTTTCTTGTATTAGTTATAAGCTTTTTTTAATTTTAGACAAAAAAAAGGGAAAATGTGGTGGTATTGTGTTCCCCAAAATATTGTGCACCCTAATAAACTTATCTAGGGTCAGAGACAGAACAGCCACTAGATACAAAGGCTAGAAAATGGTGGCACTCACACCTGTAATCCTAGCACTCCAGAGGTAGAAATCCCTCTGGATCTCTGTGAGTTCAAGGCCACATTGGAAACGACCAGGCATGGTGACACACGCCATTAATCCCAGAGAGTAGTGGTAGAAAGCAGAAAGGTATATAAGGCGTGAGGACCAGAAACTAGAAGCATTTGGCCTGGTTAAGCATTTAGTTGGTTAAGCTTCAGGCTTTTGAGCAGCAGTTCAGCTGAGAGCCATTGGGATGAGGACACAGAGGCTTCCAGTCTGAGGAAACAAGATCAGCTGAGAAACTAGCGAGATGAGGTGGCTGTGGCCTGTTCTGGTTCTCTGATCTTCCAGTTCACCCCAATACCTGGCTCAGGTTTGATTTTATTAATAAGAACTTTTAAGATTCATGCTACAGTAGTGGGCTTCAAAAAGCCTTCTCATGCACCAGGGATGGATCCTGATCTTACTGCCGGGGGGGGGGGGGGGGGGGGGGGGGGGGGGGCGGCCTTAAACAGATCAAGCTATAGAACTATCTTACTTACGCAGAAGGCCTAGTCCAGTCCTGAGAAGCTCCACAGGTATTAGTCTAAATTTCATGAGTTCCCACTAGTTTGGTTTGGTTGTCTCTGTAGGTTCCCCATCCTGATCTTGATGCCCCTTTCTATGAGCAATGACTTTTAAATTATTCTAAAACACTAGAATGACTAAACGGTTGGAATTAAATTTGACTGGAATGCACAGCCATAGTCCTTGTATGTTCTGAACGTGTTTCTCTTGAGTCCCTGGAAAATCTATCAGATTTCGTGTAATGTATAGGCCTGGTCCTCATTCCCACATCCATTTATACAGATCTTTTGATTGTGAGGCAAATGAGGACATGAGCCTGAATTGCTTCACACTGCATGGACTATCAAGTGCTTCGTTCTTTTAGCCTCTTCAAGGAGCCCCTTATCACACCTGCTGGTGAGTAAAAATGAGCTAAAACTTCAGTTTGCCTCATTTCATTATTTTTTATGTCAGAAAGCCAAAAATATAAAGTGAAAACCAAAAAATGATTAAAATACCAAGGCCCAATATTTCTAAAACTGAATAATTGCACCCGTGTAATTTAATGTACCATCTTTATTATGTTACTGCTGTTTACTTAATTGTTATTTGTATTATGAGAGTTTTTAAAATTGTAATGCCCTCATCTCAAAAGAGCAGGATACACCCAAATAATACTGTTTTCTCAAAAGTTCCAAAAGAAGCCATGAGTTCTTGAATCAGCCAGATTTCCTATAGTGTATATTTATGTAGCTTAGTCCTGGGTTCTTTATGTAGAAAAAGAGGAATTAAAACTTCAAAGAAGTTTGAGCTTGGAGCTTGTAATTCAAGCTTCTCAGGACAAAACATTTTTACTGTGTGCTCATTTTTTATTTTAAATGAAAATACATATTTTCCCAGTATGCCCTTTCGGTTCCGCAAAGAAAAGCAGTCAGGAGATTTTATGGTGAAATATTTTAAGAGAACCTTGAACATGGGCCAAGAAAACACTTTTAAGCTTTGCTAAAACAACTCACATCTAGGACTTTATTTGCTCATTAGGCCTGTGAGGGGCACAGGCAGACTTTTATAAAGAAGGAAAAATTCCTTCCCCGGTTACGACTCCGGTGGCTTTATGAACCTGTTTTCAAAACGAAAGTGAGAACAAGAGAGGTCCATGGTTTCAGGTGAGGCCCTAGGGAAACAGAAGACATGCTTGAGGCAGACTTCAGCCAGAACAGGGACAGACTTAAAGCATACTGAACACGAGAAATTATTTTCTAAGAAAATGAAGGATTCCAGTTGTGGCCAGAGCTGCACGTGGAGTTATGCGTAGATTGGCTGGTTCCGCTCACTAGGTAGTTTTATTAGCACATATTAATTACACAAAGTAATGGGTTTTGTTGTGGCCATTTCATGCATGCAAATAACATATTATCTGATCATTTTCATCCCTCCTATTACCCTCCCTCCTCCCCTGTCCACCTCCTTCCTCATGTCTTAAGTCATGCCCCCATGCCCAGATTCCACATATGAGAAAAATAAAAAGTGATCCTTGTTACATTTTTCTTTATGGCTGAGTGTGTGTGTGTGTGTGTGTGTGTGTGTGTGTGTGTGTGTGTGTGTGTGAGAGAGAGAGAGAGAGAGAGAGAGAGAGAGAGAGAGAGAGAGAGAGTGGCGAGCAGTTTCTTTATTCATTCATCCACTGATGGGCACTTAAGTCATTCTGTGACTTTACTGTTGAGTGTGGCACCTCAGTGAACATGGTATGCACATGTAGTTATTGCGTAGTGTCTGCTGTGTTCCCAAGACTACTATTCCTAATTCTGGGAGTTCTACTTGAAACTCTGTACTAATATCCATGTGGATAGACTGATTTCTACTGCCATCAACAATATATAAGGGTTCCTTCTTCTCACAACTGACCAGCATTTCCATATTTTACATTATTGGGGGTAGCCCACTCTGACTTGTGTAAGATTTACATTCCACTGATAAGTCAGCACTTTGGCTCATTTTTTCATATGTTTTTTTGTCAACTTGCACATCTGTCTTCAAAAGTCATTTATAGTTCTCCCACTTATTATTGGATTCCTTGTTCTATTGAAGTTAGGGTTTTAGTTCTTTACATATTCTGTTGTTAAAATAATACCTTATAAAGACTCTTGTCATAGTTTGCAGGCTGTGTCTTCACACTCTGATGTTTACTGATTGTCAACGATTGCTATTGTTTCCTAAACAATGGGAATCTTACATTTCTAAGCCAATATCTTGAAATGTTTCCTCTATGTTTTCTTCTAGAAGTTACAATGTGTCAGGTTGCATGTTAAGGTATTTCAGGCTTTTTAGTTGGATTTTGTATGGAGTGAGCAAGAAGACACTACCTTGAAGCTCTACATTGCATATTCAGCTTTTCCAGCACTATTTGTCTAATCTATTTTTAACCTCTTTATCGAGAATCAAACGGCCAGAGCTGTGAAGGTCCATTTCTGAGTCTTAAATTCTATTTAACTGGTTTATACATTCTTTATGGTGTTAGCATTATGCTGTTTGGGTTACTATGGCTCTGTGTTATTATTTTCTGTAGTCAGTTATTGTGATATCTGCAACATTGCTTTTGTTGTTCAGGGTTACTTTGTCTATTTGAAATTTTCAATGCATATATATATATATGTATATATATAATATATATATAATCTTTATATATCAATAATAGACATATTGAAAAAGGAAATGAAAAAGAATCTCACCCACAATACATCATTCATAGGTAGGTAGGTAGGTAGATAGATAGATAGATAGATAGATAGATAGATAGATAGATAGATAGACGATAGATAGATAGACGATAGATAGATAGATAGATAGATAGATAGATAGATAGATAGATAGATAGATGGCTTAACAATAAATCTAAGAGACAAAAGTTCTGAGGAATCAAAACCATGAAATATTGAAGAATGACACTGAAGAGAGAATATGGAAAGAACCCCTATATTTATGGATTCACAGAATTAATATTGTTGAAATGGCTTACATTTCTGACTCTGTAAGTGCTAAACCCACCAGAGGTAAATGAGTCTATGAGCCATTTTGTGTATGGATATATATGATAGAGAGAGTGTGTGCTTGTGCCTGTTTATATGAGAGTCTATAAGTGTGTGTAATGTGTAATGTGTTAGCCATGTTTGTGATTATTCCTGAGATTGCAAAAGTCTCTTCATTCAGAATTTCTGCTATGCTGCTCTTTAATGACAGAATAGGATTGAAAACAGGTTTAATTCTCCCTGATTTTTTATAAAAATGGAGAAAACATTGTGTGCTTATTTTTACCTACATTGCTTTCCATTATGTACTAAATAAGTTCAGCTGCCAATTTTTCTTTTGCTCACTTGACAGTGTTTCACTGAATGGTCATACAGAAGGCAAAGGGACATAAAAATTGCTACAAAGTAGGGAATGATAAATCAATAGCTGTATATTTCAAAATATAACAACAGAAGTAATATAGATAGGATGTGCTATTGTTTAAGAGATAGATTTATAGTTGCTAGCACACATCTAATTTTAATTCGAATACATAAATTAAAATAAAGAATAAAGAATGATTTAGATTTGATTTATATCACCATGGGAGCTAATTCTTTCCCAAGTACATGGGACACACTAAAGATTGAGGCGGTTTTTACATTTCAGCAGGACTAGATCCCTTTTTGATCTCATGAAATTATCTACAGAAGAAGTACTTAATTTGCAGGGAAGGGGGACTCGCATGCATTGGTAATTAAAATAAGGTGGCTGAGGAGAGGGTGGGCCATGAAGAGGCAGCCTGCATGGCATAACTACTTTAACTGGGCCTTAAAATAAAAACCTCTGACTTGGGCTCAAACAGAGCTACTTATCTCACATAATGATGTGATTTAAATCTATTTGAAATATTAACACATAGCTATGACAAGGATCTATCCGTGCACACACTGGTATCTCACACGTGACCTAGCACCTTTCTGCCCTTCCTTCACAGACAGGGACCCATCTACAGAGGGGGAAAGTATGAAGAGACAGCTCAGGAGGCAGCAGTCTCTAGGAAACAGGCCGATGTGGGCACGTTTCTGGAGCACATTTACATGTGGATACTGAAGGAGTTTCAGAAATGCCAAGGTGCAGGCAGGAAATCCATCTACTCTGTATTCAGAGAAAAGTGAAGACATTTAAATTAAATAAAATTAGAGCTGATGGAAGACAACCTGGACACGTACAGACTTGGCAAATGACCTGTCTCTACCTCATAGCTTGTTTAATTAATGATAAGAAAAATTTAAAGGTTGGGACACAAAGCATACTAATGTGTGCTTACTGCTTCTGTGACCCCCTTGTGAACAGACTAGCAGAAGCATTTACCCTTTTAGGAGAACCTACAGACGACTTATTTCTAGAAAGCATTTGGATACTGAGCTAAAATTTCCCATCCAAGTTTTAAAACTCTTTAAAAAAAAATCTTTTAAAAAAAAGATTTTGACCAAGAGTCTATGACATATCAGAGTGTGTATTTGATCTTGGTGAAGCTGTGTGGGAGTCTGAACTGCCTCCCTCCAGCTGCTGTGAGGACTCCAGGTGCTTCCTTTCAGAGGAACCAGGATATTGATGGGGAAAAAAGTTCTTTGGCAAAGTAAAAGGAAGTCGGACGTGAGGAAAGCCACAAAACAAGTGCGTTAAGCCCTTGGGTCTCAGCGTCCAGAAGAGATTCTTCACTCGGCCCAGGGATCTGCCGGAAGCCGGCATCTAAATGCAAAAGCCAAACACCCACTGCCCCATCAGAGAAACTTAGAAAAAAAACTCCCTGGAGTTTTACTGGAGTCCCATTTCTTAATGTCCCCCTTTCCAGACACACCCACTATTCAACTCTTTATGGATACAGAGTCCGTTCATAGACTTGTGACATTTTTCCTACTTTTTGGTCTCTATCTGAAATGCTCCCCAAATCCAAATACAGTGTTATTACCTCAACAAGACTTTCCCTGACAATTAGGCCAAATTAATTGCTTAGTTGTTTGTGCATTATTTACCATAACATTGGCTGTATTTTCCTATAACTAGATCTGTCTTATTTAGACAGATGGTTGAGCAGGGAAGGATGTTATATTATTCATTCTCTAATCCTCTAGTTTCAGCAGTTATTTATCAGTATTCTGGAAAATTCCATTGTTCCTACATGAAAAAAAAAATCAAGACATGTTGAAACCAGTGCACTAAACAGAGTTAAGAGGGCATCTATGTCATATGACTTCTTAGAATCTGCCAGTTAGAAGGTACTGGTGTGTGTGCTGTGGTGGGTGGCCCAGGATGTAGAATTTCACCGTTGTTAATCTATAGACACCTACTTAGGAAGAACCCCTCATTTTGACCACACTTTCATACTTCCTAGCACATGAAAGATACCAGAGGAAACATTTTCTAAATAAATAATTACATTTTGTGCTATTTATATTTAAAGAATTAGTATTTCTGCAGCACTGCTCAGTAACTTGAAAAACCATTGTTTCTGCCTTTGCTAGGCTATGGACCCTAGGACGAATCCCACAGCTAGTCTGCATCTCTGGTTCCGCTGGTGTGCAGCAGGCAGCAATCATGTTAATGGTGCTATGGTATATTTTAAAGTACTCTATTTGAGTGAAGTGTAACTTGAAGCAAAGATGTATGATTACTGGCTGAAGCTATTATAAAAAAAATCACAGCTTGCTTTGGTGTGGAGAAGATCAGGTCTGTGTCGTTTTTGTCTTTGATATAATCAGTATTTTCAGCCATGAAGAATAAGCCTTTCATTTTGGTTTTGTGGTAGTTCTTATATAGACCAAACCATGTCCCTTGAAAGGGAAAAAAGTCTTCCTTACCCTAAACTGTCTACCATAACTAATTCCGTCAAAGTCATTGGGGAAAAAAATCATAGACATATTTTCTGACTTTGGTTTTTGGCTTAAGAGTGCACTAAGTTCCTTGAATATATTTAATTAAAACCTTTGTACAAGAATCTCATGAAAAAAAAAATAATCTCATGAAACAGATTTCTGGAGCCCTGTAATCTGGGCCACTGGTAGGAGGCATCAGCTTACTGCAAACAGGACTTCTGTCAGTGGAAAACTCTTCTGAACCCTCATCCAGGCGCTGCTCAGGCACACACTCTGCTCAGTGTGGCTCCAGGTCCAGGTTGCAAGGGCTCTTGGTTCACTGTGAGTCTTTCTCATACTGTAAGCTAGCTATGAATTGTTCAATTAAAATGTCTCTCATTATGGGGAAAGCAAACGATTAATCCAGTCTATCTCACTATACTGATAAACTAAGCACATGTAGGTAGAAAAACTCAACCCAGATCTGAGTACCGCACATAATCAGAGTTTGTCGGAAAAAGCAGCTGATGATAGACTATTTCAGACCATGGGCTATCTCAGCACCCTACCTGGAAGCTGAGTTTCCACATTGTTTATCAGCTATTGTGGCCTTTGTTCTTTGTATTTCCTGGCAATATGGTATCCATGGAGAATAATCATGGTGCATGTTAGGAGAGGACTGGAAAGTAGCACACTCCATTCACATGTGTTAACCTATGGCTAATTAATCCATTCAATCATCATTACCTCTGTGCTAGGCACTACTTATGTTTATTGACACAGTAACAGGCCCTTCTGTCTCCACACTGATGAAACTTGGAGCCTACTCCTGTAGCTCAGCAATGCTGATTCGACTCTTTCTGTAGATCCATGTATCATTCTAACTTCTTAGTAACTTTATACTCAAGGGGATCTTCCACTGTCTCTGTGCTTTGGACATGCTCAACTCTGTGGTGAGAAAAATAATAATGCTGAGCTCTGTGAGGCATAGTAGAATCAGATGATGACTTAAGAAAGAAGTTAGATAATTTTACCTTATTAGTAATGATAGTAAATTCATTCATCTATTTATCCAACTCATATGCCCAATCACAATCACTGAGATAAATAGAATTTCCCTGTTCTACCAGCTACCCAAATGTTTCTTCAGTAGAAGATGACCCTTGGTCACATAGACACTGGGGAAAATGTCTGATACTTGCTTTAGTTGATTTCTCATGTATAAATATATGCAGGAGTTTAAGAGTTCATAGGATATAATTTTCTCTTAAATAAATCTCCTCTTGTAACAGTCCATAGCCTTGATGCCCATGGCACAAATTGTGCTAAGGGAGACCTTAAAACCTTGCATGGACAGATTCAGTTATTTGGGAAGGTGGGAGAGATAACAGAGATCTTTGTCTCCCATCTCAGTTCCCTTTACACATAAGTGCAAGCTATAGGCTTTATTCTCAAGTGTTCTCATCATATAGAGAACAATATCAATAAAAACTAACAGTGCTGACTTCCATCTGAGATCCAGACAACAGCCTACCTTTTTCATGAGGCACCAAATTGTTTCTATTTGGAAAGTTGATACCTTCAAGATATATTTTTGTTCCCAAAACAGTGGCAAAGTGTAGGACTACTGAGAGATAATAAAAAAAATTCCCACAGCAATGGCAATTCCTATAATCCACCAGTCAAACAAGCTTCTCAGATATTTTGAATTGCATCTAAGGACAGGTTTGTGGTGTCATGTGCTTTATCTTTTAGGAACCTCTCCTGTTCTCTTTTTCCCCTCGCTGATCAAATTGATGGATCTGCTTTGCTTCCTTGATGTTTCTTTTTCTTTCCACTTCACCAACCTCGAGAGTATCTGCCAACCCACTTACCCCATTTCCAAGATGCTTATTGATAAACACTGGCTGCCTCTGTGTTTGTAAGGAAAAGAATTATATTTCCATCACAAAACAAAATCAAAACTTGTCAAAGTCAATGTAAAATATCCCTTATCTGTTAGTAAAAGGATGTGATGAACCATGTGTACATCCACAATGTTGGATTGAGTTGGGTTAAGCTGAGAGACTTTGTGGGAACTTGTATCTTGCAAATTACTTGAATGCTCTCCTAATGGCCAACCACGTAAATGGACTTTGAGGGTCAATGAATGGGCCCAGCTCGGCCAACTGTACAGCGGTACTTCGAATGTTTCTGAGGCCACTCTGCAAGTAAACAAAGACAGCAGCATAGAAGTTCCTAAATTGGGGACTGAGGATGCCCAAGAGGAAGGATGGGTGAGGAGTGCCAAATGCTGATAACTTCCACACTGTGCGTCTGCATGTGGTGCAGCTGTCGCAGGTGGGGTTTCTGGAAGCAGATGCTGAGGTGTAGTTGGGTGCACAATGTTTATTACAAATTCCAAGGGCAGGAAGATGAAGTTTCCGCTTCTGGCAGAGAGAAGAATAAAACCATGTGAACCATAATCCTGACCCATCAAAGCTTCTTCCTTCACAAGGCTTGGGTTGGACTAATGAGTTTGGCCTTCCTTTCCCCTTTTGCCACACAACAGATGCAGGCTGCCACTGTTCTGCTCCATATTCTCTCAGGCTTTCAGCAGCTGAGGCAGACATGAAAGTGCTAGCAGTAGAGACGGACTGACTGTGGACCCTAACTGGGCATCATGTGCCTCCCGGAAAGAGAGTCTGAGTGCATATCTCTACATCCTCCACATTAGCCAAGAGAGATTACAAGTCTATTACAAGTGCAAGTTTTCACATCAGAACCATGTCTCCAGGATCTCTAGCACCACAGGGTCCAGGCATCAGTCTACTCGGGGGAAATTCTTTCCCATATGCCAGCTGCCAAAATGGAAATGATGAAGTCACTTCTCTAGTGTGGCTCCAAGGATCACCACTGTACATTCTTCAACGGCCGAGAGTCTGGAGCTGCCCAAGAACCTTGCTCTGAGACCTGAAAATGTGATAATACTCATCTACTAGTCCTCTTGACTTTTGCCTGTGTGTGGGAGTAGACTTTGTATACAGTTTTGTCCACATATGTACTCACTCACTCATTCATTTATTAATTAAATTATTTGTTCTTTTTTCTTCTCTCTACCAACTTTCAGAGGGTATCTGAGGAATCCAGAACTGGGAGATTTCCTGACAGGCCAATGTTCCTGTTTCAAACATGCCAGACTGAAGGATCATGACTATTTATCCAAGGGTTTACATATACTCATTCTCTAAATACTACTTTATGCTTGACTCTTAATTCCTGGTTATCACAACTAATTTCTGTCAGAGTCTGAAACAGTTCTGAACTCTGATATCTTAAATTGAAGATAAAGTTAATCTAGCTTCATTCAATGTTATCTTCCATCAATGCATTAATCCATACACAGACACTGTAAACACAATAATTTAACTTCGTATCAAATAATTTGCTATTCTAGAGCAAATGTACCTAGATACACAGAGACATGTGCGCAAAGAATTTCGTTCAGTGTGTCTAACTGAATAGTTAAAAGCCTTATTAAATCAATTCCCTCCATTCACTATGAGCATAGTCAAATATGTTGGAGTATGTTATGTCATGTTTTTGCCCATCTTTAATATTACTATAGGTCAGCAGAGCTAAGTGACTAGGCTGAGCCTGATGGGAAGTGACTTGATCGTGTTGACTACTCACCAAACTAACTCTCTGGAATACCCGGTTCCATGTGTGGCAGGAAGATTAGTTTCACGACACTTCAGAGTGTACTGAGTATAAGAGAAGAAATGTAAGATCCTGGAAATGTCAAACTAGGTGTTAGGGCTGAGTGAGTGGGCGTCACAGTAAAAGTATACCTCAGTGGCTCAGCATGAATTTAGCAAGTGCAAGACCTTGGGTACAATCCCTAGCATCAAGGAGAAGGAAGGAAAGAAGGGAGGAAGAGAGAGGAAAGAATGTCTCTCTGTAGTCAGTTCTAGGTCAAAGGTAGAAGTTTTTTGATTCACAGGTACATTTACTTATATAAACATAATCTTTTGAAATGAAAATTATGACTACTTTATACAAGGAGAGATATTTGCCAACGTCTGGAGAATTCCTGCTTTAAAAAAAAAAAAAAAAACTAGAGCGTAGTGTCCTAGTGTGTGTTTATGTTGCTGTGATAAACACCATGACCAAACGCAATGTGCTAAGAGGGAAGCATTTGTCTTACAGGTTCTGATCGCAGCCCGTCATTAAAGGAAGTCAGGACAGGAACTCAAGCAGGAGCAAAAACAGAAATCATGGAGGGATGCTGCTTACTGGTTTGCTCCTCAGGCTCATGTTCTTCTACCTTTCTTACACTTCCCAAGACCACCTGCCCAGGGATGGCACCGCCCACAGTAAGTTGGGCCTTCCTATATCCATAATCAAAGATTTGCCTACAGGCAATCTGATGGAGCAGTTTCTCAACTGAGGGTCTCTCTTTCCAGACAACTCTAGCTTGTGTCAAGTTGACAAAAACACACAAACAAAAACAAAACAAAACAAAAACAAAAACAAAAACAACAACAAAAAAACCACCCTAACCAGCAAAGTTAGCTACTTGTATTCAGTGGGCAGAGTCCTGTGATGCTTCTTAACAGTACATGGTGTGCAGGACAGACATACAGCACAGAACAGTCTGTCCTCAAGTATCAGTAGTCTGAGGTGCAGAAACCCTGCTTTAGGTCTCAATGACCACATATTTGCCCATCGGAGATGGCTTCCTCATGAGTTCATTGTGAAGCAGAGGCCCAAAACCATCTCAATACAACGATACATACAAGGTTCCTAATAAATTATAATAGGAGAGGACTATTTTAAGCTTGTTAATCAGGAGTAATATAAGGAAAAAGTGCTTTTCTTGGTCTTCTTATAATAAACAGATACATATTCAAACACATCAACAGCATGACAAAGCAAAAAGGTGGGATTGAAAAATGAGGAAAAGAAGGAAATGTCAGCTAACCTTGTCACTCTTTTGTCTCTTCAAGCCCTGTTGACCCCATAGCAAGCCACTGTTTGAAGTTACCCAAGTACCTTGAGAGATAAGAAGTCAGAGCATAGGGATGCTGCAGGATCATTGCTCCAGTCTGAAGCACAATCACATCTGGGACTGCATTTCCTCATGATCCATCCCAATCACACATACCCCCTTCTGCTCTTATATCTTCTGCTCCCAGGTAATAAACACTGACATCGGGTCTGGGACAGTGAAGACCATGATTCTTATGGATCACGAGGAAGCCTTGGCCACTGAGTATTGATACAGAACAGGCAAGAAATACCGGAAGCTAAATTTAATAATTTGACAAATTATCACTTTTCTATAAATCAATATGATTCAGACAGGTAAAAAGGTTTGGTTTTTTTTTAATCTGTTGTCTATCTCAGTACAGCCTGATAAAGGGGCATGAGATCCATGTTTAAGTCTGTGCCATGAAAATTTTCACTTTCTCAGCCTGAAGGGGGACTCTGCAATATAGCAAGCCTTCTGGAGGTAATTTTGACATGTTTGCATTGCTATTGATGGTGTATTCTTCTCGGTACATAGCACTGGGGTACTGTGAATCTAACAAAGAAAAAAAGTGAACAGAGGCGACAGAAGTGCTGTGTCTACTGCAAGCCTGGAGTGTGTGGTCCAAAGTGGTGGGAGAACTAGCAGATGATGCTGAGGAGTGGGATGTGTGCAGTTTGTAAGAGGGGAACGTCCTAGACGGCATGAATTTAAGCCTCTGTGGGTGTGTATACACACTCAGATGTGTGTTTGTGTGTGTATGTGTACGTGTATTGATGCATGCATGCATATGCTTAGGGGGTTATGCGTGTGTGTGTGTGTGTGTGTGTGTGTGTGTGTGTGTGTGTGTGTACATGTATATGTGTGTGTTATAGTTGAAAATGAAATCCATTCTTTCAGTCACTTGGATTATTTTACTTTTCTGAGTTATTTTACTGAATGTGAGTCTAGTTCTGAGACCTATGAGCTTTCACATTTTCACTACATTTTTATAATTTTGGAAAGAGCAGCTTCCTACCCCAGGTACTCAGAGTATAAAAATCTTTACTGATATTGTAACCTATTCATTGGAACATTTTCTTCACAGAAGTTTGTATCTGAAGCCTGCCTCTTTAGGTGTTTGGTTTTGGTCATCACTGACTTGAGTAGGCTGTGCTGCTCTATATTCTTGAAGACATCCTGCCCAAAACTTCAGAGCCCCTGATCATATCCAGCATCAGTGATGGAAGACTGCTTTCATCCACCATTCAAGCAACAAATAGTTTTTTAGTATCTACTCTATAAATATAAGCTAATGAAGTTTTCAAAATTCTTGTTATACATCCTATTATCAAAATGATACCTTTGTTATATATGTTGCCTAGGCCACACTGAGGTCCCCACCTGCAGTAATGAACCTCTGGAGAATGCCCCACATCCAAGTAAACAGCACTAAAGAACTAGATCCCTAGTGGTCATCTTTAGATCTGGGTCATTTGTAACACACACTTGATGAAAGATGCAGAAAGTGCTGGGATTTCCACGAGGTTTTATTCATCCATTTCCATTTCTGTGACAAAATACCAGAAACTGGCCACTGTGTGAATATGAAAGGTTTATTTAGCCCAAGATTGCATGGAGTGACTTCAGCTCAACTCTATTGATGGTCTCACAGCTAGTGGAATTTCAATGGTGTGATTCTCTCTAGAATAGAACATGTGCTAAGAAATGAAGTCAGAGAGATTCAGAGAGCCAGCTCCTTTGTAATAACCCAAGCATGTGGGAACTATTCATATCCCTATAGCTTCATTAATAATTTTAATAAAGATCTGTGCCATGTACCAGTAAGCTTCCACTGGATCTTCTTCTTAAAAGGGCCACCATTCCTCACTAGGCCACACTGAGGACCCCACCTGCAGTAATGAACCTCTGGAGAATGCCCCACATCCAAGCCATAAGGAAGACCAAATATTAGATGCAAAATGTTTTTTTTTTTTTGCTCTAAAGTTATCCCCATTGATTCTTTTTGGACCTTTAAATTTATTCCCCTTATGTGAACATGTAGGGATCATAGTAAGGATTTCTGGTTTATTTCTATTTCCTATTTAAACCTTGTGCCTGTCAAAATAAAATTGATCCTTTCTGCTGAATAGTCTTTTGTTGTTGTTTTTTTTCTTTTTCTTTTAATCATTTGGACCGTGAAATATAGGAGTTGGAGCAGCACTGATTTACACATTGAGGTCAGGCTGAAGACTGACATCGGCTCTGGGAAGTTGACAAAGTATCATTCAGTGTCCCTGAGCTCTGGCCATTGTGCGTAGCCAAGGATGAACTAGAGCTGTTGGTTCTCCTTGGGTTTATGAATAAGCAAATGTTTGCATCTTTCTAACCCACATCTAGTGGCTTTGGGTTTAATTTTTGCAGGCCATGACTTTGACTATACTCATCAGCATCTCATCCCCCAAAGTAGCCCATGTGACTTATCACAAGGAAATGTCTAACAAGTGTAGAATTAGCAAACTAAAGGTAAAAATAGATCATATGAAAGCCTCCCACAGATACAAGAGCTGAGCTGTTAAAATTGGGACCTTGTACCCTACTAAGACAGATTTTGAAATAATTTGTCTCAGATTTGGGATCTAGTTGCCAAAAAGAACAAAACAACAACAACAACAAAAAAACACCAAAAACCCTAGTTACTCTGGCAATTTGTCCTCTCCTACCTAATTATGTATGAAGCTCCTCTAAATGATGTTCTCCAGTGACCCTCCTCACCTCCTTGTCTCTTTTCAGTCACACCATATCCCTCCTGCACAGCACCACTGCCCACACCATGCAGTATCCTATCTGCCACTGCCATGTGTATTTGTCATAGCAACTATAAGGACATCAACCATTATTCAGATGTTTAAAGGACTTTCCATGGCTGGCTTGGTGGCATTCAATATCACTTTCCAATCATTTGTAGCCATCCTTGGACCTAATCCTAGGTTTCACACCAATATTTGTATACTTGGAGTAAAAATAAAATTATTTTCATTGAAAGAAGAGAGGAAAGTTGACAAACAATTAGTGAAAGTCTGATGTGTGTCTTACCTCAAATTCTGCCTGGCTGAAACAATAAAACTTTATTTCTCATTGTTCTGGAGTGGACAGATGCGGAGTCAGGAGGGCTGGCTCCCTGGTGTGCAAATGACTGGCTTCATGCTCTATCATTACAGGATCAAAAGAAAAGTCACTTACCTCCTTTCTTAAAAAGGTGCTAGCATCATTCATTCATGAGGGCTCTACCTTCATAACCTAATCCCCTCCCAATGTTCTCCTTGCCTAATACTAATTCAAGGGGGTTTCAACATATGAATTTTGCAAAGGCACAAACATTTAGGCTGTAATTATACTAATTATTTTATGCCCAGTGTTACCTCTCTTCTTTACTAGAATCCCATGAGGCGGCTTTACAATTGACATTTCACATATGAGGAACCCGGGACTTAGGTATTCCAAGCCATCAGTGGAAGCTGATGGAGGTAGAGAATGGTAGAGCTCAGATCAGTCCCATCTTCCCTTCAAATCTATGTTCTTTCTATTGTCCGCTATTTTTTCCTTTTAATTGGGGGACTAAATTTTTATTTTAGCTTGAAATAATCAGCAGCAGCAGCTGACGACAGGGACCATTCAGAAAGACTGACAACACCCCCTCAGTCTGTCAGTCTGCTAATCCCTGCCACCAAGGGGACAATGGCTTGGAAATTCCAACACTGGGCAGCAGGACTTTTCCCAGGATGCAAAAAAGCTGCACTCTGCTCAGAGTTGTTTCTAAGGCTGAGTTGTTTCAGTCTGACACCTCGGTCCTGGGGAGAGGCCTCTCTGACCAAACCTTCAGTGGCTGGAAGTTCGCACCTCTGTGGAAAAGCCCAAAGGCCATCCTTCACTCAACCTTCACTCCTCAAGTGAGGCAGACAGAATCCACTGAAACAGTTGTCCTTCCTAATGACCCACAGCAAGAAAGTGTGGACCTCAGACCAGAAGCACCAATGTACTTGGAAACGTTGTCAATGGGATGTTTTTCTGAAACAGACATCTGGACAAGCAAATGCTGTGCTGTCATATATTTCTTACAACTGAAATTGATTTTAAGTTTTCATTTCTCACATATTTGAATTTTTTAATATTCAAGTAATGAATGTCCTGAGCTGACAAAGACCCAAGGCTTCTACTGAAAACTTTAAATATGTTTAGAAAACTGAGGATGTTTTCTGAACAGGATCCTTGGGAGATTTAGCCCTGTCCAGGGAAAGACCAGGAAGCAGCTCTGTGATTCTGAACACCCGAAGCTGTGTCCTCTTTTACTGCTGAGATCTGACTCACCCTGAATCCTCTGCACAGGCCATGCTCCCCTGGTAGGCAGACTGAACTGACTTGAAGTGGGAAATCTGCTTTCATTCTTGAACTACCAGTATGACAAAGGAGCCCCAAAGATATCAGTGTGTGTGTGCATAGTCCAACCCAGCGAAAGTAAGTCTACAGGGCGTTGTAGTATCCTTCATTAACAATGTAGTATAAACTGAGTAGCCTTCATTAACAACATAAAATGAAATTAGCACAAAGGAGGCTTTGAGAAAAGGCTTCGTTGGACTTTATTCTTTGATGACTTCCACATATTTCAAAGTCATCACTCTCAAAATGTTGTGCTTGAATTCCTCAGAATATTTTACCTGAATGCTTGAATTCCTGGCCCTCTACCCATTCTCCTTCAGTGAATATTCAGTATAATTTTTCCCCATCACTTCTCAAATGCATACAAGTAACTATGTAAACAATTATGGAATGATCCAGGACTGGCTTTAAATGATTTATACACTGAAATGCCCAAACAATGTTGCATGAGTGTGTTCTTCAATACCATCTACACATACCTGTCCACCAGAACAAAAGTGAAAGTTTTGATGTTGTTGTTGTTTTTAAGAGAATTTCCTCATTTTCAGCAGCCTCAAACATACATACATACATACATATTCCCAGAACCCAAATAATGGCCAAATTGAAGAACTCTAGGAAATGTGAAATGCTTAAAAAGTTTTAAATTATCCTGCACATGGCTTGGGGGTTACGTGCCTCATAAACTGGAGAATGTCACAATGTTGAAGCATATCTGTGATTTTAGATTTGCATGTCCCCACCCGTTACTTCACATGGGCAGCGGAAAGTGAAGTCATCATCATTCTGAGACATGTTTGTAACCGAGTTATATTTCCAAGGGCGTCTTCAGTGGGGTTTTTTTTTTTCTTCAGTGTGTGATTAGATTAACGTAGGAAAAGTATCACAGCTTGAAGAAGCTTGGTTGTCCACCAGCAACTTAACCTTGACCACGCTCCCAACAATTTAATCTGAAAATATCAATGCAACAATGTGCCTTGCCCTTAAAAAAAAATTAAAACTCTACTGTCACTAGGGCTGGCACTTGAGACGGAAAGACTCTACAGGGGTAATTTTAGTTTCAAATGTACAAATGATTAACTCTCCAGTAAAAAGATACCTCTGAGAGTCCCCAGAAGTGTGTGAGGCGCTACTGCAGCCACACCAGGGACAGGACAAAAGCTCATGAATTCTTTAGAGGGATGCTCGCCTGCCCTCTACCTCCCCAAAAGTAGAGACGTTGAAAGTAAAAACAAAGGAGTCTGCCATCACAGTTCCCAGAACTCCGTGGGAACTCTCCACATGACCCACGGGATATGTGGCCCTTCACAGTCATAAATTCTACTTACTGTAACAACCACACAAACAGAGCAAAGAAACCCCACAGAGGCAGACCCCAAAAGCAAGACTGAAGTTAAGGGTATTGATAATTTCCCTAAGAAATAAGAGCACAGAACTACGGTGTGATTAATGGTAGCATTGTGAGAGGGACTCACGCCACCTCCAAAATTTACAACAGAAAATTGACGTGGTTTTAAATGTTCTACAGTGTTTTTTTTTTTTAAATCTATCTGCCAAATAATCTGTTGCTTGTGATTGCAGAAACAGCGCCCTGCATGATTTTCAATTAAATAATGGGATTTACTTAAAATAAGTGTTTGCATTTTATGTGCAGTGAAAGAGAAGCCCACACATCACCTAATTATGTACCATGAGTTATTTTCTTCTTCCATGAAATTCAATATGGTTTATACTAAATAAACAGAAGTAAATCAAGCCTGGCCTCCCTTCTCCAAACTGAGAAGATTGGAAAACGTCCTTTCCCACCCTGAGGTCTCAGATGAGTGAATAGCAATGGCATCTTCTATGCAGCTGGGACAGAGCAGGGAAAAGATACATGGAAAATATACCTCTGTTTTTAAATAAAAGTGAAGACTTGATTTTAAGTAGAGGTTGGGGTCAGGCCAGGTCAGACATTTGATTCCCAGGGTCAGGCCTCTCCAGTCTGTGACCTACCAGGAGAAACAGCATGTTCCAAGCCCACATTGACAAATGCTGAGAAAACAAAGCATTTTAATACAATCTGGACTAATTAGGCTTCCAAGCTAGAGTAAATGGATATATATTTTTTTAATTTTCAAAAACCACATAGGCTTTCCTTATTTTATGGCAATTAAAATGATGTGTACTGTGATTAAAAAATAATAATAATGGCCTATATGTAAGATGGCACGAAGCAAATTATTCGCCTTCTAAATTTAAGGAAAATCATTTTTTTTTTCAAACTAATAGGATTATCCATCACAAAGAATGTTTGAAACTGCTATTTTGTGTGCCAGCATATCCAACCATGGAAAAAAAAAGAAAGAAGAGTGAACAGCCTCAAGAAAAAAGCATAACGGGAGGCTCATGGGGAGGGAGATATGGCCCATTATTTACAAGTGAAAAAACCCCTTTGTTAGTTGTGGTCTTGACCAGACTCGAGAGAAACCTGACAGAGGAATCTCTGACCAGTCCACATCCGTAGGCACTGGACTGGCCTATACTTCGGAGAGCTTGGTCTCGAGCAGGGAACAAAACCTTTTGTGTGCTTTCTGAACAAGAATTATGAATAATCAATTATACAGTGAAACCTCTGGCATATGATACACGAGCCCCCATTTAGAAACTGGAGAATTTTGCACTGTGGAATTTCTGTTGTGCCTGGGAGGCACACCTAAATCATGGGACTCCAGAAATATTTTGTCTTTATACTGTGAAATTCTTATTAATCTCACTCTTTCATTTTTAGAAAATGAAGTTGATCTCATTATTGGCCAGAAAAAGAATTCTGAAAAGTTAAACATTTTTGAAGTAATCAGAAGAGTCTTGAAGCAATCACTTTTGTCCTGCTCTCTTGATGCATAGTCACATGGATGCCACCAAAATATTTCAGAAAATTCCAAAAAGAAATTAAAAGGCTTCTTTTACAGGTTCCATTTTTTTTGTTTGCCTATTTTCCTATTCAAAATCTGGGCATGAATTCCAAAACATTCGTGTCTAGAAGGCTGATATTTAAGAAAAAGGAAAATGGTTTGTGAGAAGATACAGTGGGGAAGGGTGCTTGCTGCTGAGTCCTGCAACCTGACTTCAATACCAGGCACCCATACGGTGGCGAGAGCCAGCTACTCAGATCTGTCCTTTGCTCTCTACATGTGCACCATGGTTCTTGTGTGCATGCTCACATGGAGTGCACACACACACACACACACACACACACACACACACACACACACCACACGTAGAACACACACACACAAAGAAATAAAAAAATACGTAAGATAAATATTAAAAAGGATTCGTGAGTAGCCTGGGTGTAAATAGCACAAGCACTTTATTTCTTTAAGAGGTGAGAGACCTACAAGAAGGGCTGTGTGAGGCCCTTAGTCTAGGGGACTTTTCCTTAGAGGACACACAAGGAGAATGGTCAAGACAAGAACCTCAGGAAAGGACTTCTGGAACAGTTCCAGTGTTGATTTCTATTTCTTTCTCCTTTTAACTGCAGGGCATACAGGTTTACAAGAAAGGCAGGAAAGCTGTGGGATCATTGTTCAGACCCTCTCACTGATGCTGTGGGTATAGTGACTAGGTGACACTGGACCTCAACAAAGCCATCATTATCAGCATGGCACTCAACACTTGTCTAACTCCTTGTCCTTGGGCAGCCACTAACGCTTTAGACTCTAGCTACATCCGAAGAAATGGTTTTCATTAAGAGTTTGGTGACATATTTTAAAGGTGGGTGGAAATACAGTCACAGAGATGATTACAGATAACATTATGTGAATTTATTAGATTCATGTTGGGAACATCAGTATCCCATCAACATACTAAAGTTTCCGGGAATGAGTTGACGTTCACAATCAGCTGTGTCCTCTCAGTCAGTCTTAACTGATTGCATGGAAGTCAGCTTATATACATTAATATCCCTATCCTAATTAAACGTTAAAGATTATGCTTGAATGCCCTTATACAGAAGCCAGTAGTGTGGTGATACTATCTTCAAATAATTAGATTGACTCTCACATAAATAAATTGATATTCTGTCTAAACCTTAAGATCATTCACTGCATTACATTCTGAAGAACAAACAGCAAGCTGGAATGCCAGAGGGCTTCCTGATTTATCTACATGAGGATATAAGGAAGCATGGACCAGAGACAGAGACCACAAAAGCGTGTTGTTTCTGGGCCTGAACATCTTGCAGTATTCCATCCCTCTCTTGTCAATGTTCAAAAATATTTCAAAGGATCTGCACCCAGTCTAAAAATTCAGATGTTAGTCAACCTATTTGGAGTGCCAATTTACATTATTCTAAAATACACGTCAGTCTCTTGAGGAAGAGAAATGGATTAAAACGTTAACAGCCACGAAACCTTTAGGGAAAAAAGTAGTTTATTTGGTTACTTAGCCGGTTATCTTTTAAATTCTATTTTTGAGAATGTAAGGAAGTTTAGGAGTGATTTGGGAAATGAATTGCCTGATGGGTCAAGCCTTCATAGAACAATAAAATTCCTCTCTTAGTAAAGAAATATTCAAAAACAAAGAGTGGTTTCCTGCTTGGCCAGCATATGTGAGGGCCGGGAATCAATCTCCAGCGTAGAACAGATGTGGTGGTCAAGATATCTTTCTGAAAGAGCTATCATCAAAATACGAGCCGGAAAAAATAGTATCTGCAATAACTGTAATGAAAGGTTTTGCTTATTTTATTATCAGCATTGATATTTACTTATTTGTGGTTGTTTTTATTTTGAGAGAGTCTCTCTATATACATAGCCCATGCATGCTATCATGGAACTGACTATGTTGATGAAGCTGGCCTTGAACTCACAGAAATCTGCCTCTGCTACCCAAGAGCTGGAATTAAAGGTGTGTGCCACTGTACCCAACTGATATAGTTTTAACTTTTATTTTAGTATGTGTGCATGTGTGTGTGTGCGTGTGTGTGTGTGTGTGTGTGTGTGTGTGTGTGTGTGTGTGTGTGTGTGTATGCATGTGCACATATGGAAGTCAGAGGGACAGCTTGAGGGAGTCACTTCTCTCTTCATTCTGTAGGTACCAGACAGCAATTTCAGGTCATCTTGGTGGCAAGCACCTTTTACCAGCTGAGCCATCTCCCTGAAAAATAGTCCACATTTCATGAGAATATTATTTTATTCCAGGATCCAAGGTTTCATGCACATATTATTATGAATATATATATATATATATATATATATATATATAGTTTGACATTAGAGATGAATGATGCAAACTGTATGCCTGCTCTTCTGTGGGCTGCAGCTATAATTCCTCTCAGTCTTTTGCAGAGAGAAAGCAATCTGGAGTTTTACACTGGTGGTTCCGCTGAAGCCTTTCATCAGCTATCTCAAGAACAGAGACAAACAACTGATGGCCTGAATTTTACCACAGTTTCAGTCCATGGCCAAAGCAGATCAATTGGTGGTTTATAACAAAGGAAATGGAGTGAAGAGTCTGGGGGAAAAGGTATAAATTGACATCTCTTTGATTTCTTATAAGTTGTACCTCACTGTGGTGGTTCAAATAGGAATTGCCCCCATAGGCTCGCAGATTTGAATGCTTGGTCACCAGGGAGTGGCATTATCAGGAGGTGTGGCCCTGTTGGAGGGTATGTGTCACTGGGGTGTGCTTTGGGGTTTCAAATGCCCAAGCCAGGCCCAGTAGCTCTCTCTTCTTTCTGCTGCCTGTGGATCCAGATGTAGAACTCTGAGCATCCATGTCTGCCTGTGTGCCACCATGCTACCTGCCATGCTGATAATGGATTAAACCTCTAAACCTGTAAGCCATCCCCAATTAAATGATTTCCTCTATAAGAATTGCCACGGTCATGGTGTCTCTACACAGCAATAGAACATTGACTAGGACACTCACCTAGAATAAAAAAATACCAAGATATGAGAAGATAGGTTTAAAAAAAAGTTATTAAAGTAAGACATAAGTGATAAAAGGTAGAGTGGGGTAAAAGAGTAACGCAGTGGCCAAGTGTGGTGGTATACACCTTTATCCCATCACTCATGAGGCAGGCAGGTGCATCTGTGTGAGTTCAAGACCAGCCTGTTTTACAAATCAAGTTCCAGGCCAGCTAGGGCTACATAGAGACCCTGCTTCATAACTAAACCAATCAAACAGAAAAAGTAAGAAGAGGATGCAGCGAGGCAAAGGAGCAAGGACGGAGCCAGATGCACTAGTAAACAGAATGCTAAAATTTAGGACTTTTTCTTTTCAAAAAATATCTTTAATTAAGAAATTGCTCTTGGAGAATTCTATACACGTGTCCAGAAAAAAATATGATCATACTACCACAGTTTCTCTCCTCCAACTTAACACAAGTCTCCCTCCCAACGGCAAGTCATTTAAAAAATAAATAAACCCACTAAGTCCAATTAGTGTTGCCTACATGTGCACAGGCACAGGTCCATACACTGGAGCACAGGAAACACACCAGCAGCAGCCACATCCCCAAAGAAGAATGACTCTCCATCCCTGAGAGGGTATCAACTGCCACTAACTCTCAGTTAAGGGTGGAGCCTTCTGAGCTCCTCTCGAACCCATATTAGAATTGTGGCTCATTTGTGCATGTGCAGATCTTGTGCAGATAACCACAGCTCCTATGAGTTCATGAATGCTGTATTTTTTCATGTCTAGCAGACAGCATTACATAGCACTCCTCCCCATCCTCTGTCTCTCTCACAATTCTTCAGCCTCTTTGTGATGGTTTGAAAGAAAATGCCCCCAAGGGGAGTGGCACTACTGGGAGATTTGGCCTTGTTTGAGTAGGTGTGGTCTTGTTGGAGGAAGTGTGTCACTGTGGAGGTGGGCTTTGAGGTCTCCTATATGCTCAAGCCATGCCCGGTGAAACAGACCACTTGCTGTTGCCTGTGCAAGAAGAAGAACTCTCAGCTACCTCTCCAGCACCATGTCTGCCTGCATGACAACCATGATTAAATGGACTGAACCTTTGAACTGTAAGTCACTCCATTAAATGCTTTCCTTTATAAGAGTTGCTCTGTTCATGGTGTCTCTTCACAGCAATAGAGACCCTAACTAGGACACTCCTCTTTTTTGATGTTCCCTGTGCCTTCGTAGGGATGGGAGGGCAGATATAAAGAAGTCCCATTTAAGGATGATCATGTGAAGTTTCTCATTCTCAGCACTCTGAACAGTTATGCATCATGCCATTGATTGCTGCCCACTACAGAGGAAAGCATCTCTAACCAAGACTGAGAGCAGCCCTGGTCTGTGGGTATAAACATACATATTTAAAAGGCAGTTTGACAACACAATCATTTATCGAATAACAGTAGTGGATACCACCCTTTTCCCTCCTTTTAAAATGAAAGTATGTGCTAATTGCATAGGAATAATGGGTTGCATGTACCATTTTTATCCGTGGATGTAATGTACTTTGAGCAGGCTTGCTCTTCCCTTTGTCCTTTCCCTAATCTCCCCTCCTGCTAATCCCTTGCCTTTTCTCAAATGATGGCCGACTTTAGAGAAAAACAATGGAACCTAGAAAACAATACAACATCTGGAAAGTGTCTAAGACTTATGATTCCAATTCCTTAGTCAATATCCTTCAGAAAAGGAGGCAGTATAAACGCATTTCCATCTTGGTCCTGCCTTAGAGAGCTAAGTGATGTGTGCGGGCTCAGCTCACTGTAAGAACTGCTAATGATGTTCAGGGTTGTAATGAGACTGTGATGGATGGAGCACATAGCACAGGAAAAAGAAGGAGACCTGGGATATAAGTTGATGAGAAACAGGAAAGATGAGATTTAAACAAGAATGATCATTACACTTGGGGTTTATAATATTTTTCAACTATACCAAAAAGCATGGCTGAAGGGTGCTAGCCAATGAAGATAAGCACTAAAACATCTTGTGACCTTTGAAGAAGTGCTAAAACTCTAACTTAAGGGGACTTACAGTAAGTTAGGGGTACACAGCTGGATACATATTTCCAAAGACTGGAGGGCTTTAAAGTGTGCTCTGACTACTCAAAGTCAACTGAAAATGAAAACATGGAGTCAGGTAAAACCAGACAATTTCCACACAGATGAAAACTAAGCCATGCACTTCCAAATAACAGCAAATGGCAATGAAGTCAAAATTGTTTCTTCGATTTTTTTATTTAAATGTGTTTAACCTGCTTGATATGGAGAGCACACAGGTCAAAATGTGTAGGACACAGCTTAAATAACCCTTTAGATGTGACACACAGCAGAAAGAAAAGAAAAACTCATCTTCAAAATGCATTGTCTGAACATTTTAAACAAAAAATAGTTACTTTAAATAATGAAATATAATTCAGAGTCTTTCAGTGAGCACTCATTTGAAGAAAGTTAGGACACAAGCAGGGAGAGGGAAGAAACAGATGACACAGTACCAACAACCAGGGATATGGGATCTAAAGTCTCGTCGTCGTCTCTACTGAAAACAGTAGACATTGTGGGAGACCCGAAAGTGGGCAAAACAGACAGGCCTCGAGCCATTGGAAAATGGCAAGTTTTCCAAATTTACCTATAGATAAAAACAAGCTCAACTAAATTCTGCTTTCATCTTTATGGTTGCTGTGATTAATTATCCTGAAGAAGTGGATTGTCCAAACAGATTATGTTCTGAGAGTTCCCTGGTTTTCCCATGAATGCCCTGCCCTCCTTCTGGGGGCTGGAGCAGAAATATGTTTTTAGCCTCTTTTGTCTTTTGGTGAGCATCAGCATTCCTTGGCTTGTGGTCACCTTTCTCCTGTAGTCACTTCTCCCATCATTGTATGTGGATAGATACTCTTCCTCAGCTTCTCTCTTATAAGGATCTTCATGGTTTGATTTAGGGGAAACCCAGGATGAACTCCCTCTGCTTAAGCTGCTGAGCTTAGTTACATCGGAGAAAAACATGATAACGTCTGCAGATTCTAAGGATTTGCAGGTGGACACAATATTGAGGTCACCACTCGCTTGATACTGCCAAGGTTAGCAGGATTTTGTCTTGGAAATGGATAGGCTGACTCTAAGATGATACCCACACCCCTGGAGGAGTCATGACAGTCTTGAAGAAGATGAACATGTAAGGAGAACTACACCACCTGACATCAGGACCCACTGTAAGATACAGCCATTAAGGCAGTGCATGGTACAGTGTCGAGGGACCTATGGCACGGAGAAGAACACCAGCCCGCATCTTGCACACGTTTTATGAAAAGTTATTATAATAATTCAGCTGGAAGAGGGCAGTCTTCAAACTAAATCATGCTGGGGCAGTTGGATCTCCAAACACAGGCAGGAAGACATTTTTTCAACTTCCACCTGGCACTGTATAAAAATCCATCACCTGGGACTAAATGACATGGTTCTCTGAGGATAAACAGATGACCAGGACTAAGTACAAGAGAGTAAAACAACCTGAGCAAAGCTATCGTCTCTGGGAAGTGGGGATTTTGACCGAACCAGCAGGAGACGTCTAGATAGGAGAGATTGTATCAACCATCTGCCTTTCCCTGCATGAAGGTACTGAGCACCTTGTACACATAGATAAGTGGTCTTGGACTGGTGCTATAGGTCCATGGAGAAGTATCTATTCCTGAATGAGTCTTTGAGACATTAGCAACAGACACAGCAGCCAGAGATGGATGGGTGCTCACACCTAAAAAACACAGTATGTGGTCAAGGCATTACAGTATTCATTTCAAGGTGGATCACAAAAGGAAAAATGATAGAATTAAAACAGGAAAATTGATAAATCATACTGAGTTAAAATCAATAACTTCTGGAAAATAAGGGAATAAAAACCACTGAGGGAAAAATGGAAAGCGGTAGCAATTCCTGTATTTAACAATTTACTTATGCCCACAAGGTTGCATAGCAGTTTTCTCCAAGGACAAAACCTTCTATGTTGTAGGGAAACTTGTCCAGACACAGGATATAAAAGAAAAGTGAAGCAGCAGGATATTTTAAGACAGGATGATTACAAGGAGGTGAAACAATGTGATGCTATAGGGGGCGGTGAGATGCCTGCCATCCCACAAAGAAGCTCAAGACAGGAAGCGAACAACTCAAACTAGCTTCAGGAAGTCCTTGAAACTGACAAGGTTCACTAGGCCCCTTCCATCCCAAGAATATATGATCAGTAAGACTGCTGAGAGTCAATCTCAGACAAGCCAGCCTCCTGGAAGAAGCAGAGACCAAGCTAGCAGCCTGAAGGAAAGAGACCAGCCCAACTGCCTAGAAGAAACAAAGTCGGTCAAGCCTCCAGGATGAGGTTCAGATGAGTTGGACTGCCTGCAAAGGACACTCTCTTCCCTACAGGCTGTGCCGTGATTCCCAGGTCTCCAGCTGTAGAGTGTCACCCAGTCTAGAGTGGGCTTTGGTGATATAACCGCCCTTGAGTCACTTCGGCTCTTGTAAGTAACCTCTCACCCCCATTCTTCCAATCAACCCCAATAAAACTCATTGATTCACCAAGTTGAAATTTGGTTCTATATTAGTCAAGACTTCCTAGAGTAACAGAACTTATAGAATGGATATTTCTCTCTCTCTCTCCATATGTGTATATGTGTGTATATATACATATATTCAATACATTGCACATATATATGATATATGTACATAAACATGTACATTTATATGTGTACATATGACAGAAGGTCTAAGAATCCAATAGTTGTTCAGTCCACGAGGCTTGATATCTCATTTGTTCTTCAGTGTATTCCTGAATCCCAAAAAGGTAGGCTCTAATGCCAGTGAAGGAATGGACTTGCTTGCTAGTCAAGAGCAAGCAGGCAAAGACACCCTTCCATGTCTTTATATAGGCTCCTAGCAGGTGGTGTGGCCCAGATTAGAGGTGTCTTTCTACCTCAAAAGATCTGGATTAAAGGTGTGTCTTCCCACCTCAAAGATCCAGATTAAAAATGAATCTTCCCACTTCAAGCAACTTAATTAAGGAAAAAAATGTGTAGACCAGGCTGGCCTCAAACTTGTGATACTACTGCCTCTGCCTCCTTCAGCAAATCCCACCAGCATGCACCACCACAACATTCTGCATAGGCAAGACAGTTGTGTAGCTTGTCCTGCTTAAGGGACCCCTTGGCTATGGGATCAGGATCTGTCCCTGGTGCATGTGCTGGCTTTTTGGAGCCAGTGCCTATGGGGGGACACCTTACACAGACTTAGGACAGGGGGAGGGACTTGGACCTACCTCAACTGAAGGTACCAGGCTCTGCTGACTCACCATGGGAGGCGTTGCCATGGAGGAGGTGGGAAAGGAGGGTGGGTTGGGAGGGAAGGCGAGGGGGTGGGAGGAGGGAGGAGAGTGGGATCTGTGGTTGGTATGTAAAATTAATAGAAAAAATTTTAATAATAAAAAAAGAAAAAAGAAAAAATCCCTTACAAGTACTCAGCCATTTGGAGGGTTAAAATTAATTCCAGATGTAGTCAAGTAGACAACCACGAACAGCCATCACAAATCCACCCCCTGTCAACTTGGCACACAATCATATCTCCTTATTTCATGATTAATTTCTAAATAAAAGCAATAATCAGGTTATAATTACACCTAATATGATATAGCTATCCCTCGCACAACCACAAACACTATAAATTTAGAGTAAGTAGTAATGTCCCTTGAGGGACATTCCTTTAGTATCTCAAACTTAAATATGATAACCATTGATATTCTTTTAATTGATGTTACATCACATAATAAAGAAATTGAGGAAAGAACACAAATATCTGTGTAACAGTCCTGGCTGTCCTGGAACTCACTTTATAGACCAGGCTAACCTCACTGAGATCCACCGGCCTCTGCCTCCCAAGTGTTGGGATTAAAGGCATGTGCCACCACCATCTGGCTCACATTCTTAACAAAATGTGACAGAAACACACATATCATTTATAATCCTTGCTTCTGCAACTGACCATGTGGCCTTAACTGGTATTTATAACTACCTTCCTATACTACCTATTCTGTATTTCCTGCACCCTCAGCAAGCACCTTAGCGGGTCTTGGCTCTTTTCCTGAAGAAGTGACCCAAACCTTCATTACTGATGAGTCTGTGCCCTTTGTCATCCTGCCTGGATTAGATTGTTGTAGTTTCCCATTGACTTTAATCACAGGGCACAGTAGCACTGGGAGATGTCCTAAAGGATCCCCTGCACTCCAGGCATAATCTTTCTTATCTCCATTATGGCAAAGCAATCCAATTTCCCCTTGGTAATCTGGATCAATCACCCTTCCCAACAGTTATTCCTTTCTTAGCTTGTTGACTTAAGGGCATCAGAAGCTCAAAGTAGCCAGGGAGGAAGTCTGAGTTTCCAGTTCAATGGAATGTTTGCTGTGGCTCCTGGTAGGAGGGCTCCCCACTCTGGAAAACAAAACTTCTAGGCCACAAGAACTTAAGGTCATGGGAACAGGAAGCAAATTATTCCTAGTGGGTCACTAGGGGTGATAGTAAATGGAACTGTTTCCTTTTCCATCCCTTAACTATTGGACCCATGGATCCTATCTACAGGAGAAACCATACCATATATTGGATGCTGATTCAAAGCATATACCACATTGTGGAGAACCCAGCCCTCTAGTTTGTTGCTACCTAATGGACACTGTAACTTTGTCTTCAAAAGGCCATTCCATCTTTTTGTCAGGCCAGCTGCTCCAGGATGATGGAGAGCATGGTAAGACTAGTGGCTTCCATAATCATGAGCTCACTATCATACTTCTCTGGCTGTAAAGTGAGTTCCTTGGTCAAAATCAATACAGTGGGCAATACCATGATGGTGGTATTCTATAAATCTACAGATGGTGGCCTTAGCAGAAGCATGATGTGCAAGAAAAGCAAATCCATAACCAGAATAAGTATCTTCTCCAGTAAGGACAAAGAGTTGTCCTTTCCATGGAGGAAGTGGTCCAATGTAATCAACCTGTCACAAGATTGCTAACTTGTCACCCCAGGGAATGGTGCCATATCTAGGGCACAGTGTTGCTCTCTGCTGTTGGAAGATCTGGCACTCAGCAGCAACTGTAGCCAGGTCAGCCTTGGGGAGTGGAAGTCCATATTGTAAAGTCCATGCATAAACCCCATCTCTGCCACCATGGCCACAGCCACTTTATTCATGAACCCATTGGGCAATGACAGGAATGGCTTGGGAAAGAGGCTGACTATCCACAGAATGGGTCATCCTATCTACTTGATTACTGAACTCCTCTTCAGCTAAAATCACCTTTTGATGAGCATTTATTTGTTATACAAGTATCTTCATATCTGCCACTTGTTTGGAGAGATCTATCCAAATACTTCTTCCCCAGATATTTGTTCACCAATTTTCCAGTTACACTCTTTCCAAGTCCCTGACCATCCAGCCAGTCCATTGGCTACATCTCATGAATCAATGAACAATTGCACATCTGGCCATTTCTTCTTCCAAACAAAACATGTGACCATGTGTACTGACCGAAGTTCTTCCCACTGTGAAGATTTCTGTTCACTGATGTCTTTCAGGGTTGTCTCAGAAAGGGATTGTAATGCTGCAGCTGTCCACTTCTGGGTGTTGCCTACATAACATGCAGAGCCATCAATAAACTAGGCTCTAGTTTTCTCTTCTTCATGTGGTCATAGCCACACCCCATGAAGCTATAGGTGCATGCTTGGCAGCAGATGGCATTGTAATGGGGGAATAAACCACAGACATATAACTTCTTCATGTAACTTTATTGTCTCTTTAGGACCTAATGGGCCTGATCATGTGTATACCACTTCCACTTGAGAATGGGTTGCTGCTGTGCATGTCCTACTTTATGACTTGGTGGGTCAGATAACACCTAGCTCCTGATGGGCAGGCATCTCAGGTCATATGGTAGCTTGGTGGCCCATTGTCACATGTTCAGTTTCTACTACGACCCAATAGCATGTCAAGAGCTGTCTTTCAAAGTGAGAATAGTTGTCTGCAGATGATGGTAGAGCCTTGCTCTAAAATCCCAAAGATATTTTCTGTGATTCACCTATAAGGTTCTGCCTAAGGCTCCAAAAAGTATCCCTAACTACCACTGACACCTCAAATATCATTGCATCTGCTGGATCATATGGCTCAAGTGATCGATCAGCCTGCACAACCGCCTGGACCTGTTGAAGAGCCTTGTGCTGTTCCAGGCCCCACACAAAGCTAGCAGCTTTCTGAGTCATTTGGTATATGGACTGGAGTAACACAACTAAGTGAGGAATGTGCTATCTCCAGAATCCAAATAGGCCACTAAACATTGTGCTTTTTTCTTGGTGGTGAGGGAGGTCAGATGCAATAACTTATCCTTCACCTTAAAAGGAATATTTTTGCATGCCCCACACCACTGGACTCCTAAGAATTTCACTGAGGTAGAAGGCCCTTGAATTTTGGTTAGATTTATTTCTCATCCTCTGATGCACATATGTATTACTAATGAGTCCAAAGTGGTTGCTACTTCCTGCTTACTTGGTCCAGCCAGCATAATTGGTCAATGTCATTAATACAGTGAACCAGTGTGATATTTTGTGCAAAAGACAGACATCAAGATCCCTTCTAACTGACTTATGACACAGGGGTGGAGAGTAAATATATCTCTGAGGTGAGCAGAGGGTAGATACAAAGGGATGGGGAGATGAGTGGGATTGGGGTGCATGATGTGAAATCCACAAAGAATCAATTAAAAAGTATATACATATATATATATATGTATATATATATGTGTGTGTGTGTGTGTCTGTGTGTCTATATGTATATATGTATGTGCACACACACATATATGTTGCATATATATATGTATGTGTATATATATATACATATATATGTATACATTAATTTCTGCAATTCTTCCAGGGATATGATACTGTTTTTGATTCACTATTTTCCTTGGCAGAGTCAACTCTAAAGGCTTCCATTTGGTTTTTCCAACCATAATAACCCTCACTCCACAGGTCAAGGAGTCAATGTGAGAATTTTGTCAACTTACAAGTTTATCTGTTCCAAATATACATTCTGGGACCAGGGAAATAACCACAGGATGAGTTCTGGGACCCACTGGACCTACTGTGAGTTGGATTCAGTTAAAACTCCATTGATCACCTGACCTCCATAAGCCCCTACTTTTTAACTGGAGGGCCACAATGTATGTTGGAGTATTCCAGAATCAGGGTCAATTCAGAACCAGTGTAAAACAGACCCCAGAAAGTCTTATTGTTACTTTTCTCCCAGTGAACAGTTACCCTTGTTAAAGGCCTGTGGGGAAGGACTGGAGAAAAGTCAACAGTAAAACTTCTAGGTATTTTATTAAGGTTCTTCCTCATAGACCATTCCTTAATTCAAGGAATGCAAACTGGCTCAAATCTGGAAATCAGCTCATGGGCCAAGATTCTCTTTTCCCACAATCTAATGGAGCCTGTCTTTCATTTGTTTGAGAAATTTTCCTCTTACATAGATCAAACTGAAATGCTGTAGGCTTCTTACCTATTTCAGGCCTGGAAACACTATGATTGATTAGCCAGTACCAATGGTCCATACGAGTCATGCTACCATAAAATTCACGTTGCCTGTGCTGACCATATTGGTCAGGCCATTGTGAACATTGTTTTGTCTGTGTTGCGCATTACCATAACTATGATCCCTTTTCCTTTGGCAATTCAGTGCTGCCACCTGTCCCCCGCTACCTCAGGGCCCAGTCTAACCTATTGCACTTAATTCATCCAACTGAGCAGCAGCGTCTCCAACCCTAAGGTCGGGCATGAGGTCACAACAAAGCTCTTCAAATGTGCTGGTCCCCCTCTCACCATTTTGCATCTTCTGGGATTAATGAAGAATATGTCTTCTGGGCCTTCACATTGTGGAGCATTAGATTGACACAGCAGACCCACTGCAGTACTACAATTTCCCTGAGTCTTCAATTCCCCTCACTGACACTAAGCCAACTTAGTTATCAGGCATCGCCAACTCCTTATCAGTAAGCCAGTTTTTGACAAATGCTTCAGCCAACCATGCAAACTTTTGACACCCTTTTTAACTATGCAAGCTCTTAAACCTACAGTCTCCATTGAGCGGGTCCATACCAATAAACACAGCCCGATCTAGTTTTATGCTCCTTCCACCATTATCACCACCCTTAAAATCCATTCCCACATATATGCTCCAGACTTCTGTTTGAATGAATTAGCAAACTCATTAAGCTCCTTAGCAGTGTAGCACACCTCCTTATGGACTACACTTTCTACCTCCCCTCTAGGAGGCTGCTTTGCCCTGATTCTGGTTATAGGTCTAGAGGCAACTATTGGTGGACCCTGAAGGACATCAGCATTGTCTTGCCCGGTATTTCCTTCAGAGAAAGTCACTGCTGGATTAGCAGACAATGAAGAATTCGTTTTCTCAGTCAAAGGTTAAAAAGACAGTATTTCAGGTGATGGAAATATTAGTATGTCTTCTGCTGGGATGGAGAAACTGCCTCCTCAGGTGAGATAAAGCCCTGAGAATCCGAGGGTTCAAAGTTCTCAGCTTCAGTAGGGTCCTCTGCTGTGGGATGGTCTGTATGTCAAATGTGTTGCTGATTAGTCAATAAATAAAACACTGATTGGCCATTGGCTAGGCAGGAAGTGTAGGTGGGACAAGGAGGAGAATAAAGCTGGGAAGTGGAAGGCTGAGTCAGAGAGACACTGCCAGCTGCCACGATGACAAACAGCATGTGAAGATGCCGGTAAGCCACGAGCCATGTGGCAAGGTATAGATTAATGGAAATGGATTAATTTAAGCTGTAAGAACAGTTAGCAAGAAGCCTGCCACGGCCATACAGTTTGTAAGCAATATAAGTCTCTGTGTTTACTTGGTCCGGTCTGAGCGGGTGTGGGACTGGCAGGTGAGAGAGATTTGTCCTGACTGTGGGCCAGGCAGGAAAACTCTAGCTACAGTCCTCTCACACATCACCATCCCAAGTTACAGGATCTCATCCTTTAACAGTTAATCCCCTTACTTTAAGCAATGACAATCACTGAGGCTTAGGAGTTGAATTTTCGCTGTAATTCAGCCAACCTTATAATGAGGGCTGCAGTTTGTTGTTTTTTTTTTTTTTTTCATAACTTGAGCCCTGTGTCTGCTGGAGAGAAGATTCTTTTCCAGGACACACTTAGAAACCTTTGGACTGTTTATGTACATCTGGAGCTGGTCCATTTTATCACTAAGTTCGTTGCTGTCCTTCACTGTATTCTGAGATGCTAGGAATTGATCATGGAGAACCTTTATCATGGAGATCATTCTTTTCCTTTGTCAATTTATCTTACTGAAGATATGAGTAACCAACAAGCATCTTAATTTTCCTTATCTTTCTACAAATTATCAAAAGTTTTATACGCATAATCACGAAATCTGTTGTTTTTCACACTTGGTGAATCAGGATAACCAAATACATTTGTCTCATTTTCTAAAACAGTTCACACCATGGGCTTTCAGTACTCCTTGACCTCCCAGGGGATGCTTCAGTTACTGGAAAGGCTTCAGTAGCTATAGGTGTTGGCAAATTGGAAAGCCTATATCAGACACTTAAAATATTCAACCTTATATTTCTGTTGCTCTAGAACCACTTCTGGTACCAAAATCTGTATTAGTTCGAGTTCTCTATAATAACAGAATTTATAGAATTACTGTATAGAATCACTCATATATATGATATTTTATAGATAGACAGATAGATAGATAGATAGATAGATAGATAGATAGATAGATAGAAAATGAGATTTATTAGAATGACTTATACCCTGTGGTCCCACTAATCCAACAATGGCTGTCTATGAATGGAAGATCCAAAAATCCAGTAGTTGTTCAGTCCACAAGACTGGATGTCTCAGGTAGTCTTTAGTATATGTCAGAATCCCAAAGAAGACTCTAATGCTAGTGAAGGAATGGACTTGCTAATGAAGTGAAGGAAAGCGGGCAGAGTGAAGCTTCCTTCCATGTCTTTATATAATCTTCCAGCAGAAGGTGTGGCCCAAATTAGAAGTGGATCTTTCCACTTCAAATGATTTAATTAAGCAAAAGTCCCTCACAGGTGTTCCCAGCCATTTATGGACTTTATTTAATTACAGATGTAGTCAAGTTGACAACCAAGAATAGCCATCACAGATGCTTTGGTCTGTTTTGGGCTCCTTACCTGGGGTGAGTACATGTGCTATATATATATATATATATATATATATATATATATGAAAAGAATCTCACATAACACATGTTCAAGACATGGTTTCTACACATATGCAAGTATGTGGGCATGTACACACATTAATGATAATAAAAAATAATTAATAATAATAAATATAATATATTTGAAATGGCACTTCCATGTTGTTAGAAGTGTTGTTCAACCAAATTATTCAAAATGTTGGCAAAATTTAAAACAAGTCTACATGCTTTAAAGCATGTATTTAACTATCTGCTCATTGGACAAAAAATTCAGCAAGGGTGCACATTATGTACATATATGATTCAATTTGATGATGTGTTAAAAAAATGAACACTGTGTCAAAACCTAATAATCACATATATAGAAATCTAACTTGAGAAAACTTTAATGTAAATATAACCAGCCAGTAGATCTAAGGCACAAGAATGTGTACTGCAGAATTATTATTAGCAATGGATAGTAAGATCAAAATATTCATTATTCAAATTGGCTAATACAATTATAGTGAGTGAAA
Organism: Peromyscus californicus insignis; assembly: GCF_007827085.1. Taxonomy (NCBI): domain Eukaryota; kingdom Metazoa; phylum Chordata; class Mammalia; order Rodentia; family Cricetidae; genus Peromyscus; species Peromyscus californicus. The sequence continues at coordinate 24,419,824 of NW_026294436.1, read as the reverse complement.
GAAGCTAATGTAGCCCAGAATTACATAACTATGCACAGAGGCCCGAGTGGTCTCAATAGAATGTTTTCACACTTGAGGCTCTGGGTTTGAGACCTAGAACCATAAAAATATACAGAGCATCAAAACAAAAGACACAAATCTATTACAGTGCTTGAAAACATGAAGAACCACTGAAGAGAATATGTATGGCTGGAGAGATGGCTCAGCCATCAAAGGCTAGGCTCAAAAACAAAAGTATGAGATTATGTGAGATGTTTTAATATAAAATTGTATGCATGGGTCTATATAAGTTACCTTTAAAATGTTCATAAAATATCAATGAATGGCATCTCTGGGTAATGAAATTTTCAATATTGTATTGTATTCTTCTGCATTCATATATGCAAATATGTGCACATATCATGAATCTTACAATAAAGATGAATGTGCTGTATTTTTGTTATATTTTTTCCACATCTCAAACATAATTAAAAGTATGAGCCCTGACTTCCAAGAACTCACACTAGAAGAGAAAGTAGTGTTTCTGAAGTGTTTGGGGAGGGTGTTTCTTTTGCAGGAGGCAACTCGGAGCCCACCCACACCTCCTTAATAGGAAACAGCTCATAGTAGATGTACTATCCTTCAAATGCTTCCCGAAGACAATGTCCTCTTGGCAGGTAACCAAATGTGTTTTCCTGAAGCCAATAAAATATGTTTAGGAAAAATAACAGCCTTTAAAATATTATTAGAAAGGGGAATTGGAGTTAATAGAGTAATATAAAATGTAATAAAAAATATAAAAAATTAAGTGGCCATAATATAAAGCCAAGGACAACCCCACTAGTAGTCAGGGCATCAGTGAAGATGTGCAGAGGATGCAAGTATCCTTGTGTCTTCTTGGGGAACCATAACAACATAGCATCCTATGAGGGTTACAGAGGGCTTCATGCCAGCAGGCAGTTCTGCATCCCAGTGGAGTTTGTTTTATGAATTCAGGCAACCTAGACAGTCCCATTGACAATTTCTCTTCATGCTCAAAGAATGACAATAATACTACCCCATTTGCCATGAAGTCCCACTCCCACTCCATTACCCACCCTTTGCATGATGTTTGATGCTCAGGAGGATGCACGTGGCAAGCTGCCTTTCAGGCTACTCTGAATCCAGCCTTCCAGAAGGCTCAGTCTATGTAGGGCATTGAAGGGGAGTAAGGAAAAGGCAACAGACAGAACATTCCCCTCCTATACCCCACCATACTCCCTGTTCTGGCTCTACCATGCTTGCAGGTGCTGTGGCCTTCCTGAATATCAGGAGTGTGCCTGCCCTGTTGCTTGGCACCACATCCTCTGTGCTTCCAGCTCCCATCAGTCTCCAATGCAATCCCCTCTTCTCGCCATTTCCTCAGAGACCACAACAAGCTTTTGTTGTTCCTGGTCTCTGGGTGTCTCCCTCTCCCTTCCTGGTTCCCTCCACCAGCCCTAGGCTCTGGAAGTCTTCCCATGTGCACTGTCTATGGGAAAAAAACATTTCCTTTTGGAAGCCTCATTAATGTAAGAACATAAAATGCAGTTTTCTGTGAGTCTCATATAAGAAAATTTATTTAATGTGCTCCATATGGGCTTAGCAAATAACACTTAACAAACCTTAATTTTAAATTGAGGCTTCATTTCTAAAGTTTACAAACAGGATAATTTGAGACTGACAAGTTCATTGCTATTATGAAACCTTGCTTCACATATTATGTTATAATATATATATATATATATATATATATTATATACAACATATAATATAATATATACAATTATATATCAGTGGCATTGTATCCTCTACTTCCTGAAATGCCTTCTGACTTCATTGCTTCTAATTTTAATTAGATAAACAGATAGTTGATGAGTAGTCCATTCCCTGGGATTATTTCTCACTTCAGATTAACAAATTTACTTTAATTTTAACTTGGCTCTTAAGTTAGTGATCCAGTTGGCTCAAATAAGTCTGTCCTCTTTAATAATTATAACCCTAGTGCAAAGGAATAAATTGTCTTTCTGCTTTTACAAGTAAATCTGATTAATGTGGATATTTCTATCCAAGAAGTCAATAGTATTTATTTTCTGCTCGTTGCCTTTATGGTTCTGTGCTGGGCAAATATCAGTACATTAGTAAAGGCTGTTCCTTACACTTGCGGATCCACCACTCTTAGCAGGGATCAGCAGTAAACATATGCTTGAAAGGAAAGTGTATCAGAAAGCAATGGGGATGGCCATAAGACAGTGGCTCAGTGGCTCATCTAAGCTGCTTGGAAGAGTCTGGAAATCCCATCCCAGATGTCAAGAGAAAGGTAATTGTGAAGACATTTGGAGAAAGAACATTGCAAGCAGGAAGAGATAAACGCAAAAGCCATATGGTGTAAGGGGGGTGAAAGGACTGAAAGCTTGAAGAAATATCCCTGTAAAGTTTAACACTTCAACCGAATTATGCCTCTCCACATACCCACTCTGAGTGGGTTCCCTTAGGTATGTGGGGTGAAATTTCTGTGTATTTTCTATCCCATGCTTCCATTTGCTGGATAACTGACATCTTTTTCTTAATTTTGTAGAATATATATTACCCAATGTTTGATCTTGGGGAATCAACTAGGACAAGTCGGTTGGACATTTCTTGGAACACAAGGAGTGAGCAGCCACCTCCTGCCTATGCTGAGGTGTGAAAAGATCTGAGGGAAAAGGGCTGCCAGCTCACCTTTGTTTCCGTTTGGGATGAATATCAATTTGGTTGTTATTGCTGCTGCTGCTGCTGCTGTGGTCCTTCACTGACTCTAGAATCCAGCTCCTTTGGCCTCCCAACACAGCTGAAGACCCACAATTCTTAGCAGCCCTCCAAGCCATTAGAGCCATAGTGGGACTGCAGAGACATCCAGCCTCCTGGACTGGGCAGCTCCAGGGCTTCTGTCTCTCCAGTGTGAATACAGTCATTATTGGACTACCTGGACCATAGCATGTAAGCCACTCTAATAAATCCTCTTTTAATATATATTCAGTCTTCTCTAGAAAACACTGACTCAATGGAGTTTAAGTACATTTCACAATGCTGTGTGACTATTGCCACTCTACATTTCTAGAATGCTTTCAATCATTTTAAATAGATTCTGTACAGCCCAACATTAATTCTCCACTACCTCCACCCCGACCTTGGAGGCTGCTACCCTACTCTACCTGAGATTGGCTGATTTCCAGTACCTCTTGTGAGTTATTTGTTTATCCTTTCGTGTCTGTCTTCTTTCATCTGGATAATTCCTTCAAAGTTCAAACAAATGTATGTATTAGAGCATCAATCATTGATGCTGGGGAGATGACTCAGTGGGGAGGAGTGTTGTTACACTGGTGTAGGAACCTGAGTTTGTATGCCTAGCATTCATGTGGAAAAGCCAGACATGGTCACATAGAACTGGACACCTAGTGCTGCCTGGGAGGTAGAGACAGGAGGATCATTAAGGCTTGCTGGTCAACCAGCCTAGCTGAAAAAAACAGAGGACTCTGGGTTCAGTGTCCCAAGGGAATACAACGGAGAAGATAGAGCAAGAAATACTATGTCCTCCTCTGGCCTATTTGACAAATTCATAGACAAGTACACCCTCCTCCCACAAACATGCAATGCACGCACATGCATAGACCACACAAACCTCAATACACACATGCACATACACGCACACACGTGTGCACATACACCACACTTGTACACACATTCACCTCCTTATATACATACAGATACCATACATAGACATGCATACACCCCTACACATATGCACACATGTGCATATACCATATATGTACAGACATGCACTACACATATACAAGCACACACATACATATACCATGTGAATGTATGTGTATATATATTTGCACTCCTACACACATGTACTGTCCATATATAGAATGTACATGCATGTGCACGTGCATGCGCACACACACACCCACAACACATGGATTTCCACCCTTTTATAAGGCTGAACAATAAACCTCTGTGTACACAGCACTTAGTGAGTGTCATTCATCTGTTGACAGACATTGAGTTGCTTTTCCCATTGACTTTTGTTAGTGATACTCCTGCAGGTAGGAGTGGGACTCTGAGTCTTTTCTTTCAACTCTCTTAGGCATTTACCTAGGAGTGAAACGGCTGGATCACACATTAGTTCTATTTTTAACGTTTTGAGAAACCGCCAAGTTGCTTCCCTCAACATCTGCACGCTCCCACATCCCCAGCAGCAACACAGAGAGTGTCAGTTCTCCACATCTTTGTCAGCAGCCCCGAGTTTCCACCTTTGGGTGCTAGCCTCCTCCGAGTAGGTGTGGAGTGCCATCTCACTGTGAATTTCATCTGTGTTCTCATAAGGACCAGTGCAGTTGGGGTCTTTCCAATGACTTGTAGGTCATTTCTAAGGCTTCTTGGAGATGATGTCTGCTTCAGTCTTTTGTCCACTTTTGAATGAATTGGGTTTGTTATTGTAGTTAGTGTGTGTGTGTGTGTGTGTGTGTGTGTGTGTGTGTGTGTGTGTGTGTGTGTGTGTGTTTTCTGGATATGAATCCCTTGCTATTGATGCGATTTCTACATTTGCTCTCATTTTAGTAGGCTATCTTTTAACTCTTTGATAGCACTCTTTGCTACATGAAAGTCTTTTGACCAAGTCCTCTGTTCTCATCATTGCTCCAGGACATCACCAAATCTAACCGCATAAAAACATCACCATGTTTGCTCTGAAGAGCTTTGCTGTTCCCACTTTTCTGTTTAGTTTGTTTATCACTTTGAGTTATTCTTCTATAGTGACTCTTTTTGTTTTCGTGGTGGGGGTTTAAAATTGAAAAAAAAAAATCCTGCTGCTGTTTCTCAGAGAGTTTGTTCTAATCTGTAATTTTTTTAAATATGTATTATCTTAATATTCTTGGGAATTTCATACAAGGTATTTTGATCATATCCATTCACTACTTCTCCTCTAAGATACACTGCCTCCTCCCCATCCCCTCAATTTCATGCCATCTTTTCTCTTTTTGAACTCACCCAGTATCATTTGTGTTGCTCAAATACTCCTGGCTCTGGGGCCGTTCATTGGAGCATGATTGATATCAGGTTGACACCATTAATAAAAATGGACTATTCCTCCTCCAGAAGCTACTAAGTTTCTTCAGCCCTTCACTTATGGCAAGAGCTTATGACACCTCCTTCCTCCCATGCTAGAATGTTGACTGGCTTGATCTTGTGCAGGTCTTGTGCAGACAACCACAGCTACTGTGAGGTTTTGTGTGTAGTGATCTTGTCATGTCCAAAAGACCACATTTCACACCAGTCATCCCAACTTCTGGCTCTTCTAACCTTTCCAACTCCTCTTCCACAATGACCTCTGAGTACTGGAATGTAGGGATGTAGATGTCTCATTTATGTCTGAGCACTCCATTGATATTTACACTCTAAACTTTGACCAGATGTGATTTTTGGCATCAAAACTGCACAAAGATCAAATCAGGAAGTGGTTGGTTATCCTCATAATGTTTATGCCACTATTGCATCCGTGGGCATATTTTGCTGCTCCGTTTATAATTGCACTTGGCAAGGTTTACAATGAATAAGACTAATGATTGTTTTTCCTCCTGGAAAGCTGCATAGCACCTTCCCATAATATTAATGTTAGTGAGCAAGGATGAAGATTCCCAGGTCAGTACCAACTTGATTGCTTCATGTTCTATGGTCAATGCATGAGGTATCTTCAGGAATAGACTCTGATCATCAAGGTCTGTTGGGCAACTAAGAACAATGTCAATAAGCTGTATTGCTTTAAGGGTCTCTGGAATACCTCTGAACAACAACCGAGGGAACTTTTTCTTTGACAAATTATGACTTCTGGGAGTAGCAGAGTCCCCTGTGTGGGATAATTCTAATTAAACTCTTTCATATATGTATGTGTGTTACATATGTCAATGTGTCTCATATATGTATTTCTTATATATGTATATATGAAGCTTATAAAATTCTTGGCTTCCATAGGATTTCTGTTACTGCTGATAATGGTGACTGCTTATGTAACAGACTAAACTGTATTTATAACAACACAGCTTTACAAGCCCCTTTGTGTGAGAGAGTGAAAATATGATAAATGACTCTTCTGACTTGAATCAACAAGAATAAAAACCACTGCAGAATTCACCTAAATTCTCAGCTTTCTTGAACACTAGATGCAAATATGGCTTTCAAACGCTGACCACTGTTTTACTTCCCAAGTGAGACAGGAATTACTCACCTGCCCCACTGCCTGACCTTTGATTCACAGCCCATCCTCTCCTCTAGACTGTTTTATTCACTGATGTATAAGCTGACAGTGACCATAAGATGGCAATTTCTAGATACCATTTTAAAAGTTTTCTGTCAGAGCTGCAATCTTAAAATGTAATTTTCAATGCGGATCCATGAAAGACTCTTATTTCTTAAGTCAACACTCAAAATCAACAATGGAGAAAAGTGTAGTGGCATGCACAGGAATTGTATGCAGCCCAGAGACTGTATGCAGTACCTGGCGCTGTCGAAGGTATTATGTTATTATGCTCTATAGAGTAGCAGGCAAACACATTATTTTATTTTATATATATACTTTTAGCAATATACAGCTAAAGATATGCCAGTGATTTTATGGGTTGTTGGAAAAAATAGCACATGTAGCTTTCCTCTACACAAGGTTTCCATACCCTTCAATTGTCAGAACATTCACTATCTGTGAAGTGTCACAAAAGGAAATATAATTGAACAAGTTATGCTTGAACTTATATTAAAGGATGCAATGAGTAGTCCCACATTTTATAATTCTTCAATATTTTAGATAGATGTAAGATTCTGAAGCAACTTATCACCTAAAATTAGATGGCACATTTTAAGCAATGCACACACTCATGCATACACACACACACACACACACACACACACACACACACACACACACACAAGATATAGTACCATCATCCTTTAGTATACTCAGAGAAATTAGCTCATGAAACCCCTTTGAATATCTAAATCTACTTGTCTGTTATGTGAACTGTGTAGTATTTAAATATAGCCTATACATAGACTTTCATATTCCCCAAATCATCTCTGAGTTACTTAAAATACCAAATGCAGTATGAATGACATGAGGATCATTGTCATTCTATGTTGTTTACAAAAAAAAATGCCTGCACCTGTTATATTTGCACAGTATATTTCAAATATTTTATCTGTGGCAAGTTAAATTCATAACTGCAGAACCCGTGATCACAGGGGACGGCACCTGTGATTATGAGCACAGTGATAGGCAAATGATTGAATATAATAAAGGAAGTAGACATTTTTACAGCAGTTATAAGAACTTCTGTTAATGGAATTCTGAAGTGAGGGAAATCTTTACTTAATTCCTCCATTCAGAAAAAAAAAATTTGCATGTAGAAAAAATGAAGCTGAAAGTATATGATTATTGTTAATAAAACAGAAATATGGTAGTGTGGATGTATCCCCTTCATAGTGCAAATAAGTAACAAAGAAGACAGCACAGTGTGCTATTTTTCCCTCTGGTTTCTGACTTAAATTCATCTAATGACTTGCCTAGATGGGAGCTTTTGAAAGCAATCCTCCTCATGTCTTATTCAGCATACATTCTGAGGACAGCTGGGGAAGCCTGTAACAAGCTACATTAATAACTGAAGATGAGCAATGATGGGCATTTCTTAAAGGTAGCGGTGGGGGGAGTTGGAGAAAATGCAGATGTCTGCATACGGCCAGGAATGAATTAGCAGTGTATGTTGTGCTCCTAGGACCACAGATGAAGACGCCACGAGAAGCTGTGTGACTTTCAGCACACAGCAACACCAGATGTAATGGAAGGCCACACACAGCAATCCAGTTACTACACCTGAAGGAAAATGGGAGGAAGGCTCTGCTTTGGGGAGTTTATGTAGTGTGACTTTTTTCTCCTGCCTCCTCGGGAGAATTTTAGTCAATGGGAAGTCTGTTTTTACTTGCAAATGTCAGGCACTCTGGAAGAGGCCAGAGCTTCACCATGAAAGAGGACAGGCATAAGAAGGGAAGATTCTTGAATGGAAAACAAATTGAATTTTTCAAGAAAATTGGAGTGTGGTACGGAAGATGACTCAAGTTCTCCACTGTAGCAGTATCCAGTAAGAAATTACAGTCCCTTGCTAAGTGATTTACAAAAGAATAATTAAGAAGTTTCAAGAAACAGACTTTGATTAAACCATGCTACTTTGTATCTATCTACCATTCTGTTGTTATGTGTGCATATTCTTACGTGAGCATGAGAGGCAACTCAGATGTTGTTCCTCAGAAGTCATCCAGGTATTTTTTTTGGGGGGGATGGGGGGGACAAGGTCTCTCACTGGGTCATGAGACTCACTGATTAAGCAACCTGACTGGTCATTGAGCCCCAGTGATCTGTCTGTCTTCACCTCTCCGGCACTAGGATTATAAGACATGCCACCACTCAAGCTTTTTTATATAAATTCTGGAGATTAAATTTGAGCACTTGTGCTTGTACAGTAAGCACCTGACTAACTGAAGCATCTCTTGGCCCCTAAACTTAGACTCTTTTTTTTTTTTTTTTAAATTTATTTTAATTTATTTTGCAATACAATTCAGTTCTACATATTGGTCACGGATTCCCTTGTTCTCCCCCCTCCCGTCCCCCTCACCTTCCCCCCAATGCCCCCCCCCCCATTCCCATCTCCTCCAGGGCAAAGCCTTCCCCACAGACTGAGGTCAACCTGGTAGACTCAGTCCAGGTAGGTCTAGTCCCCTCCTCCCAGGCCAAGCCAAACAATCCTGCATAGGCCCCAGGTTTCAAACAGCCAACTCATGCAATGAGCACAAGATCTGGTCCCATTGCCTGGATGCCTCCCAAACAGATCAAGCCAATCAACTGTCTCACCCATTCGGAGGGCCTGATCCAGTGTGGACCCCTCAGCCATTGGTTCATAGTTCATGTGTTTCCATTCATTTGGCTATTTGTCCCTGTGCTTTATCCAACCTTGGTCTCAACAATAAACCCTCCTCATTCTCGTTGATTGGAGTCCCAGAGATCCACCCAGGGCCTAGTCATGGATCTCTGCATCCAGATCCCTCAGTAGTTGGATGAGGTTTCTAGCACAACAATTAGGGTGTTTGGCCATCCCATCACCAGAGTAGGTCAGTTCGGGCTGTCTCTCGACCATTGCCGGCAGTCTGTTGTGTGGGTATCTTTGTGGATTTCTGTGGGCCTCTCTAGCACTTTGCTTCTTCCTGTTCTCATGTGGTCTTCATTTACCATGGTCTCCTATTCCTTGTTCTCCCTCTCTGTTGTTGATCCAGCTGGGATCTCCCGCTCCCCCAAGCTCTCTTTCCCTCGACCCTCGCCTTTCATTACCCCCACTCATGTCCAGGCTGTTCATGTAGATCTCATTCCATTTCTCTGTCATTGGGCGATCCCTGTGTCTTTCTTGGCGTCCTGTTTTCCGGGTAGCCTCCCTGGTGATGTGAGTAGCAGACAATTCATCCTTGTTTCATGTCTAGTATCCTGCTATGAGTGAGTACATACCATGTTTGTCTTTCTGAGTCTGGGTTACCTCACTCAGGATGATTTTTTCTAGATCCATCCATTTGTCTGCAAACCTCATGATGCCATTGTTTTTTTCTGCTGAGTAGTATTCCATTGTGTATATGTACCACATTTTGTTTATCCATTCTTCAGTTGAAGGGCATCTGGATTGTTTCCATGTTCTGGCTATTACAAACAATGCTGATATGAACATAGCTGAACAAGTGCTCTTATGGTGTGGTTGAGCATTTCTTGGGTATATGCCCAAGAGTGGTATAGCTGGATCTTGGGGGAGATTGATTCCCAATTTTCTAAGAAAGCGCCATATTGATTTCCAAAGTGGTTGTACAAGCTTGCATTCCCACCAGCAGTGGAGGAGAGTTCCCCTAGCTCCACATCCTCTCCAGCATAAGGTGTCTTCAGTTAAACTTAGACTCTTTATCAGTAGAGTACCCTGCTGCTGCATACCTACGTTGTACCTCTAAGTGTTTTGCAGGGGTTAAGGAAGGAAGACAATATTATGCCAAGGACATCTGTACTTCTATATCCAAGGAATGACAGTCTAATTTCATCATGTAATGTGCATGCTCCTACCTGAATTAATCACTAGTTACAGCCACTACAATCCAAAAGGATGTATTTGTAATGAAAAACACTGGCTAATAACCATGTTTGTGCTTATTAAGAGAAAATAACGCAGAAACCAAATACAACAATAATTCAAGAGGAAACGAGTAAGAAAATCATTATTAGTGACTAAGGAATACATAAAAGAATATGACTCTTGTGGAGAATAAAAGGGGTAGTGAGATGTTGGAATGGAGCTGAGAAGTCTATGAACAATTTTAACTTTCAGAAGGGGGTTTTCCCTCAGCCCTCAGAGGGAGTCAGCTCTTTACCTGTTGTAGCATACTCCATACAATGACTCTCTTAAAGCACAACTTACCTTAAGCAAAGATGATAAATGATGCTCCCTTATCACCCAGCATCCTACAACTTTATTTCTTTTTCATAGTTCTATCAGACATGTTGAGGTGTTATGACATTCCTGTTGAACTTTAATCACTCAAAATAATGCATAAATCACAAACTCCAGCAACAAGAGGGAAGAATTTTGCTACTTGTCACAAATGAAAGCTGATTTGGTTGTTCTGTTGATGTATTGACGCAGCCATGACTAGAAAAACATTCTTCCTAAAGAAAGCATTTGCTGTCCTGCTGAGACGCATCCAGGACATAGGCTATTCATTCCCACCTTGGCTGTCCCATATGGGGGCTGGCTAGAGCAGCTCTGAAATGCATACATATTTACAATTTTGATTGAAAATTAAGGTGAGTGGTTGCCTAAATGGTACAGCAGAGCTGTGCAAGATTTTTCAAAATAAGCCATAATGTAGTCTAAGTGTAGTTTTCTGGGAAATCATGTGAGTACTCCTCACATCATGAAAAGTACTCAAAATCCACAACATTTTTTCCCACACTGGTTTGATCAAGACATATTTGAAATGAACTGATGTAGCCCTAGGAAAGAAACAGAAAAGTCAAAGCATAGACAACAGGCAGGGGCTTAAAAGGAAGTCATTTGGTGAAGGAGAGCCCTAGAAATTTCTCACAAAAGTCAAGATGATGGAAGTGGGGGAATTTTTATTATAGGTATGCAGATATGTTCAGGCCAGATCAAAACTGAAGTAACATAGAAAAGGACATAGGCAGCATTGAAAGTCATTAGTGTGATTTACACATTATTCTGAATTCAGATAACAGGGTGTAATTAAGTAACTTTAACTAAAGACAATGATTTTCCTTGGTATGAATAAATGTACATGCATGTAGAAAAGATTAGCAGAATTACTGTGTCTCTAAAATCAAACTTACAATCACTCTCAAGAACTTTCCCTTCTGCTGTATGAATGAATGACAGTTTCACCAACTCACTCAGCTGCATAAGTCAGAACTTATAAGCAATCTTCAATAGCACATAGGAAACTATGAAATCTAATGCTCAATCTACTATATAACTCTGTCAGTATCATCTCTTCAATATGCTCTATATCTCTCCAAGTCTCTCTGTATCCACTATTGCTTCTATGGATAATACTTCTATGGTCTAAAGTCTTTGCAAAAGATGTCATTAAATTCTGGGCAATAATAATTAAGTAATATATTAAACGCATAAAATAACTTATTAACTCACTTGCTATTTTATTTTAAAATGTTTTTTAATGTGTATGAGTATTTGCCAGAATGTATATATGTGTACCATGTGCATGCTTGGTGCCCTGGAGGCCAGAAGAGGGTCTCAGATCTTCTGTAACAGTTACATGTCACTGTGAGTCACCCTGTAGATGCTAGGAAACAAAGCCAAGTCTCTGCAAGAACAGCAAGTGCTCTAAACCACTAAGTCACCTCCCCATCCCTACATGCTGTTTTCTTAATATCAGAAAGAATGACCCTAGCAATGGTCGTTTTAAGACAGCTGGTGTAGTAAAGTTAACTTTAAATTGAAGGCGTCCTAATGGACACAACACTGCCAAAGAACATATGAGAATCAATAATTCATTAGAATAGCCAAGACTCACTACTATGCTTTAAAGCCCTTGTAGTTTTCCAGTTCCCTTGATAGAGTTGCAAGTGGGAATATCATTGCAACGAAAGATAGAAAATAAGGAAGTATAAATAAAGTTCAAATACATCAACGCATCTTCCTAGTTTAAAAAGCAATCTATGAATATGTTCCATTGACAGTTCACACAGTAAATGTATCTTGAACACAGGGAAAATAATTATGTGGTCAATAGGTCTCCTTGATCAAATGGCAACTCTTAGCAACACAGGCTTCGCATTCTCTTTCTCCCATGTTTTACCCTTAGATGCCATGTTTTAGGACAGGGCTTCTTAAACATTTTCTGTTCCTAGTACCTTTTAAACTCCAGAAAATTTTACATTATATAGGTATACAAAATAGGAATATAAATCAACCATTTACTGATAATAAATCATAACAGCATCTATTTGAGCATCTATTTGAAAACAATTGACATTATATGAGCAAGGGGGGATCAAGATCATGATGGGGAAATCTACAGAGACAATTGAACCAAGCTTATAGGAACTCAACAACTCTAAACCGACAGCTGTGGAACCTGCATGGGACTGGACTAGACCCTCTGCATACAGGAGACAGTTGTGTACCTGGGTCTGTTTGAGGGGCTCCTGGCAATGTGATCAGGATCTATCCCTGGCACATGAGCTGGCTTTCTGGACCCCATTACCTATGGTTGGAGACCTGGCTCACCCTTGATGCAGTAGGGAGGGGCTTGGTCCTGCCTCAACTGAATTATACCAGAATTTGCTGTCTCTTCCATGGGAGGACTTACCCTTTTGGAGGAGGGGATGGTGGATTGGGGGGGAAGGGGGGAGTGGGAGGAGAGATGAGAGGGGGATCTATGGTTGGTATGTAAAATGAATGAAAAAAAATTAATTAAAAAAGAAAACAATTGACATCTCTTTTACACACATAATTTTACTATTTATTAATAGTGAGAGGAAATTATATACCAATGATATGGATATGATTTCATTTTTAAATAAAGAACTAAATCTTAGCTGAATCGTTGGGACTTCAGATGGTGTATCTTCAATGTTTTCCAGAGTTGGTAGATATTCTAATTTTATACTCATGAATGCTGAGAATGCTACTTTGCATAAATATGTAATACAAAATGGCGGGAGGATGTTTAGGGGCATTTCTGAAATTGTTGGACTTTCTATCCTAGTCCCTAGACAAAATTCATTTAACGATTTCATATGAAATCCAAGTCAACAATTCACACAACAACCTTGAAAAAAAATCAAACACTCTAACACAATTCAAAGATAAACTAATCCCATACTTACACACTGGAGAATGATAGTAGGAAAATATAAACACATTTGCTTGTCATAATTTGAACCAATGTTTCTATAAGAGCTGAAAACATTGTTTATGGGGTAAAAATTCTGTAATTACAATACAGAATGATCTAGAATCTGAACTGGGGTGTTTCAGGCAGGATTCATTAGCACTGAGTGATACAGCAGTACCACAGTGGAAGGTGAACATGTTATATCTGGTGAACATGGATGCTGAGCATGTTCAGAATCAAGCACAATGAAGTTGGATGAAACAATACAGATGATAATCGTGGGCAGAAACACTTTGGGTTCATTATGAGTTGGATTTTGAAGTAACTTTTGGCTTTTACACATTCAGAAAACTTCCTCATTTTACTGAATCTCCTTAGTCTATGGAGTTTTTAATCACATTCAAAGCTTGGGAAAAAATTCTAAGCATGTATATTGGTTATGAGCCTAGCACAGTAGATATTTACTGACTTGAAGAAGTGAAATAGTACAACCTGTGACTATTTGAATCCAGAAAAGAAAGTACTCGTGAACTACACTGTTTTCTTACTAAAGTGCTGATTGTGAAGTGAGATGCCAGACATGTGTAACGTCTATTTGATGCACTCATGAAACACAAGCATTGCTGTTCACTTCACTTTTTCTTCTGTAAAGAAAACAGCTCCCTTTTCCCATTTGGGATGCCAGAGCAGGTAGCAAGTCACAGGCCCTCTACACTAAAGTGAGAGACTCGGGTGAGACGGGAACAGTCTAGGATCTGCGTGTCACCCAAATCTTCATCCGCCCCCACGAGTGTTGTGCTACATCATTAAGAAATGAATACTTGGCCACATAGACCAAAAGGAAACAATCTTCCATTTTTTTCTCTCTAGAAAGGGAGTTTAAATTTACATTTTCGCAAGTCCAGATCTCCATGCAGCCCCTGGACCCTTTGCCACAGGCAAACAAGTCGATCATATCCCATCTTAAAAGTTTGCTAAAGCTATCACCATCAGTACAAGCTGTGTGTCACTCTTTGTGTTATTTGCAGGACATCCGTATAAAGAAGAAGAAAAAAATCTTTTTTGACTAGTATTTTCAGTTTTTTTATTTCTTGCTTCTTTTCTTTTTCTTTCTTTCTCTCTTTTTTTCTCTCTCCCTCCCTGCCTCCCTTTCTTCTTTAGATAGCAGTCTGCTCTGCGATCCAGGCTGATCTAAAGCATATACTAAGTCATCCTCTCACTACAGCTTTCACGCTGACTTTGAGACTGCAATTCTCCTGCCTCAGCCTCCAAAGTGCTGGGCTACAGACATATAGCATCATGCCCAGCTTAAGGTTTTCAGTTCTCAATATTCACCATAAAATCGATGTGAATAAAAACAGATATGCTAAAAAATAAATAAATAAATAACAGCAACTCAGGATTATAGAAAAATCAAGTATAGTTAGGGTCCTAAAACATGAAATAAAATCGTCATTAAAAACCAGGACATGAAGGTTCAGTGTGTCTGTCATCAGCGGCATCACAGAAGGCAGGCCAATGTTGAAGCTCTGGTTTGAAAAGCCTGAGATCAGGTCCTTGTCAGAGATGTGGCGTCTTGAGGACAAAAATGGGAACTTCAAGTAGAGCCTTGCAGAGCAGTCTACCTCTCTTTAGATGTTACCGGTCACCATCCAGACAGGACTTGGTAAAGGGCAGTCCCAGGTGTCCAGTCCTTGTTTGGGGAATCACCCCACACACACATTTTCTTCTCCCTCTCTTCATTCACCTAACTTTTATTGGGGCCCCTTTCATTCCTAAGGACACCTAATAAAATGTTTTGAAAAAGAGTACTCCGGTCAGTGCTCTAGGCCGCCCCTCCGGGCGCCTGCACATGCTCATTTTTAGGCCGTTCCAAGTTTTCTTAGAGAAAAGTTTCCTATCAGCAACAGGCTCTCCCTGGCATTTTATTGTTTTCAGATTTGGCTACAAAGAAAAGCGTATGATCCTGGCTCTCAAGTGGAGCATTTGGAAGCCAGGTTCTGAGCTCTCAAATATCATTGCTAATTGCTTTACCATATTTGAATATCTGACCCAAGTTCACATGACTGGGATTGCCAAGCAATTTTTTTTTAATTAACACTGTTTATGTCAACACAGCATTGTGATGTGAACAGTGTTATTACTTCCACTGTTTTATACTTTTAAGGTCTGGCTCTTCAACATGGTTATAAATGCCAAGGATTGCAGGAGATGTAGTTGTGCCATACTCTTATAATGTTAGGGACAAATTAAGCCTTCTGTGGATACATTCCTTGATCCAATTACTCTCTAATATTTTAGTTTTGCCTACCAGCCCCACATACTAGCTGCCACTTTTAATTATATGATTAAATCTATATTTACACTGAAAAGTCTTTGAAATAGTTTATGTATCTTTTCCTTAAACAAAGTTGTCACTTTACTGATAGATTTCAAAGTGGACCAAAGAAGCATGTAGAAGCCCCTAATCCAGACCTGCATCTCACAGAGTGTTAACACCATCACTAGAAAATCCCCAGGCAATGATGACTAATAAGGAAGGCATTTCCTGGCAACTAATGATGGGCAGAGGAGAGCTTGCTCTTGACACAAAGCCAGCAGCCCTCAACCCAGCTGGCGACTGCATAAACCGGACATGCCAGGCCTCCCTCTGAGGTTACTGTGTATTTATTTATAAACTGTTAGTATAGGAACAAGGGATGGAAAATCAAATAATGTTTAGGTGCTATTTAGTTGAAAATACCTGTGGGCATATTATGACACTTAAGCCATTATATTACCATAGTGATTACATGTCAAAGATTGTTCTTTTGTTATATAGTGCCTGTGTATATGCATACATATATTTAACATTTAGACTGCTGAATATTAAACCAAGCTTGTTTGGAGAGCATATATGAGGTATAAAAGAAATAAAAATGACAAGAGACATAATGATAATAGATTGTACTTACGGAGCATTTACATGGTGGTCAGCTCTATGATAAGCACTTTTCATGTACTAATTAATTTAATCCTCATAGGAGACTTGCAGGGTAGGTACTATGATTATATAGGAAGAAACTGGGGCAGAGAGAATGGAAAGCAACTTTCTTCCAGTCCACAGTCACAGGTAACAGCTTGGATTTAAGGCATGTAGTACATCTCTAAATACAGGATGCTGACTACATTGCTTCATTACAAACCCAACAACAGCAAAAGAAAAAAAAAACAGTTAAGTCACTGCTGCAAACCCTCCAGAAATGTGATTCAAATCTAGTTTTCCCCTTCATAATTTAGCCAGTCTTTGAAGCAACAGAGAATGGACTAACAGCACAGCCAGCATGTGACAGAAAACACTTTTAAAATTTATTGTTAGCATTCCTAGCCACTCCCCCAGCTGCATGACTGCACGTGTGCTGTCCAGTAGCCAGGCAAGATGCTTAGTCGTCCCAGGGCCTTACATCCTATGCAATTCATGAGCTGAGTGATCACATAATCTTCATGCAGCGTGATCACGTAATCTATGTGCTTGCGTGGCATAGCTATGTAAGCCCATATGCGTATGTGTCAGGGGGGGACCTATAAAAGCGGGTTCCTTCCCTCTCTTCTTGCACGGTCATTCCATAGGCCTATTCATACCCCCTCTCTATTCCCTTAATAAACTCTTATAGTGGGTTTTGTTGTACCTCGTGGCTTTTCTCACACGGTAAACAGCGCCACTTAATAAATAACATTCATAAAGCAAATTATTGGTGAGCCTGGACCGAGGGTCCATGAAAATTCTGAAACTTGCTTTTGTTCCATTATGATAATAGTGTTGAAAATTAGAGTTAAAAGTTTAGAATATGAATAAAGAGAAATGAGAAGTAATAAAACAGCAAGGAAGTTTTGCTTTCCCTAAGTATTTCCTAACTGTCTAAAAATAGAATTGACTTTAGAAAATTATATTATCTACTAACTGTCAATTTCCTCAAGTTAATGAATTTCCATTATTGAAATGAAAGTGACCCTGGAGAGTCAAGGTGGCCCCCTCATTAGTCGGTCACACCGAAGTACAAATTATTACAAACAATAATACTAAAACTCTCACGAAACCACAGTGACTCCTGAATCAGCAAAGCAATGTGAAGCCAAAGAAGAAAGTTGAAGGTTGTGTTTCTAGAGTTCAAATTCACGACTGTAAAAATGAACACAGCATGTCACTGGTGCAAAGCCAGGGAAATGGATTGATGGAACAGAATGCAGGACCCAGAATAAACATTATCATGCTCAGCTGATACTTTAATAGGGTTACCAGGATCCTTAGTGGGGAGAGAAAAGTCTCCTCAACAGTGTTGGAAGACTGCATAGATACAGACAAAAATGAAATTGGATGCCTATCTCACACTTGGCAAAATCAACTCTAAATGGATTAAATATTTTGCCCACAAAATTAAAGTAGTAAAACAACTAGAAGAAAATATAGAGGAAACCCTCCCTGGTGTTGGTCTCCACTGTGGATTTCTGATGTACACTCTGAACACAACGCCACAAGCACAGGAAAGGAAAGAAAAATTGACGGGCTGGGAGATGGCTTGGCTGGTAAAATGCTTGCTTTGCAAACTCAGACCCAAGTCTGATCTCCACAAACTGTACAAAAAGACCAGGCATGGTGATGTGCACTTGTCATCCCAGCACTAGGAAAGCAGGAACAGGCCAGTCCCTGCAGGCTCTCTGGGCAGCCAGTGTGGCCTCTTTGGTGAGTTCCAGGCCAGTGAGAGATCCTTTCTGAAATAAAACGTAGACAGTGCCTGAAGAACAATGCCCAAGGTTGCCCTCTGGCTTCCATCTGCATGCACACTACACACACTTTCTCTCTCTGTCTCTGTCTTTGTCTCTGTTTCTGTCTCTCTCTCTCTCTTTCTCTCTCTCTTTCTCTCTCCCTCCCTAAACACAAAAAAGCAAAACTAAGTGATACTTAGTACTCATCATGTTAACATATAGATTATGTAGACTCATGGGACAGTGACATACTGGCTCCGTCACTCATTAGGTCCATAGTGACTGAGTGAATAAAGGCTGAGAATCAAGGAATAAGAGCTCTCTAGCCTGGACATTAATGTCAAGGGACTGGATTTGTTTATGACTAAATGCATCACTTAACAGGGTTCCAAACCATATGTGGGTTAGATTTTGTGCCCCTCGTGCTAAAAAACAGTATCTGGTGCCACAGCCATGAAGTGCTCCAAACCACGTAAGAAGACCAGGAAGATTTATAACATAGTAAAACACTAAAAAACAGCAACACCTTCCTTAGGTGCTGGACACAGCTGCCAACTACTTTGGACCTTGAAAATGCTGAGCTGAGAATCCCTGATGGCCTGTAGGAGGTGGCAGGTGCCAAAGGGCAGCAACTGTGGACGGTCCTAGAAAGAACATGGCTCTAGGCTTTGGCTGTGCCCCAGCAGTGCTAAGTTAAGTGCCAGAGAACCTTGTTCAGGCTATCACTGGTTCCTGGTGTTTAGTGTCTGTGACAGCAATAATCTGTTGTATTTAAATATATTCAGAAGCCACAATATTTGCATGTGCAAATCTGATATCATCCTCCCAATCTCCGTTTGCAGTCTCCCACCTCTTTTCTAATTCTGACTTGAGGATTTCCAGTGGTGTGGTCTCAAGATAGCAACCGTGACTAAGATTCCCACATGCAAAGCTCAACAGCTCATGCTCCATGCTAGTAGCCTTCTACACACTGAATTATTTCAGAGCTGGACAGTTACTTTGGTATGAGAGAAAGCTCAATGAAATAATAGCCAGTGTTTGTAAGGAAAGGAAATTGGACCCTTCTACAGAACTATGGGGAATGTATTGATAACAGTGTGTGTGTGTGTGTGTGTGTGTGTGTGTGTGTGTAGTATATATGTACATATATATATAGTAGTATAAAATCCAGCAATCCTACTGTTAGATGATTATGAAATATCTGTGTTTCCACAATTACTTCAGAGTTAGCTAAGATGTTGAAATGCCTGTATGTTCATCAAGTGTTGAGTAAAAGAGGATATGTTATATCACACATATCTACACACACATACATGTACGTGTGCGTGTTGGTATAGAATTCTACCTTCACAAAGAAGGAAAATCTACCATTTGGAAGAATATGGACAAAGACAGAGAATACTATCTTAAACTGAGTAAATGAGACCTAGAAATACTATATGTTCTAATTTAAACGTGGTATCTAAAAATAGTCAAACTAATAGAAGCAGTGCTGTGGGATGGTCCTTCTGTACTTTGTGAATATGTATTTCTCTCATTGGTTGATAATAAAGCTGTTTTGGCCTATAGTAAGGTAAGATAAGGTTAGGTGGAAGAATCAAACTAAGGACTCAGAGGAAGAGAGGCAGAGTTGGGGGACATGCAATAAACTGTCCAAGAAGCAGGATGCTGGAGGACCAGTAAGCCACCAACTATGTGGCAATAAATAGATTAGTAGGAATGGGTCAATTTAAATATGAGAGTCTGCTAATAATAAGCCTGAGCCATTGGCCAAGCATTTATAATTAATGTAAGCCTCTGTGTGGTAATTTGGGAAGTGGCTTCGGGGTATTTGAGAACAGATTGGTAGGAAAGGACCCTACGTTTACAAAGCAGACTAGAATAAGAGCTGCCAGACACTGGGGAAAGAGATTGAGGTGATTTTTCTCAGTGAGTTCATTCAAGATAAACAAACTCTGCAGATCTAATGTACAACATGGAAGTTTTTGTAAGCAGTATAGTGTGTCCTTGAGATTTCCTGAGGACAGATTATAAATAAATGTTTATACACAGACACAGAGTGATTGTAGAAATATTGGATATATCAATTACCTCAAATTTAGTGATTATTTCACAGTGTATACATACATTAGACATTGATTACAATTTTACTTGTAAATGATATTGCAAGAAAGTTGATTTTAAAAATAAACAAACCAGCTAGATCTGGTGGCACAGCCTTTAATCCCAGCAGCAGGAAGCAGAGATAGGCAGGTTTCTGTGAATTCAAGGTGCTGAACAGAAAGGCTCTGGTTATAGGCTGCTCCTTGGAAACCCTATTGTAACATCACTCTTTTCTTTAAAGAAAAGAAAATTGCTGCCTATGAGTAACTTATCAAATGAACTTCAAGCCCATTATAACTTGTGTTTTTTGTACCAGTGGTCATTTCAGAAGAAACTATTATTACTATTCTATTATTCACCATTTGAAATCATTTACTATCAACTGGAAAAACTGTCATCAAATCTGATGTGGATTACTTCTCTATTGCAAAAAAAAAATTAATTTATCAAGAATTAGCTAGCATTTAGTGATTATTTCACAATGTATGAATATTTAAAGACATTGTCATTATATATGTTGATGATATCTTAAGAAGGATTTTTTACAGGAAAATAAAGAGAAAGGGGAGACACAGAGAGAGAAAGAGACAGAGAGACACACCCAGAGAGAGGCCAAACCTTTACATTAGAAATAAATTAATTGACTTTTGCTATGGGCTCCTTCCTCCAATTATATGTAAAAGTCTACTGCCTAGCACACCAGAACATAACTGTGCTTGGAAACAAGGCCTGTAAAGTGGTAACTAAGGTGACATGAAGTCATATGGGTAGACTCTAATCTACTAATGATAAGAATCCTTGTGGAAAAAAAAAAGGAGATTTAGCACAGAGGCATGCCGAGGAAAAAGCACATGGACACATAGGGACAAGTCAAAGTTCAAGTCCAGAAACCAGCAATGCCAATATCGTGATCTCAACCAGAACTGTAAGGAAATAAATGCCTACTGTGCTCCCAGACCAGGGGACCAACCTAGTTACAGCTGCCCCGAACACAGACATAACTATTGGATCCAAATGACAAATTAGCCCTTTGTGTGCTTTGGCTCAGTGGCCTTAATGATTTAGTTAAATGATTTTTTTTTCCTCTCTTGGTCTAACTTACCTCTTCTGTAAAATTTGACTAGGTTTGGTCTCTGACCTGCCTAGGCCAAAACAACTTCATTTTTGTTCATTTTCTATGTGACATTCTTATGTAAGATTCCACTTGAAAAAGGTAACTTCGGTTGCTGAAGATGATTTTTTTTAAAAAACCATTGAATTAGGAATCCTTAAAAATGCAGCCAAATTCTACGACTCTCCCTGCCAACCATCTGCTCTGGTTCCCTTGTCAGATTATATCTGTCCATCATCTGCTATGCAGCATGCACCGAAGACTTTGTGTAGAGTGTAGAACACTAGTTTAAAGTTACCCAGCCTACTTGAGCCTTATATCCACTTACCACTTCATTTTAAGTCTGTTAATAGGTATTTTGCATGGGTAAATAAAAGGATGTTGGATTCCACAGAAGTCCTTCTTATCCTCATGACTAATTCCAGACAAGTCTGTAGGTGACTCTCTTAGGCATGCTTTTCCCACTCAAAATATGAAATAGATAAGGCAAGCTGTACAGAATGCTGCATGCTTGTGAATATGTGTTTAGGTTTTTTGCATTCTGGATTTAGTGGCATCTAAACAAAATTCACGGTCAGCCCCACCCCCAATAATCTCTCTGAAGCCACAGGCTGTGAAAAAAACTCAAATAATATTACTGGATCTTCTCAATCAGAAAGTTTACATATTTTTTATTGTTAACTGCTTTTAATGCATTTACCAAGTGGTTCTAATGGAATAGGTTGTGGAGATCAGCTCTGACTACTGCGTACAAGGCCAGTAGGGAGACAGGGTGGATTAGCTCTGCAGACAAGATAAATGAATGAAGAGGAAAGTACCTGTGGGTCCTGGGAGCAGTGGGGTATGGAGAAAATACCAATGGGGGAGGAAAATTAAACTGATTTTTGGATAACTGATGTTTTGACATTGCAATACAACATGCTCATCTATGAAGTCCACACTCAAGAATCGTTTGATCTACTTATCAAAATAAAAATAAATTAGGTCAAAGAGATGGCTCAGCAAGTAGATGCTTTCCACAAGGCCTGGTTTCTGTCCCTGAGACCCACATGGTGGAAGGAGGGAGCTGGCTCCTGCACACTGTCTTCTGACCTCAATACACGTCCTATGACAGTTGCTATGCAGAAGCAGGAAGCTTTTTAACCATCCTCCATTCAGGTTCTTTCATTTCAAATAAGTTTGCATTTTCACCAGGTGAGAGCTGTGATGGATAGGGTCTCTCAGAGTTCTTGAGCTATGTCCCAGAACAGATCAGGATTTTTCTCTTTAACCTTTACAGTACACACCTTGGTTGCAAGTTTTAGCTCACTGTGCTCTTCTCCTTGGTAAAACTCTCATTTTAATATTGTTCTGCTCCACGTTTTACAATTTCTCACCTGGATGAAAACAAACAGAAGCCTGGCCACAGCCTGGATACTCCCCTGCCTTGAAATTTCCTCTGCTGAAGAAATTGGTCCACCACTCAAGTTCTCAGGACAAGGGCAGAGTGTGTCCAGATCTCTGTCAAGACATCCGGTAAATGGCCCACAATCCGGTTCCTGATAGAGTCCTTATTGCCCTATGAACCCTCATGAACTGAGCCTGCACTGCCCACATTTCTCTCAGCATTCCTGTCTTCACAACTCCCAGCAGAGTGGCCCATCAAGATCTGCTCTCAGCATTCAAGAGCTTTCTTTTCAAGCTCAGAGTGTCAAGCTTTCAAATTGCTTCCACAAACTGGTTTGAAAGGTTTTCGCTAACATGTTCAGGTCACGTTTACCACAGCGTGTTCCAACTCCTGTCCCCACTCCTGGTGGCAATTATCCATCCTTACTTGCTTTCCCTGCTGTGTTGATAAAATGCCTCAAGGAAAGAAACTTAAAGGAGAAAGGAAATGGCACTACCCACTTTGAAGATGCCACTCCTGATCAAGATAATCTCTCCCAGGCATCCCCAAAGGTTTGCCTACTAGGTGATTCCAGATCCTATCAAGTTGATAATCATATTAACCACCACCTATGCCAATATATTAAACTTTCCCTAGAACAATTAATATGTAGGTTCAAGTGGAAGTTTATGGACAAAAGCTACCCTATAAAATCTTCCTTAGGATATACCCTACCCACTAAAAAATAGAAAGATGGTTCTGAACAATTTAATGAAGCAGTTTGGTTCCTGACTCAAGCTCTCAAGAACTGATAAGACATGGAGATTTATAGTAGTCATTCAAGAGATGTTTTTATTAATTCACAGGCACAAGTATTTCTTTTAAAATTTTCCCTGATCTTTCAAAATGCTAGAGAACTGGCAATCTGAATAAGAATCAAAAATTCTTTCAGAAGGAGACAGCAGTTAGTGATTTTGTTTGTGTCAAAAAGAAACTGTCCCCTTCCCAACAAACACTCATACAGACCATTGCACATGGCATCCTGAGTCCCAGGACACTTCCTGTGTAGTACTATAAACCTTCCTCTGGTAACTGGGTCAGCATAGTGACTAATGTTTATACCCATCATTCATTATATGAGATACAAAGTATGTGAGTGAAAGCAAGGTGTGAAGATTCTTGCCTCCTCTTCACTAAAAATTCAGTCTGATCACTATCAGTAGCAAACACTTCCATTTTCTCTCTTGGTTGCATTCTTGTAGACTTTTCTCCTCTATAAACAAATTCTTCTACTATTTGGGCTAGTTGGTTCTGTAGAGTTCTGTAGTTTAGGATAAGCTTTGGGGATTATCCTAAGAGTTGCACCATTTATTCCATCAAACATCCTTTACAAACAACTTCTGTGATTGTGAGTAAGGGGAAGAGGTTCTTGCTGCTACCACCATGTCCATGATCGGGTCTCCAACCCAGTTTCTGGCTTAATAGAAAATGATGTCTTTGGAGAGAGAGATTTTTAGCACAGGGCGCATCAAAAAACAATAGTTCTCAACAAGTAGTCACAGTAACAGGGAATTCTAATATTGCTTTCCCACAGTGCAAGAGTAATCGTTAGGAGAGATGTCTTTTTTGTAATCCATTTTAAACTCCAGGTCAGGGTTCTGATAGTTAGCAGACTACATTCTGTTTCACCTAAAACACAATGGCATCTGTACTCATGTAAACAATTACTTATGCTCCAGTCCTCCTAATAATAGGCCACGATGTGATTCTCCTGTCAGACTCTGAGAGAGCCATGACTGCCTCACACTAGAAGCAGTGGAAGTATGAATAGGCTGCAAATTGTTATTTTCTAGTCATTTCCAGTCTTTCTCTTGGGCCAGACTCTAAGGCTCTGTGTGTTCAGTTTAATTTGGTGTTTAGCTTAATGTTCTTCCTGATGTTCTTGCCTGATGCATGTGGATACAAAGAAGAGTGGGGTCATATTACTTCTCAGTCAGACCATGTATAGAAGTAACAGAGATCACCAGTGCTGAGAATACATCTGTAACTCTGCGATTTATGATAACATTTTAATTACTTAATTCCCTCTTCAAAACAGTGAGCTCAACTTCTAAACCCACACAGTGAGCACATCAGCAGTTCAATCAGAATGTGGGTCAGTGATTCCTTTGTATTTATATCCTCCATGGTTTTGAAATTTATTTTTATGTATGTATACATGTGTATATGTCATGTGTATATGTCATGGGTGTATGTGTGCGTGTGTGTGTGTGTGTGTGTGTGTGTGTGTGTGTGTGTGTGTGTGTGTGTGTGTGTGTGAGAGAGAGAGAGAGAGAGAGAGAGAGAGAGAGAGAGAGAGAGAGAGAGAGAGAGAGACAGCAAGGAAGCCAGAAGAGAGCCTCAGATCCTCAGATTTTCTGGAACTGGAATTTCAGGTGGTTGTGAGCCACCTGATGTGGGTGCTGGAAACTGAAATCAGGTCTTCTGGAAGAGCAGCAAGTACGCTTAACTCCCCTGCACTCCATATTTTAATCTCTAATTCAGACTCCTCTAGTTTTTAACTATTTGTAATTATTACAAATAAATTAAAACTATATAGAAGAAGGTATTTTGAGATGAGTTATTATAGTAGAACATAAATTATAGGGCTCTATGTAGACTTCATTTAACTTGTATCCAACCACTCATAAACCCATTTAGTGTCAAACATTTTCAATACAATTTCCTATGTCATAATTTTTTATATATTAGGAAAGTCATCAGTAGCTCAGAATTTTGAGCATTAAATTGAGCATATGTTATCTCAGTAAATAAAATCTTGAAACATTTTTTGATATTTAATTGTAAAGACAGTTGATAGTACAATATTTGCAGCCAAATAGTCAACACACTTATTTAACCATTCCCTGAATGTTTTTCAATGATTTTGGCTCTGCCTTGGGAGCTTGAAGAAAGTTGTATTTTGAACTACACACAGTAACACATGCCTGAAACACCAGTACTTTGGAGAGAGAGGCAGAGAGAACATGTGTTCGAGTCCAGCCTCAGCTCTATAGTGAATTCAAGGCCATGCTGAGCTATACATTCAATATCAAAAAAGAAAACAGTATTTAAATAGCATGTATCTATGAAGCAGATGTGTGGCAACTTATACTTAGTATGAATTTTGTGGTTTAAAGTTAAGATCTTAGAAGTAGTGAAATATGTTTCATTAATGTGTTCATTAATCTGTGCTTGTCTTTAGACTACTGTCAGCATTCTAAATCAGCTTGATTTTATTATAGTTACAAACCAAGAGGAATTCACGTAATAGGTTTGGAGCCAGAGAATATTGTTCTAAAGTTAACCTTTCAAAAATAGCATATAGATTCTGAGCTCCAAAGTCCTTTTGTCCATTTATTTATTTATGAACCTAGCAAATATTTAATATTTTCATGTGTGTACATTGTGCTCTGTGGTCTGGTGGTCTGCACAAAAAAAAAAATGCATAAATATCCCTATAATGGCGTCATAATTTGGTAGGTTAGAAACACTCTTTCTCAACCAGAGAAGACATTTGAAAACCTCTGTGGTCAGTCAGGCTTTATATGGATTTGGATGAGCTCCTTAGAGAGGGTCTGAGAAAAGCATGAAGACAGGCTTTGAGGTCATGCCTGAAGTGGTACCTCCAATCCACATAAGAATACATGGAGACAAGAAAATTCTAGTGCTGTGGGATGTTCTGTATGCTGTGAATGTGTTACTCTGATTGGTTGATGAATAAAATGCTGATTGGCCAGTAGCCAGGCAGGAAGGACAGGTGGGATAAACAGACAAGGAGAATTCTGGGAAGTGGAAGGCTGAGTCAGTAGACACCAGCCTGCCGTCCAAGGAGCAGCATGTAATGGCACACAGGTAAAACCGCGGAACACGTGGCAACATACAGATTAACAGAAATGGGCTGAGTTTAAGTGTAAGAGCTAGTCAGTGGCAGGCCTGAGTTAATGGCCGAACAGTTTTAGTTAATACAAGCTTCTGAGTGGTTATTTTATAAACAGCTGCAGGATCTGTGGAGCTGGGCAGGACCAGAGAAAACTTCAGCTACAAATTACACCCAACGGCTCAAGTTTCCACCTAAAAAAGCCTGAGAATACTTAATGATCAATTCTAAATTCTAAAGCCAAAAACAGGTTCCTGCTTCATGTCTCATGCAGGTGGTGAGATGCTGCAACATGAGGGCTTGAACTACAGTATGGCGGGCTAGTAGTATGTGGGCTTGACCTACAGCATGGCTGTCAATTCCCACCACAGTACACAGAGGCATCTCCAAGCTATACTGTGTGGTGCCTGGTGGATTTAGCCTTTGCTAATACAGGGGAAAAAAACAAAAGATTTCTGGGCTACATGCTGCTGGATGAAAGCATAGACCCACTGCTTCCCAGAGTTGGCAGTGAGCATGGTTCCCAGAGCTGGTGGTAAACATACCACCACCATATTGGGAAGCTGAGGTGGGCGGAGCCATCAGCCAAAGCTGCTATGTTAGCCCTAGTAATGCTGCAGTTTAAAGCAATAGATTCACAATAAAACAGATTCAGATGACATAAACCTCTAAATCGTTTACAATGTATGTAAAAATATACATAGGCTTTGGAAGAAAGAGAAAAAGAATATATGCAGTTATATAAAGAAATAGAAAGTTTTAAAAAATAAAGTCTTTAAGAGAAAGTAAAAGTAATATAAAAAAAATAAGCCAAGTAAACATGGATATTACACAGAGAATATGGATTGTGTTGTCTTTGGGATTTTTAACTGCAAAAAAGACATTTGATTGTAAAGGCTGCTCAGTTAAACTAATATGTATATTTTTAAAGGCAACTTGACTTCAAAATTTGGATCTAAGGATAGGTTGCTTTGGAAAGGAGGCTCTGCTTTTGTTTCCACAGTAAGCAAGAGGCTATGGATTTGTTCCAGATTAAGATACATCAGGTTTGACCAGTCAAGACCCTTTGAAAGGTCTCTGATGATACCATGGCCCAGATGATCCAACATCCAAAATGATTTCAAGGCAACTGGCTCAGACAATGCAGCCTCACAGACTATTTCAGTCAGGACGACCATAATTCTTAATTTTCTCAGGATCCCCATAAGAATACAGAGCTCTTCATCAGCAGGAAGTAGTCTAGAAAACTACACCCACATTCCCAAAAAATGGGTTATGGATATTTGTCTTTGTTTAGGTTGTTGGTTACAAATTGTTATTGGTCATAGTTAATCTCTACTACACCCACATTCCCAAAAAATGGACAATGGATGTCTGTCTTTGTTTAGGTTGTTGGTTATAAATTGGTCATAGTTAATCTCTTTCTAAAAGAAAAAAGGGGGATATGGTATAGAAATGTAGAGTATAGATATGATAAGATGAAAAGGTAGATTAATAAATCTGCTTTTAAAGAGCAACAACTTATCTAAAAGTGTTTTACAACGCTATGGATTTTAGTTTATTCATGCATAAAGTTAATTTTGTTATTATATATATATACACCCTTGTTTAAGATATTATATTTATGCAACTCATTTAAAATTGTAATGTATATTTAAGAAATAATTAATAATTAGTCATCTATGATAAGCTTATAGTCATGTTAGTTAAGTTTTCTAGGTATACTTAGATATATTTTAATTAAGTAGGTAATCTTCAAATACTTCAAAGACCTACAGAATATGGCATTTAAAAATGTTTTAAAAACTTAGACTTTGCTGGACAATGAGAAACATCTGCTCCTGGCAGCACCAATTACTTCAAGGAGGATGATGGGCATTGAAAAAACTCATTATAGAGTTTACTTTCTTTGTGGCAAAAGTTAGCCACTGGGCAAAAAAGTGCCCTTGTGTCGACTGATGACAGTATGTTGTATAAACTTGACATGCAGGACCCATAGGAAGGTAACCACTGAACTTTGCAAGGCGAGAGGGTCCTTTAGTTTCTTGCTTCACAGAAGAAACTGCCAGACATTCTACAGGACACAGAGAGAAGCAACTGAGAGACTCTAGACCTATAGGCTGAAGATGGATGCACCAATATTGCAGAAGAACTTTAGGTGACTGTCCAGGCAGTCAGCTGTCTCTGTCATTCTAGATTTTTGGAAGTTGCTTACAATGTTCTTCCTGTTTACTTAGGTATTATTATATCCTTCTGATGTCTTTGGTGTAGTTGAAGACTAGATAGTTATAATTTTCCTTGGTTACGATAAAAGATAAATTGGATATAAAACTTTAGACTCACAAATAAAGGATAGATAGAATATTTTCTTTAATTTTGCCAAATACAAATAGATTAGATGTTATAACTGTAATTCTTGCTTGATTACTGTTTTGTTATATGTAATTTTACTATGTTAAAGTTAAACCCTTCCTTTTTGATTAGACAGAAAAGGGGAGGTGCTGTGGGATGTTCTGTATACTGTGAATGTGTTGCTCTGATTGGTTGATGAATAAAATGCTGATTGGCCAGTAGCCAGGCAGGAAGTATAGGTGGGATAAACAGACAAGGAGAATTCTGGGAAGTGGAAGGCTGAGTCAGTAGACGCCAGCCTGCCATCCAGGGAGCAGCATGTAATGGCACACAGGTAAAACCGCGGAACACGTGGCAACATACAGATTAACAGAAATGGGCTGAGTTTAAATGTAAGAGCTAATCAGTGGTAGGCTTGAGTTAATGGCTGAGCAGTTTTAATTAATATAAGCCTCTGAGTAATTATTTTATAAGCGGCTGCAGGATCTGTGGGGCTGGGCAGGACCAGAGAAAAGTTCAGCTATAGTCTAGACAATCACCAACAAACTGAGAGAGGAAAGCCTCCATGGTGAAAAGGAAAGTAAGTAAGTGATTCAGCCAGTTCACAAGGCAAGGTGCTGGGAACACATGAAGGAAGTTAGAACAGGGTTACCGGGTGTAACATGCCAATCTAAGGTATGTGGCTGCAATGACTTGCAGTCAGTCGGACACAAACTCCATCCTTGCCTTTCCAGAAACGTAGCCTTAAACACCAAAGGTGCCTGTAAGTGCTTCACAAATGACGTTGGTTTTGCTCTGGACTGTAATCCCCTGCCCTGCTCTTCTTTCCCATTTCCTTCCAGCAAGAGACCGCTTTGTTTACCTTCTCCACAGCTAGATTTCCAACATTGCCACAGTTTACACAGAACACCCCATTTCTCTCCTTCTTGCCACTTCAGTGGTTAACATGTTTGTTGTTTGTTTGTTTGATCACCCTTGTGGTGGTTTGACTGAGAATGTCCCCCAGAGGCTCTGGATTTGCACACTTGCTCCCCATGAGTGGTCCTGGTTGAGGAGGTTTCAGAAGGTATGGTGTCGCTGAAGGAAGTGCAACACTGAGGGCTGACTTTGAGAGTTCAAAGATTCTAGACATTTGCTCTCCTTGCTTCCTGTTAGTAGTTCCAGATGTAAGCCCTTAGGTCTCACCTTCTAGTTCTAGTAGCCACGCCTGACTATTGTCACCCTTGCCCACCATGATACTGCTAGACTCCCATCCCTCTAGACTCATAACCCTGAAATAAACCATTCTTTCTACAAGTGGCTTTTATCACATAAATGGAAAAATAACAACCCTCCATAGTTAACCCTGGTCCTTCCTCACCAGATATTGCCTCCTTAATAGTCTTTATTATAATTTTATATTATAACCATCTGAAATATGATCCAGTATATTACAGTTACTAAAATATTTGTAACATTTTTCAAGGATTACAAACTTTTAAAATACAGAAAGGAAGGAGGTTTACACCACCATCCTGCTGAATTTTAATGCAATTTCACCCACCATGATCAACTGAGCACCTGAATGTATGAAAACTATGCAAATGTGGCTGGGTTTAGATGATCACGACACTGAGGGTCAACCTGAAACAGTGTGAAGGACTCACTAAGCATTGAGGGACAAGCCTCCAGCTTGGTTTAGACAAATGTAAGTCTGTGCCATAGAAACCTTAGAGTTTGGAGAGTGATTTCAAACCATGAGGTAGTTCCTCCTTCCAGGAACAGAAAAGGTTATCAATTAAAAAAAATTAAACAAAACAATCAAGTTCAAGTAAAGATCGAAACAACTAGTATCCAACTTCAACTGCCTCGGAGCTCAAGAGCCCTGAGTGAGTAGTGACCTACCTGTACATTCCGTGAACTCCCTTTACCATGCTATTCTTCACTGCCTGAGCCAGGAAACTGGGAAAGCATTTAACTTACAAGGGATTGATCCAGAAGTGTGGCAGTGGACCTGCTCTCCAAAAACACCAGGTGAAATAGCAGACTTCTAGACACGCACAGCTGGATGTGTTTCACTTCTGGATCGTCCAAGTTTACTGCATGTCAGTCCAACAGCGGAGGGTGGACTGGAGATAATCCAGTAGAAAGAACAGCCGAGCTGTGCTGGCTGCTGGCTGTGGAGCGCGCTTCCTTGGCCTCCTAATCCACTCCTTCTCAGATGTTTGTGGTTTTTTTGTCTTTTCAGCTGTGGTAGTGGTTAATATTGCTGATGGGAAAATAATGTGTCCAACATGGGCAGACCTTTCAAAGTTGAAGGTTTCCCGAGGGCTAATCTGCAGGTGCCCAAATATTAGCTATTTGAATATCTGTGTCACCACTGCATAGACTAGGATTTGCACTTATCAGTGATACTTGTGAGGTTTTTCTTCTATTGCCTTTAATCCTTTTCTACCTACTCAGAGAGGCTAAATTTAGAAGCATTCTACTGTCTACTCATTTAAATAACCCCTGCTACCAGTTGACCCATAAGATAAAGACTCATAAAAGTATGCTTCTTTCAATCAAGCTAACTTAAATATATGTCAGAAATACTAGTATATTAAATGTCCTCAATAAGATGACATCAAGACTGTAATTGAAAGAAATCTGTTCTGTCTGCAACTGGCCGAGACTGGGGTTATAAAAAAGAACCTACCTGCTTTCAAGTCCTCTCTTACAATAGCAATCCATTTCACTAAATATTTTATTTCCTCTTATAATTTAACCATCTACTGATTTTTGTCCTAGTTAGTTTTTGCAACAGACTGGCTCACCCTCCCTAACGCCCCTAAGACTTCCCAATGTTGCATTTTTCTGATCTCTCCACCCAGGCTTCCAGCACTCCATGGAAGCTTGGTTTTAATTTGGAAGCTGAAGCCCAAGTGGCTTGTCTGCTGTTGTGAAATGAATGGTCTAAAAACCAAGCAGGAGTAGTTTAGTTACATAGTCACCTTGCTGCCTGCTGGGAGCCACCAATAAAGCCTTTCAGGGTTGTTTCTTTTATTGGCATTGGGTTAAAATGATCTGAAATCTAACAAGTCTCCATCTCCAGAGATGTAGAGTTCATGCCCATGTTGGAAGCTTTCTGTGTATGTATTCTCATTGCATACACACGTATATAATAAACGTTATATAGGTTATATATATAATAAACTTTGTGTGTGTATATGAAGTTAGGGAATTGTATCTAATTGATATATAAGGAAATAAAAAACAAACACACATATAAAATTTGCTGACTTTAGCAATAACACAAAAGTCTAAAAATATAGGTTACTTATGAGTACGAGACTTGAGTCAATGGCTGTTCCTCATGCCTCAGCTTTGGTTCTGCTCTTCGTTGGCCCATTTGTCTTCTTCCTGGTCTTTTTTTTCTTTCTTCCTTCCTTCCTTTCTTCCTTCTTTCCTTCCTTCCTTCCTTCCTTCCTTCCTTCCTTTCTTTCTTTCTTTCCTTCTTTTTTTGTAACTCAACTGCCCATCTCAAATGCTAATCTCATCTTTTTAAATTATTTTGTTAATTCACTGAGAATTTCATACAATACATTTTGATCACAACTCCCCACTCTTAATTTCCCTAAAATATAACTCCACCTCTAGAAACCTACTTATCAGCTTCTTTACCCATATAAGGGTGATTGGCATCTTCCAATTTCTGTCCTGCAACTCAACCACTTTTATTATGATATGATATAATCTTTCATTCTATCTCAGAGATGTTGAGTTCTTGCTGAAGACTTGGTTCCATCAACTATTTCCTCTTAATTGAGATTCATGACATTGAGGGTAACAATATACTATTCCTGATGCCCCACAGTGGTCTGTTTCCTGTTGCCAATAGTAAATATCACAGGTTGAGCAAATTACGAAGAAGGAGGGTTATTTTGTTTCATAGTCTCTAGGTCCAAGGCTAGGAGATAAGATCTAGTGAAGATTTCTTTCTGTCAAAGACCCAAGACAGTGCTGTGCATCACAGAGGATGAGGGAGCCCTATGAATATTTCTGTTCTTATACTGACCCGTGTTAAATCATGATTGACTATTTATATTCATAAGAGCTATAAAATCCTTAAGGAGGACTCTGCTTTTCAGCCTCTCTAGCTTTATATTCTTATTGTTTCTAACACCCACAGAAGTATATTCAATGACTCCAACAGTTTTTAAACATCCTGACAATGCATTGGATGATATACCTTTAATATAAAGGGATATGTTTAGAAGTTCTATAGGGTAAGAAATATAGAACAATGAAGTGAACATTTGATTCCTGTCTGTTCCTCAGCTGAACCCCAGATCATTTACAGGTTTTTATTGTTATGGTTCTCACAAAATTCAATCTCATCTGTATTTGGATACTTCATTATCATTCTGCTTACATCTTTTTTGGGAAAGAATAAAAGCCAGGCAGTCTGATTTTATGTATTACACACTCCATATAGTTATACATTTGACTTTGTTACCATTGTAGTGCTGGCCACTGCATACGATAAGCAAGCACCATTCCGGGGAACTGCATCTCCTGTGGCCCCCCACCATTGATTTTGATTGTATTTGACACAAGGTCTCATTATGTAGTTCAGGCTGTCCTTGAACTTACCCTCCTGAGTCTCCTACCCCACTATGTGTATGTTTTTGATTAGCTTTTGTGTTTTCTCTTCCATAATAAAATGCCTTTGGTAGATTTATAGTGAACTAGGGAGAATAGCAAATGCGTTGGAATAATTATTTGGAATTTGACTAGCCAAGTTGCTTACATTTTGTCCTTTTAAATACATATTATTTTTGTTATGAACATTCATTAAAATGATTTGGTGACTAAGAAGAAAATGAATATGAAATAAATACATTAGGATGAACTAGATGATTATTTATAAATTAAATTATCTAATGAAAATAATTTTGTTGACCCCTTCATTTTCCTAAATCTGACTCAGAGTAATTTTCAGAATTCTCGAATTACAGTAAGGTCATACACACCGGATGAAGAATTTTTTTCTGAAAATTAGAAATTCATTCCAGGGAAAAGTAAATGAAAAATGACAGTGAGAATCCTTAGTTCCTCCCCAAGGGAATTCATATTTCATGAGCTCAATGCTTTAAGCTAACCTTAAGAATGAAAGACAAAGAAGGAGAACTTTAAGGGTTAATGAGCCAAAGAGGAAGTGTGGGGTGGGGCTGTCATTCTTAGTGCCCTAAAGTGATATGAGTAGTTTATTGTGGCCCATGAGTAATGATGGACTCATTGGACTATTCCATTCTGACAAAGGATAATCAAATTTTGTAAAGGCCCTACACTAAGTCCCACACATCTTTTGAATCCGCCAGTGTGGACTCGATACATTGCAAACAACTTTAAGTTATAGGAATACTTAATTTTTTCCTGCCCATTGCGACGACGCTGGCGAGAGAAAAGGTGATGTTTTTCTGCTTCAAAAGTTTTTCCTCAGAATTTAGAGCTCCATTTTCATCCTCTTACTGAGAGAAAGAAAAAAAAAATCAAAGACTGGAGACGGAGGAGCCACAAGAATTCTTAAGGTTTCTTTGAACTGTTTTATCAGTTCAGCGGTAAATTGGAGGAACCCCCCACTGTGATCTACCCATAACCTCAGCATTGACTCATCTCGGGATCCTCTCAGCTCTCCTAACTTGCGGTGTCAGAGAACCCGGATCAAGGACATTTAAAAGTTTCTCCATCAAACGGGAAGAGGGTAACCACCTTGGAGACTCAGGCTTTGATTTCAACAGTGAAGAAATTATTTTTGGCTTCACTTTCAAGGAAAACCAAAAAAGCTAAAAGTGACAGAGAGGGTGCTAGGATATAAACATGTAAAAACATTTTCGAAGTT
Source organism: Peromyscus californicus insignis (assembly GCF_007827085.1). Classification (NCBI taxonomy): domain Eukaryota; kingdom Metazoa; phylum Chordata; class Mammalia; order Rodentia; family Cricetidae; genus Peromyscus; species Peromyscus californicus. Next base: position 24,384,885 of record NW_026294436.1, on the reverse strand, counting down.
ACAAAACTGCGTCTTGGCAGGGCCATCTTCCCCTTTACAACAATGGGAGACATTTTGTAGGATTCCAAGTGCGCTCTGAAACAATATATCCCTACTATTAATGTGCCATCCTGGAATGTCAGCAGTGATGCGTCCCACATTGTTTCTTCTTGCTGACCCATGCTTCCATGCCTGCAAAGCAGTCTAACATGGACAGCGAAGCAGGCATCGGGGGGGACGAGATTTTCAGATACTCTGTCCAAGATGGAAAACAGTCTCCCAAGACAAGAGTGAAAAACAGCAGCAGCCAGGCGCTTCTCTCCAGCAGCTCGCTCCAACGGCAGAAGGGAGGCGATCCTGGGAGCGGCAGTAGCCAATGGGGCGCAAAGGGCTTGAGAGACTGAGGCAAATGCCAGGAAAAATAGACGCTCAGGATGCTGCTTTGTGCTTTATAGAGTCATAAAAGCTTTACACTGGAAAGTTCAAAGCCCTTAACAGACATTTCATTAATCCTCCCTTGATCCCCTGAGGTAGACAGGTGGCAAGTATAATTATTGTCATTTTTATGAATGGGAAAAAAAATGAGACATGGAAGATTAAGCAACACATTCAAAGATTCATTTAGTCACATGTGCAGAAGATGCTGCTCGGCCCCCTCCCTGTGGCTTCCTTAGATGCCTTGTGACCTTTCCCTCTTGCTGGTCTCCTATCATGCATTTCTTCAAAGCAACAGCCTTCAAAGATCTTGTTTATGTCTTAGGATGTGATGTTTCTGAGACATAAATAAAAGCAGACAGGAGCTGAGAAAAAAACCAAAACAAAACAAGGTCCTGGCTTAGGGTCCACACCACCAAATCATTCACTCAATGCTACCTATATAAACTTCTATCAAATTCCTTCTATTTTTCAGAAAATGCTCCGTTGGCTTTCTTAGTGACATACTTCTTCTAAAGGTCTTCCTGAGTTCACACGGCTCAGGAACATTTGGATTCCATAATCTATAGGTTGAGGGCGACTCCCCACAATACTGCTAAACATCTTCAAAAAGATGAGTCACATGACTCTGTGCAATGCCAGCAAAGGTCTGACCTCTTCTTCCTCTGACAGCTGGCAGGCAACCACCAAGCAGGGATGCTGGAACTGCTTGCTGGCGCTGCACCTCTCTGTCCTGAAAAGACATCTCCACTTGGCATTTCTTCCAGTTGAAACATTAAAAAAAATATAAAAATAAAAAGCCAAATGGTAATAACAAGCAAATGGGAAAAAAAGGCTGAAAAATTACTAGAGAAGGGGAAAGTTTTCAACTTCTAAGAAGATATTAGAAAGTGGAAACATTACAAAATCTGTTTTTGCCAATGGTGTTGTCAAAAAAGCAACTGAATTTATTATAGAAATAATAATACCAAATCTGTGCATGAGTCAGTGATGACATAAGACTACGTACCCAGTTAAGCATTGCTACGGGTTCTTGACTATTTTTTCTGTTACCCCAAGCTTTCCACTACATGACCCTCTGTAATGCCATGCCCGCTTGGTCAGTTGTGAGTCTTATCTGATTTGATTTGTTATTGTGAGACTAAAGCGAAGCATATCACTTTTCCATGCCTCTTTCTTGTGTAAACATAAAGTCCAATAAGTGGCCAATTTGAATAGCAGAAGGGTATTGAGAATTTAAAAATCTTTTGAAAAGTGTTTGTGATCTGCCACATAAAGTATATTAGGACAACAATATCATGTAGTCAAATGCCCACCTCAGAAAGTGCTTAAATCTCAGAGCTAAAACGTAAATACTTGGTTACATCATGAGCATCATTTAATGGAACCTTCACTACTCAGAAATATGGAGTGAATTTTCTTATCTGACAATGTAAATGCACAGAATGGAAGACATTACACAGAAGAATTGCTTTTAGTTTCATCCCATAGGCTATTAGTTGCTTTCATATCAATGTGGAACCATAGTTTTGTGTATAAGCCAGATACTTCCTTTGTCTTTTGATATGCTAAAATAAATGCAGATTTCTAAACACTCAGACTTTAAAACTGGTTTTAGTCTATTAGATTGGCTGTAGAGTATGATATTGATTTATTAATAATTTCCACGTGGTTAAAAGATCCTTTCACATCTTTCAACTATTACAACTAATTGTTAAGTTGAAATAATTTTTGACCACTGGTGTGCAAATCCTCTGAATAAGATTATGCTCACATTTTAATGCTTGAGGATTCATGGTGCTTTGGAGTTCCCATTTTCTTCAAGAAAATGCATTTCCCCTGCGGGAGAGAAATTCAGTACTCACACACAAAGCATTGTAAAGAGACGTGCTAAAATCAAATTTCCTGGTCTGATAGTGAATAACACCCACTTCTCTGCTTAATAATCTCCTATAGCACTTTCTTTTTTTCCTAATCAAACGCCTGCCAATGTTCTTACGCACTGTGAAACAGCATATTACCAGTTTCAACACACAGTTCGTAGTATAATGTGTGTTATATTTATACCACCACTTCTATTATTTATGATAAACAAGGTTTATTTCGTGAATGACTCAACTGAGAAACATCACAGAGGGATGACAGAGATGTTTCATTTTTAAGTCAAGCAAATGTTGCAAAGGCAGCGTTTTTATTTTCATTCTGTGCCTTCCTTCCTTTCTGACCTTGCAAACCACACAGCCTTGGAAGTCATTACTTTACTGACTCCCCATGGAATCTCTCTGCATAAGAGAGACTACTTTTTACAATTCTCCCCATCGTGAAACTCATCATCAACAACAGCACACTCAGTTGTTTAGCGTGGGTCTCCTGAATCCTCTCCCTTCTCCCACCACATTTTTGCTTTGTTCTTTAATTTCCAGTGTTAACTTTTAGCCAAAAATAAATGACCCCAAAAATGGAAATATGTTATTTTAATTATATGATATTGGCAAAAAAAAATAATTCCTATAAAACTTTGTTGTGGGAATCATGAAGTATTTAAATGTCTGTGGAAAATAAGCCAAGCGTTGAGGGAAATGGAAGAGACAACTATCCAATTTCCACATCTAGATCAGTGGTTCTCAACCTGTGGGTTTTAACCCCTTTGGGGGTTAAAGGGCCTTTTCACAGGGGTCAACTAAGACCATCGGAAAACATAGATATTTTCATTATGATTCCTAACAGGTAGCAAAATTACAGTCATGAAGTAGCAACGGCAATGATTTTATAGTTAGTGCTCACCACAGCATGAGGAACTGTATTAAGGGGTCGCAGCATTCGGAAGGTTGACAACCACTGATCTAAATGTATCTCCATTTCTTGGTTCAGAATTGTGTCCACTGGGCTGGCAAGATGGCTCAAGTAGGTAAAGGTACTTGCTGTCAATCCCGATTATCTGAGTTCTATCCCTGGAGCCCACTTGGAAGAAAAAGAGAATCAACTCTTCAAAGCTGGCCTCTAACTTACCTAAATGTCCCAATGGCACAGCAGTGCCACATCCCCACAATCAATCACGAAATAAATATGATATTGGTAAGATGGTTTTCTGACCTCAGCCCTCAGTGGAAGGTGAATAGACTATCATATGCTGATATCCCCACAATCAATCACTAAATAAATATGATATTGGTAAGATGGTTTTCTGACCTCAGACCTCAGTGGAAGGTGAATAGACCATCATATGCTGAACTGCAACAGAATTCAACTTTACAAGATAAAACTAGTGTCACACCAGCATGTCTACTAAGTCAGAATCTTTGTTTCTACACAATAACTTCTTAGCTATAGATGACTTCAAAGGAGATATACGGATCACTATGAAGAAATGTTAGGATAAAATTCCAATTCAGTTTCTGTACATTTCCAGCACATATTTATACTAGTGATAAACATAAAGCGCTACACGTGAGTGTCATAAACAGGCTAGGCTACCTACTATTTATGTTGGTATGCCTTGTTTTCATTTGTACTATGTGTGATATCATGTAATACCATGGGGTGCCAGCTCTGAGAGGGGGAAGTAAACACTGAGACTCACCCCTAGCCAAGAAGCTATTTGTGATTGATCCCTGTTGGCAACAGGAAATCGTTTTTTTCCAATAGGGTGCAACTGGGCATATCAACCACACTCCAGCACAGGCGCCGTGCCTGGGAATAGTCAGTCAACACAACAGACTCGGCGGTTTACTGTGGCTTTTTTATTCGTTTTCTTAGGTTTGGTCCTTGTGTGTTTTGATTTTCATTTTTGTGTTTTGTTTTGTTTTTTAAGAGAGAGAGAGGGGGAAAAAACTCAAACTTGGGTTGTAGGAAGGTAGGAAGATTCTGGGAGAAGTTGAAATAGAGGAAAATGTAGTCAAAATATATTGTATGGAAAAAAATGCTAAATAAAAATGTTAAGATCGTATTTAAAAATGTCATTCCTGTCAGGCTCAAAAGAAACTCTATTGCCCCCAGATTTTCGCAGTTAGACTAAAACCAGCATCCCTCAAGAAGTTGTGAAGCCCCTCTACCAAAGGAGCCTTGTTCCCTTATCATTGATCTGTGGTGCCCATCAGCATACCAAAGCCCACGCTGGCCTCCAGACTCTCTCAGTATCGCAAGTACCCTCATACATGTCAGAGTCCATGCTGGCATGGCTCTTCTCCATCTGCCTTTACCCTAAACTTCTCCAGCTCATGGGTTTCCCTCTCCCCAGCTGCTCCTTTCTCCTCATATCTTTCAGCTGTGCTCCCTCTCTTTTGTCTTCCTCTCTTAGTCCTTTTTCTTGCCCTCTCTTGGTCTCCTTTGCCTGAATTCTCTTTGTCCTCATTCCTTGCCCTCCCTCTCTCTCTCCTTTCGTGGCCAAGTCCAGTCTGCTGGTCATGTCCAGTCTACTCCTTTATCTCTCTGGTCTGGACTCTTCCAGATGCATCGGGCAGTTCTTGCCCTCATATCTACAGTGAAAACCTTCCCCTCAACTGCACCTTGGAGTGGTCATGCCACCAGCTTACACAATCTCAGCATTTTTTTTTTAAGTGAGCAGGCAGTATCAGAATGACACCCACAGATTTCTACAAAGACACTCTTTGAAAAATAAGTCCCCCACTACTTTAAAAATTCTAAAGGGTGTCATCTTTCTGTCAAGTGACAGGCAGTTTTAGATGGTCTGCTTGCAGGGGAGAGGAACTTCGTTTTTGATTTGATATTGAGCAGTACTGTGTCAGCTGAGTGGGATTTTTTTTGCCATTGGACTGTTTTACTGAAGGGTGCTGAGGCAGGCTTTCAAGGGGGTCCTGTGTGCCTGATGTGGAACAGATTTTGATATAAAAACAGGATTTGGTATCTGGATGTCTTTGATCTAGGATTATCCAAAGGAATAATAATTGTGCTCATAAACAAGTGACAGCTAGAGATGGGCAAACTGAAACAAAAAATAATTCCTGATGTCAAGTATCCAAGCCAATTCCTAAAAAGAAATACATTACTCAAGTGTGAAAATACTTCACTTTTCCTCTTATGCCAGTGTTTTTCTCATATCTGTCAGCACCAGAAGCTTTAGCATACTAGAAAATTCTCCTTTGTCAGCCTGAAATCCCACAGAAAACAAGGGACCTAGTGGGTGCTAAATTTATAACAGTAAATGTGTGGATGTTGATAGGCGTTCGGACATTTTGTTGATTGACCACATCAGCTCAGAGCTGCGAGTCTGGCCAATTACTAATGAGTTCGAAGAACTTGGATGAGATCATTGTATGCAAATCTCAGAGGGCCAGGGGGTTAGGGCTTAACCCTAGAGGTAAAGTCCTTTTTGGCTGAGTCTCCAGTTAGTTTAATGTAATTATGGACTAGGCTCTGGGATTCTGTCCAGCAGCCCTCCAAAAAGAGAATCAGATGCATTTTGCTTTGCAGCCTGCACTGCGGTTACCTTGGAACTGAAGTCGGTAGGTTCATGTTTATATAAAATACCTGCAGACTCTAACACTGAACCCCAACAAGTGTTGGCCCTGAGGTTGGTCAGTAAAGGGGCTTGTGAGGGTATGAGCCCTCTGAGGCACTTCTGGGGACTGCATTTATGGGCACGGGGGCTAAGTATGCCTAGGGAGTGGAAATGCCTCAATCAGCTGTGAACAATTAGGGGTCTTGGACCTGAAGGCGCTTAGCATTCTATAATTCCAGGCTTCGGGGAGCTTGTAAAACTGTACCTCTCCTAAGTGCTGCAAGCTCACACCTTTGTCATCAATTAATTGGCAGTCTTCAGGGGAAAACTTATAGGATCCTAAATGCAACGTTCTAATTTGTACGTGCAATGTTTCTTGGGTAGAGCACAAAGATGTTTGCTCTAGGCTTTTAATCCTACCACAAGCCCATAAAGATTAGGTGGTTATGAAATGCAAAGTGACCTAGCTCTCCTTACATGTGGAGATCTCTATGGAAGATAGAGAGCAGGTCTCCTTGTGGCCATGGTGCTCACTTTGTGTCTGACCTAATGACTAACACTCAAGTGCAGTCGCTCATGGGGAATCATTGCAGCAGATTCATTGATAACTTTATGTAACACTGAATTTTGCCTGCCCAAAATGAAAGGAGAAATTGTTACAGAAGAATTAATGAATACAGTAAATCTCAATGACGGTTTGGATTAACCTGCAGTGTTCTTGAAGAATTAGTTGTTAATGAATTAGAGGTCCGGAATGTGGGTGAAGCAGGTTTCTAACTGTGACTTACTCTGAATCCCAGATGAAAAGCTAAAGAAAGCAAGCTTTACTGTCACAGATGGTCATTAACCCAGCACTTTTCAAACTGCCAAGATGACTTGAAAGAAAGCAGTACCCACGGGCAGTGCCCTTCATTTCTCAGGTTTTAAAAGTAATTACGTGCTCTCCCACTTAACAGTGTCCAGTCCTGAGTATGCACTCTGCCTGCAAGAACATGAAAATTCTCCCCCAAATATCTGGAAAGGCATAAATGTTTTGGGAACATTTTCATCAGAGATAAATCCCTGACTGTCATAAAAATATCATGAGCTCAGTCAAGCCAGGATCAATAGCGGCTGCCTACGGGCAGATAGATTAATCAAAACCACAGACCCTTCCTCCCACACTTCAGGGGTGAGACGCTTCCAGTTCTGTAGAATTTAAACAATTAGCCTGAACTGTGAGGACATCTACATGGTAGATTTTTAATACTGAAAAAATAATCTGTTTTGTATCCTTTCAAGAGATGACCCACTTTGTTTTGGGTTATTTTTGCCCGTGTGCTTACAGTGATTTTAATCCACGTATTACCTCCCTCTGCCATTCTTCAACTAAATTATTTAGTGGATGCACCGATCTGAGCCTTTGTTTGCTCTCTAATGCTTTTCTGATGGGCTTTCTCTCCACAGATGCCTTTTTAAAAGCTGTATTTTTGTACACCTCTTTTAGATAGATTCTGATAGAAGCAGGTGTGGGTGCAGCTGGAGTCAGTTGGAGGGCATCCCTGTCCACCTGCAAAAGAACCAACGTTAACCCCACCATCTTCAATATTAACCCCACATCTTCCCAGTGTATATGCTCATGCTTAAGTGACAGTGGTGTTGACAGCCAGCAGTGCTGACTGTCCTGATTCTTCTTTCCTGTCCCTTCTGCTGGGTTAACTTTGTGGAAAGTTGCTCAATGCGAGGCAAATCCTATAGTGAGCCAGGGGTCCAGGAAACATCTTTATGTGGCTCTTCTGGGTACCCAGATGCTCCTCTGTTGGGGGCCGCCATGGGTTTGCAGTCATTGCTTGGGTGCAGATAATAATTCTCAGACCATTAATCGTGATTATGGAAGAGGACACCACCACTAGGGGGACATTCCTGTTGCTGGGGCTTCATAATTTCTGGAATCTGATCTTTGCTACACCCATACAGAACAACTATAAAAGTATTTTTTAAATTACTTTACTACTCTACTATAAAACTGTATCCTAGGACCCCATCTGATCAAAGATCCATAGATCTATGTCACTGGGACTCACAAGCTGCACTGTATCTGGACTGTCCACCTGACATCCTGTTCTCCATTCCGTGAAGCTGAATGATATATTGCTATCTATCCCAAATTTCCATTGTTCTCTCCTTTCAATGATTTTACTCTACTGTTCTCCAAAGGCCAGATCTAAACTATCTGTACATACCTAGAATTCTGGGTACTCTAGGGCTTTATTGATGTCTCAGATGTGACTCCTTTAATCTACATAGCCAGAATATGGGATTGAATTTCTTCAGGCTTACATCCATAAGTTTTTCTGTGGGTGATCTTGATTTTTTTCTTGTCATTGGCTGTGGAATATAAACACTGAGATTATATTTGAGAAACTGCTCACAGAGCAGTGACTGGTATTCTCAGCCAAGTCAAGCTCTGGCTTTCCTGTGTGGAGCATGTCTTGCAGAACCAGGTAATGCTGATGTTCCCTGCCCGTCTGCCTGTTGCTCTCTGTGTTGTAGTTTTCAAATTATCTGTGCTCTGTTACTTTCAGATTTTACAATGTAACTGTAGCCTTTTTTTTTTTTTTTTTTTTTTTTTTTTTTTTGGTTTTTCAAGACAGGGTTTCTCTGTGTAGCTTTGCGCCTTTCCTGGAACTCACTTGGTAAACTGTAGCCATTTTTAACTAAGATGCTGGGCATATATTTATGACACCTTTAAAATACTACCATTGTCACATTTTGACCACAGAAAGGGAGAGGATATACAATGTGCAATGGGTTTCATGTACTTTCCTTGTATCCTACATGGCCACTTGATGGCTTTCCAATCTTCAGAACTTTATTTAACATATTTTTGCATGCTTACTTACAGAAATGTTAAAGGGAACTTACGATTTATGACAGGCACATTCTTCTGGATGTCTGTGTTACCTTAGTCATGAGTCTACAAAACATTTGAAAAAAAATAAGTAAGCATGTGATATTCTTAGATATGTGATATTCTGTTATGTCAGCCAAATGACATAACAGTTGCTATCTATTCATAAGTCAGACCCATAGTGGGTGCCAAGGAGACTACAGATCTGGGCTAGGGAGGGAAAACTCATCTGTCTGAAGGCTGAAAGGTTCACAGGAAGAAGACTAGCCAACTGAGTCAGAGAAATAGAAGGTATGAGAGGGAGGCAGCTAGGAAGGATGGAAGGAAGCCTAGTCAGAGGAGGAATCAGAGAGTCTCAGTGAGACGATTGTGAACAGCGTGCCTGGGAACTAGCAAACCACAATGAAGATTCTATCTATGGATTGCTTGTTATGGTCCAAGCCCTTCTCTAATCACATTATCATTGATACTCAATCACTTAAAATTCAGAATACTGATAATAGATGATAGAGAGATGTTAATAGACATCCATATATTTCATGTAATGCCCTTACAATTATCTCATTTCATAAGTAATAAAGTTAAGAATTAAAGATTCTGAGAACAATGTGTAGACCCACCTCACAGTCTCTGTCCATTTTCTTTTAGCCTGAATCATATTCACAACTCATCTGAAGGTAAACTAACAGAGTTTCATCAGAGGCCTTTACTAGAACTTATAACTCCTTGCAGTTCTCAGAGTGACTAAGTTGAAACATGTTCCACAGCAATAATGCTTTTTTAAAAAAAGAATACCTTTTTAAAATATAACATATAGCTCTGGTTTGGATCAAATAATACTTAAAATTTTGAAGTAGAACTGTTTAAGTACATGGTTGTTTTTTTTTTTTCAGCCAATGGCCTCTTTTACACACGGCCTGTGCGCATATCCACCAAGGTCCACAGCTTTTATGGCAGACAAACATGGCAGGAAAGATAAAAACAATCATAGAGACACTAAAGGAATATCATGGAAATGTGGTAAGTGAGTTTCCTAGGCTGAGTTAGGAAACCAAGAGCAGACAGGGTGGAGAATGCCTGAAGTCCCTGACTACAGAGGGAGACCCTGTCTCAAAAACAAAAACTTATACCAAAATTCTATGTTTAGCAGTGGGTGAACCATTTAGTGATAGCTGCAGCCCTTATAGTTTGCCTCTTCTCTAGTTTGCTGTGTCCGTTTTTATAAGAACGAAATAGATGAAACTTGTAATAAAACAAGTGAAGAACACCTTTACTGCAGATTTTCTCATTTTTTTTTATACTTACGTGGGAGTTTTGTTTTAAATCTATATTGTACCAATTGTATAGAACAAAAGTTCTGAGGCCATCCTTAACCTCTCTTCTTTGTCTTACATCTTACAATTGTTCTGTTAAGAGGTCTGGCTTCCTCCGGTCTCCACTTTGCTCCCTGGGGTGGTGCTGCAATAATTGCGTGATGGCTGTGCCAAACTCTCCTCCTGCCCACCTGGTGTCCATGGTCTGCTCTCAGCACAGCACTCAGCATGTAGGCCCCCCCTCTACCCTCTGCTCTCAAACCTTCAGACTAGTCAGTTAGTGAATATAGTTCCTATATCATGTCCTCAGCTTCCATTTTACCTAAGTGGTCCTCTCTGTGACACTGACATCATTTCACACTTCTTTCTCATTGCGAAATATTCCATGTGGACTCACTCATTTCTCCTAATTTCCAGCATGGTCAAACCTCCAGGCTTTCTGAAATTCCTCTTCTCTATGCCCAATGCTTTCTTTAAGAGATTTCATGACTGATTTTACTGCTTTAATTTAAATCTCTCCACCTCAGAGATATCTTCCTGACTTTATCTCTTATCTAACAGACTCTTATTCATTGATTTTTCTATCACCTTTTCCAATTGATTTTTTTCTTTAAAATTCTCATCACCATCATCACCTTCTTTCATATTTATTTATGCTCTGCCTCCCCTCGAGGGAATGCTCTCCACGAGAATATAACTTCAGACCTTTCATTGTTTGATGTTTGGCTTGGACAATGCCCAGAACATATCAGATATTTAACATTGGTTGGATATACAAATTGTAGGTTTAACCAAGTGACCAAATGTTTTGTCATCATTAGAAAAATGTGAAACTAAAGAGAATGTGTATAATGTCTTACATGAACTGATAAAAATGTGTAAGATAATATTAAAATATAAAATGGGAAAATGAGAATTGTTCTTTAAGAATGGGGCAAATGTGATGAGTCCTTAGCTGTGTTTCCCTGAGTTCCTTCTACTGTTACGGAGAGTTCCTGCGAGTCAACGCTGTCAGAAGATCCCTATATTACGGTTTTTATAAAAGGAAATATCCATGTCATGATTTCACATCTTTAAGCCCTTCAGCCTGGCTCTTCACTCCTATATCTTTGATGTCAGATGTATGAGGCTCTAGTAATGTCTAGAAAATGCTGAGTTAGAATAGGTCTCACTGTCTTTTTTCTGTCTGTCTGTCTCATCAGCCCTTCCCAACCCGCTCCTACTGAAACAACATTATAATAACACTGAAAATACAGTTTACCCTATTCCCCACAGACAGTTTTATTTAAAGGGAAGGATCCAAACCTTAAGCAAAGGACCAAGATAAGGAATTTGAGATGTTTTGCTTACTCCCTGAAGGGGGCGCTTGTGGGGTTACATATCAAGGCTGTCTGCACTACAGCACAAGGTCGCTTTTCTGTTTTGCCCACAGTTAATCCACCAGCTATGTTTGGAATATAAGCAAGGGACTCAGATCACTTTTGTCTCAAGTCTAATTGAGAAAGAGCAAGCTGAGCACACTTGGTAGCCATGGCGAGGCCCCCAATTTGTGGTTCGCAAGCACGTCAGGGTGTTTTATCTTTGACAAGCAATGCTTTCCAGAGAGATGCCTAGCTGTAGCAAGTCGCTGTGGTCATGAACTGTGGTGTCATTTCTGGCAAGAACTTTCAAGCCTGCTTAATGTTACCATCAATTGCTATAATGTACTTTGACACTGTTTGGGATGCTACACTAGGTAATCCAACCTCTCCCATCTCAAAATTGAATCACGAGTACTACCTTCGGAACTGAAACTTTCAATTACAATTTTGTTCCACTTGACCCATGCTTTGGTCCTGTATGACAACACAATCAGTGTTATGAGAAATGTGGATTAGATATTTCCAGATCCATCATATTTTTTACATGAATTTTGAGAGTGATATCAGATTGTTTGAGCCATTGCTCTACAATGGATTTTCTTACATTTCTTGTAAGAGGGAAGTGTTTTATGTGTAAATGGGATCTGCGGACACAGGTGTCACCAGTGAAACTGAATATTTTAAAGGTTTATTTTTATTATTTTAAAATTATATGTATATGTGTGTTTGTGTGTAGGCATGTGCACATGAGTATATGTGCCTATGGGATCCAGAAGAGGGTGCCAGATCTCTTGGAGCTGGAGTTACAGGTAGTTGTGAGCTGCCCAATGTTTATCCTGGGACTTGAACTTTGGTATCCTGCAAGAGCAGGATGTGTTCTTAACTAATAAGCCATCTCTTTAGCCCCAACTAAAATATTTTGGAAAGGTTTTAATACATGTATTTGCTGTGTTTTGAGTGTGTGCCTGTGCACATGCCATAGTGCTCAGGTGAGGGGCTCAGAAGATAACTTGCAAGAATCTCTTCCCTCCTTCTACCATGGGGGTCCTAGGTTATCAAACTCAAATTTTTAGGCTTGGTGGCAAATGGTTTTATATGCTGGGTCATCTCATTAACCAAGCAGGAGAAAAAAAAAAGTTTAATTGAGCCTCGTCTTAGTGTCTTTTCTTTTACTATGATAAAATACCATGACCAAAGCAACTTATAAGAGAAAGCATTTAATTTGGGACTTATGGTTTCAGAAGGGTGGAGTCTATGATGATGGAGCAAAGACATGGCAGCAGAAACAACTGAGAGCTCACATCTTGACCCTCAAATTTGAAGCAGAGCAAGAGACACTAGGACTAACACTAGTCTTTAGAAACGTCAAAGCCCATCCCCAGTGATATAGTTCCTCCAACAAGCCCACACCTTCTATTTCTTCCCAAACAGTTCCAACTAGGGACCATGTAGTCAAATATGTGAGCCTAGAGGGGCCATTCTCACTCCAACCACCATAAGCCTTCTATGCAGATGACAAAATATCAAACAAGTAGATGGGATCATTAAAAATGAACTGTACACTGAAGTTCCTCTTTCTAACAAGACAATATTCAGGGAGGGTAGGATGTGAGTAAAATCAGTGTGATTTAAGTACTCTTCATTTTTATTAAAAATGTCACTTGGGGTTGAATATTTGACGTGGTAGTAGAGGACTTACCCAGCAAGTGCAAGTTCAATCCCAAACTCTGAGGGGAAGAAAGTCTATTTGATTCTGTATAGTCAAAGCCCACAGGCAATTTAAACAAGCCAGTTGTTTATTGTGCTCTAAGCCATCTCCAGTGGAATTCAGGAAGACAATCTTACAGCCTAAAGTCTCTCTCATCTCTTCGAATAAATAATTGCAGGACATAATGAGTATAGTTAGTTTCATTAAACTCAACAAGATGAAAGTGGACTTAGCTGAGGGAGATTCACTTCTGATTTCTATATTTACCATCTGAGTGAATAAAAAGTGCCCCTACACAACCTCTCCGTCCTCTCCCTGCAGTACAGCGAGCAGTGTTCCTTTTCCTGTCTCTTCCTCCACCGAGGACGGTCAGTTTCTGAGCATGCATGCGTGGTTAGCAGGATGCAGGCAAACAAGAGTGCCGAGAGGCTGCAGATCAGTTACACTGCCTGCCAGTTCCTGATTGGTATTCCGTTTTATTCTGAAACATAAGGAATTATATGTTGAGATTTAGAGGCTAGTTTTACATCCCCATCTGGCCCTAATTCTGCACATACAGTTGTACATCATGAGTCTACAGCTTTGCTTTATGCCTCCGTGTTCCTGTTTGAGTTGAAAATGAAATTTTACTCAGCACCAAATGAAGAAGTTGGCTAGGAGTGACTTTTATATGATTCTAAAATGAAACGGATAAGATGTTAAATCTTTAAGATGATGTCTGAAATCAAGTAAGATTGCCTTTGGAAACAATAAGTCATATCTTCCCATGTGCATCCCCCACAGGGTTTGTGCAAGGTTTTTCCTTTTCATCTATTATTAAACTTAGCAGTATTAATATTTATTAAATACCTATGGGGTGCCAGTAACAATTCAGAGCACATTAAAGAAGTAGTTCCTAGTGTTAAAAACCTTTAAAAGCTGCTATATGCCATTGCACCTAAACTCTGGCCAGAGAGAAAATGATTTTACTCTCAGAGATGTGACTTCTGGTTTTTGTTGTGGTGGTGGTGGTTGTTGTTGTTGTTAAAATGTATCTGTCTGACTCATGTAATTCTTGTTAATCCTTGGCCACAAAACTTATAGTAAATGCTTTTAAGGGTCCATGTCTACATCTACATAACATTTTCCCAAATTTTAATTCAATTAAAAAAGAAAACCAAGAGGGATATGAGATTAAAAACCACTGAAAAGAAGTCGATGTAGGGGGTAAGTGGGACAGACCCTTCCTGCTTTGGAAATGAAATACAGAGCTTAATGAAAGTGTGCGCAGCCATAGAGAGATAATTCAGATGGCTTTTTCTTCATTCATATCGCACAGCACAAAGAGCCTTTAATGAAAAATAAAGGGAAATAGAGTCAATGCGGCCATCAGGAAGCACTTTTTCACTCTGCAGGCAGCACGTTTGGAATGGCCTTTCAGGTACAGCCTTTAAGGTACGAGACACAGGCGTCATTCAGCAACTGATGCTTTCCTGTAATAAATTCTCATTGCTCAGTAGTATATTTTCCTTAGTTCTTATTTTGTTAAGACTGTTCAAACAATAATTTTCAGCCCCTAATTATAACCAAAGCTGTATAATTAATGTCCACAAGAAGTCGAATGAAGCAAATGGCAGGAGATAAAGAGAATTCTAAGTGCATGCCTGAGGTCAAACCTGTGTCCTTCAAATCCCGTCTGTAAGAAAGAAAATGTAAGAGTTCATTAAGGTTAAGTGTGATTCACCATATCAAATGTACTGAATTTTCACGACTCAGCCTGTGATTTTAATATACTTTTTTGTTTTGTTTTGTTTCGAGACAGAGTTTTTCTATGTTGTTTTGGTGCTTGTCCTGGATCTTGCTCTGTAGACCAGGCTGACCTTGAACTCACAGAGATCCACCTGACACTGCCTCCCAAGTGCTGGGATTAAAGGTATGCACCACCACCGCCCAGCTTGATTTTAATATACTTTTTAAATACTTGTAATTTAGTGGTCATTTTGATACCGAGTAAATACCTTTAGTCTCTGAGAAAAACATTCTTTATAAATATAAAAATACCTTTAGTTTCTGAGAAAAATATACTTAAAAGACATTATATATATGTAATAAATACAGGAGAAATCCAAAATGAATACAAAAAGCAGCTTAAATATCTGAACAAAAAGAGCTAATGAAACAATAGATTTGAAAAGGGTCTTAAGAGACCATGTGTGATATTTATTATGAAAGTTTCCTACCCTTCTATGCTGTCGATATCGCTCTGTATAAATAAACACTGATTGGCCAGTAACCAGACAGGAATATAGGCGGGACTAACAGAGAGGAGAATTGAGGGAACAGGAAGGTGGAGCAGGAGACAGGCTGGAGCCGCCACCAGGACGAGCAAGATGTAAGGTATCAGTAAGCCACAAGCCACATGGCAAAGTATAGATTAATAGAAATGGGCTAAATATAAGAGTAAGAGCTAGACAATGATAGGCCTGAGTTAATGGCCAAGCAGTTTAAAAAATGTAAGAGTCTGTGTGTTTATATTATAAGTGGGCTTTGGAACTGGCGGGACTTGGTGGGAGCTGGAGAGAAATTCTCCAGCTACACTTCTAAATATACACACACCACCACCACCACCACCACATGGATGGACTACATTACAGAACTTAAACGGAGCTTATAAACTCCTTGATTTAAAAAAAAAAAAAAGCAAGAATGTGGTGATATATTGTGTACCCTAATAAACTTGCCTGAAGATCAGAGGACAGAGACAGCCACTAGATTAGACATAGAGGCCAGGCAGTAGTGGTACACTCCCTTAATTCTATCACTCAGGAGACAGAGATCAGATTCCTCTGGATCTCTTGAGTTCAAGGCCACACTGGAAACAGAGCCAGGCAGTGGTGGCACACACCTTTAATCCCAGAACTGGGAAGCACACACATGCCTTTAATCCCAGGAAGTGACGGCAGGGTGGAGAGAGGTATATAAGACCTGAGCAAACAGGAACTAAAGCAGTTCAGCTGAGACCCCTTCAGGTGAGAACTCAGGGGCTTTCAGTCTTGAGGATTCGTGCAAACAGGATCAGCTGAGGAGTTGGTGAGGTGAGTTTGGCTGTGGTTTGCTCTGCTTCTCAGATCCTCAGGCAAGTTTTATTAGGGTACACAATATATCACCACACAAGAATACTGGCGCTTTTTTTATGCCTTTGCTTTTAGGAATTTTCAGTATACACAGTAGCATGATATGCTCACTTAGGTTGCTTTTGATGGTGCCTCTTAGTCTAGTCTTTTTCTCAAATGGTCTTCTAGATCCAGGTAGCTAATCTTTCATTTATTCTTCCCTCCTGCTTTCAATGGATACATAATTAACATTTCCTGGCTAAGCAAATGGAATATGAAGATCAAAGCACCACCAGTGACCTTTAGAAGTGTAGTTGGCACAATTACTAACACGATAGAAAGACAAATAGTGGGCAGGGACAGTAGAGCATGAGGAATATTCAAAGAACTCTAGACATGCTATAAAGAAAGGTACAGAAATCATAGTGGGAAATCAGAGAAGATTTCTAAGAAAGATGTTGCTTATCTTGAAACTTAAAGGACAAACAGAGGTTAACTGAATAGAGACAGCAATGAAAGACATCTGAATTAGAGGGCACAGCGTGTGAAGGAATACCATGGTATGTTTGGCAAACTGAAGTCGTTCAGGGCAGAAGGGATGGATGGGAGGAACATTTGTATATGACACTGGGAGTCTAAAGGGACACTGAAGGGCATCATATGATAGTGTGTTGCTGACCTTCATCCTGAGCTTTCAGTGAGTCACAGAAAAGCATACTGCATAGGACCCAGAGGACAACCTAGATGGACGGTAGGCTCTGTTGGGCTCTGAGTATTTATTATCAGTTAATGTGTAGTATATTCACAGCTTAGAAAGATAAAAGTCTTGCTGGGAAAACAGAGTAGTGGACTACTTTGAAGCTGTAAAAGTGCTATTGTCTACTAACTGGAAACTATTTGGTTATGTAGTTCAGAAAAGAAGGGGATCTAGTTACCACTCTTCATTTTCGTAGATGAGAAATATTGAAAACATGTTAAAGGTAAGATTATATATTATCTTTCCCTTGTAGCATTGTTGTGTAATCTGTAGATAGAGATAGCCAGAGAACCAAATAGAATGGAAGTTGCTAAAAAGTTGGAATTGGAGAGCCGGGCGGTGGCGGCACATGCCTTTAATCCCAGCACTCAGGAGGCAGAGCCAGGTGAGTTCGAACTCTGTGAGTTCGAGGCCAACCTGGTCTACAGAGCGAGATCCAGGATAGGCACCAAAACTACACAGAGAAACCTTGTCTCAAAAAAAGAGTTCAAGGCTAGCCTAGTCTACAAAGTGAGTTCCAGGAAAGGCGCAAAGTTACACAAAGAAACCCTGTCTCGAAAAACCAAAAAAAAAAAAAAAAAAAAAAAAACGAAAACAAAAAAGAAAAGAGTTGGAATTGTGTTAATAGATATCATGACTTTGAAATAGAGACTGTATAAAACAAGATGAGGTGAGAGCTAGGGATGGATGGTTGTAGGGAAGGTTACAAGGAGTCAACATGGTAGGCTATTCACAATAGAAAAATAAAGATTGCTATATGTGCATTTCAGAACTGAAGATCATAAGCAAAGAGGAATGTATAATTTCTCTTGGTAGCATATGCTGAGTTTGTAGTTATGCACTTTACACGTGGATTACCTTCTAACCTAACCAGAGTCACTGAACTTGAAACTTCCGAAAAGCTCAAAGGGAAGGGAGAGCATCTGATTGACGCCAGTCACACTGAGTATACCTGCACCTCTAACTAACTCAGGAAAGCAACATTTCAGAGGGTTACACTCTGCTGAGAAAGAAGGGTGCTCACCATGCACAATTGCTTTTGCTTCTTGTAATTTCCATAGGTTGATGGTCCTAAGAGATCCAATACCTTATAGATATTGTAGATTACTTATCATATCAGGGGTGATATTTGGATTATCACTGGAGCCCCTATGTCCTCTCTGGCGTCCTGGTCCATTTACATGCTCATCCATACCAGGAAGGCTTGTTTAGCCTCTCTATGGCAACACTGTTAGCATCCGTGACACAGCAGTGACAAAACTGACAATGTCCATGAGCTTGTGTATTCTAGATAAGACAAAAAGAATCATTCTAGATACAGGTATAAAGACAGCTTGCCAATTTGAGGTGGGAGTCAGCTTTTTTAGGAAAGATTGATTGTCAAAGAAGTTCTCTTAAATAACTTGATCTCCAAATGATAAGCGTTTTAAGTATGACCAAGTTGAAGGGAGAGGGAGAGGCATGTGGATATGCGGAATAAGACCATTCTGGGTGAAGGGACTATGAGCACAATGGCCCTGAGTGCAGGATTTGGGGAGATTTGGGAACTACAAGAAGGCACTGAAACAAGATTCAGTGTTCAGTGGGAAGAGGTATGTCAGCTGGGAACTGGAGTGCATCAAATATTAGTTGTTAGAAGATAAAAGCAATAGAGCTGGCCCTTGGAGTGGAGATCAGCAGAATAATTTCAGTCTTGTCACACTGGCTGTTGTGTGCAGGAAAGGCTGTGTGCAGCCAAAGTAAGGAAACCAGTTAGGAGTCTGTTCAGAAGTCCACACAGGTTTTGTTAGCAAGAACGAGTTAGATTCAAGATGTATTTTGAACTTGTAAATTACTAGCTAGCTGCCCAAAGCCACTGAGTGTGAAGAAAAGATCAGCAAAGACATGAGTGTGCCTCTTTTAATAAAATGTTTTAATTAAGCATCTCTATTGGGACCTATGGTAGAGGAAGTAGACTTCAGTACACAAGAAATCATTCCTAGCATCGCAAACAAAAATAATAATTAGAAATGATTAGTAATCAGTAAAGGTGAGTAAAAACACATAATGGAATATGGAAATAATGTCCAGAAGAAAAAAACTAGGAAAAAATAATAATTCTTGTGAGGAAGAGGAAGTAGGAAGCCTGGAGATGGAAGAATCAGATTTGTATGTTTTTTCTATCAGTCTTCAAGTACGAGCTGATTTTAAAATGTCATATGTATGCATTCATTTAGTAAAAGAAGTGATTTCCTTTCCATGTATAATATGGCATATTTCTGTGTATAAAATGAGCACAAAATCAAGGGAGACAGCAGGCACAGGCAAACTAAAATAGTTAAATAAAACATTTGAATGTGTATATTAAATGTACAAAAGAATGGTATTTCACACATGTCTACACTTAGATCGTACAAGCCCATGCCACTACCCTTGTCTCATTCTCTCTCCTCTCCTGCTCATTTCCTTCCTCTTTCTACATTCTTGTCTTCTTAAAAATTCTACATTCACTATGAGAGGAAAATGCAGTCTTTGTTTTTCTGAACTGAATCTGTTTTACTTTGCTTAACACAATGATCTCCAATGTTCTGTCCATTTTTCACCATATGATTCTACTCTTCTTATGACTGAATATAAATATATTCAGGAATAGTAATACATATATAGTAATATATACACACAGATATATAGGTGTATATATAATATATCTTTATTGCTCTGTGTCTGGTTTTGTGACTATAACATTCTGGGCTTGTTACTATTATTTATATTTATATATATTGCACTCACATACATACACACACACACACACACACACACACACACACACACACACACACACATCACATTTTCTTTTTCCTTCACCTGCTGATAGCCAACCAAGCTGACTCCACAATTTATAACTATTGTGGATGGTATGGTGATGAGCATGGTATGTATGTTTCTCTATTATATGCTGATACGGAATCCTTATGCTTATCCCCAGAACCATTTAGCTGCATTACATGGTAGCTCTAGTTTTAGTTTTAAGAACTTACTTACCTGTTTCCAGAAAGGAGGCATTCATTTTCATGCCCACCAATGTGTACAAGAATTCCTCCTACCCCATTCACCACCAACATCTTCCCATTTGCTATTTTTGTGGTCTTGACAGCAACTATTCTGACGAGCATGAGATGGAATCCCAATGAAGTTTTCATTTGCATTTCTCTGTGGCTAAAGCTGTTGAACATTCTTATACATTTGCTGGACATTTGTATTTCTTTGAGAACTATCTGTTTGGTTTATTTGCATACTTTTAATTGGACATATGTTTTACATATTCTAGATACTAAACCCATCAAATGAATAGCTGATAGGTATTTCTCTCTATTCTCTATGTTGTCTCTTCACTCTGGCAATGACTTCCTTTGCTGTGCAAAATCCAAAATACTATGCAATCCTGTTCAGTAAATGTTGCCATTACTTTCTTAGTTATTGGAGAATTATTCAGAAAGTTGTTGCCTATGCTTAGTCCTTGAAATTTTTCCCCTACATTGTCCTGTATCATTGCCAAAGCTTCCACTCTTACCCTAAGACCTTTTATTCATTTGAATTGGTATTTGTGCCAATTGTCATTTCTTTTCTGTTGGCTGTGATGAAACATTCTGACAAGAAGTAGCTTAAGGGAGACAGGATGCATTTTGGCTTAGGGGAATGAAATCCATCATGGTAAGAGAAGAAATGGCAACAAGCAAGGAAACCATAGTGGCAGGATTAGGAAGAGGCCCCATCACCTTGCATCCGCACTGAGGGAATGGGGAAGAAGAAGTGGGACCAGGCTATGAACCTCAATGCACATCCCTAGTGACAGACCTCCTCCAGCAAGGCTCCATCTCCCAAAGGCTCCATAACCTTCCCAAACATGATCAGCAGCTGGGAACTAAGTGTTCATACATATAATCCATGGAGAGACATTGAAACCATAGTAGTGAGGTAAAGTTTCAGTCTTTGATGTATGGAAATACACAGTTTTTCCAGCATCACTTGTTTAAAAAGATACTGTGTTCTCCAGTGTATATCTTTGTAACCTTTGTGAAAACTTAGGTGGCTGTGGTTATTTGAGTTCTTGGTCTTCTACTCTATTGCACTGCTATGTGTCTGATTTTGTGCCTCTAACATGTTGAGTTTGTTACTATGGATTCAGTGTGACTTAAAACTGGGTATCATGACACATCCAGCATCGCTCTTACTGCTCAGAATTACCTTTGGCTATTTGGGGCCCTCTGTGTTTCCATATTATTATCTTCTTCTGGGTCTCTGAAGAATGATGATCAGAAACTTAAGAAATATGTTAGGGGTAAAAAAGAGAAAGATGGGAAGAAGAGAAAGTCGGGGTTGATGAAGCACGTTTCTTTAGGAAATGCAAAGCAGTAGAGCTCAAGGATGATTCCAAACTCATATGCCATCACCTTTTGAGCTTAGAATGAGGAGATGAGTTGATGGAGGAAGGGCAGGTGATACAATTCAAAGTGTCCACTTTATCGTTGGTTACCATCAGGTTAGATCACATGCATCAGCAGGTAGGTCCCTATTGGCAATCCACTCATGTCTATGCCTTGGAAAACCCAACTGCAGTTCCATATTAAACTTCAGTGGAGGAAATGGAGATGGGGCTCAGAGTCTCCTTCACAGAGTAAGCTGCCCCTGGCCCTGGTCTGTCTACCTTCTGGAAGCTGGAGCAAGTCAAACAAACATACGCTGTGAACAGACAAATGAGACAGTAGAAAATACACACACACACACACACACACACACACACACACACACACACACACACATACACACTCGCGCTCACACTCACACACAAATGAAGACATGCATTGCCACTTTTATTTTCTCAATTTTCACAAAGTGAATGAGTTATATATCAGTGGGAAGGTGGTGTCTACTTGCAGGAGTGGAAAGAGCAACAGGACTTCTCTCCGTAAGAAAATCTTAGAAACATCTGAAAGAAACTGAATTCCGAGCTTAAGATGAAGAGAACATCTGCAAATTTGATCCCCAAGGTTATTCGGTCATGGGATTCAGGAAGTCACTGAATCTGTCACTCAGGTGTAGGTGACACTTTCCCTCTTTGAGTCTCAAGAAACCTGATGAGGCAGGAAGAGGTTGAGGTAAAGCCTGTTAATGGCTCCTGTCACATGCCCCTGAGCTTTTCCCCAGCAGTGAGACACAACCGGATGACTGCTCAGTTAGTAGGAAGGTGTGGTGTGGCTTGAAGAGATAGTTTCCAGGGAGAAGCAGAGGGGAAGAGGGAGCGAGATTCATTAAATATTGTAAACAAGATACAAATCAATTCTTTTTCTCATTGAATAAATTGGTGGTGACATTTTGAAAAAATGTGAATTATAAGACAATGAAAAAAATATACACAACTAAGAAACCATCTAACATTCCAAAGATTAGTATGCCTCTGTTTACATCTTCTGTGTCTAATTCTCTGATAAATAAGGCAAAAATCTGTTCATACAGAAAATGAATTCTCCAAATACTTGCATGATTATGAACAGCTTGCTTTTGTAAAACATGGCCTTGGCTTTGTAGCCCCAGTGAGTGAGCTCATGGTCTCCATTAGGCTGAGGACTTGATGGTGCATTATACTCCACAATACATTGTTTAGTAAATTTCATGGCTAGAAGGACCTGAAGGATGTCCTGATAAGTGACTTCAGTCCTCTAGAACTATCTGCAGCTGAAGAGCTGTATCATATGAGCATCATTTTAGGGGGAAAAAAAGCACACTTTGCATTCAATTGTTTTCACAATCAAGTGTCCACTGAAGCTTGCCAAGGAATTATAAGTACTAACTAGACTCAGATGGGAACTCTGAACTACCTTCTCAAAATTCTACCATATTTATAGTTCCTTTCTGTCTGGCTTCATTTTATTATATAAAATAGTGTGTGTTATTCTGATGTATTAACCAAGTATGAGTTTAGTTGATCAAGTAGGTAATGGGAACCCGCTTCAGTGATA
This sequence comes from Peromyscus californicus insignis, assembly GCF_007827085.1. Taxonomy (NCBI): domain Eukaryota; kingdom Metazoa; phylum Chordata; class Mammalia; order Rodentia; family Cricetidae; genus Peromyscus; species Peromyscus californicus. The sequence goes on along the minus strand of NW_026294436.1, from coordinate 24,361,896 downwards.
TACACCTGTAGTTCCAGCTACATCAGAGGTCAAGTTGGGAAGATCGTTGGAGTTCGAGAGTTCAAACCCAATCTGAACAACTTACAATTCATCTGCAAAAGCAAAACCCCAAGTAAGAAAACTGGTAAAAAGAAAACATGTTGGTTAATCTGCATAAAGTGGTCTGATCTAAGCAATCCACCAAGAGTCGGAGCAGCTGCAGAAGTTAGGTGCTGGAAGGGACACCCTGGGCAAACTGTATCATCAGTGTGAAAGAATAAGGGTGGCTGAGTTGGGTCGCAAAGTGAAACGGAAAAGCAGCACTGGCAGCGTGTGTGTGAGCTGCAGACCCATATTTTGCTTAAAACTCTCCTAGAAAAATGTATAGAATCATCTACACATAAGAATTTACCTACAGACTCATGATCACAAGCTAAGAGTGGTGTATTTATGACATTTTCAGGAAGCATGCATTTGAAGGCAAAATGTGAGCCCAAGTGTGTGGAAAAAATTGGGTTCTAAAGGCTATACTCAAGGATGTGGAGACGCATGTATATATTGGGGGGATATAGTCTCACCTCATCAAAGGAAGATGAACCTGAATGTGATGCTTCTAGACAAGTGGCTACAGGCTAAACAGATTTTCCACTATTTCTAGAAATTGAACAAGTTCTTTGAAAAGCTCTGCCAAACCCAATCCCATTTACTTCACCTTCTCCCTCACTGCACAGAATTTCCCTGAGGTGGTAAGAGTACTCAGGAAAAGCAAGTGCAACTGGAAAAATTCGAGTGGATGCTCATAACCAACTTGAGCAATTTGGCATTCCTCTTGGTTACTGAGAATTGTCATGAAAGGCCCTTAGTTTCCCCATGTCTTTAGAGAAGCCCAGAGTGACCTGTTTTGAAGTTCGTGAACAGAAATGACCATTTTTTACATGGAATGGTTGTAAATAGGAGAGGTTTTATGGTCCTCATTTTAGGAATTACTGATGCCTCTCTAGCATCTGACAGCTACCATATGCAAATCGGAAAACCACTCCTTAGTAAATTTATATGCATCTTATAAGAATATCGTACTTTGACTTTTACAGAAAGCTGTAAAACACGGAGGCAGAGGCAGTCTGTTCAGAAGCTGGTTGTCAAGGCAACTGCAACTTCATCCAATAAGAAAATCAAAGGGATTTTCTAACAGCATTTTGGGGAGAAAATATTTAAGCACTTACTGTCCCCATGTATGTGTTCCATTGATCCAAAGACAATGTCACCAGGAGCTTAGTAGTTGCCTCAGAAAAAGCTTGTCTCCATTGAATCCTCAGCAAGACATGAAATCGATATGGTTACAGGTGTAAGTGCTTGCTGTGGATCTCATGGCATTTCAACATATGTTAGAAAAAGTTTACAAGAATTAACAGGAAAAAGAACTAAATCCTTCTCATCTTACATGGCACGTGTTATGGCTATTTGATTTTCTATCAACTATGAAAGCCCAACACTCTGTTTCAATGCACCCAGATATCTTCACTCATAGTTCTGAGACACACAGAGACCAAGTGATGAAAGCAATATAGAGTGAAACAACCCAAGAACAGTTGAGAACCAGGATCTGGGGTGGCATTTACTTCTGTCCCTTCAAGTGGGTAGACCACTTTGCTGCCGTCTGTAGAAAGGGGACATGGTGAATATTGCATCAAGGAAATGCTGGGAAGAAAGAAAGGCAGTATGTGATAGAATTCCAGAATTCATGGGAGACGAAGATAGTTCAGGAAGGAGGTACATGGAAGTCTGTGCTGCACTGTGATTGAGATTGTGTGTGCATGAACCAAATGGAGTTGTGTTAAAAAAAAATGGGCATTCACAGGACTGGAGTGACAGATCAGTAGTTAAAAGTACTTACCACTCAGGCTGGGGGCTCATGGAGGCTCACCAGCTAGAACTCTTGTTCCAGGTGATCCATTACCCCACCCTCCTCTGGATTCCTCAAACACCAGGCACCCATGTGGTGCACATATGTAGACAAAAAAGTCATACACATAAAAATAAATGAATCTTTAAAAGACAAAGAAAGAGAGATCAGTTCTCTGGGGGCCATCCTCTTGAAAAAAAATTAAGTGAGGAAAGGTTTAGTCTAGTGGTTCTCAACCTTCCTAATGCTGTGACCCTTTGACACAGATCCTCATGTTGTGGTGATCCCCAACCATAAAATTATTTTGTTGTACTTCATAGCTGTAATTTTGCTACTGTTATGAATAGTAATGTAAATATCTATAAATATCGGATATGCAGGATACCTCATATGTGATGCCAAGAGGGATGTGACCCATAGGTTAAGAACCAATGGTTTAGTCCAGCTCATCTGCAAAGTGAGCATGGTGATATGTACAGGTACTCCACTGGAATGTCAGGAGGTCTTGATGAGATCTCATACATGAAGCCTACTTGTGGCACACAAAGAACATCGTCCTATCAGATGGCGAAGCTTCCTGATATCTTTTACCTGAATGAGCTGCTGTTTGGTCAATGCATATCTTATCAGCCACCTCAGCATCCTCAGCATCTGACACCCTCTGACTTCCCACAGCAGTCATCTCCCCTTCCTCTGCCACATGGATGGGTCGCTGTTTCTTAGGTTTTCATGTCTCTGCCTAATCTCTTCAGCTGGAGACTACGGTGTGTTAAGTATTACATGAATACTTTAGTAATTATTAAATAGAATATTCTTGTGGCTAGCGGAACATCTGCCACTTAACACACATCTGGAATGTATTCACAGGTGTGCATGAGTCCCCAAACCACGGCATCAGCATTATTTACTTCCCGATTGCATTACATTTTCAAATAAACACCACTTTCTCACCTCCCACACTATGATAAGCCGAGGGACTCTAAACTAACGTCAACATGACAGGCCCTGTGCTTTCAGAGTCGGCTGCTGACTATCATTTCTGAGCAGCTAAATAAGAGAAGCTGACATTTCTAAAATTTGGATCCATAGCCCACTTTCTCCAGCACAAGGGAAGGTCTGTTAACCTATATTTCCTAGCTGTTAAATGTCCCTCGTTGCTTTTCAGCCTAAATTTTCTTTGAATGAAAGGTTACCTTCCATACATAGAACCTAAGAATAAAGCAGGAACATAGAAGCAGGGCAAGAGGCAGTCTTGGCAGTCTTTTTATCGATGTGTTTAAGATCTGTTGTAGATTGTAAGTTGGATTACAAGAAAATCTTAGAGTTGAAAGCCCCAGTTCCCAGAATGGGACTTGTTTCATATCTCTCTCTCTCTCTCTCTCTCTCTCTCTCTCTCTCTCTCTCTCTCTCTCTCTCTCTCTCTCTCTCAACATATAAAATGGTTGTGATCATGATGTTCAATGCTTCATTTGCCTTTTCCTTTTTTTCTACTAGATGAGCTCTGGAGGGAATCATTATGCCCTCTGTCTTTTTGTGCCATCTAGAAAATTAGATGTAAAAATCAACATTTATTTAGGTTCTCTTTTCTGAAATTTCTGATACATAAGGACCTCAAAGAGCTACCAGCCAGAAAGGGGCACAGCTTAAGTGAGACTAAGAAATATATTGGGTCAAAGAGAAGAAAAGGTAAATTTTGGAGATCAAAACTACATTAATCCCATGCTATGGGTACATACAATGTATGATCCACAGAGCAAGTTCATTATTCATGATCCTCATAAAGATCACACAAGGGACCTTGACTATTTCCTTATTCTGCTCCTCCAACTCTGTTCTCCTCAAGCATCTGAAGAAATGTGTGGTACAAAGAGGAAATTATTTTTTTCAATTATGTTGGTAATTAGAGCCCAGGCAAAACCTGATTCTAGATATGATCATTGCCCTTTGCGAAGCTCAGGTGCTGATCAAAATCCTACTACTGAATTAGTGACCAAATCTTTTAATATCTGCTCTCCAAGACAGAGCTGGCCTGCACTCCTTTCCATTCACCAAGAATGTACTGTTCACAAGAGGCTGATTAATTGGCTCGTGGGGCAAAAGTATTGCTGTAAGTCCCATCACCTTGAAATTCCCTGGAAGAGGAAAAAAAAAACAACCTTTAAAACATGGCCATATATTCAAGGAACTGATCTGCTTGTGGCTACACATTTCTAGTTTTAGGAACCAGGTTGTGATTCCAGAACAGAACCACTGCAATTAGACAGTATGGAACTTTCATGGTGGTGAGGTGAGAAGACTCTTCATAGATCAAGTCCTAGACATGGAAGACCTTCCATCATACCCTCCTCCTTTCTTCTTTTCCTTATATTGACAGTGCAGCAGTCACAGCAGGGAATGCTTGGAACTAACTTGGTCCAAATATTTAAATAGGAGGAGGATGTTTAAAGTGTGCACAACCTTCAGAGACTTTACAAGGCTGTCAACCATTGAGAGGTTTATGTTTGTTCCTTCTAGAAGTATCCAAGAACTAGATTGTTGTCCTTTGTTTATGATTGCAATTGATCTTTACCTCTGGTGAAGCTTAGAAGATTGACATAGATAGATAGATAGATAGATAGATAGATAGATAGATAGATAGATGATAGAGATAGATTATAAATATATATATATATAATTGTATATTTCTCTCTCTTTCTCTGGCTTTCTTTTGTTGTTGTGGCACACTAAACACTCTGGAGGCAGAAGCAGTTGGATCTCTGTGAGTTCAAGGCCAACCTGGTTTATTTTATTAATTTTTTATTTATTTTTGTGACCTTTTTTATGTGAAAATAGATTCTTTTTTCATAGAATAATCCCAACCACAGTTTCCCCTCCCTCCATTCCTTCTAACTTCCCCAACCTCCCCTTCCCACGGACCCTCACATCTACTCTCCCTCCATTTCCTCTTCAGAAAAGAGCAGGTCTCCAAGAGACAACGTCCTTAAAGAATACATATTTCTCTGCAGAAATTCCTCTGCAACAGAAAATGAGATTGACCAATCAGTGCAAGGATGAGAAGTACTGTTTGATGAACAGACACCAGGTCCATGTCCACAGCACAGCTCTGACACACATTCCTTTGACATGTTAGGGCTATTTATCTTTACCACATACCAAAAACAGAGTTATCAGGTGGCAGAACAGGAATTCCCAAGCAGCATTTCCCAGCAGTTCTTTCCTCCAAAGAACACACTCTTCCATCATGACCACGTTCCCATCAGCAAAATTTTACTATTCACTTTTGTCTACCCTAAATTTTTGCTGAGATTGTAGAAATGTGAACAAGTAGAAAAGGATTCCCAAGGGTGTAGCAGTAGTAACTCCTTCCTTCAAAGCCTCCACACCAAAGGCTAAGAAACTGAGCAGATGACATAGGGACCAGCTGAGAATAGGTGACATCAAGTCAGTGTGTCTTGGTGAAGGAATGGAAACAAGAGCCAACAGATTGTCCCACTCTTTTCACATGTATTCTTATTTTATAAGATGTAGACAGGGATTCTTCAGCTTCCTATAAGATGCAAAGCTTTGTTGTACATCCTGCAAGGCCTCTTCACTCATCTCCTCTTCATTGTCAATGCAAACGCTGCATTCCTTGTAGGAAGGCTTTAATTGCAGTCTGCAGCTAGTATTTTTTGCAAAGTTATTTTGCAACACAAGTACATCAGAGTCATTAATTCACATTTCACTATGCTGTGAACCTGAAAATTCTCATTAAAAATAGCATCCCCTCAAGCGCCACCAGGATATATTGACTGTCAAAGAGGCACTTCCTAATTGTCTACCGAAGCCCAAGAAAATTATTTATTACACTCTTGCATTCAAGTCTTCTTTCTTCATGGTGTAATGAAAATACATTTGTTTTCAGCAGCAGTCTTGGCTTTCCCATTTTACTTGTTCAGATAATCACTAATCTGCCAAATGTAATAGTTTTCTAGTCACTACAAAAATGTATCCTGAATTTAAGTTGGAATATGGATAAATCAGCTCCCTATGCTTCAGGAAAATCAACAGAAATATGCACAACTTTCCAAGAGTTTGTGACAGTTCCAAGCCTTTGCACTTGGATTTTAAAATTTGCTGTTTCTAGTATAACTTGATTTAAACGGGTGTCCAGCCTGCTGAGCATTCTCCCTGTGCTTAGCCTTGTTGAAGTACTGTGTACACATTAACTTTTGACTCTCACACTATCTCTGTGTAACTGGTACTATTGCCATGACCCTCTTATAGTCACAGGTGAAAACTACCCTGTGAGTAAATGCAATGTCTAATATTCAAACAGTCTAAGTCCAAAATGGCATCTCTCAGTCAGAGCACTACCGACAATTTAGACCAGAACATTTATTTTAATATTAAGAAATGATTTTTCCCATTGCTTTAATTCATTGTACATGGCACTGGGTTGCGTAAAGATATTTTCACAGAGGAGTATAATATACTTTGACCTTGGTACCTGATGTGCCCCCTACCTTCCCTTTTATCTCTTATTATAATTCTTTTTTGTTCCCCTAGACAGTTTTGTCTCTACCACTGTGTCATATGTGCATATATGATTTCATATATCTACATAAAGCCTAGAAACAATAAGTGAGAGAAGGCTTGCACTATTTGTCATTTTGAATCTGACTTACTGACTATGGCTATTCACAATTGTACTCATTTTCTTAAAAACAACATAGCTTTCTTTTTGCTTCTGGCCAGAAGGCCATCTTAACTTGGGGCTGTCTAGTACAATGTGGGGTGCTTAGCAGACTCCCTGGTTTCTACCTTCTAACCACCACTTCAGTCAAATTGCCCTGAGACTTTGCCAGACATATTTCCTCTGGAGCATAAAATGCCCATGTTGAGAGCAATAGCTCCAGGGCAAGCATTTTCAGCAGGCGATGTCATCCTCAAGAGGGCAACATTTGGTTCTGGGCGCTGGACATAAAAACTGCTTCTTAATCAGCAGATAAGTGGGTGTAAATAAATATACCATCTATTTCTGATAATGAAATTTCGTGGAGAGGGAACAGAACAGCAAGACCATTTACAATGGCTCCTTAGGAGAAAAATAATGAAAAGAGTTGAGAACCGCTGGGCCTCAATCTTGGACATATCACAGGCAAGCTACACTGCAGGAACCAAGCCAGATGGGAAAGTCTGAACTCTAGAATAAACCCTTATTTTAATGACTCCCCCAAGTGGTCAAGGAGACTCCCCGAGACCTCGTACATTACCTTCACCTTTCAGAAGGCTCCCTGTCCTTACGCCGGCCTCAGAGATTGGAAACTGCTCTGAGGTTTTGGTTCAACAAAACACTTCAGACTATTTTTCAAACATTTCCATTCCAGCAAAAACTACAAAATTATATTTGCCAAGAGCAATGTTTCTTAAACTTTTTAATCCTGGGTGTATTTCAAAGGAAATTTATCCATATGGTTCTCATTCATTTACTCTTAATTCATCAAGATGGCGTTTTGTAAATGCCAGTTGACAACCAAGGAGCTGCATGCATGTTTTTCTAACTTGAACCAGGAAGTCGGGTTTTTCTTGGGCTAAACAGAATGTAAAAACCTTTACTTGGTGTAATTTTCTCACTGTACTGATCATTAAATTGGAGTTTACCTTTTTTAAAGGAAAAGTTTTATGGTAGAAACAAGCATGTGAAAAAATACTAATATATCATCTTTAGAAATGAGATCACAAGGACAAAGAGATGCATTTGTAGGGCATGTAGCTTCTGTAATCTGCCTGGTGCTCAGCAGTGCTTCACAGTATGAGAACTGTGAACCTCTTTGAGAAGGTGGAGTGGTAATTGTCAAGTCTTTCCTGTTTGGTATAACACTGTGTATTTATAGAAGGCTTGCTAGAATCTTCTCCCACTTTCTCCTCTATCCTTACTTCACTCCCAATAATCTTTCACCATTACAGCCCTCCTCTCAGAACACAGCCCCGTTGGCATCACTGAAAATAATCTGTGGACCTCAGTAAGGACTTGTGTGTATGAAAAACACCAAAGACGCATCGCAGAAAGGTTCTTTTATGGGTCACAGTGAACAAACTGTTCAGTATTCTGACTTAAAAGATAAATTTTAAAATTTTGGTTATGTTATTAAATCAAAATAAAAGTTTTTAAGAACACTAAATAACCGAGCTTTCACTGACCCTTTGAGGGGGCGGGACATTTGCCTATGACAGGAAGCCATTGTCTCACCCTCCCTTGAGCATTTCTACCTCTACTTTAGAGTCTCTCTACTAAGCGAATATAGTAACATTAAAATAAACAGCAAATTCTAGAAACCAGTCATGGTGCCCTGATATTTAAACTGCAATAGAAAATGTAGGGCTATACTAACATAAGACTCATTTTCATAGTCTGAATCATTTTGTCACAGCCTCATATCTAAGAAATAGATCTTCCATCCCACTCCAAATCTGCCGAATCTAAGTATCTGTGAGAGAGGTCCACAACTGTGCTTTTTATAGGCTTTCCATTTAATGTTTATGCATAGGAGTATTTGACAACTACTAACTTAGATCATAGTAATTTCTGATTAACATGAGGCAGAAATCTTACCCAGTATCAAACTGCCTGACCACAGAGAAGCCCACCAGACTGCCGTCAATTTCCAGTTCCTTCCTTCCCATGTTAGACATGCCTTTTGATCCGGAACATGTGAAGTCTCTAAGTTACATCAGAGGATTCCTCACATAATGAAAGCACAACAGCTATAAGACGTATCTACTCCCAGAGAACTGTAGAATGATGTAACGTTTTCTAGGATCTTCCATATCTGGCTCACATTACTCTTGGGAATCTTTAGCCAGAATAATTTGTAAGGCCAATTGGACACAGTCTTATTCTAGTAGGAAACACTATGGAACTGTTTGCCCAGAGTCCAGTCAAGAAGGACCAGAGGCACCCCCCAAAAAAAGCAGAGGACAAATACAAGCTGTAACCTAAGTCTTCCAGGATAGGAGTGTATAATCAAGCTTTTTCAATACAGGGCATGGGAAGAGGCTCATAGCAGTGACACATAGGATTGTCCTGTAGGGTGTGTTCTTGGGTCTTAGAAGCAAACCTTCTCTGTCTTTCCTGGTCTAGTTTGTATTTCCAACGCTCACCCAAAGTCTGGAAGAACTAAAATTCAGGAAGTATGTGAGTTCTTTCCTGGGTGGCAATTCCAGTAGTTCTGGAGTAGGGTTTTCTCCCCTGAAGTCATTGATTCTGGTTGATCCATGACTGCTCTCATTTATTAATATAGCATCCAAGCTGATAGAAATATATATGAATTAAATTAAGCACTGTTTTATGATTTGCTGGTAAAAGACAAATATTATAGCACTTTTTAGGAATTTAAATTAACCCTAGCCATGATAAAGGCATTGGCACATTTGTAAGCTGCTAAAATGCAAATAAAATTCAAATTAATGTATTTACCCTTTCTGTTTGAAGTGAAAGAACTACTCTTTCTTTCTTTTCACTGAATATGTAAAATCCGGCTAATACGATATAATTCTAATTTGTTCATTGTAAAATGTTTTATCTCAAGTTATGAAGAGTTATGCTTCAAAATTTATTATATTCTTAAAAGTTCAAAGTGGTGGAAATTACTAATTTTACAGTTGATAAAATATGTCTGCAGCTCAAGGGCTTGCAGAAGGTTGGTGAAAACCATATTGGTAGTTCAAATCCAGTTTTTAGCAGCAATACTAATTCTGTGCCTTTACTATATAGGAAAACGTTTGAACATTCTGTTGATACAAGTAGCAGGTGCTCAATGTTTGCAGCAGCATTAGTAACCACTGACCACTTAGAAAACTGTTCTAGCTATAACTTAGAGTCATTCCCCAATGTGTGATTCCTTAGAGCAGTTGAATGGCTTAGTAATCAATGTCATATATGAAGCTTAACAGCTGCATTTCCTTTAATTTAACATGACCCAACACCTCAAATGAGCATTCGAGTACCATTGACAAAAAATTAAAGCAATTAGTGGTAGGTGTTTGCTGTAGAAGGTGAGTTTCTTAACTTCCTATTGCCACAACAAAACACAACAACCAGGCAACTTATAAAAGAAAGCATGTAATTAGGGGCCTGCTTACAGTCTCAGAGGGCGAGTTCATGACCATCATGGAGGAGAGAATGACAACAGACAGATAGGCAGACATGGTCCTTAGTTGAGCACTTACAAATGATCTACAAGCGTGAGGGAGAGAGAGAGATCGTTGAACATGGCCTAAGTTTTTAAAATCTCAAAGCCCACCTCTAGTAACACACCTCCTTCAACAAGGCTGTATCTCCTAATCTTTCCCAGACAGTTCCACCAACTGGAGATCAAGCATTCTAATATATGAGCCTATGGGGACCATTCTCATTCAAACCACCACAGTGGAAAATGGGTAGATCAGGAGACATGGTGAAGAAAAATTAGGGATGGCTTTTGAAGAGCAGTCATGCTTCACCTGATGATGCAGGTCTGCTATCTCATCTCTGTAGGAGGGGGAGGCAGGAGGATCATGTTCAGTCTGGACAATTTAGTGAGCTATTTTCTCAAATTAAAAATAAAAAATAGGGGGGAAGGGGCTTGGACTATGGCTCACTGGTGGAGCACTTGACAAGCATGTACAGGTTATAGGTTCAATTTCCAGGGTTAGGGACAAAAAAGGTAAGTCAGTGTTGGATGTAATCTTTTGCTTTTAGACTCTCTGCCACTGATAAAGAATTGGTGAAGCATTGAGCTTCTTGTAGACATTTTAACAAAAGAAAATGTGGACAAATAAAGTGAGAATGAAGAATAAGTTGATTGTGATGAACTAAATCATCCAAACATCACACTCATACACACACACACACACACACACACACACACACACACACACACACGTACACACACACACACACACGTACACACACACGTATACACACACACACACACACACACACACACACACACACACACAGAGGAGGTTGGTGGGGGCATGAAAATGGGTGAATACATGTCAATACATTTTACACGAGATCTATGGGTATGATATAAAACTATTTTTCATACCTAATTAGTTTTCTTTTGAGATTTCTTCTTAAACGTCCCCACTCAGAAGCTGATCTACAGATCAGTTTTCTGAGGTCCACAAATCAAATAACCTTAGATTTTCTATGAGAGAAACCACTATTTGAAAAAAAAACTTAAAGGTTTTATGAGCCCTAGGAAAAGGATGTTTTAAGGCTGTTGAGAAAAGATTTTTTTTTCAGATTTGATCTAAAATACACTGATGAAGAAACATGATCATGAGACAGAAACCAGAGGTATTTTCTATCCTTGTTATAATCATAACTGAAATGCACTAAAGTTGTAAAACTGGAATCTGAAAACTATCAGTCTATATTTTCTTTCTGTCTAATAAAATGGGGGACTTGGGTACAAACCATCGCTACATCTATAAAGGAAACCACAGAAAAGACTTTCACTCCAAATGTACCCAGAGGTGAGTTTTGAGTAAATCAGAACATTTTTGAGCCTGAACTAAATAGAGAAGATGAATGCCTTTTCTCTTTACCACTGCTCAGGTATGGAAGAGGAAAATAAAGACAATTTGAAGCATGCAGAAAATACTATTTTTCAAGGTCTTTTTCTTCAACTCTATCTTGTGTGTGCATATATGTAAATGTACATGAAATAATATTTTTATAGCCTGTTTGAAACAAGAAGGTGAAGAAGGCAGAAAATATTGATCAGGGTCAGGACATCAAATAAATCAGTACCTAGAGCAAGGCAAACTGCTTGGAACGTTCTTCAGTAACACAAGTGAGAACTGAGAACAGTCTGAAAGCGAGGGAGTCTGTGAGAAGGATGGTTATTTTGCCTTGACTTCCGGTCCCTGTGGTCTCTTCACAAAAGCAGTTCAAGTGTTTCTAGTAAAATCTAAATCATATCATGCTAGCCTTATGTCATTTCTGTTTTGTCTAAGAAAACTTGTCTTTTTTCTTTACTGAAAGATTACTGCATAATGCAAACCAAAGCTGCTGAGTGTGAAATTACATCAGGACAATGTATTCAAAGATGGGCTGACTCAGGCAAAGTAAGTGCCTTAGTATCTTGGTCCCTCAATACCTCTCTGAACTCACTCTCTGTTTTGTGCCCTGATAATCAGAGATAATCACTCTGTCCATACTGACTCAAGCATCTCTCCACTTATGCCCTAACTTTCCTCACAACATCACCACAGTGAATACTTTCCTGATCAATCTGTCTAATACATTGACCCATACTAGTATTCTCTGCCTCTTTAATATCTTATTTCTAATATGCTATAAGTGCATGCTATTTCATTTATATGCATTCATAATTAATAGGGGTTCTCTTTGCAAGAGACTCCTCTTATTCTTGCAGAATAGATTTCAAGATCTCAGTGCATTCTTAAAACCTTAGATGTCATCAAACACTGTATAAGTACTGCAGCCTAGTGACAGTATGCATGAAGCCTGAGACAATTACTATGTAATTAGTGGATTTGTAGTAAATATAGTATAGATTCACTGCACAGGATCAAATATAGTATAGATGTACTGCACAGGATGATTCACATTCGAAAGTACATCAAGAGAAGTGTCATGAGGGACTGAAGAGATGACTCAGTTGTTAAGAGCACTTGCTACTTTCCCAGAGGACCAAAGTTCAGTTCTCAGCATCCGCATTGAGTGGCTCCCAACTCAACCTGTAACTTCAGTTCTAGGGAATCTGATGCTGTCTTCTGGCCTCCTCAGGCACCTATACATATATCAAGTGCGTGCGCGCACGCGCGCGCGCGCGCGCACACACACACACACACACACACACACGAGAGAGAGAGAGAGAGAGAGAGAGAGAGAGAGAGAGAGAGAGAGAGAGGTGAATAACTGATAGAAGCAGATGTAGAGACCCACAGCCAAGCATTGGGGGGAGCTTGGGGAACCCTAAAAAAAAAGCAGGAGGAGAACTCTGGGAGCCAGGTGGTCGAGGACACCATAAGAACATGGCCCATAGAATCTACTAAGCAGAGCTCATAGGGTCTCACAGAGAATGAAGTGGCAATCAGGGAGCCCGTATGGGCCTGAGCTAGGTCCCCTGCATGTAAGTTATGGGTGTGAGGCTTGCTGTTCCTAACAGTAGGAAGGAGGCTGTCTCTGACTCTTTTGCCTGCTCTTGGGACCCTTTTCCTCCTACTGGGTTACATCTTCCAGCCTTGGTATATACCTAGTCTTATTGTAACTTGTTATACTGTGTTTGGTTGACATCCCTGGGAGACCTGCTCCTTTTTTGAAGAAAAATGGAGAGGAGTGAATCTGGGGAAGAGGAGAGGTTGGAGCAGGAACTAGGAGGAATGGAGGGAGGGAAAACTACGGTTGGGATGTAATATATGAGAGGTGATTTTTAAGAAAAGAATGGTAAAACAATGTAACAGTAGGACAAATATTGAGGGCATAAAGTATACATCTAATGTTTATATTTAAGAGTACAGGTATCTATAGTAAGTATTATGATACTTATTCTGGCATGTTTTATCAGCTATTAAATATGTTTGATAATACTAAAAAATAAATAAAATAAAACCCAGTTTATTTCTCTTTCTCAAATGTTTTGTTTAACCCTTTTTGTACTGTAGCAGGAGTCTTAAAAGTTCTTATTAATAAAATCAAACCCGGGCAAGGTATTGGGGTGAACACTGTATGATCAGAGAGACAGAATAAGCCACAGCTAACCTCACCTGGCCAACTTCTCAGCTGATCTTGTTTCCTCAGACTGGAAGCCTCTGTGTCCTCATATCCAAATGGCTCTCAGCTGAACTGTGCTGCTCAAAACCTAAAAGCTTAACCAGCCAAATGCTAACCAGCTAAAAGCTGCTAGATCATAGAAAATATCTTCATTAAAATTATAGAAGAAAAGTTTCCAATCTAGAGAAAGAGTACAAAGCCCACCCAAATATAAGAGACCTACAGCATCTTGAAGAGACAGGACCAGAAAAGAAACTCCTCATGATGCATTACAGTTAAAACCACAGACTAAAGAAATGATTGGCAGCAGGCCCATCAGAAAAACAGTACAAATTATAGCAATATGTTACTGCAAATTAGTTAAGATGATCATAAAAGAAGAATAAAAACAAATCTTAGTGAAGGTGTAGAGGAATTGGAGACTTTGTGTGGCTGTAAGCACTACATCCACTTAGAAAATGGTATGAAGGTCTAAATAAGTTTTAAAATATCATTTGACCCAGTATTCCCACTTCTGAGTATATATTTGGAGGAATTAAAAACAAGTTCTCAAAGATACATCTGAATACCTATGTTATTTACAATATCCAGAGTTAGAAGAAACCAATCTTTGCTTCCAACAATAAAAATGAGATGCATACAGACAATGCAGTATTAGTCTGCTTGTGTACAAGAAGGAAATCCCCTTGTATGTTCCTACATGGATGGACTTGGAAGATGTTATGCTAATGAAATAATTGAGTCACATAAAAGCAAACGTGAAGCATCTGAAATGTTCACCCCCTCTGATAGCAGGATGGCGGTTGCAGAAAGCTGCTGGAAGAAGACAAGGGAGATTGTTCAGAGGAGACAGAATCTTAATTAGGCACAGTAGAAAAGTTCTAACATCTGAGAGAGTTATACAAGAACAGTGTGCATGTAGCTAATTATACTTTAGCAAATATTTCCAAATGATGAAGATGGTAAATTTTATGGTATATGGAATTGATCAAAATATTGATCATATTGATCTAAATCTACATGTAATGCTCACTATATGTAGATAAAATTTTGTAAAGACCACCCAGAATGCATCTTGGCCTCATCTGAAGACTATGACTTTTTTGGCATATAAACAATTCCTAGCTATTATTCCTTCAAATATAGCTTCCTCCAAAACCCTTTCACCAATCTTTCTGAACTTCCTTTTGAAAAGCATGGTTTCTCACTCCCTGTCATTATCAGGCTTCTTTTGTATTTTCATGACCTTCCTGTGCCGTGTTCTAGGGGATTCTCTCCTGTGCATATTTTTCAGTTTGGCAATATTTTAAACTATGCTTAATCTGCCCTTAAGTTAAACTAGTATGTCTGAAAGTTTACTGTGCTTGCTTCTTTTTTTTTCTTTCCAAATGCTTTATTTGTTTTCTTATTTAAATGCAGTCCAATTCTGCAGTTCTATTTTCAGGCCCCCATGTAATCTCATCAATCACTGGAGTATTCATTTTATACTGTATCTAAATCTGTTTCCTTATCTTAGGTTATGGGATCCTATCTGCCTACTCTCTCTTATGTGTGATTCATTCCCACATGTCAGGATGGAGAATTCTTTCGTGTGTATTTATATTGGACAGTGTTTTTATGTTTTTTTGAAGGAAAGGAGCTGTTTGTTTGTTTCATTTTATTTGATTTTACTGTTGAAGTGTCATGTGCTACAGGGTTCACACACATTGCTTCTTTTGTCTGACGTTTTTAAAAGCCATGAATGAGCTTGTATATTTTGTTTGTTTGTTTTTTCACCAATGTCCCATAATTAAGGAACAGGAGAATTGAGAGTTGTGAGAATGTGGGTGGTTTCTGAGACTGTTTTTTTTTTTTTTTTCTCACAGTTAACTCTACCGTCCTGCCTCAGATTTAAAATGGTTCCCTAGCTGCTCCAATAGAAAAGAGAACATTTCTCACATCCGTTTTTGATGGTCTTCCTTCCAATGTTGCACAGTGGCACCAGTTACAAATTGCTACCAGCGTAGCTTCAGAGCCCTGCCTCCTGCTCAGCTCTGAGCCCAGAGCCAGCATCCCATCCTCTCACATCCATGGCTATTACCGTGTCAGCTTCTACTCACTGCCACTCTAACCTGGAGTTGCAGCCAATGAGAAGTCCTCTTTCTGCTAAATGTACTTACTGTCTATGCTATATGACTGAGATATGCATCCTACCTCATGATCTTTATCTAAATTTGTGCTCCACAGACTTCAAGAACTTACAGGAAACAAGACAGGAGATGCTTCCCTGATGACACAAAAATTTACAGAGGTCTCATTTGTTGTTTGACTTTTGTGAGCATATGTGGTGATGGGGGGTGTATGTGTGTGTGTGTAGTGATATTGTGTACCCCAATATATTGTGCACTCTAATAAACTTATCTGGGGTCAGAGAACAGAACAGCCACTAGACAGACATAGAGGCCAGAAAATGGTGGCACACACACCTTTAGTCCTAGCATTCTGGAGGCAGAGATACATCCAGATCTCTGTGAGTTCAAAGCCACACTGGAAACAGCCAGGCATGGTGACACACACCTTTAATCCCAGGAAGTGATGTCAGGAAGCAGAAAGGTATATAATGAATGAGGACCAGGAACTAGAGCCCCGTTAAACTTTTGGGCTTTTAGCAGCAGTTCAGCTGAGACCCATTTGGATGAGGACACAGAGGCTTCCAGTTTGAGGAAACAAGATCATCTGAGGAACTGGCAAGGTGAGGTTAGCTGTGGCTTGTTCTGCCTCTCTGATCTTTCAGCATTCACCCCAATATCTGGCTCCCAGGTTTATTTTTATTAATAAGACCTTCTAACAATTCGTGCTACATGTGTTTGTGGTACATACATATGAGTGTGCGGGCACATATGCCCAGGTCTGTGTCTAGCTTTCCCTGTGGATGTTGGCAATGTAAATTCAGGTCATCGTGCTTACACATCAAACACTTTTGCCCACTAAGACATGTGTCCAACCACAATCCATTTGTTTTTAATGCTTAAAATATCTTTACCCATGGGTATGTCTTTTCACATGAAGAGTATCTACGTATGGACATACAAACACGCGATTGTAGATGACTGAAATTTAGTTGTAACCACACATCTGAGACTTTCTAATGGTTTGGTCTATATAACCTCATACAGTTCCTAGTGTTTTTGATAACTGCTTCTACACGAGTTGAAAGTAAAACATGTGTAATGACATGGAACGAACCTATCTTCCACTCTAGGGTTTGTCAAAACATTAAAGTGACCTTATATCATTATCAAATGTCAAGCAAGATAATAAGACCATATGAAGAAACCAGCCTTTTCAATGACCACACTGCTGTGGCCTTTGTTAGAAAAGCTAGCAATGTTTGCTCTGACTTCTGTATGTTCATGGCTTCTTTTCATCAGGCCCAAAGAAAGAACCATTAACATTTCTCTTTAATACATATTTCCTCAGAACTATGAGTTTTCTTAAAGCTTAAATTTTTTTAAAAATAACTCTGGGTATCTAAACAGTGATGCTCATGTTCTCTCAGTCCCTGCTAACATTTATACCACTTTTTAAAAATCACTTAAATGTTTATCTAGCAGGATAACATGGTCTCTCATGTTACTTTCATTAAACCTAAATCTTAGGATTATGTACTATAACATTTGGTGTTAATGAAAAGCTTTGGGAAGCAACCTAAATGTTATGGCTGTGCTTATGCAATGGAAGAATGCTTCTTGTTATACAGCACATAGAGAGATAATAACTTTAAAATATTAATACTACCATTACTTTTCTTAGATATCCAAACTGTAATCAGGTACCAAAGCTTTGGGTCTGGGTTCTGGAGAGATGGTTCAGTAGTTAAGACATTTGCTGTTCTTTCAGAGGACCTGGGTTCAGTCTCCAGCACCCACATCTTAGTTTACAACCAGCAATAATTTAGTTCTAGGGGATTTGACACCCTTTTCTGGTCTCTGTGGGGACCAAGCATGCATAAGATATAAATTAATACATACAGACAAAGCATTCATGTATATGAAATAAAAATAAAATGTTCAAATCACTTTTTAAAAGGCTTAAGATCTGAAATATTAACAAGAATGACAGTAGAAGGTTATGTATTGGTAGTTATTAAGCACATAAAAAAATCTGACGATTTTCAATAAAAGATTCAAAAACAACAGTCACCTTTATAACCACTTACTAGATTTTTATTTCCCAGAAGTTTTAACTTCTTACCATATGCCAGGTACTTTAAAAAATATGTGCTTTTATTTATTTTTTGAGAATTTCATAAATATACTTTGATCACATTCTTCCCTACTCCGGAGTTCTCCCAGATCTCCCCACCTCCCTACCTATCCAACTTTGTGATCTTTCTCTCTTTAAAAATAAAAGAAAGAAAAGGAAAGCACACAGTAAATGTGGGATCTGATTGGTGTTGGCCAGCGTTCCTGAGCAGGACAACCTCCTTGAAGCATGTTCAATGTGCTCAAGGTCACTCCATTGAAGAAAACTGGCTTTTCCCTCTCCGAGAAGCTAATAATTGTAAACACCTTCTTAGATAGGGGTAAGACTTTGATGGTAATTAAGATAGAGACTTTGGAACACTCTGACTTTATGAAACTCCTCTCCCCAAGAATCTCTGCAGAAGAGAGGATGGAAAAAATGTAAGAGCAGAGGTCACAGACAACTTCAGAGAAATAACATTTTCCAGATGTAACAGGCAGGACTGATGCACCTATGAATTCATAGAGACTGTGACAGCATGCACAAACTCCCAGCACAGAGGAGGGGGAGTGGGTCCAATGTTGGGTACTTTCAAAATGCTCTCCAACTCTATAAAGCTGGATAATCATGTTTTCTACATTACAAATGAGCAAATTATTATCCCCAAATTAAAAATTTAGAATCTCATACCAGGCCACCCAAGATGGAATCTAGGTTTGAACCTAATCATTTCAACTTTGAAGTCTCATAATGATATACAACATTAACCAGATAAATTAATTACATACATTTTAATATTTCATCAAGATATTTGCCATAATACTTCATGAGAATCCTACAAGCTCATGATCTCAATAGCACAACTTTATACAGTCAGAACCTTATAGACACTAGTGCCCAGGGTCCTGATCATCTATTTTATATTCAGTATATGCCTTTCAACAGCTCTGGCCTATATACCAGAGATGTGTTTATCAGTGGGCACCACCCCTGAGTTACTTAATTTAATTCTAAAACCCTGCTACACTGAATTCAGAAGTATTTAACTTTGATACACATAAGAACATGGATTTGGGAGAAAAGCTATAAATAATGCCATCCTATAGCACTGATGAACATTTATACTTCAAAACCCTTGCTGCTCCCTACTTCACCAAGATTACAGAGCTAAATGTGGTCACCACAGCATCCCCTGGAAGAAGAGTAAGCATCAAAGTCTCCCACTGAGAATGTGAACAAGTCTTCATGCTACTCTGCTACCTTCAGCTTACTATTTACTACTGTGAATGACAAAGTAAGCTAAAAAAAAAAAAAAAAAAAGTAGCCGGGCGGTGGTGGCGCACGCCTTTAATCCCAGCACTCGGGAGGCAGAGCCAGGCGGATCTCTGTGAGTTCGAGGCCAGCCTGGGCTACCAAGTGAGTCCCAGGAAAGGCGCAAAGCTACACAGAGAAACCCTGTCTCGAAAAACCAAAAAAAAAAAAAAAAAAAAAGGTAAGGTGATAATTAAAATGAAAGCATAGTAAAATTTACCAGAGTACTCTAAATCCTATTTTGCTCATGTACTCTTAGTCCGTGAATCTATCTTTCTATCTCCATTTCCTTATCTTCACAAAGAAAATGCTATTATGTCTACTCTAGAGAGCTACTCTCAGGACTTACAAGATAATCCATCAGATGTGCTAAAACTAATAACTTACAAAGAGAAAAAAATCAGTAAGTAGCAATAGTTGTTTCCACCATGAAAGACTAAAGTAGGGTTGAGGGAATAGCTCAGTCATTACAATGCTTCCCTTGAAGCATAAGGACCTGAGTTGAACCCCAAGAACCCACATAAACACCCAAACACTGTGGTATGCATCTGGTATTCCAGTACTGGGGAGACAGAGACATGGAAGTCCCTGGTGATTCTTGGTCAGCCATCCTAGCCAAATCAGTGAACTACAAGTTAACTGAGAAACCTTTTCTCAAAAACGAAGGTGGAGATTCATTGAAAAAGATATCTGCCATTGATCTCTAGCCTCCATGCACATGTGTGCGTGTGCTCCCATACAAACATGCGCGCGAGCACATGCACGCGCACACACACACACACAGGAGAGAGAAAGAGGCATACACATAAACATGCACACACAAATTAAAAATTAAAAATATTTTAAACCCCATATCATTGGGAAAACAAACCTGAAATATCATGACCAGATAAATAAATAAATCAAATAAGAAGAGGTAAAAAAAATATCAAAAATGGAGAAAACAAAAACAAATAATCTTTATCTTTTATTTACTTTTATAATAAAACTGAATTACTCTGGTAGGGTGGCCACTGCATAACAGATCTGTGATTTACTGGCCAGAGCTCTAGACATACTTCAACTGAAGAGGTTAAGAGATATTAATACAGAAACAAGAACACTTAGAGTTAAGTTAAATTATGGAAAACACTTGTTAAAGAGTTATTTATTTTCATTTTATCTGCATATTTTGTCTGCATGTATGTATGTGCACCACATGTGTGCAGAGTGCCCACAGAAACCAGAAGAGGGCATTGGATCCCCTAAAATGAGAGTAACAAACAGTATCAAGCTGCCGTGTGGGCACTGGGAACAAAACTTGGGTCCTCTACATGTGCAGCAAGTGTTCTTAACTACTGAGCCTTCTCTTCAGCCCTTGTAGGATATAAATAGTGATGAGCTAAAAGGAGTTTACATTAAACAAATGTAGGTGTCCCATAGTTGAAATACTTTTTTTTTCAGAATTCTTTAAGCTGAAATGGCTCCCATTGGCTGAAGTTTTTAATTGTAAGTGATAGCAGTGACTAACCAGTGTGTTTAAAAATCCCTCATATAATTAATGATAGCAGCAGTTGGCACTTAGAAAATTCTTACCAAGTGATAGATAGATCATATTTGTTCAGCACTATGAAGCATGGCACATTATTTCTATCAGATACAGAAACTGAGCAAGCTAAAGAATTTTCCCTAGGATAGACCATGAAGAACCAACATTTCGGAAGGTGAAGTAAAATGGGGAAAATGATATACAGAATGTGGGGATACTGAAAACCAGAAAGTTGGAGGAGAATAGGATTAAAGAGAAATTGTGACATCCTTGTGACTTGTCAAAAAAAAAAACCCGACTTTGACTCTAAGAAAACTATCATAAAGATCAACATCATTTCCAAGAGCTTAGTGAAAACATTTGATTTTATGCACTTAGGATAAATAAGAAGGTTCTTAAGCTGTCCTTAAATAACAGTAGGAGTCCACAGACAAATTTCATGTAGTCACTCAAGATTAACAAACATTGTTAAAGTATAGCAACTCATTAAAACTAAGATCTGTTCACATGCTTTCTGACTGCTCTTTTTAATTCATCTCCACCTTGGATTACTTAAATCATACAGGTGAACATGTGTTCTATGATATGATAATGTACAGTGAAACATTTTGCCATATGCTACTCTCTAACATAGAAAGAAGACGGCCAAGAAGAGGAGTTAGAGAATTTATTTCAATCATTTTGCCCCATTTATTGAAAATAGATTTTTTTCCTCATGTAATATATCCTGATTATGGATTCCCCGTCTTCTACTCCTCCCAGTTCCTCCCCACCTCCCCACCCATCCAGATCCACCCACTTTCTGTCTCTCTTTAGTAACAAACAGGCTTCTAAGGCAGAATAACAAAATAAAACATAATAAGATAAAACAAAAACTAACACATTGGGTTAGGACAAAACAAACAAACAGAAGGAAAAGAACCCCAGGAAAGGCACAAGAAATTATTATAGAGGCAGAGACTGATTCGTTCACAGGCTTGGGAATCCCATAAAAACACTGAACTGGAAGCCATAAAATATACACAAATGACCTGTAGGGTAAGAGAGAGAGAGAGTGAGAGAGAGAGAGAGAGAGAGAGAGAGAGAGAGAGAGAGAGAGAGAGAGAATACAAATTAGATTTTAAAAAGATAAAATTTAAAAAAGAAAAAGCCCTGACACAATGTTAGGAGACAAGGAACCTTCAAAGATGTCACTGAGTGTATTTCCTGTTGGCCATCTACTGCTGGGCATGCAGTCTACACTTGAAAGTGATTTATTTGCCTGGTAAGGCTCCCTCAGAGAAAACTAAATTTTCATTTGCAAATGGTTATGAACTAAAGATAGCTTCTGGGCTAGGGATCGGGACATGTGTCAGTTTCTCCTTCAGCTCTAGGTGCAGACCCGTGCAGGCCCGATACACGCTGCCTTGGTCTCTGTGAGTTCATATGTGCGTCCATCCTGTTGAGTTAGAGGGTCATATTCCCTTGGTTTCTTGAGTGAATTACAGTCAGAACTTGCAAAGACAGGTGAAAAGAGTCTGGTGACACCGTTGTTATGGCTTCAGCTTCCTGTCACACCTGATGGAACCATGAGGAGTAATGATAACAGCAATTGTTTTCACAGTTGATGAGCAAGTGTGAAGCCTCACTTTCCCATTTCACAACATGCCTTTCTAAGAGCAAGTTGGACATCTGGAAGCTACTTGCATCCTGTATCTTCATGAAATCAGAATGATTTCAGAGGAAATTGTGCCCTCAGACAAGATGATGTGTCTGTAACAGTCAGGGAGTTAAACTTTAGGAGTATGATTTGCCTTAATCAATATGCAGCGTGCAATTGTTAATAAAATTATAACAGTGTTTTCTCTCCTTGCTCATCTTCTTAATTGCTTATTTCTTTTTTGAAGTCAATACTTAAAGTGAGAAAGAAAGAAGGAAAGAACATTTGATTCTTGGATCTGGCATGGAAATGAGCCTTATCCAAATTTGCAAAGGAATGTCTATTGTTGTAATTAGGGCTTGGAAAGCTAATTCAGAGAATAAAATCAAACTTGACCTTTTCTTGAACTGAACTGAACTTTGGAGGTTCAGAGGAATTCAGTTCACTTCTTAGAGGCTTGAAATAATTCACTGTTTTTAATTATAATGACTGTCATAAATAGTTCATTGTCATAACATTACATTAACCAGGCATGTGTCAGCTTTGCACAGCTCAGCGCAGTATTTCAGGCTTCTTGCCTTTTAACCTCCTTCCCTTCCCTCATGCTTAGTGTCCTTAAGTGGTTCAGCCATCCAACAACAGGACCAGTAAATATAAATAGCAACAATAAGATACAAAGGGTTAGGAACTTGACTGGAAAAAAATCTAACTTTAGGAAAAAATAGTGTAGACAACCAAAGAGAGGTCAAGAATCCTTAAAACATTTGACATGCTCCTTCCCCATGGTATAACTGAGGAGGTAGAGGAATGCTCATCCATGGGCATTCATTTTTTTTTATTCTGTGATTCTCTATGCTTCTATTTGTAGTTTGAGAATTAATCCTATGGCCATATTCTAAATTCTTAAAATTTTAAAATAGTACACATGACATTTGCCCAATAACTTTAACTTTGTCTTTTCAACCTCTCTCATAGTCTGTCTTACATACTTTGTCTCCAATCCTACTGAATTTACAGTTGTGCAACTTATTCCATTTGTTTATAATGACTTTGATTCTGAATTAAGTATCTGGTTCCCCTTGAATATTCATGGATATTTTCCCCACTGAGAAATGAGGTGACTTAGACTCAGACAAGGGAATAATCATCAACCCTCTTCAGATAAACTAGGTCTGCCTAAGTATAAAGCTTTGTATGTATCTAATTACCACTAGACATATCCTCCATCTTTTTTTTTTTACTTTATTTCCTATTGTTTCCAGTCACAATTAATCAGTTCAACACAACAATCCCCAACATTTTTCAAGATTTTCTTTCTCTTGATATTTTGGACACCCAGTATTGTGCTACTTTGAAATTTATATCAGTTCATGTGCTTTCTTTTCTATTACCTCCACCAAAGTAATACTAGATACAATTAATTTTATATGATGAAAAGCTATATTAAAAAGCATTACTTCCAGCTTCAGTTGAAGCATTATGTATGCTAAGCGATGTTTCCATGAATTTGATGGTACCTCCTATTCATTTTTACTTTTATTATATGTATGTGTGTGGGTTTGTGCATGTAAGTACAGTGCCCAGAGGCCAGAGGAATGCATCAGGACATCTGGAGCTGGAATTAGGGATGGTTTTCAGCCACACAATGTGAGTACTGTAAGAGCAGTATGTGCTCTTAACTACTGAGCCATCTCTCTAGCCCCAGAAAGCCTTAATTGTATGAGAACTTTTCTCTTATTTTTGATAAAAAGAAGGAGGAGGAAGAGGAGGAGGAGAAAAAGAAGAAGAAGAGGAAGAAGAAGAAGAAACACATGTATATCCAGGCTTCAGAGCCAAGACAACCCACAAGGACTTGCATGGTAGTCCTGTCTATTAACAGGATAGCTCCTATGGAATTAGGCTCCAGGTGCCTACCTGCAGGTTTGGACTCCAGACCTACCCCAGTGGACTCTAGCGCCAGATGGCCCCCTTCTTCCCAGATGGCAAGCTCACGTTAATATCAGATAAGCCTTTAGGAACTCAGGCTCCAGGCGTGCTTATGTGGATTCCAGTATTTACACACAAACACAGAGAGGAGGCCCACTGCTAGCAGACTCCAATGGCGGCGGCGGCACACCCTGGACCCAGCTTCCAGGCTTGCGGAGTCTGCGCAGAAAGCCTGTCTGGAATTAGCTTATTGTCCTCTTTTACCTTCACGTCCTTAGCCAGGCGTGGGTGGGGTGGGGGGGGCTTTCCCTGGTTATCAAGCAAGAATTACAGCTACAATATCCAGTCTATTTAGATTTGGCAAAATTAAAGAAAATATTCTATCTGTCCTATACTTGTGAGTCTAAAGTTTCATATCTAATCTATCTCTTATCATAACCAGGGAAAATCATAATTATAACTATCTAGTCTTCAACTACATCAAAGACCTCAGAAGGATATAATATGACCTAAGTAAACAGGAAGAGCATTGTAAGCAACTTCTAAAAATCTAGAATGACAGAGATAGCAGACTGCCTGGACAGTCTCCCAGAGTTCCTCTGTAACCTTGGGACATCCATCTTCAGCATATAGGCCTAAAGTCTCTCAGTCACTTTTCTCTGTGTCCTGTGGAATATCTGGCAGTCTTTTCTGAGAAGCAGGAACCTGAAGGAACATTTCGCCTTGTAAAGTTCAGTGGTCACCTTCCTATGGGTCCTGCATGTCCAGTCGATACAACATTTTGTCAAGCAGTCCAAATAAGAACAGTTTCTTGCTCAAATGGCTAGTTTTTGCCATGAAGAAGATGAACTCCATATGGAGTGTCTTCAATGCCCATCCTCCTCTCTTAAGTAAATCGGTCCTGCCAGGAGCTGTCCAGAAAGTCTAAATTTTTAAAACATTTTAAATGCCATATTCTGTAGGTCTTTGAAGTGTTTGAAGATTACCTACCTAATTAAATTTTATCTATGTATACCTAATTGAATTATATCTACATATATAGAAAACTTAGCATGACTATAAGTTTGATTATCATAGATGACTAATTATTAATCTGTATTTCTCAACTATACACTACAATTTTTAAATGAGTTGTACAAACAAAATACTTTAAACAAGAGTAGAAATATACATACAGTATAACAAAATTAACTTTAAATTTGTATCAATAAACTAAAATCTATACCATTGCAAAACATTTTAAACAAGTTGCTCTTTAAAAGCAGGCTCAACAATCTGCCTTTTTTATTTTATCGTATCTATATCCTGTATTTCCATATCACACTAAGATCAACAATTAACAAATGGAACATCATGAAACTGAAAAGCTTCTATAAGGCAAAGGACATCATCAATAGGACAAAAAGGTAGCCCACAGCATGGGAAAATATTTTCACGAACTCCACATCTGACAGAGGGCTAATATCCAAAACATATAAAGACTCAAGAAACTATATATCAACAAACTAAAGAATTCAATTTTTAAAAGGGATACAAATCTAAACAGAATTCTCAACAGAGGAAACCCAAATGACTGAGAAACACTTAAAGAAATGTTCAACATCCTTAGCCATCAGAGAAGTTCAAATCAAAACGACACTGAAATTCTATTTTACACCTGTCAGAATGGCTAAGATCAAAAACACAAGTAACAGCTAATGCTGATGAAGATGTGGAGCAAGGGGAGCACTCCTCCATTGTTGGTGGAAGTGCCAACTTGTACAGCCATTTTGGAAATCAAGATGGTTGTTTCTCAGAAAATTGAGAATTTATCTACCTCAAGACCCAGCTATACCACTCCTGGGCATATACCCAAAGGACACTCTATCCTATCACAAGGACACATGCTCAGCTATGTTCATAGAAGCTTTATTCATAATAGCCAGAAACTGGAAATAACCTAGATGTCCCTCAACCAAACAATGGGTTTAAAAAATGTGGTACATTTACACAATGGAATATTACTCAGCTGTTAAAAACAATGACATTATAAACTTTGCAGGCAAGTACATGGAACTTAAAAAAAAAATCATCCTTAGTGAAGTAACCTGAACCCAGAAAGAAAAACATGCTATGTACTCACTCATAAATAGATGGGAGTTGTAAAGTAAAAGATAATCATGCTATAGTCCACAGATCCAGAGAGGCTAATTAACAAGGAGGGCTTAAAAGGGGATGCAATGATCTCCCTAGGAAGGGGAAATAGAATAGATTTTGTGGATTGACTGGGTGCAGGTGTTGTTGGAAACAGGAGGGATCAAGTGAGGAGGAGGGAGAAAATACTGGAAGAACTGACTGGAAGTGGGAGCCATTCCAGGGGTGAGGTGGAAACCGAGTGCAAGAGAATCTCCATGGAATCTATGAGAGTAACCTTAGCATAGACTCCTAATCATGGGGGACACAGAGCCTGAACCAGCCATCTTCCGTAACTAGGCAAGACCTTAAGTGGAAGGATTGGAACACCAACCCAGGCACAAAGCCTTCAACCTATAGCTTGTCCTTCCTGTAGAGTGTTCTGGAACCAGAGCCTAGCAGAATCTTCATCAAAGAGACCAGAGAGACTTCATCTAGTAACTGACAGAAGCAAATGCAGAGCCCCACAGCCAAACATTAAGCAGAGCTCAGGGAATCCTGTGGAGGAGAGGGAGGAAGAATTGGAAGAACTAAAGGGGTCAGGGACACCAGGAGAACAAGGCCCACAGAATCAATTGACTGGGACTCATGGGGGCTCACAGAGATCAGGGAGCCTGTACGGCTCTGACCTAGATCTTCTGGGTACATGTTATGGCTGAGTAGCTTTGTGTTCTTGTGGAAGTTCTAACAGGCGGTCACTGAGTCTTTTGCCTACTTGTGGAACCCTTTTCCTTCTACTGGGTTGCTTCTTCCAGCCTTGATGTGATGGTATGTGCTTGGTCTTATAGTAGCATGTTATGCCATGATTGGTTGATGTCCCATGGAGGCCTGCTCTTTTCTGAGGAGAGACAGGGAGGGTGGATCTGGGGGAGGTGGGAGGGGAGACAGGAGGAGTGGGAGGGAGGGGATACTATAGTCAGGATGTAATATATGAGAAAAGAATAAAAAAATTTAAAAGGAAAGAAGTTAAAAAGACAAAATAAATATTAAGAATATTGAATTTATGGATTAGAATAATTAATAGTGATAAGTGAATATAAAAGCCATATAAAAATTAAACATAATCTCCATAAAAAGTTTAATGTTACTTCAAACCAATTATAAAAGTCATATGGAATTGTAAAAATATTGACTAGATAGACTAGACAAAGCTATTTTGAGTGACAGTAGAGGCAACCCCACTCCTTGGTTAAAATTAAACTACAAATCTCTGATGACACAACAAAACAGTGTAATAATGTCATTTAAAAAAAAAGTTCCTGTAGAACAAAAATAGCAAATGAGAAAATCAATCAAAAGATGGCATGTGCTCCGAACAAGGTTCGTGTTCAGCAACTGAAACAAAGGAGCCTTGGAGTGCTGATAAGGAAGGTAATATGTGTTGACTAGTGCTCAGTGTCCTGGTTGAAGCAGGGGGTACAAATGCATGCATTTATAATATAAAGAAGTATTTATACAAAGACAGATATCATATACATACATTAAGTAAGGCACTGTGGTACAAGTAGTCAGTGGGCCTATAACAATGGATCTATGTAGCTAGAGTTTTCCTGCCTGGCCCACAGTCAGGACAAATCTCTGACACCTGCTAGTCCCACAGCCGCTCAGACCCAACCATGTAAACACAGAGACTTATATTGCTTACAAACTGTATGGCCGTGGCAGGCTTCTTGCTAACTGTTCTTATATCTTAAATTAATCCATTTCTATAAATCTATACCTTGCCACGTGGCTTGTGGCTTACCGGCATCTTCACATGCTGTTTCTCATCGAGGTGGCTGGCAGTGTCTCTCTGACTCAGCCTTCCACTTCCCAGAATTTTTCTCCTTGTCCCGTCTATACTTCCTCCTGCCTGACTACTGGCCAATCAGTATTTTATTTACCAACCAATCAGAGCAACACATTTGCCATACAGAACATCCCACAGCAGATCGAGTAATGGAATTTATAACCATCAGGGGAGTCAACAGGTTTTACCTTTAGGAAATTTCCAACTATAGTAAAAAGCAGCAAGTAACAAGCTCATAGCAAACAGCATTGGCTTTGGAGCAGGAAAGGAATAGCATGGTTAGAGAAGCCTTCCCAGTAAATGCACCACTTATTTTTCTGTTGCTGTGATAAATAATCACCACCCAAACTGACATATGGAAGAGAGCTTATTTTTGCTGATATTTCAAAAAAGATAAGAGTATATCATGGTGGGAGGCGTGGCAGTAGATGGCAGGCATGAAGGCAGGAACAGGAAGCTCACATCTTCAACTGCAAACTCAAAGCAAAGAGAGTGAACTAGAACAAAGCTAGAAATTCTCCAAGTTCTGTGCCTCCCCCCA
Source organism: Peromyscus californicus insignis (assembly GCF_007827085.1). Classification (NCBI taxonomy): domain Eukaryota; kingdom Metazoa; phylum Chordata; class Mammalia; order Rodentia; family Cricetidae; genus Peromyscus; species Peromyscus californicus. The sequence goes on along the minus strand of NW_026294436.1, from coordinate 24,333,111 downwards.
TGAACTACTTCCTCCAAGAAGGGTGCATCTGCCCATGACCTCCCCAGACAGCACCACTGACAAGGGAGCAAGTGTTTAGACACAAGTCTATGTGGGATATTTCTCATCTAAACAATCATAGCATATTTACCTTCCCATTTTACTGATGAAGAAGTGTGCTTTAGAAATAGGGGTGTGTTCCATTCCAAGTAAGGGAGAAAGGCTTCATAGGACACAAGACATGATAAGAATTCTAGGAGAATTCTAACCATACGCTTTCATGTAGTTCACAATATTTCCCTAGAGTGAAAGTCACTTGTCCATTTTCAAAACTGCAAACCAATGGGAGTGGACCAATGACTACTGTATGGACAGTGAGAACCACTCTCACATCTGTTTCCCTCTACCTTTCCACAGTTTGAGAAGACAGGGGAAGTCATGACATCAGCATCCTAAAAACATCCTAGACAGAAAATGGGTCACTACGAGTAAGACGGGTTCTACCAGAGACTCCAAGTACTACAGCAAAAGTAACTCTATGATTAACAGTGACAGTAGTAATAGATGCTGTATGAAGTTATTGTTTAACAGTACCAATGATAATGTTGGTACTGACATTATTTGCCACGGGGGAGTCCAGATGCCAATGTTAGTAATAGTACTATCCTCAGATTCTACTAGCAGCAACCATATTCTTAACCCCTGCCTTGTGTAGCTGGAGAGTGTGCAGCCCGCGCAGATGCAGGAGGTGAGGGCAGCATCTCACAGGCCTTTCAAGTCCATTCTTCATCCAAGGCTCATGCAGAAGAAAGTCTCTCCCAACCCAACCAGGAAGCAATTGACGTAAGGAAGACAGAGTAGGCCGTGGGCACAAGCCTTGTATCCATGAGACTATTTAGTAGCAAAAATGCTCCCTGCTCTGCTTGCCTTCCTTCATAAACCTTGGATGACAGAAAGACTATATATCACAACACTAAATTCAAAACTGAACTCTTTAGCAGTCAGTGGAAATAGCAGCTTCTTCCACAGATAAAAGACAACATTTAAACTGCCTTTCTGAATCAACTCACACATGTCGTTTTGGGACACAGAAAAATTAGGAATTGTAGGCTGGTCTGCTATTGCTGAGGCACGAACTTCAGAGCAGAGACCAATGGGGTGTTCACTTTTCATGAGAAACCAGGTTTAGGGTGAGTTGCTGACTACTGATCCTGCATAAGACTCTCTCCCTTTTCCGTGTGGGGCTTACTGTAGAAAAGCTTCAGAGAGCCAAAGGTGGCAGGATGGGACAGCTATGGTCCTTAAGGGTGATCACAGCCCTCCAGCATGAAGACAAGTGGCGAGCCGAACCAATGGTTCCCTGACCCTGGGAGAAACATCTGGACAAGGCAGTTTGGGTAAATGCTAGGAAGGGAATTTTACTCTAATTTTCTTTAGAAACTCTAATGTAGGCCACACCTTTACTTTGGCTTTGAAAGCATACCTAGGGTTTGCAGCACCACAGGGCTGTCCTGAGGCAAGTTCACAGGGAGCCAATGGCTCACTGTGCAAGGAGGGAGGCTGGGCACTACAGGGCTCCCAGCAGCCTGCGCTCTCTTCAGCCATCTTTACATGTGCTTATAGCTACCACTTGATTTAAAATTCCAGCCTTAATATTTATTTAAAAATAAGTTATCTTAAAACAGTTTCAACAGAAGAAAAGAGCAAACAAACCTTCAGATTTCATTTGGAATGTAAAAATCTACTGCTGGTTTCACTTCTTAGTTCTGTCTGCAAACTTCATTCACCAAGATCATGCTAAATTTGAATTCTAAGTCAAGCTAATATAATCACTCAGCTAATGAATGAAACAATGGAACAGGACTTTATTACCTTCAAGCCATGATCAAATTTTTTAATGTTTTTTATTTCAATTTAGTATCTGTGTGTGTGGTGTGTGTGCGTGTGTGTGTGCATGTGCACGCGCGCGCGCGCACATATGCCGGAGCACACAAGTGGAGGTAAGAGGACAATTTCTCTCAATCAAACTCAGATGGCCATGTTTTCCCAGGATGCAGCTTTACCTGTTAAGCCATCTCACTGGCCCCATCTTAGCAATTTTTAAAAGATTTATTTATTTGTTTGTTTATTTGTTTGTTTGTTTTTATGTGTATGTGTCTGTGAGAGTATATACCGCACATCCATGGAAATCAAAGAGGATGATGAATCCTCTTGGAGCTAGAGTTACAGGTGGTGGTGAATCCCCCAACATGGGTGCTGGGAATTAAACTCTGGTCCTCTACAAGATCAGAAAGTGCTTTTTAAAAGCTGAGCTATCTCTCTAGCACAATTTTTCCAATTTTTATTATACTTTGAGAAAGCAGTAAAAATAGCTTCAGCTCAAATAATGTTTGAGGACACCAACTTTAACTGTCCACACATTCATTTCTTATTAGAAATAAGGTATTTCTCTTTGAAAACTACACAAAATAAATACTATAAGATGAAAGCACACAACTTCCAGTGGCTTCTTCTGAAGCACCTAGTGTATCTGTTGCTGTGATCCATGCATTTAGAGTAAGTTTATGCCATCTTAAACTGCACTGAGAAACTGCTTAGTCCCTCAACTGCTCATGAAATTGCCTATTATACTAAAGTTGTGGATCAAAAACTTCAGCTAATAGATAAAGAGCAGGATTTTGTGCCACTACGGAATGTAAAATACTACAAATTATTAAACATGGGGCAGTCAAACATACATAAAGAGAGCCAAGAAGTTAGCCTTTCTCACCAAAGATTCTCAGGCCCCAAAGGAACCCTTCTGTTTTTAAGTTGGGCAGCATAATGAGAGACAAGTGGATCCATTTTGAGGATGCATCAAGATTTCAGCTTGGTGAGAGAAGCCAAAGCTAGATTCACTTGATCCAAGAAAGATTTAAAATAGCAACTTCTGGATAATACTGTACACCATGTTTAATGTATACAATATTTTAATTTTTAAATAGTGTAAATTTGCTAGAGATATACTGCATATTTTGGCAAGAGAAAATAAAGCAAGAGAGTTTTAGACTTGATTTTAGCTGCTACTACAAGGAATAAATGTTGTTATTGTTTTGGCCTTAGTAATAAGGAACACGTGAGGTTTTATTTTGCCTACTCCTGCCCCCTGTGGTATTTACAAAGCTATGTATTTAGCTCTGTTTAAACTCATCAGTCGGGACACGAGGCTAGAACACTGCCCGCCTTTATGTTAGCAACATTCTTGACTCAGAATTGTGTCAGATTTTCTTTTCCTCAAGATCTAACAGGAGTTTAGTTTACAAAATTCAAAATGAATCCAACAAAAATAAGCTGAAAACAGATGAGCTGTCCTCATACGTCCTTCTGTCCTCTTCTCGGGCTATTTTTTTTCCTAGTGCTAAAGCTGTTGCTCTGAGGTTTCTGAAATGCCTTCCCTCGCTGCTATTTACATTCTGAATACCTTGCCATTCGGAAGAGTTAAGTCTCCATTGACACAGCTTTGAATGATCTGTCTTTGAGAACCACTCAAGCAGGACGTTCTGGATTCACACGGAGGTGATGCTATCCCTTGTGTCCACAATGGAAAGGAGAAATAGACCCCACTGTAACCAGTCACTGTTGCTGCTAGAATAATGAGTACAACCCAGGTACTGATACTAGAATGCTTTACGGCATAGGACAATTTTGTCATTGTGAATGGAAAGAAGGCCAGCGAGATGGCTCAGCAGGTGAAGGTTCTTGCACAAGCCTGGAGACCAGAGTTCAATACTCTGGAACCCACAAAGGTGGAAGGAAAGAACTGATTCATTAAGATTGCCCTTTAATACCCACACAGACTCCATGCCACAAGTCCTCACACGTTCACATTGCGCATGTGGTAACACGCACACACACTAATTTTAAAGAGGGTAGTGACGAATCACCTGACAGTCCCACGGGGGAGCTTTTCCTGGGGGGAAAAAAAAGTGTACCTTTGGTCAGTAGAAGACTTTTTAGTTCTGGGAGTAAATGTAAGGTTAAAAGATCTATCTGAAAAGCAAAATGCCACTTGGAATGCAAGGGTTCCCAGGAAGCTCACAGGCCCATTCTCATTCTGGGGAGTATATATGGAAACATAAGAAATGGTGTCGCTGCTTCTGGGGCAAAATCCTCCCAAAACAGCTGGACCCAAATTGATGGAGCTCAAGCCTTTTGTAAGCAAGAGACCAGAGACCGAAGGGTTCACTTGCTGTGAGAGGGATGAGGATGTGGTCTGCCCGCCTCCCTGAGGCTAACCCCAGCCATCGGTAAGTCCCAAATCTGCTTTGCCTTCTCTGGAACAGGCTGATAGTCATGCTCTACCCATAGTTGCTCCGGCTTCCTTCGGGGAGACTCAGAGAGCCACTCTCCTTTTTATTTTAACTGAATTTTAAATTTGTTCAGTAACGTAAAAATTTTAGTCATTTTGGGTAAATATCAATAGTAAGAATTCTTGTATTTTTGAGCCCGTAACATTTGAGTATTGAAAAATCATCTCAGAACACCTAACACAAATTTGATTTTCCCCAAACTGCCTCTGAATGGGATCTTTGCCATGTGGAAGAATGGTTCCCAGCCCTCTGGAGCCACCAAGGAGACAACCTTGGTAATTGTGTGCCTTCATGCTCACTATCACTCCTCAGTACTTCTCATCCTACTCCAGGTACATCCCGAGTCCTTTCACTGAACTATCTTTAGTCGAGCCAGTCAGTGAAGACAAACGTAGTCAAGTCCCCTCTGACATCTTTGCTTCTTCCAGGACCCCTTCACCCTGCAGCATTCAGAATGGTGCTCAGAAGATATTAATTATGTGTTCACCCTTGTTTGCTTAGGGATAATCTCCATGCTCTTGGGGTGAATGTAGTAGTTCCCATAGCCTACAAATCTACACACAAGTCTTCTCCTGATTCCCCTCTCCTCTCCACTCCATACAATATTCATTGTCGTTCATTTTGTTGGATGTAGTGATGGACATGTTACTTTTTCAATGTGCCAAGCTCCTTGCTTCCTTTTGGCCCGTTCATTTACAAGAATTGGAAACAACCAAGCTCCCTACATCCAGCTAACGGGGCTTTTTCTCTTCTTACTCTGAGCACAGTTTTCTCAAGTGGTCTAATGTCATAGCTAGTGCATATATTATCAGCAAAGCCAAGGACTTCTTGTCCGTCTTCAGCCTTCTCCGGCCTAGCAGACACAGCGGGCATTCTTGCGCAGTTCCACCGTGGGTTTTAGAGGAATCTGAGGGTTGCGGGAGAGATTGGAAACCATGCTCTTGGCAATGCTCGGGCTTATTTCTAGTTCTGTCGCTTACCCAGTGTGCAACCTTGAGGAAGTACTCACACACTCTAAGACATAGTCCAAAAGGAAACATCAGTGTGGTAGTCTACTGTGCATAGAGTGCTTTGTACGGTGCCTGGGACACAGATCAAAGGAATATAGCCTATACTTGTTATTTGATCCAACAGGCCACATTTTAAAAAGCACGATTGTATATAATGACAGAAAATTGAAATTATTATTTGGAAAAAATAAAAACAAGCCTTCCAATGCACTCAAACCATTTTTAAGCAATTTTTATTTGATTATTCACTGTGCTTGAACTCTGGGTTGAGCACAACTTGATCTCAAAATAACGATTTTAAACTAGTGGAGGCCAAAACAGGCAAATTGTCCCCAGGCTGTAACTGTGATAAATTTAAAATGTGTTCTGAGTGATACATTGACCCAAATTCACTCAAGTCATTTAATTATGCTGCTGTTTATTACTATGACAAATGTTTTGACCACAGGATTGACACTAAAAACAAGCGGAGATTTTGTTAACTTGCAGTAAATTTAAAAAGTGTGTGGGTTGTGTTTTGAGCAGCTCTAATAATAGTAGGATCATTTTTTTAAGCCCTAAGACATGCACGGGTAGATGGTTATTTTTGTTTAAAAATGTATCATGTAATTGGATAAAGATATTTTAGGTTTTTGTTTCCCATAATGAATAGAGACAGTGTGGGAAGCAGCATGCATCTACAGGGTTCCAGCGACCTTCAGGGAATGGAGACCAGCCTTCTGAAAGTAGATAGCAGAATACTGGCACATGGAAAAGATGGGAAGGGGCCTCAGGAGAGGAAGCACAAATGGTTTGCTGATGCTTTTTCAGGCCAGCTACTATTTTGAATACAAGGCAGGCATCTCTCAGACATTTGACCCCATAACTAATAACCAAAACAAACAAACAAAAATGATATTTTAAAATAAATTTCCTTGAGACTCTTAAGGTAGGAAGGAGAAAATGTTGATAGCCTATTTGCTGTCCACCTTGGGGTGGAGAGTGCCAGCGGAGCCTTGTAAGAACTAAAACGCTCCATTTTCAGAGCTTTCCCTAAAACAGCAAGCTCTCCCCAGAGTAGCCAAGCAGAGTACATAGCGACCGACAGGACACACGCCCCTGTTCCATCCTGGGTACAGACTTGTCCCTTTGGTTCTAAGTTCAGGAAATGCATTTAACAATACCCTACCCAACTGTAAGGTAACTACTGCCTTCTGATTGTCCTCCCACAAGCACTTGCTCTCAATTAGTCTTTCATAAGGAAGGCGAACGCCTGGGTCTCTTGATGGAAGGCTAAAGCATTTATATCCTAGGACCCACCCCACACTTACTGATCTCATTAAGTCCCTTCTCCAATTTATGAACCACTGGGTTTTTGGTCTGTTGTGAACTTTTTTTATAAAGGTGCCTAAACTTGAAATCTCAGGACAGAAAAATATAACAGGTATGTGTCTATTCACTTTTTACGCCCTAGAAATGCTAAATGAAGTTGTGAACATGTAAAAGTTGACCAGCAACATCTGCTAAAGAGAGGGAATGAATGAACAGAAGGCAAAATTCAGACACAGCACTAAGCTGCCTCCCATACTCCACAGCCAACCTTTCTAGATAAAGAGTGTCAGTGACACAGAGAGGTGACTGCAGACAACTACTTTGCAGGAATGTTCCAGGGTCCCAGTTGGCTGCAGAGGAGGAAGCCCTACTTTCTTTGGACTTAGAACAATGAGAAGGGCACAGCAATCCCCTTAAGCATAGTCCTGTGGAAAGGAGAGTGCTGTTTGCAAGGGCAGGGCATTCAGTTCCAGACTTGACCGGTTGGCTGGAGAGTGCTTATTTGACCCCAGAGGAATCAGCCAACTCTTTAGTAACCCTTTTCCACCAACTCCAGCATCCTAGGGAAGGACATCTATATAGCCTGCTTTTTAAAATTTTTAACTAAGAATTTTTATCAGTGACCTTTAGTGCCCACACATATGCAGTTTAAGTAAGTGGGACAGGCTTACTTAATTGGAACATGTTTCTCTTTGCACCTGGCTTAGTCCTTAAAACGCTAAAACAAACCAGTGACTAATCTTAAATGTGTGTGGTTCTTGGTGGATATTTTTAAGAGTGTGCATTAGCTACCATCTTAAAGGAGAAATGTGGAAAAGCAGTCAGTGCACCTGAGCACAAACACAGTACTGGTCCTCTTCTGTCATCCTTCCCATTGCCCAGTCCCTGTCCACTTTCCCTCAGCCATTCCCACTGCCTTACCTGGTGGTAAGAAAAAAAATCCCCATCCTGTTCTCTGCCCAAAGAGACCTACCTACCCAAATACTGCAATGTCTTTTCTTCAGTGACAAATGCAAGGCATAAATACTCACCTTCCCCACTTGGTGCCATCCTCTGACTCCTGAATTTTTAAAACTGACTGTCCCAGCAAGCTCCAGGATGTTCATTCGTTTTCTATCTACACTGTGGAGCATGTGTAACTCACCAACACCTCTAATATACTCCTTTCTTCCTGCTACAACATCAGGATACCATTGACTTCATGGGTCAAGGAGACTTTGTTTGGGAGATACAGATGGTTCAAGTGTATGAGGCTACAGGGCAGGAACAAGGAATGAATAATTTACATCACTGTCTGTGCAGTGTGGATGTTAGCTCCATCTGTCTGATCCTCTTTGCTAAGTCAGAGGAAAAGCTCAATGTCTAGTCACTATAAGCCCACCTAGGTACTTGAGGATACCACAGAACAAATGGCCCATTCAACTATGAAAAGACAAAAATTATAGTTAAATAGTTTTATAATGATATATTAGATAAAAATTAAGAAGTCAGACAACATTGTAAGATAGTAAGAATAGTCATTGCTTCTATTTTGGAGAAACAATCTACAATGCCTGATGAAAGTATAAAGTGAACAGCTCATGGCTCAGCAACCCAACTAGGCACAGCTACTTGAGAAGCTACTTCCCTTTTGATCCAGGAAATGAACAAAGCGGAACTGCCACAAATAGCAGTTGATGACAGAACGGGAATTTTGAACTGAAGAAGATAAATTAATAATCTGAGAGACCTAAGATGAGACATTCTGAGATGTAATAGAAAATGTGCAGAAGATGTAGAATATATTTTATTAAGATAAACAGAATCAAGGACTTGAAAAAGCAGCATGTTAGGAGCATCATTAATTATTGAGAAACAAGACAATATTGTCTGTGGGGAAAAAAGTTCAAAGGACGATATGTGTGCCTCAGAAGAAGAAGTTTATCCACAAAACTATGCCATGGAAGTTGCCTTTATGAGTCACAGGAGGATGGAGGAGAACATCTGCTGGAGACCTCAACAACAATATGTGGCGTGACATGGAGAAAGCCTCATTTAAACCAAAGGAAGAAGGGATGGTTCCCATGTCACTCACATGCAGCTCCTTGGCTCATGTGTTTTAAATTTTTGGTTATAAAAATGAAGATTTCATAATTTAGTACAGAGAATCATGCTGTCAATCTTTACCCACTCCTATGTGAGCAATCTTAAAGTCATCAGGAATAATTCACTGGGAAAACATATAGCCAGACAGGCAGGCTGGCCTGTGGCTTCTCCATCCCTTCTGACAGTCAGGCAGGTGTGTGGTCTCCATATCACTCACACATGATAATCTGAAGAGGAAGGTGTGACTTTCTTGCTCTCTTTTAGTTAAATTTGAGGGTGCTGTAAAATAAACTAAAGGCCAGGTTGGGAAGAAGTGATAAAAATTCATCTTTCTTCCTCGGTTTTAAATTTGTTGTCTTTATTGCATATAAGCCTGGAAAAACTCCAGCGTGCTGGAAGGGAAGGACAGAAGGAAGGCAGATGAACTTCAAGAAGCACATTGAATTTGTTTAGGCTGAGATCACCACTGAGCAGGGCTCCAATCTTTGAAATGAACCGAGAGCAAAGCAGCAGCATCCATTGCCAAAGGGTCACATGAAAACGGAAACATGACACTCAGTAGTAGAATTAGTGATTGCTGCTCTGTAGGGCACCTGTTGACTCAACCATGCTATACTAACAAGGACACTTTTCTGCTGCTTCTAGCACTTACAATTCATGGTCAGAAATATTGTTTAATGAGCAAATACTGAGCCAATCATGTGCATGGTTTTAAATGTAGATGAAAATACATTAACTATAAAGCTTCTTGAGATGTTCTCAAGAATGTATTTGACTTGCATTTTTTGAAGTTTGGAAAAAACATGTTTTTGAGCTAAGGTGAATGACAGACAAGACGGTTGTGCACCCATAGTCATCTTCTCTGTAACCTGTCTTACTCTTCTAGGAGCATCTGCAGATCACAGAGCAGGCATGTCTTCATCACATTGTAGCAAATCTATACAGCAAAAGTGTATATCTGGAAGGTAGACTAGTGATTAATTATAGCTTTGGTTTGAAAAGGAATCATCTATAGTTGTCACAAGTGATATTATTAAAACATAAAATGTGCTCAAATTTATCTTGACAGTTGTAGCCCTTGATTACTAAAGAGGCAAACATTACACTTTGGAAAGATGGTATCTTTTTAAACAAATGGTGCTGATCAACTAGATACCTACATGAAGAATGCACCTAGATCCTTATTTATGACCCTACATGAAACTTCAGTCCAGGTGGATCAAGGGTCTCAACAAAGGCCCGATAACCCTGAATCTGATAAAGAATGAAGTGGAGTATGCACTTGAACTCATTAGCACAGGAAAGGACTTTCTGTACAGAACAGCCATAGCCCAGGCATTAATACCAACAATTAACAAATGGGACCTCACAAAATTAAAAGGCTTTGATACAGCAAAGGACACCATCATTAAGTGAAGAGGCAGCCAACAGAATGAAAATTAAATCTTTACCAGCTATACCTCTGACAAAGGTTAATATCTAGAATACGCAAAGATTTAAAAAATAAATAAACATTAAGAAAATAACCCAGTCAAAAATTACGGCATGGAATTAAACAGAAAATCCTCCAGAGAAGAAGCACAAGTAGCTGAGAAATATTTTTTTAAATGTTCACTATCCTTATCTATTCTGGAATCCAAGTTGGAACAACTTTAAAATTTGACCTTATCCCAGATAGAAGGGCTAAGAAAAAAAAAAAAAAAGGATGACAATTGCTGGCATAGATGCAGGGGAGGAACACTTATGCACTGCCACCGGGAATGAAAAGTGATACATGGAAATCTGTGGGTAGTTTCCCCACAAAGCTAGAAAGAGAATTATCCTACACCACTCTTGGGAATACACCCAAGGGACCCTGTATCTTATTACAACGATACCAGTCCATCCATGTTTGTTAGCGTTCTATTTACAATAGCCAGTAAATGGAAACAACCTAAATTTCCATCACAGATTAATGGATAATAAAATGTGATGCCTTTAGACAATAGAATATTGTTCACCTGTTAATGAAAATGTAATTATGAAATTTGCAGGTAAGTAGATGGAGTTAGAAATAATCATTTTAAGAGAGGTAACCCAGACCCAGAAAGAAACACGAAATAGCTTTCCATCATCTGTAGACGTTGTCTTTGTATCTTCAGATACATTAGTTCCAAATGGAGCATCCACTGAGGTCAGGAAATTTAAAAAGGGCTTTGGGGATGGGGGTTCCAAAAAAGAGGAGGTAGAACATAGTGATTTAAAGGGTTGAGGGGGAGCAATGAAACAAGAAGGAATAGATGGGATGGAGGATGGAAGGGCAGGGCAGAAGAGGAAATACTAGAAGAGATAACATCAAAAAAACCTTTTTTAAAAAAAAGCCATATGTGGAGCTGGAGACATGGCTCAGCAATTAAGAGTACTAGCTGCTTTTCCAAGGACATAGGTTCAATTCCCATCCCCTCCATGTCTATAACTTCATCTCCAGGGAACCCAATGCCTTCTTTCTGACCTCCATGGGCACCAGGCATGATACACAGATGTCATGCAGGTGCCACACACAAAAAGTAAAACAAAAAAAATTGTTTTAAAAAATTGTCTAGAAAGCTACTATTGTAGAAGTTTCCTAAAATATATACACAAAAATTATAAAATAGAGTAGAAATAGAGTTATCCTATAACAGGGCAAAAATGCCTTTACTAGACACCATGTGCTAACAAATAAAAAAAAAAAACTCAGTGTCCGGAATGGGTTACCTCTTTTGGAGCTGTTGACCAATGAGGTCACACATGTCAGGCTATTGCCAGGGCTCTTGATTACTCTCCAGGGCTTGATGATTAAGACCCTATTGCTGAAGCAACACATAATAGAACCACAGACATGGAGGAATACTGTCCAGAGAGTTTCATCCCTACTGGCTAGCTTTTACAGTGCTGGAAGAAGCTGGATGAGGAAAAGAATCCTTAACATTACCCAGCTGTGAATCCACAATCAACAAGGATTGCTCCACAAGTTGAAACCCATACTTAGCATTGTCATCAGAGCCTAGAACCTGTAGCTAGACAAGTCATAGCCCTGACATTCACTAATGTTACTCTGCTAAATGGGCACAGTATTAAACCATCTCCTGATGGCGTATCATTATACCCATAGATTAGTGCATCTCTCAACCTATGTCAGAGAAGCTTCTTTGTGACGTAGATGATGATTAACAAAGAAACCCACAACCAATCAAAGTGCAAAGAATCTGAGACTGCCAGACTGAATCCCAGCATGGAAAGTGGGGATAGGCATGAAATCCCAACATGAACTAAGGTGCTATAGGTAGATAGAGTTGGAAAGGGAGAGTCAGTTTACTTTAAGGGGATAGTCTCCAGTAAGGCCACACATCCAAGAATATATGGGCAGCAGAGAATAGTTTGATGAGATTAAAAATAAAAGAGAACACAAAGTTGAGTGGGTAGAGAGTGAGGAGGGTGAATCTGGGGAAATTTGAGGAAGGGTTAGTTAACTGTTATTTAACTAACAAATTTATGAACAAAATAAATACATTGCAAAATATTCTCAAAGAACTCATAAAATAATTTAAAATAATAAAGTGGATAGACATGGTGATATGTTAAACACACATACATATATAAACATAAATGTATGTATATATATATATATATCAACAAATTTGAAATTTGTTTTTAAAATTAGTTCATCAATTGGAAAGATGGTTTAGCAGTTTAGAGGACTTTCTGCTCTTGCAGAAGACGAAGTTCACTTCTCCGCAACCACATAGAGTAGTTCACAACCTCCTGTAACACCAGATCCAGAGGATCTGATATCCTCTCGTATCCTCTGTAGGCACCTGGGCACATGTGGCACAAACACACACACACACACACACACACACACACACACACACACACACACACTAAATAAATAAATAAATAAATAAATAAATAAATAAATAAACACCTTAAAATAGCTAACTTCCAGGAAACCAAAGAAGAAACAAAGAAGTGGAAGATATAGAAAGCAAACAGTGAATGGAATGGTTAGCCATAACTATAGCAATAATCACACTAAGTTTAAATGGTCTAAATAGTTAAATTTATGGACAGAGATTGTTAAATGTTTAAAATAGCAATCCAACTATATACTGCCCATAAAAAAATCTACTCAAAATGGAAACACCCAAATACATTAAAAGAAAATGATGGACAATGTAACATTAAATCACTAAATCAAAGAAACCTGGAGCGTCTATGTTAATATGAAAGAAAGGTAACTCACAGCAGAGAATATTGCCAGGAATAAATGGTATCATTTCAATAAAGAGGCTAATTTAAGAATAAGACATAACTGTTTTAACTGTTATTTAACTAATTTTTTATTATGACTATATGATAGAAAAATTATACTAAAAAATTTCAACACCCCTTTTTTGAGGATTAATAGGGCAAAGAGATAGAAGGTTAGTTAAGGTGTGGAACATTTCAGCAACTGCATCTACCAAGTTGATCTAGTTGACATTTACAGAGCACTCTACCCAAAAATTTTTAAAATGCAGACTGATTTCCAATGTATACAAATTATTTAATGAGGAAGACTACATTCTGGTCCAAAACAAACAATAAATGTAGGAGAATCTAAATCAAGCAAATTTACTATCTGAATGCTATAAAATAAAGTGAGAAGTCAGCAATAAAGAGATATCTGCAAATCTCTAAATATTTGGAGAATAGTATGATTCTAAATAAGCAGCAAGTCAAAAAAACGAAGCAAAATGAAAAAGTGAAATGATTTCGGGAGTTTAAATTAGTAGTTGGGTGGGAATTTGTGGCAGTAAACATAAAAATATATCTAAAATCAATGACCTAAGCTACCACCTACACATATGCAAATCAAACCCAAATAAGAAATAAGGAAATAATTAAGACAATTTAATAATTATATGATAATTATTTATTAAATTATATATAATTATGCACAATGTAATTAATTTAATTATATGTTTCACATATGAGTATACAATCATAATGTAGCATAATTGTATCAATTTAATATACTTAAGTTAATTATATATACTTGGCAATTACAGATTCAAGGTAAAAAAATAATGATATAGTAAACATAATGCTCTTTACAGAGAAAAAAATCAGTGAATTTTTAAAATTGTTTCTTTAAGAGCAATAATATTGATAAGCTAGTGGTGCCAGAAAACAGAAGTTATAAACATAAACTATCAGATCAGGAATGGAAAAGGGATTCCTAGAACCCAAGTTACAGCTTGCAAAGTTATTAAAATTTATATTTCAAAACTCTTCCATGGGCTGGGGAGATGGTCCATGTGTGAGAGCACTTGCCACACAAACACAAGGACTTGAGTGTGGATCCCCAGTGTCTATGTAAAAGCCAGGCATGGCCATAGGAACGTGTGACCCTGGTGCTGGGGCAAAAGATTTGGAGAAGAGGATGTTAGGGCTTGCTAACCAGCCTCCTAACCAAAAAGGCAAGGTACAGATTCATCTAGAGACCTCATCTCCAGGGGATGAGGGAGAGGATAATAATGTAGGATGCCCAATGTCCTCCTGCTGGGAGCCATCCCTGGCAGTGGATGGGTCCTGCAGAGGGTGTAAGGAGTCAGCAGGGAAATGAAGTGAGCCAGGCCATGGTGGTGGGGATAATCTTGCAGCCTGACTGACTAGCAGCCAGAGTGCTTCTTTATACAGAATTTAGTAAGTAGGGATACAACCATGATGTTCCAAAACATAGAACATATCATTTTTGTTTTTGGACATGTGTTTCACTTCCTTTTGCTCATCTTTTAGTCATCATTAATAAATTATGATAGAACAGTTATCATCTCCAATTATTCTCCCTCAAGTTTTGACATCATTAATAAACAGAATTATAATTCTTACTCATTAACCCATAACCCAATTTTTAAGAATCTAGAGGCATATGACAGCCTGTTCTCAGGCTAGTAGCTATGGTTACTTCAAGGACACTAGACCAAAACAAAATCTTCAAGCCACCCTAGGCATTTTTCCATGTCCCAAGCAGTGTATTATTAACTCTTAGTGTCAGAGTACCCCAGGAAAATTCCTCAGGCCAAAGCTGCTGCAGTTATTATTCAAATTTTGGGATAATGCAATCAATGCTCACATTTATATCTTTATAGAATTTGTCCATGTGTCTAATCCTGGCATTCTGTTGTTCCTTGGTCATATGACATTATAGTGGCTCTGCATGAGTTAACTTTTCTAAGAGAGGGAGGTCCCGTCACCTCATACTTTTATTATCTTTCCACTCCATACTTTGCTCATCTGTATGTTTCTGTGTAGGGCAGAGTTGTATGCCTCGTAATTGTCTGAGTGTACAGTGGGAAGAGGCTTGTAATCTGAACTGTGGCCAACTCCTCTAGCCCACTGAATCTTGTTGACATTTTTGAGTTTACTTTGTTTTGAATATCTTGTTCCTGTGTAAGTATAGGGACAGGTGTTTCAAGAATGTCTCATAGCCTCATGAAGAGGTCTCTGGCTTCTTTATTGTCACAACCTACAAGATGTAAGGAAGACCTTGAAGTAGATAAGGATATCTCCCTAAAAGCAGGGGAATAATATGTTCAGGACTGTCCTGGGGAAGCTTAGAAGCAGCATTCCTGGGAGAAGGCATAAATAACTCATAAGAAATTTTCCATCAACCCAATATTGTCAAATTGTACAAATATTAAAAGTGCCCCAAGTATGTAACAGGTGGAGATGAAAACCAAAGGTGTCATGGCAGCCATCATGTGGTTCAGCTCTGCTGGATCTTTGTCAAGCAGCTGTGCTGGCTTTATGACTTCTGCCCTTCCATTCAGATATGGCTGTGCCATCCTCCACTGGCATACATCTCACACACACATGGGTGCATAGACCTGCGAACACTACAACACACACACACACACACACACACACACACACACACACACACACACACATACACGCACACACACACACACACACACACACACACACACACACACACACACACTAATTCTAAAAATAATAATACTAACTCTGTGCGGACTCCCACAACCTTCACAAACCAGATATATTTTTCGAGTCAGTCACAAAGGACAAAATTAACTGGGTAACTGAGTTTTTCAGCCTCCTATTAATATATCAAAATACTTGAGATTATCCACTTATAAAGAGAAAATGTTTATTTTGGCTCATGATTTTGCAAGTTTCAGTCCAAGATTGAACAACTCCATTTCTCTGGGCCTCTGGCAAGGGCAACATGCCATGATGGAAATGCACAGCAGGTGAAACCACGTAGATCATCCATGAGGAAACAGTAAAAGAAAGAGTCCTGGATCCCACAATTCAAGGCATATTCTCAGTGACCAAAGCGTTTCATGCTAGCATCCATCTTCTAAAGGTCCCACTGCTTCCCAGTGGGTGTCATCTTTGGAACCACACCTTTAACGTATGGTCCTTTGGGAAACATTCAACACCAAACCAAAGCATTCTGCTCCTTGCCCGCAAAGGTTCAGGTCTTCTCACAATGCAAAGGTAACTAATTTTCTTCTCCATCTGTCCTCTAAAATCTTTATTTCAAAATAGCTCAAAAGCTGGAGTCCAATGTACGCTGTGAAACTCAAGGCAAATTCGACTGTGAATCCCTGTAAAAATAAAAAGGAAAGTTACATTTTTCCAAGGTGTGGTCCTATATATAGGACAGATGTAGAGCCAAAATTCTTGCTCCAAAGAGGAAGAATTTAGTAAAATAGTAAAGCCAGTCCAAAGCAACATAAAAGCCCTGCAGGACAAACACTAAATCCTGCAGCTCTGTAGCTGGTACTGTGGTGGGAAGGAGTCTCCCAAGCGCACCTACAGGCCTCTGTTAATGGGACATCCTGCTAGTCTCAGTCTAGGCAGCCCTTCTCTTGAGTTGGCTTTGCACAATGCCTCTTGTTTTCCCTAAGTAGTGTTACAGGTTTTGATCAACTGTCTTTTGAAAGTCTTCACTGATGCTTCACCTTGAAGTCCAGAGATCCTTTCCCTACCAGGGCTTACTGCCAGTGTTCCAATCCACCGGCACACTGCCTGGCTGCCCAGGTTTTTCCTGACTTCTTGGTGGAAGCTGGAAAGCTCTTGTGACTCCCTAACACATACATTCTTTATGCTTGGAAAATTAATATCACATATACGATATCAAATATACCACTTCTGAAACTATATGTCAGCCTTCTTGAACCACAGCTGCAGCCTTTGAACACTTTACTGGCTGAATGGAAGAGAAAGAATAATATAATCGGCAGTTCTACCTGCACACAGGATCACCTCCCAGATGTGATAACATCAAATCACAATTATTGATTGTTGCTTTCTATGAAGGTAGATACAATATTCCAAAAGAAAATTTAACTCCAGAAATACACAAAAACAATAAGAAGTCACAATCAAGTAGGACTTAGCCTAAGGATGGAAAACCTGTCCAACATTTCAAACTCAAGAAATATTAATTTGATGGTTGTACTTGTGACTGTACTTAGCTTTCTGATTTTACATATCTTTCTAGTTCTTTGTGTGGTTTGAAGATATACTGATGTGTACATAGCAATAAAATCGTTTTTCAATACCAATAAAAGCAGTTTTTTTCATTTTAAAAATGTAATTTACCTCATCAGTTTTTGAAAAACAAAACACTAAAATATCAAATAGAAGAAAAATCATTCACAAAGTCCAAAATCATTCATCAAAAATAAGTTTCCAATAGAAGAAATACGGAGTCTTCCTCAACTTGATAAAGAGGATCCATAAACACATGTGAATAATATTACATGGAATGATGGAAGATTGGATTATTTCCCACATATCAGGAAAGTATTATTTCTTTAATCACCTGTTCAGAATTCTAGTAGAGGTCCTTAGCAATTTACTATGGCAACTAACAAATCAAGATACACAGATAGGAAAGAATTGACGTCTTCTGACCAAAGAACGTTGTTTATGCACAGACTTTGAAAAATATAAACTTTTATAAGAATTAAAGAGATTTAAACAAATTTCCAGATTAAAATGTCAAGAAAAACATAAGTATTTCTACTTACCTGTAATGAACACTAGGATTTGAAGTCTGTACATCTCATTTGTAAAGAGCAAAATTGGCCAGAAAAAAAAGGAAATTAAGGTATTTGTAATCATTGTATAACTGCATAGTAATTATTTTATGAATAAATGTGAGAAACTTTGCATAAAATCTATAAAGTAAAAAAAATACATTCAAAACAAAGTCAGAGAAGTTGAAATACGTTTGGGGATATACAGTGTTCACAACCACATAACCCAATAAATGACATCAGTAGCATGCAATTCCCAGAAGAATCAATTGATTAAACATGTATTCAATAAATGGGCCCTGTGTATTCCATGCTGGCTTCAAAGTCGCTGTGTATCTAAGGAAGAACTTGACCATCTCACTCTCCTGCCTCTGTATGAGATTTTATTCATATGCCATTATGCCTAATTTATGTAGCCCTGGCCATCAAATTCAGGGCTTTGTACACGCCAAGCAAGGGTATTACCAACTGAGGTACAGCAGTCAACCCCCAATTAAATTATTTTTTCTCTCTTTTTAAACTTTTTAAAACTGAATTTCTTCAATTTTTATTGATTGATAATTTCATATGTGCATATAATGTTTTGGTCAAGACCAACTCCTATTCTTTCGTCTCCAATTTCTCCCCTATTTTTCTCACCACTTATTGCCTCCCAATATTTTATGCTTTTTTTTATCCCACTCAGTTCACTTAGTGCTGCCAGTATACACATGGGTGTAGTGTCCTCTACTAGATCATGAGTAACATCTCAGGGACCACAGCCCTTAAGGACCTGATTCTAACTTCCAGAAGCCATCAAATGCCAATAGCTCCTCTGATAGAAGTGGGACTTCATGGTCACCCAACACACACCATTGTGCTGGGATTTTGTTTTGCTTGGTCTTGTGTGAGTCACAGTTTCTGTGAGTTCATATGGGCAGCTCCCCTGTTATGTCCAAAAAATACTATTTTTTCATCATCATCCACTACCTTTGATTTTTCTAATCTTTCTACCCCTGTTCCACAATGATCCCCAAGGCTTGGGAAGAAGGATTGTCTTAGTTATGTTTCTACTGCTTGTAGAGGGAAGTTTCTCCAGTCCCACCTGACCCTGTGGTCCATGTTTCTCCAGTCCTGCCTGACCCCACAGTCCTGCAGCCGCCTATAAAGTAATTACTCAGAGACTTAATATTAATTGCAAATTATATGGTCTATGGCTCAGGCCCTCTTACTAGCTAGCTCTTATAACTTAACCCAACCCATAACTATTAATCTATGTTTTTTGTGGCTTTACCTGCGTCCCATTACATGTTGCTCCTTGGGCAGCAGGTTGCTCGCTCTCTCTCTCTCTCTCTCTCTCTCTCTCTCTCTCTCTCTCTCTCTCTCTCTCTCTCTCTGCCTTTCTTCTTCCTCTCCCTGTCTTGAATTTTCTGCCTTCCTCTAAGCTGCCTTGCCATAGGCCAAAACAGCTTTATTTATAGCCAATGGGAGCAACGCATATTCACAGCATACAGAAAGATAGTCTACAGCTACTGCTGTGATAAAAATCATGAGCAAAATTAATTTGTGGAGGAAAGGGTTTACTTCAGCTTGCAAGTCCAAGGTCACATTTCATCACTGAGGGTAGTTAGAACAGGAACTGAAGGCAAGAACCTGGGAGACAGGAACTGAAGCAGAAGCCATGGAAGAATACTGCTTACTGGGGTTGCAACTGGACTCTTTAAGCATTGCTGGTGAGATTACAATGTCACAGTGTATTCTTCAGAAAATAATTTTGTAGGTCTGATAAAATTGGCATGTATTTATCATATTTCCCAACAATCCTACTCCAGAGTAATACTGCCGGAAAATGAAAACATATACAGCATCTACACTAATATCCATATGGAATTAGCCACAATTACTAACAACTGAAAAAACATCTAAAATTTCATCCACATGGTGAGTCAATAAGCAAATCATGGGCATTAAGAGATGAGTGCCACTCAGCACAAAGAATAATCAAGTTACTGTTACACATAACAGGGCTGAAAAATAAAGGGACAGAGCTGAGTGAAAAGAGGGTTCACCAAGCAGACTCAAAGGTTCGCTTCACAGTGTATGATTTCTTGTGGAGAAAGAGCAAAATTGAAAAACAAAATCAGCTGCCAGAGAGCCAGCTTGTGGCAAAGGGCACATATAAATGATTTTGCTGTGGTTAAATGAATAGAAGTCAAGAAGGCAAATATTGTATTTTGATAAAATAAAAGCCAACAGAAAACCATTTTCCTTTCATTTTTATAGAAAGCCACTTTAAATTTTTAATTAATGTGTTCATTATTATATTTGTATGTGCATGTATATTTACGGTGTATGTGTGAGTGCAGGCACACATGTGCAATGGCATGTATATGGAGGCCAGAGGAAAAATTTCAGGAATGAGTCCTTTCCTCCCATCAGTTCTGCATTGATGCACACTTCAGGCTGGCTGACCCATGAGCCTCAGGGTGGTTTGCATATCTCTGCCTTCCATCTCACTATAGGAGTGCCGGAGTTCCAAATGTGTGCCACTGCCTCTGGGTTACTGGGGTGGGATTCAGGTTGTTAGGACTTAACAACCCTAATACGATAAATCTCTTTTTTTCTACTCACTGAGCCACCACCCTGGCCCTATTTAAGCCATTTTTGCAATATATTAAGAGGATTAGTCTAAAGAAATATAAATATACCATTGAAATAACAATGGAGAGAAGCACTAGATAAAATTAATGCTACTTGCAGGTTCACCATTTGTAAACTGGTATTTGTTTGTAATCAAAATCAACATCCACAGCATTTTTGTGGTCATCGAGGATCAGTGCAGAGTGGCAAAAATTAACTTTCCAATATTCACAAACGAACCAATGTAACTAGAGTTTTCCTGTTGGTTATATCTACAAACCAAGGTTGAAGAACTAGTACTTTTTTGTCTGTGGTGGTTTGAATGAAAATGGCCTCGATGGGTTCGTAGTTGAATACTTAATATCCAGTTAGTGGAATTATTTGGAAAAAAATTAGGAGATGTGGCCTTGGTGGAGGAGGTGTGTCACTAAGGGTGAGCTTTGAGGTTTCAGAAGACTCCTGCCATTCCTAATGCTCCCTCTGCCTCCTACTTGTGGTTTTGAGATATGAGCCCTCAACTATTGCTGCCAATATGCCTTATATTCACCATCATGGATACTAGTCCATTGAATCCATAAACCCAATTAAACACTCTATTTTATAAGTCATCGTGTTCACGACGTTTGGAAAAGTAACTAATACTAATTCCAATCATCACAATGAAAACAAGCTGTTGCTGCCCTTTCTTCTTCTTCCTCCTCCTCCTCCTCCTCCTCCTTCTCCTCCTCTTCTCTCCTTCTCCTTCTTCTTCCTCTTTTTTTTAGCTGCTTTCAAATTCAGGAAGTCTTCCCTCCTCATTTAAGCCTGTCTGGAAATAGTCACACAGACACTCTAGGGGTGTGTGTGTGTGTGTGTGTGTGTGTGTGTGTGTGTGTGTGTGTGTATGTGTGTGTGAGAGAGAGAGAGGGGGAAGCAATGTACTGAGTTGAGTCCCTATCACCCAAGTCTGGTGATTCACAACAGCCTGAAACCCATGTTTCAAAGCAATGATTTTCAACCTTCCTGTGACCCTTTAATACAGTTCTTCATGTTGTGGTGACCCCCAAGCATATAATTATTTCATTGCTATTTTATAATTGTAATTCTGAGTCTGTTATGAATCATGATGCAAACATCTATTATTCCATATAGTAGGAGAGTGAGACTACACTCTCTTCATTCTGTGTGGCTTCCTGTCACACCATGAGTTCTCTAAGTGTCCCATTCATGAGGTCATTTGCTATGACGTGACAATAACAGTTTGTCATGACCAAAGGACAAAATGATGACACTAGTGTCTTTTGACCTTTTGAAACAGTGAGCAACAGAAAACAGTCCAGTATTGTTGGGGAATATTATTTTAAGGTGTGTTACTTTTGTTTATGTTGCATTTGTTTAACTCTGTGAAGCTGTGTTACTGTGCCTGTCTAAAACACCTGATGAGTCTAATAAAGAGCTGAACAGCCAGTTGTGAGGCAGGAGAAAGAATAAGCAGGATTGGCAAACAGAGAGAATAAATAGAAGGAGAAATCTGGAAGAAAAAAGAAGTAGCCAGAGAAGGGAGAGGACCCAGGGGCCAGCCACCCAGCTACACAGCAAGCCACGGAGTAAGAAACAAAGAGATGTATACAGGAATAGAATGAAAAAAGCCTAGAGGCAAAAGGTAGATAGGATAATTTAAAGTTAAGAAAAGCTGACAAGAAACAAGCCAATTTGAGGCCAGGCATTCATAATTATAAATAAGCCTCCATGTGTGGTTTGGGAGCTGGGTGGCAGGCCCCCAAAGAGACAAAGAGTAAGAAAACAACTAACATCACAGTATGTCTGGTTATGCTAGTTTACTAGAGTTTGGAGAGGCTTGTGACTATTGGGTTGAATCAATATACATAAATATCTGTTATCTCATATACATGCATATATATATATATATATGTATATATATATATATGGATATGTTATTCCTTACAATCACTTGTGATTTTAAAATTGCTCAAAAATTATTTTTTCAAAGCCAAACTGTATTAAGAAATTAAATGCATGTGTCACACTGTCAGTTATTACATGAGTCTTAGAATGTTGACATCACAGTGGTCTGTTACCCTGACTATTTCAGAATCCTCAGCCTTCAATGGCTGGTATACCATCTTCTGTAAGCCATCTTTGGTGTTTATTGCCAGGGAAGGAAAAGAGAAATTCATGTTCACTGAAAGACTCTCCATCCAAGCTCCACTATAAAGATGTGTTTTAATAACTAGTTTTGATTCTTAGGATGGTCTAATGGTATCAGGAAGAGTTCTATCTCGATTCCTCCAGACCACATTAACTCAGCGATGGCTCATGAGAAACTACTCAATGTTAGTAATATTAAGTGTCAGTCCCCTAAAGTTACAGGGTTATAGTGTCAGGGGAGACATGTTCTGGGCTACAAAGGAGAATGGTGTCTGTAAGTCTATGAAAATGTCTGTCCAAGTTATGAGAGAGGGTTATTCTCCACTCCATCTAAATGTTTTACCCACTATGACCACAAAATTTTGTTAGAAATGGGTTAGACTTCAACACAAATCTGAGAACTCTCAGGTTTTTGGCAAATTGTTAAATTTTCAACCACGTATTGTGATTTTTAGAGCCTATTTTCCAAAAATTATCATAGCTTCAGATTGGACGAGACTGACTTCCCAAATGTCCTCATTTATCTTCATATTTGTGTATTATGAAACTGACTTGGTTCTATGGTTGACTTATCTTCACATCATTGCGTGACACGTGTGAGGGCAACCATTGGCTGTTGTCTCTCTTTGCCTCTTTAGTTCACAGGGATCTTAGGTGCTTGCTAAGTAAAAGCTAGAGTGTCTCTGTGCATCGTCCTTAAAAGATGTAGTATATGTCTTGGGCAGAGTAATATTCATTTAAGGAAATACACATACTGTATGCACAGAGCACAATAAAGAAAGTACTGAAATGGCAGTACCATAATTATGGGGATGGTTTTTACTGGGGCTAAGAGAAAGAAACTATCCAGAGGCATCCAGAAGAGCTCAGAGCAGAGAGAAAATGATGCAGACTGGACATGTACAGGAGTATCTGTAAGAGAAATGGGAACGGCGGGAGAGAATAGTGGAGTTAGTGGGAGCAGGGGGGAAATCTTTGCTTTCATCAAGAGAGTGAGGTTGGTTTTGGAGCATCCTGGGGGCTAGCATGGTGAAGGGGAAGATCGAGAAGGTTAGAAAGGACAGAGGTTAGATGGGGATTGGAGATGTATAACAAGTACTTGTGAATAGAGACTGAGGGAGCCTGGAGGCCAGAACGGTGTCACAGGTGTGTGTCAGTGGAGAGCCATCTGTCTCTTCTGTCAAAGGCAAGAGAAATGAGTAATTTTGCCAGACATGAACCGTTCCACAAGTTCTTCACTCATGATGACTTTTATTTTGATTTGTTTTTTTTTCTTTTTTTCTTTTTGTTTTTGTTTGGGGAGTTTTGTTGGTTTATTTTTGGTTTGGGGGTTTTTTACTTATAAATTTATTTATTTTACACCTCGACTGCAGTTCACACCCCTGCCTCCGCCATGTCTCCTCCGCCCTCCCTCCCCATCCATTCCCCCTCCTTTTCTGTTCAGAAAAGGGCAGGCCTTCCCTAGATAGCAGCAAAACCGGGCATATGAAGTTGGAGTAAGACCAAGCACCTCCCCTTGTACTAATAATGTGGACTTTCATCTAATCACCAGAAATCATTTTATAGTCAAATTTAAGCTGGGCCAAGCCTGGCATTTCTGAACACGTGTACTTCCTGAGACCTAACAAATCTAATATGCATCATCAGGAAAACTTTATTTTTATTTTCCTCATGTCAAGTTATGTTGGCCTACATAGTGATGAGTTTCATTATGATGTTTCAATACGTAGATTGACTGAAAAACAAACAAACAAACAAACAAACAAGTATCTTCTATTGTTCTCTCTTTTCTTTTTAATTTTAACAACAACAGTCCTCTCTGCAGGGAACATGACCCTGAGTAACCTTTGGAGATCTTGGAATATGACCCTGAGTAACCTTTGGAGATCTTGGTGTAAACCTCCTTGCTCCTTCCATGTGCATTTTTCACGCCCACAAAAAGCTGCATCATGAACTGGATACTGTTGAGTTCTGTGGCTTCCTACAACAGCTGTAGACCATAGCCACTAAACCTGGAAATACCCTTCCCTAAGTGGTTGTTTTCCAGCAAGGATACCCCAAACTGAATTCTCAGTTTAATCTCTCTTCTGCCAAATGAATTCTCACTTTCTAAAGCTGTGGCCTTCCGTGGGTAGTTTTGCCCCCAACTTGTCTCTCCTATTGTCCTGGGAAAATGTGAGGTATACCTTCAATGAAATACTCTCTTCAATATTTATGTCTGCACCTCCATTAACCACAACTTTAAACTCATTTATGCTCATTTCTTTCCCAACTTGAATATTTTTAAATATCTTTTAGTGCTTTGAATTCTCATTATAAATTTCACCAAATGCAGTAATAAATGGCCATGCCATTGGCCCCCTAACATCAAACTCTCTTAAGAGTTCCTCTACCAAAACCTCACTCTAGTATTTTTTTCATTCATTCTCACTGAAGTTTTTGAGACATTTGTCCAAATGCAGTCATATTCTTTGTAGGAACATAACATGAATAACCTCTTTCCCAGCTCCCATCAGAGTTCTTACTGCCTCTGAAACCTCATGACCTGGACCTCCGCTGTCCACATGTCTCCTAGCAGTCTAATTTCCCCAACTCTCACTAGAATGAATGCTCTATTAAACCCTCATTACAGCATTCTGACAGTTCTCTAGCCCACCAGTCCAAGCATTTTCAAACTCCTACTACAAATCAATGTCAAGGCATATCAGGCATATCAAGCCATCACAGCCAGTACCTCAGTTCTCAGTATCAATTCCTGCATTAGTTACTTTTCTCATTGTTCTCACATAACTGACACGAACACAACTTAACAAAGAAAAGGTATGTTTTGGGTCACAGCTGATGGATGTAGTCCACAGCCTCCGAAGAGAGCATGACACACTGAGTATGAGCCAGCTGGTTACGCTGTCTGAAACCAGGAAGCAGAGAGAGAAATGAATCATGGCACTCTTAATATTATTTTACTCAATACACAAATATTTATGAGAGAAAACAAACCCAGAATTTCAGAATTAAAACAATTTATGGAAGTTCAATTAGTACTAAATTACCTGAAAATTGGTATTCTGAGCCTGCTCTCTATGACCACATGGAGTTTTAAACTCACAAATTGGGAAGCGGGGGTGGCGTCTTCCTTTAATTCCTTGTAATAGGTTTTCTGCTCCCAGATAATAGGTTTTTCCGCTGACTCAGTAAGCCAGAGCAAGCCGAATTGAAAAGTATAACAGCAGGTTTATTTGAGCAAAGCAACTCCCCGGAGAGTTCTCCTCCAGGCCCAGAGATCAAGGCAGGAGAAGCGCTACCCCCAAACTAAAGCCAGGGAGACTTCATAGGTTGTAGGGGAGCAGTGATGACATGTCCACCATGAGCTGGGTCTGTGCCCAAGTGCAGTCAGACTGAGCATTTAGGCGGGAACGTGGGTGGAGGCAACTTCAGAGGAGGAAGCTGCTGCAGCACCAAGAATGCAGAACTGGAGCCGGGCGGTGGTGGCGCACACCTTTAATCCCAGCACTCGGGAGGCAGAGCTGGGCGAATCTCTGTGAGTTCAAGCCCAGCCTGGTCTACAAAGCGAGTTCCAGGAAAGGTGCAAAGCTACACAGAGAAACCCTGTCTCAAAAAAAAAAAAAAAAAAAAAAAAAAAAGAATGCAGGACTGGGTTTTTTGGTGCCTTTCTTTCTTCAGAGACTCTCTGAGAGGGTGGGGTATGGAGAGAGAGAGACAGGAATAGGGCTTTCCAGATCATGCAAGGTCAAGCTGGAGGTTCCAACTGAACACATTCTCCATGTGCATCTACATATGAATTCCTGAATTTATCAGTTTAAGCGTAAAATTGTGTCATAATTGTCAAGTAGGAAAGGATAAACATTGCTCAATAAATGTAAGTTTTAAAAAGGAAGAGAAGATTAAAAATTAACTTACAGAGCTCAAGAAAGAGCTCTGAAGTCCTACAAGGAATTCTGGGTACAGCCCACTTTATTTACTTCCTTCTCTCAAGTGTAGTTCTGTCCCTTCTCTAACCAAGCCAGTCTGTGTATTGGTCAATGAAGAATCTTGGCAAATTGGCAGGGAGGGGCTTTCACTTTATAAAAGAAGATATCAAGAAACAGAGCACAGTGAACGTGCTTTCCTATTTTTCTTTCCTAATCACAGAAGACATATAACAGCTGTGTTCCTAATGACAGTAAAATGGACTCTTATGTGGCAGGGATATGAATTGCAGATGCATAGTTTCATTCAGACATTGGCTGTTTGTAGCCCATTTCTAAAAAAGCATGCTATTTACTATTTCCTTCTTTGCCATTAGTCACATTTCAAGATGTATTTCTACACCCATCTTGTCCTCCCAAATTGCTTTATCTTGAAGTCCAATTAACCACTCGGCAATCCACTTCAGAAGGAGAATTGTGATCAGATAAGGACTCTTTTTTCCTTAAGAGTACAAATTATAGTAATACATAAACTGAAATTTGTAACAGAAGAGCAATTAACTTGTTTGAATCTAAAATATATTTGGCTAATACCAAAATATTTTGAAGTAAATGTTTTATTAAAAAACAAAAGGAGTCAACTAGAAGCAATTCACTTAATGGATAAATTATTCACACATTTCATAGAATATTTTATTATTTTCTTATGAACTATTGCCATCTACACTAACACTGTCCCATCCTCTGTAATGATGTATAAAGTGACATAACCTTAAGGATGCTGACATTGTCATGACTTTCTTCTTTGGTTCTTACATAATGAGAATAGGCATAGTGTATTTTTTTTTTTGACAGCCTAGAAATTCTTAAAGTAAGAGCAATGAGTAAATGTGATTTTTTTTTAAAACTTGCCACACTTCTCGCTGATATTTATAGACACAGAGGTTAACTTGCAATAAATTGAAAGCACAGTTCCATCTTCAGAGGCATGAACCAAATATAAACTGCTAGTGCCACTCTTTCTGTTCAGCAATAACTCTTCAGTATTTAATTTAATTTGTTCTCATGATTTGCTAGAAATCAAATCAAATCAATTGAAATATCACACTATCTTCTTTTAATAATTTTGTCAAGACAGAATTCAAATAATATACAATTCATCCATTGAAAGTGTATAATTCAAGGCTAGGGAAGGAGCTCAGTTGGTAGAATGCTTATCTGACATGCATGAAGTCATAGGTTGAATCCCTGGCACCACATAGAACAAGTATGTTGGCTCACACCTGTAACCCCAGTTTTTAGAAGATGGAGATTGGATGATTGGAAGTTCAAGGTGACCCTTGCCTCCATAATGAGTTTGAGATCAGACTGGACTATATAAAACCTTATATCAAAAAAAAATCTTGTCCAATTCATTATTTTCAGTATGTGCAGAGTTGTATAACAACCATCATAGTCTACTTACAAGACACTTTTAATCAATCATCCCCAATACACTTTAAACCCATCACTCCCACCTTTAGACAACTACAATCTGCTTCTAAATATTGATTATTCTAACCACTTTACATAGTGGACTCATATAAATCTAATCATTAATTAGAGTCTTCATTTACTCAGCATGATAGTTTTAAGGTACATCCATCTTGTAGCATAAATCACCATTTCACTTCTTTTTAATGGCCAAATAAAATTCAGCTTAATAGATATATTTTATTTATCCACTTGTAAAAAATTGTTGAGTATTTGAGCTGTTCCCACTTAGGGATAACTATGAGTAATGGTGTTACATGCATACACTCACAAAATTTTATATGAATGGAGGTGTGCTGTGGGATGTCTTTCTACATGCTGTGAATATGAGTTGCTTTGATTGGTTGATAAATAAAGCTGTTTGGCCAATGGTGAGTCAGAGTAAAGTTAGGCAGGTGCATCCCACCTGAAGAGAGGACAAGAAGGGAGAGTGGAGGAAACACCAGCTTGCCGCCAAACGAGCAACAAGATGCCAGCAGACCCGTAACACCACAGCCGTGTGTCCATATATAGATGTATAGGAATAGGTTAAGATGAAAGAAGCTAAAGCCATAGGCCATACAGTTCATAATTAAGATAAGCCTCGGAGTGATTATTTTTATAAGCGTTTGCGGGACCATGGGGCCTGGCGGAACTGAGAAACATTCAAGCTACTTTTGGTGCTCGCCATTGGGCATTGATCCACGTAGACCTAAGAAAGCTTAAAGATTCTGAATGCACAGAAACGGAGCCACACTGGGCTTCCTCGTCTCACAGTCTCATGCCAGCAGCAGCGTAGAGACTTGTCTCCTGACAGCTGCCTGAGAGATGGAGCTTGACAGCAGCCACCATGAGCGAAGCAACATGGCGGATTCCCACAGCGGTACACAGAGATGTCTCCAAGCCAATGTCTCCAAGCCATGCAGCACACTGCATGGTGGATTTAGCTTTTGCTAGTACAGACAGGAAAAAAAAAAAAAAAAAAGAAAAGAAAAAAAAGGTTTCTGGGCTACACGTTCCCGGATGGAGGCATAGACCCACTGTTACCCAGAGTTGGCAGTGAGCATGGCTCATGGTAAACATACCTCCACCATGTTGGGAAGCTAAAATAAGCAGAGCCAGCAGCCAGGGCTGCCGCTTCGGTCCTAGCCACATTGCAATTTAAATCAACGGTCAAAAAATAATTACAGATTCATAATAAGACAGATTCAGATGGAATAAAACTCTAAACGGTTTACAGTGATTATAAAAATATACATGGGCTTGGAAGAGAGAGGAAAAGGAATCTAGACAGTTATATAAAGAAATAAATACTTTTAAAAATAAACTCTTTAAAGAGACAATAAGAATAATATGAAAGTTAAGCCATGTAAAGATGGAAATTACACTAGAATCTGGATACTACATTTTATTATATTGTTTTGGGGATTTTTAACAGGAGAGAGACATTTGATTATAAAGGCTGCTGAGTTAAACCAATATGTATAATTTAAAGGTATCTTGACTTCAAAATTTATGTCTAAGGATACATTGCTTTGGAAAAGAGGTTCTGCTTTTGTTTCCACAGAAGATGGGAACCTGTGGATTGCTTCCAGGCTAATATGGTTTGATCAACCAAGACCCCCTGAAAAGTTGTTACAACCTCACAGACTACTACAGTCAAGATTTAACTATAATTCTTAATTTTCTCAGAATCAAACATTTCAGAGATCTGCACAATATGGCATTTAAGATGTTTTAATAACATAGATTTTTTTTTTCTTTTTTTATGACTATGAGACATATCTGCTCCTGGCAGCAACAATCTACTTCAGAGAGGTGATGGGCATTGAGAAAACTCCATATGGAGTTTACTTTCATTGTGGCAAAAGTTAGCCACTGGGCAAGAAAGTGCCCTCACATCAACTGCTGACAGTATGCCGTCCAAAATGGACAAACAGGACATACAACAAAGGATTGCCGATCCTTGCCAAGACAAGGTAGGAAGGCTCTGTAGAAAATCCTGCTTCACAGAGGAGTCTGTCAGATATGCTAAACCTGT
Organism: Peromyscus californicus insignis; assembly: GCF_007827085.1. NCBI lineage: Eukaryota > Metazoa > Chordata > Mammalia > Rodentia > Cricetidae > Peromyscus > Peromyscus californicus. The sequence goes on along the minus strand of NW_026294436.1, from coordinate 24,303,048 downwards.
AGGCCAAAGATGATGCCCCAACATTGCAGAGAAACCTCAGGTGACTGTTCAGGCAGCCAGCTGTTTCTGTCATTTCTCAAATTTTTTGGAAGTTGCTTGTTAGTACTTCCTGTTTTGCTAGGTAATAATATTTCCTTCTCGGGTCTCTGAGGGAGTTCAAGATTAGATAGTTGTAGTTACAGTTTTCTTTGTTAAGGAATTCAGAAAAGAAACTCACTAAGAGGTGTAAAGTGTATAAGTTTGAAAGATATCAAAAAGATAGTTTTGGTAATGCAATTAGGATAGAAGGCAAATTAGATACAATCCTTTGCATTCACAAAAATAGGATAGATAATGGAATATTTTCTCTGAATTTGTCAAATGCAAATGGACTAGACATTGTTGATGTATTTATCGCTTGTATATATTGTATATAGTTATTGTACTTATTGTATATAGTTTTTCTTATAACTTTAAAAAAATTATATTAGACAAAAAAAGGGGAAATGTGGTGATATTTTATCTGTGTACCCCAATAAAGTTTATCTGAGGATAAGAGAAAAAAGCCAGCCATTATAGTAAACATAGAGGTCAGGCAATGGTAGCACATGCCTTTAATCCTATCACTCGGAAAGCAGAGATCCGTCTGGATCTCTGTGAGTTCAAGGCAACACTAGGAACAGAGCCAGGCATGATGGTACATACCTTTAATCCCAGCACTAACCATAAAGGTCTCGAGGTCTGTACAGATAGACAGGAAATAACAGAGCTGGGTAGAAAGAGGAACTGATGTAGCTGGGTGGAGAGAGGAAATGAGATGGCAGAGCAGACAGGCATATAGGTGTGGGTATACAGGAAGTAACTCTCTTTGGAAGCTGCAGAGTTGGTGATGTGAGTTTAGCTGTGGCTTTCCCTATTCCTCTGATCTCTCAGGTTTTAACCCCAATATCTGACTCTGGGTCTTTTTTTATTAATAAGACCTTTTAGCACTTCGTCATACAGTAATTCTTTTTTAAAAAAAGAAAATATATTTCTGGCATTTTGGAGGCCTGTCAAGTTCCCAAAACAATTTTACATTCCCGTCTATATAGAATATGTACAAATCTAAAATATTTTATATTCTATATAGAAATGTCTATTCATATAATCAAGGATTTTTAGATTATACTATTTAGGAATATATATATATATATATATATATATATATATATATATATATATATGTATACACACACACACACACACACACACACACACACACACACACACACACACACACACATTTAGGCTTACCGGTTGTGCTTTAGCTAGTTCAACAATGACTGTCTCTCAAAGGAAAATCCAAGAATTTTGTAGCTGTTCAGTCCACAATTCTGGATGCCTCAACTGATTTTAAGTCTACATTGGAATCTCAAAGAGGTAGTTCTAATACTGTGGAAGGAATGCCCCCAGCAGAAGGTTATGTGAATTTTCCAGTAAGAGTGGGAACAAGCAGGTAAAAACCCAAAGCTTCCTTTTTCCATGTCCTTTTTATGGACCTACACCAGAAAGTGTGGACTAGATTGATTTAGGGTGAGTCTTCTCATCTTTAATAATCTAGTCCAAAAAAAAAAAATCCTTCATAGGTATGCCCAGATGCTTGAGTTTCAGTTGATTTCACTTGTGTCAAGTTAACACCCAAGAGTGGCCATCAAAATCCCAAAGTCTATTCTGGATCTAGTACCATTTTGACTTATTTTCCCAATGTAGAACATTTTGAAATTATGAAGTCCTACAACCCTGTTCTTCTTTTAAGGTTCTTTAGGATATTCTGGGACATTTCCATTTCCATATGAATTTTAGGAACAGTTTTAAAATTTAAATGAAAAAAGAAACTTCAGTGTTGTTAGGGATTACATTACAAGCCATATACAGGGTACCCACCACACCTTGAAGCATAAGCCTTCTAATCTATGAGTACAGATTTTTCCATTCCCTTACATCCACTGCCATTCCTTCACATAGTGCTCTGTGGTTTCTAAGTACAAATAATTACTACACTTCATTAATCAAATGTTTTCCTGTGTGTCTTATTCATCATGATAATGTGAGAAGTTGCATTATGTTCTTACTATCATTTTCAGGTTGTTCACTGATAGTCTTTAGAAATACAATGTATTTTTTATGACTCAATCTTGTGCCCTGTAATTGTACATAACTTGCTTGTTAGATCTAATAGTTTATTAAATGGATTCCTTAGGATCTGCTATCAACTAGATCATGCTACTGTAAGTAAAGATTATTTCTTTTTTTTTTTCCTTTCCAGCTGAGTCCTTTGCTTCTAATATTAGCCTAACTGCCCTGGTAGAATGTCCATGCTAAATCAGCACAGAATAAATCTCATTTGACCATTAAGTATAGTTTTCTTTTTTTTACCTAAATGTTTTTTTATTTTACATACCAACCCCAGTTCCCCTCCCTCCCATTCTCCTGATCCCCCACCTTCCCTATCCCATCCCCCATCCACTCCTCAGAGGGCATAAGGCCTCCCTTGGTTAGTTAACAAAGTCTGGCATACCAAGTTGAGGCAGGTCCTAGCCTCATCCCTATGCATCAAGGCTGAGCAAGGTATCCTACCATAGAGAATGGGCTCCAACAAACTAGCTTGTGTATCTGGTGTAAGTCCTGGTCTCACTGCCAGGGACCCCACAAACAGATCAAGCCATATAAATGTCATCCACATTCAGAGGGCCTAGTTCAGTCCCATGCAGGTTCCCCAGTTGTCTGTGAGCTCCCACTAGCTTGGGTCAACTGTCTTTGTGATTTTTCCCATCATGATCTTAACCCCCCTTGCTCATATGATCCCTCCTCTCTCTTTTCAACTGATCTCCAGGAGCTCAGCCCAGTGCTTGCCTGTGGATGACTGCATCCACTTCCATTAGTTACTGAATGAAGGTTCTATGATGACAATTAGGGTAGTCACTAATCTTATTACAGGGGAAGGCCAGTTCAGGCACTCTCCCCATTGTTGCTAGCTAGTAGTCTTAGCTGGGGTCATCCTTGTGGATTCCTGGGAATTTCCCTAGTACCAGGTTTCTCTCTTACCCATAATGGCTCCCTCTGTCAAGATAGCTCTTTCATTGCTCTCCCTCTCTATCCCTCCCCCAACTCAGCCATCCCTCATGTTTCCCTATCCCACACTCTCTCTTCTATCCCCCCCCCCCAGTTTACCCAGGAGATCTTAATTATTTCCCCTTCCTGGGGCCTTCCGTGTATATCCCACTTAGGGTCTTCCCTTTTACCTAGCTTCTCTGGGGTTGTAGATTGTATCCTGTTAATCCTTTGCTTGGCATCTAATATCCACTTATTATTTTGAGTACATACTGTGTTTATCTTTCTGGGTCTGGGTTACCTCACTCAGGATGATTTTTTTCCAGTTCTATCCATTTGCCTACAAATTTCATGATGTCATTTTTTTTTTTTTTTTTTTTTTTTGCCACCAAGTATACTCCATTGTGTAAATGTACCACATTTATCCATTCTTCAATTTAGGGGCATCTAGGTTGTTTCCAGGTTCTGTCTATTATGAATAATGCTGCTATGAACATAGTTGAGCAAGTGTTCTTGTGTGTTATTGAGCATCTTTTCGGCATATGCCAAAAAGTGATACTGCTGGGTCTTGAAGTAGGTTGCTTCCCAATTTTCTGAGATACTGCCATACTCATTTCCATAGTGGCTGTACAAGTTTGTACTCCCACCAGCAGTGGAGGAGTGTTCCCCTTACTCCACAACCTTTCCAATATAAGCTGTCATCAGTGTTTTTGATCTTGGCCATTCTGACAGGTGTAAGATGGTATCTCAGGGTTGTTTTGATTTGCATTTCCCTGATGGCTAAGGATATTGAGCAATTTCTTAAATGATTACAAGTATTTGATTAGGGATTTTTGTGCCAATAGTTACAAAAGCTATAGCTATGTTCTTATCTTTCCTTATTATGCTATTTCCTAATTTTCACATCAAAAAGTATTCTGTCCTCATAAGATGAGTCCATGAGTACTCCTTCTTCCTATTTTTCTGAGGGATTAAGGAAGGATTGATATTAACTTTTTAAAAGTTTGAGAAAATGCCAGTGAAGCACCAAAGACTGAGAAATAAAAGAGACTTCAAGACACTGTTAGATTACAGGAAAGCAGGAATATTGTACCCAGTAATTCTGTCCTTTACAAAGCATAAAAAACATGTGATAACAGAAATGGAATGACTTAAAACAAAATTGAAACAAGATAAATTAGCAACAAAAGGTGTGGAAATGTGGGCCAAACTAATAGGCCTGCTCTCTTTTCCCTGGTGTTCTCCATTCCATTTGATGTAAGTCACAAATTATAGTGGTTCTCACTGTATACAGAGGAAATATGCAAGACAATTTTATTATAATCAAAGAAAAATTTAAAAGACATGGAGTAAAGATTAAAATTGAGAGTCAAAAAATTAAGAATAAAATAAAATAAAATGTCAGATTTAGGTCCTAACTGATGTTCATGCCAACTGTAAACTTTCTTACACACCAACAAAAGACACAGCAGCAAGATGGTCACTATGAGGTTAAGAGCACCAGCTTGCTCTTCCAGAGACCTTGAGTTTAATTCCCAGCAACCATCTCACAACCACCTATAATGAGATCTGTTGCCCTCTTCTGGCATGCAGACAGACATGTGGGCAAAACACTGTATACATAATAAATAAATAAGTCTTAACAACAACAACAACAACAAAAGGATGGTCACTATAAAAGAAAGGACACTTTAGCTGGACCTTAAGGACATGATGCTCTCAAAGGAAACATCAGTAGGTACAGCTATCACAGTGCCTGGATCTCCTGTTCAAGCAAAGAGCAGCCTTAATGATGCCATGAGCATCAGTGAAGCCAGGTACAGAGGTCAAAGGGCATACTAAATGACAGACACTGGCAGAGGGGGTGGAAAGATGGCAACAAAGAGGAAGCATACCAAAGACTGTTTGGGCTTTGTGTATAGTAACTGGAGATAGTGGGCAGAGGACACTATAATGTGGTAACACTGGACATTTTGCTGGTATTGGTGTTTTGCCTTCTTCCATCAAATTTTTACCAGAGGGGAGAAAAGAAAAATGACAGCATACTCACAATAGACCCTAAATGAATTTTTTTCAAAAAGTTGCATATTATAAGGCTGGAGAGATGGCTCAGTGGTTAAGAGTACTTGCTATTCTTAAAGAGGAACTGGGTTCAGTTCCCAGCACCCACAAGGTGACTCATTTGATGAAGTTTGAAATCTATAGGTGCAAACTATAAACCAGCATTGTCTATGGCCAATAACCACACTGTGAATAATAATTCATTGGTAATACTAATAAGCAATGGATTAAACAAGGTATAGGAATAAACCATAGGATTCACTGTGGCTTGGTGTGATGAAGACTTCTGATTGACATACACTGGCCAGAGCATAACCTAACTATAGCAGGAGCTCATGATAAGTGAAACCTTACCACATCACTGCTAAGAAAGAGACAATGATGAACCCACCATCTCAGTGTGAATGTACTGTGCAAGAATTTACAAGGAAAGGAAGTATGGCTTAGGGTAATGCATTTCAAGCAATAATGAACAGATGCCTCTTTGGGGAAAAACTAGAAAAGAATATTTTAAAAATTTATTTCTGGATGATGATAAAAAAATTTTTCTCTCATGAATTTCACTTCAGTGGAAAATAAAGGCAATAAACAAGTAAACAAATAAGAAAAACATGGTTAATGGTTAACTTCAGGGAAGAAAATAAAGGCCTAGTGAGACAGTAACAAAAAGATATTCATGTAAAATGCAGCTGGCTGTTCATCACTGATAAGGAACCACACAAAGAAACACTGAGCTGTTTAATATTTTGCTTCTCACTTCTCTGTCAACTACAGTGACTTTCATATGACAAAGAATGAGCAAACCTTGATAGAATGAATATAAATCCATGTTGGGTAAGATGCTAAATAAATCTGCATTTTGATTTCCTCATTTAAATCTCTGAAATGCATTATATATGGGATGGGCTGTGTTACAAATCAGATGGAGTATCATCAGCCTAGACCAGCAATGAGTCAAGTGTAACAAGAAGAAATATGATAACAATAAATGTAAAAACCCTCACTTGTAGTCCCCCCAAATGTAACTGTACAAGATAGAGAAGGCACACTTCTTCTTTTATTTCCTGTTATCAGAGGCATAGTCATTACAAAATGTGAGTGATGAAAGGCTAAGGGCAAAGATGGAAATAGTAACTGCTGTGTTAGAGGCTAGGATGAGAAGAGGTAGACTGCTAGGAAACTAAACCCTTGTCAGTGACAAAGTAGAAAATGCCTTGGTCAGATATTGGATTTACTTTCTAAAATCCATCAATCTGAACTAAGGAAACACAAAAATCAGAACCCCTAGAGAAGTTGATAATAAATTATAAGAAAGACAAAACACAGGTTTTTCATGGAATAATCTATACAAACCCGTGAACTGCATTTCTGTTAAATACATGCCTTCTGGAAAACAGCTTTGCCTCTGCACCTAAAATATAGGATGACATCATGTAGCTCAGCATCACCATATGGAAACTTAAGTGGTTTGATTTAGAGAGACTCCCATCTGAGCTAACAGTGGGATGCAGATACTAACCGAGTAATGATGATGATATAATAATAATGTGATTTGATAGTATGAATTAGGAGAAACATGCTGTGAAGAATTAGAGTGTGTTGTTGATACATTACTTATGTGCACTAGTTCAGAGAGAAATATAGAATGTAGAACACTAATCATGATAGCTGTGCTCAACCATGGTGGTTGGATACAAATAATTGAAATATTATCGCAAGTAAGGATGCATTGATCTGTCCTGTAGAATATCAAGGAGTAGACCTGTCACTAATGATTAACATAAAACAAACACTTTTATACTGAGACAGGGTCTCAGGCTGTAGTCCTGACTAGCCTGAAACTCACTGTGTAGACTAGGCTAGCCTCAAATTCACAGAGATCTACCTGCCTCTGTCTCCCTAGTGCTGGGATTAAAGGAGTTAACCACCATGCTCACCCCTAAAATATACATATATTTAAGATTTTATTTTTATTTTACTCATGTGCATGTGTGTCTGTGTGAAAATATGCTCATATATGTGTAGGTGTTGATAGAGACCAAAAAGGGAGTTGGATCCTTTGGAGCTGGAGTTAGAGGTATTTGTGAGTCACCCAATGTAAGAAATGGGATATGAACTCTTGTGCTTATGGTTGAGTAGTAATTGTTCTTAACTACAGAGCCATCCCTCCAGTCCCAAGAAATACATATTTAAAAAAAATAAAATGGCTTCTCTGATTAAGATATTTTGCATGTTGTCAAAAATTCAAGGTCATTGTTCTTATACTATACATCTGCCTACAGATAGTTTATTTTTATAACATGAAGCCTTAGTCTTTAAGCTTTTTAGAGTGGTAAGAATTACAGTTTAGTAGCAACCCATGCTCGTCATAATTATAGCCATGTTAATTAGGTTTTCTAGATATACAGAGATCTATTTCATATGGGTAGGTAATCTTCAAACACTTCACAGACCTAGATAATATGGCATTTAAATGTTTTAGTAACTTAGAACTCTCTTGATGTGAGACATGATTGCTCCTGGCAGCACCGTTCTATTCCCAAGAAGATGTTTGGCACTGAAGAGACTCCTTATGGAAATTGTCTTCTTGGCATAAGCGGCCTGTTGGTCAAAGAACTGCCCTTGCCTCAACTGCTGACAGTAAGCACACTGTCTAATCCAGACAAGCAGGACAAAGGGAAAAGCGACTGCTGAACCTTGCCAAGACAGGGTAGGAAAGTCTTCCAAATTTTCCCTGCTTCTGGAAATGGTTTATCAAATAGTAGGCCTGTAGCCAAAAATGGATGCCCCAACATTGCAGAGAAACATTGATAACTGTCCAGGCAGCCAGCTCTCTCTGTCATTTCTTGCATTTTTTGGAAGTTGCTTGCTTGCACTTCCTGTTCACTAAGGTAATATTATTTTCCTTCTCAGGTCTTTGATGGGGTTGAAGGCTAGATAGTTACAGTTACAATACTCTCATATCTTACTAACAGCATATCAGGTACAAGATTTAGATCCTTCAGGATAGGTTATGTTATTACCCTTTCTTTCTCCTGGATAATATCTGATAATTATTCTTATTGTATGTAATTTTGTATTGGGATTAGAAGCTTCTTATTCAGAAAAAAAAGGGAGAGTGTTGTGGGAATTCATTCTGCCAATGGCTTTTAGGGTACAAACCCTAGGACATGGTTTTCTGTCTGCATACATGACCCTTAAGAGTGGAGGGAGTCTAGTTGTGAGCTTTCTCTTGGGGTGATCAGAGACCAGATAACCGGATTCATTTACTCCTGGGCAGAATGGAGGTCAATGATTACTGTTTACTTGGTTCTGCATCCTTGAGTGTATTTTTTCCCAATTTATATCTTAATAAATCCTTGATACCCCTTTAACAGACTCTCACTGCTTCACTTATAGCAGTCTTTCTCTCAAAATAGGAAATATCCAGATCTGAATACAGTAAATTGGAAACATAGATTATAGAAAACTCAAATCAGGACTGAATAAGATATTAGATAGGATTAATATAATCATTGTGTCCCAGAGATTTCAGTTTTGTCATTGAGTATAAAGGTGACCAAGCTGAATGTATTAGTTCATGCCTTGGATTCAGTACTTGGAGAAATACAGAATGGGAATCTATATAAAAAATAAAGCTTGGAGGGTGAGATTTCTTCCAAAACAATTAATAAATCTTGTTGTTGATTGTTCTTGACCATCATTATCACTACTCAAGTCATTCTCCTTAAGCTATTTGGTGGTTTTAGCTTTTCATTCAGTTTAATATCACCCACTGTTGAAATGTTTCAAATAATGAATTAATCAGTAACAATGGTAAAGTCTAATCCATGCTCACTGGCCATCCTTTCTTCTTTTCTTGGGCATCATTCATTATCAAGTGTGTTTCTCCAAAGTTATGCATCAAAGGAGAGGAGCTTTAGCAAATGATTGATGAGTCAGTCAATAGTTAATAGTTTTCTACAGCCCAGAGTTACAATTTAGAGTCCAACTCCCCAGAAGTTCTTTTTCAGTCTTAGGTAAAAATGGTTCATTTCCTTTGGGACTTACTGATGAAGGTGCTCTTTTTTTTCCTACCCATGGATGTTTCAGTTGCAGAAACAAATAGCTAAAAGCCATGGTTACAGCATCACCTTTTGTCGAGGGATGCATAATCAGGAGGAAGAGAGAGTAGGTGGTAAGAGTGTGAGGGGTTGCATCCTAACAAACCCTTCTGGCAGGGGCACTGCAGTGTGGTGCTCATCTTCCTGTGGAAACCAATCAGCCACTTGTCAAAAGAAATAAATCTATGTCGGTGTACAGGGGAAGACTTAACCAGGACATAAACATGATGGAAGAGCCTAGAAGCAAAAGCAACCCTATGTACAAAGGGCCAGAAGAAGGAAAAAGAAATGTTCAACAAACTCCAAATTTTTCAAGTTAAGGGCAGAGAGATGATTGCAGCTGAAAAAGTCAAAAGATTATAAAAGACCATTGAAGCCATGCTAAACAGTTATTTTTTTCTTATCTGTAACTAATATTTATCTGTAATTATTTTTCTAATCTGTAACTATTCATCTGTAATAAGGGAAGAAGGTTAGGATCACCAGCAAAGGATGTTCTTACTGTCTCACTATTAAGATCCATGTCTCTAGCTCTTCAAACTTAAGTTCAGCTCTTCATGTCACTGGTATCAGTGGTCTGGGACAGTGCTAGCACTGTATTAGCCAGCAAATGAAGAGTAAGCTAGTAACAAATAAGGCCATGTGGGGACCCAAATCAAAGTGTCCCTTGAAGTACGACATGGCTTCTTTTAGAGCAGTTTAATTAAAAAGTGCTAGGATCTATCCCAGGTAAGATGTATCTTAGTTGCGTTTGCTATTGCTGTGAAGAGACACCATGACCATAGCAACTCTTATAAAGGAAAACATTTAATTGGGGTTGACTTTTAGATTCAAAGGTTTGCTTCAAAGGTTCAGATTATTGTCATGGAGGGAAGTATGGTGGCACTCAGGCAGACATGATGCTGGGGAGGTAGCTGAGAGTTCTACATCCAGATCAGCAGGCAGCAGGCAGTGAAAAGGACACTGATCCTGGATTAAGCTTCTGAAACCTCAAATCCCACTCCAGTGATATACTTCCTCCAAAAAGCCCACACCTTCAGTAATGCCATTCCCTATGAGTCTATGGAGGCCAGTTTTATTCAAACCACCACAGATGGCGTCAGTGCACATTCCGTTCAAACACAGAAGGGACTTTGTTTTTGTCTGCTGATGATGGAAGATATGAAGCATTCTCATAATGGTAGTTATAACCTCTGAAGAGTTTGATCACAGGATGTCTCTGGCTTAGGGTAGTGTATTTTCTGTACAGATAGGGAGGAAGAGAGACCAAAGACATGAAAGAAACATAAGGCACACTCAAATATATGGGATCTGCTTCCTGTGTGGTTTCTGGGCTTCTTCCTCTTCATGTGCTCTTGACAAACTATCATTTCCCACTCAAGCCTACATCAATAACCACAGTAGCTGGCAGCATCTGTGCCTCTGTGTGTGCATCCTAAATGTTCAGTTATTGTTAGATTGCTATTCAGGCCTCAAGGAAATAAATAGGAGAATGCTGGCAGTCTAAGACATAGAAGATCCACTCTGTCCTGCTCCAAGAGTAATAACCAAAAGAGGAAGTCGTGTGGCCATTGGGTTCTGTGTTAGTTGGGATTTTTATCACTGCGACGAAACACCATGACCAAAAAGCAAGCTGGAGAGGAAAGAGTTTATTTGGCTTACACTTCAGCATTGCTGTTCATCACTGAAGGAAGTCAAGGCAAAAATTCAAACAGGGCAGGATCCTGGAGGCAGGAGCTGATGCAGAGGTCATAGAGGAGTGCTGCTTACTAGCTTGCTTCCCCTGCCTTAATCAACCTGCTTTCTTATAAAACCCAGGACTTACCAGCCCAGGAATAGCACCACCCGCCATGGACTGGGCTCTCCCCCATTGATTAATTGAGAAAATGCCTTACAGCTGGATCTCATGGAGGCATTTCCTCAACTGAGGCTCCTTCCTCTCTGATGACTCTAACTTGTGTGAAGTTGACACACAAAACCAGCCAGTCCAGGTTCTGAGGATGAAAGCAGAGAATAGATGGATGTGAGAATCCAGCCAGGGTCTCCCTTCCTCAGTCACCCCTTTCCCTTCTATCCAGTCCACTGCCCCAGTCCTCATCTGAGGGCAAAAATGGAAACTGGAATTGTATTCCTATGGAAGGCAAAATGAGAGTTCAGGATTGCATGTCTGTAGAGTGGAAAATAGACAATCCTGCTCCTTTTGGGGGGATGGGGTCCAGAATTTTATTTTTCTCCTTTTATTGACAATAGATTTTCTTCTCACATAATATATCCGGATTACAGTTTCCCCTCCCTCTAATCCTCCGAGTTCCTCCTCCCCTCCCCTCCCATCTGGATCCACTCCCTGTCTGTCTCTCATTAAAAACAAACGGGTTCCTAAGGAATCATCATAATATATAAAAATAAAATAAAATAAGGGAACGCTACTCTTCAGCACAAACAGAAAAAGAACTAAAAACAATATTAAATAGGTGATAGATTTTTAATATAATTATTTGAAAACTTCTAATTTCAAAATCATTCTGTTTTAAAACCAACCCTGGTGTAAATATAAAACACAAGAAAATGAACTGTTTATGATAAACAAAAGATGTAAATTATTTTCCTTATAAACCTATTTTATAGTTTTGGCCAACTTTTACTAATTGGAACATAAGCTATTATTTTTAGCTACATGTCCTTAATAGAAAAAAATTTTTTTGAGTGGAGAATAGTATACTCTCACCTGAGAAATGCACAGTGCATGAAATGTTAAAGACCTTAAAGTAGCAAAGTGGTTATGTCCCCAAGAGGACTTCTTCGTGTCAATGGCACAGCTCAGACCACACAGGTGTGTCTGTTCTCAGGAGCCCAAGTTGAGTTTTAGTCCCTTGACCTTCACCAACCTGTGAAACAACTAAAACTTACTTAAATAATGTTGTCAAGAGCAACCACATGTATGACACACAAAGTCCGACCCCAGCTCTGATAAATAAGATGCAATTCAATGTTCAACAATTAAACAGTCTTATAAAAACCACATGAATTCAAAAAGAAATTCTCTTCATCAAAACATCATTAGTGTAAATTAACTAATTCTTCCCAGGGGAGGATAATCCCTTTAAAGTATATTTTAATAAGAGACATTTTAATAAGTAATGTGAAACATTTTGAAGATAAAAGACATTTAAAAAATATATAATTGATCTTAAATGTAAGCTATCAAAGTGGTGTTAAGTGATGCTGAATGCTTTAAATAACAAATTCCTACCATTTAGAATCTGGCATTGTAAAACTGAATGTTTAAGAAGTGAATTGATATTCATCAAAATTTTAGACAAACATGAAAAAGATATTGTTATCTTTAATGTCTTGTATACAATGGTGAGGGATTGTCTCACTTTTTCTTCTAATTTTTGTCCAGTTATGTAGACAAATTTCTAGATGGTCTTATTAAATAAAATACACAGAGCCAAATATAGGGGTGAAAGCCTTAGAGAAAGATCAGGAAAATAGGGAAAGCCATAGCTAACCTTATCTTACCACCTCGCTTCCAAATGCCAGTTACTTCCTGTCTACCCACACCTTTATTGCCTTGCTGTTCTGCCCTCTCATTGGCTCTCTTAGCCCAGCTACCTCACTTCCTCTTCCTACACAGCTCTGTCACTTTCTGTTTGTCAGACCTCCAGGCCTCTATGGTTGGTACTAGGATTAAAGGCGTGTGTCACCATGCTTGACTCTGTTCCCTAGTGTGGCCTTGAACACATAGAGATCCTGCCTGCTAAGTGATAGGATTAAAGGCGTGTGCTATCACTGCCTAACTTCTTTGTTTACTTAAAATGTCTTGCTATTTCCTCTGATCTCCAGGCAAACTCTATTTACTAAAGCACAAATAAAATATCACCACATTTCCCCTTTTTTTGTCTAATAAAAAATTTTAAAAAAAGTTGTAACATAAGAAAAATTACATACAATAAGTACAATAGCTATATACAATATATATAATCAATAATTGGGGCATAATATATCAACCACATGGTTAATTTTTTTCCTGAAGACAAATGTGAATTAAGACCCAAGAAATGCTGCGCGGTGGTGGCACACACCTTTGATCCCAGCACTCTGGAGGCAGAGGCAGGTGGATCTCTGAGTTCAAAGCTAGTGGTCTTCAGAGTGAGTTCCAGGGCAACCAGGACTGTTACATAGAGAAACCTTGTCTCAAAACACACAAACAAACAAAAGACCCAACAAGCTGAGAATAATGATCTATAAGGCAAGAGGTTTGCCTGAAGTTCAAGGGTAGCCTGGGGTAAGGAAAAACCAAAGCAAATATGGAATAGAGCATTTACATGCCTACTGTTTCTCACAGACAGCTCATAGTCAAAAACCATTCATTGTCCCTGGCTCTTTATTTTCTTGGACTCTAGACTATGTTATCTCTGTTTGTGATTCATATTTAAATATTTTATACCTTGATGTCGATTCCCCATCATCCTTTGTGAATTCAAGGATTCAGCAAGTCTGTCACAATCTCAGTTGCCCATTCCAGTGTTATGGCCCAAGTTTATTAATCACTCAGCTTCTATAACTGAGAGGTCTAAGGTCATACTGCAGACAGGGCATGGTATCCTTTTTAGGTTCATGGCATTGAATAAGAATGTTTTCCTGAAATTGATTGAATCTGTTAGGACTCTGACTTTCATATTTTCTGGAATGCAGTCTCATCTGTAGCTGAATTCTTCTGTGGATGAAAAGAGTCCATCTGGCAGTGGTAACAGTTCCAGCACAGCACAAAGACACCTTTAGTTCACTACCTGGTGTGTTGGAAAAACCGAATGATGTGACTGGGTAGGACCCTGCCAACAATTATGTCCATTCGTTCTTTCTCAATGTCTGGCACTCACAGATGAAGAAAGCCCCTTTCTTCCCCACAGGGAGCTTGCAATCTGATTCTGAAAATAATATTCATTCAACTGGGAGTAATTTGTTCATGCTGTGAATTCCACAGGTCAGGGCAATTAGTTTGAGAAGACTAGACAAACAGAGTCCTTGCACAATGCCTGAGTTGGAGGAGACATGTTCAAGGAGCATTTGTTTAGCTCAAGCACTTGCATGTGTAGCATTTCATTGAAACTTCCTATTTTCTCTGCAGTAATTGCACTTAATCCCCTTTGAAAAGCTAACTGCTATGGAATGCAAACAATTTTTCTTGGACCACCCAGTTGGGGGAGATAGGGTATAAATAAACTCTCCAAACTAAATCCCATCATCTTTTTTGTTGTATCAACTTTCCTGTACTCTACCTTGGCTTTGCAATATTGAGGGCAGTACACAGCATATTACAAATGAAACAAAAGTTGAATTCACAAACTGTTTGCAGTAATAGAAAAGGCATCTTTGTAACAACGTTTTCAAATGTTACAGCACATCAGTCTCCCAGTAAAAGACTCAAGGCTAGATAATGCTAGTGAGTCACCATTCTCTCTCTGGGAAGGTGAAAAAGGATGATAGATAGGGAGGTATTGCTGGTGTCTGCACAGCCTCAGATTAGCTAGAGCACTGCCTGTGTCTCAGATCAGTCACCCCAGCCCAACAGAAACTACTCCTCCCTGAAGCATCCTTCTTAAAAGGGTTAAAATAAAAATCAGAAGCACTTTCAATTTATCTTGAAACCATCAGAAATGCCTTGAAGAAATGGAAAGAGACCAGTACAGTCTTCAACTGAGTACTCTTGAAATCTTCCCTTAAAAGGCCTCTATTCTAGTATACCACACAGCATGTTCAAAATAGTCGCAGGAGAACAGCTGGACTGATCAGGCACAGATTTTGAAAGTAGATGAAGCAGCAGTATTGTGTCATCAAATCTCCCAGCCCTGGAGCAAATGATAAGACATGTTCTCTTTCTTATTTCTCATTTGCAGGTGCAATCATTTACAACTAAATGGCAGGACTCTCTCAGACACACACAAGCAGTTAATATGCTCTAGAATTTTCCCAGGAACCAGATGGCATGCATCTCATACCAAGCTTGTTGAAATAAGAACTGAAATCATCTGCCAATAAGTTGCATGGAAGTTTTCCACAGTCTCCTTAGGTGACCCCATGTAAGATTTTGAAGTTTTTGAGGTCAGGAAGCTTATAAATATTCAGTTCTTGGTGACTCATTTCCAGGGCTGTGGTGGAGTAATTATAGAATAATTCTAGTTAGCCATCAATGAAAATATTCTGACTTCAGCTCATGTTAGAACGTCTTTTTTTCCGTAGTATTGCCGCTTTGTTTTCGTATGTCTTCCTAACTCAGGGTGCCATCTAATGAGAAGCAGATGCACAAAAAGACCCAGAGGCAGCACCAGTTCCTTTCTCTATGGACACTATCAAGGTGAGTCCAAAACTTCAGAGGACATGGCAACATGTAGAAATTACACTTTAAAATGTCAGTACTTGGGCCCAAACAACATCTGTAACTAATATTGTAATTTGCCTTGGAGTTCTATCCTAAACCCTACACGCATCTCTAGTGGGTAGAGTCATGTGATGTGTGCTTGCCCTATCCAGATACCTCACTGGATTGTATATCAATGTTCACATGTCCCACTCAGCCCAGCCAGTCAAAGCCAGTGAAACAAAACTGTGGCATTCTTGTTGGAAGTCTTAAGGATAAATGTCCTTTTCCCTAGATCATGTGAGCATGCAGATGCTGGTGGATATCTTGTTACCATTAAGGGGGCTTTTTTGAGGATAAAAGCAGGAGTGGAAGATCTTAGAAGTGGGAAAAGAAAATGGGTGAGGCAGGTGAGGGAGAATGATCTTTGAACCTCTCTTACTACAGGAGTCTCATTCTGGACTCAAGATTTTGCTGTTGTTGCTGTTATTGTTATTACACAGAGCAATACATCCCTAATGGCTTAAGTTACTATGAGCAGGGTTTTTGCTATTGCAAGATTAAAAATATATATTATAAATTACATATTATAAAAGAGTGTTATATCTTATGTAAGAATGTTATATCTTATATTATATAAAATTTGTGCTAGCCCTGATTATGGACAAAACAATATTGTGCTCCCAGGCATTAATGAAGCATCTCTGTTAATTTGATACTCAACTTCTAGAATAGTATTCACTTCCTTGGAAATGTGAGTCAAAATTCTCATTCTTTCTAAACACACCGAGGCATGGATGGATGGCTTTTCCAGCCTCACACAAGGAGACAGTGTGATGAAATGAGTGGAGTTGTGGACGAGTTGTTCATGTGGAAACAGTCATACTTGTGGACAGCAAGGGCATGTGTGGCAGGGTAGCATTTTCTCCCATAGGTGAAGGAAACTACGTAATTTATTTTTTCACTAAGAGAGTGAAACACTATTTCAGATGCCATGTAGACTTATGATTTCCTTTGTCATTCTGAGTTCAGTTTTCAGCTTCATTTGCTCAAAATGGCACTGGATGGATTTATGAGGCATAACTGGGCCTCTCTAGTCCATTTTTCACAGTGGCCCAGGCATCCTCACTATAACACTGTTCTCCCTGCCTCTACACACACACACACACACACACACACACACACACACACACACACACACACACACACCTCTGAGGATTTGTCAGTTCTTTAGTACTTACTGGTGAGTCTCAGCACGATCAAAAGAGTTTGTTGTCATGTACACATGTGGTTGGCTGTTAAAACACTTTCTTGTTTAACTATGTTTTTCCTTCTTCCTCTGTGTGTATGTATGTGATTTATGAATGTATAATATTCTATATGCACGGATGTCTATAATTAAGCTTTCCCTTGTGAGAAGTACTCTTGGATACCATTCAATTTCTTTCCAATCTCATTACTTCCACCTGTCTGTCTCTGGTTGTGTCTCCTTGAGATCCGAATTGAGCCAATCTCTGACCTGAGAGCTGTGGGTGGAGATGCGACACAAGTCCTAGAGCACTTACTTTCCAAACTAGATGGTCCCCCAGGCCTCCTTTACCTGAGGTCAGCCAACGCTGGAGGTGGTGGTGGGCATTCCTCCAGTCTGACGGCAGAGGCAACCAAAGGATGCCTAAGTGAACGTATTATGCTAAGACATGAAAGCTGCCATGGTTATGACTGTCATTTAAATTGTATTTGATGATCCTATTTGCTGGGTCAGTCTTGGTTTATTTAATCCCCAGTCTCAGAAAAGAAGGCTTTTTCCCTGTGTTATCACTGCTTCTTCCCTTGTGAGAGGAAAATATTGCTCACACCATGCTGCAATGACAAACAGACAACGCAGCCTTCCTGGACTGACTCAATGCCATCTTCACTTGCTGTGGCATCCTCCACCCAGTCCTGGTGGTGTCCTTCACCCACATCCTCTGCTCCCCACCTTCTCCGATAGGTCTGATTCTGTTGTCCAAGGTCAGGCCCTAGAAGGAAATTTTGATAAAATAATAATAATAAATTAATATAATAATAATAATAATTCAAAGCATGCAGTGAAGTGGCCTGGGTTTGAATTCCAGCTTAATCACTCTCCCACTATGAGAACTTAGAGCAGGATAGATATTTAACTTCTCAGAGTCTCAATTTCCTATTCAGTAAAATAGGGGATGATAAGATAAAATTGTAGCCATAAGTTTTTCATGTCCTGCCTGGCCCTGCAGTCTCATGGCCACTTATAAAATAATCATTCAGAGGCTTATATTAATTACCAATTATATGGCCTCTGGCAGGCTTCTTGCTAGCTAACCCATTTCTATTCATCTATAGATGCCACATGGTCATGGCACTACCGTTCTGCTGGCTTCTTGCTGCTCATTTGACGGTGGCTATTGTCTCTCTCACTCCAGCTTTCTCTTTCCTGTCTCTCTCATTGGATTTCCCACCTGCCTTTAAGCTGCCTTGCCATAGGCCAAAGCAGCTTATTTATTAGCCAGTGGGAGCAACATATATTCACAGTGTACAGAAAGACAGTCCCACAGCACTTCCCCTTTTCTGTCTAATCAAAAAGGAAGGTTTAACTTTAACATAGTAAAATAACATAAAATAGAACAGTTATCAAGCAGGAATTACAGTATAATATCTAGTCTATTTGTATTTGGCAAAATTAAAGAAAATATTCTATCTATCCTATATTGGTAAGTCTAAGGTTCCATATATAATTTATCTTTTTTCATAACCAAGAAAAATTATAATCATAACTATTTAGTCTTCAACTACATCAAAGACCTCCAGAAGGATATAAGAATACCTAAGTAAACAGGAAGTGCTTTGTATGCAGCTTCCAAAAATCTAGAATGGCAGAGACAGCTGCCTGCCTATACAATCACCCAAAGTTCCTCTGCAATCTTGGGGCTTCCATCTTCAGCCTAAGGCCTAGAGTTTCTCTGTTGCTTCTCCCTGTGTCCTGTAGAATATCTGGTAGTCTCCTCTGTGAAGTAGGAACCTGAAGGACCTTCTCTCCTTGTTTTGGCAAAATCAGTGGTCTTTTCCCATGGGTCCTGCATGTCCAATTTATACAACATACTGTTAAACAGTCCAGGCAAGAGCAGTTTCTTGCCCAAATGGCTAACTTTTGCCATAAAGAAAGCAAACTCCTTATGGAGTTTCTTCAGTGACCATCATCTTCTCTGAAGTAGATTGGTACTGCCAGGAGTAGACTTGTCTCAATGTCCAGAAAAGTCAAAGTTCTTAAAGCATTTTAAATGCCATATTCTGTAGGTCTTTGCAGTGTTTGAAGATTACCTACCTAATTGAAATGTATCTATGTATACCCAAAAAACTTAACTAACATGACTAGAAGTTTGATTATAATAAATGACTAATTATTCTATATTTTTAATTGTATATTACAATTTTAAATGACTTGCATAAACATAATACCTTAAATAAGAATATAAATATATATAGTATAACAAAATTAACTTTAAATTTGTATCAGTAAACCAAACTCCATAGCAATGTAAAATATTTCAAACAAGTTGTTGCTCTTTAAAAGTAGATTCAATAATCTCCCCTTTCATCCTATCATATCTATATCATATGTAGAAGTAACCATCTTATTAGATAAGAAACACAGAGCCAATACAGAGATGAAAGCCAAGAGGTCAGAGCAATAGCTAAGAGCTAAAAACCTTACCCTTCACTGTCGCTGTTGTCCTACCTCTCCGAAAGAGACCTACTTCCTGTGTGTTTGTGCTTTTTATTGACTTCCTATTCTGCCTTCTCATTAGTTGTAAACCCAACCACATGACCTCCTCATCACTGCCTGTCTGTACAGACCTCCAGGCTTCTATGGTTGGTATTGAGATTAAAGGCGTGTGTCTCCATGCTGGCTGTATCCTTGGACACACAGAGATCCTCCTAGCTCTGCCTCCCAAGAGCTGGGATTAAAGGCATGTGCCACCAACGCCTGGCTCTGCTATGGCTTGCTATTAGCTCCGACCCCCAGGCAACTTTATTTATTAACATACAAATAAAATCTCATTTCAGTACAAAAAAAATCACCATAATTCCCCTTTTCTATTTTAATAAAAAGAAAAAAGGTTATAACTAACATAAGTAAAACTATATACAAAAGTACAATAACTATATACAATATATACAAGTAATAAATACCTAAACAATGTCTAGTCCATTTGTATTTGACAAATTGGTATAGATTTTAGTTTATGTTTAAAATGTTCTACATTGCTATAAATTTTAGTTTATTGATACAAACTTAAAGTTGATTTTGTTATACTGTGTGTATATTTCTACTCTTGTTTGAGGTATTATGTTTATGTAACCCATTTAAAATTGTAATGGATAATTAAGAAATAGATTAATAATTAGTCATCTATGATAATCATATTTGTAGCCATGTTAGTTAAGTCTTCTAGGTATACATAGATATATTTCAGATAGATAGGTAATCTTCAAATACTTCAAAGACATACAGAATATGGCATTTAAAATACTTTAAAAATTTAGACCTTCTGGACAATGATACATGTCTGCTCCTGGCAGCACCGATTTACTTCAGAGAGGAGGATGGGCATCGAAGACACTCCATATGGAGTTTATCTTCACCTTGGCAAAAACAGTCATTTGGGCAAGAAACTGTTCTTGCCTGGGCTGCTTGATCAACTGGACATGCAGGACCCATAGGAAGGTGACCACTGAACTTCGCTTGACAAAATGGGCCTTCAGGTTCCTGCTTTGCAGAGGAAACTGCCAGACATTATACAGAACACAGAGAAAAGTGACTGAGAGACTCTAGGCCTGTGGACTGAAGACAGATGCCCCAACTTTATAAGAGAACTTTGGATGGCTGTCCAGGCTGTCAGCTGTCTCTGTCTACCCTGCAAGACTCCCAAAAGTTGCTTGCATCCTTCTCCCATTTCTCAGGTAGTATTATATCCTTCTGAGGTCTTTTTTTTTTTTTGGGTTTTTCGAGACAGGGTTTCTCTGTGTAGCTTTGCGCCTCTCCTGGAACTCACTTGGTAGCCCAAGCCGGCCTCGAACTCACAGAGATCCGCCTGGCTCTGCCTCCCGAGTGCTGGGATTAAAGGCGTGCGCCACCACCGCCCGGCTCCTTCTGAGGTCTTTGATGTGATTGAAGACTTACAATTTTCCTTAGTTATGATAAAAGATAAGTTAGATATAAAACCTTAAACTCACAAATATAAGATAGATAGGATATCTTCTTTAATATTGTAACTGTAATTCTTGCTTGATAATTGCTTTGTTATATGTAATTTTACTATGTTAAAGTTAAAACCTTCCTTTTTGAAAAAGAAGAAAAGGGGAAGTGCTGTGGATATCGCTCTGTATAAATAAACACTGATTGGCCGGTAGCCAGACAGGAAGTATAGGCAGGACTAACAGATAGGAGAATTGAGGGAACAGGAAGGCAGAGGGGGAGATGGCTGGAGCCGCTGCCAGGACAAGGAAGATGTAAGCCACAAGCCACATGGCAAAGTATATATTAATAGAAATGGGCTAAATATAAGAGTAAGAGCTAGACAATGTTAGGCCTGAACTAATGGCCAAGCAGTTTAAATAATGTAAGAGTCTGTGTGTTTATTTTATAAGTGGCCTCCAGGACTGGCAGGACTTGGTGGGAGCTGGAGAGAAATTCTCCAGCCACAATCATATCCCCCTTTTTTCTTTTGGAAAGAGATTGACTATGACCAATAACAATTTGTAACCAACCCCTAAACAAAGACAAACATCCATATTCCATTTTTTGGTAATGTGGGCATAGTTTTCTAGGCTACTTCATGCTGATAGGGGGCACTGGTAGTCTTATGTGAACATAAAGAAAATTTTAGGATTATGGTCAAATTCTGACTGGAGTATTCTGTGAGGCTGTATTCTCTGAGTCAGTTGCCTTGAGAATGTTCTGGATGTTGGATCATCTGGAGACCTCTCAGGGGGTCTTCCTTGATGGAACTATATTAACCTGGAAGAAATCCACAGCTTCCCATCTTCTGTGGAAAGAAAAGCAGAACCTCTTTTCCAAAGCAACGTATCCTTAGACATAAACTTTGAAGTCAAAATACCGTGTGTGTGTGTGCGTGTGCGTGTGCGTGTGTGTGTGTGTGTGTGTGTGTGTGTGTGTGTGTGTGTGTGTTTTAACTCAGCAGCCTTTACAATCAAATGTCTGTCTCCAGGTAAAAATCCCAAAGACAATATAACCCAGACTCTCTGTGTGATTTCCATCTTTACATGGCTATTTTTTTATATTACTTTTACTGTCTTTTTAAAGACTTTATTTTTCAAAACTGTTTCTTTATATAACTGTCTATCCTGCTTTCCCTCTTTCTTCTAAGCCTTCACGCATTTTTACATACAATGTAAACCATTTAGAGGTTTATTCCATCTCAATCTGTCTTTTGTGTATCTATAATCCTTTTATGATCATTGTAAACTGCAGCATGGCTAAGATTGAAGTGGCAGCCCTGGCTGCAGACTCCACCCAATTCAGCTTTTTAACATGGTGGAGGTACCCAGGAGAGTCACTCTTACTGCCAGCTCTGGGAAGCAGTGGGTCTATGCCTTCAACAAGCAGCGTGTAGCCCAAAAACCTTTTTTTTTTTTTTTTTTTTTTTTTTTGTCTGTACTAGGAAAAGCTAAATCCATCATGCAGTCTGCTGCATGGCTTGGAGAAACTTCTGTGTACTGTGGCAGGAATCCACCATGCTGTAGGTCAAGCCCACATGCTACAAACCCACCATACTGTAGCTCAAGCCTACAGGCTGCAGCTTGCCTAAGAGACACAACTAGGAAGCTTTTTTAGCTCCGTTTTAGAATCTTCTTTTAAGTTCTCTCAACTTTTAGGTGGAAAGTTGAGCCAACACATTGGGCAACCAAATGTAGCCATAAGTTTTCTCTGGTCCCTCCCGGCACCACGGTCCCATGGCCACTTATAAAATAATCATACAGAGGCTTATATTAATTACCAATTAATGGCCTCTGGCAGGCTTCTTGCCAGCGAGCTCTTATAACTTAACCCATTTCTATTCATCTATAAGTTGCCACATGGTCGTGGCATTACCGGTCTGCTGGCATCTTGCTGTTTCTTTGTCTGTAGGCGGCATCTCTCTCACTCCAGCTTTCTCTTTCCTGTCTCTCTCCTTGGATTTCCTGCCTGCCTCTAAGCTACCTTGCCATAGGCCAAAACAGCTTATTTATTAACCAGTGGGAACAACATATATTCACAGTGTGCAAAAAGACATCCCACAGCACAGAATGGTTGACTAGGGTTATTGTGGAGCATTGTAACAGTGATAATCAATATAATGCCAGGCTTTTAATAAGGATTGAGGAACAATGATGCTGACTCTGTTCCAACCAAGTACCCCTAGCTCCCTCAAAGACAGTATGCAAGATTTGTCTTTAAACAAGTTCTCTGTGTCGTGAAATTTGCCTGTGTTGCTCTCTGAGTATTGTTTCCAAATACAAATCCAATGTACCTGTTGCCTTTGTTATTATTATGGTGATAATACTGAGGAATACCACTTTGAGAGTGAAAATAATGACCCCAAACACATGTCTCAGCCCCATCCTGTGCATGGCAGGACATCTAACCCTCTGCTGTATTCCCCCCTCTTCCACTTCTGGGTGTTCTTGCTACACAAATACAGTGTTACACAAGTCCACCATAGCAGTTGCTTAGACTGCCTGAAGAATTACTGCTATGGAGTTCTGCAGAGTCTACCTCAGAGTAACATCAGTTATGGGACAGATATTACTGTCCTGTCAAAATTCATGCTGAGGTTGAATGTGGTGCTGCTAATAACAGACATATTTGGGGGAAGGGTGCTGGATTGTTGTGGGAACCCACAGTGATTCCAATTTGTGGCTTGATTCCATCTTGACTCAAGGTCAGAGAGTTCAAGCTTGTCTTTGTTCTTTAAAGTTTGATAACAGGATGTTTGGCCAAAGGTGTGATTACCAGATGTCTTGAGAATAAGGAGTTGTTTATGCTTGTTTGTTCCTTGAACCATGGTGTCCTTGAGAGGAGGAGGTTTTTGCTCCCTTGCTTTGGGTAGAAAAAGGCTGTGAGAAAAAAAAAAACAAACTTAGGGCTGCTGTGGTATTGACTGAGAGCCGTCCCGAACCTATTCTATGTCTCTGTCTTCTCTTTTATATCTTTGCTTTTTCTAGCTGTTTTTTCTCAATCCTCACTCGCCTATTCAGGACTGTTCAACAAGTCAGGCAGGACCTGGCAGATTCTGAAGATAAGGCCTTCATGAATGGGATAACAAAAGATGCTTCACGGTACTTGTTTGTCCTCTCTATTGTGTGAAGACACATAGAAGATGTCAGCAGTGAGAAATGGGCCCCCACCAGACACTGAACCTGATAGTACCTTGACCTTGGATGTTCCAGATTCTAGAACTGTATGCCATAAGTGTCTGACCAATAACCAAGTGAAGGCACTTTGCTATAGCAATAGGAATAGACTAAGAGACCATTTAATTAACCAGCTGGTTCAGGAACATTGCTTGATGTATACCAATATTATTCTCTAAGACAAACAGAGACTTTTACCTAGTCTTCCAGAAGCCTGGGGAATGAAATCTATCATGAAGAAACTGATAAAATGGCCTCCATGAAGAAGAGACTCTGGAGGCCCACTGGTACAAACATAGCATGTGGGAGACTGCCCAATGTCTCAACATCTAGCTAAGAGAAGCCCACTTCAGAATCTAGAACAAACTCCCTTAGGATCTAAGAAAAACAGACCATTCTCCAAAAACTCTTTCTTGAAGGAGGCTTGCCCCTTCTCTGTGTTGACAGCATCAATTATACCAGCAGCAAACACAGGAGGTGATGAAGCTGAACCATCATATCCGCAGCCATAAAGTCAAAACTGTTAAAGCAGAAGCCTCCAGAAGGAGCAAGGGAATGGAGGAAGACAGAGGTGACCTGCCTCTGGTATCAGTTAGTGTGGGCCAAACCCCAAGTCTATCACCTGTTAAGTATATAACTACAGAGAGACCCCACTTCAATTAGCTTCTTCCCAACCAAGATGAGGATGATTACACCGTCTGCTTCAGAGGGTAGCTACAGATGTTGAATGACACAGCTCACATGAAGGACTAAGTATAGTGTCTGCCATCGTTATCAATGGGTAACCCTTGGCATATGGAGAATTTATATCCTCTTCTGGGTACTGTTTTAAGAGTTTTGTGTAAGTGTTACCCTATCAAACAAATACCATTGTATGTCTAAAGAGGTTTAAGTAACTTTTACAAGGTCAGAGCTGATAGTAGAACTCAAAGTTGACCCCTTTTCTTTTCTGTTGTCCTGAGAATGTGTCCACAAAATCCCTAACTTCCATATAGTTTATTGAAAATGATAGTACACTCAGCGAACAAGCTACTCATTACAGGAAGACTTATGTTTCTTCAGCCTGTTCCCATCAGAAGGAGGGTAAAACGTGCCTGTCACAGGTTTTTTCTTCCTTTATGTGTGTGGTCCACAAACTTGGTGTCTTGTAGCCTCCTGTTAAGACACACACACACTCTCCATTTCGAAAACCACCTCATAGTTAGCTCAGAGACATTTAAATGAAGCATTCCTAAGAGGCCTCTCCCAAAGGAAGACAGCACAAATCTTCCACCTGAAAATGTAGTTACCATGTGCATGCCCTAAAATGTCAAAGTTTTTAATTCTTTTCAAATCCTATTTCCACTATTTGATTGAACCAAGTATTTGAAAACAGATTCCATACTTTAACATCGAGTATTACCAATGTGTGATGGATGCCTAAGAGAAGTCACCTGACAAACTCCTTAGCTGGGCTCTACTTCCATGTTTCTACTTCTTTCAGAACATCTTCACTTGGATGCCCAACTTCTAAATGATGAACAAAGGGCAGCCTTCAGATTCAATGTGTGGCTTTAGGAGCTGGAGATGTAGATAGAGCAGTGATTAAGAGGACTTGTTGATCTTGCAGAGGACCCAGGCTCTGTTCCTAGCACTCATATGGAGGCTCATAATCATATGTAACTCCAGTCCCAGCAGATTTGATATCCTCTTCTGACCTCTCTAGGCACCAGGAATGAACGTGGTGCACAGTCAAATGCAAGCAAGACATGAAATACATCTAGAAAATAAAATCATACACATATCTAGAAAATTAAAAAGGGGGTGGCTTTATGTTTTCCAGCTTTATTTGAATCCCAGTTCTACAGTTTTTCAGCTCTGTGATTTTGAACATCTTGAATACTCTTTGAGACTCAGATACTACACCTATAAAACGGGACAAGTAACAGAGCTCATACCAATGTGAGAAGGGCTGTGGGTGGTACTTAATATTGCTAGCTTGGCAGGGTCTGGTCCACTAGCCTAAGACTCAGGATGTATCTGTGAGCTAGTTTCCAGACTGGGTTGACTGAGGTGAGAAGACTCACCCTAAATGCAGACAATACCATCTCATGGTCTGTGGTCCTGGATTGAGTGAAAAGGAGAAATCAAGCTGAACGGAAGCCTTCATTTCTCCCTGCTTCCTGACTGTGTCTACAATGTGAGCAGATGCTCAAGCTCCTGTCTCATGACTTCCTGCTTTGATGGACTCATCATACTCTCTCAACTGTATGCCAAAGTCATTCTTTCCTTCCTTAAGTTGCTTTTCTCGGGTATTTTGTCCCAACAACAAGAAAAGTAAAGTTTCATACTTGTGAAGCACTGTGGAATGACTCTCATCCCTTGGGCCTGATAAATATTTTCTACCCCTTTTCATATAGTTATCATTATGTGCATATTAATTGTATCACTCCTCATGATTCATATGTAAATTTCCATTCTACACAATGTACTTTTTCTTCAAGTGTAACTTCCTTTTATTTATTTACCATTTTTTGTCATGCCCTACTTAAATTCTTCATAGAGTAATACAGAGTATCAATTAACAAATAAATTATTCATTACTGAGTCGATGTTGATCACCATATACTTATTTCTTTCAAAAACTAGTTTTTTTTATTACATCAAGACTCTGGATGGAACATCTTCCTCTTGCTGTCTCATCCCCTCCACACAGCCTTCAGATGGAATACTCTTCATCATTCAGGGATTTGCCTCATTGTTTCCTCAAATTTCTGAGACATAGCTTTTAATCTGCCATTCTACAACAATATGCTCCAATTAGCACTGAGAGCATCCAGAGGCCCCTCCTCAGTCCCATTCCTCCACGCTCCTGGGATGGTCGTTCAGTCCTACACCCCAGAGTCTTCACCTTGACCACTCACCAAATGTGCTGAATATTGTCCTGCCTCTGTGTCAGTCACCTGCAGTTCCTCAGGCTTTAAAATACAAACCTGACTAAGCCACTTCTCGATACTTCACCCTTGGTAGCTTTGCCTTTACAATAAAACATAATGCCTCTGCAGGCATCTTTACTGAGTCAGCTATATTTTAAGCAGCATGCTAAGAAAAGATAATCCTGCCTCTAAAGTGCTCCAAATGTTACAGGACACAAAGATGCCCTGTGAACTTAGCCCTGGCCTATCTCTAGCTCTCTCCACTTCTTACTTGGATTCTACTCCTCAGTCTTAATTAATTGCCAGCAATTGTCCAAATGTGCTCTGTTCCCACATCTTCCCAAGAAGACTTCCCTAAGTCTTGGATGTCCATCTCCTATGTTTCAGTTTCTCCAGCCAATCAGCAGTTAACTCTTGTGGTAGCCATGGCATACCATAAACCAATGACTTACTAGTCTGTTCAGATTATTGACATTTAATTGTCTTCTTCAGAAAGTAAGAAACATGGAATTGAGTCATCTTATCTTCCTTAAGAGAATTTACCTCTCCTTGAAAGGACTTCAACCCTTTCCCCAGAACATGTGTTCAACATGTACCTTTGTATTTGTTTTTGTTTTTGTTTTTGTTTTTTTCGTTTGTTTTTGTTGTTGTTGTTGTTGTTGTTTTCCTTGAGACAGAGACTATGGAGCCCAGGCTAGGAGGAAGCTGGTAATCTTCCTATCTCATTCTTCCAAGTAACTGGAATTGCAGCCTGTGCCAGCATACCTAGTGTCTTGGTTTTCTTCCTTGCTCCCTCTGGGCTCCGTTCTCTTTACTACTAACCTTTGCCAGCCGAGATTCTGTTTTCTCAGAATGGAACTAAGTTGCTGGTCAATAATCTTGAAAGTAAACAAAACTTGTTTCAATGTTCTTGTTCTCCAGTGGTGAGGTCTAGAAACACCATTTCTAAACCTCAGTGCCTTCCCTCTTAGAGTGAGCTCAGAAGAGACTTAGGACTATCAAAAACCCCAAAGTAGTCAGAACACCCTAGGGAATCTACGTCTGTTTCTCTAATCACACACACACACACACACACACACACACACACACACACACACACATGCATTCACACATACAGACAGACATCTATCCACCCATCTGTATATCTTCCTACCTATTTTCTATCTAAAACACTTTGTTGATTAATTTGTAGCTTTATGAAGCATTATTAAAACAAACAAACAAAAGAGAACCTCAGGGCCTGATTTGTATTGCCTTGTTAGAAAGGTAAAACTAACAGTGATGGCCACACAAAGGCTCGTGCTCAGAGATTTTCCAATCACTGAGCACATGAATAAATTATCAGCACGCTCAGCAGAGGCCTCCCCCTCCTGCTTCCTAGAGAAAGTAATGTCATTAGACAGGCACTCCCTCCACTGTTCACTTCCACATCTGTCTCCAGGTCCACAGTGGGAGAGCATGCCTCCAGATCAGCACAGGACTTAACCTATTTCTGCCTTTGTGGAGCTGTCTGCTTGCAGCTAACACTCATTCTATATGTTTATTAACTTCAACCACTCGCCCTGCTGAATTATCCACATCAGGGGGAGATGTCACTTAGCCTTGTGCCCTGGGTCTGCTGTACCTCATATAGATGGAGGCAGCTTGGTGAATGTTTGTGGAATAAATATACAAACAGGAATCCCTGTTTGCTGGTGATTTACCTTTTTGAAGATATTGGAATACTACTGATCTTCCATGAATATGAGGTTCTTCTGTACCTGAGTGACACAGACTTTAGACTGTACAGTCTTCCTGTTTTAGTCACAGTGATTTCTTTACCATACATAGCCTCTGAAGGCTCAGATCATACCTATGTCGCCCTTCTTCAGGATGAGCTTCCCCAAGATTTCTCCTCAGCTGCTCCCTCACTGCCTCCCCCTCTTGTTCTGATTTGGTGTCATCTAAGTGAGGTCAGTACCCACACCCTCCACTCTCCCCAACCCTCATCCTTGATTTATTTTATAGTTTAATTTACACACCATTCTTTTAATGATTTATGTGTTGTTTGTCTCTCATACTCACATGCATATAAGCATGAGTTTTACAGATATTTTTTATCCGTCTCGTGTCTTTACTTCTCACTCTTAGAATGATACTTGCAACATAGCTGTGCTGTATTTTTATCTCAACTAATTTCACAAATATTTATAAAAAAAAACAGCCTGTGTGACACAAAGTATTGGGAGCTGGGTTAGTGTAATGAGTATGAGAGATGGCAGCTTCCACCTTACAAAAACTATCTTTTGTTTAATCGTATGCTGATTTTTACAGTATAAATTGTAAGGATCTGAAAGAAATCGGTTCCACCTTCTATTTTCCGTGTGTTTCCAGAAGTAACTCACTCAGCAAAACACTCCAAATTCTCCTAACAATTGCATATACATTTACACATCTGGAAAAGATCCTGATTTCATGGTTATGTAAGAAGTTTTCATCCTAAAGTCCTCAATACTATAGCTCAGAAATATCAATGGCAATATTTCAAGGATGACAACAGGAACATAGAAAGTCAAGTAGTTAGGAGGCTAATGGCTAATAGTTTTTCAGGAAAGGAAAACTGTTACTTGAACTGAGAGGGGCAATTGAGAGTAGATTCCTTGTCAGGACTAAACAGATGAGGATTTCTTAGCTATTGTGTAAAGGTAAATGGGAGGAACCAGGAGAAACTAGGGGAGCTGCCAGCGTTAGATGCCACTCTGATCCTGAGAGGAGAGAGGGAGGGAGGTTTTCAGAAGTGCCCTGGATTGCCAGGCAGTCGAAGAAATAGTCAGCAAGGCCATCAAAGAGACCTCAAGCCAGAGTGAGCTGTCAGAGGAGTTCTGTGTCTCCCAGAAATGCGGCTGACTTAGTTCATGTGCAGCACTCAATATTTTCTCTAAAGAATTGTGGGGAAAGATGGGCATAGCTGAACACCATGGAGAAACTTACAATTTTGGAGCAAAGTTATTGTATTAATTACTTTTACATGAGACTGAATTCTTGGAGAGCACAAGTTATGGGAAAAAGGATTTATTGTGGCTCATGGTTTGAACACTGTGGTGGTTTGAATGAAAATGACTCCATAGGTTCATAGGCAGTGGCCCTATTAGGAGGTGTGGCCTTGTTGGAATAGGCGTGGCTTTGTGAAGGAAGTGTGTCACTGGGGGTTATGCTTTGAGGTTTCAAGTGCTCAAGCCAGGCCCAGTGTCACTCTCTCTCCCTGCTGCCTGCTGATCCAGATGTGGACTCCTACCTCCTTCTCCAGCACCATGTCTGCCTTCATGCCTCCTTGCTTCCTGCCATGATGAAAACAGACTAAACCTCTGACCCTGAAGCCAGTCCCAATTAAAGGTTTTCCTTTATAAGAGTTGCCATGGGGGTGACTCTTCACAGCAGTAGAAACCCTAACTAAGGCAAGAATCAAGTCCATCTTGGTGGGGAAGACCAGAGCCTAGGAGTGGCTCACAGCTGGAACAGCTGCAGATTTCTCACGTATGGACCCACAGAGAAGTGAAGAAAGATGAATCCTGCTCTTCCTCTGGCTTTCTTTCTTCATGGATCTCAGCTCACAGGAATGTTGTCATCCACTCTCAAGACATATCTTCCTTCCTTATTGACTCCTCTTCAGAAAAGTGCTCATAAACACACCCAAAGATGTGCCTTCTTATGCCCTAATTGTTTATTACTCCAGTCCAATTGGCAATCAAGCTTAGCACACCTATACTGTCCTTTAGAGACTTCACTACTTCTTGAGATACAGTTTCTAACTTGGTACTGGGTCCCATTAAAAAAACTAAAGAAATTGATCACAAAGGACCAAATTTTCATGCAATGTGAATTGCTCAATACATATATATATATATATATATATATATATATATATATATATATATATGTTTTCTAGGCTAGGCATGGACTGCACTTCACTTCACCAACTACGTGGTATGTATGAAATCAGGCATGCACAGATCTGAAGGCACAAATATTTTGCATGAGAAAGCAGCCCAGAATTTCATGGCTGCTGTTCTTGCTAGACTCTCAGTCTCTTGACTCTCAGTCCACATCTGTGACCTCATGGGAAATTTCTTATAACCAGTTGACTAAAGCGTAAAATTGTCAGAATTAGTTTCAGACACTTCAACATGATAATCAGCAGACCCCCAAAATAAACATCTGTAGTAGGACAATCATTCAGAAACAACACTTAAGGATGGGAAAAGTTTCGTCAGAATGTCAAAGAGCACACAGCTTTTTGATCATTTGTTTTCAATAAGACCTAGACAGAGGTACAGATCTATCCTGATTTTTGTCCAGAGGCTAGCAATGTTACCAAATGGTCAAGAACATGGAAACTGCACTATTGGAAACACCACTGAGGATCTGGGGTGTTTCATGTAACCATACAATAATATAATTCTCAGTAATAAAGCAATCTACTAAGCAAGTGACTGCTGTGGGATGTCATTCTGTATGCTGTGAATATGTGTTGCTCTGATTGGTTGATAAATAAAACACTGATTAGCCAGTAGCCAGGCAGCAAGTATAGGTGGGATAAGCAGATGAGAAGAATTCTGGGAAGAGGAAGAACTGAGTCAGGAGACGCTGCTAGCCTCTGCCAGAAAAAGCAAGATGTAAAGTACCAAGCCACAAGCCACATGGCAAAGTATAGATTTATAGAAATGGGTTAATTTAAGATGTAAGAGCTAGCTAGCGAGAAGCCTGAGCCATTAGGCCATATTATTTGTAAATAATATAAACCTCTGTGTATTTATTTGGGTCCAAGCAGCTGCGGGACCAGCAGGTGAGAAAGATTTGTTCTGACCACAAACCAGGTGGGACACAGGAAAACTTTCAGCTATAAGTGACAGCATGGATGGCTCTCCAAGTAACTATTTTAAGAAATTTAGGTAGCATAAAGTGGTGACATACAACTGATTTCATTTGGAGAGTCATGTAGAAAAGACGAACTGTAGGGACAAAAAACTGACCAATTGTTACTACAGGCTGGTGTACAAAAGAGCTGACTCAAAAAAAATCCAGAGATTTCAAAAGAGAGATAAAATTGTTTTACATGTTGATTGTAGTGGAAGCTGACAGCTATTAATGCTTGTCAAAAAAATGAAAACATCTGAATGATGGTGAATTTGACTATTAATACATTTCAGTAATGAAAGAGAATGTAGCTTGATGACCATATTAATACCTGAAAAAGTATACTTCACACCTCAGGGATTACTTCAGAAGAAGGGTGAAAAGAATGTAAGACTAGGAAGACAGGGAGAAGGACTGTGTGATGCTGTCTCTTGAGCACGGCACAGTCAATGACATCAGGACCTCAAGAACAACTGTGAGCACCTGCAATGCCTACAGAAAACTGGGAGTAACAACAGATATTAAAAGACCAAGTAGGGACCTACCCCTTCCTGCTGGAAGACTGGCTACTGATGAATGCTGAGGAAGAGGTAGTTATAAGTTATGTACCCATTGAGTAGCTGACCAATCTCCAATGGAACATTCTAAACCCATGGCCACATGGACGATCTTAGTTAATCTCAGTGGGTCTCAAAATAAAAAAGATAAAAAGAAAGACATGATTGTGAGAAAAGGAATTATAGGTAAGGAGGGGATCACAGGAGTGGGAAGGAGATTAGAGGGGAGGGCATGTTATGGTAACCAGAATACATTTTATACATGTATAAAAATGTAAAAACAATTTCCATATATAAAAAACAATAAATACTTAAAAATCAATTATAAAAATCTTTGACTTAAGGAATGAGATTAATAAGATCAAATAAAACTTGGTGTCATATGAAGAAAGGAAAACACAAAGAATAACTTCATGAAAAAATAAAGTGGGAAATAATGAATGAAACCATACACTAGCTCTTTGAGATTAACAAAGTTAATAAACTTCTAGTCAACAGATACAGAAGTAAGAGTAAAGATACAACCAATCAATATGGTAGCTCCTTGTTCCCAGAGGATACTCCATGACCTGGGTAAAGATCAATCAAATCTGATATATGCTGTTTCTCTATATACTGTCTCAGGGTTATCATTGCAATGAAATCCATGACAGGAAATAATGAGGAGGAAGAACAGGGATGAAAGGGTTTATTTGGCTTACACTCTCACATTAGGTATTCCATCATTGAAGAAAGTTAAGACAAGAACTCAAACAGGGCAGGAACCCAGAGGCAGGAGGCCATGGAAGGGTGCTGCTTACTAGCTTGCCCCTATGGCTTACTCAGCCTGCTTATATAACCCAGGACCACCAGCCCAGGGGTGGCACCACCCACAATGGACTGGGTCTGCTCACAAAAATCAGTAATAAGAAAATGCCCTATAGACTTACCTGCAGCCTGATCTGATTGGGGTTCCTTTGTTTCAGATGACTCCAGCTTGTGTCAAGTTGACATAAAATAATCCAGCACATGTACATTATACAAAAAAATTAATTTCCAAAGTAGGTACAGTGTTAAATTAACAATAATGATAAAAATAGAATGTAATAATACGTTCTAATAAAAGTTATAGAAGAAGGTCTCTCTTGAAAGAGTCAAGAACAGTATTAACATTCTGGACCATGGCTAACCATAGGAACTGAAAAGGGGGCTTGGAAAGCTGTTGAGTAGAAAGGACAACTGTACCAAGAGTGAAAAGAAAGATAGTAAGACCATATTGTAAAAAAAAAAATCCTATCAATAATTTCAACAGCATGGAGAATGAAGAAATTTCTTTGACAGAGTAAGAATTCAGAATTCAGTCAAGAAAAACACGATAATCTATTAGAGAAGTCAAAGTCACAATTTAAAATTTTCTAATAAAGAAAAGTAAGACTTCACTGGTGAATTTTACCAAGTGGTTAAAGAAGAAATAACACCAATTTTCTTTTTCTTCTTAAACTTTAGTTTTATTTATTCTTTGTATCTTTCACAACATGCATGCCAATCCCATTCATCTCCCTGTCCCTTCGTATCTGCCCTCTGCCCTTGCAACCTCCACGCCAAAATAAAATGAAATAAAATTGAACAGAAGAAAAAAAGAGAAAGAAAAATCTCATCATGAAAGCTGTAGTGCGACACTGTGAGTCACACAATATATCCTTTTATCTTTACTTGTGTTTACTACAAAAAGTCATTGGTCCAGTTCTAGGTCTCTGGCCTACACCATGGATACTGGGCCCTCACTGGAACTCCTCTTGGATATTCTGTTGTTGCCCTGTGTCGTGGAGATCCTGCAGATTTGAATTGATCTGCAGGACATGCCCTTTCACATGCTCCAGCAGATCATGGATGGGGTGGATGTTGGGGTAAGCCAACTCACAGCCCTAGTTCTGGGCCTCGGTAGTTGCAGGGTTGATCAGCCTGCCAGTTCTCCCCCGTCCTCACCACCATGGTGAGCTCTCCAGCACTGCCTTAGCTAGTTCTCCCTATGAAGCAACGAGCAAGGTGCAGGGCAGTACTCCTGCTTTCATGCCCTCGGAGTACGCTCACCCACACCTATATCATTGGGGCCAGCTCTACTGTGCTATCCAGGCGAAGTGCAAGGGCCACTTTCCAGAGTGCTGTAGCTGGTGAGGGGGCAGGAATAGCTCTCCCACACACTTAATACTTCAGGGCCAGCTCTTCCAACTGCCACAGGTAGTAGAGGGTGTGTGGGAGTGGGGACATCTCTCCCTAGCCCACACCATCATATGGCAGGTGAGGGGTAGGTCCAGATATTCCAAGCTCATGTCCTAGGGCTGGTTCACCCAGACCTCTATCAATAGAGTCAGCTCTACTGTGCTGCTCGGGCGAGGTACAGGGCCCACTTTTCCCGAGTGCTGCAGTTGATAAGGGGGAAGATCAGCTCCTTCACCTGCTGCAGGTGGTAGGGGCAAGAAGGAGAGGGCATCTTTCCCTCACCCATGTCACCACATGGCAAACAAGGGTGTCATGGCCAGCTATCCCACTCTCATGCCCACCATTTTCACATAAGTGCTTCCTAGAAATTCCCAAAGGCCAACACTACCCAAACACATAAACTAGATGATAAAAATTCCAAGGATACAGGTTACAGACCAATGTTTCTTGTGATCACAGATGCAAGCTTTAACTACATTTTAACAATGAAATCTAACATTATCTAAAAGTCTGAACACTTAATGACTGTGATGTATAATTTTATGTCTCATCTTGACTAGGCTGTTCTGGCCAGGTATCTAGTTAAATGATCCAGTGTATCTTGAAGGTTAGAGAGCGGTCCCAGAAGGGCATTCGAAGTGGTGAGCTAAGGAGCAGATGGCCCTCCCCAGCATAGGTGGATATCACCCTTCTCTTTGAAAGTCTAAATACACTAAAGTAGGGTGTAATGCTTTATCTTTGACTGCTTAAAATGAAAGGTCAGTTGGTGATATTTTATTTGTATTAAAATGTTATTTGTATGTTAATAAATAAAGTTGCCCGGGGGT
The DNA here is from genome assembly GCF_007827085.1 of Peromyscus californicus insignis. NCBI lineage: Eukaryota > Metazoa > Chordata > Mammalia > Rodentia > Cricetidae > Peromyscus > Peromyscus californicus. Next base: position 24,267,630 of record NW_026294436.1, on the reverse strand, counting down.
CAGAGCTATTAGCAAGCCATAGGAAAACAAGGCAGTGGTGGTGTACGCTTGTAATCTGCCAATGCTTGGTAGGCAGAGCTAGGTAAGTTTCTGTGTGTTCAGGGATACAGCCAGTATTGGATACACATGCCTTTAATCTCAATACCAATCATGGAAAACCTGGAGGCCTATACAGACAGGCTGTGAGGAGGCGGTCATGTGGTTGGGTTTACAACCAAGGAGAAGGCAGGACAGGAACTCTATATAAAGACTTTAACACAGGGGTAGCTCTGGTTTGGAGAGGTAGGACCACTGCAGGAGGAAGGGTAAGGTTTTAGCTCTTAGCTCTGACCTCTTGGCTTTCTTCTTTGCATTGGTTCTGTGTTTCTTATTTAATAAGAAGGTTGGTTACACCTACAGTCAGTCTCTCCTGCTCTTATGCCATTAGCCCTCCACCTTTTGGAGTTACAGCATCATTGTTTTAGGTTATAGACATCAAGTCTAAGATGTCTAAGTCTGTATGTTAGCCAATTATTTATGGTATATATATATATATATATACCATAAATAATTGGCTAACATATATATACTTAGTATGGATCTCTGTGTGTATGTGTCTCTTGTTGGTTCTTTTTCTTTTAAAAATCCTAACATGATGACTAAATGAAATATAATACAGGAATTTCATTTGACATTTAAAAACAAAATTTAGTATTTCAACAGAATAAAAATGAGATCAGTATAATTACTTAAATGATGTAAACAAAATCCTTTGACAAAATTTTGCATACATTCACAATTAAAACACGCAAAGAGACACATACTAAAAAATTTCAGGCATAGTGTTAAACTTATTTGACATTTAAAAAAAATTTAGAAAAGCCTGCAATAAAACCTTATTATATATTGAAAAAATTATGGTTTTCTCCCTGATACCAGGCAATCTGCTCTTATGCCTTTCATTTAGTATTATGTAGGACAACCGAACCATTGAAATAAAGCAAAATTTTCTATTTAAAAATAAAACTATATTTTTTCATAGATAACGTTTTAATTCACTTTCAAAAATCATCAAAATATTAAAATTTGTTTTTTATATATAGTAATTCCATCGAACAGGGTCTCAGAGTACGTGGTTAACATACAAAAATCAAGTGTGTTTATAAATTAGTAGAAATGAAATTTAAACCAAATACCACTTAAAATAACACCAAAATCATCAAACATTTATATATATATATATATATATATATGTATGTATGTATATATACAAATATAATGAATAGTTTGCAAAATTGGCTTCACATTGAAAACTCTGAAGCATCATAGAGTTTGAAGCTTTAATGAATGGTAGTATATTATCATGGTCATGAATTAAAAGAATCAAACATTTTACGATATAAGTTTTCCTCCTTTTGTTGTATTTATTCAATATAATCAGTGTCAACGTCAAATTTCTTATGCACCTCAGGCCCTCCTTCCCAGAATGACACTGCCCACAGTGAGCTGAGACCTCCCACATCAATCAGCAATAAGGGAAATGTCCCATAGATATGCCCACAGGTCAATATGATGGAGGCAGTTCCTCAGTTGAGATTCCTTATTCCCAGCTGTCAAACTGAAGCTTAAGATAACGAAGCTATGATATTTTCTTTTTGTATTCAAATGGACTTTTTTTTCATACAATATATTCTGATCACGGTTCTCCTCCCAGATCTTCCCCACTCCCACACACGTCTTTATTTTTCTCTCATTAGCAAACAGGCATCTAAAAATAATAATAAAATAAAAACCAAAATAGGACAAAACAAACAAAAGAGCCAAATAGAAAGCACAAGAAACACATACAGACACAGATAAAAACACATTCACACAGAGAAGTCCCAAAATAACACAGAGTTGGAAACCATAATATGCCTGTAAGAAAGAAAAAAAAGTCCAAACAAAGTACTTTGAGGAAAAAAAAACTCCAAAAGTATCATTGAATTCATTTTGTGTTGGCTGTCTACTACGATATTTTCCACCATTGGCCATCTACTATGATATTTTCCACCCTTTGTCAACTTTGATACACAAGCTTATCAATTTACACCATAACCTTTCCTTTCTTGTTTGTCCCCAAGATCTTCTGTTAAATATCATAATACTAAATGTCCTGCTGCCCTTAAATTTTTCAACACTTTTAAAGACCAATGTCTCTTTAAATATTCAGTCTTTTAACTGAGGGCTCCTATAAAATCAAAAGCAAGTTATATACTTGCTTACTCCAAATGGAATAGTCAGAGCATAAAAGCAGTTATACTTAAGCAAAGCCAAACTCCCAACAGTGTAAAATAGTTCTGTGTATGCTGTCTGGGACTCCTCTAGGCAGCTTCACTTCTTTAGCTCCACTATCCTTAGACCACAGCTCCTCTCATAGGTGTGGACTAGCTTCACTCTATACTTTCCACTGTCCTTTTGGATATCCTGTGGTCCTGGTGTCTCCAATACCCTGGATCTTTACTGTAACTGAGGCTGCACCTTTACCAGTGTCTTTTCCTGGCTTCTCATGGCACCAAGCCATAGCTCCTCAGCTTCTCTCCATGACTGTTTCAATCCTGGAGACTCCGCGGAAACTAAGGCTGCAGCTGACCCCAAGGAAATACTTCCCAGAAGAGTTTCCCTTCGCAGTGCTGGTTTTTATTAATCATAGATGACTTTTCAGCACTCACTGATTGTCCCAGGAAAGAAAAGGTTTCTCTTCAGTGGTACAGGTCTCTTGTTATAGCTGATTCTTCAGGTCCAGCTAAGCAAAAACCACAGATACTAAATTCAAAGTATCACTTAAATATCTGCGATAGAGTCTTTGAGAGGCTTTCAAACTTGCTGCTGAAAATGGGAGCTGAATTTCCATCATCTACACTGCTCTCAGCTATGCCTTCCAAGTTCCCATATGAGCTCATTAAGCTCTAAGCACTTAAGTTTTCCAGCCCAAAGTTCAAAATGTCACTTTCATTCTCCCCTAAAACATCACAGTCAGGTCTACCACAGCAACACACCAAGTTATTGGGATCATAAAGAAATAAAAAACCTGAACAGGTCCATAAAAAGGAGATTAAATCAGAAATGGTGAAAAAGACAGAGAGGAAGAAAGAAAGAAAGAAAGAAAGAAAGGGAAAGAATGAAGAAAGGGAAGAAAAGAAAAAGTAAAAGAAAAAAGAAAGACAGAAAGAGAGGAAAGGAAAGGAATGAAGGGAAGAAGAGAAAGAAGGGAAAAAGACAAAGAAAGAGGAGGGAAGGAAGGTAGCAAAAAGAAAAAGAAAGAGAAAGAAAAAAGAAAAGCTGTAACCCAATAATTTTGTGGGCATATTCTACTAAATATTTTTAAAATAATCAATTATCTATCTTTTTGAAGTTTTATTATTCTCCTCTGAGAATAGAATAAATATTTTTAAACTCACTTCATAAGGCTCTAATCACTCTGCTACTGAAGCCATATAAACACATCACAGGAAAGCTGGAATCCGGTAACTCAAAAAATAAATACAAACTTTCTCAGTAAAAATCTAGCAAGCCAGATTTAGCAACGTATCAAAAGGATTACTTATTCTGACAAAATTAAATTAATCCCTAGAAACATGGAGACTTAACATATACAAATTAATCAATATGATACACCACACTAACAACAAAAATAGAAAGTACAGCACCATCTCAGTACTGGAACAAAAGCATTTGATGAATTCCAGCACCCTTTCATGATAAAATTTTCAGTAGTCAGTGTGGAACGATATTTGCCGGACATATCTAAGGACCACTTACGAAAAGACCAAGTGATATGATAATCAATGTGAAAATTATAAAAGCTTTTTCCTTAAGATCCAATGCAAAGCAGAGTTGCTCACTCTTGCCATATTTGTCCAACAAAGTACTCTGAGCTTTAGCAATCACACAAAGAATCACATGGAAAAATTTATGATCTACAAATAAGGAAGAAAGAAAGAAAATTATTTGTTTGGAGTTATCATGAACTTATGTTTCTAAAGACTCCACACTGAAAAAAAATGTGAAATAAGCATTTGCAACTAATAGTAAAGTTACAGTGTACAAAATCTATATAGAATATTTAGTTGCCTCATATAGTAATGCTAACTTACCTTAAAGAGACATAAGCAATTGCATGTATGATATTAAAAATACATCAAATATTTACAAATAAATTTAATTGAAAAGGTAAAATATCTGCAAACTAGAAACATAAAACATCCCTAAATTTAAAGAATCTATAAAATTGGAGACAACATCCTATGTTCTTGAAGAACTAATATTGTGAAAATTCTCATGGTACCCCAAATGAGGTACAGAGTCAACGTAATTTGACTTGAAAAACTGAATAATGAGGCTCAGTTGCAGAATGGTTGTTCAGCATGAGGGAGCTCTTATAACAATCACTGCAACTAAATAAATTAATTACGTTTTAAAACATAAAATCCCAATGTTATTTTTACCGATATAAGGAGAGACTTTAAACATTCATACAGAACCACAAAAGACTGAGTAGCTTTATACTCTTGACAAAGAAGAGCCAAGTTGGAAACCTCACACTTCTTGATTCCCTGCAGAGCTGCAGTAATCCAAATAGTTTGTTACCAGAGGAAAGACAGAATACACCATGCAGAAAGTCTGAAATAAACTCACATTTATTTATCTACAATCAATTGTGAGTAACGAAGTGTATGTGGTCAATAAACAAGAGCACCAAGAGTACACAAAGGAGAATGGGCAACATCTTCAGCTAATACTTCTGGGGAAACTGGATATCCACATGAAAAATAATGAAATTGGACACATTTATGCATAAAAATCAACACAAAATGGATTAAATATTTAAATATTAGGCCAGAAAAAGCAAAACTCTTGCAAGGAAATAGGAGAAAGGTTTCTTGACATTGGCCTTGCTCATGGTTGATTTGGATATGACCCCATATGCTAAAAGGAAAAAAGTGAAAACAGACCAGTGATACTGCATCAAACTAATAACCATCTGCCCTGAAAGGAATGTCATTAACAGGTTAAAAAAGCAATCTAAGGGATGGAAGAAAATACTTGTAAAACATCTGTTAACAAAGAGTTAATGTCCAAAATATATAAGGAATGCTTACAATTCAACAGAAATAAAAACAACCTAATGTTTAAACAAGTAAAGGAGCAAACTGACACTCATTTCACAGAAGTAATATGTAAGAAGATGCTTCATGCCATTAATCACCAGGGACAGCAAATTAAAACCAAAGAGATATCCTTCAATACCTGTTAGAATGGTTATGATCAAAAGATGAGATAGTCAATTTAATGAGTAGAGAGAATTGATGGAGAATCATATGTTCTTGGTGGGAATGTAAAATAGAGCAGCCATTGTGAAAAACAGCACAAAGCTTCGACAAAAATAATGAAAAAGAAAGAATTTTAGAACATGGAATTTACATGAAGACTGTAGCTGAAGGCCTCTATGAAAGCATAGGTGAGGAGAACAGATAAGGTGGAATCTTGCATAGGTCCAGGAAGTTTGGGGCCAGATCTCATATCCAAGCAAGAAATGTGACCTCAGACATTGGTCAGTCCTGCCCTCACCTTGAGGTTGCAGCAGGCATTAATCCAAACAAATGATTTCTGTCATTCCCAGATACTACTGAGGCAGCAAGTTCCAGACAAAACTCTCCGTGGGCCAGGAAAAGGAACTGCAGACTCTTGGGGCTAACCATGTCTTGAAGGCTTGTTTAACAGCATGTTCATCTTATTTATTAAACTTATTGTGGGAAGTTTCTGGAAGAGTCTCCATGTGTATTGAAGAACATAATGAGAAGATACATGTCCCCCAGGCTTCAGCCAGAAAGAACTCAGTGAGAGATGACTTCCAGTTACTAACATTATGTGAACAGTGCAAGATAAACCCCAGGGTTAAAGACCCACATCTCCACCTACAGCTCTCATCTACCACTGACACAGTGTGCTGACCTCCTCTCCAAAGCACCGCTCCTTTTTATCTCCAGTCAGAGCCATAGTACCGTTCAATATAAGGGCTTTCTAAAAATCCCACAGCTGAGTCAGCCTCTAGTCACACATCATCCACTTTGCACCTTCAAATTGCACCAGATCCTATAATCTTCTGATCTTATCTGAGAAAGCACAATAAAGTGTTTCTTTGCTATCCACATATTTATTCGTATTTACTACATAAAATATGCAGTTGGTCAGCCCAGTGGAAAGTTTATTTCTTAGCTGCTGCCAGAGCCGTTGATTGCCTTTTTTCCTTGGACCACTTCCCTAAGTGGTTTTATACTTCAACAAGTCATGTCTTAGCCAATGTTCAATCTTATTTCCCCAATTAATAAAAGACTTCTCTCTAGTTGAAGGGTATAATATAGCTGTGGTTTTTGCCAACTCATCTCCTAGATGTCCAAGAATTACCAGTTGTGCTGAGATTCAAATCTTAGATCTAATTCTTATGTTCAGTTTCTCAAATTGCAGCTCATTGTAAAAATATTCTAAAATGTTGTCTATTCTATAATAGCCATTATTAGTAACTAAAGCATTTCTTAATGCAGCAAATAAAATTGTACTGAGTGACCCACTAATCACCATTCTGTGTACACACCTAAAGGAAGTAAATCCATATCTCAAAGGATTATCTACACTCCCAGATTCACTGCATAGGAGTCGTATAGAAACACCAAAATATGGATAAAGAAATCATTATATAAATATATATATATATAAAAAACATATGTGTATGCTGTTTATGTAATAAAATTATATTCTACCATTTTTTAAAAGGCCAAATCAAATATGCAGGAAAAGTGGAAGCAATAAGAAATCACTATGTTAACTGAAATAAGCCATCCCCAGGGAGACAAATACTATATGTTTTCTCTTTCTTCAAGGGAGCTTAAGCATGGTATGAGTGGATAACAAGCTACAGATAAAGAAAACTGAATGCTGCAAATACAGACATTAGTTTGGAGGAGTCATAATATAAAGGAAAAGATAAAAATTAAGCAGAATCTGGATGGGAGTAGAATATCAAGGGATTTTCTCTTAATAGAACATTTTACAAGATTATAGTCCAATTCATTGAAAAGAGAATTATTTAACTGAGTGAGAGGGAGAGAAAGGACAGCATCAGGAGGGCCATCCACTATTGCTAGGGAGCACGAAGTTCTCGATAGCTGTTTCCCCAATGGGAAGGACCCCCTAGTTACACCTCTCTGTAGTCACAAGTCCTTAAGATACCTGAAGCTGTTGACTCAATCTTGAAATCTCAGCCACACACCTATCGCAGCTTGTAAACACTCTGACAATTCTCTGAACGTTTAGCTGATGGATTCTTCCCGACATACTGTCAGTCCAAAGGCTCAGCTGTCTTCTAGGTAAGAATGGTGTGTATGCCAGTCTACAAACATGATAGGATACAAGGAGCCCTAGAGAGCTGCTGAGCTTCCAAGTGGAGAAATGCAGTGTGCCTTCAGAAGTCAGGATTTCTCACACAAAAGAATGCAGTGAGAGTTTTCTCTTGTTTTCAGAACAAAAAAATGTAACTACATAGTAAGTTGATATTTTTAGTTAAATCACAGCAAAATAGAGTTCTTAATTTTTAAAAAAAACTAAGCATTTTTATGTCTATAACAACATAAACTGCGACTATAATGAATAAAATACAAAATGCAGCTTTTACTCAAGTTTTTAATCCAACAAGGGAAGTAATGCAATATTTCAGTCTTCTGTAGTTTTCTGTCTCCACTAGGTTCTCTTTTCCTTTTATTAGGGTGTTAATTCTACCACATCCAACATACATGATATGTGTTTACAGTTCTCTCACCATGATAACTTCTGAAATAAGAAGCTGTGAAGAGTCTGCTCAGTTTAACTCAGTATAAAATGACACTATCCTTCGCATTTCCCAAACACATTCACAGGATGCAGAACTTCTGCACTGAAGATCTACTGTGCTCATATTTACTCCTTAAGGGTATGATTATGTGAAGCTCCAGCACTTCCTGGGGTCAGTAGTTGGAGAATTCACAGTGTTTTTCAAGTCTCATTCCCCTAGAAGTCGATTTACCTTCGGGAGAGGTGTTGATTGAGGCTGTGTACTGAATAACTTGAACATACATTTATTGCTTTGCTCTTGAAGGTAATTTTTAGAAGAAAATGCTCAAATTTTTCACAATATTAAGATAAGGACCAGCCCAGTTGGAGCATGCTCCTCGTAGACATTTTTGAGTGCTATGTGCTGTATTGTGTGCTGGGCTCTGTGGATAGGGCATCTTCACATTGAGGTGTGTGTGTGTGTGTGTGTGTGTGTGTGTGTGTGTGTGTGTGTGTGTGTGTGTTGTGATAATTTGATGGTTTGTGTCTTTAGCTTGTATGAAGGTGACAAAACACAAGGTGGCTGTAACTTTTAAGTTGTGACCTAGCATTAGCTTTGCCGTGTAATAATTTGAGAGCCAATTTATATTTACAGATCTTGTATATATCATATCTTACAGGAAATCACATGTTCCATATTATAACTCAGTAATTCATATTCAGCAGATGTATTTTCAAAATGCATATATTTCAATAAAGCCCAATGTAGTCAATGCTCACATTTAGTTGTATGAACACAAACAAGTAATAGGACTTGTTTGTATTGGAAGACACCTATCTCACTATTTCTATTTTTCTCACGTTCATATTTGTATATCAAAGAAAAATATACTCCAAAGATATATTATCTTCAAATTGAATTTAAAATGATACATAATTTGAACAATGTTTTCCTTATAAGCCAGTTACCATCTTGGCAATAGGAACCAGGGTGTTGGCTTGTGAAAGAAAAATAAATTCTCCCTTCCTTTGTTTTGTCCTAATTCCTTCCTTCCTTTGTCAAAAATCACAATGCAGAACATCACAAAAGGACAATCCATGAGTCAGAGAGATCCAGCCTCTCCAGCTTTCATTCTGCAGACACTGGCATTGGCAAATGACACAGTTTGGTGCCAGAGCCCTGCCCGACTGTCTATTAACCTAATTGACAGTGCTCATGACATGCATTGGGATGATTCCTCTCGGAACAGCTAACCGATTTGAGCAAATCAGAAAGGGCAGGGAGGGAAAACCTAATCCCTCCTCCTCTTTCATTGCGAGAATAAATCAGCAGCGTGACTGTTAAGGATCATGTCAAAACTCAAGAAGAAATGATTCACAGGAAACATACATGCAGAGAGGGGAGGAAGCTTTCTGGGACACAATGGAAGCCTGTTACTAATGTGGTCGCATAATCAGGAGACAGTGTGTGATAACCAACAAAGGAATTTTCAAGGGGTTCCTGGACAGTGATGACTAAAATTATTCATCTCAAGACAGGTGCTTTATATGTAAAGGTCCAAGACAAGAAGAACAAGAGAATTAAAGAAAGCAAGTGGGGCTGTGCATTGTGATACTGATAAATTAGTAATAGAGCCTCAGGCTTTTTGCCAAAATAAAAAAAAAAAAGTCTCCAATACCATGGCTCAAAATGTCATGAGGCATGTTTAACAGTATGTCAAAAAGTCAAATTCACTTTCCTAATCTAGCAGAAGACAAAAAGACATATATTTAAAATGCCCCAACTCAATCTCATCCATAAGATCATGTGAGGCCGGGCGGTGGTGGCGCACGCCTTTAATCCCAGCACTCGGGAGGCAGAGCCAGGCGGATCTCTGTGAGTTCAAGGCCAGCCTGGGCTACCAAGTGAGTCCCAGGAAAGGCGCAAAGCTACACAGAGAAACCCTGTCTCGAAAAACCAAAAAAAAAAAAAAAAAAAAAAAAAAAAAAAAAAAAAAAAAGATCATGTGAAACTTGCTATTTTCATGGTGTATGTATTTCCTAGCATCCTCTCAAGTCCTTTCTATCTCATCAAAATGAAGAATTTAATTAATGAAACAAATGAAAGCTATTCATTCATCCCTCTTTGAAGGGGGATATGGGATGTCCCACAGTCAACCCGAGGAGCCCAGACTGTTGTCACAATTCTGTCTTCTTTTATGCACACATTTAACCATGGCAGATTTTGCGTTGTGCCAACCAGTCTGACTGGACTTCCAGAGCATCACACCTCACACACTGTGGGCATTAATGGTTCTCATCAGTTTAATACTGTGAGAAAATACCATGCCTGCTTCTTAAAGATAATGATTTGATTTCTGTGCCTCTAATTTTTATTACAGGCATCTTAAAACTCTCCATCTATTTATTCAACTAATATTTATCAAACGCACCATACCGCCTGAGATATCCCTGTTACTTCACATCAGTGTGAATTCTGCAGGAAGCAAACAGCATTTGAGGGAAATCTTTGCACTGCTTTGAATATGTAGAAGCTGCGGATTAGTATCACCATTAGGCTAAAGCTCTGAGGGGTGACTTTATTTTCATCCCTTGGAGACTGCTTCTTCTACTTAAATTGTAAGCTTCTAGAAGGAAGTTAGCGAATTCTGTTCGTTTTCATTTTTATTTTTCTGTTATGTATCACCCCCACATAAAAGTCCATCTACATTTTTTACAAATAACACAGATACCAACAAAAAAGTATACAAAATATTGTCAGTTGTTGGAACAAAATAAAAATGTAGTAAAATTGGGACTTTAGGAGATCCGTTGTTTGTATTCCACTTTCATCCATTTGCTCATCCATTCATTTAGTGTTACATGAATTGTACCAAGATTCTACCATACATTGAGAACAATGTCATACAATGAGGGTAAAACCATAAATAAAGCAGTAAACACAGGGAGATTATATTCTTCTGAAATAAAAAAAGAAAAGAAAGAAAAGCCGGGTGGTGGCAGCGTATGCCTTTAATCCCAGCACTTGGGAGGCAAAGCCAGGCAGATCTCTGTGAGTTTGAGACCAGCCTGGTCCACAGAGCAAGATCCAGGATAGATACCAAAACAACACAGAGAAAACCTGTCAAAAAAAAAAAAGGAAACAAATAATTGTGTTATGCTGTCTACACAGAAGGCAGTCCACTACTCTAGAGACTGAGAAGAGAGACGCCCCAGATGAGAAGACTTTTCTGAGCAGGTGAAATTTGACCTGAAAACGAGGATTTTAGCTATTTTGAAAAGTACAAGTTTCTAAGACAGAAAAAAAAATAGTGATGTGTAATATACTGAGAACAGTATTCGCCTGAAATTCATTATCTATTTAGAACCACAGAATGTGACTTTATTTCTAGACAAAATATTTGTATAGACTATAAAATGAAATCATTCTGGAAGATAATAGACCCTAGAAGAGGGAAATGAGAACATTGACACACAGGGGAAAAGACATTTGATGACAGGAAGAGATGAAATGATGCTGCCACCGCCACTGACTAGGAGCCACAAACATCTGGAACAAGCAAGGCAGGATTTCCTCTGGATCCTCCTGAAAGTCAGGGTTGAGCCAACTTTTTACATAGCACTTCTAGCCTCCTAGTGTGTGGGAGACTGAATCTCTGTTGTCTTAAGATACGCAGAAACGCATGATAAATTGTGGCAAGGACCATGGGAAACTAAATGTGCTTATGAAATGTCAGAGGTGATGGAACAGAGAATTGATTTATTGCTGAGGCTGATGATCTAGCAAACCAGGGTGTTACTACACCCTGCTTACTGGAGACTTTGCCAAATAGCAAAGTCATCTCAGACAAGTGGACTCAATAGTTGGAGAAGGGAGAAAGTTCTTCATGAACATCTATGTTCAAACTAAAGTCTTCTGGTATAAGACATTTGGGGTAGGATTTGTGCTGTTCATGGCTTTAAAAATACTGAAACAATACAGAAACTATTGTCACATATGATGGGTTCTAAAGTAGGTGCTTATCTATAGCAAAAAGGACTTTGGAGCCATGAGATGCCTCAGTCTTGAGCTGAAATTGGAATCTCCTGGATACAGCTGGAAGGCAACTAATTGAGCTGATGCCTGTCATTTATGAAGACACAAAACACTACTCCAATGAACCTGGAGTCTGATAACTTCAGAAGTTTCATATCCATGATTGTCATTTTATTAATCTTTTAGTATAATTCTATTAAAAGAGAGAGCTTAAATTGAAGAACACAAAAATGTAAGATTTGTTTTCAGAAAGAGCCACAGTAGATAATTGCATAAAAGAGGATGAAAATGTTTTGGAATTGTTAATATTAAAAGAATAACTTAAATTTATATAAATAACAAAGATCCAAGAGTCAGGTCATGTTAGCCAAGCATTAATAATTTTTTTTGCCTTGTCAACTTCCATCATCAAAACACTTGTTTTTATTATGAAACCATTCATTCTATATTTTCCTTTTTGTAATATTGGAGAATTCCATATGCGAGTACTGTGTTTACATCATCTCTACCCCTCTAACTCCCCCAGTACTCCCCGACTCCCTCTCAAATTCAAAGACTTTTTTCTTCTTTAATTATCATTGTCACATATATAGGTATGTATATGCACACACAACCTTACTGAGGGATTTTCATTTAACATTGATGATATGTACATGTGTCTAGAAAGACCACCTGGCATTGGATAGCCTATCATAGTCTCTGTATCCAGGGAAAAAGAGAGCTGATTTTCCCTCTCTCAGGAGGATTGTTTGTCTGTAGTTCTTCCTATGGGGTGAGACCTTGTGGAATTATCGAGTTATGTTGGTATGTCTACTCCTGCTATCTTTATGCAAGTCTTGTCTCAACCGTATTGTTGAGACTCCTGGTCATCTCCTGAAGACAGTAATTCACTGTAGTCATCACGGTCCTCTGACTCTGACAGTCTTCTCTCCCCACCCCTTCCATGATGATTCCCTCAGCCTAGGGAGTAGAGGTTGTGTTGTAAATGTACTCACTGGAGCGAGATACAATGTGGTCACTCATTTTCTGCACTTTGACTACTTGTAAATCTCTGGAGTCTTGATATTCCATCTTCTCCTTGATCCATTCTTCTGGCAAGGATTTCCCCTGAGTTTTCTAATTGAGTCATTGATTTTCAATTGCATCTATGTTTCAGTTAGAATTTTCTTCAATATGGTATTTCTTTATTGAATTCAGTTTTTCTTCACTGTCTTTGTCATTCCACACAACCACACATTTGTGTCTTCTTTGACTTAAGAATTTATCCATATCCACCTTAATTTCAATGAGACATCTGTTCAAGTCCTCTTTAAAATCCTTGGATTTTTGATCATTTTCACTATTATTCTCTTAAATTCTGTTTTCTGGGGTTTGTGTAGGTGATTCTTGATGGAGAATATTTTTAGAGACTGGTGGATTTTTGTGGAGAATACCTTGTCTTTACCTTTCATATTGTTTGTATTTTTGCAGTGTGACCTGGATGTGTGGGCTTTCCTCTTTGACCACATATCTAACAGAAGATTCTAGACTACCTGTGGTGAGTGGAGTTTGGTTCTGTTTTTGCTGTTGCCAATGCTTGGTTTATTTCAGACTGAGTTTGAAGAGTTGGTGGGTCAGTTTTTGATCAGAGGTATGCAGGTGATTCCAATTTGGTGTTAACCAAGAAAGCACAGGAACGTAACTCCTGGTTAGGTCTCCTGGGTTGCTCTCACACTCCTGGACCTCCACCACCTGAGCCAGGAAGTATGAAGACAGTGTATGTAGAGACCCGGGGCACTCACTGGAGTGAGCTTGTGTAAGCCCTGTGAGCAAAGCTAGGTCTAGGAGTGTGAAGACAGAACAGTAACAAGGTTCTGGGGCCTGCACCAGGTTGGCTTGCTATACAGAATGCATAGCCCCAGCTAGGTCTGGGAGCATGAGCAGTGCACAGTGGTTTATATTTATTAGCTTAGCAACTGCCTCCCCTGCCATGCTGTACTGGAAATGCCTAATTTTTCAAGCCAAATTTAGATAGTGCCTTTTCTTTGGATATTACCTCCTCTATTTCCTTCTTGCAGTATTAATCACTCCCGTCCAGCTTAATTTATTTTCTTGCTTAACTTGCTTTTATTTGTTAAGCACTTAGAGTGTTTGCACATTATATATTAGCCATTGTTTCAGGGATTTTGTACAAAATCAGGGAGAGAGAAAATAAATATGTACTCACAATGTACAATTAATACAGGTATTTTCAAAAACATATACTCGGCTAAATTCATTGGCAGCAGGAACCATATTTTTTGACACAGATATAAACCTTCATAAATTAAATGTGTATGTCATGAGACACATATAATTGCAAAACCCCAGAGAAGTTGAATGAAGATTTCTCTGCTAAGGTGAATGCTCAGAGCTCAGAGAGAAAAATCATAATCACATTTATTTGTTTTTCTTTTGTGCTTTGAAAAATAAAACAACCACAGAAAGCAAAACCATGCAACTAAATCAAAAACAAAACAAAACAAAGACAGAGAAAGAGAAACTGTCAAAACACATCAATAGATGAAAAGGTTTTTTTTCAAGTACAATGTTTGTGAATACCTTTAAATGGAGTAGAGATACTAATAATATATAGAGAATACAGATAAAGTAAATTCAGAGTTTGCAAAATAGCTTCTGGGAGGAAGAAAGATATTATAGAGATAGAAAAATCTGAAAATAAACATTGAACACATATAATAAACTTGTTAGACTACAAAGAAAAAGGAAGGAAAATCAAGAAGGTCACAAAGAAGGGAGAGGGGAAGAGGAGGGACAAAGAGAAGGAGAGAGGGGAAAGGGAAGAAAGGAAAAAGGAGGGAGGCAGGGCGGGAGGGAGAGCTTGCTCCCTGCCCATCACCACTCATCTGTAAGAGCTTCTTATGGAGAACAGCCTCTTCAGAGGAGAACAGCAGCAAGTCAGAGCATTAAGCTGATACGGACAACGGATGTGCAAGCTTAGAACCTGAGTTTTCGGGGCAGTTGCTATCACCCATAAATATACAGCAATGAACTGCTGACATCACTCACATATCAACAAATACTTTATAGTATCCTTCTGGGGAGTCTTTTATGAAAACCGCTGTAGTCCAAAGAACTAAGCCCCCACAAAAATGTGTACCTGGCATCTTGATCTTCATTAATGTAACAGATTCTTCTTGAGGCTTTGAAAAGAAGTCTTTTGTTTTAATTCCTTGACCAGCAAAAATAAAATGGCTGTAATGACTTCTAAGTACAAATCTATTACTTACCAATCTTATTGCTCATTGGAATATGTGCTAATAGTTGCTCCTGAACATTGTAGATACTAAAGGAGATGGTTAGATCAAGTTTGGTGAGGTACTTTGAAACCATGACCCACGTTGTGGGGCTGCTTTCTAAAAACTATCCACAGGATCCCCTCGAAGAAATATTGTTTCCAGAAGTTTTTCATATAAAAGCTACTAGGGCCTTTGACATCAGTAAAAACAAAAATCAGCCTCCATTCTATAAAAAACACACTGCCAGGTAGAAATTCATTAGGCATGGTTATTACTATGTGAAAAATAACAAACATAAGCAAAATCCATTTCATTTTTCCCTTTCTCCTATAACCCCTCTCAAAAATCTCCAGAGAAAAATACATGGCTCTAGGAAAATAACTTGATTCCAAAGGGAGGTGTGGGTGCATTCAATTAAGCAAGTAATTACTACAAATGTTTGTCCGCTGGGTCATTGGAGACAATCACTAAAGTTAAGCAATAATGGAAAGTTTGTGCTTCAGGTTGCCTTGGAATTTTGAAACTCAATGTCCAGGGAACTCAGCACAGCATTCTTGCTGGACTATTGACTAAATCAATGTCACTAGGTTAATATTTTCATTAGTAAGAAGAAATTTAATACAGAAAAATCTCTCATGAGGCTTTAATTGAAATAAGGAAGGTAAAATTAGATCACAATCCACAGAAACAAGAAGAGGACTATCCAAGTCAGCCTGGAAACGTTCCTGGGTGGGACAGTTTCTCACAAACTTCTTCAGGACACAGCAATAAGATGTGGGCTGGGAGAAGGACTATTTCATAAAAATAGCAAGTAATGGTGACATAAATAGCCTGGTATTTTTTGAATAAAACCACAAGCTATTTGGAAAGAAGATAGCCAAAGCCTAAGTAAAAGTGGGTGAGTAAAAACATGGAGGGGACGGGTATTTTAGGCAGAGAAAACAGTGTGTGGGAAGACCCTGGGGAAAGGAGGAGCTAAGCACATTTGAACATGTGAAAGAAAGCCATAGTGGCTGGAGCACACTGGGGTAAAGGAGAGGGAGGTGAGTTGGGTTGGGTAGTTGGGAGAGGCTAGCCATGAAGTGTCTACTGAACATAGCAAAGACAGGATTCATTCTTGACTCACGAAATAAAATGCTAAGGGGATTTACAGAAAGGTAGTGATATATAAGTTATGTCACTGTATTATTATAGTCAGGATAGATTCTGAATTAGTAAGAAGACCACATGTGGAAATATAACCAGATTTTTCAAGGAGTGGGACAAGATGTCAACTATTTGGGTCAGGTTTGCAATGATGGCTTTGACAAAAGAAAAATTAGTATAATCATTAAAAATAGAAAACTGTGTAGTAGCTGGCTTAGGAAAGACTCGTTTTTTGTACCACTGTAGGCGATTAACAGTGAGTTTTAAGATTCGATACAACAACTTTACGCCACTATGACAACAATGCAAAGAATAGAAGAAAGGAAGCCTGGGGTTTTTTTTTAATTAATTCATTTAAAAAAAGAGGATATGGTGACACAAAACGCCTAGGAAAACATCCAGCATTTGAGTGGCAATTTCAAGGAGAGACAGTGGAGAAAGAAACCGAAGAGGAACTGCTCCTTGTTTGAACTAGGTAATGAGCTGGGATTTTCATGGAGGTAGGAATTAGGGGAGAGCATGGGCTATTTGGACAGTAGATGAATACATCCACTTTGGTGAACACCTGTGGAACATAGGCGTGAGTAGATATGCCAACGAGAATCAGTCACCTGGTTCAGGGGATATCTGGTGTCGTGGATCTAGATAATTACCCAGGAAGAATGCCTTGGGTAAGTTGAACGAGAATCTTCCTTTCTTCAGGGACTAACACGATAGAGACATAAGACTCCATTCATCTTCAGCTCTTTCTTCCTGCAGTGAATTTGACCCCGGCAGCATGCTCACCGAGGTAAATTCAGAGGGACAGTAACAACCAGGATAGAATGAATCTAAATCATTTTCCAGTCTCTGTCTCACTCCAAAATTGCTGAAATCCACTAATTCAGATGAGTAAGCACAGGCATCCTTGGGAGACACTAAAATTTCCTCAAAAAGGGACCCTCACCTTGTATGTCCCCAGTGTGTGCTAAATGTTGAAAATCAACCATAGCAATAAAGACAGCAATCAAGACCAGTATGAAAATAGTTGAAAAGAAAGAGAAAAACTAGAAGGATGAAAACCCCAACAGAGAGAGGAGAAGCCTAAGGCAAAAGTTGTCTTTTCAAATGAGCATACATTTGTCACAGTCTATTTTAAATATCTCACAGTCCTATGAGCTACCACCTACACATCCTCCATGACCATGTCTACCCATTATCTCCAGAAGTCTTCCTTCAGATGGTCACTGTGCCTCTGCACTTCCACCACCACCACCACCATCAGGACTGAGATAGGTGATCCCTGTTGAAACAGTGGTGACTCGGGGAGGGGAGGCTGCACACCCCTCCTTCCTTCCTGGTGCTTATATATATTTTGGTTGTAACAACATGGAGGATTGCCACCTAGTGGGACACACCAGTATGCTGCTAGACAATCATACCATGGAAAGGATCATACCACGGACAGGACAGTACCTAAGAAATCATTACCCAATTTAAAACACTAATGTAGGCAAAGCACTTAAAACACTGATGTAAGCAAAGGAGAGAAGCCCTGTGCTAATTAAGGAATTCTTCGTTTATCTTTCCTTAGACCTTATATGTGTTTTCACAATTCTTCTTGTGTCTTTACTGTACATGGAAGGAACTTTCACTTATTGTATTCAAATATTTGGCAATCACAAGAATTGTACTTAGAGACAAAAAGGATGAAATAATTGGCCAGAGCCTTCTGATTCTATGCAGTAGCGTATCTGAAGACTAACACTAATGGAAGAATGAGTTATTGAGTATTGAAGTATTTCTTCAGCATTCTGGATTTGTCTTTTGTCTCCCAGTTGCCCATTTAGATTATCTTGGAGATGTGTGTCGGCTTCTTACTGTCTCTGTGATCAAGATTACAGTGTGGTGCTATGTGTAAATGTGGCACATTTATTCCTTAAGTCTATGCATAAAACCTTGAAAGAAAACTTTTTCCAAGTGTGAACTCTTAAGGGTTAAAGTTTCTCCATTATATAAAGCATTCCTTTTTTTCCTTTTGCTCTAGTCCTCTGGGCATGATAAAAACAGGCCACCAAAATCCCAGGGATTATATTGACCCATCTCTATCTCTGGGACAGAATTTTGAACACTGAAGTCCATAGTTAGTGTGGCCACTGATTCTTCCTTATTTATCTACTGGAAGGATTTATGTAGGTTGATTGGGCTTAAGCCCCCTTTTAAAACTCTGAGAGGCCTATTCCTCCATCAGTTTTGGGTTTAAATGTTGGGTGAATTTGTTTTCCATTCTCTGTTCAGCTGCTAACTCCAGAGGCTGCCTCGGGGTCAATAGAAGTTCCACTGAACAATCAGGGCAAGAGATGTCGATTGGGGTAGAATGCTAGCATTGGTGCTCCTGGGGACTGAACATCTGTCTGACTCCCCAAAGAGCCCCACTAATGGAAAGCCTGAAGGTCCAAATTCTCCCCTACCATTGGCAACACCATGCATAATGTGAGCATCATCTTTACTGTTCCTTGGTCTTTAAGAAAGGAAAATCACGGCGGACCCATATAAGCAGAGACTCAGGAGTTCAGAAGGCTTGGCCGTGACACTTGGGCTGATGCTTTACCTGTGTGACCAGGAACATTTTTAACCCCACCTGCCTTATCTGAAAGGGGCAGAACCTACTTTCAGTGCTTAGGAAGTGAAAACATGCAAAGGGTCATACAGACAGTGTGCACTTAATAAACAAAATCCCCTCATTTTCCAGGAATTTAGTTTTCTGTTGTCCCATAGCAATAAATTGGAGATTTTAAGCATATGACCTACTTTAAAATCCATTTTTTAAATGAAAGTGTGATAGATGCAATCAATCACAGCAACAAATTGTGTCCTCTGCCTGAGAAAATACAGAATGTAACTGTGAGACTCAGCATGGATCTTTGTGCCCTGGCTTCTTACATGGGAAACTCAATGGGCCACTCTGAGAAAGTGCTTCCAGGTAACTCTGTCTTGAATTAGCATCACATTAGCTTCTTATTCTTTCTAGTTCTCATGTGGCTGTCTCCTTTCCCTCAATTACAGGCACCAGAGGTTCCAGCTGGTTAATAAGTCACATACTGTGGAATAAATGCTATTTTAAATTTGGGCTTTTTGAAAACACACAAGAAAGCATATAAAACTCATTTGAATTTTTTTTTACATTTCCATACTTTTTTGCATAAACACTTAGAGGATCCCTTCCAAATCTCACCAGTGGCCTGTCACAGGTCGTCTCAAGGGAAATACTTAACATAGCAAGACAGTCCCTAGAAATGGACCAGAAGCAAGCGACTCTGAGATCCTGGCTCTAGCCTGCTCATTACTTTGCACAAACTGGATTTTGTGCCTGGTTGGTCCCTTTTCCTTCAGCAAAAAAGCAACTGTGTTTCAACTGCTGGTCTTGCACATTTGGGGCTCCACAGCATCTTTGATTGCTGAGACGTTACATATTACCACTTTAATGACGTGTTCATGGTAAATTAATCTACCTCATCAGGGACTGACATTCATCAAAACTGCTCTGGGAATGGGCACTGCTGGCTTCCTGAGATTGGCGTTCAACTGCGGCATTATTAGTAATGATAGCAGGCCTAAGTCTGTGCTCTGAAGACCTTCATTTACCCAAACATCCTTCTAAAACCTCAGCGAAGGTTCTGATTTTGACAGTCAATTACATCAAATTAAGACTTCTCTCTGTCTAGTAGATGTAATGCTATTTTTGTTCAAAATAAACACCTAAAATTCATATAAGATTGGCAACACTATGTCTATTCAGGCCATGACTCTGTCAAGAATGTTTACCATTTCTTAAGAATCACTGGGATCGTGATGTGGAGGTTTAGCGTACAGTGAGTATAGTGATTCAGTCAGGATGAGGAAATCTCCCTTCGATGCCGTATGTGATCCTAACATGTGAAAGACAACAGTACCTCTGAGATTATAACACACAGACAGATCTCAGAAACTTTTAGACATTTGCTTGTAGCAATGTTCATGTACATAATAGGGAATCCAGCGAGTAGTATTCTGAGCCCATCAACCCAGAAATTTAAGGACTAAAGCTTTCTTTCTATGTCCCTGAACTCTCTTCCTATTTTTGTCACCAGTTGCCTCCTGCCCTCATTGTGGTCCAGGTTCTCTCACACAAGATTAACCCTTCTAAGGGTAGGAGGTCTGATATGGCCCTCACTTTCAAGAGTGTTTATCCAGGTGACATTCTCACCCCCTTTGGCACAGCCTCAGGAGTCTGAATTGCCTGTTTCTAACCTTGACACCTTTCAGGTTTTGACAGGCATCAGTATCAGTCCATGCCATACTGCTGTCACAGAATCGCCAAGAGGGGTCGTTGAGAATGGACAGAAACACATCAGTTCAGAGTGTGGAAGCAGGAAAACTCAATATCAAGGTTGTTGGCATTGGAAAAGCCCATCCTGCTGTGTTGTGAATATCACAGGGATCACAGTGCAGAAGAGCAAAGAGAGACAAAGACAGCAAAAGTCATCATTTCCTAAGGAACTGATCCCCACAATAATAGACACTCATCTGCCAATAACTGCCTTGGCCCACTCATGAGGTGGAGCCTCATGACTTCACACTACTCACCTGCCAATAGGAACACATAGGCAGTCAAGATTCCTCGTGAGTTTTTGAAGGGCATAAACATTTTGAGAAAGGCCCTAGACAACACCAGTCATAGAAGTAACGTGAAATAAGACCTTTCTGACCTTTAAGTCATCCATGAGCATATGTAGGTCTGTCCTTGTTCCGTCTCTTACAGCTCCCTGTGGGCATGAGTTTCTATGTCAGTTGGCTCAGCCAATCTATTTAAGATTGCTGTGTTTCCTGCTACACCAGGAATTTAAATCATGGTAGGAGGGTAGTGCTCAAGACCACAGGCCAGCAAGGTTTAAATGCTCCACCTTCTCATCCAAGGATTGCCCCACTCCAGACTAGGTAGTGATATTTTTCACTATTTAAGAAGTACTAGCTTCCCTTCAAAGACCTCCTCACTCAAATTTGGGGAAGTACAGCACTTCTCTATTGAGGAAGCCCTGCTCTGAGTTCTTCGTATGATTTCTCAATCTGCTGCTTGTGCCCTGTATGCCCTTCTGCCCTGTGCTGTAGGAAATCAAAAGCAGAAATACTCGTTTTCTTCTGCTGCTTGCATATGAAATTCCTTTCCGATCATTATAAGCTTCAATGTCTTAGTGTTTGAAGCGCAAAAAGGTTACCCAGCATGAGGAAAAACCAGAATGAAAACCTTGGCTTCTAGTTCAAAATATTGACACACTTCACTAAAATGTACTGAGGTTTAAGTGTGTGTCACACCAAGTGTTAACAGAATCTCAAGGCAGCTCTCTAACCAATTCATAGGAGAGCCTATTCCCAGCATGTGATTAACGTTTTGATATATGCAAGTAAGGAAGATCCTAAATATCTCTTAGATCAGTATTCTGAAAGCCCTGGAAATTTTATGGCTCTAGAATATCATTTCTCCTAAACCATTTCTCTTGAAACACCAAACTCTGCAACTAAGAAGCAAAAAAGAAGACAAAGACAAGAAGGAGGAAACCTAAATGGGACAGAAACCAAGCTACATTGGCTACTTGGACTTGGGTATCGATTTTGTTTTATGTTCCTAACTACAGTCATGTTACTTAATGACAGTAAAGTATTTTGAGAATTATGACACCAGGGAATTTTGTCATTGCGAGAACATTACCAAGTAGACCTACACAAACCTGCAAAAAATATGCCAATCATTCAGCATGGGTTCTTGATGCACTCAAGAGGCTCAGTAAATATGAGGTTGTCTGAGGCTGCTGCCAATTTAATCCAGAAGAATGCTTTCCAGTAAACTGTCTTCTAAGTGGAAGAGGTACACTCTAAGGTAGCAACACTTAGTGTGTTATAAAGACATAAGCAAGCCACACGGTTGTCTATTACCTAGGGATATACCTGTTGCAATGCTGTGCTATGACATTAGTGTTTCAGCTTCATTATCACAATGAGATTACCATTGCTCAAAGCACCATCATGTATCAGATGTACATAAATTTCTATCATTTACAAGCTAGTAAGATGCTTTATTATATTCTACTACTCGTTCTAGTGTCTCTATATGTAATATTCAGCTTCACCAACTCTTGTTTATCCTTCAAATATTAGTCATTGGGTTATTTTAAATACTCCTTTTTCTCAGCCTAAAATGATGTGAAAGTAGAAGCAAAACAGAGGGAGAAAAGAAAAGACATGGTAAGAAAAATGGTGAGAAAGATGTGACTAGGAGAGTATGGAGGGTATGCTTAAAGTATATTATATACTTGCATGAAAATGGCCTTATGTAACCCAGTATAATAAAAAAGAAGTTGAATCATCAAAAAATCATTATTGAGCATGTACAATATGCCAAGTCATATTCTAGACATTTTGTTTAATAAAATGAGCAAAATATATAAAAGAGCATGAAATCAGGGGCAAACAAATATCTAGAATGTTAGTGGCCTAAAGAAACAAGGCCAAGTAGAGAATCAAAGTGAACCCCAGGCTGTGAGGCATCTCTTTTATGCAAGCTGTTCCACAACAATTAAACACCTCAGCTAAGGTTACATTGGAGCTGAGACCCAAAGAAGTAGGGATAAATGACGCTGGTATCAGGAATTCAGGAAACGGTGGGCATTCTAAGCAGAGGGCACAGTGAATACAAGGGCTCAGCACATCGAAGAAGAGTTGAGTGAGACAGCACAGGTCAAACAAGGATGGGGAGAGAGGAGGTCTGAGCTATCATTTCTGCAAGTGCTTTGAATTTGTGACTTTTGGGAATTGTGAATTTTTGGAATTTATTGAGTGGGATGGGAATTCATCAAAAAGTTTTAGAACCTAGATTGATGTGATCTGATTTAAGTTGTTAAACTGTCATTCTAAGTGTTACGGTGGAAAATTCTGCATAGGATCCCGGTAAAAAAAAAAAAACAAGAATGACAAGAAGGAGATTACTGCAATGCTTCAGGTGAGGGATGATGGAGGCTTAGTCCAGGGGATGTAGAATGATTCTGGATCTACTTAGAATTCAGTGACAATAGAATGCCCCACTGCAGTGATAAAGATTGATAAGTATCCAAATTAAAGCCCATTCAAGATATGGGACTTGGCCCACTTGATGAACAGCCCTACTCTATATATTCTGGGATAAGAGGCACTAAGAAAAGAAGGAAGAGAGTGCAAGGGCAACAGAGGCAACAAGAGCTTCCACTATCTCAGGATTTGTCTACTTTGTGATGTCTGTTCGATGTGCAGTTGTAAATAGCAGAGGAATGTGAAACTGATGACATGTACTTTAAAATTATTGGCTTGTCAATGGTCTGTAAGACCACAGAAACAAGGGAGATTATACAATGGTCTGCAGAGAGGTTGGAGTAGGGAGGCCTAGTGTTTGATGATGAGTCCAAAGAGTTGATTCCTTTTCTGTCTTTCACATCCATGGCAGGGAGAAGCTCCTCCACTTTTGCTCAAGCATCTGGTGTCACCTGCACTCTGATGTCTAGGTAGTCAAAGAGGGTAGTGATGGAGATGAAATGATGCAGAATGGAAGACTGGGATAAGGACTTAGAACTATACATTGAATTTGTTGAGGAAGGAGGAAGGAGGCATTGAAGACACTAACATATTCTGTTTCCACAATATGGGAGGGACTGGACTTGAAAGGAATGTTGGAAACAGTAAATATACGTAACTCTTTATAGAAGTTTTTCTGCAGAAAGAGCGGAGAAGAGAAAATATAGCTAGAAATAGCTGTGAACAAAGAGGAAAATTGGTTTTTTAACTTTTGGTTTTTAAGTGACTGTAAACTTGCAACATGTTGAAAATTTATTATAGTGATCCCATATGCCCTTCTTCCATGTTCTTTGTTTTAAAAAGAGAGAAGATAAAACCTTTGAATTAGATGTGGTGTTAATACAGCTAACAATCTCAGTATTTGGAAGGCTAAACTCATAAGATAAGAGATTTGAAGCAAGCCTGGGCTACATAGGCTGTCTGTAAGAGAGGGGAAGAGAATCAGAACAGAACCAAAAACAGTGAAGATGATAGGTTTTAATGTTATTGTAAGAACCAGTCAATGTTTCGGAGAAAAAATGGAAGAAGTCAAGTGCACATGGGTAGCTACAACAATAAAGGCATTTGTGGGCAAATAGATTGCTTCTATTTTACATGCTGAGCTTCTCAAGTGAGGGAAGAAAGTCTGAAGTGAAGTCATGTGCTGTGTTCAGGTAGAATCAATCTGACCTGTGGCTGTTTGAAAGTAATTGGCCCCCATAATTTCATAGAGAGTGACACTGTTAGGAAGAGTGGCTTTGTTAGAATGTATACGGCCTTGTTGGAGGAAGTATGTCACTGTGAGGGTGGGCTTTGAGGTTTCCTATGCTCAGGATACTGCCCAGTCTCTCAACATGCTGCTTCCTGTAAGATGTAGGAATCTCAGCACTTCTTCAGCACCATGAAGCACTTCTCATTACTTCTTCCTATATGCCGCCATGCTCCCTATCATGATGGAAATGGACTAACCCTCTGAAATCGTAAGTGAGCCACCCCAATTAAATGTTTTAACTTGTAAGAGTTGCATGGCATAGTGTCTCTTCACAGCAATAAAAACCCTAAGACATTACCGCTCAGGCTGGACAGGTTCATACAAATGACCTGTGTCCCTGCATGATCTGTTGCAGAAGTTTAGACTGAAAAGGGCTGGGAAATGTGTGGGAAGGAAGATGCAACTTAGAAGAAGTATAACAGAAGAGAAGAGCTCAGGGAATGTCTCCCCATCCGAGGTTCATCTAAATGGATGTGAAAGGAAAGGAATCACTTAACTGAAATTCAGTAAGAAAATGAAGATACTTTCACAGAAAAGAGGTGATACAGGCATTTTTTTTTTCCTGATAGCCAACAGATATATGGACACAGTGGATGATTTCATAGATTCAAGAAGGTTAAAACTGCATCAGAGTAGAGGGCATACAGAGCCTTGGGAAGGGAGACCCTGGGTCAGAAATACAGGACTCTTGTGTTTTTTGTGGAGACTGGGATAATTTGGGATAAAGATAAAGAATTAATCCTGATTGTACATTGAGGAAACCAAGTCCAACTAAAAGTCTCCTTCTGAGGACTAGATCCTCTGTCACCCTGAGTGATAAAGAAGGGGTGGTGGAGGGAAAACATGGCCAGCAGAGTGGACCACCCTGATCAGCCTTGTGAGGGTGAATGGGGAAGCTTCATGAGTGACTTACAACAAGCATCAAGTGTGTATCAGAATATGCAACACTACTGCTTTTAATAAGACCTAGCTTATTTGGAATAAGTTGCTCTGGAATGTGTCTTATTTGGCCCAGAGTCAAGCTAAGGCTTACAGTTTGTGGGATTTGAGGGCCAGACTTGCTCAGCATGTTATTAGTGCAAATAATATTTCAGATGTTTAACTTACTTTGGAAAATTCTATGGGTGACATTTTCATATAAATATGCTAAATTGATTCCGGAATGAGCCATTTAGTTTGCTACAAATATGAGAGATGAGAATTTCCACACAGTAAAACCCTGTTCACAATCCATTCAAAGACAGTGCACTCTATGGATAGATAGGTGCCCTGCTTGTTTTAGTAAGAAATGTTTTCTCAGTTTGATCTCTGCACTAGAAAACTTAATTTTGTTCCCAGTTATATAATCTTCAGCATCTATTCTTGCTTTTATTATTGCCTTGATTCTATTGAACACCTAAATGTTGAACTTTATAATGGCTCATTAACCTTAAGACCACTTGCCTATCTCACAAACAAAACACACCATGGTGTGTTATCAAAAACCTACTAAGGAAATCAGTCCTCTGCTGTGGAACAAACTTTGTACACTATAAATATGTATTACTCTCATTGGTTAATAAAGAGCTGACTGGCCTATAGCTGGGCAGGAAGAGATTGGATGGGAAAGCCAGATAAAAAGGATGCTGAGAAGGAGGGCAGAGTCAGAAGAGTCACAAGCCAGATGCAGAGGAAGCAGGACGTGTACAAAATGAGGTAACAAGCCATGAGTCACGTGGTACAACTTAGATAAGAATTATGGGTTAATTTAAGTTCTAAAAGCTAGTTAGTAATAAGCCTGAGCTATCTGCTGATCATTTATAATTCTGTGTTGTATTTTTGGGAACAGGTGGATGGGAAAGAAAAGTGTGCCTACAGTCCTCATTCAGTCATTAACTACCTATCAGAACTCTATCAAGTCACTTTACCTCATTAAACAACTTCGTTGACTCAATTAGACAATATTATAAAGTTACTTTCCATTCTAAAATACTTTAAATATTATTGTTTTATATTATCAATTATCCTAATGTTCACATGTGCCAGATAGACAAAGCTGCCCTAGAGTCAATAACTGAAATTAAGAGGAATTTCTTTAATTGTATTTCAGCAAGACTTATTAAAAGTGAGTTGGTGCATGAGCTGACTTTCTGGATCCCATCACTTATGGTTAGACACCTTGCTCACCCTTGATGCAGTGGGGAGGAGCTTGGTCCTGCTTCAACTAAATGTACTAGGCTTTGCTGTCCCCTACCATGGGAGGAGTTACCCTTTTGGAGGGGAGGTGGAGGGAGGGAACAGGAGGAAGGATAAGAGGGGGATCTGTGGTTGGTATGCAAAATGAATAAAAAAGTTTAAAGAAAAAGTGAGTTATATACAAAGACTGGGAGATAATTCTTACTATACTGTACATTAAGCAAAACTGCTCAAATATCCTCAACTATCCCTGTAATTGGAAATTAAGTGAACATTGGTTATTGAACATCTATAAAACAAAGACAGTGAAAACAAAAATCTCACCACCAAACCCTATGTAATTTTTCCCATTCTTGTCTCTTTCTTATAACTATATATTGACAAATTGTTGTCTAATAGACAACAGTTCTATAGGCTTTGTTACTCCCTAACTGGGTATTAAGCATTCCAAAAATCATTAAAAGTGTGCATTTCAGGAAAGATAATTTTAATTTTCACCTTCTGGCTGTAATGGAGTAACTGTTATAAAATCTGTCTTCTGGGAGATAATTACAAATGAGAACTAAATATAAAATAATTATCCATTGAACAAACAGTGTAAGTAAAACTATAGTTACTAAGAGGGGAGAAAAACACAAACCCCAATATTTCCCATAATTTCCAAATAAATAAAGAAGGTGACTGAAACAGATCAAAGCACTCACTCAGATATCAGTTTAAGGAGGCCAAGGAGGCTGAAATTAAATGACAGAGACCCTGAAATTGAACAGAGACATACATGGGAGGGTCAGAGGATGAGAGAGAGAGACAGAGAGGGAGGGAGAAGGAGAGAGAGAAAGCATAACTGCATACTTACATCCTTGGCAAAATGCTGAGTTGAACATCACAGAGAGAGACTATGTGATGCTGAACTAAGAACTCCCAGAGAAGAGATGACTAAATGGAAATGTGGCTACATGATTCTCATAACTGAAACAGAACTGGAAAGAATTGTAATTCTCAGTGCCATAAGTAATGTGTATTTATTCAAATTCCTGTGTGTTCAGGAGAGATGCCAATATGGAAACCTCAGTGGAGATAATCTAGCTATAAGGAAAGTCTGCTGTAAACCCTTCCTAAAAATATGTAAAGTGTGCCTTAAAATTGGCTAATCAGAACTGATCAAGAAGCCATACACACACACACACACACACACACACACACACACACACACACACACACACACAACGGAAGTTTATTCAGCCATAAAGAAAAACAAAAAGGAAACATATACACCAACACAGTCACAAGACCTTTAATCTAGAATGCTGTCCTGTCTTCAAAATATGCTAGTGAAACAGTAACATAAAGCTTGTGGGAGAAAACAATCAATGTTTGTTTTTACTTAAGGCCCACTCCATGCATTGGAACCCATAACTGACACTGCTTTGGTGACCAAGAACCAGAGACTAGATAGCCTGAGACCTAGGGTAAACTCGAATACTACCAATCTTTAAAAATGTAGTGATAAAATGACTGACTCCTAATGATATTCTGGTATACTCATAGATCAGTGCCTTATTCAACCATCATCAAAGTAGCTTCCTCCTGCAGCAGATGGGAACAAATACAGAGACCTACATCCAAACATTATACAGAGAGAGAGAGAGACAGAGAGACAGAGAGACAGAGACAGAGACAGAGACAAAGAGACAGAGATCTTTAGACACTCAGCTCTAAATGGGATGTCTCCATCAAATCCCTCCCCTCTGAGCTGAGGGAACCCCATGGAAGAGGAGGCAGAAAGAATTTAAGAGTCAGGGGAGTTGGAGGATACCAGGAGGACAAGGCCCTCTAAATCAACTTGGCAAAGTTCATATGAACTCACAGAGACTGAGGCAGCAAGCAAGGGCCTGCACGGGTCTGCATCAGATCTTCTATGTATATATTATGGCTCTTAGTTTAGTGTTATGTGGGACTCCTGAGTGTGTGAGTGAGTGGGTCTCTGACTCCTGTGCCTTCTCTTGGGCTCTTTTTTCCTGTGGATTTGATGTGTCCAACTTTGATGTGATGTCTTTTGTTTTATTTTGTTATGTTTTGTTGTTATATCTGTTATTTCTTAGTAATCTGTTCTAATGAGAGACAGAAAGAGAGTGGATCTGAGTGGAATAGGAGGGTAGGGAAGAATTGGGCTGAGTAGAGGAAGGGGAAACTATAACCATGATATATTGTATGGGAAAAGAATCTATCGCAAATAAGAGAAAGAGATAAAAGAAAAAATGAAGTCATAACTGTTTCAGAAAAAAAATGAATGTAACTGAAAATCCTTATGTTAAGAAAAAAGGAGATATAGGCAACCATTCTATCTATGATTTCTCTCATATGTGACACCTAGGTTCACAATTACACACACACATATGTACAATGAATATATAATATACTAAATATGCAGCATTTGGTGTATGTAATACAATAAATATAAAATGATTGTTTGTTATAATTGAACAAGTAGTACAAGTTTATTTTTACTGAGAGGGAAAACACAAACTCTAATATTTCCCATGTTTTCCAAAATAACATATGTATTATATAAATGCATGCATACCTATATGTACATACATAGATGTGATATATATGTACATAGATATGTCTATGTAGGCTTTCTATTTATGTGGTAGAGTCATGAAACCAGAAAGGGGGTCATGAAAGGAAAAAGTCTTAGGGAGATGGGAAATAGAGGAGGGTGATGAAATACGCTGGGACTAACTGGGAAAACAGTGAGAAATACCTAGAGAAGAAAGGAGGTTTGAGGAAGGCATGAAACAAGAAAATGAATGAGAGCAAGTTACAATCATACACATATCCATAGTCATGTATACATATATGTGTGTATATATGTATGTATGTATATATATATATATATTATTTTTATGCTAGGTTTAAAATTAATTTTTACAGGGGTTATTCCACAAACAACCAAATACCAAAAAACAGGCAAACAAAAAATCCAGACCAATAAAGAAGATTATCTAGATCTTCAATAATACAACATTTATAGTTCTACTATTTGAACAAAGGCTTCTAGATATATAAAACAAATGTACTTACATTGACCAGGGGGAAATGCTGTGACCCGAATATGATAAGATAGAACAACTTTTATAGATTGTTTTGAGGTTTTAAAGGAAATTATAAACACAATGAGAAGATAAATGAAAAGTTTAAGAAAGAACTTAATGAACCTGAATGAAGTATCTGAAATAGAAAGTACATCAGGAGATATCTGATGCACTTCAGAAGAAATAATAAATTAAAAGTAACTACTTCAACCTCAGAAAGAGCATGTATAGCAACTGGTAGGTAACTCATACTTAATAATGAGAATACTGAGATAGGAGAAATGGAGTTTTTCTTCACTGTTGTTATTCCAGGTTGTACCAGATTCCCTAAACCAGATCAAAATGAGAAATAAGTTTAGATCAGAAACAAGAAACAGCATTTGAATATAATATCATCAGAAATATAGACAATCATAAGAAATCTGCATAGTACTTTTAACCAATAAGTGAACTTAGTATGGATTTAATATATAACAAAGGCCACATTTTATGTGTTCTCTCAACAAAGAATGGAAAATGAAATTTTATAGTTTTATCCATAATAGAACACAAAATAGAAAATTAATTTTTAGATGTTATATTTTGTTTTAGGGAGTAAACTTACAGCTTTCTTCATGCTAATATAATATTGTACCACTGAAATATATGCACCCACAAACACAGAGGAACACACATACACACATAAGTAATGATTACTGAGATATGTACAACTTTCATTGTTGATATTCATTGTCAACTTGACTTGTATTGGAATCACCTAGAAAACATTCATCTGAGTGTGCTTCTGAAAGGATCACCACAGAGTTCGTTTCTGAGGAGAGAGGATCTACCCTGAATGTGGGCAGCGCCATCTCATGAACCTGGATCCCAGACTGAATGAAAGGAGAGGAGAGAGGAGAGAAGTGAGCACCAGTATTCACACCTTTCTGCTTCTGGACAAGGCAACCAGCTGCCTCATGCTCCCACTGTTATGCCCACTGTATCATAATAGACTGTATCCCCTCAAACCACAAGCCAAATCAACCTTCTCTTCCTTCCTTCCTTCCTTCCTTCCTTCCTTCCTTCCTTCCTTTCTTTCTTTCTTTTTTTCTTTTTCTTTCTTTCTTTCTTTTTTTTAGAAGGAAATAGATGTATTTAACAGGAAAGGTGCTATCACTTCAGTCTGAGGCACCACCACAGCAAACTTAACATTTTGTAACACCTGAAGCTTGAATGCCACTTACACTAAACAAATGTGAGACTGTGTATAGGTATATTTTCTCCAAAAGACATGAGAATTGTAATGTTTTAATAAATTACAGCAAAATGTGTAGGTGTGTGCCGTACCTGTTTTACCATGTAAACTTTCAAACATTGGAAATACATCCTGTACTTGGATTTGAGGTGTTAATACTTTGCTATATCCTATTTATATATGTATATCTATTCATATATAATGGATTTTTAAACCTTTGAAATTACAGAATCATACCCTTAAGTGTCTCAACTGCTTTTCAGAATAAGTACATCTCCCAAAACAAATACATCACCACACCTATTACATTACTTCGTAACAAGACATACTCAGATTTCCTTAACTGTCTAAGAAAACTGCTTTTTGAGACAAGAATTTGATTTACAGCAGATGGTTTTAGTACAGAGAATTTTTTCCCACATCTTACAACATAGACTTTTTGGAGAAGACAATCCAGTTGTTATCAACTGTCCTTCATTCCAGATCAGCCTCTGAGAATCCATGTTTCAGCTTGTCTTCTGGACTCCAGTTAATTATATTCAGTCTTCTTTGGCCATCATATTCATGACTTTGAAATTAACTTGTTTCATTTTCTAATTTCATTTCCATTTTAGATACATTTTTTTGTGCTTAAAAACTTGATAATTGTCTTCATTTGCACGTTTTGGGTTTTGGGTTTTTTGTTTTATCTTTTTCTTCATTTTTTCCCTTCCTGACTTTTGTCAGCAGCCACTTCATATCTGCATTAATTGTTTAGTTATGAACTTTAGCTACTTTTCATATTCACATTAGTATATTATGCTAAAGAATTTAATTTTTTTTACATTACATCCAGGTCCTTGTACTTCTTAAATAAGGGCTTTTTTTTTTTTACCAGATATGTATCCCAGCTGCTTCTGTGGGTTTATCCCTTAGAGTGGATTTTCTAGTGAATTTTTGTTACCCAGCGGTGTGGCGTGGTGGTATAGTGGTGAGCATAGTTGCCTTCCAACCTTCTCTTTCTTAGCCGACTTTGTCAGGTATTTTCTCACAACCAATGGAAAAATCTATGGTTGCTGAAACAAGATAAATTTCAAGAATGATGCTGAGCAAAGTTAGAATACATATTGCAGGATTCTTATTTTTTAAAATAAAATTCTGAAGCAGACAGAACTTTCTGCTGTGGGATGTCGTTCTGTATGCTGTGAATATGTGTTGCTCTCATTGGTTGATAAATAAAGCTACTTTGGCCTATAACAAGGCAGGATAGAGCCAGGTGGGAAATCCAAGCAGAGATAGAGAAGAAGAAGGGTAGAGTCTGAGAGACACAAGCCAGCCACTGAGGAGGCAAGATGCCAGAACACCAGTAAGCCATGGGCCACATGGCAATACAAAGATTAATAGAAATGGCTTAACTTAAATGTAAGAGCAAGTTAGTAATAAGCCTGAGCTACCAGCCAAATATTTATAATTAATATAAGCCTCTGAGTGCTTATTTGGAGACAGCTATGGGATGAGGAGGGACAGAGAAAAGCCTCTCTTTACAACTTTCTATATACTGGCAAGAAGAAGATAAGTAGTTGGGACCAGGGAAAGGAAAGATAAGTTAACTGGGACCAAGGAAAGGAGCAAGAACCACTTTGTCAAAATTCACTAAAGCTTATGTCTAAAAGATGTGTACACAGCTAGTGAGATAGATCAGCAAATAAAGGTGCTTGCTGCCAAGCCTGATGACCTGAATTCAATCCCCAGGACAGGACACAGATGGTAGAAGGAGAGAAGTGAACATTGCAAGCTGTCCTCTGACCTCTATACTCATGGCCTAGCATACACATATATATGCACTTACAAAGTTGAACCTAAATTTTATATCATAACAATGTGCTTGAGCTAAGTCTGGGTAGATAATAGTAAAAAATGGGGCTAAGGGAAAAATTGGCTGTAGGCATTGCATGTGTAGTTGGTAAATATTACTGAATTAAATATTGAATTAAAAAACTCAATGGTAACTACCACAACTTGTGAGAAAGGGCTTTCTTTTTTTATTTACTTAAAAAAATTTTTTCATTTTACATACCAAACACAGTTGCCCCTCCCTCCCCTTCTCTTGCTCTCCCCTGCCTCCCCTCCACCTCACCTCCCATCCACTCTTCAGAGGGGCTAAGGCCTCATGTACAATGGAAAAAAGAAAGCACCTTCAACAAATAACTGGCATAACTGGATATAGACATGTAAAAGAATGCAAATAGATCCATATCTATCACTATGCACAAAACCCAAGTCCAAATAAACCAAAGACCTCAACATAAAGCTAGTTACACTGAACCTGATAGAAGAGAAAGTAGAAAGTAGTCTTGAATGCATTGGCACAGGAGACCATTTTCTAAATATAACACCAGTAGCACAGACACTGAGAGCAACAATTAGTAAATGGGACCTCCTGAAACTGAGAAGCTTCTGTAAGGCAAAGGATATGGTCAATAAGACAAAATGACAACCTACAGAATGGGAAAAGATCTTCACCAACCCCACATCTGACAGAGGACTAATCTCCAAAATATATAAAGAATTCAAGAAACTAGACATTAAAATACCAAATAATCCAATTAAAAAATGAGATACAGATCTAAGCAGAGAATTCTCAACAGAAGAATCTCAGTGGCTGAAAGACATTTAAGGAATTGCTCAACATCCTTAGCCATCAGGGAAATGCAAATCAAAATGACTCTGAGATACCATCTTACACCTGTCAGAATAGCTAAGATCAAAAACACTGAAGACAGCTTATGTTGGAGAGGATGTGATGTAAGAGGAACACTCCTCCACTGCTGGTGAGAGTGCAAACTTGTACAGCCACTCTAGAAATCAGTTTGGGGGTGTCTCAGAAAGTTGAGAAAGGGTTTTCAATGGGACAGAACCAATGCAGTGTACAAATAGTTATGAGAAATCTAGAGGAGCTTATTATATACCAGGATGGCTAATTTTGCATGATCGGAGGCTGGAGAATCCCACAATAGTGTCTGTTGGCTGTAGAGTCAAGGAATGTTATACTCAAAAAGCTGAGAACCTCAGGGCAAGGGAGACCAGTGATGCAACCCCAGTCATATGCTGTAGGCCTAGAAGCTTCCTGGAGAGCTGCCAATGTGAGTCCATGCTCAAAAGTGGGACTATCTGGAGTCTAATGTTTGTAGGAAATGTCAACACACCCACTCAAGGAGAAAGGACCTGGTGAGGACCTGGGAGCACCCCATCTTCCTTTTTATGTTCTGTTCTAGCCTCCAGGGTGTTGGTCAATGCTGCTAACATTTTGTGTGGGTCTTCCCCCTGGGTTCTCTGTCCCATATGCAAATTGTCTGTGGTCATACACATACAGACACAACCAGAAGTGTGCACTACCAATTTTCTAGGCATTTCTCAATACAACCAAGTTTACAACTAAGATTAAGCAACATAGGTAGGTGAGAATAAATTTTATTTTTAAAACATACAAAACCAACTTGTGACTGAGTCATAACTAGAAAATGACAAGAGAAGAGTAGAAAGCAATGGAAAAGGAAAGGGAAGTGTTTGTGTATGACATGTCAGTGATTACACTATTCAAAAGATGCCACTAGGAAGTATTCTACTTCACAATGTTAG
Source organism: Peromyscus californicus insignis (assembly GCF_007827085.1). Taxonomy (NCBI): domain Eukaryota; kingdom Metazoa; phylum Chordata; class Mammalia; order Rodentia; family Cricetidae; genus Peromyscus; species Peromyscus californicus. Next base: position 24,232,853 of record NW_026294436.1, on the reverse strand, counting down.
GAACCAGACATGTAGCAATAAAAGTTAGAGATAAAGAACAAAAAACATAGGTCAGAAAATATTAATTCTAAAAAGTACATAGAACTCCACTAACATGGAAAAAAACAATACAGACCACTAGACCTTACCGGGAAACAATGTTTTATCAGTAGTGTCATTTATTACAATGGGAATCTTGAATTATTTTTGAACATGTCTTATTTGTTTCCTGGCTACAAAAAATAATTCTGTTACCATGAAATGAGGGGAAAGTAAGTGTGGAACAAAGCATAGCAGCAGCATGAGGACATGGCGACACTTCACAGGATGTGTCTTTAAAGCTGAGTCATAGAAGCTTCAGGCAGAGAATACCCGTATTCAAGTTTTAATGTCTCTATTTAAAGATAACCATAACTCCAGCTCAGGGCCTGGTCTAAACAAAGATGCCCAGTTTCATTGCCAGAAGATCTCTTGGCACTTCAGTCTGTGAGATCTTCTTTTTAAAACTGATTATTTCACAGCTTTCTCCAAGAACAATAGCTGACTAACTGGTTCTGCTGGACATATCGAACATATGTTCCTGCTAGTGTAACCTATACACTATCTAAAAAGTCACGTCCTAAAAATAGCTCACATATCAAAATCACAGTGTGTAAGGGAAAACAAGGTTGAAGAGAACCCTCTGAAACGTTTTATCCAGCTCACTCACGTAAGCATCATGAAAACACTTAAGTGCAGGGCTACAGAACTGTAACTTAACAGTACAATTATCTAGCATGCACAAGGCCCCGGGTACCACAAATGAGACTGGAGGATGGAGAGATAGTGGAAACACATGAACTGTGAACCAATAGCTGAGGAGCCCCCATGGATCTGGACCAGGCCCTCTGGATAAGTGAGACAGTCGATTAGCTTGAACTGTTTAGGGGGCCCCCAGGCAGTGAGACTGGGACCTGTCCTTAGTGCATGAGGCGGCTTTGTGGAACCTAGTGCCTATGCTGAGATACTTTGCTCAGCCTTTGTGCAGGGAGGAGGGGATTGGACTTGCCTCAACTGAATGTACCAGGCTCTGTTGACTCCCCACCTTGGAGGAGGTGGGAATGGGGGATGTGTTGGGAGGGAAGACTGGGGGGGTGGAAGGAGGGAGGACAGGGGAATCCGTGGTTGATATGTAAAACGAATAGAAAATCTCTTAATAAAAAGAAAAAAACTCTAAGAATAGTTAAGAAACCAACAAAGCATGTTGTATATTGTGTATATAAGGTCCTAAGTACAATCTCTAGTGCACGCGCGCGCACACACACACACACACACACACACACACACACACACACACACACAAAAGCACATTAAATACGTTAAAACGGTTGTTAAATACAGCACACTAGAGAGAACAGTAGAAGAAATAAACCTCAAACTCACAGAGCTGGGAACCAAAGGCACATGGAAAGGTATCTGGCCTAGTTGAACAATGAGGAAGCATATGGAGGGTCTCCCAGGACCACCATATCTGTGCTGGATGCTAAGGCCGCTCTGCCCAACAGCCTTGTCTCAGAGGTTGTGCCCTGCTAGGACATATGCACTTCCCTGCTGGAGAAAATTGTAAGTGATGAATGTGCATTCTCTGTCATAATGACATTGCTCCCTACTTACTAGTCATAGTAGTCAATCTTTGTTAAAGGACTGCAAAATAGACTGCTATTATTTATTGTTATGGCAAAAAAAAGAGCATGACACATGATTCTAAAATAAGTGAAACTGACAACTACCTCCAAAGGACAGAATTTTAAAACAATATTTTTTTTTAAATCGGGTGTTTTTCCATCATGCATCCTGCTAGTCAATTCGAAATGCTTCCAGAGAACTATTAATCTACACAAAAATTAAATACATAATAATAATCTACCAACCATATTAGCTAAATTAATATTATTTGAAGAATTATCCTTTCTATGTAGAAAATTTCCCTGAGATTGTACAAGTTGCTCTGTTGGCACTTAATAAAATACCCTGCTTTGGGAGGTTGGAATGGTTCAGATGATATAGCACTTGCAACCATGCTTAATAACCTGAGTTTTTTTTTCCCTGAGACCCACATGGTGAAAGGAAAAAAAACACCTTCTGTAAGTGGTCTTCTGATCTCCACATGAACACCATGACATGTGCACGTGCGCACACACACACACACACACACACACACACACACACACACACACACCACCATCAATAACTAATGATGATGAGGATGATGTTATCAGGGAGCTTGGACTTCAGCTTAGGCAAAGTCCTTGCCTAGCATGGCTCAGGTCCTGGGTTTGATCCCCCTTCTAGTAGTTTTCTTCAAAAGAGCTATGTATAAGCAGCATGTACAGGTATGTAAGTGTTTCAAGGTTTCTATTGCTATGAAGAGACACCATGACCACAGAAACTCTTATAAAGGCAAACATTTAATTGGGTGACTTACATTTCAGAGTTTTAGTCCATTATCATCATGGTGGGACATGGTGGTGTGCAGGCAGACATGATGCTAGAGAAGGAGCTGAGAGTTCTATATCTTGATCCACAGGCAACAGGAAGTGGACTGACACTAAGTATAGTTTGAGCATAAGAGACCTCAAAGCCTGCTCTCACAGTGACACACTTCCTCCAACAAGGACACACCTACTCCAACAATGCTGCACTTCCTAATAGTGCTACTCCCCATGAGTTTATGGGGATCAATTACGTTCAATCTACCACATCCTACTGCCAAGGTTCCAATAAGTTTGTAACAACGTTATAATGCAAAAACCATTTAGTCCAGCTTCAAAAGTCCTCATAAACTATCAGAGACCAACAATGTTTAAAAGTCCAAAAAGTTTCTTCAGAGATTCATGCAATTTCTTAACTATAATTCTCTATAAAATCAAAATCAGCCGGGCGGTGGTGGCGCACGCCTTTAATCCCAGCACTCGGGAGGCAGAGCCAGGAGGATCTCTGTGAGTTCGAGGCCAGCCTGGGCTACCAAGTGAGTTCCAGGAAAGGCGCAAAGCTACACAGAGAAACCCTGTCTCGAAAAACCAAAAAAAAAAAAAAAAAAAAATCAAAATCAAAAAGCAGATCACATACTTCCAACATATAATGGTACAGGATATACATTACCATTCTGAAGTGGAGGAAAGGGAGGACAGTGAGGAAATATTAGACCAAAGTAAGGCCAAAAAACCAGCTGTACAAACTCCAGACTCTGCATCTCCATGTCTGATGTCAAAATGCTTCTCAGATCTCCAACTCTTTTCAGCTTTTTTGACCGCAACATCCTTCTCTCTCTTGAGCTGGTTCCACTCCGTTAACAGCTTTCCTTGGCAGGTATCCCACAGCACTGCCATCTCCAACATCTTGTGGTCTCCAAGGCAATCCAGCCTTCAGCTTCACAGCTTCACACAAAAGCCTCTCTAAGCCTCCATTCAAGGACACCCCTGATCCATGCCTGGCTTCAACATCTTTACTCAGTCATGGAGGTATATTCCATAACCCCTTTCTTCTATCCTTAAAGCCAGAACCACGTGGCCAAAGTTGCCAAGTTCTGCTGTTTACTGTGGCTGAATCATGGCCCCCTCATTCAATTACATCTTCACCAGCTTTCTGTTTTCAATGGTTTCCTTCACTGCCTAAGTTTGGTTGGCTATGTAGACCAGGTTGGCCTCCAACTCATAGAAATCTGCCTGCCTCTGCCTCCCTGGTGGTAAGGTTAAAGGCCTGTGCCACCACCACCTGGCTTTAGGATTTTCTTTCATTCATTTTCACAAATTGGAAACTTAACTGAGTAGGATTTTGCCCTGAGGTCACCACTCCCATTATTTCATTTCTTAATCTGTTTTTCTCCTTGAACAAAGGACTTAACTCCATTCCACTTCCTGGTGTTGTCTTTTTTCTCAAATTGTAGATTTTGTAATTTTTTTCTTTGCTCAGCTTGCTCCTTTTCATTATATATCTCCATTAGAGCTAACACTAATAACCACACGACAGAGTCAATACTAGGCTGTTTTGAGATTTCCTCTGCCAATGAAACTAACCCAAAACTCTTCACTTTAGCCTCAGGCAGACTTTTAGGACAAGTTGAACAACCTCACACCTCTAGAGATCACTGGTCTTGGTTCCTTCCACAGAAGAGAGGATGCAGTTGCATGATTTAAAGATTTCATGGTCCTGCCCACAATATTCTGTTGCTTTTAGCTTAACTTAGAGGGACCTTTCATAGAATACGCCTATGGAAATGCCAGAAAAGCTGGGAAGCAAGAGCTACCACCATCTCAAAGAGGCTTTGGAACTGTTTTGTGCCAGTTTGCTGATCAGTGTTTGCATATATAGCAAATGCATCCTGATAATTATGGTTCATTATAGCATGATAACAGGCCATGAGGTTAAAAGCAGAGAGGCATGAGTCTTCATGATTCCAATTTCCATAGGCTACAGCATGCAGCAAGGAGTCCTAACCAGGTAAAGTTGCTTCAAAATTTCCAAAGCAAGTATTTTTAAATAAGATAAATGTGAAAACAGATGATAAAGTTTGGACTTTTGGTTTTTTTAAGTGTGTATGTGTATTTAGATAGCATACAAACACACACATATATACAAAATACATATATAAATAAGAAGTAACTAAGATTCTATGATTTGCAGTATTTTGTTTGAATTACTCACAGATAGATTGGATTTTATACTTTCAGAAAGATAAACTTGAAGCTACTAATCTAAAATGATGATAAAACTAGAAAAATAGGAGATGTGTTAACCCATTTAGACTGCAAAACGGAGTACCATAAATTAAATGAGAAGTGATATATATCTTTCCCACAGTAAAAAAAAAAAAAGTCCAAAGTTATGGGGCCAAAAGTGTCATAAATGAGGTCTTGCTTCACAGTGAGCTGTGGTGATATATTGTGTACCCTAATAAAATTTGCCTGAAGATCAGAGAACAGAACAAGCCACTAGATCGAATGTAGATGCCAGGCAGCAGCGGCACACACCTTTAATCCTAGCACTTGGGAAGCAGAGCTCCATCTGGATCTCTGTGAGTTCAAAGCCACCTTGGAATACATGAGATTGACTCAGTCTAGGAGAGAAACAGAGCCAGGCAGTGCTGGCACACACCTTTAATCCCAATACTTGGGAGTCACATGCCTTTAATCCCAGCACTTGAGATCTCACACCTTTAATCCCAGTATTTGGGAAGCACACACGCCATTAATCCCAGGACTAGGAAGGAAGTGACAAATGGGCGGAGAAAGGTATATAAGGCATGAGGAGACAGGAACTAGGCTGAGGAGTCCTAGAAGTGAGACGTGGCAGTAGCTTGTTCCTTTGTCTCTCTGATCTTTCAGCATTAGCCTCAATATCTGGCTCTGGGTTTTTTATTATAAGACCATTTAAAATTGTGTTACAGTGAGCTGATTCAGACAAGTGTCTTCTCACCGAGTCATGAGTGTGGTAGATGTATTGAGTGAGTCTCTTTCAAGGGCACTGATAGACTGAAGAAGGTTCTGCTCTCATGACCTCCTAAAAACCCCACTTTACAATAGGAGTGTGTTACAATGTATGAATATGGTGAATCTATCCTATAATGAGAACATAGTTTAAAAAGCAATGGGATTTGTGTATAAAAAAAATAGATAAAAGCAAAATTTGTATGTGATGAATTAAATATCAATCTTAAATGTCAATCTGTGATATCACCATTGAATAAAATGATAAGTGCATAAATGGAAAGTGTCTAGGGCAATTGTCTTAGCTCCTTTTCCCATTCCTGGCATATAATAAGCTGATAAATACAACTTATGGGATAAGGGGGTTATTTTATTTAATTAATTTATTGTCTGGGATGAACTTGGGTAGGTCTTGTGCATACTGTCATAGTCTCTCTGAGTTCAGATGAGCATCATTTCCACCCCCACTGTGTCTGGAAGATGTGGTTTCCTTTGAGTCATCTACCATCACTGGCTCTTATAATTTTTCTGCTGCTTTTCCTGCATAGATCACTGATTCTTTAAAGGAGGAGTTTTATGAAGAAATCTCATTTTGGGCTAAGTGCTTCAAAGTCTCTCACTGTCTGAACATTGCCCAGTCATGGGTCACTATGTTAATTACTGTCTACTGCAAGAAGTTTGACTGGTGAGGATTTATGCTGATCTATGGGTATAACAATATTTCATTAGAAATCATTTTCCTCCTGTGTTCATTTAGAATAATAATAGTAGTAGATTTCCCCTAAAGCTCATTACCTATCTAGTCTCAGATTCTTGACGTCATTAACAGGGTCAGTCATGGTTTCTACCTCATGGTGTGGCCATTAAATCTAATTTTAAAAAGTGATTGGTTATTCCCATAACATTTGTGCCACTATTGCACCAGTGAGCAGATCTTGTCAACAGATCATTAGTGTAGCTCACAGGATTCATAACTGGGTGAGGTTTGTGATTAATTTTCTCCTTTAGTAATATGTATATATATAGTACCTTTCAGGACTATGAACACTAGTCAGAAGGGGCAAAGCTAATAGTCTTGTATTAGCTCAATCTCTCTATATTATATAACTATGTAGTATATAAAAGCAATAGGGTCTTACTGTAAAGTTCTTAAGGGAAGCCAATAATGCTGCAATAACCCATAATGTTTGGTTGGTCTGTACAACATCTTTGACTAATAACTCAAAAAGTTGTAACTCATTCCTTTCAGTGGGGTTTTATTTGGTAGGATACAATGCCTTGCTGGAGCATTGTATTTCCCATTATACAGTTAACCCCATTTAATTTATTTTATGTGTATGTGTGTTTTTGGAAGTAGTAGGTTTCCATGTGGCTTTTCAAAAGGCCTTCTAGGTCAGTTGTCCCTCCCCATATTCCTTCTTCCCTAATGACCTCCCATCCCCATCCCATCCCCGTTCAGTCCTCTTGTTATAATTTCTCCTTTTCCTTACGTAACACTATATAGTTTGCCGGTAGCCATGTCAGAGAAGCAGCAGGTGACAATTGACTTCATGGTGTCAGTCCACCAGGAGGCAACTCCCTGATGGATGAATCTCAGATAGGTAAGGCCCCTAAGACCACAGACTCAAGAATGTCTTTTGGTTCTGCTGTGCCTTTACATGTTTGCCATAGCCATCTTTCCCTGGTATCTGGCATGGGGTGAATGGATGTGGGGAGATCCCTACTGCCTGTAATGTAGTGTGTTTATCTCATGGAAACATCCCATTCTACTGGGTATTTTTAACTGTGTATTATTATGAAGATGATTTCTTCTTAAGCTGTACTGTCTACTTGATAATAATAATGTTACTTTAAATAGAGTTTTGATGATAAAAAATAAAACAAGGAAGTGTCACACTGCTAGAACACATGAGTTTCTATTGAGGAGCCATATAGACTGTGGCTTAGGCTAATGGTTAAGAAAAGCAGTTGAGTCCCATGAGCCCAGCTGGTTTAAATTCTTTTAATGTTGGGAGATGTGTTCACAGGTTTCAGAGTGCATCATAGCTGAAACAAAGCTTTGAAAATTACTTAAAGTTAAACTAGACATTTTTGTCAAATAGCTTTGAGGGGAAAAACCCAAGAAGACAATCTAAAGTTTTAGAAAGGCACATAGTTGAATGAAGAACTTGTTAAGGTCAGGAAACAAGAACAAAGTAGCCCAATTATCATTAGCTGACATGCCTTTCTGGCTAGGATTGGTTGATGATCAAAAGTGATGATTAATTCCTTATACAATTTCTGCCCTCAATCTCCTGATGTAAGAAACTATTGATGAGTGGGTATGGACCCTAAAGATTTAAAGTAGAGCTGACTGAATCTTTTTCATATATAAAATTTAGATTTGTGGTTCTTCTAAGATTTCTTATAAGATTACCTTTCAAGATAAGTAATTAAGTGATTGATCCTTTAGTTGTAACTGCAAAACATAGCCTGACAGTAAAAGAATATCTTGCTTGCTCACACTCTGTTAGTCTATAACAAGTTGCTTGGGGGTGAATGTACATGGGTTCTTGAGATAATTTGTTTTTCACCTGTAATATGTAAAATGTTTAATCATGTAAGGGATGTGATGTGGAAAACATGCTATTTTTCACTTGTACTCATTGTAATCATTCACTTGAAAACTAGAATGTAACCACATTGTAATTTTTGTAATACTGGAAAGATTTTGCTGGGATATATAAGCTGTAAGGGAAAGAATAAAGATAGAGTTAGAAGGAGGGGATGGAAAAAATCAAGAATGGAAAAATAATGAAGAATAAAGATAGAGTTAGAGGGAAAACATCAAGAAAGACATAAGGGACATTTTTGGATAGAGATAAGAATAGAAAATAAACAATGTAAAAGAAAAATAAAGAAAAGGTCTGAAGGAATCCACCAAGAGAGTGTGTGAGTGTCTTTCCCCTTAATCCCTTAGACAAAAAAGTATTAGTATGCAATGATTCTGAAGATTCCCTTTGAGCCCTGAGCTACTGGAGGCTGGTCCCCCAGGTAGTGAAAATACTTCGTTTCCTCTTCCTTGAAAGATCCTTCCACCTTTCTATCCTTCCATCCATCTCCATCCCCTAATCCCTTACTAGCTACCTAATTTCTTTGGTTAGTCTAAATAAAACATACATATCTAAAGCTTAAAAGCTAATATCCACATATAAAAGAAAATATTTTGGGGGTCTGGATTATCTCACTAAGGATGAGTGTTTCAAGAGCCATCATTTACCTAATTTTGTATTTGCATCTTTCTTAATAATATTCTATTGTATAAAGGTGCTATAATTTCATTAGCTAATCATCTATGCTGCTTCCAATTTCCAGATATTACTAATAGAGCAGCAATGACCATGGGTGAACAAGTATCTCTGTAGTAAGATAGAGTTCTTTGGGTACATGCCTAACAGTGGTACAGCTGGAACTTGTAGATTGATTTTCATTGCTTGAGGAACCTCTACACTAGTTTCCATCATGGCTGCACCGGTTCACACTCCCACCAGCAGTTAGTAAGTGTTCCCCTTTCCCTGCATCCTCTCCAGCACATGCTGTCATTTGCTTTATTGATTTGCCTTGACCACTCTGACTAGAGCAAGACACAATCTCAAAGTATTTTTAACGGTTACGGTTTTTTAAACATTTTGATGTATTTCTCAGTCATTTGTGCTTCATCTTGAGAACTCTCTGCTTAGTTCTATACCTATTTTTTTATTATGTTGTTTTCTTGAGATTCAGGGTTTGTTTTTTTTAGCTCTTTCTATCTTCTATATACTAATCCTCTATCAGACATGTAATTGGCAAAGATGTTTTTCTATGCTATAGACTGCAGCTTTGGATGAATAAAGATGCCTCTTGCTGTATAGAGCTTTTCAGCTTCATGATGTCCCATTTATTATTTATTGGTTTTATTGTCTGTGCTATCAGTATCCTGTTCAGAAAGTGCTTTCCTGTTCCAATGAGTTCAAGTGTATTTCTTACTCTCTCTTCTAATCAGATTTAGACTATTGGTGTCCTTGATGCATCTGGAGTTGAGTTTTGTATAAGAATGCATTATTTTCATCAGTATGTATTTTTGGCTTCTTTATCAAAAATCTGGTATTTGTAGGTGTTTAGAGTTATGTCCTGGTCTTCATTTCTATTCCATTAATCAACATGTCTGTTCTTATTGCCAAAATACTATGCTAATTTTTATTACTCTAGTTTTGTGGTATAATCTGAGACAGTGATATCTCCTGAAGTTCTTTATTTTATTAGGATTGCTTTACGTATCTGCGTTTTTTTGTGTTTCCATATGAAATTTAAGATTTTTTTCAATTTCTATAATGAATGTGTGAATTTTTTATAGGAATTACATTGAATCTTTGTATTTCTTTTGGTTGTGTGGCCATTTTCACAGTATTCATATTCCTAATCCAAGAATATGGGGCATCTTTCCAACTTCTGATGTCTTCTTCAATTTCTTTCTTCAATGTTTTGAATGTTTTATGATACAAGTCATTAACTTGTTTGGTTAAGGTTATTTTATGAAGAATTTTTAAGGCCATTGTAAAAGGTATCATTTCCCCAATTTCTTTCTCAGTGTATAGGAAAGTTACTAATTTTGTGTGTTAATTTTGTATCCTGCTACTTTGCTGAAAGTATTTATCAGCCTTGTAAGTTCACTTCTGGAGACTTTAGAGTTTTTATGCATAAAAATTGTAACATCTGAAAACAAGTACACTTTGACTTCTTCTTTTCCTATCTGTATCCCTTTGACACCTTAAATTTTCTTACCACTCTGAATACACTTCAAGCACTGTGTTGGTTAGATATGAAGAGAATGGATGTTCTTGTCTTATCTCTGTTTTTTTTTTTTTACAAATGCTTTTGAGTTTCCCTCTGTTTAGAATACTGTTGGATGTAGGCTTCCTGTATATTGCCTTAATTAAGTTGAGATATGAACATCATATCCCTAGTTCCTCCAGGACTTTTATCAGGAAGGGGCATTGAATTTTGTCAAAGGCCTTTTCTGTATCTAATGAAATGATTATGTGGTTTTTGTCTTTATGTGGTAGATTATGTTGATTTATAGATGTTGAACCATCCCTGCATCTCTAGGAAGAAGTCAACTTGATCACAGTGGATAATCTTTGTGCTGTCTTCTTGGATGCAGTTTGCATCTATGTTCATAAGGGCAATATAATTTTTTTCTTGTTGAGTCTTTCTGTGGTTTTCCTGTTGGAGTAATAAATAGCTTTATAAAAGGAGTTTGTAAATGTTCCTTCAGTTTCTATTTTACAGAATACTTTGAGGCATATAAAAGTTAATTCTTTTAGAAAGTCTGGTAGAATTCTCTACTGAGAATGCATTTGATGCTATACTTATTTTTAGCTGGGAGATTCTTTATTACACCTTCAATTTTGCTAGGGATTATGGGCCTGTTTAAATTTTTTATTTCATCTTAGTTTAACTTAGGTAGGTCATAGATATTAAAAAAAAATCATCCTATTGTTTTCAGTTTGGTGAAATGCAGGTTTTTAATGTGCTTGTGATTTTCCAGACTTCATCTGTGTCTGTTGTAATGTCTACCTTTTCATCTCTAATTTTAACTAATTTGGACCCTCTCTTATAATAATGTAAGGGATAAACAAAAAGGGATACAAGTTAAATTTTAGTATGTTAACTTTAAGGAAAAAGATGAAGTTGTCAATGAAAAGGCATTGTGTTAGAGGCTGGGGGCGGGGCTTGGTTGGTTAAGTGCTTGTCTCACTAGCACGAGGACCTAAGTTTGTATCTCCAGCACCCATGGGATAAAGCTGGCTACAGTGGCACACACCTGAAACCAAGTCGAGAGCTATAGTGGAAGATACCTGACATGTACTTCTAGCTTCCAAATGCACACACGTACAGATCACAAGTGAGTGTCAGGACTGAATTAAATCTAGCAATGGTCAAGTAACTGTATGTCCATTAAGAAAAACACAGACATAGCACTCACCCTTCTGTAGATGAAAATTTGAAATAACAGTGTAGAATAAGCAGCTGCCAATCGCATTTGAAGAATGTTCCCATGCTGGGGATGGTGGTGCATGCCTTTAATCCCATACACATAAAAATAATAAACAAAATGTTCAAAAATATTTTTATAAAGACTGTGTCATATCACAGAAAAGTCAAGGCAAAAATTAGGATAAGAATAGCACAAGAATTGGCACAATGAAGTCTAAATGGCCTTTGAGAAAGTAGTTTTCATCAGAGTAATGGAAATTAGATGCAAGATTACAAATACTTATAAAAAATGGGCAAGAACAGCTAAAGTGACATCACTCCTGCCTTCAAAGGTTAGGAGAGTTATTATGAAAGACTTGCTGATGATAATAGCTCTGTTCACTTCAAGAAGAAACAAAAAATAACAAATTTTAACTACCTTGTAATGATTCAAATGGTCTGAAAAAGAATGTGTTTTCTTGATATGATGGCTCATGCTAGCAATTGGAGCTGAGGCAGGAGAATCTTTGTGAGTGGTTAGGCAGCCTGAGCTACCTAACACAAACCTATCTCAACAAAGTATTAACTTTAAATGATTCCTAACTGCATCCTAAATCCTTGCCAGTATACCCACAGGATAGTGTAGCTGTCACCTTTAATCAAAGCAGCCTCTCTCTGCAGCAAATGGAGGCCATTGCGGAAAACCACAACTAGTCAAAATGCAGAGGACAACTGATCATGTTACCCAGCCACAGTGGATACATTTACAATGCACCTCCTGCATCTAATACTCAGAGAACATTGCTGCTGAACAGGGGCCAGAGGGAAGTCTGCTTTGAGAAATGACAGGGAACTTACACCCGTGGTACCTTAATAAGATGGCTGTCTACGCAAGACCCTTGCCCTAGACAAAGAACTACAGACAACTAAGGCCTGCTGAAGGAGGACAATCCATCTTCCCCAGGGATGGGCCCCTTAATGGTTATCAAACACCAAGTGGTTAGCTCTAAATTCATATACATACAAGCAGTAATAAAAGGACTCATCAGGTTGTCATATACATATATATCATATAATACATCTGTACATAATATATGTATACATATCATATAATAAATGTACAGATATCATATAATAAATTGCCTATGTTATATAATAAGTGTACATATATTGTATGTATATGTGATATATAAAATATATATTACAGGTTGTAATACATGTTTTATATATATACTATGTGTATAAAAACAGTTTTTTCAAATGGCAGGCAGTGCATTTGAGGAAGAACGAGGTGGGACATGGGAAAGGTCGAGGAAACAGCAGCAGAAGGGCAGAAATGATGTCATTACATTTGACCTAAAATCATTTTCAGTTGTAAAATGTAGAACTCCTCCCCTTGAAATCTGAAACAGTGGAACAGAAAGTTGTCTTAAAATGTGATTTAAAAAGTGCCAGTCACGACCCTCGATCTTACACCCTCTAAGTGTCTTAACCAGCTCGTGAACTTAAGTACATGGAAAGAATGATGAAGCCAAATTCAAGATTTTTGAGTTGGAGGACAGGGTTCACTTCAAAAGGGAAAACACGAAAGGGTGAGTGGAGAGGGAGGAGGGGGAGGCGGGCGGTGGGGGTTGGAGGTCAGTGAGGTGGGCAGAGGCGCAGTTGGACTGCTGAGAGCCTCGCTGTGCAGCCTCTGCTTCCTGAGCAGCAAGGCTTCTCTTTGCTCTTGCTCTGTGACCTCACAAAGCTTTGCTGAATTTTATTTTGGAATTGTCTCAGAATCATTAACCTTTCCCTAATTTGGCATTTACTAAACTCAACCTATTGTGTTTTTTGAAAGACACACGTAACTGACCCTGTTCCAGTCTCCTGGAAAGTGCGCAGCTGCCCACATGTCCTCGGAGACAGATGCGAGTCTAGTACTTTCGTCTTGTAGTTCCTCCAGGATGCTGCCGTGTGACCTGAGCGGGCCCGGAGCCTTGAACTCACGCGAGGCAACTGTGTCTCATTTAATCTTCCAGCTTGAACTTTCATTCTCCCTTAATGATTACTTCCTTAAAGGGTTTCCAAGTTCAGACAAATCCAGTTGGGCCTCTGCCCTCTTGTCATTTAGTTCAAATTAGGAACACAGCAATGTTTCAAGTTGGCCTGTTTTCATTTGGTCTCATGGATTATCAGATAGTGTTCTGAATGGCCTTGTCCCAGAAGGCTTGCTGGAAAAGACTTTCTCTGCAAATTGCAACTTCCTATCACTCCATCACGATTTTAACCAACAGTCTGTCAGGGGAGTGTTTTCACAGCCAGTGGTCACCCAATAAGTGACCCAGCCTGTGGCCTTTGTGGGTGGGGACGTCCAGTCTGATAGCATCATCATTGCTTTATATAATTAAAAGAATAAAGGAGTCCCATTATAAGAAAACACATGATGTCTAACTTCTGATATTTCTAGAAATTCAATCTCCTGAAAATCCTTCCAAACTAAAGAAAATAGAACTCCTTTCTGGCAGGGGCTTTTATGTTTTAAGTTCTAGTAGAGGTTTTTACAGCAAACTTCTGAATATCTAAAAATGAGCAGCCGCATAGACGGGCTGCCACAGTTTCCTTCTAACATACATCAGCAGCTGAGAGACACTCCTCTGAGATCCTGGAGTCAGGGGAGACACAGCTCCAAGATCCTGAAGCCAGGGGAGACACTCCTCCAAGATCCTGAAGTCAGGGGAGACACTCCTCCAAGATGCTGAAGCCAGGGGAGATACTTCTCCAAGATCCTGAAGTCAGGGGAGACACTCCTCCAAGATCCTGAAGTCAGAGGAAATGGGCTTAAAAATTCAAGGAGGAAATGAGCCTTTCTCCATTTGTTTGTCAGTGGATTGGCACCCCTAACATCACTTCTGAGCACCCAAGTGACTTCACAGTACCAACTTTTAGGGTCCAGACAAAAGTATTCAGGTGATTCTGACATTTTGACACCAGGAGATTAAACAAAATCACTGAAGAAATCCATTGTTACCTGCTTTGTTTAGAAACAGAATAGTGCAGAAATATATGGTATATCTCAATACTTTTTAGTGCTAGCATTGCGTTTTCTTTCTTCTCTATTGCTGAGAAAGTGGGCAAATTTGTCCTAAAAACAGAAAACTAAAATTAACATTATGAGAAGTCACAAAAGCTTTGATCTCACAATTTTTCATTTGACCAAAAATTGCAATATTAAAAAATATAAAATTGGGAATTTAAACATCTATAACAAGTGTATCAAACCACAGGATGCATGAACTCTTAACTGTAAAACCTATAAATCAGACACCTGGATATATCTTACACAAAATCAGGTTGCTTCCTGGAGAATACTTTATGGTTTACAAAATGTGTGTCTTTCTTCATAATCACATACTTCATTATAGACATCTATTTGAAATTATACTAAATTTCATTTTAAACGTTGTGCATTCTGGTAGTTTTCCATGGTAACAGAAAAAAAACTATCAGAAAACTAATATCTTAAGGAGCAATGCCACGGGTAATTATGTCCACTTGCTTTCTAACTGTTGCCATCAGAAATACCATGATGGGTGGTCTAAGCCCTTTGACAGGTGGCATCACAGGGCTGAGGCTAGAGAGGTGGATCAGTGATTAAGAGCACAGAGTGCTCTTGCAAAGGACACATTCCTAGTGCACACATCAATAGACTCATAACCAACTGTAATTCCAGCTCCAGAGGACTCAGGGCCCTCTCCCGGTCCCTGTGTGCGCATCCCGCCCTCCACTTGCTCCATATGTACACATACTTATATACATAATTAAAAGTAAAACAAAATAATGTACATTTTTTTTAAAAATCTTAAAGTCTAGATGTCTGTGTCCAAAGTAGGTTCTAAAATAAAGGAGTAACTCAACTAGTCTTTCTTGTTGGACTTTCTCTTGGGGACCACCAACTTCCAAATAACGACATGGAGACTTATTATTTATGAAAGGTTGGCCTTAGCTTAGGCTTTTCCCCCAACTAGCTCTTATAACCTAAATTAACCTGTTTTTAATAATCTGCATTCTTCCATGTGGCTCAGTTACCTCTTCTCTGTACCACATGTCCATCTTCTTCAGTGTCTCACTGACATCTCTTGCACACCTAGACTCATCCTGCTGAGTTTCTCTCCAGGAAGTCCCACTTAACCTCTTCTTGCCCAGCTATTGACCATTCAGCTCATTATTAAATCAATCAGAAGGTGCCTTGGCAAAGACACATCTTCACAGCCACAGTGCACAAAAAGATTTTACAGGACCTCTGCCGCTGCATCAGCCACAGACACCATCATAGCCCTGGTCAGCAGCACAGGCTAAGGACGTCAACATAGTCTCAGGTGCATTGCTTACTTTTGATAGTATTGAGAAACTGCCCCTACTACTTTGTTCATGACTCTTGCCTCCACTTTCAAAAACAACAAGTCAAATTTTTCTCATCAACCCCAACTCTGCCCTCTTCCTCTGCCTCTTTCATATTTAAGGACCACTGATAACATGGGGTCAGTATAACTTACCTATGTTAAATTCATCTGATTAACAGTCCTTTCTCAAATTTTTTTTCTTTATTCATTTTTATTGTACAATTTATTGTTTTGCCTGCATGTATGTCTATTCAACAGGCGTGTGCCTGTTCCCTGTGGAGGTCAGAAGAAGGCATCAGATCCCCTGAAACAGGAGTTAGGGGCAGCTGTGTGCTACTACATGGGTGCTGGGAATCAAACCCAGGTCCTCTGAAAGAGCAACCAGTGCTCTTAACCTCTGAGCCATCTCTCCAGCCCCCTGATTAGCAATCTTTATTCCACCTGTTGCCTTGGTTCCACTTTGCTAAGCAAAATACATTCTCATTTCTGGGAATTAGGACAGGTTGAGTGTCCTTTCTATCAAATACAGATTTTTATTCCATGAACCAAAGTAAAATCATGTTCATTGGACTTCCAGTTACCAAAGCTGACTTTCCACATACACTTTTTTAAAATTATTTATTTTCTTTTCTTGGTTTTTTTTTGTTGTTGTTGTTGCTGTTGTTTTTGGTTTTGCAAAACAGGGTCTTTCTTTGTAGCTCTAGCTGTCCCAGAATTTACTCTGTAGACCAAGCTGGCCTCAAACTGACAGAGATCTGCCTGCTTCTGCCTCCCAAGTACTGGGATTAAAGGCATGCACCACCAATGCCCAGCATATTTTTTTAAGATTATAATTACATCATTTTCCCTTCCCTTTCCTCCCTCCAAAGCCTCTCATACCTCTCCTTGTTCTATTTCAATTCCGTGCTCCCTTTTTTCACTAATTGTTGTTATATACATATAAATATATGTATGTATGTATGTATGTATATATATATATATATATATTACAACTTTTATATATTTTATATCTGTCAAGTCCTGCTCCAAATGGTTCTGAAGGGGGAAGTGTGGCGTTTAAAAGTGACAGCCATAAGATATAGACGTAGATGAAGAAAAAGACAAAGACACAAGACAGCTTCAGAAGGGCTCTGGGTCAATATCACATACGCCTGAGTTTATTACTCACAGTCTTTATAGACCCCCTTGAAATCTTCCCCCTTTCAAGGACGTCACAGTTCAAGGTACAAAGTACAGTTAAGTGTAAACATTTCCTTAGTACTCAAGACATCTGGTGATCACACCTTATGGCAAAGCATCCTGTAAATAGGCCTTGAAGTATATGACACCTGGTAACCACGCCTTTGGCCAAAACATCTCATTATGCAGCCTTGCAAGGGGAAAACAAGCTCGGAGTCTCTGACCTTGAGTCAAGATGAAAACAAGCCACAAGCTGGGGTCTCTGTGGGCCCCCATATATGTCCATATATATGAATATGAATATCTACTTCTAAATATATAACTACAACCTGACCAGTCTGTATAATGTTACTTATATGTATGTTTTTAGTGGTGACCATTTCATATTGAATAACCAATTGATATGATCTTCCCAGAATATCTCTCTCTCTCTCTCTCTCTCTCTCTCTCTCTCTCTCTCTCTCTTTCTCTCTCTCTCTCTCAGCATTCTGTATTTGCCTGTAGTTCTTTGTGTAGGAATTAGGCCTCATGGGATAGACTTCCTTCTACCTTTGCACAAGTTTTTTATCAGAATTTTTTTTGTAAAGAACAATTTTAAAAACCTTCACCCAGAGGATCGCTTGGTAACTTTCCGTAAGTAACATTGAAAGTGGCTGAGTGAACGCTGCCTTGGGTGCTGTCATTTCTCTTACTGACATCAGTGGTTTAATCATAAATTTCAAAAAAGAAGATGTATCTGTATTAATATCCTTTCTGTACTGTGTATTATTTTTGATTCCACAGATTCAAAGCATGTATGAATTTCACTCATTTGCTCCACAGATATCAAACATCTTTCATTCAAAGACTGTATATATAAATAAAATTTAAAGATTAACATTCAAAATTATACCAAAATATAATAGAAAACAGTTCAGTAGCTCTATGCCACACTACTCTTCTATTGGGTAGATATATATAGATATAGATATATAGATATATCTATATAGATATATATTGGATTTTATAGTTTAAGAAAGAATCCAAGGCCAAATGAATTCTTGCTTTTTATTTCACTTTCAACACAACTTCAGTTTCGTGACACTTTGTATTTGTACTGACACTTTGTGTTTCCCAGGATCCTAGAATGACAGCACAGATGATCACCTTGGTACCAGAACACAGATGCTCACTGAGCTGCAGGAGCAGAGAGAGAGGCTCCCCTTTATGGGGGAGCACAGATGTTCACTGAGCTGCAGGAGCAGAGAGAGAGGCTCACCTTTATGGGGGAGCACAGATGTTCACTGAGAGGCAGGAACTCTTCAGCATCATCTCCCATCCTCTGCAGCCCAGAAACATTGCTCTCATACCTCCCAGGACTCTTCTTCCTCAGACATCTTCCCTTTCCTCAATGATATGGTACCTTGCAGTCCCAGCATATATATGATCCACAGTAAGAATAAAGTAAAGGAGGGAAGCTGTCTAATTGAGGAGTCATGGTTATCTTTGCCTGTTTATTTCAAGCAAATGTTTAATATTGGCTCTTATTTCATGAGTGTTGAGAACTCCACCACAGCAGAATGCATTAAATTACTCAGCCCAATGCTCATTTACCTAAGTCAGGTAATTATATACTGACTGCTTTGACCTGTCTTAGTCTATTAAATCTCTCTGTTTCCTAACTTCTTTAGTTGCAAATAGGAATTTTTTTGTGCATTGACTGTGTGTGTTCTTAGGGAATATTACCCATAAATTTGCCTGTATTGTCCTTATTTTCTGTACTGGTAAATATGTCCTTTCCTTGAATTATGTTAATAATCAGAATGAGGGAGTGCTAAACAAATCACCCAGTAGGACAAAAACTAGAAAATTATAATAAGGTTCCATCAATATCTCATAAGGAAGACATTGGATCAAGCCTGATCCTTAAAAGGTAGTAAAACCTTCTCTTCTATATAAAATTTAAGGGAAAAAAAGGGAAGGTATTAGGAGATAGGTGGAGTGTGACACTAGAACCCTGCTATAACTTGTATGTTTAATGCCCCCAGACTCCCCAGGTATTAATAACTTGATCTCAAGATGACGTTTCTGGGATGCAGTAGAAACTTTAGGAGATGGTACCCAGAGGGACAACGTTAGGTCACAGAGAAATGATAGTATTCTAGTCTCTTCCCGTTCTTCTTTTTAGGCCCTGGATCATGGAGTAAGTAGTTTTTCCCCATCATGGTGTTCCACATTTAGTGCATTTATCAGCTCATGGGTTTACTTTATCTTGAACTAGGAAAACACCATTTTTCCCTATAAATTAATGGCTCTGGTTGTTTTGTTGTAGTAGTAGAAAGCTGACTAACATGAAAAAACTGGTGCTGAGAAATGGGGCTGTTCTTGTAATTGCCCCTAATGGTGCTAATGGATTCTTAGAAATAGTTTATAAGAAGATTGTGGGAGAATTTGTAAGAATGGGCTAGAGAAACCCTAACAGTTGTGTCAAGGTTTCAGAAAACTGGAACAGCAATGGTAACATGACCAGCAAGGTCTATGCTGATGACATTTCACATGAACTCTATTGGTAATTGCGAGAACAACTATCATGTTACCCCATGAGAAAGAAATTGTTTTTCTCTGCCCTCACACTTTGAGGGAGAATGAGCTTAATGATGGAACTAGAGATTCCAAAACAGATGATGGACATAGAGACACCAGAGCAGATGATGGACAGGAATTTCAAGGCAGATGATGGACATGGATTTCAAGACAGATGATGGACAGGGATTTCAAGGCAGATGATGGACATGGATTCCAAGGCAGATGATGAACATACAGATTCCAGGGCAAATGAGGAACATGGATTTCAAGGCAGATGGTGGGCATAGATTTCAAGGCAGAAAATAATTGGCATGGATTTCGCAATCAAGTATTCAGGCTGTTGGTGAGAATTTCTATTAACCAAATCTCAATTAGCAAATAGTTATCCAGGAAGATGTGGGTCTTAACTTCAGAACTCCTGAGGCATATATACTGATATATGCACACACAGCTTCACATTATATGTGTGCAAACACACATACACAAACACACACACACACAAACACACACACACACAAACACACACACACACTGAGAAATTTGGGCAGTTTTGTTAGAAATAAAAGTATGCATAAAAGTTCAGCCATGGAGGGTGACGTCATTAGTGCTGTTTAAAAAGCCAACTGCTTTATACCAGACCATTAGGAAAGATGTGAGAGGCGTCTATGAACTCAGCAAGGCCATGGCTATCACAGACCAAAGATACAGAGCTTCTAACGTAAAGACTTGCCAAGCCATACACTTCAAGAGAAGAAATGCAGAGTGCAGTGAACATGCAGAGCAGGCTCAGCATCCACCTCCCCATTATCTGCTGACCAAGCACCCCACTACTCAAGCTGTGGTCAAGAAGCCCAGGCACAGCCCCTGCAGGTATAGACCTTAGTGTGAGCCGCTGTGGTTCTTGTTTGACATGCAGAATGTGAGCATTCCGGGGTCCTAGAGGCTCCCACTGAGCTTTAGGAGTCACACAATCAATGGAGCTAGGGGAGTGAAGCAGAGACCAATAACGAGAAGCGCTCACTGAAGAAAGGTCCAGGCAGAGAGAGGCTGGGCCATGGTGGCCACAATCAATCAACTTGCAGGAGTAGGGATGCTACAGCCCTTGGGAGCCTGCATGCTACCACACTTCTCCCTGGATGACAGATCGGAAGTGTAGATCAGGGTAAACATTTGTCTTGATGGATTTGGGCTTTGGATTCCTAACTCTCCCTGTTTGAATAAGAATGCCTGTCCCTTGTCTGCCCATCATTATATTTTATAAACACATAGCCTTAATTTTTTCAAGAGAGACCACAGCTGAGTTTTCCTGCAGTCTCAGAAGAGACTTTGGACCTGGAGCTTAGTATAATGTTGAATCAGTTAAGAATGAGTGTTATCGGAGATGGAATAAATCCATTCTGCACTGTGAGAGGAACCACGGGAAGAATGCTGTAATTTGGTTGATGAATGTCCCTCAAGGGACCATGTGTCAAAGCTTTGGTCCCCAAGGTGACATCATTGATTCATGCAGGGACGTTTAGGAAGTGAGCTAGTGATACTATGTATTTGGGTCAGTCGGGGAGTGACTAATCCTGGGATGAAAAGTTTGCTGAACTGTTTGGAAACCCAAATCCAGAAGCTCCTTTGATTTTAGATCGAAACTTGTTTATTTATCATTTTGAAATTTTTATTCTGTTTTGATTCACCCCAGATTGGCCTTACACTTGACAATGACTGAGAGCAACCCCAACCCTGTGATCCTCCTGCTTCAGCCTCCCAAGCATGTACCCCTACATCGGGCATGTCTTTTGTCTTTACAAGTTAACTGTAGTAACAGGAGGCTGATGACACAGTCACATATCACACCACCTCCTATTCCTTGCATTATCCCTTTCTTTATTACTCATTTATTTTCTGTAGACAATCGTGGAGATTCAGGTGACAGCCATTAATCTGAAGTGGAGAAAACAGAATGATCCTTCCTTGACTTATTGCATTTGAAATTCTTGCTGGAATTAGCTGCCATGCACACTCAACAGCCATTCCCTCTTCCTGGAGATTGATGATGCCAGGTGAAAACACTCAGTGCTTCTCTGCTGTGGCAATGCCAGGGTTCTAGCTGGTGCTGCATCCAGGGAGGCTACCGTGCATGTCAAGAGCAATCATAAAATCCAGATTGTATTCACCATGGCGTGAGCCTTGCAAATCAATCTTAGTAGTGGCTGCATGTTAAAATATTCCTGCAGGCAGAATATTTAGAAGGGTGTGCAGCCTATCACCTCACAGCAAGTCTCTTACCTATTGACCTCACCCTCTTCTGTTCCTAGAAAAGGGCCCGTGGACACTTCTAGTTTCTCAAGCAGAAATTCTTGGGCATATTCTCATTTCTATTATTCAGTGCCAAGTAATGCTATGTGACTCTCAAAATATATCCACATATGGTGGCACAGGCTTGTAATCCCAGCCACTCCCCAGTGAGACAGGAGGATCATAAGTTTAAGCATGGGTAAAAGAGTAAGTTTGTGTCTGGTATGTACAACCTGGTGAGATGCCATCTCAAAATAAAACATAAAAAAGAAGGCTGGGGACTGTATCTTAATGGATAGGAAATTGCCCAGCATGCAAGAGGCCCGGAACTCAATCCCAGCTGTGGATATCATTTCCAAAATTTGACTAGTTCTTTGACTTATGACACCACATATTCCCATTTACATAATTTCATATTATCCTAATTGGTCTCCTTGCTTTTACCTTATGATGTGTTTAAACATAAGCCAAATAATTTCAGTTCAGAACCTCCCAGCCTTGCAGTGGCTTCTAATTTAACACAGAGTAGAATGCAAATTATCTATCGTAGCCTACATTGTCCTGTGTTGTCTATCTCTTTGATGCATTTCGGACCCCTCCTCTTACAGAGTGAACTCCATTTTGTTTCTTAAATAGGATGGTTATGTTCCTAAGGCGTGGTCATGAACATGTTTGTCCCGCCCCTTGAACTCCTCTTTTGGTTGAGTCCTTGACTTGAAACAGGTTTCCACTTGAATACAATAAAATCAGTGCTACATCCCAACTAAACTCATGTAAAAAAAAAATCAGTCTGCACCTCTGTCACACCTCTTCGGTACATGTCACTAACAGCTCTGGTTTGTGATTATTTGAGGATGTTCCTCAATGATTCAATGTGACAGAACTGAAAGATGAGGCTGTTTAAGAAGGAGCCTCCTGGCACAGCCTTAGGTCAGTTAGGAGGATGCATTCAAGAGGGAGAGTGGAAGGTCATCCTCCCTGGCCTCCTATCCTGCGATTGTATCGTCATCCCACATGTGTTCTCAATATAGTGGGAGCATCTGAAATGAGGTCCTCCCCAGAGCTGAGCCAGTGATGGTACCACAGTTTGAACCTGCAGAACTGTGAACTCAGTAGATCTTTTTACTTTATAAAGTTGTCTTGCCTTAGGTATTTCAATATAGCAGTGAGAAAAATAGACAAATGCATTCTCTATTGTATCTTTAAAGTCTAAATGAGGAAAAACTCAATACATGTTTTTAAAATCTTTTAAAGATCTAACAGTAATTATAAAATTAAAGGAATTGGAATTATATATGTGAATATACATAATTTTTAAATATATATGTATATTTTTATATATAGATACATACATATATATTTTATATATATTTATATTTATATATATATATATATATATATATATATAGAGAGAGAGAGAGAGAGAGAGAGAGAGAGAGAGAGAGAGAAATGTAGAAGTATATACCTATAATTCTAGCACTTGGGAGCCTGAGTTCAAGGCCAGCCTGGATTACATACGTAGTTACAATCTCAAAAAAGGAGATTTTTGTTTGTTTGTTTTTTATTTTTTAGATAAAGGATAAAAAGGGAAACGTAACTCATTTGTTTCCACAGATGCTCAGAGACACAGAATATAATCTCAATGATCCAGGAAAACTAGGAAGAAGACCTGGAGACTAAGAACAGTCACAGCTTAGTCTCTTCCCTCTTCCAGGTTGAATCCAGTTCACTGCAGAACGCTGGCCTGGCTTCAGGCAAGCCATTGGTTTATTACACTTGAGGCTGATTTTCCTCCTATTAATTGTCTATCGCGCTCCAGAGAAGCAGGGAGAGGTGCCCTGAAGAATAAACCTTGTCACATGAATTTGCTAAGGCTGTGTGACAAGGGAAAGAAGCAGGGATTTTGAATGTAAGCCTCAAGGGGAAATTAAACTTGAGGCTTCTTTCTTTCCTAAGATTGGGGTTTATGAATCCTAAAGCATGTGGAAAAGTGTTATGAAGTAGGGGTGTGTGTTTGTATGTGTTTCATGTCAAGGGGCATACACAAATATAATTTTATGTAGTTGAGTGTTTAAATTTAGGATAAAACATTTGAAGCAGGAGGGCATATTTATTAACCTACAGGATGTCTCTTGGGCAGAAATCAACATTCCCTAGTATCTTTCCTAGTTCAAGTGCATACTAAACCCCCGGAGTTCAATTCCAAAACTCTGTGTTTTCTGTTACTAATTTTAATGATCACTAAGAGCTTGTATGCATTTTCTGCTTAAATGCCACACTGTTTTTGGAGTCTGAAAATTCAGATTTCTGGAGACATTGGTGCCAAGGAATGTTCCCATAACTACTTCTTTCTAGCAGAAATATTTGCTCTTTCCTTTGTTTTTGCACACATAAAACCATCACACACAAAACCTAACCTGGAGCACTGCTGAGCCAAAGGCAAGAGAAAAAGTCAAAATCAGGAATGATCCTAACTCCAGCATTTCAAAAAACATATAAACATACAGCAAGTTATTTGATTTTTAGTAAAGAAAACATTCTAAAAAATAACTTGGCTATTCTTGGATTTATGGACCAAATGGCTTGATCTTAAAATGCATTTTTATGGCAGAAAGCAAGAATAATGTTTGGGAAAGTAACATTTTGAAAACTTTCAAATCCAAATCCATCTGTGCATCAAAGGTCTGAGATTTCCTCTTGGTGTCTCTCGTCTAGCCACTCCCTGATTCCCACAACGCAGCACTTTGGGTGTATAACAGGGAACTATTCTTCTTCCTGGGTCACAACACTGTACAACCAAGTGAAAATGAATGCAAACCATTCCTCAAATGGTAAAGCTCTATGCACATACATCGTTGCTGCTCTGCTAGGTCACTACCCAGAAGAAGACACATCTGAGCAGAGGCGGTGAAATGTTTCATGCAACCATCACTTACCTAAGCTTCAAGCCATTAGAACCATTTCCTTTTCCCAAACCCTTGACAAAAATCACTTGACTACAGCCTAAGTAATTCCAATGATGGAAAATTTCATGGTTTTATACATGATGTTCTATTCCATTGCCAGAAATCTCCTCCTTTTCATCTCATAGTTTCTCCCTCAACCAGACACAAAACTCAAAGACCCTTATCTATCCTCTCCTGACTGTTGGTAATTCAAAGTCATTATGAAATTAATTGCCACTTACTTTTGGCATTAATTCAGCAATGCTATTGTATTGTTTACTTTTTCAATTGTTGTGACAAATTATCTGATGAAAAACATCTTAAGGAAGGAAGGTTTTTGCTTTGGTTCCTAGTTCTAGGGTAGAATCCATCAGCAAGAACTCAAGGCAGCTAGTCACATTGCATCCATAACTGAGAAGCAATGGATGCTGGTACTCAAATAGCTTGCTCCTTTTAGTTCAGTTTGAGACCCCAGCCCCTGAATAGTGCTGCCTACATTTAGAGAGGGTCCTCATACTTCAGTTAACCCAATCTAGACGTTTACTCACAAGTATGCCCCAAAGTTTGTTTCCATGGTGATTCTAAATCTCATATAATTAACAATCAAGATTAGCCATTACAGTTGTGATACATGCCAAAAACAAGGGCAGAATTAGAGCTAATACCTATCCTAAGGTAGGGTAACAGTCAGGGCAGAGAGAAAAAGAGAGAAAGGAAGAGAGTAGTAGTCATTTCAGATTGATGGCATTCGACACAGACAATTGGTTACTAAGAACACAAGGGTTAAGGCAACCAGATGTTGTCTACAAGAAATAACTACGGATCCTACAGCTGAGGCATCTCTGATATTGGGAATTATAGGAAGCTACCACCTCCATATGAAGAAGGTGGAATAGGCTAGTACTCTGGGACACCCTCCTGTCTCTCCCTGACAGAACTGTGATTTCAGTACTTAGATGCTAGGGATCCAAATGCAGGTCAGGTCATCATGCTATACAGGAAAAACTTTACCCATTGAGCCATCCCCCCAGCTCCAAAGTGTGTGTGTGTGTGTGTGTGTGTGTGTGTGTAGTGTGCTTGCATATGTGTATGTATTTTTACATGAGCATGGTTGCATGTGGCAGGGTGTATATGCAAGTGGGTGCATGTGCATGAAGAGACCTAAGATTGACCTCAGGTGTCTTCCTCAAATGTTCTGTACCTTATATATCGAGACCAGATCTCTCACTGAACCCAGAGCTCACCATTTTACCTAGTTAAGCTAGTAAGCCAGCTTGGCCCTCCGCCCCTTTCTCCACATCCTGCATGAGGGATGCAGTCTGGCCGATACACCCACTGGGTTTTTACATCACCTCTGGGGATGTGAACTCCTGTCCTTCTAGCTGTGTGGCGATTTCTTTACCAGTGGAGCCATCTTCCCAAATATCCCAAGGAGCGTGTGTGTGTGTGTGTGTGTGTGTGTGTGTGTGTGTTTACATGTGTGTGTGTTCATGTGTCTGTGTATGTGCGTGCATGTGTGCATGTGCGTGCGTGCATGTGTGTGTGTGTGTGTGTGTGTGTGTGTGTTTGTGTGTGTGTGTTCATGTGTCTGTGTGTTCATGTGTCTCTGTATGTGCGTGCATGTGTGCATGTGCGTGCGTGCATGTGTGTGTGTGTGTACGTGTGTGTGTGTGTGTGTGTGTGTTTACATGTGTGTGTTTGTGTGTGTGTTCATGTGTCTGTGTGTTCATGTGTCTGTGTATGTGCGTGCATGTGTGTGTGTGCGTGCATGTGTGTGTGTGTGTGTACGTGTGTGTGTGTGTGTGTGTGTGTGTGTGTGTACGAGGTCAGTTATCAGTCTTGGGTGTGATTTCTCAGGAACTGTCCACCTTGTTTTGAGACAGGGTCTCTTAATGGCCTGGTGGTCGCCAACTGAGCTTGACTGTGAGTCAAGGCCAGTGAGTCCTGTGTATTTTCTTGTTTCCCTCACTCCAGTGCTAATATTACAAGTACACACCCCCATATCTGTCTTTTTATGTAAGTGTTGGGGATAGAACTCAGGTCCACATGATTATATGGCAGCACTTGAGCAATCTCCCAGCCATTTATGAGATTCTTTTGTAAAAAATTAAAATAGAATTATATCACCATCCTTCTTTTCCTCTCTCTAACCAATCCATGTCCTCACTAATCTCAAGATGATAGCCTCTTTTTCCTTTCATTGTTATTGTTACATATGTGTGGGGGCATGTGTGTATGCATGTGTGTGTCCACAAATACATAAATATAACTTGCTGAGTCCTTTTTTGTTGGTGACATGTTTATGTTTTTAAGGCTGGTCATGCTGCTTTGGATGACAAATGAGAAGCTCATCCCGAGAGAGGCTATTTCTCCTCCCACCAGTCTTTAGATGCCTGCAGTTCTTTGAGTAGGGATGGGACGCCAACCCACAATTTTTCCCACGTCCACGTTAATATGTCCACTGAGAGTGCCATTGTCCTGGTCTTGTTTATGCCATTAAATAAATGATAAGCAAGCTATCCTCCATAGACCCCGAGAGGTTAGGTGAGAGGAGGAGCCTAGGGGGGACTCAAGGCTCTCCCTGGAAGAAGGAAATAGAATAGATTTTATGGGTGAAATTGAAGAAGGTAGGGACAGGATCAGGTGGGATCAGGTAGGGGGAAATAGGGTGGAGGGACAGAGTATGAGGAGAGATGGCTGAAACAGGGGCATGTTGGAGGCTGGTGTGGAAACTTAGTGCAATGGAAACTTCCTGGACTCTATGAAGGTGATCCTAATGAGGACTCCTAATAATGAGGGATATGGAGTCTGAACTGGCCATCTCTTGTAGCCAGGTGAGGCTTCCAATGATGGGACCAAGGTGCATTCAATTGAGTTGTTGGCCAAGGGAGCCCCATAGAAATCCCCCAACAACCCAGGCTGCTGCTATGATAAAAGATTGCTCTCTGAAAAATGGCAGCAGGGCTCCATTACTGAGGACAACACCCACACAACTCACTGAACCTGGAGAAGTCGAGTTGGTGCCTACAGGGAGCAACTTCTCCCATATGTTCTAGTCGCTTTCAAGCAGGAAGGTACTCTGCAAGCTACTGAAAGAGAAGTAGGGACAACAACCCATACACAAATACTTTGATCTATAATCTGTCCTGCCTGCAAAATATGCTGTGGCAATAGTCAGAACATGTAGGAGTAACCACCTAATGTTTGATTTGACTTAAGGCCCACTCCATAAGAAGGAACTCACACCCTACAATGCTTGGGTAACGAAGAACAAGAGACTAGACAGCCCAGAAATTTAGGGTAAAACAAAACACTACTGGTCTTTAAAAAATGAAACAAAACAAAAATCCAATAAAATGATTATTAATAATATTCTGCTATATTCATAGATAAGTGCTGTGTCCAGTTATAATCAAAGAGGCTTCCTCCAGCAGCTGATAGGAACAGATGCAGTGACTCACCACCAGACATTATGCAAAGAAAGAGTCTAAATTGGAGGTCTCCTTCTAATCCCTTCTCTTGGAGCTCAGGGAATCCCTCAGAATAAGAAGAAGCAGAAAGATTATAAGAGTCAGAGGGAATGGAAGACACCATGAGAACATCGCCCTTTGACTCAACTAAGCAAAGTGCATATAAGCACTCAGAGACTAAAGCAGCAAGCATAGGGCTTACACAGGTCTGCACCAGGTCCTCTCTGCACATATAATACAGCTATTAGTTTAATATTTTTACGAGACTCTTGAGTGTGACATGGAGTGGGTCTCTGATTCTTATGCCTGCTCTCTGAACTCTTTTCCTCCTGTTGTGTTGCTGTGTCCAACTTCAATATGGTAGTTTTTGTTCATAATATTACACTTTGTTATGTTTGGTTATTATCTCTTTTAAATCTGTTCTTTTCTAATAAGAGACAGAAAGGGAATGGACTCAAAGAGAGGGAATAAACAAGTCATAAGAAATTTTCCATCATTCCAATCTCCCTAAATTGTACAAATATTAAAAGCCCCCCAAGTATGCAATACACCAAAATCAAAACCAAAAGTGGTACGGCAGCCATCATGCAGTTCAGCTTTGCTGGATCTTTGTCAAGCAGCTGTGCTGGCTTTATGACTTCTGCCATTCCCATCAGATATGGCTGCGCCAAGAAAGATCCATAGAGTGACTGTATTAGAATCTATATACAAAAATATACCACAGTATTCTGAAGCCTGTGAATGCCTCCTGTTCCACCATGTCCCTGTTGTCAGCATTTATGATTTAAACACGATACTTTAGTTACTCATTATCTTTTCCTTAGACAGGAATAGTCCTAACCAGGCACTGGTAAACTGCAACCTATGGGCCAAACATAGCCTATGATCTAGTCACCATACCACAACATGGAGCTGATCTTTAGTTTTCATTTTATCTATAACACCTTTTGCACTGCTATCAGAGTTAATAACCCACATTTCACAGATAGAGATGATTGGTAGATAGAAATATAGATAAATAGCTAATATAGATGATTGATTGATAGATATGTAGAGATAGATAAATATATAAATAATAGATGATAGATAGATGATAAGAGATAGATACATACATACATACATAAATACATATGTACATACATAGTCAGGTAGTTGAAATTTAGCCAAAAAAATGGTTTTAAAGGAAACACTCATTCTAAAGACACATGTTGGCCTATTACTTAGAAGAATCCAAGACTAATTAATTCCTGCTGTATTAAAAGGGAATCATCCCCTAAGAGACTGATTCACAAGTGCTTGAAACAGATACAAAAGACAGGCCCAGACATCAGAATGCTAGCTCACTGGTTCACAGTGAGGAATCCCTTCACACACAGAAATATGCAATGACCATATGCTATGTACCTGCTCTCCTGCCGTCAAGCTAGAGGGAAAGCCGCAGCTGAATCAGAAGCCATTTTCTTGATTTTCTAGGAAAAGGTTTATTGTCAAGTAGGGAAAAAAATAACAAGTACATTATTAGTGCTTTCTCATGTGTAGATAAACTTACAAGATATTAGAAGGCTAGGTGGTAAATATGGAAATAACATACAGGCAGCGAGAAAACTGGAAATTTAATAATATCAGGCTAAGGTAGCAGGACACCCCCATCAGATCACAGTGGTAGTGGCTTTGTCAGATGCAGAAATAGCTCTCAGGCAGCGCTGAGAGCTCTGTACACCACCTCCTTCCCCTGTGCCTCTGAAATGATCCAACTTTCTTTGTGTTGCAATTGTGTCTCTAGACTCGTAACTTACGAAGCCCATGTGAGCTATTACTTTTAGGTGGCTTTACCCACCTCAGTTCTAGGGTGTCGTACGTCTTATATTTGTACACTCTGACAGAAGTCCATCACATGATTATTTATTTATGATTCCTTCCACATAATTGCTATGGGGATTGAACAGTACAGTTTGTGTAAATGTGTCTATTATGATGCCAAGCAGGTAGGAGAGGGGTTCAAGAGTATACTATGAGAGGCAGACATGAGAGCAGTCAACTAGACTACAATACAAGGGGCACTAAGCTATAAATGGTATGTGCAAAGTGCTATGTGTCGTGACCTAGAGATGAACTGTTTCCAGGACTTCTTCAGTGTTCAACACATACAACTGTAATCATTTCTTCACCATTTTTGTCACCGTTCCCTGGCTATAATCCACAGCATAAATATCCGTCTTCACATGGGGCCCAGCATTTAACACTGCACCTTAGAATGCCGTCCAGCTCCTGCTGAGTGTAGCATAAACATCACTTCTCTGTTAACTCAGACCAAGCCAAGATGCTGCTCATGTGGGGCTTACTGCTACCCAATTCCTGCAACTTTTGTTATGTCGATTATTTTCCCACCAAGTTCCTCCAATCCTGGTTTTATGGAACTGATTTCAATGGAAACAAAAAGACTCAAACAGTACATTTGCTGACACTATTTATTTCTTCTAAATGATAGATACCCTGTTTTCCTTTTTTGCATCATGGCATCATAACCCACATGGTAAGCCAGAAAATTTAAAGTCACAGTTGTATCTGAAGAGTCAACACTATCAGGTCTGAAATTGTTCTCAACTTAGATTGCTCCATCCATTCGCACTTATTGATTCATTATTTTTAAGCTGGTTTACCAAATATATCATGGCAGGAATTGTTCTAAAACACTTTAAAGAATATTACCTAGCCACGCTGCAGTGGTGCACACCTTTAATCCCAGCACTGAAGAGACAGAAGCAGGTAGATCTTTGTGAGTTTGAGGCCAGCCTGGTCTACTGAGTGAGTTCCAGGACAGCCAGGGTTACACAGAGAAACCCTGTCTTGAAAACCTAAAGACCAAAAAAAATTACCTCATGCTATTCTCCTAATAACCCTCTGAGAAGCAACCCTACCATTATCCTAGAAGCACAGAAAGGCAACAGTACCCTCTCACGCATGCTGCCTGTGGATATGTACATGAATGCAGGCAATCTGGCTCCGGAGTGTGAGTCATCTCCATTTTGCTCCCCAGTCTCTTAGTTCAGTGTCTCATTATTGCTATCCTAACCAACATAATAACCCAACCGTTAATCTCCCTGTCTCCAGGCTAGTCTCTCCCTGTTTGAACTTGTTATCCACACTTGGATTGTAGAGACCTACTGAGGGTGAAACTAGAGATGAATCAGAAGAGAAATAGCAGCAACTGACATACAGCTCAAGTACTATCTTGTTGAAAAGTGGGAGGCTCTTCTGAAAGAGTGCAGTCTGGGCCACTCACTGAGCCTAATGCAACTGGACTTACGTTCAGGCCTTTAGGAGCTTATAGCAGATTCCACCCTTACCATGAACCCCAGGCAGAGGAAGGGACTTACAAAATAACAAAACAAATGCGTGTAAATCTTCACTTTTATTTTATTAGCAATATCTAAAGCATGTAAATTTCAGGATAATGTGACCCAAAGTCAAGGGAAAATAGAGCTACAAGAAAATCAACAGGTAATTCAATTCACAGAATTAGCAGCTCTGTAATAATCATAGGGTTGTGTTCTAAATCTGGAGTGGCCACCATAGGCTCATGGTTGACACTTGTTCCCCAGTGGGAGGGACTTTGGGGGATCCGAGTAATCTTTAAGAGGTGGCCCTGGCTGGTGGGTATTGGTCATGAAGGTAGTTTCTCATGGCAACACAAAAGTAACTAACATACAATGTAACCAATTTGCTGCAAATGTATGTATGTATATATGTAGTATGTGTATATATATATATATGTGTGTGTGTGTGTGTTGTATGTTTAATTTTATGTGTGTGTGTATATATATATATATATATGAAAAGAGAAATATAAGAGCCAAAAATGGTAAAAGAGTGAAAATTCTAAGTTTTGAAACTCAACTGTCATTGAATGGTCTTAGAATCTGATTGGTTACTAGAAGAAATCATGAGGGCATTTGAATACTTGAATGAAGAAATTCAAACTAAAGGAGCGAGAAAAAGAAAAGAGAAAAAAAAAACCTAAGAACACAGATGGTATGTGAAAGTCAAGTTATCTAGTACATATGCAAATGCAATCTCAGAAGGAGAAGATGGAGGCATGAAAATGGATGAAAGGACTTGAAGAAAATTAGTCAAAAGTTTCCCAAATTTATTTTAAAAATAAACCCACCCATTCAAAAAATTTAATAAACTCTAAACTGTTAAAATTAGAAAAGTTTCATCTAGGCACACTACAATCAAGTTTCTAAATATAACACATAGAAAGTAAGTCTTGAGAGAATTTAGACAAAGATAGCATATTACCCTCAAATAAATCATGATAAGGTGACTTCTGAGGTCTCGTTAGACAAATGTAAGCTAGAAACCAATGAGACATCAGTTCACAAGAAGGAAAGAGAAAGACAGAGAAAGGAAGGAAAACTGATTAGAGAGGAGGTAAGGGAAGTACGAGAAGGAGTCAGCTACTGTAACAAACACCCTAGACCAAGTGACCTTAACAACTGGTTTCCCATAGTTCTGGAAGCTGAAGATAAGGGATTAAGGTGCTGGCACAATTGAGGCATGGTGAGGTCTCCTCCACATTGCAGGCCAATGCTCCTTGTGTTCTTTCACGGAGAAAAGAGGGTAAATTAGTTCCCCACCCGTCCATATGGCTGCTGATCTCACAAGGGTTCCACTACCTTGATCTGGTAACTCCTAAAGGTCATCTCCAAATGCTTTCCTAATCCCTTTCACACCAGGAATTAAATTTCAACACATTAATTTTAAAGGAATACAAACATTCATAGTATAGAGATTATATTCAACTGAAAAATCTTTAAAAATAAAAATGAAGCCAGTTATGATGATACATACTCTAATCCCAAAAGGATCTCAAACATTTAAGTAAGAAATGCAAAACAAAGACATTTTAATTAATGAAGCCTCGAATTCATCATCAGAAAAACAAAACACACACATAATAAAAGTACCTTCAAAGGAATTAACTCCAAAAATAAATATCCCATGAGGAGTCAAAAGATCTAGAAACATATTTGAAAAGAGATTGCTAGGCTGCTAAGTGTCTGATAGCTGTTGCAATATTAGTTACAAGGAAAGCAAATTAAAACCACATTGAGGGAAACTTCACACCCATTAGAATAGCTAAATTTAAAGCAACTGGCCATAAATATTAGCGCTGGGCATGTTCACACATATCCTATCTTCTAAGATTTGCCTGATGTGCACAAAACTTTGGTTTGATCTTCAGAATAATTAAGAAAATATGTAAATAAATAGAAAACAGTATTGGTATTTGTGGAGCAACTGAAAATTCACATATTTTTAGTGGGAGACCAATCACTTTGAAAATATGCAGGGATAATTTTTATAAAATTAAAACTTCACAAGCTCCAACAAGCTGTCTTCTGAAAAAAAATGCATGCATACATGCACAGAAAAACTTATAGAAATGTTTGAAAATCCAAAAATGGAAACAACTTGAGGATCCAGCTGCAGAAAGACAGACAAACAGAAACTATAATGGCACACTTGTACATGGCAAAAATGAATGAAAGACTGAGACAGAAGACAAAATGAAGACATACCAAAAGCACGTGTTAAGGGCATGAACACAAAGTATTTGACTCCATTCATGTGAAGCCCAAGAATGAGGCAAGTGCACTCTGCATGGCCCCAGGAACCTGACAGGACAGATACACAGACACAGAAAATCTCGGATCAGTTGGGCTGGGCTCTCTGACAAAGACCCCTCAGAACCCCAGAAACTTAACTTGTTTATTATAAACA
This sequence comes from Peromyscus californicus insignis, assembly GCF_007827085.1. Taxonomy (NCBI): domain Eukaryota; kingdom Metazoa; phylum Chordata; class Mammalia; order Rodentia; family Cricetidae; genus Peromyscus; species Peromyscus californicus. The sequence goes on along the minus strand of NW_026294436.1, from coordinate 24,198,801 downwards.
GTTGGACAGGGAGGTGGGGTTATTGCATGCAGCTGAACAAGGAGACAGGGTTAGCTGATCTCCGCAGGACCAGTCTCTGTAGGGAAACAGTCTTCAGGGGGAAGAAAACTATGGTGAGCATTTTCTGCATACACTGTCAACATTTGCACTCAGACCCGAGGAAGGCTTTGCCATCCCTATGAGCCTCACTTGGGGAAGGCTTTGACACTCCCATCGGACTCTTCAAAGTATTTGAGTCCTTGACATGACCATGCCCGTGTCAAGAACACATATTCACTCGGGACTTCACTTGATTCCTTCAGCTAATCTTTGTTGATGGAAATCACAAATGTAGTTAGCTCTTCTTATTGGAACTGAGTAAAACAGAACACGAAGGAAATCCTAGCAAAATTGCTCCATGCCTTCATTTAAATGTGAATTACATTTGTCCAAATCCATCGACCTCTATTTTAAAGATATGTCCTCAGTAAATAAACACCCATTTGTACTGATTACAACTAACATTTACAAGCAAACTTGCTATGTCCCCTTGAAGTGTGTGCCTTCTGCAACTTACAAAAACCTTTTAACCTACACTGCAGTTGATAACATTTAGAACTGGACCCAACCAAGCATTATGAATTTTCATTCATTATTGAAGTTAATGTCCAACTGGTTTTGAGCATGGCACAAGTAAATATTTTCATGTACAATTTTATTGTTAGTCTCAAATTTATCATTTTTACTTTTTTATCAGAAACTCACACTTGCATCTTGCAACATTAGGAATAACTCTAAACGTGTCCACCCTCTCCAGTTATGTTCCCAGGTGGGAAAACCCACAAATCCCCAGAACAGGACCATCCATCCAACTCTAAACAAACACTTAATTCCTTTGTCTTAGTGATTGATCTAACATGTGCAGGCAACTCAGTCTGAGCCATCAGAATCTTTTCCAAACATCATAGCTTTTAAAATTGGAGGAAAAGCATTTTTCTTTTTGTATATGTCCTGGATGGATATAACCCGGGAGTTTCTAAAAGTATTCTACTATATCTGGCAAGTCTGTGATCTAGGCACAAAAAGTCAAGCAAAAGGAAACCTACAGAAGAAGGAGAATTCTGAACTACAATGAAACTACCCATGGCTGGTTCCTACCTTATTATGTGCAGCTAGAATTGTCAAATAACAAAACCAGACAAAGATACAGGACAGGAAGCAACAGGACAACAGCTCTCATGAAAACTGACAATAGAACCTGAAACAAAGCATTACATCTTACTGAACAACAATTAAAAGGGATTATAGAGTATAACAAAGAATAACTTACTAATTAATGTCATCCATCACATCACCAAGCTAAAGAAGAAAAAGAATGTGATGATATGCTATGCAAAAAAAAAAAAAAAAAAAAAGAACCTGACACTATCCAACACATATTTATTATAAAACCTACCACGTGGGAACTAGGGAGATAGCTTGGTCAGCCTGAGTTTGATCTTCAGGACGCACAAAAAAAATGCAGACGTTCACTCGAGGTCTTTACACAAAAATCTATAGGCAACTGAATAAAGTTGGGACCAGGAGAGGTGGTCCTTCCTAGGAAAGAGCACACCAATTGGTTGTCCAGTTCCAAACAGTCAGCCCTGAAAACACACACACAAGTCACATTATATGGACTCAATACATTATACTGCCCTTCCAGAGGATCAGAGCTCAGTTCCCAGCAGGTATCTCACAACTGTATCCCACCCATGTATGCATACATAATTAAAAATTAAAATCTTTTTTTTAAAATAAAGTGGATGATCTCTGTAGGATGACACCAAAGTTATACTCTAACCTCCACATTTTAATACACACACACACACAAAATTAATTTGTATAGAGAAAGAACTTCCTCAACTTCAAAAAGAAAAGCTACTCCCCCCACCCACCTGCCAAAAAAATGAAGTGCTTCATGGGGAGGAATGTGATACAAACAGATATCCCACTTATAACTGTGCATTCCAAAATCTTATTCTCTGCAGTTGTAGGTCTCTCTATATTAATCACTATCTACTTCAAAAAGAGATTTGTCTGATGAGGTTTAAGACATGGGCTAACCTGAGTGTATAAAGATTAGAACTTGGGGGAGCAGTTTATTATTATGTCCATTTAGCAGGATAATAGTATTAGGATCTTGCCTAGGGGCTATGACCCAGCCAGCTACAGATTTTTATCATCCCAGTTAACCATACTAAGCATGAGTTCTGTCTAGTGGAATGGGCTTTAAATCCCAACAGAAAGTAGTTGGTTACTCCAATCACATTCATGCCACTATTGCCCCAATGGACATATCTTGCCAGGCCAATCATTACTGTAACTCACAGGGTTCTCAACTGCGTCAGGCTGTTGATTACTTTTTCCCTGATCACATTCATAGAACCCTCTAACACAATGAAAGCTAACCAGTAGGGATGAAACTTCTAGGTCAGCTCGAGCTTGAGTCCTCCATGTTCTATGACTAAAGTATGTGGTGTTTTCAGCTCTAGGATCTTAACCATCAAGATGTGAGGGATAATCAAGAAAAATGATAAGATTCAGAGGTAGCATAGGTTTTCAGTATTTGCTGGACGTGACTGGGCTACTTTACACATAAACTCCCAGCAGCACACACAGACCTGCCTGAGATCAAGCCAACAAAATGTCATCATGGATGGAGGAGCTCATGGGGCCCACCCCTGGCTGAGGAACTATTAACAACTGATGGCTACTAGAAGAGGAAGATTCAGTTTTCTTTGGGTGTGTGGCCCCTAGGAGGCTGCCCATGCTCCAGTAGATGGCCCTACAGCCCTGCACATATAGGCAACACTGAGTAGACTGTGTGCATTTGTTTTTTTTGTTTTGTTCTGTTTTGTTTTGTTTTGGTTTGGTTTTTTCAAGACAGGGTTTCTCTGTGTAGCTTTGCGCCTTTCCTGGTACTTGCTTTGGAGACCAGGCTGGCCTCGAACTCACAGAGATCCACCTGCCTCTGCCTCCCGAGTGCTGGGATTAAAGGCGTGCACCACCACCGCCCGGCCTGACTGTGTGCATTTGTTAAACTAGCACATGAATTTGAGAGTAAAACATTGGGGGGCGGTGGAGGAGAAGTTGGATGAGAAGAATGCCAAGGCCTGGATTTGATTAAAACACATAATTCATATATATATATATATATATATATATATATATATATATATATATATATGTGTGTGTGTGTGTGTGTGTGTGTGTGTGTGTGTGTGTGTGTGTGTGTGTATGTGTGTATGTATTTCTCAAATTATTTTTAAAAGTCATCATAAAGAAGTCTTATAACTTAACATTCATACCTAATGTTAAGAGGCTCATTGCTTTCATCCTGGGTCTAAAAACGAGGTAAGGATATTTCTTACTACTTCTACTAAATATCATAGAAGAAATCAAAAAATAGAACATCAGAAGACAACCTAAATAACATCAGTCCATCCAACGAGTTTGATAATTTGTTTTTTATTAAAACTGAAAGCGTCTCTTCTGTTAAGTGCATTCTTAAAAGAATGAAAAGATAAACACATATTATATGGCTATATTTGCAAAACCTTCATGTGTTGAATAACTTATATCTAAAGTATTCAAAAATATTCTAAAACTGAACAATATATAATCAAGCCACTCAAATTAAACCAAAAAAAATCTGAATGGATGCTTAAAAAAACATACAACACTGGTAAGTATGGATATGAAAAACTGTTCCACACAGATGATTTGGGGGCTGCCACAGCAGAGAAACAATGAGGCATTGACTATATACCTGCTAGAAGGGCTACAACCAACAAGAACAACAATTTTAAAAAAACTAAGTGTTGTTGACAACATGGAAAGCAGGACTCTCTCACTCAATGCTGATGGAAAGATACACTATGCTGCCACCACTTTGGGCATCTCACCATTTCTCCACAAAGCTACAGTTGTATACAAGGCAGCAATTGCATTACTAGATATTTACCTGGCTCAAGGTTCACATAAAAGCCCTGAGCATGAGCACTTGTGGTGACTTTACTCATAATTGCCACACATTGGATTCAAGAAAGAGATTCCTTAGGCAAGTGGACATGGAAACTGTAGTATGTCTACATAATGGCCATTATTCAACAAGAAAACGAACTGAACTGCCAAGCCATGAGAACATGGAGGAACACTAATAAATGAACAAAGCCTTGTGGAAAATCTGTATGCTGATTCCAATAAGTTTAAAGTAAAAATGATGAGTGGATTCTAACATACATAACAACAGCAAAAATAGACTCAGGAATATGTATATATATATATATATATATATAATATATATATATATATATTATATATGTGTGTGTGTGTGTGTGTGTGTGTCTGTCTGTCTGTCTGTCTGTCTGTATATGTGTTATATGTATATGTACATATACATTATATATATATATTTATTTGTGCATACACATAAGTATGTATGTACAATATTAATTAAAAAGAGGCTATCAACTTTAGAGTCAGGGCATAGGAAGGTTTTGATGGAGGGGAGCTAAGTGGGCCAGGAAAGAGAAAAGAGAAAGCAGAGGTTAAGTAATTCTATTTCGATTAAAAACATAATTAAAACATAAGATGAGTGGTTTCCACGTGTTGGTAGATAGAATGATGAAAGACTAGGTGAGCACATGGACTGTTTAGAGCATTGAACACTATGTATGCTATCACAATGAATGAGCATGGACGTTGCTTATTTATTAACACTAAATTAACTTATTTATTAAAATAATTAACTTATTTATTAAAACTAAAGTCTATAGATATTTATCATAACATAGCAGTATTAATTATCATAAATGTGTGACAGCGATGCGTAAAAGAAGAAACTTTGTTGGAGGAAGGAGCCTACAAGAATCCTCTATGTATCTGCCCTACTTTCCTATTAATGTAAACTATATTTTAAAGTTCATTCTATTATAATTAAATAAACAAACAGATAAGATGGAGCTAAGCATGATGGCAGGTATCTGTATTCCCAGTGTTTGAAAGGCTGAGGCAGTGTAAGAAATTTTTTGTATGTCAAGATAACCTTAAATCAATCCAAAAGTGTTCAATTAGTTTCAAAAGTCCTCAGGAGACAAATTGAAGTGGCTTTCCCTAGCAAAAATTCTTTAATTTGCTCATCAACAAAAATAATAGCTGCAGTGCACTGAAACATATTAGCATGTTTGTTTTCATGAAGGTATTACAATGTAAACAAAGAGGGTAATGAGTCCTTCTCAGATGCTAATATATGTAAAATGCAATTTTATATATATATATATATATATATACATAGCATACAGTATGTGCAATGCTAATGTATATATTATGTTACATTGAAAATGAGTGAGTAGAATCAAACCTTTCTTCTGCCTTTCTCATACTAATGTACTGTTGGTTAGTCTAATGGTAGGTCAGAAAGTTTTGATGAGAAAGGGTGGATAGAAAAAAAAATCATCATTTTATTGATCAGGCTATATATAGGAATAAATGCATATACTTATATAGCTATGCATGCAGTAACAATTAGTGGGGAGATGCTGTGGAATAATACTTTTGTACACTGGTTTAATAAAATGCTGATTGGCCAGTAGCCAGGCAGGAAGTATAGGTGGGATAAACAGACAAGGAGAATTCTGGGAAGAGGAAGGCTGAGTTAGGAGATGCCAGCCTGCCATCCAGGGAGCAGCATGTAATGGCACAAGGTAAAGCCATGGAACATGTGGCAACATACAGATGAACAGAAGTGGGCTGAGTTTAAATGTAAGGGTTAGTCAATAATAATCCTGAGCCAATGGCCGAGCCGTTTTAGTTAATATAAGCCTCTGTGTGTTTACTTGGATCTGAGCACCTGTGGACCAGGCGAGACACAGGAAAACCTTCAGCTACAGGGAGACAAGGGCCATGAATTTGAAGGAGAGTGGGGAGGAGGAAATGGGAGGATTTGGAAGGAAGAAAGGAAAGGAAGAAAGGGAAGGGAGAAATGTAATTAATCCTTAAAAAAGAAAACTCACCCTTTTGTTCTTCCAGTAAATGACTTGCTGTAAGCAGTGGATATCTAAGTCTGCTATTACACAAAGGGAGAGACTCAGGCATGTTTTGCCTTCTGACAGAACACTCCATCTGCAAGATGGTCTTGTAAAAACCAAACTGAACATAAAGCTCATCAAAACTCTTGGCCTAACTGCTAGTCCCCCAAGTACACACTGCACAGATGGCAAAGAAGACTGCTCCAATACGTAAAACAACAGGGCTTTCTTTTCAACAAGAATCAGAAGAAGCAGAAAATAAAGGAGAGAAAAAATGAAGTGGAAAAGGAAACAAGAAAAGTAGAAGAAAGTTTTTTTAAAAAAATCAGTTGCTATAAATGGGCCCATTTGAATATTGATTTAAGCAAAATAGAAAATAAATCCACATGCGACATTAATGAAACACTGATGTTCTGCATGGTTTTTGGATCTTCGACAGATGAAGAAATTGTTCTTTGATTCAGGGTTTAATTCTGTTTTCTTTATGTTAATAAGTGAGTTTTGTGGAGAGATACTGAAATGCGAAGAGATGAATTAAGGTGATTTCTGACACTTGCTTCAAAATTTCAGGCTGAAAGTGGATGTACAATGTGTAACCGGGCATACAGAATGAAATAACTGAGAAGTACCCATCATGTATTAGGTCCACAGGATTTTATTACTCTATTCTTGTTCATGCATAAAACTCTTGATAGTGAAATGTTTATTTTTCTTTACTTCTAGATGGCGATTTTGTCCTGTTCTCCAAGACTTCTTACAAATGCCCCAAGAGGAACACCATCAGACCCTTCAAAATGTTCTCCTCATGGAATTGGAGGCTTGTTTACCCACAAGGCAGCTCACTGTCCTCTTAGTCAGGCTCACATCTGCCCCACGGAAGTAGGGGACAGTGCTGAGGCAAGAAGAGCTGCACCCTGGTCAGGGGTTAAGGGGAAGAGATTAGAGGCAGTGGCCCTCCAGGAACCTCTCTTTCAAGAGTCCACAGACATGGATCTAAATTAAAGTATTCATGATTGATTTGCTGCATGTGTTCAGAAAGGCCCAACTCCGACCTAGGCCTAGAGCAAGTCTGCAGAGGGACGCAATAAAGATGGAGACCTGGAGTTCTCCATCAGAAGTCCGTGCTTTATTACTGCACCGTCATCATTACTATCCCTTAATATTGAACTTAAAGATCTAGCTACTTTAATTGGTGGGGGGAGGGGGGAACCTTCCCTCATAATTTAAAACACTAATTTGATGTCTTTCTCTCTACTCTCCTAAGCTCTGTAGATAATACTTATTATGTGACCTTCGTAAAGATAAGAATGCCTAAAATTATTAAAAGTTCTGTTCCATTACCCCAACCTAAGATTCAGAGATCACTGGGACTTTCTGCATCTCCTCCCTCTCTTCCTGCAGTGGACAGCTGCAGAATAATGTTGGCAACTCTGAACACGAGGGCTGCTTTTTTCTTCCTCCCTTTCTCCCTTCGGTCTTCCTAGTCTTTTTTTTTTTTTAAGTAACTCCCTCCTATATATGAGATGTACCACGCCATTTGTGCCAGGGTGCTTTGCATGATAATGGGTCCCTTCAGTTTCCAGGCTCACAAAGAATCCAGTTGCTGAGGGAACCAGGCAGTAACATCAACAACAAAAAAGAAAATTGCCCGTTTTGGGTTTTTTTTCACTGAAACTGCTCTTATTCTTCATCTAATTTTTCAAGCAATTTTATCTTTTTAAATGTAAATACTGGTAAGGATTCAGAAAAGCCATCCAACTATTAACACTTCAGGTGTAATTAGTACTCTTCCTAAACTCTACCTTCTCCGTGGAGCAGACTCCTTTAGAAGAAGTATTATTACTACGTTCCTTCTTGTGTGGGCCCCTAGACATCTTCAACTAAATGTCTGTAGGTGGGACTCTCTGATTACAAAGGCTGAGTGAAATTAATGTTATTAATGTACCAAGGTGTGAAGTAGTAACTGCAACTCGCTTCCTGAAGAGCTACGTAGATTGCGCCTTGGAAGCTACAAATCTGTCCAAAGTGGCGCTGTGACATCGTTTTTTACCAGCTACGAAGAAAATGGGCAACGTTCGTGCATTGTGGAGTCGCAGTGCTGAAGAGCAGTTTCACCGAGCTAATGATAGCCGCAGCAGCCAGAATCACGGGACTTGTACACATCTGCATTTTTTTGTTCTTTTCTTTCTCCTGCTCTCAACTAAAAAAAAAAAAGAAAGAAAAAGAAAAAAAAAAATGGCTAGGAGCTTTGCCTCGGAGTCACTCGCTGCCTTTGTGAATCTTCCTTCGCAAGGGAGGCTTGGGGGAATGTGCAGAATGCTTTCTGTTTCTTCTGTGTTTCCCTTACAGGAAGGACAGTCCTGTAAAGTGTGCTTCGGGAGCTCTTAGACACGTTTTCTGAAGCCTTCAAACGATGCAGCCTTTGGGTTGCTGATCTAAAGCTACAAGTGATGTCGACAGGTAGATCCTCCTCGGAGTCAAAATTCCGGGAGCTCTTCTGTGTTCCCCAGCCTAGATCATTCTTGCCAAATTTAGAAAACTGAACTATGTTCAGCCCACATCAGTGATCCCAATTTTTAATTTGATCGCTCATCCATTCATTCATTTAAGGGATCAGTCAAGAGGATTTACTGACCATCTGTTATGGGCTACCACTGTATTAAGTGATGTTCATATAAAAGAGAGTAAAATCATCCTAACAACACTCCCAATCTAGGGAGGATTCAAACACATCAGCTTAGACACAGAGCTCTGCCAGCCAGGGAAAGAGTAGGAGGTATTTCTAGGCCATGGAAGCAGTTTGACAAAAGGCTACGATATCCTGGCCTGTAAAAAAGTACTCAATGAAAAGAAATAGTTTTTATGGTGTGTTCTTTATGGTGCCAATGAGGCCTCTCCCTTACCCCCTACAAAAAGTCAAATAATAAAATAAAACCACGATTATAAGCTGGTAACAGAGCTTTGATCTTTGGTGTCAAGAAATCCTATCTCCCAAAAGCCCCCTGTTAACTGTGAAGGAACTTTGCTCATTAACTTTTACAGGACTCTCCTGTTACATCCCACAACTGGTGTAAATGAAAGGATCATGTTCCGTGCGGAGGGCACACTGAAAGCGTTGGTAATCTGTGCTGTTAGTGCTCTGTGCCATAGTTATATAGTAACGACTTCATTGCTTTAAGAAAGATTGTTTTAGCTGCTTCGGAACTCAGGTAATAGAGGTTGAAGAAAATTAAAAAGCATGTATAATTTAAAACTCTCGTCAGACAACTTCTAAGAAGTGTTCTTATTAGAGATCAGCCTGTAAGATTGGCATAAATCAAAATGTCTTTGGGCTACCAGATAAGCAAAAGCATAAGCCGTCCTGATTATCCGACAAGAGTTTTGGACTCATACTGACTTCCACTTAGCTGTCACCTACTGAACTCTGAGGTCCCTTTCTCACATGCCGCATTGCTCAGAGGAGGCTGCCTTCTTCAGTCGCCTGCTCCCTCTAGCCATTGTCAATTATTATTGTGCCATGACTTCAGAAGTGACTAACCTACACACATACTTAGAGTGATCAACAGCGAGGGCCCCCAAAACTCTTTCAAGGTGACCCCCAAAACTCTTTCAAGGTTGTCCATTTGTTATTTTAGTTGCAAGTATGAAAGTAATTAATAATTCAAAGCAAAAAAAAAACCTGGATTATGCTACCTTCCCATGTAATTTGACACTAGATTTATTTTTGACTCAATGTTGGGAGGAAGACCAGATTTTTTTTTTCAGTGTTTGAGGCACTTTAAATGTATAAGCATGACCTTCCTTAAGTTGCTTGCAATTCTAAGTCTTTGAATGGAGCAGCAGAATGATCTCATAAATAAAGAGCACAGCTCTGCATGCCCGGCTCTGAGAACCACATCCTGCACCTGAACAATAGACCTTGGACCAATGGAAAAATACATTCTCAGCTAGACTGTTAGAGGATGTGAAAGGAAAAGTATCAGCTCAGGACCAGGTTCTCAGCATAAAGGAGAGTTATTTGCCCCACAGGGACAGAGGGCATGGTAGGGGACAAAGTCAGGAGATACAGGACAAGGGAGAAGGGGAAGGGAACAGAGAAAGGGGAAAGGGGGCGGGGATGTTTGTCACACCCCCCCGAGGGGGCGGGGCGGGGGGGGGGTGTCAGCAAAGGATTGCCTCTGGATAGAAAGGAGACAGACATGGCCCAGGAGCAAATGATGGTTTATAAAGGTAAAATGGGAAGCCCTGTGTTAGGATGAGGTGTTTCATTTTAATTGGGCATGTTAATTAGGTGAACCAAAGGGGGCTTTTGATTGCTGGACTTCAACACTTTGATTGCTGGACCTTGGTGGTCAGCCTCTGGGGGAGGAAGTGGCCGAATAAGGGACTAGACCTTGGTGGCTAGCTTTAGGAATGTAATCTAATGGCTCTTAGCAAAGCAGAGGGAATGGGAGAGAAGGGCAAGGCCCTTCAGGATACAGCCCTTGAGGTAGCCAGAAAGCAATCAGCTTTCCCACCAGCTGTGTGTCTCCTGGTACAACTTCTCACAGTTAAAAAAAACTTAGCCCCAAGCCTTCTGCTCGCACTCATGCTACACACACAGTGTGGAAACCAGTCTCGTGATTTGACTAGAAGTACTAGACATATTGTGTAGTTTCCTTCTGATGTGAAAAACTGCACATCTTATGGTGCATTAGATCACAAGGCATTTCATCAGCGAGAGTGGGCACAACCACGGGCGAGGTAAGAGGGCGCCAGTCAACAAGCACTTCCTCCAAAGACAGGTTTGTGCAGGTTGAGTTAGCCAGAACTTGCTCAGTTGTAAACCCCAGTGAAGAAATGACTGGGATAAACACACACAACACACACACACACACACACACACACACACACACACACACACACACACACACACACAGTGGTAAACAGCAGTCACATCCAATAGTCTCAGATTTCAAAACGTTCATCCCTTCCTCATTTTAATCGCCCCTTCCTCTCTCAGCTCTTGCTTACATCCACAGACGCTCTTTACGTTTGCTTCAAATTTCCCCCCTCACTCCGGCCCGTAGCTCTTGCCTCTCTATAGCCACCTCCTTTCTTCTACCTTGGAATCCTCTTCTTGTGCCGCCTTGATTTTATTACTGTATCCTGAAAGCATGAAAGAATGAGCTTATGTGAGAACAGTACACACGTCCTCAGAGAGGATGGAAGGGAAGCCCCAGGAAGGAAACCCCTCTTGTCCAAGTCCATCAGTCACCTGACGAAGCTGAAGGAAGAGCCCCAAGAAAGTAGGACATGACAGGCAACTTTTATTTGAGTGTCGATGACACTGGGAACCTGGGAACCACCGAGGAAAGATGCCCACCGGCTTGTGACAACCATAGGAGCGAGCAGTGGTCCCGAGTGTCCGATGTACCAGGACTTGTACAAGCACCATCTTATCTTGTCCTCAGAGCTGTGTAGCAGGGTGGATTTTATTAGCCTTGTTTTGGGGAAGAAGAAATAGATGGAATAATTTTCCAGCTAAGGCAGATTTGGGGAGATTCAGGGCAAGACACGGGAAGCAATTCCCTGCTCAATTCTTCCCTTCCTCTGATTCTTCAGGGAAGGCTCCCAGTTTGCTTAGAGGTAAAGGAGGTTAAATCTCCATGGTTCATTCTGATGGCTTTAAAACAAAACAATGAAAAAAGTCCTTTGCCTGCCCCTACACCTTTTATATATTTTGTAGCTAAAAGAGAAGAAAGAGAATCCTGTGATACAGGCGCTCACATACCTTCCACGTGGACCTAATATAATGTATTTCCATTCCTGCCCTGCTTTCTCTTTCTTTCTACAGCCTGCCAACAGTATTTCTAATTAGGGGCTCACCCTTTCTTCTTAAAATAAGGAACGATATAAAGCCTCCCATGTTCCGCTTTTATGGAAGGGACATAGAAACACATTAGTTCAAGGCATGCTGCATTCTATTTTCCATACCAAAGTGATCCTTATAAAACCCAGCTCACTGTATAATTAATGACCCTTTCCTCATGCTTTCGGGCAGAAGCTGATTACCAGTCCAGGTCAGAGAAAAACATTTCTCTGGTATAGGGTTGCACAGTTGAATGTGTTGTGAGGAACACGCGCTGCTCTTTGATTTCTTCTTCTCTGCTCCAGTGGGGGGCAGCATGCTGGGCTGGGTAGGCAGTCACTGCCTTGCTTTGACACATCCTCTGGTTCTCCATACACTCTGGGAAATGACCTCAGACCAACTGAAATCCTGATCACAAGAGTCCTTCGAATTCTCCTGCAAGGGGAGCAGATGTCCGCGAGGGAATAGTCTGGATGCAGCCAACCGAAACAATTTTTTACACCATGTGAAAGTTGATATTTCTGGGAGAAAAAATAATAATAGAGGAGCCCTTCCCGACTACACTTACTTTCACTCACAAATTGCTGAGGTATCGTTTCTTGTGCCGATTAAAACTTGCGTTTGTGTTTTGAACATCAGCAAAAAGAAATCATGTGTCCTCTGAAGCAGAGAGAAAAATCTACAGAATAAATCTGTCGCGTAGGACATTAGAATATTAAAGTGAACACGGCTTTCCTTGTCTATAAAGTCAGCCAAATTTTATAGTTCAAAGCAGAGCTGTCAATAAAACTTTCTGGGCAGCAGACACGCACTACGGCTCGCTCTCCAATGTGACATCCACCAGCCCCACATGATTGTTACTCACCTAAACTATGGCTAGTGTGCCTAAAAAAACACCTGAAATTTCAGTCTGATAACACTGAACTGATATTTATTTGATTAAATTTTATTTCAACCTAATTAAATTTAAGTAACCACCTCGAACCAGTGGTCCTCATATTGGACAATATAGTTTTAAACTATAGTATGAGTCTCTTATGTAACGAGCCTATTAACAGAATTTTAATAAGTCCAATGTGGCTTCCTTAGTATTTATTGAGTGCATTTTGTCTCTCAAAACCCTAAGGTCAATGGCATCTGCTAAGTGTCATCAGCCAAGAGGAGCCACTGGGCCTGCGACTGCCTTAAATCTATGGCCCTGCCTCCGCGTGGCATAACGGAGCCAACATATTACCCATTTGTACTATTCCCATTGTCTTTAGAAAGATCTGTGGTATAACGGAGCTGAAAAGAAATAAAACCAAGCAGTCTGAACTGGATGTAGCTCAGTACTGGGGTTCCTGTCTACATGCCTAGGCTCTGGGTTCAATTCCCGGTTCTGTAAAGACAAAGAAACAATGCTTGGGGAGGGGGGTGCGTCCCCATAACTCCCACACTTTGGAGAATGAGGCAACAGGAATATTATGAGTTTAAAAACCACCTTTACTCTGTAATGTATTCCATGCCAGCTTAGACCAAGAAATAAAGCAGCCTCAAACACAAAGAGGAGACGCGTTTTATAGGAAGAAATAACTTGGCAATTTTCCCTTTTGCTTACTCTGTTTTCTCTCAATCCTTTTTCTAGACTATTTTTCTCCTGTCTTGCTTGAGCCAGAAAGTATAGTACACTGTGTGGATTAGAGAGAGCAATTGTTCAGTCCACGACAATTACAAGCAGTGTTGCATTACTGTTTTCAGTAGTGTGGACTGAACCCAGAACATACACTAGGCAAGCTCTCTACCACGGGGCTTGGTGTTTTGAGACAGGGTTTTGCTATCTAACTTGGGCTAGCCTTGTACTTATCCTGTAGCCTAGGCTGGACTGTAATTCAGGATCCTTCTGTCTCCATCTCCCCAGTAATGGAAATGGAGTCCTATACCTAACACAGTATTGGATTTTTTTAAAGGGTTGTGCCTTTCTGGGATTATGTTCAGATGCTTCAACTAGCAATAAAGACCCTCTCTCTTTGATCATGATCTTTCTAATTTGCTAGAGGCCATCTACATTAAAAAAAAACCTTCTAATACATAAAAGTGGACTCTTCTATTCCTTCCAATTCATTAATATGGATTAAAAAGTACTATACATCTGCCAAATGTTTACATCTAGTTCATCTTTGTCAATATAAGAAAAAATAACAGAGAGATGGATACTTTTCATGTTTGTGACCTGTAACCTTAAAGAATCTTTAGGGAAGGAACAAAATCCCTCCATATGTATCTGCTGTTTCAGTGGTACAGCTTTATTAGGTGTGAGTATCCTTAAAGATGTAAATCATTTTCACCCACCCAGCCAACTCCCCTAACAAATATTTTTAAAGGCGTTTTGACACCATTAACTAATGATTATGAAACATAAGTAAGAGTGAAACTTTTTCCATCAGGCACACTTGCTATTTATAGTTTGTGAAATCGATATTACAATCCAGGGGTGAATACACATTGTTTTCCCATACAAATAAACAAAGGGTATGCAAACACATAAGACAACTTTTAGACTGAGAAGTAGTTTTAGGTAAAAATTGGGGGGAAGATTAAATTGTCTTTAATAGATATTACTCCACTCATGGATTGAAATATTCAGCTTTAGGCAGTCCTATATTTTAAATGAGTATCTTCATACGAACTCAAGGATATATTGTTTGTTTGCTTGTTTGTTTCACTAAAACTTACTCTTGGTTTTTATAACTTGCCATACCATTAACATTCAATTGGTAATCAGATAAATCAAACACGTTTCTACCTTTATGACACTTGAATATTTTTGGTAACACTTCTGAGGGTTCCTAAGGTCGTGTACAGTGGTCCCATCCTATTTGTTGGGATATATTCTTGAAATTCCCAAACTGAATCTGAAATAGACTAAACCCTATTGTGGTGGTATTTTATGTGTGCTTTAATAAATAAAGCTTGCCTGGAGATCAGAAGAAAAAGCCAGCCACAAGACAGAAGTCATGCAATGTTAGCACATGCCTTTAATCCTATCACTTGGCAGGCAGGATCTTTGTGAGTCCAAGGCCACAGTGGAAACAGAGCCAGGTGTGGTGGCACACACCTTAAATTCCAAAACTAGTTAACTATGGAGGTCTGCACAGACAGACAGGAAGTGACAGATCTGGGCAGGAAGAGGATGTAGCTGAACAGAGAGAGCAAATCAGATGGCAAAATAGCAAGGCATATAGACATGGATAGACAGGAAGTAAATCACATTTGTAAGCTGCAGAGTTGGTGAGTTAAGGTTAGCTGTGGTTTTCCCTATTTTCCTGATCTCTCTAAGGCTTTCACCCCTATATTTGAGTCCATGTTTTTATTTAATAAGACCATTTAGAAATTCATCTACAATTGGCACCCAACATGAGTGAATTCATTAAAAAGCTGCTTGTGGGCTTACAGAGCCCCTGGCTCAGGCCTGGTTACACATATCAGGCCAGAGCACGTGGCCAGACTCTCTTTGGCTTTCTTTCTCCTGGTGGGTGGCTTCATCTCGGCATCCCATTCTTCTCTACATCCCATTCTTCTCTGCATCCCATTCTTCTCTACATTCCATTCTTCTCTGCATCCCATTCTGGGCAAAAAAAATAATAAATGCCCTTGTGTTAAATGATTAACAGTATGTCATATAAACTGGACATGCAGGACCCATAGGAAGGTGACCACTGAACTTTGCAAGGCAAGATGGTCCTTAAGGTTCCTACTTCACAGAAAAAACTGCCAGACATTCTACAGGACACAGAAAAAACTGACTGAGAGACAAGTCCTATGGGCTGAAGATGGATGCCCCAATGTTACAGAGGAACTGTCCGTAGGCAGCTGTCTCTGTCATTCTAGATTTTTGGAAGTTGCTTACAATGCTCTTTTTGTTTACTTAGGTAATATTGTATCCTTCGGAGGTCTTTGATGCTGTTGAAGACTAGATAGTTATAATTATTATTTTCCCTGGTTATGATAAGAAATAAGTTAGATATGAAACCTTGGACTCACAAATATAGGATAAATAAAATATTTTCTTTGAATTTGCCAAATATAAGTGAACTGGGTATTATAACTGTGATTCTTGCTTGATAACTGTTCTATTTTTAAAACTGTAGTTTTAAAAATATTTTTAAAACTGTAGTTTTACTATGTTAAAGTTAAAACCTTCCTTTTTGAAAAAAGAAAAGAGGAAGTGCTGTGGAAGTCTTCCTGTATGCTGAGAATATGTGTTGCTCTGACTGGTTGATAAATAGATTAGTGAGAAAGAGGAGGGTTTTTATGAGCGAGAATTGTTGAAACCAAGGTTGGATAAAGCACAGGGACAAATAGCCAAACGAATGGAAACACATGAACTATGAACCAATGGCTGAGGGGTCCCCAACTGGATCAGGCCCTCTGGATAAGTGAGACAGTTGATTGGCTTGATCTGTTTGGGAGGCATCCAGGCAGTGGGACTGGGTCCTGTGCTCATTGCATGAGTTGGCTGTTTGAAACCTGGGGCCTGTGCAGGATCGCCTGGCTCGGCCTGGGAGGAGGGGACTGGACTTACCTGGACTGGGTCTACCAGGTTGATCTCAGTCCACGGGGGAGGCTTTGCCCTGGAGGAGGTGGGAATGGGGGGTGGGCTGGGGGAAGGATGAGGGGGGCGGGAGGGGGGAGAACAAGGGAATCCGTGGCTGATATGTAGAACTGAATTGTATTGTAAAATAAAAAAAATAAATTAAAAAAAAATAGAGCTGTTTGGCCTATGGCAAGGCAGCTTAGAGGCAGGCAGGAAATCTGAAAAGATAGACAGGAAGAGAAAGGAGAGACAAGGCAGACGCTGCTAGCTGCCACCTGGAGAAGCAAGATGTGAAGTACTGGTAAGCCACAAGCCACATGGCAAAGAATAGAATTATAGAAATGGATTAATTTAAGATATAACAGCTAGCTAGCAAGAAGCTTGCCATGGCCATAGTTTAAAAATAATATAAGCCTGTGTGTGTTTATTTGGGACCAAGCAGCTGTGGGACAAAGGTGAGAGAGATTCTGCAGGAGAATTTCCAGAGAAAACTTCTGGCTACACCCTATATACATACACATTGTGTTATATTTTTCCTGTATGTGTATGTCTATGATAGATATGGTCACAGCAACAGATAAGCATTACCTAACATTAGATAATTAATAACCACATGCTGTAAAAAGGAAAAAAAATATTCCATAGGTGAACTCTCATACCTCGTCATACTGCCCTCATCCTTCCCATGGTGACATAAGATGATGCAGCACTGTCTATGTAATGACATGAAGCTAATGCTAAAGGCTGTGTGATGTGGTGCTAGTCTCCATAGTGTTAGTGTAATGTACACTACTTAAGAGTCACCCAAGCACAAGCGCTGCCATCCTGAGATAGACATCTGGTCACCTAGGCAGCTGTGAGGCAAGCAGGGGTGCTGATGGACAGGCTACTCAGAGAGATGATGTGTATCCCAAACACTCAGGAAGAACAGTGCAAGATGTTATCATGCTGCTCATTACTGCAACAGAAAATGGACTCCAGAGTGGCATAAATAAAGATAGAATAGCTATATATTCTTGCAGGCCAGGGTGTACTGTTAAACTTCTGGAAAACTGATGGAACATCAAAAAATCATCATGTTAAGTGAAATGACACTCAGAGTAACCAAGTTTTCTCTCTTATGCAGGAGGGGAAAGGGGGAATTGGAATATATTCTGCACAAAAGCAAGAGGGTTATCTCTTGACAAGGAAGGGACTAAGCCAGAGGTGAGCAGGGGCCATGGGGGAAGGATGTGGGGAAGGTATACAAATGACAGCAAAATTATGACATATGTATTAAAATGTCAAAATGAAACTGATTACTTTGTATGCTAACCAAAACATATTAATCAAATCGACAACAAAATTAAACTGGGAATATATATATATACTTGTGCATATGTAGATATATATATATGTATGTATACATACATACATATGTATATAATGTGGATTTTTAATAATACACAAGCCACAGACTATGGGAAAATAATATCATCAATACAATATTATTTGTCAAAAAAGAACCTTTTAAAAATTCATAAATAATACTAAAAAAAGAACAATTTAAAAATGCTATGGAAAATAGGCAAATTAATCCAGTATAAGACATTTTATAAGTAAAATAGGCAGGGTCAATAACAACATTTAAAAGTGATTAGCACATTAGGAACACAAAGGACAGCCAAAACATGATGTTACTTCACATGGACCAGAAGGCCAGAGTTTAGACAAGAGCAGCCATGTGCATGGGTGACAGTTCTTGTTTTCCCCTGGTGGGAGTCCCGCCACTCTAGAGAACTATTTCCCATTTGCATGTTGTCCCAAATACCTACTTATGATCAGGCAATACCATTCCTATATTTACCCACTACCCTCCCAGGCTTCCTCACATCCAGCAGTGCTAGGCCTGGACTCCCCAGTCAGATGGAGTTCCATATTGCAGAATGAACACTACACTCCAACAGGAAATCCTTCTGAGAGCAGCCACTACAATTCAGGACTCTGGAGATTGGTATAATAAAGACTTTCAGACCAGATTTTTGTTATCTCTATTTAACAGTTGAGTTTAAAAATGGGTGGGATGTTTGCAAAGCTAACATTTTTATACAACCACCCACAGCACATAAAAGTTAAACTTTACATCCCTGTGAGTTTCTATTCTAAAGAAAAATGGGAATAATGTCAAAATCTGAATTTTCCTATTCATTTTTTCAACTAAATTTCATTGAAAAGCACCTTTGTTTAGAGTATCATTGCATTTATTTATATTGTAATTTGCTAGGTGAATGTGGATTATTACAACAAATGTTTTATAAATTATGTTTAATTATATGTCTTTAAAATAATTCCCTGGGAGATGGAAATGGTTCAGAGCACACACACGCACACACACACACACACACACACACACACACACACACACACACAGAGAGAGAGAGAGATGAAGAAACACACACATTTGCACACACAGAAAACCCATAAAAACACAAAATCAGAAACTATAATATGCAAGTAAAAGAACTGTAATGTAAAAACATGTGCAGGCAAAACATTAGGAGACTAGAAAAAGAAAAAAGAACTCCAAAACTACTAATGAGTTCATTTTGTGTTGGTCAGCTACTGCTGGGCCTGGGGCCTGCTCTTTAGTGGGCTTTGTATATCCTGTGAGACTCCATAGGAGAAAACTAGTTTTCCCTTTGCCAGGGGTTATCAATTAGAGATAGCTTCTGGATTAGGGCTGGGGGTGTGTCTACTTCTCTTCACGGCACTGGGACCCCCATCTGGTGCAGACCTGTGCAGGCCTTGTGCATGCCGCCACTATCCGTGAGTTCACGTGTATGTCAGTCCTGCTGTGTGTAGAAGGCCTTGCTTCCTTGGTGTCTCCGTCCCCTCTGGCTCTTCCACTCTTTCCACCTCCTCTTCTGCAGGGTTTCCTGAGCGCTGAGGGGAGGGATTTGATGGAGATATCCCATGTGAGGTCGAGTGTTCCAAGGTCTCTCCTTCTATGTACACTAGGTACTCTAGTTGTGAGTCTCTATATTTGTTCCCTTCCTAGCTTCCACATCTATAAAGTGAAGGTGGTGATAACTTCTTAAGAACTACTCCAGTCCTATGGGGTTAATCAATAGCACCTCAGCTGTAAGCGTGTCTCAGAATTCCCATGTCTGACACCTTGCCAGTTCTCTCTGTTCTGATTATGGTGGCACAGATGTCCTCCTGGTCATGCTTTCCTCACCACCATGACCTTAGATCTTTACCCACCATCAAGAGCCATTCGGGCTATGAATAAATATTAAACTGATGGTTACCTTAGTCTTTACATCACGGGAACACGATAATAATGCTTCATTTGTTTTGTTGAAGTCTTATACGTAAAACATTGTACTGTTCTGAATGTATTAGGTCATTTAATCCTTATAAAAAGATATTGGTTGTGTTAGAACCCTCACTTTCTAGATGGAAAAATATAAAAATTTTTACAAACCCATCTATGAATAGGAAGCCAGATCATAACTAAAATCTAACCTAAGACAGTTTGGTCTGAGAAGCTAAAAGCTACATACAATGAGCCTCTACAGGAATAATAGTGTTCTTATATTTTCCAACAAGAGAGTAGGGGATAGCAAAAGTAAAAGAACAATTTCTGAGAGCTAGTGAGCACCCATCTCCACAGAAGGACAGTCACAACACTTATCTTGAGTCCACCTGAGGGCAGCAGGGCTCCTGATCCCCAGTGTCTAAGAGACTTGGTATAAATGATGTGCTCACAGACTAGGGAGTTGACTTAGCAGGTAAAAGCCTTGCCATGCAAGTATGGAGACCTGAGTTCAAGTGACCAGAACTCAGATTAAGCCAGACACCTAGAGCAAGCACATATAATTCCAGCACCCTTTACAGAAATATGGAAACAGAGACTGGAAAATCCCAGAAGTCCATGGGCCAGCTAGCTGGGGAACACAGGAGATAAGCAACAGTGGTCTTGTCTCAGTCAAGATGTGAGGGAAGACCAGCACTCGAGGTTATCCATGAACTCCACACATGCACATATCCACCTATGCACGCATGAATGCAGCATGCATACACACATATATACACACAATCAGCTATGTGTTCATGTCATGTATGATGAACTAGCTTCCTGCTGAGAACAGAGGTCCTCTGAATTTCCCCATGAGGACTAAACATGCCTAAACACCAGGACATGGTATCTTTCCGTGAGACTCTTGCCGATATTCATACACCTTAATCAAGCAAGTTCACTCTCACAAGGGAAGAGGGAGCTTTTTTCTTGAAGTGTTAATGAATTCACCTAGTGATGGAGACCGAATAACTAGCCAGGTCTGACCCACAAAGCCACCCTTTCTGGTGTGCCTGGCAACTTCACAGTAGCAATCTACAGGGACTAAGTGATAACGACCGAAGCACGGCAGAGTATTCCAGACTCTTGTGGCTGGGGAGAACCCAAAGCATGATTACTACATTCCATTTCCACTGAGGTTTTCTTTTCTATTATCCTTTCCCTGGTAGTTCCTTCTCATTCTGTCTTTTGCATGGGCATATGTTGTTTGTTTGAATCATGTCTCTGATTAGAATACTAAAAACCAAGAAAATATCACCTTAAACTTCCAGACATATCAATAAAAAATATGAGGGTGAAATTGAAAACTAGAAAGGGAAGAACTATACGGTCATAAATAGTACATATCGAATAAGTTCTTCATGGCAGTGACAATTATGCCTAAAGGGCACGAAACATATATGAATTACCAGACATTCCTTTAAGAAAAGCTACTGCTAGCCACAGTTTGTAGACAGCACAGGAAATGTCCCAAGGTCAAAAGGCAATGAAATGATGGGTCCCAGATTCAAGCTCTATCCTTTGGAATCCAAATACCACAACCTCCTCTGGAAGACTGGGGCTGGTGGAATTGTTAGTAGAGAGAGGGGTAGCATTTTATCTGCCATTTAAAGTTTTCCCAGTGACCACCTTTTAATCCAACACCCGATTGTCATCACTAGGTGACAGCTGCATGACTCATCCGGTTCCAGACCAAGTACAGATCTGTCGATGGTCAAATGCATGCTGTCATCACTTCCTCCATTCTGCGTGGGAGTGGCTGCCAGGTCGAAGCATACAGCCATCACACATTTTCTCCGCAATCCAGGATTTGTGTCCCTAGAAAACAGTTGTTTCAGCTGAGTCAGCCCCAAATCATTAAGAGGTGGAAATTCTTTCAGAGGTGCAGAGAGAGACAGGATCAGCCACACTGTGGAATTTTTGTCCTTTCAGTTACAGTGATTCATAAGACTTTCAAGAAAGTGTTTTATGAAAGGCTTTTATAAACAGATGCATCCTGGCTTGGTGTATGAATGAACACCTCCCACAGATTCTGGGCAAGAAAATAAATTTCATACAAGATGATCTGCTCGTTTCCAGATACCACTTCTCCTTCCTACTCAACAGTGAATGCAGAGTCACTAAGTTGCCGAAAGAAGTAGACGCTGGTCCTTTCAAATGCCAGCCCTAAGTCCAGAGTACTCCGGTGCACACTTCCATGCTTTGACCAGCTGTCTGACTTTGGAGAAGTTACTGCTCTTGCCATGGCCTCCATTTCTTAAGTATTAGAATAATAGATGATTTAAAATAATAGAAAACATTTCATAGGTCTTCCATGAGTGTTCAGTGAGTTGTATGAAAACGACACACAACAGTGCCAGGAAAAGAAGTAGCATATAATGACTCACCATTATGGTTTCATAGATGAGGCCTGAAGACAAAGAAGAATAAACATCTTGCCTGGAGACCATGAAGCCAACAAGTGATCAGCAGGCATCACGTGACTCATTTGCTTTCTACATACATCATCTAGTGTTTTATATCTTGTCTTTGACACATACAAAAGCGCTAATTAAGAATAAATGTTTTAAGATCTTTCTGCTCCATCTTTGGCTATGATCCCTGAATCTTTGGTGCAGGAGTTGTGTTGTCGCTGTATTAGTTGGGGCTGGCTACCACATGATCATGTGTTCTTTATAGTTTGATTACATGTAGCTTTCTGTAATGGTCCCCATCTGTTGTTGCAAAGAGATATTTCTTTGATGAGAGATGAGACCTATACTTTAGAAATGTTTAGAATGTAGTTAAAGATTATACTGGTTCAGTAAAGTGGTGGTTATAGGTTCTCCTCCAAGATCTGTGAGTTCACTAGTCCTGAGAAGTTGGCATTGTATCCCTCTTGCCGAGTAGGTCTTAAGTTCAATTAGAGAGGTGTGGTTATCACCATGGTATGTGTACCACGTCTGTGCTTTTAGGGTTATTATGCTGTGCTGGTCATTGCTGTAGTGCATATGCTTCATAGATAGGTGAGATTATTGATTGATTCCCTCATTTGGAAGCTTACATGGTACTCTTCCACACCATGAAACTAGTCCTCAGGAAGAAAGCCTTCAGATCAGTTCCAGTTCACTGGGCCTCTCGGCCCTATGTCTAAAGTGCATGGTGGCTTATACCTCTCAGGAGCAACCAAGGGCAAAAGCCTGTAATGTTTTAGAAGTCTCTTGGACAACCCTGGCCAACAACTAAAAAGATGGCTTCTCATATTGGGGTTTTTGTTTGGTGGTCTTTGGCTGTCAACCCAGATGGGAAAATTTCATTTAATCTATATATGTTTATTTATGCACAGAATTATATGTACTATAGGTTTTTCATAGATTGTTAATACTATAATTCCTATGACTTTTCCAGATACCCTTATTTCTATTTTAATACATAAAAAAGAGGGAGAAGGGTTTCTAAAAAGTTATTTGAAAAAAGAATAAATGTTTAGGGGCTGGAGAGATGGCTCAGTGGTTAAGAGCATGGGCTCCCTTTGAGAGACAGGATTCATTTCCCAGAATCCACATGGTGGCTCACAATTATATGTAAATGCAGCTCTGGGGACCTGATGCCCTCTTCCAACCTCTAAGGTTACTACTTGCATGTGGTACAGTTACATACATGCAGGCAAAGTCATAAAATAAATATAAATAAATCTTTTAAAAATGTTTTAGAGAACGAATGCTTTAAAATGTGCATTACATGAGGAGAAACTTCATCTGCCTTTAATATATAGCTTAATTTAGGTCATAAGTATTTCCAGGTATGTAATTGGAGGACTCTGAGAACAGTGCATGAGCCACGTCATATTTCAGAGGCTGTTAGCCTCTTGATGAGAGCAGTGTAGGACATGTGTCTTAGATTTCTGAGATTATGATTTCATTGCTGCGCATGAGTGAAAACTGATTTCTTTCCTATTCAGCTAATTTCCTCTGTAAATGGGCATCAGCAGAGATCCTCTTAATAAAGTATGGAACATAAAAATGGAAAACTGACTATTTGTTTCAGCCAAATAGATGAAAAAGAGTGTAGTCACAAGCACTGGCCATGCATCCATCAAAGGGAAATGTCAAAATCAATGTGTGTAGCCGTGAAGGATGCTGCAGTCGAAGGCTGGCCTTGCTGCATAAAGCAGGACATATGAAAGCCCAGGACACCATCTGTGCTATGAATTACCTTTCCTTTTCCTATTCACTACCTCCTGCCTTTTTATTTTAATGATAATGAAACTCTGAATTAGGTATTACATGTCAACCTGAAGCATGTCTTGAGTGCCCTTGCATTTATCACTAAATACAGGGTCCATCGCCTCAGCACACATTTACAGGCTGGGCTGCATCCCATCTACAACAATGCACAAGGACAGAGCAGAAAGATTGGAAGCTGACAGTAAGCACACTGATGTAATATATATACTGTGTCATGCTGTCAAGTCAGAAAACACTGAAGGGCCCAAACACTCTTCTCACTGAAGCAATGCTTTTTTTTTTTTCCTGAGATTTTCAGAAAGAGATTGATTTTTAGATTGTCTGAAGGAATATTGTTGGTATCACTTCTGGAGAGATGCCAGAAATTGGTCCTTCATAAGTATTTTCTCAACCATTTAGTTATGATTCTAACATATCACTTATATTAGAATATTGGATTAGTTCTGTCTTAAAATGTTGTATAAGTTATGTCATTGAATACAAAGAACCATAAATCAAAAATAGTCATTAATTACTACAAAAGTATCAGAATGTCCCAAAATAATTGCCAGTGACATTCAGTCTCTTCTTCTGCTTATGTATTTATACATTCATCTACTCAAGTATTTAGATCTCGCTAGAGAAACAAAATCTGCTTTTCTCCCCATGATACTCAATGACTAAGGAAAGTAGTAAATGTATCCAAAAATTTACAATGTATAGTTCCTGTAGCATAATGATCTCAAATCATATCTTTGAATAACTGGTCACTGTAGTCAAAAGATTTCCTGTGTCCCACCCGGCCCACAGTCAGGGCAAATCTCTCTCACCTGTGGTCCCACAGTCACTTATAAAATAATCACTCAGAGGCTTAATATTAATTACAAATTGTATGGCCTATGGCTAAGAATTCTTGCTAGCTAGCTTTTTCATTTTAAATTAACCTATTTCTATTAATCTATGTATTACCACGTGGCCATGGCGTTACCGGTCTGCTGGCACGTTGCTCCTTGGGCGGCAGAATGGCATCTCCTCTTCCTCTGTCTTTCTTCTTCCTGTCTCTCTCTTGGATTTCCTGCCTGGCTATAACCTTACTCCCCATAAGCCAGAGAAGCTTCTTTATTAACCAATCATAGCAACACATATTTACAGTGAACAGAAAGACATCCCACCACAGGTCACTCATAAATTATTAATCCAGATTTATAGTTCATATAATATAAGCATAAATATAATGCAAAGTGGAGAAAGTGTACCTCTGTATCAACAAATGCTGGAAGATGTGAGAGAAGAGATACACACAATATGCCCTGAAAGACTTATTAGAGAGAGTGCAAAGCAGAAAAGACGGCAAGCAATTCAAACATAGATGCCAACAAAATGATAATAAATGCTGGGGAGAAGGCCAGGACTGCTGGTGATACAGCAAACTGGTACAACCACTGTGCAAGTCAGCATGGAGGTGCCTCAAAAAGGTAGAAATCGATACAGTACACCACCCAGCTACACCATGCTTGGGAAGACACCCAAAGGACTCTACTACAGAGACACTTGCTCATCCATGTTTATTGCTGCTTTATTGACAATAGACAAGTAATGGAAACAGCCAAGACATACATCAACCTGTGAACTGATAATGAATATGTGATATATTTACAGAAAGAAATGCTATCCAATTATTAAGAAAAACAAAATTACGAAATTCACAAGTAAATGGATGGGGCTGAAAAGAATCATTCTGGAGAAAAGTAGCCCAGATCCAGAAAGACAAACATCATGTGTCTTCTCTCATTTCTGGTTGTTAACTTTGAAGCTTCAGATACATGTGTTTCACTTGGAATACCCGTAGAGGTCAGGAAATTAGTGAGAGCCTGGGGACAGGGGGACGTTCAAGGGAGGGGAAGATAGGATTCATTGCCATAAAAGCTTAAAGGGGGAATAAAAGATGGGGTTAAATTGGAGTGGAAGCTGGGAGGACAGGGTAGAAGAAGGAATACAAGAGGGGATAAAGAACACTTAAGAGCTTTTTAAAAAGCCACATGGAAATCTATCTACTACTGTAAAGCTTCCATATGTGTGTATGTGTTTCTGGGGATGTGTGTTTTAAACATATATATGTTAAAAATATGGAGTTACCCTATAGCAGGATGACAATGCCCCTAAAAATATCATAAGCTAACTAATAAAATATTGAGAATTGGTAACTTCTTTAGGAATTTTTAGCCATTAAGGTCTCATAAATTCATAAATGCCCAAACATTACAAGCTACTGCCATTGCTCCTGGCTACCCACTAGAACTTGACAGTAAGACCCAATTGCTGAAGACATCACATACTTGACTAACACAATATGGATGTGGAAAGCTGGCACCGACCTGGAAGCATTGCTCCTACTGGCTAGTTTTCATAGTGCTGGGAGGTGTTATACACAGTATCTGAGATAGAAAAGTAATTGATGATACTTACCCAATTATGAACCCTGGGAGTTAAAATAACAATTGGCCTGGAAAGACAAGCCCACTGGTATAAGGATGCTATAAACAACATGGGAATGACCAACAACTTTCTGGTTAGATTTTAGTCTCATTCCACAAGATGAAACCCATAACTGACACCATTGTAGGCCAAGAACTGGTAGCTAGACAGGCCATAGACCATATGGGAGAACTTACTACTATTATTCTGCCAGATGTACAAAGCAGTAAACTGACTCTTAATGAGATATCATTATACTCTTAGAGTAATACATGTCTCAATCCTCATCAGAGAAGCTTGTATTTGCAGTAGGTGGTGATTAACACAGAGATCCACAAATGTTCAAGGTGCAGAGAATAACAGACTGCAGAATGCTTAGCTCTAAATGGGGCATCTATATCACAACCCTTCCCAAATCTCAAGGACCATTGTGGAAGAGAGGGAAGAGTGTAAAAGTCAGAGGTGGTAGATGACTATAAGAAAATACTGTCTTCCAGACATAGCAGGGAATATATGAACTCACAGCAATTTTGACAGCATGCACAAAGCTTTTACAAGTTCAAGTCAGATCAAACTCCAGCATGAAGAAAAAAGGTGGTCACAAAGTCACATCCCTAGCTAAGCAACTGATAGTTGACTAAGAGGATTGTCCTTGGTAAGCTGACCATGTTCCAGTGGAAGCCACACATCCAAGAATATATTGGCAGCATAAATTGGACTTGATGGACATATTTGGGGAAAAAAGGGAGAAAAAGACACTAAGTTGGGTGAGTAGGGAAGGGAAGGGGTATCGATCTGAGAGCAGTTGAGGCAGGGAGTGAGCATGGTCAAAACACGTTGTACAAAATTCTCAAAGAGCTAATAGAAATATTTTTTAACCAGAAGAATGTAGCGCAGCCACTTCTCCCCTCAACACCTCCTCAGCTGAAAGGGGGAAAGCCTATCTCCACAAATTCTCAGACTGAATGCTCCTGGGTCCTCAGCTGAAAAGACTGAGTTCCTGTCTCCTCCCACCTTATACACCATTCTCTGCCCATCCATATCACTTCCTGTCTCAACCTTCCTAGTGCTGGGATATTCATGGCATGTGTGCTTCCCAAATACTGGGAGCAAAGGCGTGAGATCCCAAGTGCTGGATTAAAGGTATATGCCACCAATACTACTGCCTGGCCTCTATGTTTAATCTAGTGGCTGGCTCTGTCCTCTGATCTTCAGGAAAATTTTCTTGTTAGAGTACGAACAAACTATCACCATATTTCCAGGTTTTTTATTATAAGACCAATTAGGATTTGTGTCACAGCAGATGGGGGAAAGGGATGTGAAATTCCGTCCTCTGTGCATGGCCGAGACAACTTAATCATGGCTTTACAATAGCTACAGCTCTCTGCAATGGGCCCACATAAGACTGGACCTATCAGTAGTCCGTCATGGAGGAGCCCATAGGTCTCTACCCCTCCCTGCTGAAATATCTGATACTGATGGATTCTGGGAGAGGAGCAGTCATTGTCTTCAGTTGGGTACCAACTAATGATCCACTAATCTTTAATGGATAATTCAAAGCCCATGGTCGTATAGATGATCTTGCTTAAACTTAATGGGTCTAGGGGAAAAAAATAAAACTTTAAAAGGGAATTATATAGTGGGAGGGTTAATGGGGTGGATGAAAATCAAGAAAGAATGGGGGATTCCAGTAAACAGAATACACTTCATACACACATGAAATTGCCAAAGAACAAATTCAATAAATGTTTGACAACTAATAATCCAACTATCTGCCACTGAGACGCTATGAATTTGATCTTATTTGGAAAGTGGTGCTGACGCAGTTCATTAAGGAACCAAGCTAAGGTCATCCTGAACTAAGATGGGCACCCAATGCAATGAGAATGGCCTTCTGAAGGGAACAGAAGGGAGAAAACGCACAAACAAGACACCAAGAGAAGGTGACTGCACAGGATAGAGTGAAGTATCAACACACCAGTGAGTGCCAAGGGTTGTGCGCCACCAACAGACACCCAGAGTGGGACCGGGAACAGCCTCTCATCTCCAGAGCCTGCAGAAGGAACTGATACTCATCTCCAGAGCCTGCGGAAGGAACTGATACTACCGAAGCTTTGATTTCAGCCCAGTGCCACCCAAGTGATGAAATCATGAATTTCTGTTGTCTCAAATCACCCACTTGAGGCAATTTCTTGCAATAGTCACATGGCTCGGATGTAGAGGGCTTATTCCAGTGTTGGGATTAGCAGTTCTCAGTTGGGCACTGTAGAAATGTATGCTCCATATTTGTGGTGTTTTTGAATTGAATTTACCTTACTTGCATGAGACGATTCAATGTTTCAACTAGGAATGAAAATTTTTTAATGCCACGTTAATTTTCTTTCCCATATTTTCCTTAGAAAATACTGCCAGAAGTCCATTTGGATTTCATCAAAGGTCTGGTTGACTTAAGATTCAGTCTCTTAGGGAAGGAAAAACAGAACGGGGAATTAGCTTGAGGGCCCCATCAGTGCCTGAGCTAGCCACAGTAGAGACCCTTTTGTGACAAGGTTGCCCTCAATTTTACTCTTACATTTATGACTCCCATTACCCTTTCCACTTGTGACATTCCTATTTGCCACTAATTGACCAAATTAATCAGTGGGATGGGAAATAATCGCTCACTAGCTGTCAAGCAAACCTCGTCACTCTGTGACTTCCAAGGGCTCAAAGCCATTCAGTTCAATTAGCCTCATTGTTTTACACACAGTGCAGTATGATCACTGGCAAAATTCCTTCATGCTTTGTTCTCTCTTTCTGCCCCATGAGACAATGAGACATCTTAATAAATATGCCAAAAATAGATCCAGACCTGACCATGGTGAAACTGCTGCCTTTGAAGGACTCTGTGATCTGAGATTATCCGCTGAAAAATTTCTGTCCTTTCCGAGTCCCCTTGTAATGTCTTCAGGGAAGAAAGAACAGATTTTCTGGTTGTCCTAAAAGATCAGTGGCTAATTACAGCTAATTGCAGTCAACTTTCACCTATCAGTGCTAATGGAAGGCATCCCTGATGCTGGCAATCCCCACTGGGCCACTTTCCATTAGGTTTCAGCAAGTAAAAGCACAAAGTTCTTTAGGAAACTCCTGAGCAAGTCAGGGGTTAGCTTCTAGGCTGTCTAAAGGTAACATGGATACATTCCTTTTAACCCCTTGATCATCACATCAGCCTTACCATTACAAGTACACTCAGACTCAAATTAGAACATAATTCACAATCCTTAACAGAGAGAGAGCTAAGAAATGACTACTAAATAAATAAATAAATAAATAAATAAATAAATAAATAAACAAACAAGCAAACTTCCAGGGCACATGTGACCTTAAGCCTGGAGTCTGACTTGAGATTGATGGTGATAATTAATAATTAATAATCATAATAGCAACAACAGTAAAACTTCCCATTGCTGGGCACCTTTTACATACCAGGTACATACTGGAAATAATTCTGCAAGGTACTGTTATCTTTCTTTTACAAACAAGGAACTGAGGCTCATGGAAGTTATGTAGCTGACCTTGTGCTACCCAACAGCAAATGACCAAATAGCTTACTCTATTTCAGCAGCTGTACTAAAATGCTTTGGGGATTCCTTAACAGATTTATTTCTCACAGTTCTGGAGAGTCCAAGAGCAAGTCACTGGCAAAGTCTGTGTCTGGGTGGGCCTATTTATTCCTTTATTATGTCTTATAGACAGCACCTTCTCATTGCAAGACACATAAATCCCTTATGCCTATTCTTTTATTTTTTATTTTTCAGTTTCTATTTTTATTGCATTTTTCTCAAAATAATTTTGCTGTTATTTTTATTCATTCAATAATCAAATATTAGCTAAAGACTGATGGAAGGAGCTGGATGAGTCTCCTTTTACTTATAAAAGTAAGCTTTAAAACAGTTATGGACTCCAATTCTTAAAAGGCACTAATTCCTTTCATGAGGGCCCCACCTTCACAATCCAATTATCTTCCTGAATGCACACATTCTAATACCATCACATTAGTAAGTAAATGTCAGCATATGAATTTGGATATAAGACAATATGAATAGTTAGAATAGACCATTCTAACACTGACGTAAGATTCAAATGGGATCTTACTCCAACTGAATGAGATCTTAGTTTCTCACTCAAAACTATTTAATTAAGTTTCCTTTCATGAAACTGGGCAAAAAAGACCAAACAATGTTTCCTGATGAGTTTGAATCCCCCATTGTAAGTACATGTGCTTGTTACATGACCAAATGATACTAGACTCACGATAAGATTGTATCTCAAAAAGCTCATGCTAAATTGATGAGGAACTGTGGCTGGCTGATGTTGCTTGACACTGAGTCTATGATATCATATACCTACAGCCTGGGAAAAAGAGAAATTCAAATTTTAAAGTATGATTTCTACTAAATGCATCTCATTTGCACCAAGGTAAAATTAAAAATGAATAAGTCAAGCCACGGTCAGTCAAGGACTGTCTATCCTAATTAAATCACATTAGAGAATTAGGTGCTTGGCTAATACAAGCATATTAACATCTCTCTAAAGGACATAATTTTTTATGACAGATGGAGCTTGAGGGTTTAGCAACTGAAATTTTAAAAGACTCCAGTTAAAAGTTGTTTTATTTAGAAGGAACTGACAGGGATAGATCCTGAAAAGCCCATTAAATTAAGACTCTGCTACATAAATGTGTCAAAATCTCCCTCCCACATTAACTTAGACCACTGCCTAGTTAATACCTCAAAGGAAATTCCCACCAAACAAATTCAGTACATGTGTCCTTGCTTTGAATATAATTTCTTCTTAAAATACACCTTTCTTTTAAAATAAACTTAAATTGGATATTCTAGGAGAAATGATGAATATTGGAATATCAATAAAAAGTATATTCTTTCAAAGTGAAAATTATGATGTACTATAATTTTTATATTCTATAATAAGATCATTATTCTTTAACAATATTGATTTAACTAATAATTTCATGCTATGATAGTGATAATTAGATTACTATTAGTAAAGTCCAGTCCAGTTTACAAATTGATCTAACCAAATACTGTGCTACATGCCAGAATCAAAAAGAGATCAGTAGTGCCCGCCCACCCTCAGATGGAGAAGAGACACATATACACAAATAATTATTTCTAACAATACAGTTGCTGTTCGCAGCCTGACCATTCACAATGCGCCCAGATATGTGAAATCATTTTGTATATCCCTTACTCACTGGAACGTCTTATTCTATCATCTATTCTTAACTCTTTAATCATCTGGCTTTATGAATTTTCTCCACTCTGTCCAGTCCACCCAGCCCCACACTCATCCTTTGCACAAACTGCTGCCATCTCTCACCCGGGCTTCTGTAGTAGTCTGCTCCCAATCTCTTTATGGGTAACTGAATCCATTCCCAGATTTTTTTTTTCCACAAAGAATTACTGGGCCAAAGTGAAAACCTACACTGCCTACTAAGTTAACAAATCTATTTTCACTCCAAAATGGGATTTGAATATAAAAAGTTAAATCCTGGATTTTCATATAGTAAATGCGTGACCTTGAGTGCTACGGACACTCTTGGATACTAGTTTCTGTCATGTGGCTTGTCATTAATAATTACTTGGAAATCTTGGGAATAGTGAGAAGAACACAAGTGGAACACAGGATTGTGTTTCTCTCTGTGAGAAACGAGTAATAATCATGGTTTCAAGCTCCTTGGCGTTAACTGTATAGATCATTTTGGCTTTAGCATCATAGAAATATTGATAGTTACTTGCCGATGTCAAACTTTCCTGGACCACAGTGGTATTGCATGTTCCTGAAATGATAGCCCTTTGGGGGCAATGATCAGCAGAAAACTACTCACCTGACATCACAGTCTTCCTAAGGCAAACCACATGCACTGAATGAATTACTTGGAAATACAAAGGCTCTGTTTTCTTGGCCCATAGCACAGTAACTTTAATGGGCAACACTTGAGAATTCCATATCATATACTTGAAGCTTTGTTACAGTTCGAATTTTTCTCTGCTGAAGGAACATTGATTTCCTTCTGCTTAACAATGTAAGTACTTACAAAATGCTTGCAGCCCAGTCTGCATCAGAATCTTCTACAGACAACTGAATACATGATGGCTGTGTTTGGACCTGGCTTGTTCACTATTTGCCTAACACTGAATTTCTGTCTCTAGTGGTAAATGGTGAGCAAGAGATGGCCCCATTGTTAATCTGCTACTAATTTGGGATACACGTTAGAGAAAAGGATGTGAAGATGGTTCCCAGAAAATCTTCATCTCATGTGCCAAACTGGACCCTCTAGAACAGCAGTTCTCAATCTGTGGGTTGCAACCTCTTGGGGAGGAGGGATGTCAAATGTTGTAGAATATTAGTTTAAGATGTGTTAAATTCATTTATACTGTGGGATATTTGCTTAATGGTGCAAAGATGTGTTGCATTCTTTTATGTTGCATTTTTTAACTCTGTGAAGCTGTGTTACTTTCCATGTCTAAAACACCTGATTGGTCTAATAAAGAGCTGAACAGCTAATAACTAGAAAGAAGAAAGGATAGGCAGGGCTAGTAGGCAGAGAGAATAAATAGGAGGAGAAATTTAGGCTCCAAAAAAGAAGAGGAGAGGGAAGAGAGAGAAAAAGAGGAGGAGAGGACACTGGGGCCAGCCACCCAGCCCCACAACCAACCACAGTTAGTAAGAAGGGAAGAAAGACATATAGAATATAGAAAGGTAAAAAGCCCAGAGGCAAAATGTAGAAGAAGAGAAACAGGTTAATTTAAGTTAAGTTAGAAAAGCTGGCTAGAAACAAGCCAAGCTAAGGCCAGGCATTAAGTAAGAATAAGCCTCGCTGTGTTTATTTGGGAGCTGGGTAGGTGGTCTCCAAAGAGTGAAAAAAACCAACCACAGT
Organism: Peromyscus californicus insignis; assembly: GCF_007827085.1. Lineage (NCBI taxonomy): Eukaryota > Metazoa > Chordata > Mammalia > Rodentia > Cricetidae > Peromyscus > Peromyscus californicus. The sequence continues at coordinate 24,165,367 of NW_026294436.1, read as the reverse complement.
CAAATGACCCTTTCATGGGGGTCACATATCAGATATCTACATTCTGATTCACAATAGTAGCGAAATTACAGTTATGAAGTAGCAACAAAAATAATTTATGGTTGGGAATCACCACAGCATGAGGAACTGTATTTAAAGGTCACACAGCATTAGCAAGGTTGAGAACCACTGCTCTAGCACTTAATGGATAACTGTTAACCAGGGTATGGCTAATTTTTTCTTGCAGAAGAAGATGATAGGCATTTTTAGATTTGTGAGCATAGAGGTAATAATGAAGACATGTATTTCTATTACCAATTACGTGTACTAGGCCAACACAAACTGGACTCCATTAGAATCCACGGTTATAAAGTTGGGTGGTAGAGACATGTTGGAGGATCTGAGAGTTGGAGGAGAGGACTGAACATGATGATAATTTATTGTATGACACTCTAGAAGAGTAAACAAAAGCATTTTTGAAATCTTCTGTTATCTTTATTCATTGAAACCTTTATTACTTTCTATTTTGATTTTTTAAAATTTTTTTTATATTTTTATTTTGCAATACAATTCAGTTCTACATATCAGCCACGGATTCCCTTGTTCTCCCCCCCTCCCGCCCCCCTCACCTTCCCCCGAGTCCACCCCCCATTCCCACCTCATCCAGGGCAAAGCCTCCCCCACGGACTGAGATCAACCTGGTAGACTCAGTCCAGGTAGGTCCAGTCCCCTCCTCCCAGGCCGAGCCAAGCGATCCTGCATAGGCCCCAGGTTTCAAACAGCCAACTCATGCAATGAGCATAGGACCCGGTTCCACTGCCTGCATGCCTCCCAAACAGATCAAGCCAATCAACTGTCTCACCCATTCAGAGGGCCTGATCCAATTGGTGACCCCTCAGCCATTGGTTCATAGTTCATGTGTTTCCATTCGTTTGGCTATTTGTCCCTGTGCTTTATCCAACCTTGGTCTCAACAATTCTCGCTCATATAAACCCTCCTCATTCTCGCTAAATGGACTCCTAGAGATCCACCCGGGACCTAGTCATGGATCTCTGCATCCAGATCCCTCAGTAGTTGGATGAGGTTTCTAGCATGACAATTAGGGTGTTTGGCCATCCCATCACCAAAGTAGGTCAGTTCGGGCTGTATCTCGACCATTGCCAGCAGTCTGTTGTGTGGGTATCTTTGTGGATTTCTGTGGGCCTCTCTAGCACTTTGCTTCTTCCTATTCTCATGTGGTCTTCATTTACCATGGTCTCCTATTCCTTGTTCTCCCTCTCTGTTGTTGATCCAGCTGGGATCTCCCGCTCCCCCAAGCTCTCTTTCCCTCGACCCTCGCCCTTCACTACCCCCACTCATGTCCAGGCTGTTCATGTAGATCTCATCCATTTCTCTGTCATTGGGCGATCCCCGTGTCTTTCTTGGGGTCCTGTTTTCCAGGTAGCCTCCCTGGTGATGTGAGTAGCAGTCCAGTCATCCTTGTTCCACATCTAGTATCCTCCTTTGAGTGAGTACATACCATGTTTGTCTTTCTGAGTCTGGGTTACCTCACTCAGGATGATTTTTTCTAGATCCATCCATTTGTCTGCAAACCTCATGATGTCATTGTTTTTCTCTGCTGAGTAGTATTCCACTGTGTATATGTACCACATTTTGTTTATCCATTCTTCAGTTGAAGGGCATCTAGGTTGTTTCCATGTTCTGGCTATTACAAACAATGCTGATATGAACATAGCTGAACAAGTGCTCTTGTGGTGTGATTGAGCATTCCTTGGGTATACGCCCAAGAGTGGTATAGCTGGATCTTGGGGGAGATGGATTCCCAATTTTCTAAGAAAGCGCCATATTGATTTCCATCTATTTTGATTTTTATCAAATCCTTCTCTTTATTTAATTTGTGTATAATTTGCACTTATTTTTAATTTTTAAAAATAAGATCTTAGGTCATTAATTTGACCTATTTTCTTTTCTAAAAGGCATGCAATAATACAATTTCTCACTTAGTACTTCTTTAGTGGGTCACATGAATTTGGCCATCTTGTGTTTTAACTTTCATTTTCTCATAAATTTCTTCTTAGTCATGTTATGTTTAGAAGTGTTTTCTGAGGAAGTACATTTTTCATATTTGTTAAAAATTATAAATGCACCAACCACAAAGATCAACCAACCCAAGCAGCCATGATGGTAACTGTGTAAAGCTAAAAATAAAAAGCAAGCAGACTGAAGTCAGTTTAAATCAAATCTCCTAAATTGCCCTGTGATGAAAGAGTAAGCATTAAAAAGTAGCCAAAAGAAAAGCCTAATTATATAAAAATTAAAGGATGGATGATTGCAGATTTCACATCAAAACAGCCACACAAAGTGGTCCAGTAATATTTTAAAAGTATTGAAGAAAATAATTGCCAATCTAGAATTCTATACCCAGAAACAAAAACTTAAAATCAAAGGGAAAAATTCAAAGTATGAAAGATTGTGTCATAAGCAGACCCACAATGCAAGAAAAGTTAGAGAATTTCTTGGATTTCTTCTTTTTACTCCTATCTCTACAGGGAGAGTTAATGAAGCTCTCTATAAATGCCACTTGACTTTTAGAAATCTATATTATCCAAAACAGTGTGATTTTGATAAGACAAACAGCTCCATCTTTGGAATAGAACATAGAATTCAGACAATATATTGACAAATGTGGTCAATTAATTTTGTCAGAAGCTTCAAGGCAAAATGAAAGGACCTGAGAATGCTCCAATAGATGATATTGGAACAATTGGGCATCCATACTAAAAAATGATAATCAACCTATATTAATGGCTTATGCAAAAATTAACTACAAATTTATTACAGACATTTATATAAAACTACAATTACAAATGGTTTACAAGAAAATGTGGGTTAAAATGGTGTTGCCCTTGAGTTATATGGAGAGTTCTTAGCATGAAAATCATGAACTAACTTGAAAATCACCCAAACCTAAAACCTTTGCCTTGTAAAAACACATGAAGGGTGGGAAAAAACACACACAAACATAGTAACAAGCATCACACATAACAAGGGAATTTTGTCTCAAACATAGAAAGAACGATAAGAATGAAAACCCAATTTTAAAAAGGACAATTCACAGCAGAAGACATGGACATATGGAGATGAAACATACAAAATATTTAAGGATAGAACAATGCTCATTCTCTACAAATCCTTTTGGAAAGCGGAAGAGTGAGAAGTATTCCCCATTCTGTTAAAAGGACAGCATTACCCTGAAAGGAAACAGTAAGGAGGTCCTCAGAAATGATGAGCAGTGAGTCTAGAAGTGTGAATTTCATGACATATAAAAGGATAATCAGTTACGACCAAACGAGATTTATTCGAGGAATTCAAGGTGAGTTTAATACAAGAAAATCAAACAGTGATGCTGCGTAGAGCAGCTCAAAGTTACAAGCCTATCACTGAGGAGGGTGACGTAAGGTGACCATGACATTGAGGCCAGCCTGGGCTAAAGGGAAAATTCCTGTCACAAAACCTCAACCAATATAAGAAAGTGATAAACTGGAAAATGTGTGTGTGGGTGTGTGTGGGTGTGTGTTTGTGTGTGTGTCTGTGTATGTGTGTATGTTTGTGTGTGTACATGTGAGCACACAAGTGTGTGTGTGTGTGATCGTCTGAATAAAAACAGAAAAGCATTTAGTAAAGTCTTTTTTGTTGTTTTGGGTTGGTTTTTTTTCCCCGAAACTATTGCTTATTTAAAATTTGGAAAGCAATGGTGTGTTCTGTTTTTCTACAGAAAAAAAAAACCCTCTTCATTCTCCTGGACACATAATGATCAAATTAAATATGGATTTGTAAATACACAAGCTAAAATCACAAAGAGAAAGAAAACATCAGCAAGTAACCTCTGACTTCTGCAGTGAGCATAGAATATTTCTGTGGCTATGACATTATTAGTAGAAATAAGACTAAAGCCTGAGTATCAAATTTATGGATTCTATGTATTCTAATACAGTGAAGCCAAGCCAAGATATACTGTAGTTTTGTAAGAATTCGGGTGAACACCTGACAACATATGGCTTTTCTCATATGAGAATGAGAGAATAAAATGTTAATGGACAACTGAAAGTCATATCAGTCTTATTTACCAATGCCAAGGTGTTCAGAAGAATCATATTAAAAAAGATGAAGTGAAAAACCCTCACAGCTCAAAACCTTACCATGAGAATAGATGAAATTCATTTCTTCCCAGATGAGATAGCAGAAATGAGAGCCTATTGAAGAGAGAAAATATATAATTGTTCTATGTGTCACTATCCTACGGTTCCATTTACCCACGCTATTTCCCATAGAAATAGATTCAGTAATCAAAAAGGTTAAATTAAATGACTTAAAGACTAACTCTAGACTTATTCTAGCCCAAACAAATAGTAGCTCTAATTACAGCAGCTGTAATTAGATACAGCGGTGATGAACATGGTTCATATCGTATGTATAACACTCAAGGTATTTACAGAACCATTAATTTGAGGGAGACTCAAAAGCAGTTAACACTTAAATGGAAAGACACCAGAACTACCATTTTCCTGCTAGGCTGTTTCTAGCCTCCTCTGTCATTAGCAAATGTTTCAGAAATCTGAACCACCTGGATTCCTGCAGAATATTACTGTAACCTCTTATAAAAAAAACTATGTCTGGTTGATTGAACAATGTAGTCCTTAGTAATCTATACAAAGTATACATACTGACTTAGAAAATGTGGTAGTTTGAATGTAATTGGCTCCCAAAATCTCATAGGGAGTGGCACGATTAGGAGGTGTGGCTTTGTTAGAGTAGGTATGACCTTGTTGGAGGAAATGTGTCACTGTGGGGGTGAGCTTTGAGGTTCCCTATGCTCAAGATACCACCCAGTGTCTGAGTTCACTTCCTGTTGCCTTTTGAACAAGATGTAGCCAGCATCATGTCTGCCGGCACAGCACCATGCTCCATGATAATGGACTGAACCTCTGAACTGTAAGCAAACCACCACAATCGAATGTTTTCATCTATAACAGTTGTTGTGATCATGGTGTCTCTTCACAGCCATAGCAACCCTAACTAAAACAGAAAGTCTCCTACATGCTACTGTTCCCAAGGGGAATATGTGAGTTAGGGAATCAAGAGTTGGGACTCGGAGTGATCTCACGTCACATTCCTTGGGAAGAGTCACTAGTGGACCCCAAAGCTCTAGGCTAGAAGTCTTGATCTTCAGTGAAACACAGCTTCTATGGAATGTTCCAAGTCTCCCAGTGAGCTACAAAGTGTGACTTCTCCTCGGGAACTCTTGACTTATTCCAGGCAAGAGAGTAGGAATCATGGCAGGGCATTCAACACTGATTATCAAATGTGTGTCTATTTCACTCACTTCAGAACTCAAGTGAGGACTGCAGGCAGAAGCAGGTGATTGACTCATACACTGGAGATTGTAGCTCCTTTGCCCAATAGGTTACTGGAAAGGGAACTGCAATTTCAGACAGGTGAACTATAAATCATTATAGCTAAGACCAACCACATCTTTGTTGATGAGAGTAGGAACCATGAACTTTTGGGTGCGAGTTAGGTTTTGAGAATTGCTCAGAAGCTCCTCTGAGGTCCAATTACTGAGGCGGTCATCGCTGGTTACCTCATATAATTCACTTTTAATTACACATCACAATTCAATTAAGAAACAGTTCATTGTTATTGCATAGAATAACAGAGTGTTGTTCAAAATGACTTTACTTTCCATTTTCTGTGGCACCCACTTATGAAGCTTTTACACCATTGAGTTTGCTGAAAATGCTGAAAAACTGTTGTAGTCCACATTGAACTCCTGCCACGTTTCATCTGGTAATAAGACTGGCTTCAATGATTGCTCTAGATTGGTCATTGCTAACTTCTGATGGCTGGGCACTCACCCCTCATCTTCAAGGCTCTCATCATCTTTGCAAAACTTCTTGAACCACCAGCAACCACATTGTCCTTTCTCTAGCAGATCCTGTGCTGACTGCATTTTTGATTGGAATTGTCTATACTGACTGACTGCCCATTTTGAATCTAAACAAGAAAATTACTCAAATTTGTCTTTTGTCTAACATCATGTCCATAGCATAAAAGAAATATAAACCATCAGCAGTAAGTCACTAACAGTGGGCGATCATAAAATGGACGATGTGCATTAAACTCATGTAACAAAAGCACATTTATTACAAGTGTATTGCAATACCAAAGGACAAATTTCCCAATACAAAACCTGAAGTTATTTTCACACCAACCTAACACTAATGAGAATGTGCAACAGCCTTGTTCTAAGGAAAGTTATTATGACCTGGGGTTCAAAACATCAGAAAAGAGGGCTTGGATTACATCGTCAACTGAACTGTGAAGACCTGTGTAGCTCTGCCCAGCTGCTGAGTCTAGGGAACATTTACAATGAACCATGGGCAAGAATGAGAACCAATCTCATATGAGACTGACTGCAGCCAACAGGCCTGTGTATCCTCATACCCAACCTGCCTCTCCCTTGAAAGGCATAATGGAGGAATTGCATCCTAAACATGAGTATGACTCTCAGCAATATAGTGGGAGGGGTTTGTCGAGATTGCCACGCAGTTGCTACCTAAATATTCCTTCAGGAGAGAGTCTGCCAAGAGGAGAATGGCTAAGGAGTTCTGTTCTCCAGCTCTCTCCCAGCTTTTCCCAGAAGGATGGAGTACAGTGGGTGCTGAGCTGGAGGAATTACTGGAACCTGATCATTTCTGCCCTTAAGTAGGACTATTCTATTTGTAGTTTTCTTCTGGACCTCCCCTTGTGTCTGGACAAGAAATTCCCAGAAGCTCCTCCAGCCCTGTGTCCCTTCCTGCCTTTCTCTACAGCATGCTGAGCGTCTTTGACCTTCACAATGCTGGATATTGTTTAGGGATGAATGACTAGTCACAAAGAGAGAAAATGGAAATAAAAACTCATCAAGAGAGGACACAGACAGAAACATTGGGAATAGAATTCAGAAGATCGCTGATTCAAAAGACACCCGGCAACACTTCCTAAAGGTACCCTGGAGTTTCCCAAATGAACAGGCTGGGAGTTACTGTGGGTCCTGACCCTCTTGGATGCAAATCTTCAGAACACCTGTGTCTAACCGTGACATTCCTCTTGTTGGCAACATGCTCAGTTCTGGCTGTATTGGAGCGGAGGCCATTGCTGCATGCTGGAAATAACCCAAGCCAGATGAGGCCAGACACAGTAGCTCCCCCAGCTCTGGGCTTCATTTGGGTTAGTGATAAGAAATCCTCTATCTCCAGGCAGGTTGTGGCATCATTTCAAGTGCACAAAGAAAGAAACATGAAAGAAGCTCACCTTAGGACTGTGCTGCTCCTGAGTTCTCATCGGGCTCTGAGCTTGCTAAATTCTTACACTGATTTCTATCAGCTTGACCTTAGATTTGAAGAACGGTATCCCAGAATTTCTCCTTAATTTTAGCACGATTGGACTCAGTGACTCTCTGTCTTCCACTTGATTTTGCTACACAAACTGTATATTTGGGCCTTTATTGTATCCCAGGTATTTCTATGCCCATCTTTACATTGAGTATATATTCTCCACTATTAACCCAAGAAAACACAATATTCATCTTCATACTTATAGAAAAAATTTCACCTGGTAGTGAAAAAACATCATTGCAGTAATAATATTTATATTTTTTAAATCTACCATCCAGAAGCCATAGGATTTTCATTCACGTTTCATAATTGTTAAGAATTAAATGCATGAGTATGCACTGAAGTCTTCCAAAGCAACAATGACTTGAGAGCAGTTATTATGAAGCCATCAGGAGCTGATGTCACTTCAATTAGACACCAAAACTGACATTCCCAGGCCTGTAGCTCAAATGGTAGGTTTGAGTCTTTTTTTTTTTTTTTTTTTTTTTTTGGTTTTTTTGAGACAGGGTTTCTCTGTGTAACCCTGGTTATCCTGGAAGTCATTTGTAGACAAGGCTGGCCTTGAACTCACCGAGATCCATCTCCCTCTGCCTCCAGAGTGTTGGGGACTAAATTCATGTGCCCCCACCACTCAGCCAGGTTTGGATCTTAATCTATCACTTTTTAATAAATTCTCAGAACGACATTAACCAAAAAAGAAGAAGAATGCCAGAATATGGAAATTTTTTTTCCCACAAATAACCCATCCTCCTTCCCTATGCAAGGTCCCTCTGAAGGCTCCACAAGATGTGGAGCTAGGGATGTGAAACCCTTCCGTAGAACCTCTGTGCAGAGGCCGAGAGCTGGGGATGGAGGCTGGAGCAGCTTTCAGGCCTAGTTCCCCCCACCGTAGGAGGTAAACAGTACAGGAGCATCTGTGGCTGAGAGAGAGAACCAAAGAAAAGAAACAGCAGGTTTAAAAGAACACGCTAGAGGAGGACCCGGAAAATCTTACAGGACAATAAATTACAGCCCACAGCCCGATCCAGATGTCGGTTCACGGTACTGCAGTAGCCACAGCATGGGGAGGTTAGTGAACCACATTTACCATGTGTGCGCTGCTCTGTAGTTAATGTTTAAGCTCTTTAATTCTTTGTGTCTATGAAAAGCCTCAGTCAGAAAATCCAGATGGACTATATTAATCAGAGCACATAATTTTAGTGGTAGACATGCTTATTCCCAAAGCCTGGATGTATTCCTAGAGCTTTGCAGACCTTCGTTGTCTTGAGGGAAAAAATACGCTTGGCTCGGCAGCATTTGTTAATTTATGTAAGAAGGAAAATGAATCACATATAAACATATGGAAATATCCAAATGCCAATTTTTTTTTAGGTTAGTTCCCTGAGTCCTCATTTTCCTTTTAGCCTGGGATTGGTGGTATCGACTTTTAACGGTAAACAGACTCCTTGCTTGCAGTGTGTGTGTGTGTGTGTGTGTGTGTGTGTGTGTGTGTGTGTGTGTTTGTGCGTGAGTACGTGAGTGTGTGTGTGTGTTTCAGACTGAGCAAAATTAGTGTTTTCTTTGGACAGAAAACTGACAAAGAACAGGAAATCCTTACTTTAACATATTACAGTTAAGGGTCATGAACATTCGAGCAGGGGTTACTGCCATCCAGAGGCAGAAAGCCATGAACTACCATATCCGATTACAGCTCCACCATGAGGGAAGGAAGCCAAGAAAAATGTGTAGGTTGTTGCAGTTTTGTTCATTAAATCATTTTTTTAAAAAGCTGGAAAATACCAAGCTTTGAATATCACTGGGTCTCTGGTCCTCCTGTCATCATGAATGACGGAGTCTCCAGCACTCTCCAGAGCTGGTCACAGTGAGAAAAAGAACAGTAGCCTTCGGATCTCAACCTGGCCATCGGCACAGACTAGCCCAAGTGCTGAAGTCTGTAACACCTTCACAGTGAGCACTGCACATGTCTCTGAACACATACTTCTCTAGTTTAAAAGCTATGATGCTGCAGCCCATCATCCTTCAGCACAGGGAGATTGCTCTAGTTCCTGGCTGTCAATTGTCTATTTGGAAGTAAAGACATCCATCCTGGATAATAATGTCCAGCATTTGGATGAGGGCACATGAATTAGTGGCATTAACACGTGGAATCCTGAGTGTTGGCATACCTGAGCACTGTGCAGTTACTTAAGGAGTCTTGGCCACACAAAGTTGGGTGCAGAGAAAAGCAGGTCCATCTAAGGGTCTGCCATTGGACGGTACCACTGACCTGCTCACGAGCAATTTCATCCCAAAGACAAATGTCTAGATATACTTACATATCCTAGGCTTGTTTACACATTGGTAGAAATTCTACTTCAAAAACTACGTCAGTTTGTTTTTAACAACAGGCACAGTGGTTATATTTTCCATTTATGAGTATTTTGTACATTCATGATAGATGTAACTGTTTGGGAATAGGTTTTAAAACTCGGAAAACACACACACACACACACACACACACACACACACACCCCATGTGAAATATAAACCAAGTAAAAATACAATGTCTCTGTGGGCAAAGCCTACTGCAATTTCCTAGTCAAATCCTGTGCACATGAATGCAAACATTTTGAGTCAATAAAATAATTTATAATTGCAGAAGAAAAATAGTATTAACTAATTTCACTCTACCAAAAGTACTTAATTCAGTGCTAGAATATTTTGGGGAAGGCACTCTCAAACATTCAAAAGGAGAAATGGGAAAGGCTACACCCATTAGTAATAGAAACAGTTGTGACTTACAAAACACAGACATGAATGAAAGAAGCTTATGCTTCTCTGGGTTCCCTCCCTGTATGAACACTGGTCCCCTTCTGTAGGGAGCTTTCTACTAGATTTCTTCCATGTTCAGGGCTACCAGTGCCCTCTGCTGGTTTTCTGCTTGAAGTGAGAGGAAGGAGAGAGAGTGGAAGAGAGAGAGACAGACAGACAGACAGAAACAGAGAGAGACAGGGTGAGGCAGAAAGAAAGAAAGACAGACAGACAAGCACTACAACGATCATTGCACAGCACTTTATGCACACAGGACAGGGAGGGTGAAACACTGTACTTTTTTTTTTTATTCATTTTTAGATTTTCAATTATTACTCTTTTGGAGCAAAGAAGAATCAAAAATCAATTTTCCTAAAAACTTACTCTAGATAAATGATTTAAATGTAGTGTAGGCTCAGAAAAAGATTTTAAAATCTATAAAGAATGTTCATCACCCACTGAAAGTGTCTTAGCCCCCTTGTTATCTTCCATACCATAAGACTGGTTCCTTGGACAGACATTTCCCATTAGCACATCCCATCCCTCAGTTCCAGAGCCTGCATCTCATTCACGCTCACTTCAAAACTTACTCCAGAGTGTCTTCCCTGGGTAAAATCACCTGACACAGTTACTTCCTAATTTTTCTCCTTAGTATCAGTTCTTGGAGTGAGATGATTCGTAGTCACAGACTTTATTGTTAACGGTATGTGGTGATATTGTGTTCCCCAAAATATTGTGCACCCTAATAAACTTATCTGGGGTCAGAGAACAGAACAGCCACTAGATATAGAGGCCAGAAAATGGTGGCACAAACACCTTTAATCCTAGCACTCCAGAGGCAGAAATACGTCTGGATCTCTGTGAGTTCAAAGCCACACTGGAAACAGCCAAGCATGGTGATGCATGCCTTTAATCCCAGGAAGTGATGACAGAAAGCAGAAAGGTATATAAAGCCTAAAGACCAGGAACTAGCTGGTTAAGCTTTTAGGCCTTTGAGCAGCAGTTCAGCTGAGATCCATTTGGATGAGGACACAGAAGCTTCCAGTCTAAGGAAAAAGGATCAGCTGAGGAACTGGCAAGGTGAGGTGGCTGTGGCTTGTTCTGCTTCTCTGATCTTCCAGCATTCACCAAAATACCTGGCTCAGGTTTGTTTTTATTAATAAGAACTTTTAAGATTCCTGCTATAACGGAACACAACAGAGTTCCAAATGTTACCTAATAATAGTAATTAGGTTATAAGAAATGCAGATGGGTTTAAGTAGAGACCAGAGGAGCAAGGTTCCTTCCCCAACAGACTTGTGGATTCACAATTTTAAAACAAATTTTAAAATTTAAAGTCACATTACTTCCCTGTCCTTCTTAAGGGGCATGTGCGTGTAGGCACAAGCCGTTCTTTGTGATGTGTACATTTTGTGTTGTAAATATTCTTTCTTTTGTCCATGTGTGAATGGAACATATGCATGTCTACCAAGCCTTTAACTAATTCACCTTTGTCTCTGATGCTGTTATCACTCCCTAGTGCTTCAAACTCAAAGCATAATGTGACAATTATTATCTATACACTTCTTTCTTTTTTCCAACATATTTTTATTGATTCTTTGGGTATTTCATATCACACACCCCTATCACATTTGCCTCCCAGTCCTTTCCCTGATCACCTCCCCCTGCCCTCATGACTTCCCCAAAACAAAATTTTTTTAAAGCCCAATTTGTATTTATATACTCACTGGAATGTGTTCAAACTCTCAGTGGTCTGCCGCTTAAATAGAACTGAGTCCTTCCCCCTCTCACACCACTGCTGGAAACCATCTATCATGGAGAGCAACACTTCAGCATCTTCTCACAGTTTTTAAGAGTTCTCTTCCATGGCTTCCTGCTTAGGCTGTTACTTTTGCAGGTGAAAGTGGAGACAGGGATTGTCACAGAACTCTTCCATGTCCCTCTTTCTCAACTGTGCATCTGCAGTCATCAATATCACTGCCAAAGTAGCTTATTTGCTCTTTATGGTCCTTGGGAGCACAGTGTCGTAACAGACCATGTACAGGGCTCCCATTTGCAGTATGGCCACGGACCCAGTCAAGGCCCTTGAATGCAGCATGGCCCATGAACATCAACATGGCTGCAGGCTGCAGCACAGACTACAGACATCCACATGGCCCTCAGTGGTAGACCATGGACATCAACACAGACCCTGACTGCAGTAAAACCACGATGGACCCAGACATGGCCCTCAATGGCAGAATGGACCCAGATCACCATGGCCTCAGGTACAGGCCACTCAGATCAGTATGGCCCCTGCTGGCAGCATGGCCCATGGACATCTGTTGTAGAATATTACTTTAAGGTGTGTTACTTTTGTTTATGTTGCATTTGTTTAACTCTGTGAAGCTGTGTTACTGTACCCGTCTAAAATACTTGATGGTCTAATAAAGAGCTGAATGACCAATAGCAAGGCAGGAGAGAGAAATAGGCAGGGCTGGCAGACAGAGAAGATAAATGGAAGGAGAAATTTGGGATAGAGGGAGAAAAGCAAGAAAAGAGAGAGGAGAACACCAGGGGCCAGCCATCCCACCACACAGCCAGCCACGGAGTAAGAGTGCAAGTAAGATATACAGAAGTAAGAAAAGGAAAAAGCCCAGAGGCAAAAGGTAGACAGGATAATTAAAGCTAAGGAAAACTGGCTAGAAACAAGCCAAGCTAAGGCTGGGCATTTATAATTAAGAATAAGCCTCTGTGTATGATTTATTTGGGAACTGGGTGGCGCCCCCCCTAAAAGAGCAAAAGCAAACAACAACAGATGTCACCATGGCCTAAGGTGGCAGCAAAGATCACGGACATAAACATGGCCCTCAGTGGTAACACAGGTCACAGACATCAACACAGGCCCCAGCTGTAGTATGACCAAAGACCCAGATATGGCCTCAGCAGTAGCACAGGCCTGGACATCACTACATGGACCACTTCTTAGAGTAGAATTTGAATTACATTTATAGCAGACAAGACTTTTCAAGTGCACAATAATAGTTAAGGAATAAGAAGACATTAATTTGAGAAGGAGTTGGAGGGACACAGAAAGAGTTTGAGAGAGATGGAGAGGGGAATGGTAGAGATACAGTCCTCATGGATGAAATTCTCCACCACTGTGTCATTTATACACTACTTCACCCAAAGAAGGTCGCATACACATTCTTTGCAAGCTCATATAGTGTATTACCAAGACAGGCTACGCTCTTTGCCCTTAAACACATATACACATACATACATACATACATACATAAATAAATAAATATTATTTAAAAATGAATATCCTCCTATCATCCTAGAACTAAACTAGAAATTAAAAACAGAAAGTTAGGGGAAACATCCAAATGTTTGTGGAGCAAACGACATATTTTCAATGTGTACCAGTAAAGAAGCCACAAGAGAGACTAAAGGATATCTTAAAGGAAAGAAAATTACAACTTAATAAAAATGTGTTGTGAGCAGTAAAAAACTGCTTGGTGGGAAATGTAAGATAATGGCAAAACTGACTGTGGCTACATCATACACCCCAGCAACCATATTTTGAGGCGTTTTCTCAACTTCTTTTGTTCTTAATTTTTAATTGTGTATGTGTGTGTGAGCAAGCACAAGCGTGAGAGTTCATGTGTGTGTGTGTGTGTGTGTGTGTGTGTGTACACAAGTGAGCATAGTTGCCCATGAAGGCCAAAGGCATTGAATACTCCTAGAGCTATAGTAACAGATGGTGGTCACCTGCCTGACATGGATGCTGGGAACCAAACCTTTTTGTTTGATTATTTTATTTTTTGTTTGTTTGTTTGTTTTTCAAGACAGGGTCTCTCTATGTAGTTCTGGCTGTCCTGTAACTCACTCTATAGCCCAGGCTGGCATCAAACTCACAGAGATTCACCTGCCCCTGCCTCCCAAGTGCTAGGATTAAAAGCATGTACCATCACTGCCTGATTCACTCAACTTCTTGAAAGCTCAAGTTCATACAAAAATTTACATACAAATTGTTGTAGTGCTTTTAGACATCGAAATTATACTTTAATATATTTAGTTTTTAAAATCCAATATATAAAAAAATCAATTTTATTGTTACAATAGTCCAAATTGTCTTCATAATAGACCTTAAATAAGTAATGAGACATATTATGTTCAAGAAATAAAATATTCTTTATTAAGTTGCCCACAAGCTATCCATAGTTCAAATAAATACAATGCGTTAACACATAAATAAAGTAAATAATATAGGATAGTCATTAATATAAGTATACAATATAAATGACACTTATATAAAATTACTGTATAATGGAAAACCTCAAACACAGTTTGGTAAAATTTTATCAAATGATTTTTAAAATATACACATGATAATAAGGACAATAGTGGTGGCATTTTGTGTTAGGAAATTAGTTATTATTGTTGTAAAACTTTATTATAAAATTAGAACAATCAAGTAATGGCACATGAGTGATCAAGTAAACCAACAGGAGAGAAAGCCCAGACATAAGTGCATTTGTGTGTAAATGGTCCACAAGAGCCTGGCACTACAAACGTGTGCAAAAAAAAGAGTGAGGCAGTCACGTGACACTCAAGGACAACCAGATCTGCATTAAAAGTTAGGTTTCAGCTCTCCAAGAGTCTCAGAGATCAATTCCAAAGATGCTAAATCACTAGATGTGAGAAGCAAAAAATAAACTTAAAAGCCGTAGAAAAGATGTCTTTATGATCCTAGCGTCCAACAAGAAACTTTCTAAACAAAAGGATGATGATCCATAGAGAAGAAGATTGATTTTCTTATATTCAAAGGAAATGTCTACTCACCAAGAGATACAGAATTCAAGTTCCAGAAATAAGCAATAGTCTCAGAGAAGATGTTTTCAACATACATCATGTAAAAACAATTTGTAATACAAAATGGACCACCAGGCTCACATGTTGTGCTCTCTGGTCCCCACATGGTGGCGCTATTCTGTAGGATGGAGGAGAGTTAGTGGGGTGGGGCCTACCTGAACAAAACTGGTGGCTGAGGATACACTTTGAAGCAGTAACTCCTTACTGACCCAATCTTGTCTCTGCTGCCTCCACCATGAGGTAAGGGGCGTCCTTTGTCACACCTTCCCGCTGCCATGATGTTCTGCTTAAACACATGGGTCAAGCAAACATGGGCCAAACACTATGAGAACATGAGCCCAAATATAACCTCCCCCCTCGAGCTGTTGTACAAAATGTAAGTAGCACAATTAGTAGTTAAGGGTGAATAGTTTTATAAAACAGTAAGAAAGGTGCAAACTAAACAGTGGGTCAACAGGAAAATGTTTAAAGTATGTCTTCAGGGTAGTTTACAGAAGACAGATCACATGAATCTTTTAAAGTGCTAACCCTGCTCCCCTATCACCTGTCCCTCTCCACCTATGGTGGGTGTGAGAGCTGGCCTTGAGGTCATGAGAGTGGGAAAGTTGGCCCTGCCCTTTACCAACTGCAGCAGGGAGAACAGGCCCTGCACCTTGCCTGGGAAAAATAATAGAGCTGGCCCTGGTGATGTGGGTGTGGGTGACCCTGCTGAAGGGTGTGAAAACAGGAGAATTGGTCCAACTCTTTACTGCCTGGGGCAGTGGGTAAGCTAGCCTGGGCAGTGCTAGAGAGGTCTCCCTGTTGGTGTCAATAAAGGAAAGCTGACAGGCTGATCAAACCAGTTACCACCGAGGCCCAAAATCAGGGCTATGAGTTGGCCATCCCCAACATTCACCTCAACCATGAACTGCTGGAGCGTGTGAAGGGTCCAGACCCGCAGATCCAAAGCTACAGGACCTCCATGACACAAGGTAACAACAGGATATCTATGAGAAGTACCAGTGAAGGCCCAGTATCAAGGGAGTAGCAGAAACCAGAGGCCTCCAACTGAACCAATGAGTCACTGCAATGAACACTTACAAGGAAAGATGTATGGACTGAAGGGTATATTGTGTGAGTCACTCCATCACACTACAGTTTCCACACCAAGATATGTGTGTGTGTGTGTGTGTGTGTGTGTGTGTGTGTGTGTGTGTGTGTGTGTGTGTGTGTTTGGTTGTTTGAGTTTTGGGTTTTCTTTTTGAAATTTGTTTTGCTTTATTTTGAGGGGGAGGTTACAAGGGCAGAGGGTGGATATGAAGAGATAGGGAGGTGAATGGGATCAGGATGCATAATGTGAAACCCACAAAGAATCAATGAATTAAAAAAGCATGGCAAAAAAACAAACAAACAAAAAAAAAACCAGTGCTAACCCTGGGAGAGTGGAATTGTAAATGAAGAAAGTGCTGAGGAATCACTTCCCAGTCATTTAGAGCACTACACTTTCTGTAAAGACTGACAGCAGTGAGGGACATCCAACGACAGGACCAATCTCCCCGTGGATATACAAAGGCCAGGAGCCCAGCAAAGTCACTTGGACCATATCCTTAACCTGAAGATGCGTATCCCTTACACACCAGGACGTGATTTTGTGGCTCCATTTGCCACTGCTTTTCTTTGAGTATAATACAGAATAAACATATGGATCCCAGCTCTATATCTACAGTTACTTTGAACAAGTTAATCTGTCTGCGCCTCGGTGATTTGAAGTGAAAATTAATTACGATGATGCCTAACAGAGTGATGGTGTGAATTTGTGAGTTTCTGTTAGCAGAGGAAAACACAGGGTCATGTGAAATGTAGAAAACCACTCGATAAACGGAAACTGTTATTACCTGGGTGCAGCACATCGACACCTTAGAGAGCTGTCCCTTGAAGCCAATTATCCCGAAACCATGCCTGTATTTGTAGTGCAGATGGCATTTTCTCAAGAGGACACATACCAGCTGCCTGAAGCCTCTGAGGCCCTGTACCCCTTGTCCCTCGTGTTTGTATGGAGGACATGTAGCACACGTCCTCAGTCAAGGGACATCCTGCCCATATTTGCACATCCAGCACAATTGTCAGGGAAACACCACTTCTTTGTTATTGGAGGGGGTGTCCTCTCTAGTCGGGAACTTATTCTAGGCTAGTTTTTAAGTGAAGCGGATAAATGGGCTATTCGAGACACCTCAGATGTTTTTAATAACTGTCCTCTGCTGCTATAAACCGTTGCTCTTGGACCCGCTTACACTTTGTACCACCCGGCAGCCTGGAGGTTGTTACTGCACTGTGTTGCCTACAGAAAAGAAAAGAAAAACTAAACACCCCCCTTATTAAAGGTAAGCAATGAACATAGGATATCCTTTTTACCTTTATCCAATCTGGTCCTCCAAAACATACTGGCACAGTAACACTGAAGGAAAGCCCTCCACAGCTTCACAGCCACTACCAAATTCACATTTTTATCCCTTTAGTTCCAAATTTGACGATTTGTACTCAGAAAAGGAGGAAATCATTTGTAAACAATTGGCATGACATATGCTCTAATAGTCTTTTCTCTTTGGTCTATTTAGTCATAAACAAACATATAAAACTGATAAAGAACTATTAGCGAGAATGATTTCTAGATATACCGCTGTTGGGATGAATTCCAACGACAAAAGCAGAGATACCTTCTTTCTGGCTAGCGAGCCAAATGCATGATCATCCCAGTCCCCCCACCCAACCCACCAAGCCAGAGAAAATGACAGATAAAAATCCTCAAAAGTCCATATATTTTGACTAGAAAAATCCTAGTTTCTAGCTAATGTCCCTGGTTCCTTCATTTGTCTTCACTTTTCCCATGTTTTGCTCTTTTGAGACAAAGAGAGACTTTCCCAGGCTTAAATTGAACATTCTGGTTAGGTAATTGAGAGAAAAACAATATAACCTGTACAGCAACATAGCTTTTAAAGCTCAGAACAGGTTACAATACAACCTAGTGGCCACACTAGAAATAGCATCACCTCAGGTGAGGCCCTTTCACAGAAGGGGAGCAGAGGGGAAAAAGAAAAATCCCTCCCACCTGACCTCTCACACCCTAAGCCAGCTGCCTCGTTTTCAAGCTCGCTGAGTTCCTTTTCAGTCTCATGAAGCTGCTAAGGTCACAGGGCAAAAGTACAGTACTCAGATGCACATTTAAGAAGCAACAGCAAGAATTGTTCTGCTGATGTTAGAAAAGCTAGTAATATAGCAAATGTGTTAAGGGACAAATAACATAATGTTGAAGGCTACAATTCACAGTGAAGAAGAATAAAACTCCATATCTACATACCCCATAGACATCAAATCATTACATATAAATGAAATTGAATGAGACACTAATTATAAGGAATTTAAAATGCATATCTTAACACTAGACAGCTTTAATGCTGGATAAGTTGGTAAATGAAGAACATGCCTGAAAGTCATACTCGATACTTTTCTCATTGCTGTTCCTACATATCTGATAAAAAGCAACCTACGTGGGGAAGGCTTTATTGGTAACTTGTAGATTGAAGGACGACAGTTCATCATGGCAGGGAACGCATAGCAGCAGGCATGTGAGGCAGCTTGTCACATCTGTCCACAGTCAGGAAGCCAAGAGTGAGCAGGGAGTAAGACTGAAACCTAGTCCACAGAGACCTACCTCATCCCATAAGACTCCACCTCCTAAAAGTTCTACACCCTTCCGTGACGGCACCACTATCTGGGAACCAAGTGTGTAACACGTGAACCTGCAAGGCACATTGTACAGACAAAACAAATCACATGATCAACAAAACAAACTCTTAATATCAAAAAATTAGTGAAATAAAAAGCATAAAGTGAAGAGAAATCTAAAATCATGAAACCAATTGTGTGTTTGTGTATGAGTATGTGTATATCCACACATGTGTATCTGTGAGTGTGTGTGTGTGTGTGTGTGTGTGTGTGTGTGTGTGTGTGAGAGAGAGAGAGAGAGAGAGAGAGAGAGAGAGAGAGAGAGATGCTAGGGATAGAATCTAGAGCCTTGATTATATTAAGCAAGCACTTGACCACTGATCTACATCCCCACTACAAAATCCAGATGATTTTAAATAGAATATAAAATTTATACACAAAAGTAAGAAATTACATAATCAAAGTATATATATTTTTTAAAGAAATGATTTTTCATGACTCTTGGCAAGTAAATCTTTCTTCTTTTTTAATTACTTATTTACTTTTTTACATTTTTCATATAATATCTTTTGATCGTATGTTTTCACCTCCCCCAACTCCTCTCAGATCCCTTCCACCTCCCTACCCACCGAAATCCACGTTCTTTCCCCCTCCCTTCCTCCTTCCCTCCCTCCTTTCCTCTCTCTCTTTCTTCCTCTCTCTCTCTTCCAAAAATGGTAAACCACAACAAAAAAGACACAAAGTCTGTTTTGTGTTGGTCAACTACTCCTGAGCATGAGCCCCACCCTGAAGCATTGTTGATAAACATAGTGTCGCTCCATTGGAGAAAAATGGTTTTTCCTCTCCCAGCAGGTATCAATTGCAAATAATTTCTTACTTAGTGGTAGTACTTTGTGCCCACTTCCCATTCTCCATGCTGGGAATTTTTTTCTGGGTCGAATTTGTGTAGGCCTTGTACATGCTGTTATAGTCTCTAATTCCTATGTTCGTGAGCCCTGTTGTATCTGGAAGATACTGTTTCCTTGGAGTAATCTACCACCTCTGGCTCTTATAATCTTCCTACCTCCTCTGAATATTGAGGGGAAGCATTTAATGAAAACAGCCGAGTTAGAAATGAATACTCCAAAGTCTTTTACTGTCTGTCATTATTCAATTTTGGGTCCCTATATTAATTACCATCCACTTTGAGAAGAAACTTCATAAAGAAAAAAGCAGCTAACATACAGCAAAGGACTCCATCACTCAAGCAGAGTAACAAACTAATGAATGGGAAAAATCTTAACCAACTATACCTCTGACAGAAGGTTAGTATCCAGAATATACAAGGAACCCAAAACACTAAACATCAAGGAAATAAATAACCCAGTTTTAAAATGGGGTACAGAGAATTCTTAAAAGATGAAACTGAAATGGCTGAGAAACACTTTAAAAATGTTCAGCATCCTTAGCCATCAGGGAAAATGATCAGTGCCAAAACAGAGCTACTTTGAGATTTCATCTTACCCAAGTCAGGTGGCTAAGATCAATAAAACAAATGACAGCAGATGTGGGTGAAAACTCAGGAAAAGGGGAATACTTATTCCTTGCTGGTGGGAAAGCAAAAATGGTACTGCCATTTTGGAGGCGGCATGGAGGTTCCTCAAAAAGATGAAGATCAATCCACCACAAGATCCATCTCTACCACTCCAGGGCATATACTCAAAAGACTCTGCATCTTACCACAGAGATACTTGTTCATCCATGTTCACTGAAGCTCTCTCTATTCATAATAGAAATTGGAAACAGCCTAGATGTCCATCAACTGATGCAGAATGGATAATGAAAATGTGCCACATTTACACAATGTAATATTTTCAGCTGTTAAGAAAAAAATGAAATTACAAAATATGCCTGTAAATGGATGAGTCTAGAACCATCATCCTTGGCAAAGTAATCCAGACCCAAAAGGACAATTATTGCATTAATTTTCTCTTCTATGTGGATGATACCCCCTAAGCTATAGATAAGTGTGTTTCATTCAGAATATCCACAGAGTTAGGTGGTTCATAAGGGAATGGGGGCTGAGGAGGATCTTTCAAGGAAGAGGAAATAGAACCTAGTATTATAAAGAGATAAGGGAGTTAAATGGGAATGAGAGAGGAGATCAAGGTAGAGAAGGGAATGCAGACAGGGATCACAAGCACTAAGACCTTTTGAAAATCCATATGGAAACCTAGTACTTAAGATCCTTCCTAAACTATAGACATATATAAAAGGAACTTAAATAAGCTACCAGAAAATTGGGGAGTGATAACTTAATTAGACGTCATATCCCCAGAACCAGGAATGGGTTACATCTTGTTGAATCATTGGCCAAAGTGGTTCTATGCACTGCCCCTCAAACATAGGCTACTGCCAATACTATTGTTTACCCTCCACAACTTGGGGGTAAGGCCCTATTGCTGAAGTAACCACTTATTTATGTCATTAAACATGGAGAAATTTAGGAAGTGTGAAACTAGAATCTTCACCTCTAATGACTAGTATTCATAGTGCTGGAATGTACTATACACACTACTGTAGAACAGCAATTATCAATCTCGCCCAGCTATGAACCTTTGATCCTACAACAACAACATACTTGTGAGTTATACTGGCACAATAGTAGCACAAATGTTATGGAAGAAACCAACCACCTTTTATTGGATTTAAGGTCCACTCCATAGATAGAACACAAAACTAACAGTGCTAAAGCAGTCATGAACCTGAGACTGGGTAGGTCATAGGTCACAGGGAAAAACTTACTACTGTTATTCTAAATGAACACAGCAATAAAATGACTTCTAATGACATACTACTATACTCATAGAGCAGATCATTGCTCAACCCTTATCAGAGAAATAAGTACATTTTTATAATAGATTTAATAGATTCGTTCTTTATCTAAACTGACTCCAGAAAAGATAATCTGTTCAGAACAGTTAATAACTCATCCTCTTACAAAAAAGCACCAGGAGGATTATATAGGTTTTTATTGTAAAATAAAATGATACTTAAAATACAATTGGAATTTAAATATAGAAGAAAACTGCCCAATATGTTGAATTACATGTTACTGACCAACAACTTGAGAAAGATTGCGCATTATATTCCACCCCCTTCTCGGTCTTCAAACATAACATGCTAGTTTCATTTATAAATTTATGGAGAAAACATAAAATGTTAGTAACAACAAAAGGCAAATTTTCAAATAATGTATCATAACCAAGTAAGAATGCAAGGGTAGTTTCACATTGAAACTAATAAAATTAATATATATATATATATAAATATGTACATTATAATATGATACTGTATATATTAAGTTAATGTGTACACATTAATAAATTTATGCTGAGTTATGTCATTTCTAGAAGAGTAATTGACAAATGATACTCTGTATCATTTAAAATAAAATTCAATTATATATTTGCTTATGGGCATCCTTCATCACAGAAGACCACATTGTTGCAAAACTAAGATGCCCACTCTCTTTGTATCAGAGGCATTAGCTAATACAATCACATTTAAAGTAGTTAATAACATAGACTAGAAAACAAAATTGAATGCCAATTCTGGTGCAGATGATTATGACTACATACCTAAAAAATCCAGAGAGAATTATTGAAAAAAACTCCTGGAAAATATGAGAATTCAGTGTAGTAGAAAGATATAAACTTGTTAGTTGTATACGATTAGCCTTCAAATAGGTGAATATGTTGCTAGACTATGTAATGGCTGAGGTAAGTCCATGAATAATGCTTAAAGTTCAAGGTATAAATATAACATAGAATGTGCAAAAATATCTATGAAAAATGAATAGCTGTTTTTAAGTATACAATTTTAAGGCAATTTTCCTATAATTACAAATGTAGCACAATTCAAATAAAAATACCACTCATTTTAACCTAAACAAACTGCTGATAAAGTTTATATAAAATAATAATGGAGCAAGAATAGCCTAAAACATCAATGTTGCACAGGAATAACCTTTACAAACAAAAAAGCATATTATAGAGAAACTGGAATTAAAATGAGACAGTATTGTCTAGCATAGAATGAAATAGATTGAGAAATGAAGCAGGATTGAAGGATTAGTATAAATTGTAATTATAAACAATAAAGGAGGCTTTCGGATCAGCAGCTGAAAACCTGACTTTTGAATGGTGTTGGGTCAGTTGGAAAGCCAGAGGGCAAATTGCACACTGGCTTCTGTTTCCACGAAGTACAGGGGACGCTTCTAAGTGGACAAGAGGTGAACGGCGCACATGAAGGAGGGTAACCCCAGCATCTGAAACAAGTTAAGTCAGGATTACTCCCACGTAACGAGAATTACTGTGACAAAAATCTGCTTTCTGCCAGGATTCTTGATTCTAGGGACCCCTGTCTGCAAGTCACAACCCTGTCTCTGGTATTTTGGGGCATCTCCACCCCCCAGCTTTCTGACAGAATGTGGAGGGCCCACCTTACATGGGTTTACTTTTGCCATACCATCAGACTACTACGCACTCTTCCCACGATCCCATGAAGCGTGAGTAGGCTATTGTAGATGAGAGAAGTACCCTGCTCTGCTGAGTATTTCCATGTCTCCACTCCAGATCCTCTACTCTTTCCACTGCTTTCTGTACACCGGCCTGTTCCTGTGTGCTTGTCCATCCATTGCAGCCTGGAACTTCTCTCTCCGGTTCTGGTAAAGCCCCCCAGTGACAGAACATTGCTGGTGACTGCAGTTTACTCCAGCCAGTGGTAGCAGTATCTTACATCTGGACACTGGTGGCTCAGCTGTTTCTCTTTTCAGAGAAATTCCCCTCTTAAGGGATTTCTGGGTGTTGGGGGATTGTTTGTCTTGGTGATCATTTGTCTGTTTAGCTTTCCCAGTAGGAATACTGTATTTTTATCTTAATTTTTAAAATTTGACCAGAAGGTTCTAATCCACCATTCTTACTCTTCTCCAGATAATTGTAAGGCATTCTGAAGTGTGTCACTACCCTTCCCAAGAATTTAAACACGTCATCAAAAATGGATTGTGGAGCAGAGAAAAACATAGAAGCTGCAGGGTCCTTAGACTCAAACTCTGAGATACTGAAAATCATTAAGGAATATGTTTATTCAGCGTCGCAATATACAATCTTACAATAATAAATAGATCATGACTGCCATCATTTAATGGTTAAACTAAAATGATTCCTTTGCTCTCAGTGTTCATTGAAACTTGGGGTCAAAGAGCTAAGGAAAAGCACCTGTAGATCCTCAAATGTGTGAGGTTGGGATAAGATAGATTGTCCAGACATCACAGACAGCCCTAAGACCTCATGGTTAGCACCAATACTTCCGCTAGATCTACACTCAATGCAAATCAGTGTGCTCAGACTCTCAGCTGTCACACGTGGATCAGGTGACTAAGCCGTCATAAGGATGGGGAAAATAGACCAGACACGTGTGTCACTGTCCTTTGTGTCTAATAAAAATAAATAAAATAGAACTGGAAAACATTGTTTCTTCAGTACTTAGTCATCCCATGAGTAACTCTGAGATACGGCATCTAAAATTAATGTAGAAGATTAGCACACTTCTTATTCTAAGTGGACTTCAAGAAAGATGCTCAGTTCTGGGGAATGCAAACACACAAAACCTATCCCAGCACCATCCTCAATGTCCCATCTCTACAGTCTGCATTTGAGCACTGCATTTTGTCTTTGGGAGGGCACTGTGTGTGTGTGTGTGTGTGTGTGTGTGTGTGTGTGTGTGTGTACGCTCATGTTTGTGCATGTGTGTTCATGTATGTGTGTGCATGGATATTCATGTGTGGGTAGGTGCATGTAGGCATGTAGGTGTGTGTGTGTGTGTGTGTGTGTGTGTGTGTGTGTGTGTGTGTGTGTGTGTGTGTATACAGTCTCTGGAGAAATGAGGATATGCATCTTTATGTGTCTGGTAAAGATCCTGTTGGAGACTAGGCAAAAATGTGGTCTAGCTCACTTGACCTATTGTGTGGTGGTATTGTGTTCCCCAAAATATTGTGTACCTTAATAAACTTACCTGGGGTCAGAGAACAGAAAAACCACAAGATACTTAGGCTAGAAAATGTTAGCACACGCCTTTAATCCTAGCATTCCAGAGACAGAAATCCCTCTGGATCTCTGTAAATTCAAGGCCGCATTGGAAACAGCCAAGCATGGTGACTCACGCCTTTAATCCCAGAAAGCAGCCTTTAATCCCAGGGAGGGGTGGTAGAAAGCAGAAAGGTTTATAAGGTGTGGGGACCAGAAACTATAAGCATTTGGCTGGTTAAGCATTTTGGCTGGTTAAGCTTTCAGGCTTTGGAGCAACACAGTTCAGCTGAGAGCCATTGGGATGAGGACTGAGAGGCTTCCAGTCTGAGGAAACAGGACCAGCTGAGGAACTGGCAAGGTGAGATAGCTGTGGCTTGTTCTGTCTCTCTGATCTACCAGCATTGACCCCAATAACTGGCCTTGGGTTTGATTTTATTAATAAGAACTTTTAAGACTCATGCTACACTATTGTGCTGAACTACCTCTCCCATTCACAAATCTGTTCATTCAAGACCATGCCTGACCTGGAGGTACAGTACATAGCAACAGAGAGGTCTTACATCCAGTGACATCTGTGCATTCTAATCTGCTTCAACTCACGCTTTAGGAAACAGATTGTAGGCCCTTGCTGCACCTACATACTGTTTGCTAGGACAACATCGATTACAAAGTGAGACCAATCCTATGGGCAGCAGGAGAAGACTTTCTACAAAGATACAGAAGTGTGCTCTCTGAAAGATTCAGAAGAATGTATGCATGTTCACATCATAGTAAGCACTCTAAGTATGTTTTCTAATTAAATAAATGTAAAGGTCTATTTCCACATTTCACATATCTATATACATATCATTGCTTGCTATATGCTTTGATGTCAAGCCAATTAGCTTGTATTTTGCATGTAATCAGAAAAGCGTAAATCAATACAAAATTTGTTAAATCATTTAATTTTCTCTTGCTAATTCAAGAGGTAAAATCCTTTCAAAAATCCTGAAATAGATTTTTTCTTGCTTTCTCAAAGAATAATTTTTGTTAGCACATCATTAATAGTGAACACAGCCAATATTTAATTCTACATGCTGCTGTCGATGTGATGAAGAGGAAACACAGCAATGTACACCTATGTGGAAAGTAACAAGCTATATGTGGGAGTGTATGGATTCACTTAGCAGCATTGCTGTCCATATAGAAAAGAAATAAATAGTATAGGCTCTCCAGATCCATTCGTGATTATAATAAATCACATGGGAGACAAATACGAATACATTTCCCTCTCAGAAGGAAACTGAAAGGTCTAGTTAAATTTCAGGTGCTGGTCGACTGCTGCCTCTTCCCTTCTCTCTCTATCCCTGCTGATTTGCTCTGTCAGGACCTGTTTACCTAAGAAGAAGTTGAGGGAGAGACAAGTTATTCTGAGACATGATAACTGCTCTGATAAAAACCTTTGGAGACAGGGAAATTGAACTCACTGGAGAGAATGGAGCTGATTGATTTATGGCAGATTCAATATGTTACCTATCCCTTCGGATATAGCCAACATTTATGGGGGTGTTGATTCAAACACCTGTAACTTTTAAGGACTTTAGTACAATCAAGGGTATACTGTAACTAGGAAAGGAATTACTTTCCTGATCCCCTTTCTGTTTGCTTTGTCCTGAAACCAGTTTTGGAATTGTTGTAAATTATATACATTGAACCAGATAATGGACAGATGGATGGATAGATAGAAGACAGACAGACAGATGTAAATATATTTTAAACTATGTGAAAATGTCATTTTGTAAGTCAAAGTAGTTAATCGTGTATATGGAAGTCATCCTATGGCTATATTAATAAATAGAGATAAACTGATATAATATAAGCCTCAAAAATGTCGAACAACAATTTCTCAACACTTACAGATAAATTGAGACATTGACACAATCAGATAATAGCTAAGTCTAATTGCAAATCATTTCATTCCAAATTTATTGCAGGTACTAAACTGAAAGCTTAATTATATGGACAGCATATTTAGAATCATACTTCCATCTAACTTACATTTTCATTTTAGGGTCTCAAAAGTAAAACATCCTTCAAATCTAGAAAGAGTACATTGACTGCCAGGTAAACCAAAATCAAGGGTACCAGAAAACGACCCCTCTCACCTGTTTGCAAGAACAGTAACAAGAACACAGTTACAGTATGCTTTTCACTGAAGTTCTAAACTATGTCACAGACAGGAAAATCCAGCATTTGAAATAAAAATTCTGTGCCTCCAACTTACTCAACAAGTGAGCCTGGGTTCTTAACCAAAGATGTCTGGATCTTCTCAAGTCACCGAGGCCAGTGTCGTCTGTTGTGTGAAGAAAGCCGAGGTTCAGGAAAGGAGAGTGACTGTTTGTGGTCCGATTGTGAGTTCTCTACCAGTGACCAGGAAAGCATTTCTTTTAATGCCACATAGGATGGACAGGCTTCTGCAGATGGACCAGATGATCTAATGATCTCTGCTTCTTGAGGTTTTTGTACAGCTCCACCTTCAGGCCACTATGTTACATTTGCTCAATCTTTTTGTTTAATATTCTGTTTATTATTCATGCACAGATATAATGTATTTGACTCCATCTACCCCAACTTGTTTGCCTCCAATGTCCTCCCACATCTGCTCCTCAACTGTGTGTGTCTCAGCCCTTTGTATCTGGCTTATGAGGGTTAGGCACGAGAAGTTTGGAGCCCATCATTCATCTACGTAACTTTATTCGTCAGTTATTTCTTTAAAACAGAAGCTGTATGGGGTAACAATTTGTAAATGTCTCTAAGAGAGAGCACTGTTTTTAAGTGATTTTAAAGCAGTGAGGTAATTCCATTGGAGACCAGAATTCAACACACTCATCCAATGTGGATGCAGCACTCTTCGGTGAGGGGAAATGTAGCCATGCACAAAATTGATCTCCCCACTCAGTAAGACATCTGGTGGAATATTGATTTCACTTGAATTCCCACATCAAGATACTAAATGTAGTTGGGAGTCCGATAGGCTAAGACAGAGGAGGTGAGGCCCAAAGCAAACACCTCCAGTATAAAACTGTGTCAGGGTCCCCTCCATCCCACCTGACCTGTGTGGATAGTACGTGATAAACAATGGATCTTGCAGATGATAGGTAACTGTGGAGTAACAACATCCAGGAGGGGCATGAGCAGACGTCCCAGAGCACCCACTTCTGGTTTCTATGGCTAAAAACAAGCTTCTATGGAAAGCTAAGCCTGTAAAGCTTTATTTTTCCAATCCTTATTTTTATATTTATATAATCTTATATTTTAAAACTCACATATGATGATCAGAGATTAAAAACAATGATGGATTTTACTACATGTAAACTGAGGCCGTGCCAACAGGACACATGACATTGATGGCTGACTCAAATTCTCAGCTGTGATTTCCCAGCCCGTTTGACCAGCTTTTATGTTCATATACATAAAGACTTTCAGTAATAGCTTCCACAGGTCTGCAGTTTTTAAAATATTGTCAGAAAAAAAATGTAGGAAATCTCAAAAGAATGAAGTCATTAGAGCAAGTTGTATTTGTATATTTTTAGACAGTCAGTGCCTTTCTTTGAAGGCAGTTTGCGGTGATAATTTTATACACATTTCTTATATTGCCTGTGCCTGTAATCTGCCCTGGTCTGGCTGCCACTGCTCTCCTGTGAACATTGTAAAAACGAACGGCTGCCACAAGGAATTGTCTTCGAGACAGGCCACTCAACAGAAGCATGTGCCACAGTGGTAACCCAAATGAGGGGAAGAAAACATGTCATTTCATCTGAGGAATTACTAAGTGTACTACGTACGCTGCTTTTCACCTAAGCAGTAGAGATGATGGGGTGAGTAATAATTACTATTATTGTTAATATTTTACATTGAGCACCTAACCAGCGCATCTTCATGGAAGCCCTGTATTGGGCATGGAGTGTACTTAACCTCTTCCTAAACAGCCAGCGGTTCAGTGTGGTGTCAGTCTCCCAGCTTCCCACGGCGATGAACAAAAGTCACTGGAGGGAAAGACTGTCGTCACCCATAGCCTCATGGCCTGGGGCCTCTCCCCAGCCATGTTTGTCACTGGTAAAGCTTGACATTCTGACTCATCCAGCAATTAGGCAGCTGACAGGCTCCTAAAGTGGGCAGCGGCAGTCAGCTGAGTCCTGAGCAAAATAAAGCACGCTAGAACAGAGCTTTCACAGGGACCGATCAATATGTCTGTCTGCCCATGGTCTGCACGTGGGCGTGCCTCCCAAGAAGCTAGCGGATGGGTCAACCAAAACCAGAGAATGAAACAGTGTGTGAAATGTTTCACAGGCATGAAAACCAGAACGGGAATTTAACTGTAATTTGAAAAAAATTCTAATCCTATTCAGGTAAATTCTATCTTTCCTTGATGAGTGTGGGTGATGTCTGCCATCCAATAATGAGACCAGAAACATATGAAAGATAATCTGAGATAAACTAAAATGTGACATAACCTGCAGTGACTATAATAAAGTTTGTGCTCAGTGTTCTGCATATAATGATGCAGTTTCAACCAGTACAAACTAGTTTTCAAACAAAGGGCACTAACAAGAAAGATGAACAGCATTTTAAAATGTCACTCCAGCAGCAAGGCTTCTGAATTATTTAAAAAAAAAGTGAGGCATAACTTAAATGTCTTACTTCATTCATATATGTCCTCACTCATTGCACAGTTATTGAAGCTCACAATTTGCTAGCACCTGAGAAAGAGGAAGGGGACAAATGTGTACAGAACGGGGTCCCTGCCTGTGAGGAACTAAATGAACCCAGGGATATCTAATTTTCATTGTTTAACTTTTAATATAAAAAAATCATGCATTAATATACACAACACGCTCTATTTTGTGCTTAGACCGCAGATGTCCTCCTTCACATATGCTAAGAGTATAAAGAAGGATTTCCAGGTGCAGTGAATGGGTACAGGAGACCGAAGTGGGGGCACGCTGCAGCCCGCAGACTGAGGTGGGGTGTGGACAGTCTAAAGATGTCGCCTAGGGCAAGTTTGTGGGACGGTTGGCTCCACAGGCCACGCTGTGATTGGGGTTTACAGTGAGAGTGAAAATCATCCTGTAGAGAGATGTAAATGGACGGCAGGCAGCCCAGGCTTCACCCTGTGCTGCCAGGGACCAGTTAGCTAGCACCATGGTGTCCGCGTCCCCAAATATAAACTGAGAGAACCTGAACCGAACGATGGGCAAGCTCCCTCTAAGTCATTCAAGCAATAGCAAGTCTGTGCTCTATTTCCTCCAACAGAGGTATGGAAAGACATTTCTAATCTGATGTCAGCAGTTTAACTTCCCTGAATGGAAACATTTAAGAATCCAGGAATGACTTTACAGTCTGAAGAATTTTTTAAACTTGTTCGCTAGTAGTAAATGAGCTACATTATAGGCAGAGTGTAGCTTCAGAGCTTATTCTCAGAGCATAACAAATAACAGAGTTATAATCTTAGTCTGTACCACATTGAAACACAAATGTCGAAAATAACAATTTTATTGATTACTCGGTTTTATCAATACCATGCCTTCCAGAAATGCCATGCTTCATATCAGGTCACAACCGGGATTTAAGGACTCTATTCTTAAACTGTATTCTTTTTTTTTTTTTTTTTTTTTTTTACTTTTTTTTTTTTAATTTATTTTAATTTATTTTGCAATACAATTCAGTTCTACATATCGGTCACGGATTCCCTTGTTCTCCCCCCTCCCGTCCCCCTCACCTTCCCCCCAACGCCCCCCCCCCCCCATTCCCATCTCCTCCAGGGCAAAGCCTTCCCCACAGACTGAGGTCAACCTGGTAGACTCAGTCCAGGTAGGTCTAGTCCCCTCCTCCCAGGCCGAGCCAAACAATCCTGCATAGGCCCCAGGTTTCAAACAGCCAACTCATGCAATGAGCACAAGATCTGGTCCCACTGCCTGGATGCCTCCCAAACAGATCAAGCCAATCAACTGTCTCACCCATTCGGGGGGCCTGATCCAGTGTGGACCCCTCAGCCATTGGTTCATAGTTCATGTGTTTCCATTCATTTGGCTATTTGTCCCTGTGCTTTATCCAACCTTGGTCTCAACAATTCTCGGTCATATAGCAGGATACTAGACATGAAACAAGGATGAATTGTCTGCTACTCACATCACCAGGGAGGCTACCTGGAAAACAGGACCCCAAGAAAGACACAGGGATCGCCCAATGACAGAGAAATGGAATGAGATCTACATGAACAGCCTGGACATGAGTGGGGGTAATGAAAGGCGAGGGTCGAGGGAAAGAGAGCTTGGGGGAGCGGGAGATCCCAGCTGGATCAACAACAGAGAGGGAGAACAAGGAATAGGAGACCATGGTAAATAAAGACCACATGAGAACAGGAAGAAGCAAAGTGCTAGAGAGGCCCACAGAAATCCACAAAGATACCCACACAACAGACTGCCGGCAATGGTCGAGAGACAGCCCGAACTGACCTACTCTGGTGATGGGATGGCCAAACACCCTAATTGTTGTGCTAGAAACCTCATCCAACTACTGAGGGATCTTGATGCAGAGATCCATGACTAGGCCCTGGGTGGATCTCTGGGAGTCCAATTAACGAGAATGAGGAGGGTTTATATGACCGAGAATTGTTAAACTGTATTCTTAAGCCGGGCGGTGGTGGCGCATGCCTTTAATCCCAGCACTCGGGAGGCAGAGCCAGGCAGATCTCTGTGAGTTCGAGGCCAGCCTGGGCTACCAAGTGAGTTCCAGGACAGGCGCAAAGCTACACAGAGAAACCCTGTCTCGAAAAACCAAAAAAAAAAAAAAAAAAAAAAACTGTATTCTTAAACTCTATCTGGAATTCTCCTGTTACTATTTAGATTCTTTTCCAGATAACACCTTATCTCTGGGATTTCTCACCTATGATGCAAATGTCCCTGAGAGAGTTCACTGTGGTAAGCCACGAGCCAAGAAGTGAAAATGCAGGTGTTGTAAATGGTCACGATCATGAAAGAAAAAAAAAAAAAAAGAAAGGAAATGTGAAGTGTGCTGCTTTGGGGACACTTTTAGCACAGAGCACCCCGGGCAGAGGCCAGATGAAAGTCCCGCACCCACGAAAGGGAGATTTGGCAGCAGCAAGAAGCCGGATTGTGAGCGGACTGGGAGAAACAAAGCAGCTTGTCCTTGTTATCGCTGCCCCAGGGGTGAGTCCTGAAGCCAAATGTTTCTAGTCAGTAAAGCCTGAGGTGAGCGAACCCTTCCCAGTTAATCCTGAAGCATTTAATTATGAGCCGTGTTCATGGACACGTCAAGAGCATTTGAAATTAAATGAGATATTGCACATGAAATGATTTGCATCAGCTCTTGAGTACGAAACAGATGGTATTGTTTTCATCTGACAGAGAAAACAAGGGTAAAGGGCTTTGGCGGATAAAGGGAAAGGAAGTAGCTATGTAAATACATAAAACTGTAGCTGGCAGCATAAGCTAATTTAGTCCAAAAAGGCAATTTTGCCCTTTCTTAATCATAACATCAATCTTTCCTTCTGAACAGAAACATAGGTAGACCTGAGAGCCTTTCCCTGCCTGAAAATTAGCAGAGAAATAAAACAGAAGCAGCGTCCTCCCAAGGCAAGAGGCTGTGGCGGTTTGAACAAGAACGGCCCCAGAGGCTCATAGGTCCAGCTGCTTCCTCATTAGAGAGTGCTACTATTGGGAGGTGTGTCCTTCTGGAGGGCGGTGTGTCCTTGTTGGAGGAAGTATGTCACTGGGGGTGGGTTTTGGGGTTTCAACTGCTCAAGCCAAGCCCAGTCTCTCTGTCTCTTTGTCTCTCTCTCTCTCTCTCTCTCTCTCTCTCTCTCTCTCTCTCTCTGTCTCTCTCTCTGTCCCTCTCTCTGTCTCTCTGTCTCTCTCTGTCTCTCTCTCTGTCTCTGTCTCTCTCCCTCTCCCTCCCCTTTCCTCTCCCTCTCCCTGCCAGTCAGAACACAGAACCCTCAGCTACTTCTCCAGCACCACATCTGGCCATGAAGAGAATGAACTAAACCTCTGAACCTGTAAGCAAGTCCCAATTATGTTTTCCTTGACAAGAGTTGTCGTGGTCATGGTGTCGCCTCACAGGAATAGAACACTGCCTAACAGAGGTTATGGGACCAGTAGATGTCAGAGAGCTCAGAAGACACTAGAGAGCCATGTGGGGAAAAAAAAAAATCTATGTTTGGGGTAGAAAAAGGTAAGATCCAAATATCATATCAGCTATAATTAGTTCCAAATATTGGACAGAATATAGAGTAAGCTCCAAATATCAGCTAGAATTTGCACAATTACCCAGCATCCATTCACACAATGACCTGAGGGCAGGCATTCTGAAGTCACCTTTGAACCTCCCATTTATAAGTTATGAGTGATATGTGACTTTCCACATGTCTATACAGCCATCTCTTCAGCAACAATTAGGAAGTGACTTTAAAACGTTCTATTTCTGAATGCCATACATGAAGCTGACTCTGGAGTCTTGAAAAGGAATCCTCCGTTCTCCAATAGTTGCTCTAGGCAGTCTTGGAAGACTTTTTACTATCATGAATCATAACAGGCATAAAGTAAGCCCCTTTCCTAAGAGAAGAAAACCATCCTAACTCATGTTGGAAATTTGAGTACTCGCCCTCCATAATCTTCAGGTAATACAAACAGGTGTGTGACACTTGATTTCATTCAGTCGCATGAGACCCCAACTCGGCCTCCAAAAACACTGCACCACTCAAAATTCTAACCCTTTTAAAAAATACTTTTACTCCAGGTAAAGAAAAGAAAAAGAAGCAGAATGAAATGAATTATGCAATACCGTATGCATAGCATAGACTACAGGTACCCCAAACCACAATTTATATTTAACAATGTTTGCAAACAAAAAGATTCAGATTACACCACACAAAAGCGGCGAATGGGGCACAGGAAGAAAACAAAAGTAAGAAATGGGGATGAAAGAGCAGAGGAAAGGAAGAGAGGGGGTCCTAACTAAGAATCATGGTAATTTACTATAAGCTAGTGTGGGAGTCTGTCGGAGTCCAGCTCCGAACTCGGCAAGGTTGGGCGCAGCCTCTAGGTAGGTCAGTCCTGCTCTTACAAGCATTCTGGCCGACTGTGTTCTCCTCACCACGGCTCTTTCACCGCAGACAGTGCACAGACCCCAGTGCTACTCGCACTGGCTTCTGCTGCTTGCCGCGATGATGCCTCGGGGGTCTCAGCCGCAGATGCTTGGTCAGTCGCTGTTCCACTGCTGCTGCAGCAGTGGGGGCTTCTGAAGCCCTTGCTCGCTCTCGAACTGCTGAGTGGGCAGTGGCTGCTCGGCCCCAGATGCTGCTCTCTGCGTCCCAGGTCCCAAGCTGGGGAAAACCTACTCTATTCTAAGTTAAACCTTCTAGTAAACCTTTACCGTATCCCTATACCTAAAGCCTATCTTTCTCAGACTTCACCAAATTTTTTTTGCAACTTTAAACCTAACTTAGTAAATAGATAAAGAGAGAAACAGAGATAGAGAGAGATACTTACTGCAGCCTGACATTAACTACTCTGCTTTGTATTTCCAATTTTATTCCCAATAGAATATCACCACACTCAATTAATTCCGAGCATGCCCACTTCACCCGCGTTGTTCCTTATCTTTATCCTCCGTACCTAAGTTCCACATCTGAGTGGCATATGTTGTAATCTGCTGGAGTCCAACTCCGACCTGCTCCCACCTTTCGAAGGGTTCTTGGGTAGAAGGGAGAGGAATGAGAAAATATTAGATAGAAAGATAGGAAGAGACGATAAGAAAGATAGAGATGAAGAATAGCTTGGGGGGGGGGGGGGGCTGGGTGAATACCCAGCCACCCAGATCTTTATTCAAAAGGCTTTTTATAATATGCCAAGAGGAGAGGCAAAATACCTCCCCCTTGCAAGATCTAAGCACAATGTACAGCCAATTATAGACCCTTCCAAAAACTTGGTAAACCTGCCTGTAGCCAAATCATCCCATTATGCAGCCCGGCTGGGTAAAGCAAGCTCAGATTCTCTGACCTTGAGTAAGGTCTCCCTAAGGAAGCCTCTGTTGCCCACCACCAACTAGGAAATGTGTTGAATGTCATCATCTATCTGAGGTCAAACATTTCTTCTGTCCAGTTTGGCATACATGTGGGTTTTCTCCATTTGTTCTTTGCTCCTATGCATCAACAATCTATCTAAATTGATATTAGGTCATATGCTGACCGCTGACGTCAGAGGGGTGCTGATACAGTGCCCTTGATTTGATGATCCTCTCACAGAAACACAAGGCTCCCCACCCACACTGGGATTCCCAGACCCAAACCTGAGTTTCTTGTTCCGACCTTCTAAAATGGTTGTATTTCAGGATAGCATTATAACCAAAGGGTAGAGTGCTTACCTGGTGCACGTGAAGCCTGGAACTTAATCCCCAGTGCAATAGAAAATGGAAAAGAGAGGACAGGAGGAGAAGGAGGAGGAAAGGAAAAGACAGAAAGTCAAAGGAGGATGTAAAAGATAAAAAGAGGAGAAGAATAAAAAGAATAGAAAATGAAAATCTTTCCTTTTAAAGCTGGAAAAAGACTAGTTTTCAAACTCTTTTATCTTCTGATGAGGTAGATTAAAACCACCCAAGTGACAACTGGCCACTAACTACTTAACTTTAGGAGATTTTTTTGCCTCCTGCACAGTTTAGCAAAGAATGAATTGCATTGCCTTATATAAATTTGCTGTATTTCATCTGGCATTTTTTGAAGACAAAGGCAATGTCTTATTTGCCTCTCTCATTGTGTCCAAATCAACAAAAATTCATAACAATAAACAGTCTGTCATTCTAAAATACTAGTTGTCCCACCCAGCTCTACAGAAGTTTCTGGGCAGTAACTGGAAGGAACAACTACCTTCTGTGAGTGTATTCTGCTGGCTATAATGAACCCTGAGTTCATAACAGACCTTTATGAATATTACTTGATATTTGATTAAATTCGCAAGCCCAAAATGTACTGGGAAACCAAACCATCTCTCTCAGATCACTCGCTTGGCTCAGTTAGTTCTTCCCTGGAGCACAGCGAATTAATTAAACCGTGACTCAAGATAGGCATCACTATGTGATGATTTGTTAAAGCCCTCCATCTAATGTTGAATTAACCTCCCAACAGCCTTGCCACATTGATTTTCATCTGTATATGAGCATGTATTCTAATTCCACAGTTCAGGGCTCCAGAAATGGAGGACTCAGAATTTGTCTTTCATTTCTTTCAGCAGCATCTGGATTCTGGACTCACAGTGTGAATTTGATAATTAAACAAAGGAACCAAAAGTGCAAGATCATAGACCCAGTTGACTCTTTTGTGTCAGCTAACCAAGAGCGTGCCATGCCACTGACAAGGAGAGCCACAGGGAGGGGCAGGCAAAGAGTACAGCTCAGTTAAACACAGGAGGGAAGACTGAGCTGCTTTCTCAACTTAGAATATGGAGTGTGGTTCACAAGCATAGATCTTAAACCAGAGGGATGTTACTGAGGCCATGAACATGAGAATCAGTGTCAAAGACTTGGGCAGGTAGCTGGATAACAAAGGGTTCAAATGCCAGGAAATCAGAACTGGATACAGAGCTGGGCCAGGGCTCCCTGTAAACATTAAGCCAATTACAGACGTTGATGTGGGAATAGGGCAGTCAAAATAAGTTGATAGTATGGATGGAAAAGAGAGAGCAGCTTTTAAATACTATCTGTAAATCTTAGCAAGATCTTTGAGGCAAGGCTACATCTCAATGTCTTTCCCAAACGCCTAAGACTAAAGGTCTTACACAAACACAATTTCAGCACCACATGCTCCTATAAAAATCTCGTGGCTTTGTTTCAGTGTGCACTCATACAGAAAAGTAATGGCATCTGTGCAAAACATCAGTATTGCAGGGCTACAGAGGATTGGAGGTACCCTCCCCAGGAATGAATAACAAACATGTAAAGTTGTGATAGTTTGAATGTAATTGGCCCCCATAAGCTTATAGGAAATGGCACTATTAGGGGGTGTGGCCTTCTTGGAGGAAGTGTGTCACTGTGTGGGCAGGCTTTGAGGTCTTCTATGCTCAGGATATGCCCAGTGTGGATACAGACTCCTTCTGCTGCCTAGGGATCAAGGTATAGAACTCTCAGCTCCTTCTCCAGCACCATGTCTGCCTGCACACTGCCGTGTCCCACCATAATGATAATGGACTAAATCTCTGAAACTGTAGGCCACCCCAATTTAATGTTTTCCTTTATAAGAGGTACCATGGTCATGGTGTCTCTTCATAGCAATCGAAACTCTAACACATAGGTCATACATCTGTTAATTAACTGCACATAGCCATCCTATCATACCAACATATTTCAAAACAACAATTGTGCAGAATAAATATATATGATTTTTGTCAATTGAAAAAATAAATATAAAAGACTAGTTATAGTTACCCTTTGGTAGCCACAGGGAATGACTTTCCATGAATAAAATTTGGTAGTTTTTTATAATCTATATACATCCTCCCAGTCACTTTATTCCATCTCTGGATAACACCTTGTACAATGTAAGTGATGTGTAAATTGCTGTTGAACGGCACTGACAGGGAATGAGGACAGGAAAAAATATCTGCCAGTATTCAGAATGGAAGTACGTGGGAGATTCTGTTTGTTCATTTGTTTGCCTTTAGAACATTTTCAAAGGTGAGTCATTGTATCTGCAGATGCCGAGGCTATGGCTGCAGTTCTGACCATGGATGTCATAGAAGCCTTCCACTGTGCTCCTAGCAAACACAGTTCTAATTCTATGTGGGTAGAACTGTGTATTCAAATGAAGTGTTCAATTTTTAAGATGTGTTTTTCTTGTCACAACTTAACTGCGCATGCCTTCAAACATTTACATTTACATGAGCAGTTTTATCAGAAAACCAGACTTAAACGTGAAGTAACAACTTGTAAAATTTCTGAGTAATCGCCAATGAAGTCACAGTGCTTGGATTTTGTGTGTTTGTTTCGTTAGAAAGTTGGCTTCTTCCACGGACACCTTAGTTTTGAACTTTGCTGATGGATCAGCCCCTGACAGTAAGCCTCTCAAGAATACAGCTGCAGCTGGCAGGTTTTCCAGGATGCCAGCAACTGGACCTTCTGAGGAAAGAAAGAATGGCCTCTCATCCTTCACAGTGTAGTGGTAACTGAAGTGAGTGATCTAGAAACTTTGCAGGGTTTTTTTTTCCCTAGAAGTTTCCAAGAGCTATTCCCAAACTTCTTTCTCCAGTCAGAGTCTCCCAGTACGACACCCAGCATGTGTTATCTGGCACTTTCATTCACAGAAGCAGTTTAGTGCCCCCTTTCAATCAGTCCACGATACTCTAGTGAGAACCTCCTTGGAGTCTGCAGGATCTCAGGGATGGATGATCGATAAGAACTTAAAATGCTAGAACATTTGCAGGGTCGTCAGAGATGGGAAACGTGGGATAAGATTAACAGGGTTAGTCAACTGTGCAGTTTCTTCTTCGCTCTTTTTCACTTAGCTGGGTGAGATAAGGAATATCAGCAAACAAGCCTAACTTTCTCCGACACACGGTAGCTGAAGTGGTTCCATGCAACACACCCTCAGAAGCAAGCGTTCTCTCCTCACTTTGACTTGCATTTGAGATTATCAGGTTGGTATTTGATATATGCAATGCATTCTTCAGGAAAGGTGGACATTTGTTCCTAATTCTAAGATGTTATTCCAAGTAAAACTTGTTGGATAAAGCACAGGGACAAGTAGCCAAACAAATGGAAACATATGAACTATGAACCAATGGCTGAGGGGTCCCCAACTGGATCAGGCCCTCTGAATGGGTGAGACAGTTGATTGGCTTGATCTGTTTGGGAGGCATCCAGGCAGTGAGACCTGGTCCTGTGCTCATTGAATGAGTTGGATGTTTGAAACCTGGGGCCTATGCAGGGTTGCTTGGCTCGGCCTGGGAGGAGGGGACTGGACCTGCCTGGACTGAGTCTACCAAGTTGATCTCAGTCTGCAGGGGAGGCTTTGCCCTGGAGGAGGTGGGAATGGGGGATGGGTTGGGGTTAGGGGGGCGGGAGGGGGGAGAACAAGGGAATCCGTGGCTGATATGTAGAACTGAATTGTATTGCAAAATAAAAAAAATTAAATTAAATTTAAAAAAAAAACTTTGTTAAGTGCAACGCAGGGTACCTTAGGTCATGTGTCAATCAGGGAATTGGAAGCAGACATTAGCAGAAAGGCTGGGGATTGGAATAAAGCCTGCAGTCTCCTGAAGAGGCAAATGTTGGTTCTTAGTTTTTACAAATGAAGCAAAGTAATTTGAGATTTTTTCACAAGAATTACTATGTGAAGGGTAGGTAGAAACTATCTCTACCTTTATGTAAGTCTGAAACTACTCCAAAACGAAATGTTTAGTTTTTTTTTTTAAATGTATGATATCTTTGTCAAATGTGTAATGTAGTAAGTGTGTCATTCTGCTTCACCTGTGCAGACTTCAAAACACAAATTAAACTGCGTCAGATCACCTGAGAGCTAAATTCACAGTTCGAATGACTATAACAGTACCTGTGGAAACTGCAACCGCATTAGGAATCAAGTTACAGATAAAGGAGGATTTGTGTTGTTGTTTTTGTTTTGTTTTTGAGACAAGGTTTCTCTGTGTAGTTTTGGTGCCTGTCCTGGATCTCTCTCAGTAGACCAGGCTGACCTTGAACTCACAGAGATCTACCTGACTCTGCCTCCCGAGGGCTGGGATTAAAGGTGTGTGTCACCACCACCCAGCTGGAGGATTTGTGAATGACAGAATTAAAATGCTGCAATATAAATTCATATGTTCTTGAGAGAATAATAAGTTCAATTAGTAAATATTCTTAATTTCATATTTCTTTATGAAGGTATAGAGAATTGAAACGTATTTCACTACAATTGAAGTAGTAAATTATTAATGTGTTTCAATTTAGAGAAATGTTATTGACTCATTGCTCTATTTGTAGGAAGAGCTACTTAATGAACACACAAATGATAGCAGAGTGGACCTTGCTGTGCCACTAATCCCCAGCACTTCTCCCTAGTGTACGTGTGTGTGTGTGTGTGTGTGTGTGTGTGTGTGGTTTGACCCAATGAAAAAGCAAAGTCTCTGGGCAAAAAGGAATAGTTATGTTAAAATTTAATACAGCAAAGGATAAATAAATTTAATTCATGAATTTGCCTCTTAAAAACTCTCCCAAATGAGAGGCTGGAGAGATAGCTCAGCTGGTAAAGTGTCCGCCCAGAAAGCACAGAGACCCAAGTTCCATCCCTAGAATCCATGTCAAAAGCCAGGCATGCGCCAGAGACCATGTTGATGTCCGTGATGTGCTCTGCCGCCAGGGACCAGGTTAATGTTTATGATCCGTGCTGCCAACCAAAACCTCGTCTAACTCTGTGATCAGTGCTGCAGCCGGCGACATGGTCAAGGAAGCTTCTTTTGCAGTGGTATCGATGACTGCAGACTCATAACTGAGAATGAGAGACACTGAAGGCTCCTGTGACAACCTATTCCCCCCCACCCCACCCCACCCAAAGAAACAGTCCAGACAGGAAGGTTTATCACACTCAAAATTGTGATAAAGATGCTGAAGTGTAGCTCTTCATAGCGACCGAGATGCAGCCAGCTCAGTCCACGTGGAAAGGTAAAGAAATGAAAACAGTGCGTGCAGAACAACAGAGTGAGGCTGGCCTTTGACCTCCGGGTACGTGGGCACACAACCACATGCACTCACACACACACACATGCGCCCCCCCCACATAACTATATGCACACACATGAATTGCACACCCACCCACAAACCCTCCTTTCAAATCCATTTCTATTCTATCTAAAAGCAACAGGGCCAGCAAGATGCCCCAGTAGATAAAAGTGCTAATTGCACAAAAGTGGCCCCGTGTTTGACCTCTAACCCATGGTGGAAGGAGAGAAATGACACTCAAAACTTGTGCTTTGACTTCCACAAGTGCACTGTGGCATCAGTGTGCCTCTGCTCACACACATACACATACATCTCTCTCTCTTTCTCTCTCTCTCTCTCTCTCTCTCTCTCTCTCTCTCTCTCTCTCACACACACACACACACACACACACACACACACACACAGAGAGAGAGAGAGAGAGAGAGAGACTAATAAAAAATAAAAATAACAAAAACACACATATGAATATCTAAGTGAGACCTGATCAGAGAGCAACAGCAGAGCAGTAACAGATGACAATAGACGCCAGCAGCGGCAGTATGTACAGTGGCTATGAGGATCCATATTCAGTTTGTAACAGCCCAATCCACAGTTCTCCCAGATAACTAATCCTGCTCCCACCCAGAAGATATCTAGGAAGGATATGCATATGGTGCTGTGCTTTATGTCAACTTCATACAATAGCCATTTGACAAGAGAGGACATCAATTGAGAAAATTCCTCCATAAGATCAGGCTGAAGGCAAATCCATAGGGCATTTCTTAATTAAGGATTGAGGTAGAAGGGGGCCCAGCCCAGTATGGGTGGGACTACCCCTGGGTGAGTGGTCCTTGGTGCTGTAAGAAAGCAGGCTGAGCAAGCCATGGAGAGCACACCAGTAAGTAGCTTCCTCTATGGCCTCTGCTTCAGTTCCTGCCTCTAGGTTCCTGCCTTGAGTTCCTGCCCTGACTTCCCCGGATGATGAACTACAAGCTGGAAGATGCAATAAACCCTTTCCTGTTACTTTTGGTCATGATGTTTTATCACAGGAATAGAAACCCTGGTATGATGCACATGGGTTCCTTTAGCTGCATAGTACATCAACTAGAAGATCTCTTGGCTAAAGTTTTCCCTTATTTTTATTTACAAATTACTGTGTAATTTCATATAAGAAAAAAGAAAGGGCATTAGGACATTAGCAATTCTAGCACCCTTTTCTCTGGCAGAATGCAGGGAAACTATCCCTGGGGACTAATTCCCTGTAGATGACTAAATAAATTAGTTCTGAGACTGTGACCCTGGCTAGCGAGAAACCAGCCTTCCTAGGTGATTTCCACTCTGACAGTACAACACATCCCACAATGTAACAGCCAATTTAGCATTACGGTGCTCCTGAAAGATGCAGTATATAGATTTACAAAATATATAAAAACACTATTAATATGGTTTAATATGGCTGCCTTGACTGAAATTAGATTCAAATCACAATATATTAAGAAAGTAAAGTCTCTTCATGGTATCTAACATGACATAAAGTTTATAGTAACAAAATTCCATGGTAATACCTCCAATCAGGTAGCTTGGGCAATAAGTGTCCCATATGCTTTTTGATTTTCAGACAGGTTTATTTTAGTTTCTTTGAATTTTTTTCATGCTGAGGAAGCTGAGGCGTTTACTTAGACGCTAAAGTTAACAAACTACCTTGGGTTTACAATTTTGCTCATTGTTTTTCTTGGCAATCTCAGAACAGTTGGTGAAATTCAGTTCTAATTAAAGTTGACAAAATATTGGAGGCCACTGGACATGCCACGTGTGTCCCTTTCCCAGCAGTTTCAAATGGAAAACATGTTCCTGCTCTGCACACAGCTCTGTCACATAATCCTTCCTTGGTGAGTTCAAATGGTACTTTTTAAAAAAACTGAGGTTATTGGAAGGTGTGCACACAACAGTTTTTGACAGAGCAAATGAAGAATAGACATACTTTAAAATATCAATTCCTTTTTCTCAAAAAAAAATAATGCTAGTGTTAGCTTTCTGTGGTAAACTACAAAAGATCTTAGACATTTATCTTCAGGGTCTAAGATGCCCTGCATTTCATACATTGCGGGAAAGATGAGCTAAAAATACACTGTCAAGTACATACACCATTAGTGAAATACAGAATAGAAAAATGGTCTCAGTGTCCTGAATTCTAGATTCATGTTATAACACCATCTAAAAAATAATGTGAAGTGTTCACTAGAGTAGCACTTCTAAATAGTTTTAGCTATCTATGACTTGAGCCACTGAAAGAATAATTGGAGGAAGTAAAAAGAAAGTACACGTGTATAGATCAACATGGAAATGGAAAATCAGACCTTGTTTTGTGAATTTGCCTTTCAAGTCTTTATGTAAATGAATTTGTCCCATGTAAAGACAAGAAGCAAGTGTATTAAGATCTGAGAGTGGTAACGGGGGATCACCTATGAAACAGGGGTACCAGGACAGAGAAAGAGTAACTGAAAATTTCTAGCCCCCTAGCAAAACCTGAGTATTCCCATCAAATACACTGATTTATCTCCACCTCTGCAGAGCAGTGCCCCCACTGAGCGAGACCTCATTCTTTGCTCTGCCTTTGGGAGTACATAATATTTTTTTCCTAGAACCAAGAATGGCATTTATGTTGCTATCCTGAGTCAACTGCCAGTTGGGTCCAAGTAAATTGCCCAGGACTTGGTGACTGCACACACCCGCCAGATGGAATAGGAGCCTGTGTGTAAAGGCGTGCGAATAGATGGAGGCCAGCTAGCACTGATGTGGAGGGCAGTAGCCAGTGAGTAAACAGAGGCTGAAGCAGGCAGTCTAGAGGGCAGTTAGCCGGCACTGGGCAAGATCATCTGGGGATAGTCAGGTTTCCTATAAGATAAGACAAAGAATGTGTGTGTGATGCCTTCCACTAAGATAAACTTAGGGTTGGCCTAAGAAAGGTTCTGCAGCCCAAGGAAGCTCCCTTGCAATCAGAGAGCAGAGGGGGGCGGGGGAGGGGGTGGAGTGTGGTGGGGGAGGGCGTCACTTCTTCTGGGAGGTAAGGAAGAAGGGAACTGGGACCTTGTCTGGGCAGTCCTGGGGTCCTGAAACACTACCAAGTGGGAACGCATCGAGTATAGTGAAGGAATTCAGTCACAGTGGGTGTACAGATAATCATTAGAATAAATGGAGTTTAAAATTATGAAAGCTAAGGAGAATTACAGTTAAGAAGAACAAAGAACAGGAAATGGGGAAAGGGGGTACAGAAGCCAAGTAGGAAAGAGAGCAAGCCCATGGATAAGAAGGAAGGAAAGCAGCAGGGATGACAGCAAAAGACAGAACGTTCACAAAGCTTAAGCAAGCAAATCAAAGCCAAATAACACGATTAGAAATGAAAACATGAAAGTGATTTTTTTAATTTAAAAATCAGGTGAAATAAAAAATACAATAGCACTCAGTATTACTTCCTTGTTAGGACAGATGCGAATTCCTTGCCCCTTGAACTGTTTTCTCTGGAGTTCAAACAGCTTAGACCACGGAATGCATGCAGGCTACCCTCCAGCTTCCTTACTGGGTGAAACTCAGCAGCAGCAGTCGGCCCTCTACTGGAATGTCTCTGAGCACGAAGTCCGCCTTGTCAGCTACTGTCTTCCATTTCGGCAAGGGCCCATGCTTCCCATGTTCAGATTTTAACATGAGTCTCTGAGACGGCTGAGCCCACGTTTCTACTTCCCTCTGCAGCTGGGTTGCCTCATCTTACCGGGTGTCCCCGTCTTTGCTGAGAATATTCGTGTCTACTGCAGTTGTGTCCATATCATCTCTCACGCAGTGCTCATGGGGTCCTCGGTGTCTTCACACAGTCGGTTGAGGGGAGGGGTGGTTTGGGTTTAGAGATGTCATGATGTCAAGGATGCCCAAATGCTCTACTCTCCCGGAAGAGCAGATCAATGACAGAGTCACTCTCCGCATTCTCATTACATCACTCTAGCCTACTAGGCAGAGTGACTGCTGGGTACCAGATCTCTCCCTCAGCATCTGCTTCCTGCAGCCTGTAGAGCCTCAAGTGCTTCTTCCTCTCTTCTGTTTGCAGGGCAACCGGGAAGGTGAGGCAT
Organism: Peromyscus californicus insignis; assembly: GCF_007827085.1. Lineage (NCBI taxonomy): Eukaryota > Metazoa > Chordata > Mammalia > Rodentia > Cricetidae > Peromyscus > Peromyscus californicus. The sequence continues at coordinate 24,120,679 of NW_026294436.1, read as the reverse complement.
TCTTTCTCCACACTGCTTCCAGACGGGCGTCTGTTTCCTTGTTAAGGTTGAGTATTTCTACGTGTTAACTAGCCTTTCACCGTGTCCAGGTTACTGTGACCTGCCCCTGCCCCTGCATGTTTCTCATCTCTTGAAGAACGAGATGTTTTCCTTCCAAGTTCACAGAAATTCAGGAGAGTGTTATTTGTCTCTGCTCTTCAATGTCAGAGCCTCTTACTCTTTGAGACATCCTTTTGTCGTGTAGCCTAGGCTGGCCAGGAAACTGGTTTTGTTTTTAACACCATTCACTTTCCTCACTTCGAGTTCCTTGTCAAAACACAAGCAGCTTGAATGTTCATCACACTCAACATTTTGCATGTAAGTCTCTCAAATGTCTCTTGTTCATTTCGCTTTATTTTTAAATCTCTCATTACAATATGGTAGACTAGGAATACTGTTAGTGAAGTCTGGGTGGGGTCAATGTTCTGAGTTAGAGATGCTCTAGCTTTCCCACAGATTTAACACGGTGGGAATAGCAGCTAGTACATCTTTGTAGATCATCGGTAGCCTGAGAAGACCTCTTCTCCTCCCCTCTTCCTTCTCACTGAAGCCCTGTCCATGACTGAACATAAGCCATTCCCCACTTGTTTGCTCTCCACCACATTTACTTTGAAATATCCTAAACATAACAGAGTGAATTCTGCTCACAAGCAATTTCCTCACCCCTGCCTCGGTCAGCCTTCCCATCGCTGTGATACAACACCCTGACAAAAGCCACTTAAGGGAGAAAGGGCTTATTTTATCTTACAGTTCCAAAGGGATAGCATCTATCCTAGTATGGAAGACATGGTAGCAGGCAGAGAAGACATGGTAGGAGGAGCAGGAAGTGGGCAGTAGTTACAGTAGTACAGTAGTACAGTACTACTGTATTTACACTCAAGAAGCAAACAGCGAACAAGATATCCAGGATTATATACTCTGCCTCCAGGGACCTACTTCCTCCTGTAAGGCTTCCTCCTAGTAGTCCTATAGCCTCCCCAAACAGTGTCACCATCTGGGAACCAAATGTTCAAAACACATGCGCCCATGAGGAACATTTCACATTCAAACCCCAGAATTCCATCCCTGACTCCCATAGATAAGTGGCAAATATCTTGATGCAAGATACATTCAGTACAACTTCAAATAGCCCCATAACCTGGTAATGAAAATACCAAAACCTGTAGCTCTGTCAGGCATCTGGGATTCATAACGTTAGCATCTCAGTTTGAACAGGCTGCCTCTGGCTCTCTCTCTCTCTCTCTCTCTCTCTCTCTCTCTCTCTCTCTCTCTCTGGCTGTCACCATTCTTTCCATGTAGTTCTCTTAGGCAAACATCTCACGGTTCTGACAACTTTAGCATCCTGGGGTCCCTACTGCACCTTTGGCTTCACCTTCACAGTTCCACACTGCGTCCTTTTGGGGTTTCCTTTCAGTGACTCCAGCCCTAATATACATTGCCTGGCCTCAGCCACTCTCTGAAACTCTGAAGCAAGACCCCATGACCGCCCCCCCCCTGGTTTTGTATCTTTCATACCTTCAATGAAAGCACATGGACAATACTGCCAAGTTCTGACGTCAGCTCTGGCTAAACCTGGGCCCCTTGGACCACAGCTGCATCTGCTTCTGTGTGCTGAATCTGGGGAAATGTTCTCCTAGGCACTTGCTTTGGTAGAGTAGTTCATGCTTTCTCCTTTCACAGAATTTGCATCTTTACCAGCTAGAGCCTTTGATAGGTGGAATCTTGCCCTCAAGGCACCTTTGTTACCTTCTTAGGACAAGAATACCTGTGTTTCTATTTAGTGGTGCCAACCTCTTTACCAATCAAGGGTGCTTTGCTATCTGCAGTTTGCTTGTCAGAAACTTTATGTCTTGTCACACACAAATTAATTCGTTGTTTTTAAATTCACCTTTGCTCAGACTCTCAGGACATAGGCAACATGAAAATTCTTGACCAAAGTAACACATGAGTGAGTGGCCCCTCGCTAAATTCCTGGTTCTTTCTTTGCCTCTGAAACTCCACAAGTTGCATGGACCTCCACTGCCATATCCCCCTAGTACCACCGCTGTCTATGCTCCTACCAGAAGAATGGCGAGGCACTTGAGGACCCCTCCAACCTGAAAATCTAAACTCTTCCATAAACCTCCTAAAAATCAGCTCTGGAGTCCAAGAAGCTCATATTCACATCCACCTCAACAATAGTTTTGCCTCTTTGTACCAATTTCTGTCCTCATTTCTTTTCCTGTTACTGTGGCACTTTACTAGAACCAAGAGAGAAAAAGTCTAGGCTGACTCAAGCTCAAGGCATCGTCCACCATGGCAGGAAAGTCAAAGCAACCGGAGCCTGAAAGACCTGGCCAAAGTGTGCCCAGGTCAAGGAGCAAAGAATGATGGATACATGCTTGTAAGTGCTCAGCTAACTTTTTCCATCTTGTACAGTCCCTGCTCTAGAAGTGGTCTCACCTCTAATTAAGATGATGCTTCCCACAAAACCAAATGTGAGTTCATTTTAGAACAACTATAGTTACAATTCAAAACCTAACGCTACACCATCTTTGCCATTAAAAATAGTTCCCATGATAGTTGGTGGTGGCGGCACATGCCTTTAATCCCAGCAGTTGGTAGGCAGAGGCCGGCAGACCTTTGAGTTAGATATCTGGTCTACAGAGTGAGTTCCAGGACAGTCAGGGATACATAGTGAAACCCTGTCTCAGAAAAACAAAAGAATAGTGTTGCTAGAGTTTTCCTGCCTGGCCCACAGTCAGGGCAAATCTCTCTCACCTGCCAGTCCCACAGCCGTCAGACCCGACCAAGTAAACACAGAGACTTGTATTGGTTTCAAACTGTATGGCCATGGCAGGCTTCTTGCTAACTGTTCTTTCAGCTTAAATTAATCCATTTCCATTAATCTATACCTTGCCACGTGGCTCGTGGCTTACCGGCATCTTCACATGCTGTTTGTCATCGTGGCGGCTGGCAGTGTCTCTCTGACTCAGCCTTCCACTTCCCAGCTTTATTCTCCTCCTTGTCCCGCCTACACTTCCTGCCTAGCCAATGGCCAATCAGTGTTTTATTTATTGACTAATCAGCAACACATTTGACATACAGAACATCCCACAGCAGAATAGTTCCCACAGGTACCTTTCCTCTTGCACCAGGTGAGGACACAGAAAATGCTGCCCATGAAAGAGAGAGTGAGCCCTCATCGAACAAAGTCAGCTAGCACCCTGAGCTTGGACTCTCCACTTTCCAAGATTATGAGAGATACATCTCTATTATTTTAAGTGCCATCCAGTTTATGGCAATATCTAGCCCAAGTGCAATGGTACTGGATGATTCATGTAACAAGGCTGAATTCGTAGCACTCAGTGGTTTTCGTTTGTTTGCGTAATTCCTTAGTGTTATTTTTTACGTGTGGAGGTATTTTGCTTGCATGGATGTGTGCACCACGAGAGTGCATAGTGTCTGAGGAGGCCAGAAGAAAGAAAGTATTGAATCCCCTGTATGTGAACTTATGGATGGTTGGGAGCCACCATGTGAATGCTGGGGACGGAGCCTGAGTCCTCTAGGAGAGTGGACAGTGCTCTTAACCTCTGAGCCATCTCTCCAACCCCAAGCACTCAGCATTTTGCTCTTTCAGTTGTTCTTGGCGCAAATGCTCACTCTGTACATATGTGGTCCTAGATGACCTGCAGAGAAGCAATTTATGCACTTTACTTTTACACTTGCCACAAAACCTTACTAAATATTTTCCTTGCTGCTTTTATGAGGTCACATTAACCTGCAGAGGTGTAATTTTTCTGTCCTCATCTCTTTTCAGACTCTACACAATAATAATAATAACAAATAATTCATTCTGTGAAAAACATAGCAAATCACTCAACAAGGAAAAGTATAAGAAATTAGAAAGGACAAAGAAAAAAACATTTAAAATCTGTCCCAAACTTCTCAGACACTTATAGGTTTTAAGAAAATACCCAGAAGACATAGTGTTCTGTGGTTTTGAAGGACGTCTTAGACCCTGAGTTATAAAGCATTCCAAAATATGTTTCTAAGTTGATTACGTTAAGTATGTCACTGAGATTGAAATAGTAAGTAATGAAAAACGTCAGCATCCTGGTGAGAAACGTTCAATGGTTGACAAAGAAGCCAGGGATAAGACTGGTTTTATGTGCCATCTTAATTATTTAGAAAGAGGAGTAAACATTTACAGATTGCATTCTGAGATGGTGCTAACTTTAATGATGCTACAAAAATAATTAATGGAGGGAAATAAAATGTGCCATGGCCTAGAACATTTGGAAATATGATCCATAAAAGAAAAAAAAAGATTTAAATTAAATAAATGGAAAAAAAGAATTTTGACAATTATTGAAGAATCAATTTTAAAAAAATAATTCTGGGAATTTCATAATATCTACAAGACTAGCAAATGGTCAATATGGGTTTCAGCAGCTTTTGTTTAATTCACTCAAAGACAATATGGACAAAATTCCTCTTAGGGGCATATGGACTCTGGAGGAAAGAGAGAAAAGCTTTGAAATAATTTAAGGGATCTGAAGTGACGTGTCCCAGACAGAGGTACACACAGTAGGAACAGTGTCTCAAGCTCCAGAAGTTGGCCACAGTGCCGACAGGACTGGCTTCCTCTGCAGCCCCTCTCTTTGATTTGGGGAGCGCCTGCTTTCTCTTGTCTTCACGTGGTCTGTCCCTGCATGTGAGCATGTACTGAGCTGAGACCATTTTCAGTATGACGGTGTTAGATTCATTGTGATTCTATCTTCTTTCTCCAGGAACTATTTAATTACCTCAGTGTTTCGCTTGGCCCTGATGCCATCTTTGTCTCAAATTTCATTTCATCAGAAATTAGTTAATGATGTCAATTAAATTGTCTCTTTAAAGACCCTGTCTCCAAATACAGTCACAGACTGAGAAAGTAGAAGTTGAGGCTTCAACATGTAAATGGGGTGATGGGCAGGGACAGTGCAGACCATAGCCATGATTAAATAGTTAGAGGGGAAATGGAAAGGCGAGCAGAGCAGCAAAGAATTAGCACCATAGAAAATATTCAAAGGCAATTCTGGAAAAGAAAGTGGAATCAACGAAAATGAAAATTCTACAAACGGAAGAGCCAATTAGATATAAAAGAAAATCTGTAATTTAAGAGACAACATTGGAGAAATTACCTAGACTGCAGCAGAGACATTTAGAGGAAGAAAATCTACAGTATGGCATGGAAGCCAAAGATTATAAGGAAAATCTTCCATCTGTATGTCCCAGACAAGCTCACGGTAAAGGGTTTCAGAGAAGACATCAGAGATGGTGGTTGGAGACACATTAGCTCAGGACGCTTCAAAACTGGGGTGTTCTAGACAAGACAACCATTAGAAGCTGCCCCTGTGTGACCCAGCAAAGGAAGCGAGTTGAGATGGAAAAGAATAAACTCCATTCCCAAGACAGAAAAGGAGGGAAACTTCAAAAACACACAAAGGGAGGGAGGACAGTCGAAAATTGTAAAGGAAAGCAAAATGGCAGAAAGTACTAGATAAGGCAAGATGACTTCTCCAAACTGTCCTTTAGAACTGCAGCCAGGATGCTTGCCAGTTGGCCCCCAGATCAACCACGATGCCTGTGTGTGATCCTCACCAGGGAGGTGCCTCCCCCTCTTTGGCACTGGCTCCTTGGGAAAGATAAGCTGTACAGAGAATGAGTGGGCTGCACAGACACAGCTAGGATCCCAGTCTACCTTTAGCAGAGACACAGTATAGAGCAACACAAAAGTGTGAGGATGAGACTCTCCACGAGGACTCTGGAGTGAATAGCCTGGGGATATTTTGAAGTTACCTCCCCACAGTAACAACATGAGAATACAAAAAGTGTATTGATCCTGGCATAATCTCATGGATGGATGCAACTATTCTGAGTCAAGAACTGTGGGGCACTGGCAGGGGAAAAAAATGCAGAACAGCCAAGACTTGGATGAGAGGAGAATTTCCAGTGGGTTAGGTAAATACGCTGCTGGACTTCCTCCTTCACCTCAGACACAGAGACAGAAAGCCTTGTGTAGAGAAGGCAATCCCGAGAACACCAGAGATTGGGTTACATCCGCCGGGTGGGAGGGGTCAGAAATGCATTCAAAAGGGAGGGAATGGCCAAGTTGTCGGAACTCCTGAGGCTCCATGGCTCCTGCAGAGCCAGCCAGCGACAACACATAACCAAGGAGATGAAAGACATCTACAGAGAAAGATGTTAAGACCCTGAAGAAAGAACCTGAAGGGGGCGCTAGCAAACAGAAAAGCCTCCATGCAGATTAGCAGAATCGATACTGTGCAAACTAACATATTACTGAACGCCATTTACATATTCAATGCAATCACCCTAAAACCGCCCATGACAGTCTTCACAGAATTAGAAAAGAAACTTTAAAAAAAATGAGTATTTGGCTTATTGATGTCTAGTTTCTTGAGTTCTTTATATATTTTGGAGATCAGCCCTCTGTTAGATGTGGGGTTAATGAAGATCTTTTCCCAATCTGTAGAAATGATTCCTAATAATATTCTACTATACTCATTCATATATTGGTGCCTAGCCCAATTGTTATCAGAGAGGCTTTACCCAGCAACTAATGGAAACAGATGCAGAGACCCACAGCCAAACATTAGGCCAAGCTTGGGGAATCCCATGAAAAGGGAAAAGAAGGATTATAGAAGCAAGAAGGTCCAAGGACACCACAAGGAAACACACAGAATCAACTAATCTGGGCTCAAAAGGGCACATGGAGACTGAACAGACAACCAGGGAGCCTGCATGGGACTAACATAGGCCCTCTGCATATAGGGGACAATGGTGTAGCTTGATCTTCTTGGGGACTCCTAACAGTGGAAGCAGGGGCTGTCTCTGACTCTGTTGCTGCTTTGGGGACCTTTTCCTCCTACCAGGTTGTCTTGTCCAGCCTTAATAGGAGAGGGGGTGCTTAGTCTCACTACACCTTGATATGCCATGGCTGCTTGATATCCTGCCCTTTTCTGAATAGACAAAGAAGGAGGAGTAGATGTGGGGAGAAGGGGTGGTCAAGGGGGAGGGACTGGGAGGAAAGGAGGGATGGAAAATAGTGGTCAGGGTGTAAAAAACGCATACATACATACATACATATATTCATACCAAAAAAAAAAAAAAAAAGGTAGTGGATGACTACAAGGAAGCATTATCTTCTGAACACAGCAAGGCAGCTGCACATAGGAACTCACAGTGACTGGTCGCATGGACAAAAGCTGTGCAAGCTCAAGGCAGACCAAGTGCCAGCCTGGAGACGGGAAGTGGGCACACAATTCCACCCCTACCTATGGGGCCACTGGCAGTTGTTAACTGATGGGCGTGGGTGGGTAAGGGGAGATAGTTCTCTCTAAGAGTGTAGTCCCTGGAGAGTGGCCCACTCTCTAGTGGAAGACCACACATCCAAGAATATTTTGGCAGCACAAACTAAGAATTTTTTCTTAAAAAGGGAGATGAAGTTGGGTGTATAAGGAAGAGGGAAGGGACCCAGGAAGAGTTAGGGGAGGGAAGATGAATATGATTAAAGCATGTTGTATGAAACTCTCAGAGAACTAATAAAAATCATTACTAACAAGTATTACTACACTTATTACTTTATATGTGTGTGGGCACATTCACTACAGTGTATATGAAGATGCCAGAGGGCCAACTTGAGAGAGTCAGTTCTCTCATCCTATCATGTGAGTCCTGGGAACCAAACTCAGCTCATCAGGCTTGGCCATAAGAACCTCTATATGGTGATATTTTATTTGTATTAAAATGTTATTTGTATGTTAATAAATAAAGTTGCCCGGGGGTCAGAGCTATTAGCAAGCCATAGGAAAGCAGGACAGTGGTAGCGTACGCTTGTAATTCCAGCACTTAGTAGGCAGAGCTGGGTAAGTCTCTGTGTGTTCAGGGATACAGCCATTATTGGATACACATGCCTTTAATCTTAATACCAATCATGGAAAACCTGGAGGCCTATACAGACAGGCTGTGAGGAGGCGGTCATGTGGTTGGGTTTACAACCAATGAGAAGGCAGGACAGGAACTCTATATAAAGACTTTAACACAGGGGTAGCTCTGGTTCGGAGAGGTAGGACCACCGCAGGAGGAAGGGTAAGGTTTTGGCTCTTGGCTCTGACCTCTTGGCTTTCTTCTTTGCATTGGTTCTGTGTTTATTGTTTGATGGGAAGGTTGGATACATCTACACCTCTACTTATTAAACAATCGCATTAGCCTTCCCCAAGAATCTTAAAATTCATATGGAATCCACAAAAAGGGCCAAATACCCAAGAAACTCTGAGCAGAAAGAATAATCTCAGAGATACCACAATACCTGATCTTAAATTACAAAGTCTCCATACTAAAAATAGCATAGTAATGGCAAAAAAAAAGAAAAGGCATGTGGACCAAAATAATAGAAGACCCAGAAGTAAACCCACACAGGTATAGCCACCCAAATCTGTCAGATAAATATGTCAAAAGTGTGCAGTAAAGACAGCCTCTTTAACAAATGGTGCTGGGAAAACTGGATTTCCACACTTAGAAGAAGAAAACTAGATCAATATCTTTCACGCTGCAAAAAAAATCAATATGGATCAAATATCTTAATGTAAAACCTGAAACTTGGAAATTGCAGGAGGAAAACACTTCAAGATATAGGAATCCACAGACTTTCTATAGAGGACTCCAATTTATACAATAGAATTTTATTTAGATGTTAAGAAATATGAAATCATGACATCTTCATAAACTGGATGGGGGTCATTGTGTTAAGCAAAATAAGCCAGACCTGGAAAGAAAAACCATCACATACTTTCTCTCATATGTATATGTGTGTGAACGTGTTTATGTATGCGTGTGTGTGTGTGTGTGTGTGTGTGTGTGTGTGTGTGTGTGTGTGTGTGTGTGTAAAGGGAGAATGATCGGTACAAAATCAGGAAAGAACTAAAATAAAAATATGTGAAAGTCAATTGAACTTGGTATATTTTAAAAGACATAATATAAGAACACAATTCAATATAATCATTGAAAAGCAAAATGCAAAATTATCTCATTATAAGCAGTTCAAAAGACAGGCCCTTGACAGGCAGGTATACAGACAGATTTATTTGTCCATATTATACAATAAGTAATGTAATATTGCATATAAGTTTATTCTCTTTGTTTGCTAGCTCTGGGTGTTGTATTTAACTATTTGTATATACAATACTCACTTTCTTTCTTGGTTTATTTCAAGAGTGGTTCATATCCCCATCTATTCATCTGAGAAGTTGTTGTTGTTGTTGTTGTTTACTTGTTGCTTTTCATGTTTGGAGGCTCTGTTGCTATGCGAGCCTCCATAGCTCGCATAGCATGATGGGTACAGCTCATCATGGTTGTACTTCTTGCTGCAGGGGCTCTTGCACTCGCTCTCCCTCTCTGACTTTCATTCCATCGGACATGAGATTGTTAGTCTAGCTTTTTTTGTGTGCACTATACACTTGGTGTATTTTTTATGACTTGTTCATTTGTTTGAGACAGCGTCTCACTGTATAACCCAAGCTGTCTTCCCCGCCTCTGGCCCCCAACTGCTGGCACTATCTATAGATATTTTTGAATTGAAGTTCTTTGAATCTCCTGCCTTTGCCTATGTCTATTATAATTTACTCTCCTCTGAGGCCCAATTTTCAATCTCTTTTCAATTTTATTTGGTTTCTTGTCAGTTCGGTTTTTTGTTTTGTTTTGTTTAACCTCAAAGCAGTGACTGTTCCTTTCCATAACACTCTACTGGCCAAAATTTAGCTGCATGTCCACACCTAGCATAAGACACTGAGTATCAGCATGCTACTCAAATCTCTTTTGGTAAAGAAAGCAAAGAAACACTATTGGGAGCTTGTTGCATCCAAAGACTCCCCCAGAGGGGAGACTGTTCCAGTAACTCCTAACTCCTGCCATTGGAAATCCAGCCCTTGGTCCTGGATTTCTAGATTATCCTGTCCAACAGATCCAAAAAGTAAGTGCCTTGTGATCCCATAACCACACACCAGGACACAAGTAGTCCCGCCCCATTTTTTTTATTCTATATCCAATTTATAACACCAGAACGAAAACAAGGCCATCAGAACAGAAGTGTCCATTTAGAAAGGAGAAGCTGGAGCCAACAGAGAAATCACTGATCCGGAGCTGTTCTCAAATGTTAATTCCTGTACTCTCTGACCTGGCCACAAAGTCCATGGTGAAGCCATTTGACAGCATGCAGTACTGGGCCCCTGGAAAGAGTGCTTCATCTAGTATCTATTACAGCCCATACATGTGTTCTCTAGGGTTGGAGAGACTGCTTCATCCAGCATCTATTACAGCACATACATTTGTTCTCTAGGGTTGGAGAGACTGCTTCATCCAGCATCTATTACAGCACATACATTTGTTCTCTGGGATTCCCTTTTACCTGCTGTGCTTGGCTCATGGTCTACATCCCATGTAGGAATTGCAGCGATGCTCTCACTAGAGCAGTGTGGATTTTTAGCCAACCCACTGCCTGGCCAGGACTCTGGTCAAAGGGTTTCTTGGGGAATTAGGTGGAAAACAAGCATAGCATTTGCTGGACAAACTTGTGTTGCTTTGAAAATACAATTTCCTGAGATATTTAACAGGCTTTTAACCCTACTCGTTTTCATGAGTTCCATATGCAAGGATCCACAGCCAAGAATCTTGCCTAGACTTAAGAACCACGCCCCAGGTCCTGCCTATCCTTCTTCCAGCTTCAGAATGGCTTGCCTAACAAAAGCATGAGCAGGAAGATGGAATTCTAGAATCTCAGCCACTGGAGGGGCTTGAACTGTGCGACTTAAAAGTCTTAAAAGGAAGTGAATTTCTTAACATAAAATAAACTTATCCAAACATATTTACTTCACTAGCTTCTCATTCTATGCCGTAAAAAATGTTACAATATTATTCTGGAGGCTTCTTCTAAAGGAAGAGGTTGCCAATTGTTTGGTATGCCAAAGTAAGCTGAGCTTTGACATGCTTGAGAGTAGTTTTTCTATGTCTTCAACATTCCATGTGAATTTGGCTAGATACAAAATTATAGGACCAATGGGAGGCATTTTTTTCTTTAAAAGTATTATCCCTTTCTGTTCTGACTTGAAATAGTGTTGAGAAGTTTTAAGTTAATATTATTCTTGTTCTTTTCCTTTTAGGACTTACTAGAATTTTCTCCATGTGATTGGTTTTTTAAAATGTGGTTAGAATGCAGCTAATGAAATATCTCTTGTTTGCTCTCTTTAAAATTTTTTTTTTGGGGGGGGGTTTTCGAGACAGGGTTTCTCTGTGTAGCTTTGCGCCTTTCCTGGAACTCACTTGGTAGTCCAGGCTGGCCTCGAACTCACAGAGATCCACCTGGCTCTGCCTCCCGAGTGCTGGGATTAAAGGCGTGCGCCACCACCGCCCGGCCCTCTCTTTAAAATTTTTATGTCCATCTCAGAAGCCAAAAAATATCCATCTTTTACTTCCTGTCTTTTGTGTGAACTTTCAAACTGAAGTATAACACAGCGAATGCAAGAGGTAGGCGCAGCTCGATATCTTCACACAGTGAATACACTCATGTAATCACCATTCAACTCAAGATCGTCCCAACATCCCAGCTTGCTGTGAGATATTCTCCTGATAATTTCAGAAGCTACACCCATAAAATCTCACCAACACGACTGCCTAAACATGAGCTGGACAAGGGCAACACCAATAGGCAAGCCAACGTGGACAGGGAGAGACCACAAGGTAACGACACACCCACACGAAGAACTACATGCACTAAGGAGTGCTAAGAGTGGGAGAAATAGTTTCCCCCAGTGAAGAATGCAACAATTGGTTATCCAATACCAAATAGTGAGCCCTGAAATACATACACACAGCATTATACAGACTGAGCAGGTTACATTTAGGAATATATATATATATATATATATATATATATATATATGCATGTAATAACAATTAATGAGAAAAAGAGACCATTAATTTGAAAGAGAGCAAGGGGGAGTTTATGAGAAGGTTTGGAGGAAGAAAAGGAAAGGGGAGAATTATGAAATTACATTACAATCTCAAAAAAATAAAAGAAATAATTTTTTTACAAAGACTCTCCCAAGATCCCAGAAGGGAAAAACTTTAACTTCTATCATCACCTATTAGTTTTGTGTATTATTTATATCAATAGCATAACACAATGTGTACCCTCTTGGGTCTTTTTCCCTTGACATCATAGTCTGTCTGTCAGACTCATTCATCTTGTGAGGGGAAAACAGTTTATTCTCCTCACTGCTGTTAAGCACCTCATCTTATGACTATTCTCTCAATTTATTTTAGTTTCTCTTTTGATAGACACTTGAGAGGCTTCAGGTTGGGACTATTATAAATATCACAGGAAGGCGTTTTGTGTCTGCTAAATGCACATATGTGTGCACTTACATTGGGTACAAACCCAGGAGTGAAATTTCTGAGTTGCAATATATGCATAGGATTAGCTCTAGTGGGTATTGTCAAACAACCTACTCAAGTGGCTGAATTCATTTAGACTCTTGCCAGCAATATGTAAGGATTAAATTGTAACAAGATGTTGAATTCTGCTAATTTTGCATGGTGGATACATAACGTTTATTGAATTATTCTTCAATCCTTTGTGTTTGAAGACTCCAAACTTTTTAGTATAAGTACAAATTTTGAAACTGAAAGTAATTTCAGAAAGAATGTTCAATACAATAAGGTGAGATGACTTGACTGCCATGCCCCTCTCCACTCCTGTGGCAAGATGTGTGTAAAGGTTAGGAAGTGAAAAGAGATACTGACTAGTTGGACTCAGGGTCCTTTGACATAAAAAAAACACAGAAACTCCGTGAATAAGTTCATGTTCTACTCAAGGCTCCTCTGAATTTCCTTATAGTTGTTCTACACTCAAAATTACCCTTTTAGCAGGATCCTTCAATGGCCCACTTTCCCCCCAAAATCAAGAAACATTTACAGGAAACCTAAGAGAAAAACCAAAGGGAATTCTGGGAGTAGGGGGGAAACACAAGGGAGAGTAGATGAAGAGTTCAAACAAAAGGGTGATTCTTAATCCACTGCACAGTTGGTGCCTGGACAGGGCAAGGACTGGAGCGAGGAGTCGTGTGAATTAGGTGGCTGTCTAGCTCCATGCCTTGAACCGTAACAGGAATGTGGTTGTCACAGCTGAAGGAAAGCATCGTTTTGTGTATATTAGTCTCGTAGAGAGCTTGCTTATAGTGGGCTTTACATTCTGGTAAGAGCAGAGACAGTGGTCGTACTTGAATCAGCATTTCTGGGGTAAGCCCTGGGAATGTGTTCCACAAACAGGCTTCCTTGATGATGCTGGTGAGCAGCCAAGTTTGGGAAACACTAATATGTAATCTTTTGTATCACTGACTTTTGGCCCAGATACTTGAGTAATTGAAAGTCACTAAACCATGGACACTTCTGGCTCTTTCTCGGATGTCAAGAAAAGTTCGTTGGGGGGGGGGGACGGACGTTGGTATGGGTTCATTTGGATCTGCAGACAAGAAGTGGTTTTTTTTTCCTGCATCTATGATGAGAGAGCTCTGCAGCATTCAGTTCCAGCTTGGTACTAATGAGCTGACCCGAGTCACTGTGCCCACAGAGAGCACCGCTAGCCCTTCAACTCTAGAACAGAGTCCCTTTATTAGAAAGCTGCATGGAGGCACTGTGCCTTTTCAACAGTTGCGCATTCTGTTGGTCACTATCTAGTGCTTTCCAGGAAAGCTGAAGAAAACATTGGATTAAAAATAAAAAAATAAAAGGGGATGGCTGGTTTATAAAATTAGATGTACATCATTCAGTGCTTCAGAGCATTCAATCTGGTACTACAAACATTTCTGTCCCATTTCAAAGCAGGGCATTTTATTCCATGTGTCCTGCTAGGAAAATCTCTCTAAACAAAATCACTTTTTCTCACATCAAGCAATAATCACTCTTCATTCTTTTATTTTTTTTCTTTTCCCTGTATTTTTCTGAAGATTTTGAAATCCTTTTGATTTCTTTGAATATATCCAGCAAAGATCCATATACAGCACTTACTGTGTGCCTCCTCCATGTGGCAATAACTTTTTAGATACTGGGTACTTTGAGATATAGGGAAAGATTTAGTGTTGGCAAAAATCACTGTGGTAAAGGTCATGATCCACTTCTAACAGCTGAAAAAAGGAAGTCTCGGTGAGGTTATCCTGCCTGGCAAACTGCATAGATGGTGTGAGAGCTTGTACCTGTGTGAGACTCTGGCTCCCAAGGCAGGTCTTAGGGTGTGACATTTTCGGCTCTGGCCACAGCATGGGTGGTTTTTAAATTGTGTCCTCTGGAACCCTAGCATTCCTCCAGGAATCTACAAATGCTAAGATAAGTTTTTTGTGTGTGTGTTTTATTTAACTATTATAAATTAAACTTTAATGAGGCAAATACTGCTATCCGTTAACTTGTTTGATCAGGTTCACTGATTTTTGTGCCCTGCAATAAAGTAAAAGTTCATCTACCAACTACATGTAAACTTGGTATAAATTTGCTGATAACTGGATTTTTTTTTTGTACCCATTCCTTTCAGCTCTAAAACCACCACCTTGTTTAAAGTAACCCATCATCTCTACATTCCAGCCTCCACTGGGCAGCTCTCGGCCTCACTTACTGGATATAACAGCAGAACTGGACACGGTTAGCCTGACCCTTCCTTCTTTTTCATTTTTATTATTTATGTTTATTTATTTTATGTAGGTCTTAGTTAGTGTTCTGCTGCTGTGAAGAGACACCATGACCACAGCAGCTCTCATAAGAGGGGGTGTTTAATTGGGGCTGGCTGACTTTCAGAGGTTTCGTCCATTGTGCTGAAGGCAGGAAGCGCGGAGCCATGCAGGCAGACCTGGTGCTGGCACGAGAGTTCTACCTCTGGATCGGCAGGCAGCAGGAAGAGAGAGACACCAGGCCTGGCTTGAGCATCTGAAACCCCAAAGCCCACCCTCAATGACACACTTCCTCCAGCAAGGCCATATCTACTCCAACAAGTCACACCTTCTAATCCCTTTCAAGTAGTGCCCTAATGACCAAGCATTCAAATATATGAGCCTATGGGGGCCATTCCTATTCAAACCACCACAACAAATATGAGTGTGTTGCTCATGTGTATGTCTGTGTACCACACACATGCCTGGTACCTTGGAGAGGTCACCTAGAGTTACAGTCAGTTGTGAGTTCCCTTGTTGGTGCTAGGAATTGAACCCAGGTCCTCTGCAAAAACAACGCGTGCTCTTGACCATTGAGCCAACTCTTCAGGCCTGTCCTTCCCTCCTACATGTGGTGTCGAGGGCCTTATGGTTTTGAACTGCTTGGTCCTTCTCAGTTGTCATTGCTAATTCCTTCTCCCCTGTCATGTTGGACTGCCACAGAGATCCCCGTGTTATCTCCTTTTCTCTGTAATCATTTGACACAGCCATGTCTTTAAATATCATACATATGCCATGAAGTTCCCAAATCATGTCTCCGGTCCTGACACTGACGCGAACACCGGACTTCGACATCCAGTTGCCTGTCTGAAATCTTCACTTGTTTATTCACCGAACATCTCCTCAACCAGCAAGCTTCTCCACCTGCAATTTCTCCCGTTGCTCTGACAGCAACCTCATCTTCTTCAGCTGCTTGCAGTAAAAAAAATCTGAACATTATCCTTGACTCATCTGTTTCATAGTCTACAATCCAATTCTCAGAAAACACCGTGGGGTTTGTCTTGAAAATACATCCAAAGCACGTGGCATTCTTTGCCTTCTTGAACCACTCCCTTACCCAGCTCACCATAGCCTGTCTCCTCCATTACTGCAATAGACTACTGAGCATGTTCACCACCACCTGCCTGCTTCCTGCTTCCTGCTTCCCAATGCCTGCTTCCTCTGACCCCCACAGATTGGTTACTCTCAGAGGAAGAGCCAGAACAATTGTGTTAAAAGGTAGGGCAACCCATGTCCCTCAGTTGTTGGCCTCTAAATGCCCTGCCCCATGGCACCTCTGACCTCCTTGCCACCTCCCTTCACCCTCTCTTCATTGCCCCGCTGGTTGGCCCTCCATTGACATGCATATTCCCACATTAGACCTTTATACTGAAAGGTACCAAGTGGGTACAAAGGCCTTTCTCTTCCTGAAAGTCAACAAGGTCAAGTCTTTGTTCAACGTCATCTATTTGTTGACGTTTCCCTAAGCTACTCTATTGAAAACTGCATCCAGTTCTTCTCTGTGTTCCATAGCTAGTTCGCCTAGAACAGACAATCTTAGAGCCCACATGTGGATTATGTATGGCTTCTGTCCCTCATTAGATGTATGCTCCGTGAGGGCAGGGAGCATTACCTCCGGGGCAAAGTCTCATGTGTTAAAACACATGCAAAGTGCCTGTCTCCTAACAAGCAATCTGCTGCTAACCAAATGCTTTTTGTTTTAGGATGCCAGGTAAAGTGTTTGCCAGCTCTCAACAGCAAAACTAGCTTGATATAGCTGTCGGTGCTCAGAAAATAGAACATTGGATTCTAATTGAAGCCCTCTCCTGCTGTATATTTCTAGTCACGCATATGAGAATATAGACACTTATAAACAGCCTTCCAATTCTACAGGTTCCTTTCTTAAAGATGGGCGCTATTATTTTAAACATATTTCACTTAAATCATGCACATTTTTCAATGTTATTCAGTACTTTTAAATCCATCCTTATAAATTGTAATTTTTTTTTTAACACAAAAGGGGCATGTGTTTCAGGAGAAATACATAAATTTTGAAGACAGTCTGTGGTTTTACTAATTATTAATTGTGTGAGAATAATTATAACATATTAATTCAGAAATTATTAACCATTTCAAATCAGTGACAGCTGACCACTGAAGTATTCAGAGGTCCACCAGACCAGAGAAACATTATATAAACAGTTTGACCATCAGTTTTGTCATTTGCAAAAGTTGTGAAAGCTTATGGCATATTTTAATGAGTGACATATTTTTTGAAATCACTTGTCATGATGGTGTGTAAACATCCTGTACAACTCAATTGCACTTTGGATGCTATACTTTAGGGTTCCACTGACTGCCACTGATAAAACATTACACTTTGAAATTTAGCAGATTGGAAAGGTTGAAATGCTTTTGTCTAAAAATCGTGGCTGGTGATTAGAGAGCAAATGACAACTGAGTTGTATGTGCCGATTATGTGAAACTAAGGTAAATAAATGAATGAGTGGAACAGGAAAGGCTCAGTCAACACTCATCATTATTCCTACTGAACGAGATGGTGTTATACTCCGCCTTGTTCTTCTCCATCGATACAAATGAGGGGACTGAGCTAAGAAGCTCGAAGCCCTTGTTCCTCCTAAAAAGGCCAAACAGAAAAAGCAGAGCACAAAGACACAGTAGGCATGACCTCAGTGATGTTAATGTGCTTTAGGTCCTGGTCCTCAGGTCTCATTCAGATGCAGAAACCCCCTCCACCTGGTGTATTGAAGCAATTTAATGTAAAGAGAATATTCATGCAAACTAAAATCTGAATGGCCATTATTAAGAGAATAAATGATGTCAGATGAACAGACTTTGCTCATCTATTTAGAGTGATCCTTCCTAGTCAATCCATTTGTCTCAGAGACTAAATTAGAAATTAGAAATTTGACTGACAAAATAAGAATCAGCATTAAAGATAATTAAATCATCATCCATGAGGGACAGCCATGTGAGTTCAATTACTCTCTCTTCACATGGGGTAGTTTTGCCCTTATGATCAACAGGTCTTTTGGACCTAAAAGGTCATCTGTCTTGTACTAACTTGAACATGATTTACTATCTTATAGAATTGTTTTTGTAATCTCTGAATAGAATGCTGCCATTCCATTAATAATCACATCTCATTCATTTACATTTTGATGTAACATACCTCATTAGTATACCTTGGCAAGAACTACACTTTGTCCATGTGGGTTAACCTGATAATACCAAACCACAAGCTTGTAAATCATCTTTGCAAGAAGACCTTCATAGATATTTATAACTATTTCTTTTATTTTTTGAGATTACAAGATAATCACATTGTGTCCCCCTTCCCTCTCCTCCATCTAAAACCTCCCACATATCCCTTCCTTGTTCTCCTTCAAATTCGTGGCCTCTTTTTTTCATTCATTGTTGTGATAGCTTCATTGATAGTTACTGCACGAAGATTGGGAACACATGTTGAGTTGGGCTCGACTCAGCTTCATTCATAAGCAGCTTCAGAAAAGTGAACTAACTGTTTCACGTTATAAGCATCACCTGCAACATAAGAATAATAACACATAATTGTAGGATTTGTTGAAAAGACAAATGAAATAATACTTACCAAGTTCAATGATTTGGTCCGGTGTAAGAGCTCAACAACAAACAGATATAGGGCATGACACACCCAAATACTTTGCCTTGCTCTTCCCCCAAGTTGGCCCTTATCAAGGGGCGGGCACACACACACCTCTGGATGACTACCCTCAGTCTCCCAGCCCTGACTTTCTATAAGTCAACTCATATGCAAAGGCAAGGGCAGGTGGTCTTTCAAGGGCAATACACTCTCATGAGCTTGAACCCCATGAGCTGTACACTCAGGGGCTAATAACTAATCACAGCGTTTGGTTCTGCCACTCCTGACAGTGCATTTTGCTATTCCCTCGCACTGCAAATGTTCCTCTCTTGAACCCATCAGATCACAAAAACAAGCTCAGTATCCCCTTGTCATATCTAATATGTCAACTGTACCGTGAAATCCTGTTTTTGTTTAAGCTCATGAGAGTTTCGAGTGTGGACCACGCAAACTTCAGCCTTTTAACTCCAAGACCATTTTTCATTATATTTCTTTGTCAGAGGGATCTGTTTGTGTATAATTAAATGTGGCTTTCTTAAACCTTTGCAGTTGGTAGCTTAATGTATTTTTGTTTTATTTCAAGTACAAAGGCTATATTATGCTTTTGTTGGCATTCATGCTAGTTAGCATGCCAGCTCCATAATTTTGTTCCCTGCAATATGTCAGCATTTAAGTGCCTTGGGCTCAACAGGTGGTATAAGATAAGGTTCTGGCAAATCAAATGGGTAATGTGGTTATTTCTTTTGTCAAATTATAATTAAAAACAGAGTCTGTGTAAAATGAGACTTACATTTTGCCGGTTTAAAGGGAGCTCAGCATGCAGCACAGATCGTTTTCCATAACAAAGGCCCATTAGTGAGGAAGCATATTGTCTGCACACATATCCAACACCTTCTGATCCGAAGTCTCACTGCTCTCGGCAGAGTTTACCGTGTGACCCTGGGGTGGAATCTCTGCTACGGAAGGTTTCCACATAGCTGTTATTCAGCAGTATGAACTTCAAGCCATGCCCAGCACATTAACAGGAAATTTAAAGATGCTTATCCACTGCCTTGCAGAACTAAAGAACTCGGCAAAGCTAAGAAACTCAGAATATTGTACTTAAGTCATCTGCTTTCAATTTTTCTTGATATGGGATCCTGGTCTCTGATGATGAGACAGGAAAGGGGAGTATATCTACAAGGAAGAAATGAGAAAGATCCTTACTCCTCTTAAGCGTGGCTCCACGTCGGATACTGGGCAATGCCCCACAGTATGAGGTGGCCGTGAGCAGTACATACACGCGACTGTTCCTCTGCAAGTCCTCCCAAGTGGAAGCCACTCCTGCGGGCAGCTGAACGTGCTGCTTAGGCACTTGCTGAGATCACTCTGAAAGTGGTACACCAGGCAGCATCCATATGCCTCCCCTGTTCACAGGGAGAAGCCAGCACATCATGGTCTTCCTCCTTCCTCCAGAGTCATTGAGATTCTGGCTTAAGGTCCACTGTGCTGAAATCAAGACATGTTAGAGAAAGAATCCACCAGGTAATCCTTTTTTTTTTTTCAGAAGTATTAGATTCTGAAACAATAATCCACTTATTTGTGCCTATTTAGGAGACTCATCTGAAGGGGAAAAGGCAACGCTGAATAAAATATTCATCTGTTCTTCTTCCCTGCGTGTCAGAATCATATAGATATGACACAAAGAATTTTACTAAACAAAAGTCATTTGGGAGGTGAAGCATGCTTCAATGAGAAGCTATACAAACCTTTCACCTGAATTTTCTTTTCTGCCCCAAATAAGATAAGCTTCAGCTAAGTGTCTTTTTTATTTTTTTCTAAATATATATAAATATATTTATAAATAATAAATATATGTATTTATAAATACATCTCCTAATGTCTACATACAAAAAGACTCCTGAAATCTTGTGTGTAAATGCTTCTTAGTTCTAAGGCAAGGACTTACATGTTTAATAGGCTGAAGGACATCTATACTGTATG
This sequence comes from Peromyscus californicus insignis, assembly GCF_007827085.1. Taxonomy (NCBI): domain Eukaryota; kingdom Metazoa; phylum Chordata; class Mammalia; order Rodentia; family Cricetidae; genus Peromyscus; species Peromyscus californicus. Next base: position 24,100,243 of record NW_026294436.1, on the reverse strand, counting down.
TCTATGTTGACTTTATTTATGGCAGCTCTCTGGCTACAGATAGAAAAGAACAAAAAGTCATTGCCAAACCAAGAGCCTAAGATAATTATATGTTGTATGTATTTAAAGTTTTGAATGATTGGATATATGCTCTATAAGTTTTACTCACGATTCTGGTCTAGGCAGATTGTCTAGATGTCAGGATGAACGAAGGGGCAAATGATTTCTCTGGTTGTTAGTCCTTTCGTCTGTACAGGTGAGTTTGGAGGGCAGGAGGGACAGCTCAGTGGGTGAGAACACCTGCTGTGTACGCATGAGGACCTGAGTTCAACCCCAGCACCACACACAAAAAATAACCGGGTGTGTTGGGAGCTAGAGAGATGGCTCAGTGGTAAGAGCACTTGTCCCTCTTGCAAAGGACCTGGGTTCAATTCCCAGAACCCACATAACAGCTCACCACCATCCCTAACCCCAGTTCCAGGTGTACCAATGCCATCTTCTGATCTCCACAGGCACCAGACACGCGCATGGTACACAGACATACATGCATGCAAAACACTCGTGCACATAGAAGAAAATAAATAAATCTAAAACCCTTTTAATGGATTTGGATTACATCAGAAGTGTTCAAATGACTAAAAACAGTATTTTTCTCCTTTTTTTTCAAGTAAAATTCCTATTGTATAAACCTAATCCACACAGTAAAATGGGCAATGTCCCCAGCAGCTTGATTTCTCTCCTTTGGACTCCCAACTCCAACTCCTGGCTCTGGAAAACAAAGCTAGAAAACACCCAAGCTTTCACTATGTAGCCAAGCCGCTAATCTCAAGTCACAGGCCAGTGTTACCCCTCCAGGATCCTACCCCTGTGTAATGCCGGCATTTGTAAGACACGAAGTTCACTGTCATACATCGCATCCCTCACTATCCTATGATGTAACGATACTGTGGTATTCCTGTTTTAGAGATGAGAAAGCTGAACCTCAGAGATGAGAGTGATCTCACCTCTGGTGAATTGGGAATAAACCTCAGAACAGAATCTGGAAGTGCTTGGCACTGCATCTTCCACAAGGTGCTCTTTCCCACATAGTGTATTCTAATCAGGCTTAGTGATTTTAATTTCTGCAAGATTCAAACAAGCCTCTAGGGGTTTCATCATATGCATGAAGACAACACTTTAGTGGAGTTAATAGAGAAATAACCAATTGCCAAATTCCATAGTTTAACATTGAACCCTGGAAAAGTGAACCTTTGTCATTTAGCATCACGTCAAAGGTAGCCGCTAAGATTAGAAATGTTCATTATCCTCACAGAACTTAAATCCAGATGTGGACTTCAGCTATTTCCTACGGAACATTAATCCTGCTCCATTAGAGAGTATATGGGGCCAAAGCACTCGTTCCGTTTTCTAAGACACTCGGTAAGAACAAAAGAGGAAAACCTGCCATTGTGAGCATGTCAGTTTTCTCCAGATTCCTTTTAAACAATACCACTCTAATTATAATTTTCACAAAGTATCTTTGAAAAATCACAATTATTCCAAGTTTGCGTTGAAAAATAATGTGTGAAAATTCTTGCAAAACACTGGCAAAAAAGAAAGAGAGAAACTTATCCTGGAGTGTTAAACATATTATGAGCTGCACTAATTAAACCTTTAAATACCAGTTTGAAATATAGATAGGTAAATAGAAGAGAAAACTTTAAAGTTAAATAAAAACTAGCAGTTTCCCACATCCAACCAGGACCTGGGGCGGGGCTCCTGGGGTCCCCCTAGAGAGATGCACAGCCACCTCAACACCACTCCTGTACTGACCATGCAGCATTCGTGTGAGACTTGAAAATATGACATCACAGCAGCTGGACTGGTGGCTCACCGCTTCAGTTGAAGCATTCATGAGGTAGAGGGAGGGGGATCGATGTGAGTTTACGATCTTGTCTAAAAAATAAAATGGGTGGTTGGGGGAGAAAAGATCTTTAGAAGCTACACTTCAGACAAGGGGATAATATCCAGAATTTACAAAGGATTGCAAAAACTAAAGACCAGGGAAATAAAACTGCCAATCACCAAATAGGCAAATGAGAGAGAGAGAGAGAGAGAGAGAGAGAGAGAGAGAGAGAGAGAGAGAGAGAACAACAGATTGGTAAAAGGGACAGACATGAGAAGCCAGCTGCCTTCTTTGCAAAAACCAGTAAAAAAGTGCTTGACTCACTGAAGCACGTTATTAGTGTTAATAGATCATTGACATAGGATGCTTAATAAGGATTTCTAACTTTTCTCTCTAACGGAATGATGTCATCCTTGGAAGAAGCAGGGGCTGAGGTCTTCTGGATGCTCAAGACCAACTGCTGGGCGCCAAAAGCACTGGTAGCCTAGAGGCCGGAGAAAACCTGGCCTAAGCCATGTCTCAAAGCTTCACACACATTAAGAGCGACCTTTCCAGCCAGAGTTAAAGCATGATATGCTTGGTATCTGGAAGAGGGAACTGAGCATTATGGAAAATGCAGCCCTGTGTCCCAGAAGCACAACTTGGAGAAGGGATTCTCCTCCACTGGAGCTGCTTTCACAGCTCATGGCAGAGTGGATGGCAGATACTGTTCAAATACTTGTCCCCATTTATACATGTCCATCTCCACAAATTAGACAGTTATCCACCAACAGCCTAAGTGACTGCCAGCTCTTTTTTTTTAATTAAGAAAAATTTTTCATTCATTTTACACACCAATCAAAGATCCCCCTCTTCCCTCTTCCCACCACCCCAGGTTCTCCCTCCCAACCCACCCCCCACTCCCCCTCACAAGAAGACAAGTCCTCCCATGGGGAGGCACATCCAGTAGAGGCAAGTCCGGCCCCACCTCCCCTGCCTCAAGGCTGCACAAGGTGTCCCATCATAGGTAGTAGGCTCCAAAAAGTCCATGACTGCCAGCTTGTAATGGGCACCACCACAGCACACAAAATTCAGTGTTTTCAAAATGGACTTCATTTTTAACTCTGAATTTCGAAGTCCTCCAGTCTGACAAGGTCACAAACACCCTTTATCTCCAGAGTTAATGACAACATTCTGAAAAAGTTGCTCCTGTCACATGGGGTATAATGGTGGCCAAGGCCATGTCAGCCCACAGCAATCTAAACTACCCATTTCTTTTAACTTCACCAAGTGCCCAGGGTTCGTGGTGGGGCCAGGAATCACTGATACTATAACCCTAAGTATCCAGCTGCTCTCTCGGGGTGCTGCTTGTACAGAGGGTCCCTACAGTTCATCAGTACCCACACAGCTCTGTAGGAGTCCTTTCTCAGTTTGACCAAGATGCACTATCCATCGTTTAATTTTCTGGGGGGGGGGGGGGTTGTTTTGTTGTTGTTGTTTTTAGGGTTTTTTTGTTTTTTGTTTTTTCAAGACAGGGTTTCTCTGTGTAGCTTTGTACCTTTCCTGGAACTCACTTTGTAGACCAGGCTGGCCTCGAACTCACAGAGATCCACCTGCCTCTGCCTCCCAAGTGCTGGGATTAAAAGCGTGCGCCACCACCGCCCAGCTAATTTTCTGATTTCATACTTTTAGCATTCTCTGTGGACTGGAGTCTATTCCAGCCACCAGTGCTTGTCACCCCGGGCATGGCTGGCATCACTCCTTTTGTGGAAGACAATTTTCACATTGCATACTTAAACACATCTGTATCTCATGTGTACAGCAATGCGGGGACTTAGTCCTCCCCCATTTCTTACAGTACACACTGTGAAGAGTTCACCCTACAGAAGTCCTCCCCCATTTCTTACAGTACACACTGTGAAGAGTTCACCCCACAGTCTTCTTCTGCCATCCTCTTCACACTGCCATGCCTCCCACCTCTAAGGAATTATGAGTGAACGTCATCCTTCGAGACAGTTACTTCCCATCCGCATCTTACTGCTTCTAATTGAAATAGATCCTGAAGCACATCCCAGACATGGGGAGTTTGTTTTCAATTGTGTGTCTTTCTTTGTCTCTACAGCCCCGAGGAAAATTCCACATGATTCTTGCGAAAGGTCTTGTACTTATGTGAGGCTAGATTTCAGTACCTGGCTTCCTGTCATTTCTGGGACTGAGCCCAATGCCTTCATTTCCATTTTTCTCTCCCTCCATATTTGGTTTTCAGTATCCTGCTTGATACATTATCTCTGCTTTTTTTTTTTTTTTTTTTTTTTGGTGTTTTGAGACAGGGTTTCTCTGTGTAGCCCTGGCTGTCCTGGAACTCGCTCTGTAGTTAAGGCTGTCCTTGAACTCACAGACATCTGCTTGCCTCTACCTCCCAAGTGCTGGGATTAAAGGTGTGCCCCACCACCGCCCGACTATATTACACTCTTATTGGCTCTAGTTACTATGAGTTCCCTTTCTACATTTTGGTGTCTTGAAATCTAAAAACAAACTTCCCCACTTCTAATCATTCATGTAGCTAGTCTACTCTTCAACATTTATGCCCTTCCTTACTCACTGAGAAATAATCTGCAGCCATTGTGCCAGACATCAAGCTGTAATGCAGAGAGACGCAGTCTGTGCTTTCCAGTAGGTCCACGGATCCCCATTAGGTGACGGAGTGATCCTCCTTTGTCTGTGTGTGAATTTGAACGTGATGGGATGTTGACACAAGTTAGGACAGGTGCTCCATCGTTTCCTTTCTGTGTAGGCAATTATCCTTTCAGGTCCTTGACATGAAAACCTCCTCAAATAGCTACAGGTCATGAACTTTGCCTGTCAGAAGCCTGTCACACGGCAAGAAGAGTAACATTCTATACTTAAGGAAAGGGGGCAGGGTTCAAACAACTTTAGAGAATGTATAGGATGTTAACTGGGATGGCTAGCTCACCTTAGCCTGGAAATGAGACCATATTATTGTTGTTGATGGAATTCCATGCATCCCACCCAAATTCTCTGTGGCCTAACACAAATTGGCAAAAGGTGGGGAAATGAATATCAGAGTGAAAAATTAATATGGTTGAGTTCATTATATTGCAAGGTATTTATTTTAACCAGTCGGGGTGGCTCGTGCCTGCAATTCCAGCATTTGGGAAACTGAGGAAGGAGGCTCTCCATGAGTTTGAAACCAGCTTACCTAAAGAGTAAGCTCCAGGTCAGCATGAATGAGAATGATACCTTACTTCAAAAAACAAAACATTCATTTAATACTCCATCCCTAAGAAATGGATTTTACTGTCTGAATTCAAAATAAGAGAGCATAAAATTAAATGGCTAACTCGCGATCATACAGAGAGCAACTGGTTGCCTATGGTTAGCTGAGTCATATACCAAATTTCTATCTCTTAAAACATTTTCTATCTGTCTCAGTTAGGGTTTCTATTTCTGTGAAGAGACACCATGACCATGGCAACTCTTGTTGTGGGATGGTCTGTATGTTAAATTGCTCTGATTAGTCAATAAATAAAACACTGATTAGCCAGTGGCCAGGCAGGCAGTATAAGCGGGACTAACAGAGAGGAGAATTGAGGGACAGGAAGGCAGAGGAGACACTGCCAGCCGCAGCCATGACAAACAGCATGTGAAGATGCCAGTAAGTCACGAGCCATGTGGCAAGGTATATATTTATGTAAATGGATTAATTTAAGCTATAAGAACAGTTAGCAAGAAGCCTGCCACGGCCATACAATTTGTAACCAATATAAGTCTCTGTGTTTACTTGGTTGGATCTGAGTGGCTATGGGACTGGCGGGTGACAGAGATTTGTCCTGACTGTGGGCCAGGCAGGAAAACTCTAACTACAAACTCTTATAAAGGAAAATATTTAATTGGGTGGCTAACAGTTTCAGAGGTTTAGTCCATTATCATCATGGCAGGACATGGTAACATGCAGGCAGACATGGTGCTAGAGGAGTTGAGAGTCCTACATCTTGTCCTGCAGGCAACAGGAAGTATGTCTGAGACACTGGACATATCTTGAGCATAGAAGACCTCAAAGCCTGCCCCCAAGAAGGCCATACCTACTCCAATAAAGCCACATCTCCTAATAGTGCCACTCCCTATGTGCTTATAGGGGCCAGTTACATTCAAACTACACTATCATTTAAGAATATGTAGATATTTCTATACAAAACCATAACATTCCTGACAAACACAGTTTCAGATTCTGTGCTATTCAAGCCAGCCCAGTTTCTCTCAAACATAATCATCACATAAATTTTCTGAGATTTTTGTTAAAATGTAGATTATGATTCAGAAGGCCCAGAATGGAAGCAAAGAATAACTATTTCTAAAATGTCCCCAACCTATTTTGGTATTGCTAGTCCACAGAACATGCTCTGGGAATGTAACACCTCAAGCCACTCCAGTGGATTTTGTGGGTGAGAAAATCAAGACCATTGTAAGAACCAATTAATTAGAGAAAAAGCAAACAAGAACTGAAGTCCAATGTTCTTTGTACTTCTCTGTATTCTCTATGTCACATAAAATAAAATACTATTTAGGGTTATGTAACATAACATACCTAGTAATAGATTTCAAAATTTAAAAAATGTATGCACTGACACAGATTTCTGCTTTTTATTTTTTGGAAAGAGTCAAAAACATTAGGAGTAAATTTTTTAAAACCACGGTTACACATCTCCTCAAAAGCATTTGAATTTATAGTAAATATGCAAATTTCAGTTAGTGCCAAACACAGCTTACTACAGAGCCATAGGTGAACTATAATGATTAAAAAAAAAAAAAAAAGCTTGACCTAAAGAGGTAGGTTGGTGGTTAAGAACACTTGCTGTTCTTGCAGAGGACCCAGGTGCAGTTCACAGCACCTCCATGGTGGCTCACAACCATCCTGTAGTTCCAGGGGATCTGATGTCCTCATCTGACCCCCCTCAGGGACAGGCATGCATATGTACACAGACATATGTGCAGGCAAATAAGCATACACGTGAAATAAAATGGAAATATTTTTATTTCAATGTAAGAGTTTACATTTTCAGTTTTTCATTTTACTTAGGAAAACTATTTTGGGTAGACAGGAGTTCTTCAAAGGTTTAAGTGTTTCTTTCAACACAAAAACTTCATAGACTTAAAAAAAATAGTTCTTCAAGTCTTTGGAACCTGGGCCTTATGCAGGGACACTTTGCTCAGCCTGGGAGGAGGAGACTGGACCTGCCTGGACTGAATCTACCAGGTTGAGCTGAATCCCCAGGGGAGTCCTTGCCCTGGAGGAGATGGGACTGGGGGGGGTGGGGTGGGGAGGGGGGGGGAAACGGGAGGAGGGAGGACAGGGGAATCTGTGGCTGATATGTAAAATTAAATCAAATTATAAAATAAAAAAGAAGGAGGAGGAGGAAAAAAAGAGAAAAAATAAATAATTCTCCAAGTCTTAAGTCCCAGAGTAAGTAATGTAAGAAAATATAAAGTATTGTAAATATGCATAAATAAGCAAATACATAAATGTAATTGCTTCCCAAATTTCATGCACATTGCATATTAGGTCATAATTTTGCCATATTTTTCTTAACCCTAGAAGTAAATTTTCTTTCAAATTTATGCATGCCAGAACTACATATAGACACCCTTTGATATCCACGATAAGGAAAGGAAACTTGTAGAAAAAAATGAAACACCCATAATTAATAAGCTGTGGGGATTGTTTTACTATTTTATATTAAATTGTCAAGTAAAGATATAGAACAGTCTTAATTAGAGCAGTCATCTCATGGAGGTGTGATTCTTAGGCTAATGCGGTTTTAAATGTTGCACAGCTCAACTTGTCCTGAGATATAGCCAAGGCAAAGCTCATCTTTATGGGGAAAAAAACATAATTAACAGTGTAGCCACAGGCTAAATAAAGTTATTGACTTTTTAATCTTTTTTTTTTGTAAGCATTCATTAAATTTGCCTTTAAGGAGTATCATAGCAAGCATCTTAAGTCCCTTTAAATTGCTAGTTACAGCCGGGCGGTGGTGGCGCACGCCTTTAATCCCAGCACTCGGGAGGCAGAGGCAGGCGGATCTCTGTGAGTTCGAGGCCAGCCTGGTCTCCAAAGCGAGTTCCAGGAAAGGCGCAAAGCTACACAGAGAAACCCTGTCTCGAAAAACCAAAAAAAAAAAAAAAAAAAAAAAAAAAAAAATTGCTAGTTACCAACATGTTAGCACATGAATTGCCCAAAACTAGCTGTAATCCTCTTACCCACTCTGAAATGCCCTTTTGCTTAATCCATAGCTGGCCCAAAAGATGAGCAGAATCTGGGACACAGCATGTTCCTACTAATGGACTTTGTTGTTCCTTTTGTATTCATTTTGTGTTTGTTATTACTATGGGCTGATTGGGGAAGACTCGAGCCAGCCAGCTCTTGAGAAATCATCCCTGGTTCTCCACTAGAGATGACGGGAGAAGACATCAGTGGTGGAGCAAAGTCTCCAGAAGAGAATGGCTAAGCTGTGAATCCTGGCGCTCCCAGAAGGTCTCTGTCGGTGCGCGAATTATTCCAACTCACTCTTGTCACTACGGAGAGAGAGCTTTTCCTGAGGAAGATGCAGTACGCATGCGCACTCACGCCAAGTGGGGAACTCACAACAGAACAAAGTACGGACACCACCACAGTCCAACTTGGTGAAACGATGAGTTTCATTGGGGTGACTTACTGGGCAGAAATGACTCAAAGCCAGCTGCATCACCAGAACACACCCCAGCAGGCACGACGGCTCCCAAAAGCTGGGAACCCAGAGCACGCTGCACAGCATGCAGGCAGCTCAACAGGTTGGAGAGTGTCCTTTCCAAGTGACTCTGGTCCAACTGTCTTCCAGGCAGCTCAGCTGGTTCCTTGTCATTCTGGCGCGTCTTCCCTTCCTTCCCCCAGCTCTCTTTCCACTGTGTTGTTTCCGTTTCTGGGTCTTTTCATCTGACAGCAAAAGAGTTGACACCTCCTACAGTTTGAAACTGTCCTCCACTACCCCAACATACAAGACAACGGTCCTCAAAATCCACAACATCTAGGGATTTCACCCCATTGGCCCGTGCTGAACACCATGGCTCTGGGAAAGGAGGTAAAAACCAGTATATTAATGTAGACGAAATTCTAAACAGTCTTAGTAAATAAAAAACACAGAGCCAAATACAGAGGTAATAGCCAGAGATCAGAGCAATGGCCACGAATAGCTTTAGCTTACCATCAACAGTAACTTCCCCAGAGTTTCTTCCTGTCTGACTTGTGTTTTTATTACCTTTCTGTTCTGCCTTCTCATTGGCTCTAAGCCCGCCACATGACTTCCTCATCACTGTCTATACAGACCCCCAGGTCTCTATGGTTGGTACTGGGATTAAAGGCTCATGTCACCACGCTTGGCTGTGTCCTTGACCACACAGAGACTCTGCCTGCCTTGTGATCAGATTAAGGGTGTGTGCTACCACCACCTGACTTCTGTTTATGGCTCGCTATGTGACCTCTGATCTCCAGGCAAACATTATTTATTAACATACAAATAAAATCACATTTCAGTACAAATAAAATATCACCACATTCCCCCCTTTTATTCTAATAAAAAGAAAAATAGAAAAAAGCTATAACTAATATAAGAAAAACTATATACAATAAGTACAATAACTATTTTAGACTTGAGTCACCTGCTTCCCTCAGACCCAGAGGTGAAGTAGGTCCCTGAGGCACCTGAATGAAGGGGCAGGATGACCATCTCCCCGGCAGAATGACCATCTCCACAAATATCAAAGCTTTGACCAAAAGAAGTATAAACAGATAAGAGCACGCACAAAAATAAGAAGAGTTCAGGTTTTATTTTCCTATCTCTAACCAGCAGTCAGCCACAGCCACCAACTAAATGCACAGATTTATACTTTGAGATCCAACATTTGCTCTGCATTTTAGTGTTTTGAGTCAATGGCCAAGAGATATCTTTAATTGAATGTCTCACATTTGCCTTAACCTCCAAGTGCCCAAATTTATACTTGATTGCTTCTCAAAACTGAGACAGTGTTCCATGCCCCCATCAGGTTTATTTTTATTATTTCTATCTATAACCCAGAGAAATAAAGAATTGCCCTAGATTCCCTCCTCTCTCACCTTATACACAATACACCACAGCTTCAACCCCGAAGAGAGCTTCCGACATGCCCTCTTGCCGGCATATCACTGCTGCTTCGTTTACAGTTCTAACACAAACCTGTGCAAAGGGTTCTGAGGCTCTGTGTCACCAGTTTGACCCCCATCCCCTCATCCTCCACGCTGGCACAGTGACAATTCTATCTGTAAATCCTGAAAGTTCCACCATGACTTGCCCAAGCTTCCAAATAAGGCACAAAACTTCATACGATGCATAAGCCCATGCTTGGCCCTTTCCCAGTTATTTTGTGAAGCCCCTAGGGCCCCTTTACCTCTGTTAATAGAACTGAACAAATTGCACATTGTATATATACCACACTGTTCTTTTTAACCCCTGACTGAATCTCCCAAAATATAACTCATTATTACATCTCCAATAATCATTCCGTGAAGCCACCACCAAACCTCCCTTCCAGCCTGCTCATTGTGCCTGTCATGCCCCACCAGTGATTTTGGCTGTTACATCGATCTGCTGTCACCTCTCCCACTGTCAAACAATCCAGGACAAGGTTAAGGACCCATCTTTCTTCCCTTTATCTGATCATGTAGCCAGCACCTACCTAAATGGGGTGCTTAACTGAGGTGTGTGAGCAGACACAGTTAAGTGGGAAATCCGGTCATGCTGCTCTGTGATACTTGCTGTCTTAAGTGGGAAATCCGGTCATGCTGCTCTGTGATACTTGCTGGGTACTGACAGTAAACCTCACACATGTCATGTGAACCCCACAAAGCTAGAGAGGAAGCCAGCATTCGAGATTTGATCCCTTTCGGTTGTCCTACACCCTCTAATTTCTTTGACCTTTGAAGTACTAGCAATTGTTAGGCACTAAAGGGTCAGTGAACTTTCATATGTGCATTTAAATGTTTATGACTGAATGCAATAGAATGCATATTTAATGCACGTGTATGTGTACATGTACATACAAATATATTGACAAGTATTTGGGGTCAAGTGGCATTATTATGCAGCATGTGCATATTTCTTAAATCCTCATTCACTGTATCTTTCTTCCCTGCTCCCTGGATGCATGTGGTTCTTTCACATCTACTAGACATTCTGTTCTTGCTGCTCTTCTGCCTCTGTTTATCTTTATTCATGCCACCTCTCTGAAGCTCTACACAGAGTTTCTTGAAATATAAATTACAGTTTCAATACAGATTTTCTCTCCTATATAGATTCTAAATAGCTGGGACCTCACTGTCTCACACAAGGCTTAGCCAAGAAAATACACATTAGCATTTTACTGAATTCAGTCATCAAGTTTTATCCTTTTTCCAAGGAGGAATTATCGACAAATGAGCCACCTCCTTTATTTAGTGTGTCTTATTTTAAGGAATGTTTGAATTGCCTTTAAATTTTAATTCTAAAAGTATAAGGGTTTTCCCCCCAAAGCACGAAGTACAGCTATAATAATAGCATCCAGAAGAATTTCTCATGTGAACTGAGGGATCTCAGACACCATCCCTCCCCCTGCCCTTTCCCTTGCCTCCTCCACAGCAAGCACAATGATTTCATGAAAGAAAACAGGCTCCGTCCCACTGACTTTCTCTTCCCATCATCCTTTCCTTCATTATCAGTCCATCTCAGGAATCAGGAGATCAGAGTAAGTTCTTCAACAAATAGAGTGATTATGTCCTGAACATAAGATTTCCTGCAGATTCTCAGCCGAGGACATTTTAAGGCCTCCCTGGTTTTGAGAGACTTGAGAAGTGCAGTCTAAAAGGCAATGCCACAGAGACTGGCTTCGCTTGTTCTCCAGACGGAAACGATCCGTTGATGGATTTAGTTGTGGACAGATTGACAGCTGACAGTCTGTCAAGTTCAGAATACAAAGACTAAGAGAAGCAAAAAACAGGACTCGTGTGATACTTTCCAGTTAATACAAATTAATAGAGCCAGTGAAGGTGATTGGGGGGAACACCGCGTCAATTTACTGTCAAGTTTCTCATGGAAATCTCTTGCAAATAAACTTTAATTGGGTTCTTACACATTTAGGCAGCTCCATTTGAAATATCTTTTGAAGTTAAGAAGCTCACTCATTCACATTTCTCAAAAAAAAAAAGTGACTGAAGAGTAACCTTTAAGAAAAATAGCTCATGAATACAAATGGATTTTAATAGGGGTCTATTATCGCCTCAATGCTTGTATGCAACTCCATTAATATTAATGAGCGTTAGACATATGCATTTATGAGAGATGAATAGACTCTTATTGTATTTACTGCAGGATTGTTTTGCTTGTCCACAAAACCTGTAGTGTTGAACTTAGCCAGAGCTCCTAGCAACAAAGAAATGGAGGTTTTGTTGTTTGTTTGTTTGTTTGTTTGTTTCCATATTAAAAAGAAGAAGAAAAGAAGAAGAAACTTTCTCCCATCTGTATTTCTTTTCTCTCCCACCCTCTGAAGGATATACCATGTCATTGAAATGGGAATTAAAAAATATTATGCATTTCTTGGTTTGTAAAATTTTGCTTCATCCTGTATAAATAACTAATCTGATAGAAATGACTATGCAGCAGCCTGCTTTCATTTCTCTGCTGGATGAAGTTCCGTCTCTGCAAGTTGGTCTGTCCCATCTCAGGTCTGTGCGTCTTTCCCTCTCAGTTTGTTCTTTGACTCTTCCAGAGTGTTCTGGGATCATCAGAAACGTGCTGGTAATTGACCTGTTTGGACAGCACATGAGAGGCATCTGTTAAAAGACAACGTAGTCTTGCTGTTCACCATTAAGCCCTGACACGGTGTTAACGTGGGGCTAAGCGGGTCCAGAGACTCCTGAGACATCATTTTCCTTTACACAACTTCGGTTTCTTCTTACCGTAATCTCCATTAGAAACGAGGCACTTTGGCTCAGAACAAAGATGTGTGCTTCGTACTGCTTGTCAATCCCACACACGCAGTCATTGCTTATCCACTCATTAGGGTCTCATTTCCACTCACCCTTTCTTGCCTTTGACAGGCTCCCCATCTCAAGAATAACAACCATGAACATCAACAACGTTGTTCCTCTCAGGAGAGAGAGGATCAATATGACGGGAGAGTCGGATGAGTTAACCTCTTGCACTTACTTAAGTGACGCAGCCCACTACCACTAACACAGCCTTTCTAGACTGAGAATAGGGAGAGGGCTTGTGGTTTCTTCCCAAACACCCAGAGAGGCTTTGTTTGGTAGGAAACTCTCACGTCGGGGAAATTCTTGCCTTCTCCCCATCATGTTAACATGTGTCAATTTGAATTGAACTGAAGACAGAGATTAAGAAACACATCTGCTCCCTCTGCCACAGAGAGCAAAGCAGAAATATTGCTAATCTATGCATCTGAGGACAACGATGCTAAACAAAACATTACTCGGCTAGCAACGACATAGAGGCTAATGAGAAGGGGGTTTCTTTTTCAACAGTTCTTGTGCCCTTAGATCAATAAGCACATTTAGACAGTCTGACAAAAACTGCCTGAAACGAGAATCAACAACTAAAGTTAGCAAAAAGATATATGACAGAGTGTCCTTTATACATCAGCTGACCACCAGAGTAACACAAAGCCAAGGCAAATATGTTTTATTCAGATAAGTAGTTCCAAGGTAATAGTTTTTAAAAGAGAGAAAGAAAAAAAAAACAGCTGTAGGTATGTCTTCACAGTAGAGCATTTGTCTTGTTCATGTACAAGACTTTGGGTTTAATCCCAGCATGAAAATGTTAACTAGTTAATGAATGAATGAGTCAGGTCTCTGAGGAACAGATGTGACAAGTGAGCACACCACTTATCAACAGCACTTCAATAAAAATAATGTAAATCACATATTATTCTTTCAAAAAGTAGAGGTTATTTTGTACCATATGCCTTTTCTGCACTGAGCCACCTCTCCAGTCATTTATTATTCATTTTTTAAAAACACTTTTTAGGGCTAGGGAAGTAGTCAGTAAAGTGCTTGCCTTACAAGTATGAGGAGCTGAACTTGGACCCCAGAACCCACATAAACAAAAGCCACATAAAAAAGCATGGATTCAGCCGGGCGGTGGTGGCGCACGCCTTTAATCCCAGCACTCGGGAGGCAGAGCCAGGCGGATCTCTGTGAGTTCGAGGCCAGCCTGGGCTACCAAGTGAGTTCCAGGAAAGGCGCAAAGCTACACAGAGAAACCCTGTCTCGAAAAACCAAAAAAAAAAAAAAAAAAAAAAAAAAAAGCATGGATTCACATGCTGTGGTTGATACATTGTGCACCCCAATAAATTTATCTGGGGGTCAGAGAACAGAACAGCCACTGTATTAAACATAGGTTTAGGCCGTGGTAGCACACGCCTTTAATACTAGCATTCAGGAGGCAGAGATCCATCTGGATCTCTGTGAGTTCAAAGCCACACTGGAAACAGCTAGGCATGGTGATACATGCCTTTAATCTTAGGAAGTGATGGCAGGAAGCAGAAAAGTATATAAGGCATGAGGACTAGGAACTAGAGCCTGGTTAAGCTTTTAGGCTTTTGAGCAGCAGTTCAGCTGAGATTCATTCTGGATGAGTACTCAGAGGCTTCCAGTCTGAGGAAACAGGACCAGCTGGGAAGTTGGTGAGGGGAGGTTAACCTTGGCTTGTTCTGTCTCTCTGATCTCTCAGCTATCACCCCCAATATCTTGCTCTGGATTTTTTCAAGTAATAAGACCTTTTAAGATTCATGTTACAGCATGCTTGTGATCCCAGCACTGAGGAGTCAGGGGGCAGGGAATGGCAGATCCCTGGGGCTCTCTGGCCAGCCAGCCCAGCCTATCAGGTGGGTACCAGGGCAATGAAAGACCCCATCTTCAAAAAAAATAAAAAAGGTGGCTGGACCTGAGGAACATCAAGACATCCTCTGGCCTCCCCATGCATGAACATGTGTATAAAGTGTGCACCTGCACACACGCATTCACACATGCACACACAACAAGAGAGGGAAAAGCACTTTCTAGTTTAAAGAAGTATATAAAGAAATTCTGAATCACAAAGAAGTTTGGAAGCACCAATTACAACATCATTTTCAATGCAACTGTTACATTTGGATTTTTTCAGAATATTGTCCACAGAACACTTGAGAGTATAAGAGTTTCTACAGGGGCCTGGGGTCCAGATTACAAAAGCTCAAGGATGATACAGAGCTGTGACTGTCTTTGCACTGACAACGTTAGTGTAAGTACTCTGGGAGGCAGGCTACAGCAACCAGAATGTCCCCTCAGTGTAGCCAATGTACTGGGTGGTAGTGTTATAGTCCTGGGTGGGAGTGTGCACTCACTTGGTTTGAAGCAGGCTTCCCCAGGCAACATGTGAGTTATCTGGGAACTGACCAAGATTTCTGAGATATAAAGGTCTGAGCCAATTTTACTAATGTCCCAGGAAAATGTAAGGCCAATGTGGAGACTGGCTATAGTCAAGACCCTGAGGCAAGGACTAGGACCCCTGGGACCCACACATTCAGTAGGGTTACTGGTGAGAAGCAATGTAGTTTGGTGGCTATATAAGTTCAAATCAGATAAGGGACCTCGAGAGAAACCCTTATGGTCAATCTAGGATTCTTAGCATTCTGCAAGCTGCTTCAGTCAACATTACTTCAGGCTCAGAGTAGGACTGGAACTAATGGTTGTTAAGCAGTTGGGTGCCTTTCTTCTTTGACACCAGGTAAGAGTCACATCCCTGCATTTAGGAGAGGCTCTGGGATGGAGCTCTGCTCGGATGAAGTGGATGACAAGTTGAATGATGGACCTTGACTGTCAGTCCTGGCTCTTGAAATCCTTCTGCCTCTCTGCTGCTGGAGGAAGGGAGATTATCCAGAGGCCCTAAATCAAGGTGGAGTTATAGGACAGAGACCACACCCGTGTGGAGGGCTTCCTCTCCCTAGTGCTGACTGGACTGTACAGAAGTGAAAAGTTAGTCTTTCCTGTTCTGCCTTTACTATTTTAACCTGGAAGTTCCATAGCAGCCATTGGACAGACATGAAGACACAGGTGAAAAAATAGCATTCCAAATTCAACAGGTCCATGGGATTGTTCCAGTTCAACCTAAAGTTATGTAAATGTGACTTTGAGTAGATTAATATGAATATAACTAGTATATTAAAAATCAACAAAATAGAGAAAAACAATGTGACCCAATGAGACTACTTGATAATGTTATGCCCATGTCATGAGCCTGCCCCCCACCCCCAGAGATCACCAGACGTCCGAGTTCATATGCAAAAGCAAAGAGCCTTTATTGCAAGCTCAAGCTTGGTTTCTCTGTCTGTTCTGACACAGTGGTTGGATTAGGGAGAGCATCGAGCTCAGTTGTGGCAGGGTTTTTAAGGAGTAAAGGATGGGGGGTGGGTAGGGGAATTCCAGATTCAGATGGGGGTTGAACTCCTGATTGGGCAGGAGTGAGGTAACAGAAGTCTTGTCAAACAGGGATTGGTACTGGTGTTGCTGCAAGAAAACTGGCAACCTATATATAAGCTACGTAAGCTATCCTTTATGTCTTGGAGCATCTAGTACTTGTTTATCTCAGGTCTGATTGGTCTCCCACAGGGTACAGTTTGTGGCTTTCCCTAGTTATTATAATGGTGAGGCCTAGTCTCAGTATTGTTAGTTTGTAGCCTGTCATGACTGTACTAACGTTAAGTTAGGCCTCTTCAATAAAATAAATAAAATTGATGAAACTTCAATACAGTTGATTAAAAAGAAAGAGAAGGAGCTGAGCACACAGCTCAGTTTGGTGGAGCAGTTGCCTGGAATACAAGCACCGCTGGGTTTAGTCCTCATCATTGAGTTAATCAGATGTGATGGTATGTAGTATTGAGTGCAGCTTGCTTTCCCTTCAAATGCAGCCCATGTGTCTAGTCAGGAGGATGAGGAGAGTAAGCATGGGTCTGAGATGAGATACAGGGATTGTACCTCAGAAAACCACAGCCATGAGGAGAAAGCATGAGACCTGCTGCACCCCATCCATGTAGCATGGTGTGATGCTCTGCCCTCAGTGTGGGTTTCATGATGGTGGCCAAGATCTCGATATAGCACTGTTCAACCCCAGGCCTCTGTGTGAGGGATTGAGATAATCTGTCCAGAGAAAACTCCAGCTGAGGAAACGTTGGCTTCATGACTCTTTGTAACATGGAACAGAAAAACAAAGCCATTGCAACTTGCTCTCAACTCAGACCACTTCTAATTGGCAACACACAAAAGAGATCTGGCACCTTCTTCTGGCCTACACACACACATGCAGACAAAATACTGCATTATTAATAAGTAAATAAATTATTTTTAAAAAGACTCTCAAAGTAAACAAAATTTATAGACCAGGAACTAAACATCTCACAAGTTTCAGGAAGTTCCTAAAACATACAAGATTCACAGGTTTTTGCCTAAGGTTTTACAAGCAATAAGAACTGCTAAGGAGGAGAGATTCTCTGACCAGCAGAGCTGCCTACAATTCCTGCAGGGCCCATCAGGGATGCAGGCTTACACAGAGTGGCTGGTCTGATCTAATAGGATGTATCCAAGCCTGGAGGTTGTGGACAGCAGGAGGTAGGGTGCTCCAGACTAGCCAGGACTTGTTAACTAACCAAACTGTTAGTTTTATGGATGGGGAGAGTGAGGGTAGACTAAAATCAGGCAGGATCACTGGGCTGGGCCAGAGCATAGGATGTGCATGCCAGGCTGGGCCTGAACATTATATATGTATGGCAAGGGCAGAATAAGGTCAGGTGGACACAAAGGACACACAGGGTGGGGGTAGTTACAGAGGTTAAGGGGGTAAATATAACCTAAGTACATCATATGCATGCCTGAAATTTTTACAACCAAACATCTAGTTTTATTCCACAAAAGTGAAAACTAATGTCTAAAAACTCATGCACAAATATTCACAGCAGCACAAAAATGAAATGAACTATTGTTCTACACTAATCATGGATGAACCTCAAAATAATCACAGGAGGTAAAATAAGACACACGTGAAACAGCGCACAGCCTCTCATATAAAATACCAGCCCCCATAAGTAACAGAAGAAGCATGTTAGTTGTTGCCTGGGGAGGAGCAGTGTGTACAGATTACAAGAAGCACAAAGAAAGCTGTAGGAGTGGTGGGTGTGTTCATTAGCTGTCATGACTGTTCCACAGGTGTACATGCATGTCAAAACTCATCAACTCCATGCTCCAAATAGGGACAGTTTATTTGTGGTAATTACTCTTCAATAAAGCTGTTAAGAAGAGATTAGCTAAAAATCCAGTTTTGATCACTTCTAGATGTCAGAATAATGAATTTTAAAAGAAACAGATTGCATTGCAGAGTTTGTAGGGCAATTATAGAATGTTCCTATTTTTAAGCGTCTTCACTCATAATCAGACTCTTCTTTGCACCTGAGCCAGGGAACAGGTGACACAGCAGACGGGAGCTATCAACAAAGCTTCAAGGGATGCTGATGTCGCCCAACTGTTCTCCAGCGTTCTGTGTGAGAGGCAATGCTCTGAGCATATTAAATTCCCTCCTAAGGCTAACAGCAGACTGAGAAATATGTTAGCCTAGATTTATATCTGCGAAAACCAAGACACAAAACCACTCACTCATCCTGCTGAAGGTCAGATGTCTAGTAAGTATCAGACAGAGAGTCTGTATGAGCTATCAAAAGGCAAACATGGGAAAGCGGAAGTAAAAACACTAAATCTGGGTTTCTGAACTCCCAATCAAGTGTCCATTGTACACTCAGAGAAAGAGATCTCTTAATGACCAGCTACTGCTTACTAAGTGGCAAGATTATAAGAAACTGCTCATACATTTGTAACATTGTCTTGTGTAGTTTTTAGAACAACACCTCCTACAGATGAAAGCAGTTGGACTTAGAATGGGTAGGGGAAACCTGTCTATACAACATGTTGTTCAAGTACTAACATCTAAATCTAAATTTGCCTAGGGTGTTCACGGTTTTTCAACACTTCCCGTGTCTGTTGACTATTACAATTGTATCATAACTTTAAACTTAAACACTAGTAAGTCTTTTGTGCCCAGAAGAAGAACAAAAACCTAACTCACTCAGCCCTCTTTGATGCACCTAAGATTCACTAACAGCACACCACCGTTAACTAGTGTGCAGCAGGGGAAAGTTACCAAGAAGTCTAGTCCAGTTTAAAGCCCGTTTCTGCAGGGTACACTGGCACTCTACTCTCATTAGCACATCTGGGGTTGTGGGATGAAAGGTACACATGCTATTTTGACATTGGTGATGCTACAAGGGTCTTGGGTGATGGGTGGTTGTCTAGATTACCACTGAGTTCATCCCATGGAGCAAAGAATAGAACATTCTGGAAAGAGGACCCCCTCAGACAGGGAAGTGAAGTGCCAGCTGGAGAGGAAAGAGCCACTGGCCGACATCTAGAGATCTGGGGCCAGGATCTGAAAGCAAGCAGAGGCCGGAGAGAGACAGCAGCAGTGATCTTGGGGGGTCCCAGACAGAAGCAACAATCACAGATCTGAAACTGCTAAAGCCGTTACCACCATTCTATAACAACCGCCTCTGCCCAGAAGTGAAAATGGAGATCTGAGGGTCCTGGACACAAGGAGATCATTATAGATCCCTGGAGCTGCTGACAGAGAAACATGAGCTCCAGAGAGAAAACAAACAAAAACGACCAACTGTAGTAGAACAGACAGCTCCCATCAATGGAATGGGAGGGGTCCCAGAAGTGTGAGTCAGCCTGGAGGCTCTGGGTCCGTCTTTTCACAGGCTCCTGGGGCCCTCCAAGCTCCGAACTCCTGTCCTCCCTGACTGGTCCTTCCCAGGGGAACCCTGGTTGAGGAGACTGACATTTTGTAACCATTGCAGAGCAGGGTGTTGTTGCTGGAGTTTTCCTGCCTGGCCCACAGTCAGGACAAATCTCTCTCACCTGCCAGTCCCACAGCCGCTCAGACCCCGACCAAGTAAACACAGAGACTTATATTGGTTACAAACTGTATGGCCATGGCAGGCTTCTTGCTAACTGTTCTTACAGCTTAAATTAGTCCATTTCCATTAATCTATACCTTGCCACATGGCTCGTGGCTTACCGGCATCTTCTGGCAGTGTCTCTCTGACTCAGCCTTCCACTTCCCAGCTTTATTCTCCTCCTTGTCCCGCCTACACTTCCTGCCTAGCCAATGGCCAATCAGTGTTTTATTTATTGACTAATCAGCAACACATTTGCCATACAGAACATCCCACAGCAGGGTATGGGGAAAGCATTCCAGCAAGGAATGACCAGTCTTTCATCCTGACCCTCCTTCAATGATGGGTGCACAGGCTTTTGTTTAGTAATATCCATATCTTTTCCTCAGTCTGTCCTGTGACCAGACATCCTGCTGGTCTCTGTTCTTATACTTGCAATTGTCTTTCTGTCCTGACTTTCTTGGACACATTTCTTGGCTGGCTTAGCTTTCTCTCAGCTGCTGATGTGTGTCCTTCTGACGTCCAAATGTAACTTCCACTTGTTCTGCTCACATCCTAGGCTGTGCAGACCTAAATCTTCATTGAAAAACCATCAGTCTCCACTATGGTGATTCACAGCAACACTCAACATTCTGCCAAACTACCTATCCAGAAACACTGTGTGTCCTGCACACCCAAGTCCAAGAGGTCTTGAGAACAATAGAGTGTTATGCTTGCTCCACCTGACCATGCTGCTGTTTCCATGCAAAACCACACTTCTTAACTGGTATCAGCTAATTATTATCTGAGGTTAATTTTTGACAAACCCTTCTGTTATTAATTTAAGGTTATATTTGACAAAAGAAGACAAAACTCGTCCGTAAGTTTCTAAGTCCTCAGAGACATCATCAGTTGTTCAAAGCAGTGTGAGTGAAGTTTCCATTAAATGTAACTGATAACAATGTAAATATATTATTTGATTATTAAGTTACCATATTTGAAGGAGACACCCCTGCACAGCAGAGGTTTCCTCCTGGACCCCAGATTAGACACAAACCACACCCAAACAGCCGTTTTCACAGAGAGATCCTTTATTAAGTGAGGAAGGAAAGTTACAGTGGCTGCTTTCTGACTCAGGCAGAAAAACAGCAGCAGATGACTTTGACTTTGCAGGTGTCATTTTTAAGGGGAAGAAAAGGGGAGGTCTGTGTTAGAATGGGCCAGGATGGGGTGGTAAAGGAGATAGAGGATTCAGGAGAAGGGGAAGGGGACAAGGAAAGGAGCAGAGGTATTTATACAGGAGAGAGAAAGGACCACCTCTGGATAGAGAGGAGACAGATGTGCACACAGGCAAATTGTGGTTTATAAAGGTAAAGAAGGAAACCCTGTGTTAGGATGAGGGGTTTAATTTTAATTGGGCATGTTAATTAAGTGAGCCAAAAGGGGCTTTTGATTGCTGGACTTCAATACTTTGACAGTTGGACCTTGGAAGTCAGTCTCAGGAGGAGAAAGCGGCCAAATAAGGGGACAGAACTTGGGGGCTAGCTTTAGGAATGTAATCTAATGGTTTTTGCAAGGCAGAGGGAATGGGGGAGAAGGGCAAGGCCTGCCAGGGCCACATGCTCAAGTGAGCTATGCCCCTTCAATTTTATTCCACTAAAATCTATTTAGGCAGTTATCTCATTATCAATGGCATTTGAGAATCAGAAGGCATGTCTGATCTTAATTTCTAATTTTTTAAGAGTTGATGAAAACATTTCTAATTCTCTCATCAGACTGAAGGAAAACCAGGAAACAGCAATTTTAAAGAACATGAATGCAAATTAACTCTTCCTATAATTGCTTTTCCTTCAGTACATAACATTCTAATAACTCTAATAACTCTAAGTTCATCCTCACACTGTGCAATGATGTGATCTGACCTCCATTTAATAGCAAGAGAGTTGTAAACACAAACACTAACATGGCACCAGTTTGCACAGAAGTCCTAAATTAATCTCATTTAGGCCTCTGTAGTTCCTCTATATTACTTGGTAAATAAAAGAAAACCTGAATCTAAAATTTGTTGTCAAAAGCTCATAGATCTCATAAACACTAGATATCTCATTTAAAGTTTAATATTTAAAAAAATCCTTGTTGTGAACTATACTTTAACTATGTAAACTTACGTTGCATTTCTTTATGCTGCATTTGTTTAATTATGTAACGATGTGTTGCTGTTTTATCTTGCCTGCCTAAGGCACCAGATTGGTCTAATAAAAAGGGGAATGGCAGTAGAGGGACAGGTGGGGCTGGCGGGCAGAGGGAATAAATAGGAGAAATCTGGGCTCAGGAGCAGAGAATGAGAGAGGAGAGGACAAGGGAGAAAAAGAGGAAGATGCCCGGGGCCAGCCAGCCAGGCAGCTACCAGTCAGCCAGACACGGAGCTAGCAGGGTACTAGGACATACAGAATAAAAGAAAGGTTAAAAAAAAAAAACTCCACGGAAAAACACAGATTAAGAGAAACAGATAAAAACAAGAGCAAGGTAAGGCCAAGCATTCATAACTAATAACAAGTCTCTGTGTCATGATTTGGGTGCTGGTTCCTGGCCCAAAAGAAAGCCTGCTCCACACCCTCCAGGGAGGCATGACTGCCATGGTATCTTCCTTTTCTAGAAATGCAGAAAATCAAAATAACTGCCTGACATAATAAGTAGCAGGGCTATGAATAAGCAGAACCAATTATTTGCCAAATACCATGCTTTTATCATACTAAAATTCTATGCAATTGCCAAGCTGCTCTAACTAACAAATATTACATCATAGGCATACATGATACATGAATGGTGAATATGTATGAGAATCTGAAAGAGAATAACTATATTTACTATCTGTATCTAGACTATTTTTTTAATTCAACATTATTTCTACAGATACCCAATGATTAAAAATACCATGCTAGAACTTGTATCATCAACAAAGATTCAAAGAGTGCTGCTGATAACTTTATAAAACATCAGTCGGCAAGACGGATTTCTAAGTGTGACAACACCACACTCCCAGCCCTGTAAGTTTGAGCCAGAGCTACATCCTAGATAGAACTAAGTTTTGAAAGCCTTAACCTTTCCCAAAAGAAACAGAATACCTTGGAAAGTGGAAGTGATATCACCAGTACATAGCCTCCTTCTTGCTGAACAATGCTGGTCACAGTTTAATGACAACCTCCAGTTATTTATATTTTATTACTCTATTTATATTTATAAAATTTATATAATATTTTGTTTTTTGAGAATTTCATAGATGTACACATGTTGACCATGTTCACCTTCTACTACTCCCAAATCCACTCTCTACCCTCCAACCCCTCCCAACTTTGTGTCCTCCAGTCCACCAAGTCTCATTTGTGCTGTGCACATACCCCTGGGTGTGGGGCCATCCACAGGCATATGATCCACCTACCAGGGACACACCCCTTAAAAACTGACTCTCCCTCACCTAGAAGTCGTCTGCTCTCACGAGCTCTCAGCCTGGGGTGGGATTTCCTTCCACGCTTGAATGCTGACTGGCTTGATCTTATACAGACCTTGTGCAGGCAACCAACCACAACTGCTGGGAGTTCATGAATGCAGTCATCCTGTCATCCATGATTCGCTGGTCCTCCCCAACCTCTGGTCCTCACAATTTTTCTGTCCTTTCTTCTGTCAGGGTCTCTAAGCTTTAGGAAGATGGGGGCAATACAGATGTCCTGTTTGTGGCCGAGCCCTCCATAGTCATTCATTCTCTGAACTTTGACCAGTTGTGAACTTCTGTTCTAACCACCATCCACAGCACAAAGACATTCTTCTGGTGTGTTCTGAGAGCCGCTCTAATGGGCAGAGAGACGTGAATTTAGAGGGCCAAGCTCCAATATTTACAGTTTGACTAAAATCGAAATAATAATATTTAATAAGGTTTTTCTTAAATAGTTAAAGATAAATATCTTAGTTTAGCAACATATTTTTAAGCAAAAAAAAATACAATGTTCTCAATATTTGTACACAGAAAATTACCTTTCAGATAATTTGCTCAGAGTTTCAAGGTAAATTAATGAAGTTCAAGCTCAGAGCACAGAAAAGAGTAACAGTAAGAAAGTTCAAGGGCTGGAGAGACTGCTCGGTAGGTAAGAATACTTATTCTTGAAGAGAACCAGCACCCACAGGACAGCTCACGACTTTCTATAACTCCAATTCCAGGGACTCCAGCACCCTCTTCTGGCCTCTGCAGGCACTGTCCACATGTGGTACACACACATACATGCAGACAAAACAATCATACACATAAAAAAAAAAACTTCAAATAAATTAAAAGAACCAAAAAATTATATTTAAAAAATAAATTTCAAAAACATAATACTCTCCCATAGTAAAAACTCTTGATTTGTTGTTTCTTGATCATAATAACAATATACAGAATTGGGCTGTAGCTCTGTCTCAACTGCAAAACATAGAGAACGGTACATTTTCAAGAAGTATTTTTAGACACGTGCCTACTGGCCTTCACTAAGGAAAAATGTTTTCTTTGCATCCTCTCCCATTTTTATTTTCTAACTGTTAAATCTAGCCATCCCTGGTGGTTCATTTGTGTTTTCTTCCCTATCTCTGGTGACTAATAATGATGAGCGTCTTTTCTTGAATCTATGGGCTGTCTCTGCATCTCTGGAATATCTCTGGTAAGTTTAGACCTCTTTACCACTTCTGTTCATTTACTTCTGTCTTTACTACAGCGTGATGGGATTCTTTATACCATCTAGATACAAGATCTTTATGATACATATGATTCAAAATCATTCCTCCTTTCTGTGGACCATCTTCTCAGTTGCTTGATGGCATATAATAAAATATAAAAGTTCTTGGTTACATAAAGCCTAGGGCATCTTTCTTCTTTTGTTTGCTGCCATTTTTTTCATTGTCATATAGGAGACGATTTTTGTCAAATCAAAGGTAATAAAGATTTGTCACAATGTTTTCATTGAGGGTTTTTATGTTTAGGTTGTCTTGGTTGGAGTTTTTGGAAAATAAGCATAAGACATCTATTTTATCTTTCTAATTTCATTTTATGTTTATCCCAAAATGCATTCTGCCTATAATTCCTACATTGCACTTCCTGGAATGAACTTCACTTTGAATCTCATCAACAAAATGAAATCCTTTTAAATCAGTAAATGTTTTAGTCAGTGCCGGTGTTCTATACAAAAGATAACTAAATGCAAAGCATAAATTTTCACAAAATCTGTTCTCTTCACTGAATAGAGAAAATGGAGGTGTATGAAAATTACTAGATGCTGAAGGTTAAGACCATGGGCAAACTGTGTTTTGGTTCATCTTGTTTCCCAACAAAGCACGTAAGAAGCTGGGGGATGGGGATAGGTCCACTGGGGGGAGGGGGGGAACAGACATAGGAGAAGTAAGGAAGGACTAACCAGAAAGGGATTCTGAGGTGGACTCTCCTGGACCAGCCTAGAGACCAGAAATTGAAAGTAAGGATTCTTGTTGATTCCCTGACTATCATTTTTCTACCTGGTTGGATGAATTTATTCAGGAAAAAGATAAACATTTGCACAGAGAAGCTGCTATTCTCTGGGTGTCAAATATCCTTCAGAGGCCCGTGTGTGAGCTGGAGAGGAGGCAGACATGCACGAATCTTGTGGAGGAACAGGGTTCAGTTACCTGCACCCACCTTGGGCAGCTCACACCCACCTGTAACTCCAGCTCTAGGGGATCCAATGCACTCTATGGAACACACAGAAGCCTCCACTCACACATACATGTACACATCCTCACAAACATATACAGATAGTTAAAAACACAAGTAAACATTCTAGAGGGCCATGTGTTAAAGACTTGGCCCTCCCTATGGCACTCCTGGGAGATGGCAGAACCTTTCGAAGAGGGGTCTAGTGAGACGTCCTTTGGTCATTGGTAACATGCCCTAGAAGGGGATTGTGATACCATGGGCTCTTATTCATCCTCCTTTATTTCCCACTCATGAAGAAAGTGGTTTTGTTCTACCGTAAATCCTACCATGAGTATTACTACAAGTCCAAAGGAACTGGCCAACGTGAAAACCTCTAGAACTCTGAGACAGCATAATCCTTTCCTCTTTATAGGCTGATTTTTTTTGTGTGTGTATTTGTTAGAGTGACAGAAATCCAGGTAATACAAAAGTATTTGAGTAGAAAGGAAATACTTCCTACATTATAGTTGAAATGGCCTGTCACATGTCTAAGATACCATGCTTAATTCTAGAAATCAAACTTTAAATACTCAGAAAGGGAATATTTTCATATTTTCAACCCATTTCCATTCATGCATTATCTTGCTTCAATTCCTCTGTTTGGGAGAATACCTATAAAGAATTGAACTTCCATATAACCACATTTGAAGTATGTATCATGCTATTTAAAAGAGTTATGAATACCAAGTCTTCTCTCTTTAAATGTATGTTTGCTATTTGGAAATAGAAGTAATTCTGAAGCAAATGTGCTTAGTAAAGTGCTACATAATGTTTGGTAAAAAAGAAAATAATGAATGTGTCCATGCATTGCTCCATCCACTTCTTTAACAAACATTTCTCCTCTGCCTGCTATGTACCAGGCTCCACTGGAGGCTCTGGGGACACAGCTCAGGACAGAATAAAAGTCCAAGTTCTCAGAATTCACAGTCATGGTTAATAAGCATAATAAACTGTCAGTTCACTGGAGAGTAATAAAGCAATGAACGCAGGGTAGTGGGGTGGACTATTCTAAGCAAAACGCTGGTCAAAGAAGACTGCTCTCATCAGGCAACATGCAGTTTCAGTAGGGAAAATAACCATGTTTTCTGTTTATCCATGAACATGCCCCGCCATCCAATACACTGTTTACCAGTTTCTCAGTAAGATAGTCCTCACTATTGCAACCTCTCTTGATAAGTCGCGAGTATTTAGAAACACCGCTGTGTCCGTATGGATGGCGATCAAGTTGATATTCAGATAGCTGTCTACCAGGTATAAATGCCAAGCAGCAACAGTCTGGACATGCCTTACCTCTTTCACAGAGCCTGAGAAAGTAGTCTCCAGTTGGGTCTAAATCACGTTAAGAGCTGATTTTCTTGACTTTTCTAGTTTTCTCAAAGGGTCACAGAGAAAATGAAAATAGAGTCCAGTTTCTAAAGATTGTCTCCTTTATTTCCTCATTCTTCTCTACCCAGCTGAGGAATTTTTTGTCACGTCATTTGGGTTCACAATTTATTTAATTCCCTGGAAGAGATGCCAGCCTTCTGCTTATCCATGGCTGTGTCACAAGTAAGTACAAAGATAACTAGCAACAGATACGCAGGTCAAACGACTCTATGATTTTGAGTTTTCTAAAACATACATTTTTGCATACACTCCTCAACCAATTACTTGAGAATAACTCTGTTCTACAGCTCTCCTTTGTTCAAAGTCAAAGGATCCACCAGTTTTACTAGCGACTCAGTTATTACCAAGAAGGTTTTACCTATTGCCAATTGCATTCAGCAGGAAATTGGCCCTTGAGCAGATGCAAGCTTCTAAAGGCATTTTTAGAAGATGCGTGAGCTGTCCTTTGGTGTGAGTCCACACGCGTTTATATGTGCCTGTGTCTCTGAAAACCAGACTAAGTGTCTTCACCATCAGTTTTGAAATCCTCCTGATCTGATATTTTTGAGAATATTTGTAACTCAAGTGATTGGGGGGGGAGTCCTGAAAAAGTATTAATTACTACATTTTAGAACCAAAGAAGTGAAAAAAAACAAAACAAAACCAAAATCTTCCCTTCAGTTCATGGTTCCCTTTGCCATCTATCTAGATCTAATGGCCAGTTATTTTAAGAAGTTATCTCCTGACACCAAGGTAATCTCTTAATTTTTGCTTCTTAATTTTCCTCCATTCATGCTGCAGCCATCTCGGGGGAAGGAGGAAACAAGATCTGAGCAAGAGGAGCAAGAAGAAAGTCCAGATGTGTTTCACAGACAAGTAACCCTGCAGGGAAGTGCACAGACCGAGCTTTTGTGTTGTTATTTCAAGTGAAGTAGGATCCTTTCTTCACACTGTAATCAAAGCAGCTCTCTCCAGAGGAATGGGTCTAAAGCATAGGTTCTCAACCTGTGGGTCTCGACCCCCAATAGGTGTCACATATCAGATACCCTGCATATCAGATATGAATATTACAATTCCTAACAGTAGCACAATTATAGTTTTGCTGTAGCAACAAAATCATTTTATGGCTGGGGGGTCCCCACAACAGGAGGAACTGTATTAAAGGGTCGCAGCATTAGGAAGGCTGAGAACCACTGCTCTAAGGCACTCCCTTAGAAACTTTTTTGTGGCTATTATTTTTGTTTGTCTGATTTTGCTTGCATCCTTCTTTTAATAAAACAAGCACACAAAGAAAGACTGGAAAATATTAGTTGCATGGATTATACTGATTCCAATATTTTTAAGACTGTCTCCCAAACAAAAGTAAATCTCTTTCATACCCAATTCTCCTCTCCACCAAAGATACAAACCTCTTGAAAAAAGAATTGCTTTCTGGGGCCGGGAGAATGGTGCCTTCAGGAAAGTACCTCCTGCACCAGCATGGGGACGTGAGTGTAGATCCCTGACATCCATGTAAAAGATGGGATAGTGTATAGTCCAGGGACTCGGTGTTGGGCAGAAACAGGGGAATTGTTGGCTAGCCGGCTTCGGAGGATTGACAAGCTCCAGGTTCAGTGAAAGAGCTCATCACACACACACACACACACACACACACACACACACACACACACACACACACGATGAAAATGCAGACCTGGAAGTGTTATCCCTACTAGCTCACTTTCACAATCCTGGAAGGTGCTATACAAGCTACCTGAGGAGAAAAGTAGTCATCAATCATATTCAGCTAAAAACCCTGTGAGCTCCAATAACTGGCCTGGGAAGACAAGCCCACCGGCGCAACGGTGGCATGAACATCATAGTATTCACCAGTCACTTTCTGATTAGATTTAAGTCCTGCTCCACAGGATGAACCCATACCTGGCACCATTAGCAGGCCAAGAACCTGTGGATAGATGGGTCATAAGCCTTAGGAGAGAACCAACCCCTATTGCTTTTCTAAATGATCATAGTATTAAACTGACTCCTAACTGTCTTCCCCATAGATCAATGTGTTTATCAACCCTCATCTGAAGAACATCTATTTGCAATAGGTGGTGATTGACACAGAGACCCTCAACCAGCCAAGGGGCAGAGAATAAGAGAGTGCAAATTCTCAGCCCTAAGGAGCATAGACATACAACCTCCCACCCCACCATGGCTCAGGGATCATTTGGAGAAGCAGAAACAGCTAAGAGCCAGAGGTGTTAGATGACTGGAAGGGAACACCCGGGCACAGCAGAACGTCTTCACACATGAACAATGAGCAATGTGACAACATGGACAAAGCCTGTGCAAGTCCAAGCCTGACCAAATCCCAGCGTGTTTGGGCACACGGTCCCACTAGCCATGGAGCAATTGGCAACTGTTAACTGCTAGGGAAGGAAGGGTCGGTTTCCTCTAGGAGTACAGGCCCTGGTAAGTCAACCACACTCAAGTGGAAGAGCGCACATCCAAGAGTGTTTTAGGACTTAATGGTGATAGGAGGGGCCCCACAAAGATGGGTGAGCAGGGAAGGAGAACGGATGCAGGAAGAGTTTAGGGGTGGGTATGATCAGAACACATTGTACAAAGCTTGAAACTCCCAAAGAACAAATAAAGTATGAGAAACAAAGATGGAGCCTGACAGAGAGAGACACCTAATGTCAACCTCTAACTGCCACAGCTGCATGAGTACCTGCATGCACATGTGCACACACCCACATACACACCTGTATACACCACACACACATACACACACACCCTCTCACACACACACACACTTTTCCATGAGAAAGTCTATAAAGGAAAATATAATTCTAGAGGGAAACTAAGCCAAACAAGCAGGAAGGAAACAAAGCAGAATGAACAGCTAATCATTTCCACGTGCACGTCAGTTCACACCATCCTGCAAAGCTGTAAATGACTTTGCATCTCACTTGGAGTCCCAGGACAGCTGTGTCTGGATGCACTTGCTCCAACCACTGTCTAACAAGCAACTGATGCCATTTGAAAATGAGACTAGACTTTGCCCCACTAACAAGGCAGGAGGAAGGCATCTGCCCTAGGCTGGTGCCCACCATGAAGCATCATCTGACATAGTTCAGCCTGTCATGTTCAAACATCAGATTTTCTTCTTCCTGAAAACACAGAAATTACCAAATTCCTTGTTATTCAGTCTTTACTCCCTTGTTTATCAAGTGAACACAGAGGGTAGACAAGTGAATCTCCTCTATCGTATAACTTACTATGAAGTAGAACTTGTCAGAGGCGGAAGAGGAAGGAGCCCATAGGAGAACAATTGCTCAAGCTACTCCGAACCTCTCAAGAGACTCCATTGCTAAGCATTGTGTACACTTTGTACACACTTAGCAGGCATGAGCAGCCACTCAGTTTGGTTCAGGAGTGTGAACAGCTCACTTGGTGAAGTCTATGGAAGGCGCAAAACGCAACTGTAAGGTCCCCACACTGTCCCTTACACAGTGTTTGGGTCTGAGAAAGATGGGTGAGATGTGCTCATGACAATACAGCTTTTAACCTTTCCTCTCTTCTACCACGGCTGGGGAGAATTACCGTAAATGATGGGCACCTTGTCTACAGCGTGGACTACTGATTTGACCTGACTGCCTCCAAAGCTCTAATGGGCTTTATGACCAAATCTCCTGAGATATAAAATATGTCAAAGCAAATTGGGGCATGTTAGAGAACAGACCTGCTTTTCATTGGTGACTCTGAGGATAACACATCTCCTAGTTGTCCAGAGCAAACGATTAAAAATGATCAATACCCAGTCATTTTTAGAGTGTTTCCCTCAGTAAATCCATGTTTGTTTCTCTTTCCCTGTCAAGCCTGGTTTTACAAACCTTGTCAAGTTCCCTGAAACCTGGAATTGCACACACAGCTCTCTCTTCAGCTTCTTTCCTTTTCATTTACCCTCAGCCATTCAGTGTATTAATGACTTGGTTCGAATAAATTTTTCTTTTGATTTAGATACTAAAATTTCCAATTCTTTGAGTTTACACTGAAGTTTCTACTTGCAGTAAGAAAGAAAGCTATCCGAGAGGAAAGGAATACCACAGGAAATAGTTCAAACAAAAGAGAAAACAATAAAGAAAAGCATGTCCAGATTTCATTTTTTTTCTTATTTAGAAAGTTTCTTTTGAGGCTGAAAATGTATTTTCCCTATAAAACTGAAAAATAGATCAGAAGCAAAACCATTAGAATATAAAGTGCTCAATTAATTCATTTTGTAAGAGGAGAAAATAATGGGAGTCAGAATTTATCACCTTTTCTTAATTATCAGAAGCAGCCATGCACACTCCAAGAGAAGATTCATGTAGAAAGGGAAAGAAAAAGCCTGGCTATAATGACACACACCTTTAATGTCGGTACTCGGGAGGTAGAGGCAAGTGGATCCATTTGAGTTTGAGGCTACCCTGGTCTACATAGCAAATTCCAGGCCAGTCAAGGGCTGCATAGTGAGACCCTGTTTCAACAAACAAACAAGTAAGTAAATAGATGAGTAAACAACCAAATTAGTTAATTAAAAACCATTTAGTCTGTTCTCTCCTTCAAGTTTGATGTGGGCTCTGGAGCTCAAACTCAGGTCTTCAGGTGGCAAGCACTTTACCAGCCAAGTCATCTCCTTGGCCAGACTTTTTGGTAAAGGAAGTTGCCCGAATCTCCTCATTGGCAACCATATAGAAGGTGAGCTTTGTATGGTAACCTTCTAAGAGTCAAGTGTCTTCAAAATGCATAACCAAATCATTGGTGTTCATTCAGCAAATGCTGAGTGACCTGCAGAGCAAACACTGCAGACAGAGGAGAAGAATGAGGCCAGAGACATCTAAACCTGCTCCCTGGGAGCTAAGGATCCAGCTAGTAAACCAAGTAAGCTCTAGCAAGCAGGAGCCCAGGACACAACACAGAGAGTACATAAATGCATTGGGTTTGGGCATAAGAGAGAAAGACTGTTCCCTTGGCAAAGCGAAGAAACCTTCACAAAATTAGCTGTATTTGAGCCAAGCACAAAGGCAATTTGCAGCAAAAATGAGTTTAAAGCATCAAATATTTTCAGAAGCTAGATTTTCTTAAAAATGGGAATTGATTTTCATAGGTCTACTTCCCTATAGCGAAGTTAAGCTGCTTTTCTGTGACCTAACATGGGTCAGGCACAGTTTTCTACAAAGAGTCAGGTGGCGAATATTTCAGACATTGTGGCCTGCACATGCTCTCCATTTTGCCATAGACAACATACAAACAAACGAAAATGCCTGTGTCCAGTAAAATCTTACTACAGACAGCAGAATTTTAATCTTATGTAATTTTCACATGCAGCAAAATAATTTTTCAATTATTTAAAAATGTTAAAGCCGTTCTTATTTAACAGCTACCAAAAAAAAAACATACTGGTGGACTGGATTCAGCCTACAGGCCATAGGTAGAGTAGTAAATATTGGTATCTCATCCTAGCCAAATGTGTGTGTGTGTGTGTGTGTGTGTGTAGTATAGTGTCTGTGTGGTATAATGTGTGTGTGGTGTAGTGTGTGTGTATGTGTGTGATATTTGTGTATGCATGTTTGTGTATGTGCTTGTGTATACAGATGCATTCACCCAAGCAGGTATGTGCAGAGGTAAGAAGTTGATATCAGGATGTCTTCCTCTATTGCTCTCTATCTTACGTTTTGAGGCAGAATCTCTCATTGTGCCTGGGATTTGCTGTTTTGGCTAGTCTGCCTGGCCAAGAAGTGAGTTCCTAGTATTCACCTGTCTCTATCTTCTCTCTAGTGGTGAGGTTACAGGTCTGTGGGGCTACACCTGTCCTTTATGTATGTGTTGGGTCCTTATGCATATGCAATAAATAATTTACCCACTAAGCCATCTTCCCAGCACACCAAATCATCTATGCATACATCACATGAACACACAAACTACTTCCCTTCCTACACATTTGTTGTTAGACCTCTTTGAAACAATTTACAACTTGGCTGACTTTTCTGGAAAGATCAACAAGTATGTACATACCACATATCAGCATATTAAAATTTCCTAAAAGAGCAAAGATACCACTTTTGTTTGAGATTTGCAGTTCAATGCCCTTCCAGTTAACAGTTTATATGTGTCTTTAGCAATTAGCATCTGAGTGAAAGACAGTGTGTACTTATTACACTGACGAGTTCACTGGAAGTGCAGGATCAGATGAAGCACTAAGAATACGTCTGACCTTAGTGGGGGGCTCTGAAAATGTTTTCTAAAGTGAACACCATCCTACAAGCATATCCCGACCTTCGAGAAATACCAATCACAGGATACGTTCCAGGAATCGTAGTTCTGTGACCTCATTTGATTTCATTCCATTTCCACTTTAACCCTGTGAGACATGGGATAGATTATTCCTATTACTTGAAGTATTGGGAGATTCAGTGACTCACCTACATTAATATAGTAAAGGGTCACAACAAGAGTAAACTTCACTCTTCTGGTTCCAAACACCACGCCCATCTGCAGTTACTTGCTTAGTGTATTTTCATAGCATTAGATATTAAAACACCAACCAAGCAGAGCAAACGCACATTTAAATGCAAATTCAATCAGGAGGAGGAGCAGGAGTGAATATGATCAAAATAGATTGTATGAAATTCTCTAAGAGTTAATAAAAATATTATTTTTGAACAAAAAAATTTTTTTCTATTGCTCCCTACTTTTTGTAATCATAAGTAACTTAACCTCTTAAGCCTCAACAGTAACATAAAATATAGACAAAAATAATCTCTGTCTCTATAGGGGTATCATATATTAAATTAAGAATGAATATAAAGTTGTTGGCACACTTATTCTTATTCAATAAGCAGATGACAAATGGTGACTTTCACTGTTATGTCAGCAATGACTATTCTGGGATGATGTAGGCAGTTTGAGTTCCTGTCCTGACCTTTGAGTAACTCATCTTATACAAACTATAGAAACCTTTATGTATACACAACCTGAGTTCCTCAATAATTTTAAATAAAATCAAGACAATCTTTAACCTCAGACAAATAATTTTCTATTATCTAGTTCACAACATACCTAAGACTTGGTGTATGGATCTCCTCAAATGAAACGGTCTTCACTGTGTTTCTCAAAATCTCCCCTCTAAGACTCATCTCAGACACCATCCCCTGATGTCTTTACATAAGTTCTTGATTATCATAACCTCCCAGACCTGTGGCCTGCCTGAAGCCTAGAACTCTGTCTTGAGCAAGAGAAGCTCGTGAATAACCACATTGTACCTGCCAAAGATTGTCTCCCCAAGCACAGAAATATCCTTTCCCTAGCAACTAATCCAACATTATTGTTCACATATAATAATAATCAGGAGACAGATGTTCAACTATTGCACCATAAGGTCATTGTAGTTATAATAATAATAATAATATAGCAATAATAATATTATCAAGTAAGTATATATAAATTTAAAGGTTGTTTTGTTTAATTTTTATATCAACCTCTCAAAATATAACTAATGCAATATTCTCATTTTACAATCAGCAAACACTTGATTACCACTTAAGATAACATGGCAAGATGCTAAATGCTTTGCACAATATTAACTCAATACTGTTCAGTGATGTAGGTAATTTTACTGT
Source organism: Peromyscus californicus insignis (assembly GCF_007827085.1). Classification (NCBI taxonomy): domain Eukaryota; kingdom Metazoa; phylum Chordata; class Mammalia; order Rodentia; family Cricetidae; genus Peromyscus; species Peromyscus californicus. The sequence goes on along the minus strand of NW_026294436.1, from coordinate 24,065,544 downwards.
CCCTATTTTCCAAGTAAGGAAATTAAGACAAACTAATTAAGTAGGTCGTTCAGATCATAAAATATATTGACAAGGATCTCCCTGACACAGACCACCATGCCCCCTGAGGTCAGGTTAAAGAGCACTGACTTCTCTTCCAGAGGATACAAATTCTGTTTCCAGTACCCACATAGATGCTAATAACAGCCTATAATTCAAGTTTCAAAGGATCCAACACCCTCTTCTGGCCTCAGTGGACACCGCACACAAGTGTGCACAGACATCCATGCAGTTCACAACACCTATACACATGAGACAAAAATAAACAAAATCTCAAAAAAATTAAATAAGCCTTAAATAGAACAACTTTAAATTACAAATTAAATGTCTTTAGCAAACAACTTTGTTTTCAAAAATTAAAGACTAAGAAGAATAATCTGCTTTCCTTATCAGTAATGACAGTTTTTCAAAACTGTAGCTTTTAGGAACTGTGGGTGTGGCTCAGTGCTAACATGCTTGCCTAGTTGGCACAGTGTCCTAGGTTTGACTCCCCAGCACCAAAGGCAGGAAGGGGAGGGGGATGATGATGACCCTTTCAACTACAATAACCATACTCATGATCTACAACACAGGCTTACTAATGCTTTGCATTGTGCTGTTCTATCTTAAGATGCTGAATTATTAAGTTGTTGGTTCAAATGATTTATTGATTCATTTTTCTCTCAGAAGAAATCTTTTTTCCTTAATTCTTGCACTCATGGTCTTCATTGAAATAATATCTACAGGCCACTTCATGTTTCTTTGGCAAGGTGATGATGATATGTTGTTTTGTTTTGTGCAGGCATCATAGTCATACAGGCCAAATAGTCTTGCTAAGTAAGTCCTTTACAGAAGAATTTCAAACATGTTTTCACTTTGTTTAAATGGGTATTGTCCTAAATTGTTCTTATATGTCTTAAGAGGGAAAAAAACTTGTTAGGTAAAATTAATAAAATATCAAGAAACTTTTAAAGGTTTAGAAAGGATACTTTCAAAATCATTACATCATTCCCTTTGTTCCGTCCTCTCAGTGGGACGGACCCATTCTTCACAAGACACACCTAGTGTGTGGTTTGCATTGCCTACGATCACACACTGACCTCTCTGGACCTCTGTTCATGTATCTGGAGATCATGTCAGGATTGCTGGCCTCCTGTTGTTGGCCTTAAAGGCCAAAGTTGAACACTATGTTATCTGAATAGATGACACCTTATTCTCATTCCCCAACGATTCTAAGCTTCAACAACCCCTCTTGGTGTCTTTATGAACACAGATGTCATTTTAATAGGGGGAGAGCTGAAGTGACAAGAAAGTGACCTGTGGGTGAACCCAAGAGCAGGTGAGGGCTGTCAGTTTTTAATTTGAAACTCGTGTCAGGACTGAGAAATGGCTGGGATAATCACGTTTGTAGCTGAACTCCTATAAACTCTGCAAGCAGTCACGAGATGGCTGTTGTGGCGATATGAAATTAACAGTTCCCACGCAGGTCTCAGGGTGCCCGGTTAAATCAGCTGTATCTTTGAAAAGTGTATAAACACCTCTTGTTCGTGTGACGAGACAGCTGCACTGAGACCCACAGACTGTGCTCTGAAGAGATTCGCTGTTGGCTTCAAATTACAGGAACAGAACATTTGGAAAGGAAGTTCCATTTCAAAGAATACATTTTTTTCATTAGTTCTCAGAAAATGTTGTACGATGTAATTTGATCATATTCACCACCATCCCTTCCCCATGTGCCCAACTTTGTGTCCTTTGTTTTTAAAACGCATCAAGTCCAGATAGACCCGCTCACATATACTCTTGGATGTGTGGCCATCCACTAGAGCATAGTCAATCCACCAAAGGACACACCCCTAATGGAACCCGACTCTCTCTCCTAGCAGCCAGCACTTGCCCATAGCTCCTCAGCTAGGGGTGAGACTTCATCCCACCTCTTCAAGAAATCAATTAAGAAAAAGTATATCATTAAACACAGGTATGATGCCTCATTCCTGCAATCATAGCCTTAGGGAGATAGGAGACTCCCTTGTGAGTTCTAAGCCAGCTTGGGTTATAGAATGAGACCTTTACTCTTCATGAAAGAAAAGAAGGGAGGGAGGGAGGGAAGGAGGGAGGGAGGGAGGAGAAAGAGAGAGAGAGAGAGAAAGAAAAGACCTTTAGAAGCTATATTTCAGAAAAAGGGGCTAATATACAGAATTTACAAAGAATTACAGAAATTAAATACCAAGGAAAAAACTGCCAATCACCAAATGGGCAAATGAACTGAATAGACAGTTTAAAAAAAAAAAAAAAAAGGAAAAAAAGGAGCCAGGTGGTGTTGGTCCACGCCTTTAATTCCCACACTGAAGAGGCCTGAGATCTCTGAGTTCAAGGTCACCCTGGTCTATAGAGGAAGTTCCAGGGCAGCCAGCACTACACAAAGAAACCCTGTCTTGGCTTATAATAAGTTTTGGTTTTACTCAATTACTGGGCAAGCCTCAATGAAACATTTCACTATTAGGATAAGAATTTATACTGTATCAAGCTGATAATAAATAAATAAATAAATGAATTTTAAAAAAAGAAACCCTGTCTTGAAAAACCAAAAATAAAATAAGTATAAATGGCCAATATCATTTTTTTCAAATACTCAATATCCTTAGTCATCAGGGAAATGCAAATTAAAACTACTTTGAGGTACCACCTCAGCCCAGTCAGAATAGCTCAAACAAATCTAACAACAACCGTTGGAGGGGATGCAAGAGAAACGAACCCTTATTCACCATTGGGGGTGCAAATTAATGCAACCATTGTGGAAATAAATTTAGAGGTTCCTCAAAACTTTGAAAATGTAACTGCCTGTGACCATCTATTGCACTCGTGGGCAGATCCCAGAGAAGTCTACGCCTACCACAGATGTGATTACTCCCCCCTCATCACTGCTTTAGTCACTATAGTAAAGAACTGGAGTCAACTTAGCTGTCCCACAACAGGTGAATGGACAGCAAAAGTTACATGTGTATATATGAATACTACTCATCTCAAAAGAAAAATGAAGTCAAAATTTATAGGCAAATGGATGGACTCAGAATGTCTAATATTAAGCCAGGTCACACAACCTTAGAAAGAAATAAACCACATGTTCTCTCTCATATGTAGAATCTAGCCAAAAATATATGCATATACGTTAAGAAATAGGCATATGGGTACAGTATAGTATGGAGGGAAGAAACAAGAAAGACTAAGGTAAGGGGGCAGGAAGGACCGACTGCAGATAGTAGACACAAATTATGAGAGAAAGAGGATACAAAGCTAATTGTTCTTCTAGTTCTGATTATGTCAGGAACATTTGGTTTTATTGGTGGATAAGTACATAAGATATATTTGATATTAAAGATATAAATTTAACGTGAAGCTCCGTAGTTTCTGCTCAGAATGACTATTCTAACTGTATAGAAGTTCACTGAGTTGTATAGACTTTGGGTCTGGTTAATTTTGGTGTACGGCATTCTTATTTTCTCATAAGCTTTTTACAATAAGGCTTATTTTTTAAGTGTATGATTAAACTCATTGCTATCCTGACATAATATTCATCCCAAAAGCTATACCCTGCTGGACACTTTAACAGAATGCTTCTGCTAAGAATATCTTCTATTATGTGCCTTAAGACTTGTGCAGTGCAAGTCCACTCTAACCACTAAAAATAATAAATGTACCTGAGGCATAATTTCTAAAGATTTCCTGTGGGAAAAAAATATTAATTTGGGACTTGCCTACAAAAGTATTATTCAAATGTCCTGTGAGGTTGTCATAGTATCTTTATTAAAAGATTATTCAATACCAACTGGTCAGTCCTGAAAACATATGTATGAGTAACATCATGCAGACTGAGCACTTTATATTTAGGAATACATATGTACATGCATATATATATATACATGCAACCACAATAAGTTAAAAAAATTAAAAGAACCCTTGGATTTGAAAAAGAGCAAGGAAGGATATGTGCACGGGTTTGGAGGGAAGAAAGGGGAGAGAAAAATAATGCAGTTATACTATAATTTCAAAAATAAAAGTAATAATTTTTAAAAGGCATCCCATATGTTTTTCCTAGTTTCATTTCCTATTGCTATGACAAAAATACCCTGACAGAAACAGCCCCATGGAGGAAGGGTTTATTTGGCTCACAATTGCAGGTTACAAACAACAAAAAGCAAGGTGCTATGGAGGTGACTCGGTGAGGGAGAACACTTGCTGTGAAAGCATGAAGACCTGAGTTCTATCCCCCAGCACCACACTAAAAAGCAAGGCACGGTCAAAGGAACCTCAGCATTGGAAGGTGCTGAAGGGAGGAGCAGGCAGCTT